>NW_026988479.1:2565000-3847500 GCF_030222135.1 Aotus nancymaae | reverse complement strand
TGGTCCAGTGCTGAGTTCAGGTCCTAAATATCTTTGTTAATTTTCTGCCTCAGTGATCTGTCTAATACTGTCAGTGAAGTGTTGAAATTTCCCACTAAATGTGGAAGTCTAAGTCTCTTTTAAGGTCTCTAAAAACTTGCTTTATGAATCTGAGTGCTCCTGTGTTGGATGCATATATATTTAGGAGTTAGGTCTTCTTATTGAATTGAACCCTTTAACATTATGTAGTGCCCTTTTTTGTCTTCTTTGATCTTTATTGAGTTAAATACTGCTTGTTTGAAATTAGAATTGCCATCCCGGCTTTTTTTCTGTTTTCTGCTTCTTTTGTAGATTTTTCTCCATTCCTTTATTTTGGGCTTATGTGTGTCACTGCATGTGAGATGAGTTTCCTTCTCTTTCTTTCTTTCTTTTCTTTCTTTCTTCTCTCTTTCTTTCTTCTCTTTCTTTTCTTTCTTTCTTATGATGGAGTTTCACTCTTGTTGCCCAGGCTGGAGTGCAATGGCACAATCATGGCTCATCACAACCTCCACCTCCCAGGTTCAAGCAATTCTTCTGTCTCAGACTCCTGAGTAGCTGGAATTATAGGCAGGCACTACCATGCCTGGCTAATTTTTTGTATTTTTAGTAGAGACAGGGTTTCTCCATGTTGGTCAGGCTGGTTTCGAACTCCTGACCTCTGATGATCTGCCCACCTTGACCTCCCAAAGTGTTGGGATTACAGGCATTAGCCACCTTACCAAGCCTTCACTGTGTTTTTGTAGTGGCTGGTTACAGTCTTTCCTTTCCATATTTAGTGTTTCCTTCAAGAGCTCTTGTAAGGCAGATCTGGTGGTAATGAATTCCCTCAGCATTTACTTATTTGAAAAGAATCTTATTTCTCCTTTGTTTATGAAGCTTAGTTTTGCTGGATATGAAATTCTGGGTTAGAATTTTTTAAGAATGTTGAATATTGGTTCCCAATCTCTTCTGACTTTTAGGATTTCTGCTGAAAGGTCAGCTGTTAGTCCGATGAACTTCCCTTTGTAGGTAACATGGCCTTTCTCTCTGGCTGCCCTTAGCATACTTTTTTTCACTTCAGCCTTGGAGAATCTGATGATTATGTGTCTTGGGAATGATCTTCTTCTGGAGTATCTTACTGCGGTTCTCTACATTTTCTGAATTTGAATGTTGGTCTTTCTATCTAGGTTGGGGAAGTTCTCATGGATGATATCCTGAAATATGTTTTTCAAATTGGTTCCATTCTCCCTATCTCTTTTGGGTACACCAATTAGTCATAGATCTGGTCTCTTTACACAATTCCATGTTTCTCAGTGGCTTTGTTCATTCCTTTTCACTACTTTTTCTCTATTATTGTATGCCTGTTTTATTTCAGAAAGACAGCCTTCAAACTCTGAGATTCTTTCCTCTGCTTGGTCTGTTAGGCTATTAATACTTGAGATTGCATTATGAAATTATTGTATTGTGTTCTTCAGCTCTATCAGGCTGGTTACACTCTTTTCTATACTGGCTATACTGTCTGTCAGTTCCTGTAATGTTATATCATGATTTTTAGCTTCCTTGCACTGGGTTACAATATACTTCTTTAGCTCTGTGAAGGCTATTTTTATCCATATTCTGAATCTACTTCCATCATTTCAGTTCTGAACCCTCAATAGAAAGATAGATGCAGTCATTTGGAGGAAAAAGGGCACTCTGGCTTCTTGAGTTTTCAGCTCTCTTACGCTGATTCTTTCTCATCTTTGTGGGCTTATCTACCCTCAACCTTTGAGGCTGCCGACTTTTGCATGGCTTTATTTTATTTTTTTTCTTTTAACAGTCTGGCCACTTTTCAGTGAGGCTGCTACAGTTTGCTGAGGGTCTGCTCCAGTCCCTAGTCACCTCAGATTTTCCAGTGCCTGGAGGTATCACCAGTGAAGGCTGCAAAATCACAAAAATGGCAGCCTGCTGCTTCCTCTGATTGTTCCATCCCAGGGAGGTACAGACATGTTGCCGGCCTGAACGCACCAGTAGGAGGTGGCCGGAGACCCTGGTTGGGAAGTCTCACCCCAGTCAGGAGTAATGGGATGGTGGACCTGCTTAAAGAAGCAGTCTGGCTATGCTTTTGTAGAGCAGCTGTGCTGTGCTGGGGTACCACTTCTGCTCAGTTAGCTTGGGCTCTCCCAAGACCACAGGGTGAAATGTGTAAGTCACTCGAACAGTAAAGATGGCAACCCAATCTCCCCACAGAAACTCCATCCTAGGTAGGCACAACACTGTTGCTGGTGGCTGGCAGGAATTCTAAGCCAGTGGGTCTTATCCTTTGAGGTGTCATGGAAGTGGGGCCCACAAACCATAGCTGCTCAGCCCCCTGGATTCAGCCAATTTCCTAGGGGTATGCATGGATGTTTTAACTTCCTGCTTTGCTGGAGTTGCAGTTACTTTTGCTGGGAAGCCAGAGAATGCAAAGCGGCTGCTCTGGCAAAATTCTATGTAGCTCTGTGTGTCAGACTGTAGGACCTGGTAGAGTTGGTTCATGAGGGGATCTTCTTACCCAAGTGTTGCAAAGATCTGTGGAGAAGCATAGTTTCCTGGGGTTGCACCTACACTCAGTGCTTCCCTGGGCAGCGGAGGTTCACTTGGCTCTGTGTTGCTTCCAGGTGGACTGGTATTTTGCCTTGCTTTTCTCCATTCTTCATTGGTCAAGTTGTTTCCTTGATTAGTCCTAGTGTGAGTACCCGGGTGTTGCAGTTGAAGATGCTGTATTTACTCACTCCTTTTATTCCTTTCCGTGAGAGCCACACACCATAGCTGCTTCTAGTCAATCATCTTGGCCATGCAGCCCCATTTTCTTACCTTTCTTAATCAACAAATAGTAGTCTAAGTTGTATGTTGTTTGTATGTGATAAGAGAAATCACCAGAACTAAAAATAACACTGTAGCTAACAAATTGAGAAGGTGAGAAGGAGAAAGGAGATAGGAGAAAGTATAGTGAGCTAATTATCTAATCTTTCGCAGGAGACATAAACAAAAACTATCTAAAGCTGCTATAGCAAGAAGTGGCGATTAGATAAAATATATCAACTGACAGATGTTTTATAGAAACACATAAAAAGAGGATATAAGACTTCCAAATTATAAGAAAAAAAGTGCACAGTGCGTACACTGAACCAAAGTAATGGTAAGAAATTTTGTGAATAAAATACAAAAAAATAAAGTATTTAAAATAGAAAAACCCGTAACATTGGATGAAAACATTAAAACCAATTATATTTTTGACACCTAATGTAAATAGGATATAGTCACAGAAAGATGACAAGATTGGGTAAAAAATAAATGATAATATGTTATAGGTGGAAAATATGTTGTATACACAAGGAGCATACAGAGCTAAAAGACTCAGATTGTATAAAAGAAAAAAAGACAAGACAGGGAAATAGCAACAAAAAGAAACCTGAGGTAGAAATATCAATATCACAAAGACTAAATCCAAAACAAATGTTACACAAGATAGTCCATTTTGTGAGTATAAGTATACAATTTACTATGACAATGTTGTTGCCATAAATATGTACATAAATAGTAAAAGACCACGTAGGCTGCAAACAAAACAAGAAGAAATAGAAATACAGTATTAGCAGTGAATTTTAACTTGCCTCCAGGTTCATGACAGATCAGCTACACAATAAAATAAGCACACAGAAGATGTAAATGATATAACTGTCATACTTCAGCTAACAGATATGTCTCAAACTCTTTAACATGAAAGCATATATACCCTCTTTTCAAGCCCCCAAACATATATAATGCCATATGAATAAACAGATATTTTCTAATACATATACAAATGCATAAAGAAAAAACCGTGATCTCTGGATATATTTCAATAGAAGTAGAAATTAATACTCATAAAAAGAAAAATACATAGTCATAGAAAAATTGTGCATCTTTTTCTTAAATACTTTGAATTCATAATGAAAATTAAAAAAATGATAAAATAAAGATAAACACATCACTTATTAAAAAATTTGGTGCTTATCTAAAGTTGTACTCAAAGAGCAATTCACAGTTTTATATTCTTTAGGAATTAAAAAGGAAGTTAAACAAGTAAATTAAGTACTAGACTCAAAAAGTTAGAAGTGCTAGAAATAATTAAGCTATGTGTTTTCAAGGAAAACTGAAGGAATAAAGTAATGATGATTAAAGCAGAAATTACTGATTTGGGAAGCAGAGAATCAGTGAAATTGATAATCCTTGAGTGTGCATAAAGTTTGTGGTTATTACAAGGGAGAAAACATGGAGAAAAACACAGTTGAAGAAGATTTTTTAAAAAACTTTTCATTAAGAAAAAATTCTTTAAAAAAAGACGTTATTCATTATGAAAATCTTCAAACACCTACAAAATTAGAAGGAGAAACATAATAAGTACCCATGTATCTGTTATCACATTGTTTTGATTACTGTACATTTTCTAAGTCTTGAAGTTGAGTAGTGTCAGTCCTCTGTCTCTATACTTCTTCAGTGTTCTGTTGGCTATTCTGTGTCATTTTCTTCTTCATAGAAATCTTCAAATCAGTATGTCAATATCTACAAAATAACTTGCTAAGATTTTAATTGGTATTGGGGTGAATCTACAGATAAGCAGGAAATAACTGATATCTTAACAATAGTGAGTGTTCCTATCAATGAGCGGGAAATATTTCTCCACTTATTTGAACCTCTTTTATTTCTCCAAAGTTTTACAGTTTTCTTCATATAGACGTTGTACATATTTTGTTAGGTTTGCATCTAATTATTTTTTTCTATTTAATTTTTCATTGGTGATAGATAGGAAGGCAATTGACTTTTCCACATTGACTTTCAATATTGTATCCTGCAAACTTACTATAATTGCTTATTAGTTCCAGAAGTTTTGTGTTGGTCTTTTTTTTTTTTTTTTTTTCAAGCAAGTCTCCTGCCTCAGCCTCCTGAGTAGCTGGGATTACAGGTGCCCACCATCATACCCAGCTAATTTTTGTATTTTTAGTAGAAATTGGCTTTCACCATGTTGGTCAGGCTGGTCCTGAACTCCTGACCTCGTAATCCACCTGCCTCGTGAGCCACCGCACCCAGCCGAGCAGGCTTTTTAGGCCATAATTTTCAAGGAATTACACTTCAAGAGGTGTACAGTTTGATGTTCTTTTTTTTTTTTTTTTGAGACAGAGTCTTGCTCTGTTGCCCAGACTGAAGTGCAGTGATGCCATCTCAGCTCACTGCCACCTCTGCCTCCTGGGTTCAAGTGATTCTCCTTCCTCAGCCTCCTAAGTAGCTGGGATGACAGGTGCCTACCACCAGACTGGTCTCAAACTCCTGATCTCAGGTGGCCTGCCTGCCTCAGCCTCCCAAAGTGTTGGGATTACAGGTATAAACCCATAATCCCAGTTTGATATTCTAATAGAATTCTTCTATATCCATATTGCTAACTCAGAGGTTTGTATAATTTTATAAAAATATGCTTGCACTATGACACTTTATTGGTTATGTGCTTCTCATGAATTTGTGCTATTTATATTACATGGAAGCCAGGTAGGTGTAATGAAATGACTAGGTTTTTCTTTTTTTTTTTTTGAGATGGAGTCTCGCTCTGTTGCCCAGGCTGGAGTGCAGTGGCGTGATCTTGGCTCACTGCAGCCTCTGCCTCCTGGGTTCAAGTGATTCTCCTGCCTCAGCTTCCCGAGTAGCTAGCATTACAGGGATGTGCCACCATATTCAGCTAATTTTTGTATTTTTAGTGGAGACAGGGTTGCACCATGTTGGCCAGGCTGGTATCAAACTCCTAACCTCAAGTGATCCACCCGTCTTGGCCTCCCAAGGTGCTGGGATTACAGGCATGAGCCACTGGGCTTGGCTGATGACTGGGTTATTTTTAAATTTATAAGGCACTTTGTACAATATAAAACCATGTGGACAAGCTCATATTCTTGTATCAAGTAAATACCAAGTAATTATATATTTTGTATCTAGCAACGTATCCACCCCAATTTGTTTATGGAGAAAAGCATATCAATTCTATCCTCAGTGTACATCGTGGTATCATATTGTGATATGATATTGAGAACATGTTTATTGTTTTGTTAAAAATATATAGCTATTTTCTTTTTCTTTTTTTTTTTTTTTTTTAGAGAAAGAGAGAGAGAGAATAGGAAGGAGAAAAAAGGAAGAAAAAGAGAGAGAGAGAATGGGGAGGAGGGAGAAGGAAAAGAAAGAGGGAGAGAGAATGGGAGTATTGCTTTCTTGCCCAGGCTAGAATGCAATTTAGTAATGGGTATTGAAAACCTCTTTTATACTGATAATTATACTTAATGATGTAATCAGGAAGGAGTAAGGGAAGAAGATAACAAACAAACAGCCAACCAATATTTAATTTAAACCTATGAAATGCTATGCGATTACTGAGAAGTGATTTACTTCCAATTATATAGTCACCTTTGGAATAGGTGTGGGGTGGTAATGTATGTTTTGTGTATTTGAAGTGGAGAGTACTATAAATATTTATTAAGTTTACTTGTTCCGGGTCTGAGTTCAAGTTCTGAATATCCTTGTTAATTTTCTATCTCGTTGATCTATAGAATCGTTAGCTCTTCTTGTTGCATTGATCCTTTTGCCATTATGTAATGTCATTCCTCGCCTCTTTTGATCTTTGTTGCTTTAAAGTCTACTTTATCAGAGGTGAGAATTGCATCTGCTGCTTTTTGTTTATTAGTTTATTTTTACTCTCTGTTCAATTGGTAAATCTTCCTCCTTCTCTCTGAGTCTTTGTGTATTGTTTCATGTAAGATGGGCCCGGATGCAGCATACCGATGGGTTTTGGCTTTTTATCCAATTAAAATATATGTAAGTTTAATACCAGCATTTGATGCTAGCTGGCTGTTTTGCCCATTAGTTGATGTGAATTTTTTATTGTGTTAAAGTTCTTTGCTTTTTGATATATTTTTGGAAAGGCTGATATTGGTTGTTCCTTTATATGTATAGTGCTTCTTTCAGAAGCTCTTGTAAAGCAGGCCTGGTGGTGGTGAACTCTCTAAGTACTTGTTTGTTCACAAAAGATTTAATTTTTCCTTCGCACATAAAGCTTAGTTTGGCTGGATAGGAAATTCTGGGTTGAAAGTTCTTTTCTTTAAGGATGTTAAATATTGGTCCCCACTCTTTTCTGGCTTGTAGGGTTTCTGCTGAGAGATCTGCTGTAAGTCTGATAGGTTTCCCTTTATGGGTAACCTGAACTTTCTCTCTAGCTGCCCTTAGTATTTTCTCCTTCATTTCAACCCTAATAAATCTGGCAATTATGTGCCTTGGGGTTGGTCTTCTTGAAGAATATCTTTGTGGTGTTCTCTGTATTACCTGGAGTTGAATATTACCCTGCCTTGCCAGGTTGGGAAAATTTTCCTGAATGATATCCTGAAGAGTATTTTCCAACTTGGATTCATTCTCTTCATCACATTCAGGTACACCTATCAAACGTAAATTAGGTCTTTTCACATAGTCCCATATTTCCTGGAGACTTCGCTCATTCCTTTTCATCCTTTTTTCCGCATTCTTGTCTTCTCGTTTCATTTCACTGAGCTGGTCCTCGACTTCTGATATCCTTCCTTCCGCTTGATCAATTCGACTGTTTAAACTTGTGCATGCTTCGCGAAGTTCTCGTGTTGTGTTTTTCAGCTCCATCAATTCACTTATATTCTTCTCTAAATTGTCCATTCTCATTAACATTTCGTTAAACCTTTTTTCAAGGTTCTTAGTTTCTTTGCATTGGGTTAGAATAAGTTCTTTTAATTCACAGAAGTTTCTTATCACCCACGTTTGGAAACCTGCTTCTGTTATTGGAATACCGGTGTAATCTATTAAGCCTTGTTCCGTTACTGATGAGGAATTGCAATCCCCTGTAGAGGGAGAGGCATTCTGATTTTGAGTATTCTCTACCTTTTTACGCTGGTTTCTTCCCTTCATTATATATTTGTCCGTCTGTCGTCTTTATAATTACCGACTTTCTAACTGGGTCTCTGACGTCCAACTTGTTGATTCCCTGCGCCGAAATCTGAGCAATCCACTGAGCCGGCCAAAACAGCGGTGTTAAGATTGATGGTGCTTTTCTGCCCGGGAATATCCGGACTCTGCACCAAGAACTGGCGTGCTAAGGCACCAGCAAAACCGCCACGCCGGCCACAAGAGTCGCCCTGGCGACCCGTGGAGCTCCTCCACTGGGAATCTCCTGGTCCGTGAGCAACTAATATTCGTCTGAAAGTGTGGCGTCCTCTCGTTCTTTGCATTTTCACTGGGAGGTACGTGCCCGAGCTGCTAATCATCAGCCATCTTGGATCTCTCTCCTTGTGTTGGTCTTTAGGATTTGCTGCAAGACAATCATGTCATTTGTAAACATAGATAGTTCTAGTTCTTCCTTATTAATCTATATAATTGTATTTCTTATTCTTGTCTTACTTTAGTAAAATGTAGAATAGGAGTGGTGAGAGGGTACATCCTTGTTTTATTCCCAAATAAATGGTGAGAAAACATTGAGTTTCTCACCATGAAGTATGATGTTAGCTCTAGGTTTTTTGTAGAAATTATTCATCATGTTAAGGAAGTTCTTTTTCTCTATAACTAGTCTGCTTATAGTTTTTATCATGAATGGGTATTGGATTTTGTCAAATGCTTTTTATTATGAATGAGTATTGGATTAATGTGATCATATTTTCTGTAGCCTATTGATACATTTATCAATTTTTTAAATGCTTAACTGATCTTTCATATACAGAATAAATGCTCATGGGTCACAGAGTATGCTTCTTTTCACACATTGTTGAATTTGATTTGCTAGTATTTTTGAGGGTTTTTGCATCTATGTTCATGACAGATACTGAGTTTCCATAATTTTTCTCTTCTTGTAATATCTCAGTTTTTGATATCAGAAGAATGCTGGCCTCATAGAATGAATTAGAAGTGTTTAGTCTGTTTAGATTTTCCGGAACATATTGCAGAAATTGATATCATTGGCTCCTTAAATGTTTCATAAAACCCCAGTGAATTAGTAGAAAATACCACTGAAACCATTTGAGCCTGGTACTTTCTCTTTTTGAAGTTATGAATTCTGTTTTATTGGATATAGGTCTGTTCAAATTATTCATCCTGATAGTCGGTGTCTTTCAAGGCATTAGTCCATTTCATTTTAGATATCAAATTTGTAGCATAGAGTTATTCATAATATTCCCTTATTGTTTTTTTAATGCCCACAAGGTAAGTATGATGGTTCTATTTTATTTATGATATTAGTAATTTGTGTCTTGTCTTTTTTTTTCCTTGATCAGCTTGGCTAGAGGTTTATTAATTTTATTAATCTTTTCAACTAATCAGGCTCCTCTATCTATGGAGTAGCCATTCTTTTGTTTCTTTAATTCTCTATTAAATTTGTTTGACTTTACTCTGTGTACTCCTCCTGAATTTCTTATTCTGCGAGATCCAAGAGTGCTCTCTTGAGGTCTGGAGCTGGACCTCTTTCTGGTAACATCTTCCACGGCAAACCATAAAGGGACTGTACTGAAGAGACCCCCAACTCAAAAGAAATAGACTATAGCACCAATTGGCTGACTTTGCAGTTAAGAGAACTTTTCTTTTGAGTTATTCACAGCTTCTAACAATTGAGTAAAATATACTCATGTAAACAAAATCTGGAGCATATTTCTTTCTTTCTACCTTTTTTCTCCAGAGTTTAGAAACTATTTATATCTTTTTTGGAGGGTTGTGGGGACAGGGTCTGGCTCTGTCACCCAAGCTGGAGTGCAGTGGTGCAATCACAGCTTACTGCAACTTCTGCCTCCTGGGCTCAAGTGATCCTTCCACATCACCATGCACAGCCAATTTTTGTATTTTTTATACAGACAGGGTTTTGCCTTGTTGCCCAGACTGGTCTTGAACTCCTGAGTTCAAGCAATCTGCCCACCACGGCCTCCCAAAGTGCTGGAATTACCGGTGTGCACCACCTCACCTGGCCTTATATCACCTTTTGTTGGGATTCAGAGTTATAAATGGCCCTTACCATACCAATGCTTTCTCACCAAATGCATCTCTATCCTGAATACAAGAAACCCTCATAGTTAGGCAGGAATTCATCACCCATTCAGCCTGAAGAAGTTACAGAAAATGAATCTTTTAGGATTAAGGGTCCCCTTTTAGAAGGGAGAGGGGAAATATGTCAGAGGTGTTTGAATCAGAGCAACTCCATCTTGAATAGGGTCTGGATAAAATGAGGCTGGGACCTGCTGGGTTGCGTCCCCAGGAGGTTAGGCATTCTTTGTCTTAAGATGAGATAAGAGGTTGTTGGAATTGGTTTCATAAGCTACAGGTCACAAAGACCCAGATGGTAAAACAGGATGCAGTAAAGAAGCCAACCAAAACCCATCAAAAACAAGAGGAGGAGAAAAGCGACCTCTGATGGTCCGCACTATTCATTACATGCCAACTATAATTCATTTGCATGCTAAAAGACACTCCCACCAGCACCATGATGGTTTACAAATGCCATGGCAATGTCCAGAAGTTACCCTATATGGTCTGAAAACAGGAAGAACCCTCAGTTCTGGGAACTCCCCATCCCTTTCCTGGACAACACATGAATAATCCATCCCTTGCTTAGCAAATAATCAAGAAAAAAACCATAAGTATATTCAGTCAAGCAGCCCATGCCATGCTGCTCTTTCTATGGAGCAGCCATTATTTTGTTTCTTTCTTTCTCTAATAAATTTGCTTTCACTTAAAAACAAAAACAAATAGCCAATATTTTGTCTTGTTGATTTTCTCTATTGGTTTTCTGTTTTCAATTTCTTAATGTCTGATGTAATTTTGATTTCTTTTCTTCAATTTACCTTGCATTAATTTGCTCTTCTTTTCCTGATTTCCTAATGTGGAAACTTAGATCATCAATGTTAGATACTCCTTCTTTGCTAATATATCCATTCAGTGTTACAAATGCCCCTCAAAGCACTGCTTTCACTGCATCCTGAAAATTTTAATAAGCCGTGTTTTCATTTTTATTTAGTTCATTTCATTTTATTTTATTTCTCTTGAGACTTTTTTTTTGGTATGTTTGTTATTTAGAAGTGTATTGTTTAATCTCTAGATATTTAGGGATTTTTCCAGGTCTCTTCTGTCTTTTGCTCCTAGTTTAATTCTATTGTGATCTGAGAGCATACTTTGTATGATTTCTATTCTCTTAGATGTTGTTAAGGTGTGTTTTATGGGCAAAGCTGTGGTCTATCTGGGTGAATATTTCACACAAGCTTGAGAATAATGTGTATTCAGTAGTTATTAAATGAAGTATGCTATGAATGTCACTAGATCCAGCTGATTGGTGGCAGTGCTCAGTTCAACTATGCCCTCATTGGTTTTCTGTCTGCTGAATCTTTCAATTACTGATAGAGGGTTGTATATACAGTTTTAATAATTGCCAACATTTTGTCATTTCATTTCATCTATTAACTTCCTTCTTTTTTTTTCTTTTTTCTTTTTTTTTTTTTTTTGAGATAGAGTTTTTACTCTTGTTGCCCAGGCTGGAGTGCAATGACGTGATCTTGGCTCACTGCAACCTCTGCCTCCCAGGTTCAAGCGATTCTCCTGCCTCACGGTCCCGAGTAGGCTGGGACTACAGGCGCACGCCACCATGCCCTGCTAATTTTTGTATTTTTAGTAGAGATGGGGTTTCTCCGTATTGGTCAGGCTGGCCTCAAACTCCCGACCTCAGGTGATCCACTTGCCTCGGCCTCCCAAAGTGCTGGGATTACAGGCGTGAGCCACCGTGCCCAGCCAACTTCCTTTTTTTCAATCGCATAGGGTGAAATATCTCCACTTTACACTGATAGAAGATGGGTAAGCATATGTCAAATTTCTTTAAAAAGGATTTTATCATTAATATTACAAATGTTTTAAAAAGTATAGATTCACAGAGAGTTGCACGGATAGGACAGAGAGATCCTGTTTACCCTTTACCTAGTTTATTCCAATGGTTATTTCTTGTATACAATATTTAAAAAAAGGACAAAACTGATGCTGGCACAATGTGTATGTACAGTTCTATTCCATTTTGCACATGTGGAGATTTGGGTAAGCACCACCAAGCAGTTAGAGAACTATTTCCTCGTCACAAAGGTCTCCCTGTGCTACCCCTTTAACTTATCACAGTATACTAGTATCAGCATTTTATCAGTATAGAAACCTTACCTCCCTTTATGTGTCTTTACCTTCCTCTGCTTATAAAATTTCTTAAATATTTCTTTTATATACCTGAGACAATGCTATAATTGTTGCATGAACCATCAAGCATAATTTAGAAAAGTCAAGATAAATAAAATTTATTGTAATTATTCATGCTTTTCCACATATTCACTATTTTTGTTGTTCTTTCTTCCGTCTTGTTTCAAGACTCTTTTGGTTATCATTTCATTTCTGTTTAAATGATTTCCTTTAGTCATTATTTTAGGATAGGTCTGATGAGACAGATTCTTGTTTTCCTTCATCTAAAAGTGTCTTGATGTGTCCTTTATTTCTGAAGGATATTTCAACTAGGTATTGAATCCTGGGTTAACAGTTCTTTATTTTCAGCACTGAAGAAATGGGTGTCACTCTCTTCTGGCTTCCACAGTTTTTAGTGAAATCTGTCATCATTTGAATTGTTTTTTCTCAGAAAGGACAAGTAAAGTGTCTTTTCTTTTGCTGCTTTCACAATTTTTTTTTTTTTTTTTTGCCTTTAATTTTCTACACTTTGACTATGATGAGTCTTGATGTTAATGCCTTTGGGTTTATTCTGTTTGGGACTTACTAGGCTTCTTGAATCTGTATTTTTTTTAGATGGAGTCTCACATTGTCGCCTGGGCTGGAGTGCAATGGCACGATCTTGGCTCACTTCAATCTCCACTTCCTGAGTTCATGAGATTCTCCTGTCTCAGCCTCCCAAGTAGCTGGGATTACAGGCACGCACCACCACGCCTAGCTAATCTTTTGTATTTTTAGTAGAGATGGGGTTTCACTGTGTTGGCCAGACAGGTCTCGAACTTCTGACCTCGTGATCCACCTGCCTCAACCTCTCAAAGTGCTGGGATTACAGGCATGAACCTCACCCGGCCTGAATCTGTATATTTATGCCTATTGCCAAATTTGGAAAATGTTTTACCATTACGTATTCTCCAAGTAATTTTTCAGCAGCTCTATCCTCTTTCTCTTCTTCTTTTGAAATTCTGATAATTAAATGTTAGATATTTTGTAATAGTCTCACAGCTCCCTAAGGCTGTTTGATTTTTCAGTGTATACACTCTTCATTGTTAAGTTTGAGTGATTTCTATTTTTCTATCTTCAAATTCACTGATTCTTTCCTCTGCCCCCTCAATTTTGCTGTGAAACCCATCAATTAAGTTTTAAATTTTTGATTATTTTATTTTTATATTCTAAAATTTCCATTTAGTTCTTCTTTGTCTTCTATTTTTGTGCTGATGTTTTCTACTTCCTTTCGTTTATCATTTGTTTCAAGAGTTTCACAATGACCCACTGATGCATTTTTATCACAGTTGCTTAAAAACACTGTCAGACAATTCTAACATCTGTGTTATCTTAATGTTGATGTATACTAATTTTCCTTTGTTATTTAAGATCTTTCTGGTTCTTTCAATGGTAGGTGATTTTCAGTTGAATCTTGGATTTTTTTTTTCAAATGTGGGTAAATAGTAGGTGTATATGAATCTTGAATATTTTTTACTTTATTTTATGAGATTTGGGGTTATATTTAAATCATTTGTTTTAGCTGTGTCCTCTGATACTGCAATGGTGGGCAGACAGGGCAAGGGATGCCTCATTACTCCTAGATGATGGTGGAAGTCCAAGATCTACATGCGGCCCTGTTGACACTCTTGAGAGGAGGAGTAACTTGTTTATCGCTGGGCAGGGGTGACAGAACAGGGTCACCACTCAAGCTCTTCTGTACCACCCTGGCTAGGACAGTGGTGTTTCATTACTGCTCCCAATGTAGTTTCCCATGATATTCCATGACACCATGGTGGTGGTAGGATGGCCTCATTACTGCTGGGCAGTGAGAAGGTTCCTGACTGTCTACTAGGTCTCTTCTGACACCATCCCAGCAGACAGGGGCATCTCATTATTGTTAGGTGGAGGTGGAAGTCCAGCTTCTCCACTGACACCATGGGGAGAAGGTGGCTCATGACTGTGAGGGAGGATGAAAGTCAGAGCTTTCCACTTGGCTTTCCCTGACACTATCTAGGAGAAGGGGAGAGATATTTTGTTACACCCTGTTAAGGATGAAAGTTTAGGCTCCTTACTTAGCCATTGTTGGTAAACTGTGACTACAGTTTTTTTCTGTGGTTTGGTTAGGGCAGTTATTGTCTAAAAGTGTTTTGTCTTTCTAGGCTACCCTTTTCTTGTCTTTTGGCTAGAGAGGGCAGACTTTCTTTGCAGGCTTTCTTTGGTCTCTTGCCAATGGCATTTCCAAGTTGCCAGCTTCTCTAGCACTCATTCTGGGATACATAAAGCAAAAGGCAACTCAGGAAAACCACTATCATGTCATTGCTCAGGTCACAAGGTCACTAGCAGGGTAAGCAGTTTGCCTTCTTCTCCCTACCATTTACAGTCTTCTATGTGTGCATGCTCTCTCTCTCCACATATACTTATCTACGTTTAGTTAAGTATACTTACCAAGAGGAATAAAGTACATCTAATCTACTCTGCCTTTGTTCTCCTTGCAGTATTTTGAATCAAACCCAGGTATCCTATAATTTCATCTATAAAGACTTTAGTAAGTATAATACTAGCTAGTGTATTAAAAATATAACCCCGATACCATTGTCACATATCCCAAAATTAAAAATCAATCTTTAATATCTAGTAAACAGTGTTCAGTTCAGTGTTCTATCACTGGATAACAAATTACCCCTAAAGTTATAGGTTTAAAAAATTTATTTTGCCTTAGGCTTTTATGCTTCAGGAACTCAGAGTTTGCCTAGGTAGTTCTCACTTGAGGATTCTCATGCAATTGCAGTTATATATTGACTGTAGCTGCAACCATATAAAGAAGACTTACTGGGCTGGATGATAGCATCAAAAATGTTATTTTACACTAAGATTCACGTCAAATTCCCAGATAAGGTGCAAGCATTTCTTTTGGTTGTTGGGCCATAACAGTTCCCTTCCCTCTCCTCTATTCATGTCATTTATTTGAAGAACTTAGTTTTGGGGTATATCCCATTCCACATCTGGTTACCTATATTCTTAAGGTATCATTTAATATGTTTCATGGTCCTCCATTGCTCTTGGAAACTGGGAATTAAATGTAGAGGTATGATTACATTCAGGCTCAGTTTTTTTGACAAAGGTATTTCATAGGTGGTCTGTGTACCTCCTATTGCACCACATAAATAAAAATATAATGTCTGGCTATCTTACTTTTCAGTAGTTAGTAATTAATCAGTAGGTTCTGGTGGTAACAGCTTGACACATTCACTAAAAAGTTCCCAATTGACTTTTCAATGCATGGCTTCTCAAAAGTTAATTGATATTTTGGACCAGGTAACACTTGTTATGGAGGACTGTCCTGTACGTTGTAGAATGTTTGGCAGCAACTTTGATACTCTCATCACCACTCCCACACACGGTCTCGTACCACACACACTCCCATACCCTGAGGAGAAAATGGCCACCAGTTGAGAACTTCTTACATTAATGGTTTTAGCAGTTGTTAAAAACTATTAACTTGATTATTTTATCAGGATTTACAAAGTAGTGATTTTTCTAATTCCATCATTCCTGCATTTACAACTGTGATTTTTTTTTTCAAAAGAGTCCTTTTTCAAAAGACTTTCTCTGAGTCTTTCTAGCAAAGGAAGAATAACCGGTTAATAATTTTATTTATCAATGTGTTTAGAATAGTGAGCTGTGTCCTAACAACCTCCAAAAGTGGCCAACTAATTTTTGTTTGGAGTATCATTTGGAACTCTTGAATATTTATGCAATTCATGTATTTTAATCTTTTGCTGTCATTTGCTCAAGTTTCCCCATCTTTTACCAGTGAGATCTTTTTCAAGTTAGCTCAGGTTTCCTTTTGACATGACCTTAATAGTCAGTAATTTCTTGCTTTCAGGCATGACAAGACAGATAGTCCAGGCTCACTTTATGCATTTCCTTTCCCAGACTTGGAATCAGCTACTTACCCAAGGAACCTTGATTCTTTTTACTTTGGAAATGGTATTTAGGGACCACAGTCTGGTCACAGTGACCTGATGGCTTTTGGGTTGTCACTGTTTCTAGGTCTTTGGAACATAGCTCCAAAGCTAGAACTATAAAACCAAGTATATTTAGAAAGGTTTAGCTTCTCTCATTGTTTCTTTCCCCACAGTCTTTCCTTTCCCTCCAGATAACTATTTTTTATTAGATTTAGTTTATACTTCTTTTTTGTTCAATCTAAAACACACACATACTCCAGGAAAGTAGCATACAATATTATACAGCTTTCATTTAAAAAATATTGTAAAAAATATACATAACATAAAATTTACCATTTTAATCATTTTTAAGTGTGCAATTCAGTAGCATTAAGTACTTGCACAATGATGGGCAACCATCAGCACTATCCAGTTCTAACTTTTTCATCATCTTAAACGGACATTTTGTACCTGTTAAACAATAACTCATCATTCCCATTTTCCTGGCGCTCCTGGTAACCTTTATTCTACTTTCTGTCTCAGTGACCTGCCTATTCTCTCTGTACTTTGCTTTTTTTTTTTTTTGGTAAACTGTATATGCTAGAGATCATTCTCTAAGAGCATACATAATTTCTCCTCATTCATAGTTGACAGCTGCATAATATTTCACTGCATAGATGAAGTCACATGCAAAAGTTGCTTATTCATGGGAGGTTTGTTTCTAGTCTTTCACTATCATAAACAGGGCTGCAATGAACAGTCAAATGCATTCACCATTTCATTTCATTTTTTTTTTGCCTGTGTATCTTTTATATGGATTCCTAAAAGTGGAATTGCTGGATCAAAGGGTAAAAGCATAGGCGATTTTAGAGTGTTTGGATTTTATGTGATGAACAGGAATGAACCACAAAGCCATGTAGGTATTAACTAAAAAACCAGACACAGGATGTTTTAAATGGTGTGACTAAAACACTGCTTTAAACCAGGAGCTAGTTATGTTATTTAGCTCTTTTAGTTATAATGATTTTATTTGAAGCAAAGTATATGAAAATAACTCTATTGCTCTTTCTTTGGATTTTAACAAATAGGTGTCTCACATAAAATTATGTAACTTTTTTTTATATTAGTAATGTTATATATATATATTTATTGCATTTTAGGTTTTGGGGTACACGTGAAGAACATGCAAGATTGTTGCATAGGTACACACATGGCAGTGTGATGTGCTGCCTTCCTCCCCATCCCCTACATCTGGCATTTCTCCCCATGCTATCTCTCCCCTATTTCCCCCCAACAGACCCTAGTGTGTAGTGCTCCCCTCCCTGTGTCCATGTGTTCTCATTGTTCAGCACCCGCTTATGAGTGAGAACATGAGGTGTTTGATTTTCTGTTCTTGTGTCAGTTTGCTGAAAATGATGGTTTCCAAACTGGACCCCTTCCTGACACCTTACACTAAAATTTACTCCAGATGGATTAAAGACTTAAACATAAGACCTAACACCATAAAAACCCTAGAAGAAAATCTAGGCAAAATTATGTAACTCTTATCTTTTTTTCTGCTTTATGAGAATATTGTAACAAGGGGTACTACCTTAAGACCCTTTGACTACACGTAAAAGTAAAGGAGGGAGTTGTGCCAATTATTGGAGAATTTTGGCTGTCAAATAGCACATCTGGGCAATGTGGGCCAGAAATATATATGCTTTATGTGTGTGTGTGTGTGTGTGTGTGTGTGTGTGTGTGTATATATATACACACACATATACAACATTTTCCCCTTTAAACTAAAGTTTTCTAGGCTTGAATAAACCAGACACTGCTTTCTTGTACTGTTTTGCAAACTGAGCATGGATGGTCACTCCTTGTTTTCAGGAGTGTTTGATTTTCAAATTATGATATTCCACTGAATGAGAAATGACCAGGGTTTCACAGAGATTTCATGAAAGCAGGGCCACAAAGGAACACCCCAGAGCAGACCGGTGCAGAGGCACTCTAAGAGGTACAGAGGGTTGCACCAATTGCTAGGATTTAATCATTAATCAGAAGGAGTCCAAGCAAGTTACCAAGGGCATGCCCCCAAGCCTCATTTACCCGCCTTTGTCGCCACCATACCTGCTAGTATATTTCAGGGTCTCTAACCCCTCCCTGCATGCAAGCCTAGGCAGAGTTCTGCCAGGTCTCACACCGGAGTATAGCCCCTGCACAGACTCCCCGGGACTGCGGCGCCAGCTAGCTGCCTAGGACCCCCGTGGCCGCGTGAGCTCCCTCTTGGTGGCCGAGGGCGCATTTTAATCTGGAAACGCCCAGCCCCTACGTTGGCCCCGCAGACTGACGCCGCTCCCGGTGGGGCGGTGGAGGTAAGAGGGCGGTGGGGAGGGCCCGTCCTTCTTGTTTTGAGGCTGCAACCAAAAGCCCAGTGAGCCTCTATTCCTGGCTGACTGCGAATCCCCCCATCCCGGGTCAGGGTCCGGGACCCTACAGGAAGATCCTTTCTCATCCTCAACCTCGCAGCCTCTGTCCGGCGGGGAAGTTCAGCTGCGGGTCCAGTCAAACCTGGCAAGCTTAGGGACCCTAGTCCCTGGTCCGTGGCCGGACGAGGGCGGAGGAGGAGGGGAAGGGGCTGCTGCCTCGTTTCCCAAATCCGGTCCCTAATCGCCCCATCCCCCGCCGTCTGCTCGCTTTGTACAGGCAGTCAAAACAGAACTAGCGGCCAATTGAGGGGGACGGGAAGCAAAGCCGCCTAGCGCCTCGCCCCCTCCAGCCGGCCCCCTGGCCCCCTCCTCTCGGCGCCCGGCCCTGGGCCCTCCCTCCCCTTTCCCACTTCTCTTTTTGCCCTAACCTCGCCCCCATCCCCCGCTCATTTCCTCTCGCACCCGGGCTCGCCAATCCCTCTTTCCAAGTCCCTTTTCCACCCTGGCCTTCCTCTCGGGCTCGCCCCCCTTCTCCCCAATCTCTGTCCTCTCCCCTCCCTTCGCCCTGCCCCCCTTCCTTCCTATTCCCCTCCCCCAACCTTCGCTCCCCTCGTTCCTCCGCACCCGATCTCTCCCTTACTCTGTCCCCGCCCACTCTGCGCCAGCCCCTGGGTCCGGGCTGCGTCCCACGTGTGGAAGGCTGCGCCCCCACTGACAGCCGCCGCCCGCCGGCCCGCCCAGCGCCCCGCCGGGCCTCTAAAACCCGCGCGCCGCGCCCTCCCCCGCCGCATCTTCCCGGGCATCCAGCCTCCCGCCTCCCGCCTCCCGCCCTAGCTCTTGCCCGCCGCAGGTCCCCACCCTGCGCACCTCCGCCGGGCCTCCGCAGCCGCTGCCCGCGCGTCGTTGCCCTGTGGGACTCGGAAAGAGCCCAGAGGGTACCCTCTTCTTTTGGGGCAACTTTTGTTTGCTTGCCTGCTTCTTTTTGGTGACTTTCGCAGCTTTCCAAGATCCGTGCCCAGAGCGCACGGGAATCCGCCGAGCTGAGTGCAGGCCCTTTTTCCTTTTGAGGTTCACTTTCTTTGTAACTTTACGCCGGGGCTGCTCAGGTTACTTTTGTAATTTTTCGCCCCCGCCGGCTGGCGGTCCTGGAGTCGCTCGGGGCTGTCGCCCGGGGGATGCAACGTGGACCGCTCGGAGCTGCCGGCTTCACCTCCGCCGCACCTCACCGCCCACTGCGCTAGACTTGGTGCCCCGCGTCGCAGGCAGCCAGGGGGCCGGCGCTCTGTCGGGGTCTCCAGCCAGAGTAGGGAGCCCGAGCCTGAGGGAGTACCCGCAGCCGACGAAGGGCTTATTAGACCTTGACTTTTTTGGGGCCGCGCAGATTTTGTCTTTAGTCACTCCCTCTCCGCGGGTCTAGGGCCGCGCGCTTTCGGCGCCGGTGATGGGGAGACGACGGCGGCTGTGTCTCCAGCCCTACTTCGTGTGGCTGGGCTGCGTGGCGCTCTGGGCGCAGGGCACGGCCGGCCAGCCCCAGCCTCCTCCGCCCAAGCCGCCCCGGCCCCAGCCGCCGCCGCAGCAGGTCCGGTCTGCTACAGCAGGCTCTGAAGGCGGGTTTCTGGTGCCCGAGTATCTTGAGGAAGGTGCCGCAGTGGCCAGTCGCGTCCGCCGGCGAGGACAGCAGGACGTGCTCCGAGGGTAGGTGGGCAAGCGGTCCCGCACCTAAGGCGCCGGCTTGGGGGAGGGGGGAATCCTCAGTTTGGCGGCTTTCCAGCCCACCCCCTCCCTACCCTAGTGCTGGAGCCTAGAGCTGCAACCCTCTTCGCCAGGAGACCCAAAGACCCCCCAGGAGCGCCTGCCCCTTCCCTACCCCGCGGCTTAGCGGGCGTGAAGCTCTCTCTCGGAGAGTCGGGCGGCGGGTGGTTAGGGGACCCCAGGCTGCGGATCGCAGAGCGTGTGCAGAGCCCGCTGTGCGGGAACAGGTTCTGAATGTCGAGCGGAAAGCTGGCCTGGGTCCTCCCGGCGCAGGGGCCAGAGGAGCCTGCTTCCTCCCCACCGTCTGAGGCGCCGCTCTGAGCCTTTTGTTTGAGGACGTGTGCAGGGTTCGTGGTTCACCTTCTAATCACCAACCCTAGCCCTCCGCCTTCCGACGCGCCTTCCTTGACACGTCGGGGCCAAAGTAACAGTTGATCAAGGAGGAATGGATTTGGGGAGGAGGGCAAGGATTTTTTGGAACAGAATGTGTCCTTTGTTCTCTGCATCTGGAAGCTAGAATAGTAGCAAATTATATGTTTCCATGTCTCTTTTCGCCCTTTAAACAGGCAGGCAAGGGACGACAGATGAAAGGCAATGTTTAGACGTTTCCGACCCTCCTGCATTCCAGCGTCTAGCTCTTTTACTTCCTTGTCTGCCTTCCAACCCCCAAGAATTTGAAGTGTAGTTTTTGTTTGTTTGTTGTCTTGAAGTCTACTCTCTCGGGGTATTGCTTATGAAGACCGTTTATATGTTGCTGCACCCCTCTCTCTATCTGTGTGTGACCGCCCTTGTCCATCACAGGCCGAACGTGTGCGGCTCCAGATTCCACTCCTACTGCTGCCCGGGATGGAAGACGCTCCCTGGAGGAAACCAGTGCATTGTCCGTGAGTGCTTGGCAGGGATCCCAGCTTGAGGCAGCGCGCTCGGCCCTATCTCCGGCCGACCTCTTGCGCTCAGCCATTTGGACGCACAGTTGCCTTTAAAATCTAGTGATCACATTGCACTGATAATCGGGACGCGGCCCCATTTGAATAGTGGGGAAGACTCAGCCGGTTGGAGTCAGTTCAGACTTCACTTCTAGACTCTGTTGAAAGGCAATAATGATAAAGGTTTCAAAGATAATTTGGAATGTTTATCTTTCTGTGTCTATTAATACAAATTGGAAGAGGAGGAGTAGAGCAATTATCTAGATAACTCAAAACCACTTTTTCCGTAAAAAATCCAGATAAGACCACATGTTATTATGCAAATTATCAGGCTTTTAACTCTGCTTGAGGTTTAGGCCTTTTGAAGATCAAGGTTTCTGGGGCATTTGTACAAAACCACTTTCTATTTCTGGTTCTATCTCAACAACTACGTGACCTAGATAGAAAAGGAGAATTCTCACGGTGTTGACCTAAGTTAACAAACTTTTAAAAGACAGAACTCTTCCAAGGGGCTTGCTTTGTTTTTTTTTTTAACTTTTTGGAAGACATTTAAATTTAGGGTTTCCAGACCCCAAATCTCATAGTGTGCAGTAGATTTCCAAAGTATGAATCTTAGAGCTTGAAAAATTCTGTATCTCTGACCTTAAAAGTTTTGACTATTTTTTTTCATCCAAAGTGTATACCCAGTTCTCCAAGTTCTAACTGGAGAACTCATTAGTTATCAACCTCACAGTCTCAGACTCTGGGATGTCTTTCTTCATATGCCTGTACATTTGTGACTTGAAGTGTGACTGGCCTTCTCCTGTGTGTTTATGTAGCACAACCACATTTGTCTTGCTGGGAGGAGAGCCAGGTATCATAGGCAGCACATTCATTTAAAGCCAGTCTTGACTTTAGATTGACCTCCATGTTCTCCAGGGAATAAATAATTATGCGACTGTGGACAGAGAAAAAGGGCAAGCCACACTAACCAAGGAATAATAAGGATGTAGTGGCATTTCTAACTCTGTATTTATTGGTTTTGTGGGTTCGAGATAGATGGTTAATGTTATTTCTGGGCAGTTTTTTAAGAAAGGGATGAAATCTCAAGTGTCATAAAGACTAATTTCTTCTTATTTTTTCTACCTTAAAACCCCACTATCTCCAGTGGGCAAAAATAGGAAACAACCTTATTATTTAAAGTGACTTATAAAATTTTAAACAAATCCTCTGATTATAGTAAGTCTTTGCTTTATTTTTTAAAAGAAAAAGTGTTGCATTCTTTTCTCTCCAACACATAAGTCATACGTGAGGCGTTAGTGGAGGGTGCGTTTACTTTTTCAGGCCAGTAGGGCAATACCATGGCTGCTTTAAACTTACCCGGTTTTTTAGAATGCTGAAACAGCTAACGTCACTCATCGCACACCTGCCATACTAGCTGGGAGTGACTTAGGCACTGCGGAAAGTCTGACTCACTAAATGTAATGAATGTGACTGCCATTATTGAGTTGGAGAGCAGCCGAGGAGGAGGGATTGGTTCATGGTATGTGTTGAAAATCTGTAAAGTCAGATTTTATTGGATCACTGTGGAATGGGAATTCCAGAGAGCAGTGCCTTCCAGAATATTTGCAGTAGAAATACATGTATGGTTCACTGATCACTGGTAGATCACCTTTGAAGGGTAACAGCGACTATTGTAGTCTGCATTTCTGCTACTTGAAACGTTTAGATGCTTTTGAGATACACTGGAATTTACATGTATCAGAAATCTGTAAAAAGAGTCAATTTTGAAATGATCTTTATATCTATAAGAAACATTTATAACACTGTGTCAAGAAGTATCTATGAAAATATTTATTATAAGTATATCTAAAAATTCAAGTACCTAAGAGTATTAAACAGTGCACAAAACAGGGAGAATTTAATACTTTTATATTCTACTGGATGAGTCTCACCTAACTTTAACAGCCTGCATTCATTTCAGTAGTTCAATTATTTTGACATTCAAAATGATCATATGTAAAGGTAATAAATGAAATAAAACCATTATAAACTCAAAATCAAGAACTTTAATTAATTTCAGGCCTTCCTGATGATAATGAGTTATTACATTTATTGAATTTATCTATATCACATCATTTAGCAAAAGAAAATATCTGAGACAATTTACAAAAAAGAAAATAAGTAAAATACAAATAATCAAAACTAAATATTAATTTTCTCATACATTTGTACCTCAGCATTCTTTTAATATAGAAAAATTAAAAATGGTCAACTTTATTTACCTTTTCTTGAGCATCAAAAAATGGTCAACAGCATTTTAATGTTTGACTTTGACAGGCTTTATAAGGAGAAGATATCAAAAAGACACTGTATTTCTCCAAGTTCTGGAAACCTAATGCATTTTGTTTTGAGTCTCTATCTTTTGTTGGTATTGTTCTTAGTTGTAGCCTAGAAAAATTACTAAAGCACTTCCAAACTTCCAAATATTTATTTCCAGAAGGACTGAATTGACTTTCTCATCTTCTTTTTTAAAAAAACCTTCTTAGAACGTGAAGCAATGAAAAAATTTGCTTATTAATTTATTTATTGTGAAATTATGCTGTGAACAGCATTTTGATCCATATAATAACGGTGTGATGAGGTTGGCTGGATTAATAACATTTGAGACCTGAGGAAATGTCGGAGCATTCCAATATGATTCCTTTATGTTATGCTACCAAATGAGAAAACTGAACGCAGAAAGGCTGTGGGTTTTTCTGGAGCTCACAGCAGATCAATGGCAGAGTGACAACTCAACTTCAGGTCTTTTGGGTACTATGTCATCTTTACCTGGCCATGTGACTTCCCACAGCATCAGTGAAGTCTCAGCCCCTAGGTCCTATCTACCTCTCCCTCTGGTATTTCTAGGTCTCATGGTTTTAGTAATTGTGAGAGTGACGGATATTCAATAAGCATACCATATAGTCTGAGGCTGGTGTGGGGCAAAAAGGCCTCAGCATTCTTGCTTCTCATTGGCTCACAGGTACAGAGTATATACTTGTATTCATGACGGGTAATTGAGAATGCTCAATCTCCAGTCCATCAAACCTTCATTTGGTTTGGAACCTGGGTGGGGGCACTTTGGGTCTCCTCTCTTAAGCCTAGACTAAATATTGACCTTCTGGGGAGAAGGGAACTTTGACATAAAACCATGTTTTAATGCACATTTGTCATTGGAGAGTTACTGGTGATCAGAAACTGTAGTACATTTTAAGAAGTAAGAGTCAACTCCATGGCAGGAAACATATTCTTGTCTAAAAGATTTTTATCTTAACATCACAATATTTGACACGATTCACTTTTTATTAATTTGAGATGTGATCTCACTGTCACTGAGGCTAAAGTGCAGTGGCATGATCGTAGCTCATTACAGCCTTTTGACCTCTCTAGCTCAAGCCATCTTCTGACCTCATTCTCCTGAGTAGCTGGGAGTATGGACACATGCCAACTTGCAAGGCTAATTTTTTTTTTTCGTAGAGATTGGGGTCTGTCTATGTTGTCCAAGCAGTTTTCCAACTCCTGGGCTCAAGTGATCCATTTGCCTAGGGCTCCCAAGATGCTGAGATTACCTAGCCCACTATTTTCATTTATAAGAAGTACTAATGCTGGTAGTAATATACGGGTGTGAGAAGGCATCTTGGAGAAGAAAAACAATTACTGAATTAGTTTACTTCTGCAGGAAATGCTCTTTACGTTATTGAGGGTCCCAAATCTCTTTGAAAGTTGTGGGAACTTTCCCTAGTTACAGCTAGTTTCAGGGCATTTCCAGACTTTCTTCTTGTCTTTATATATCTAGTCATGGTATGAGCATTAAAGCAAACAGCCTTTGTGCTTGAAAGAGATAATTCAATTATGGTTATAGAGATAAATCTCTCAGTTCCTGAATGAACTGTCTCTAAATATAGGAGAGACTTTTCATTCAAAGGTACTTGGCTACAAGTTTGGAGTATCTGTGGTATGTGCTGTGTCAGTGAGCCTAACATTCTTTGCCGTGATGACCCTCATACCTTTCTGTTCATTGGAGGTCACAGCTGCAGGAGGCTTTGACTGTCCCCCCTTCAAAATGTCACAGTAGCTTTTCTGAGCAGCAGGAATAGGCTAGGTTGTAGAGATAATACAGAAGGAGAAAGGCTGTAGGAAGGAGGGAGGGAATTGTTGAGGGGAGCAAAGATTGATCATAGAGTATATCAGATACCAGCCTGGAAAAAATTTGTGTGGAAACCCTGAGGCTTGGCCAAGTCGTTAGGGCCTGGAGCCTCAGCCAGTTTTATGTTCTCTGTCTCCTCCGAAGGCTATTGCATCGTGAGCTGTGTTTTCTCTGTTTCGCAACCCTCTCAACTCCTAGAATCAAGGTTGTCTTTCTGGGTGAATTCTGCATTTTAAATTCTCAGTCTTTAATGAAAGAGACTGTATTGATACGAGAGTTAAACATTTAGGATTATGGCATTTTTTCTTTATTGCAAAGCTTTAAATGTTTATTATAAAAATAATAATCCACACATTATGCCATCAGGCAGTGAGATCCATTGCACGGTTTAGTGAAAGTTCTTTTAGACCTTTTAAAGCCAATTTATGTATACACACACACACATATATACACACACATTTATACACACACATATATACTTACATATGTATTTTAAACTTAAAAAGGCTGTGCTTTATTTTATTCTACTATGTTCTTATTCTGTAACATTTACTTATGTATGACTTTATTTTTATTTCTAGTTTTCCATAAGTTATTGGAGTACAGGTGGTATTTAGTTCCACAAACAAGTCTTTTAGTGGTGATTTGTGAGATTTTGATGCACCCCTCACCTGAGCAGGGTACACTGTACCATATTTGTAGTCTTTTATCCCTTGCCCCCTCCCACTCTTTCCCGCAAGTCCCCAAAGTCCATTATATCATTCTTGTGCCTTTGCATCCTCGTAGCTTAGCTTCCACATATCAGTGAGAACATATGATGTCTGGTTTTCCATTCCTGAGTTCCATCACTTAGAATAATAGTCTTCAATCTCATCCAGGTCACTGCAAACGCTGTTAATTCATTCCTTCTTATGGCTGCAATATAAATATATATATATATATATATATATACACACACACACACACACCCATTGTGTGTATGTGTGTGTGTGTGTATATATACATTGTGTGTGTGTGTGTATATATATATACTGTATGTATACCACAGTTTCTTTATTTATTGACTGATGGGCATTTGGGTTGGTTCCATGATTTTTCTTTTTCTTTTTTTTTGAGACAGAGTCTCACTCTGTCGCCCAGGCTGGAGTGGTGCAGTGCTGCGAGCTTGGCTCACTGCAACCTCTGACTCCCTGGTTAAAGCGATTCTCCTGCCTCAGTTGCCCAAGTAGCTGGGATTATAGGCACGCGCCACTAGCTAATTTTTGTATTTTTAGTAGATACAGGGTTTCACCATGTTGGCCAGGGTGGTCTCGATCTCCTGACCTCGTGATGCGCCCACCTCGGCCTCCCAAAGTGCTGGAATTACAGGCATGAGCCACCACGCCCAGCCTCCACGATTTTTCAGTTGTTATTTGTGCTGCTATAAACGTGCATGTGCAAGTATCTTTTCGAATAATGACTTCTTTTCCTCTGGGTAGATACCCAGTAGTGGATTGCTGGATCAAATTGTAGTTCTACTTTTACAGCCACTATAGAAAACAGTGTGGAGATTCCTTAAAAGATTATGCAATTTGAAACAGCTTCATTTGTTTACACATTATCATAAGGATACTTGTGAGACTTATTTCCAAGTCTACAATGGATAATTTTATTGCGTATCTGAAGTTAGACATTTACATTACACATTTTATCTTAGTTTTTCAGGCTTTTTATTTTTAAATATGGCTTTCTTGTTTTGTAAACTATGGTTTGTTATATAGTCATTCATTTTTCCTATTGTGCTTTCTGCAGCGATTTGTAGAAATAGTTGTGGAGATGGATTTTGTTCCCGTCCTAACATGTGTACTTGTTCCAGTGGGCAAATATCACCAACCTGTGGATCAAAATCAAGTATGTTTCTTATTTGTGGTCTTTTTACTGCATTTTCCTTAAGCTTTGGAGTAAATGCTAAATGTCCTTCTCAAAAAGAATATAAATCCATGATTATTTTCCTCACAAATTATGTGTGCATTAATCTTTAGAGTAAAAATCTTCAGTGACTTAGTTGTTGCCTTAAGTGGGTTATGGTTTTCAATGAGAAAAATGTTTTAATTCTGGTCCAGGAGCCATATGTCTATTCAGAAAAAGAGTCAGAATTCAGTGGAGACGTAACTCTTGGTGAATAATAGCTCTGACTTAACTAGGTTTTTACTATGTGCCAGGGAGTTTTAAGTGTTATTACTTTAATTAATGCATACGTCAACATTATGAGATACTGTTAATACCCCATTTCACAGAGTAGCAAAGTAAAGAACATATGATTTAATTAACTGGTCCAAGGAAACACAGACTTGAATCCAGGTATTCTGATGCCTAGGTGCGTAGTCTCAAACACTAGGCTATATTTATTGCTTTTACTTAACTCCTATTTTGTGGGTTATCTAAGGGGGAAGGAGAAGAGAACTCCAAAGATAGCATATGTTTACTGACTATTGACCAGATACTTTACAAATACTGACCTGTTTTTCTTCACATGTGTTAACTGCCAACAACTCTGTAAGATAACTATAACTGTGAACTGTGATTGCGTGATTCATGACCCAATTATAAATTTTTGATTCCTTAAGATCCAAGATTAATCTTTTAGGCTAGTATTTAAGATAACATTATAACAAAGCAGAAGCAAGATTGTTTATTTAACTGTCCAATAATTCAATAAATCCTTTAAATCCTGCCTCAACTAGTGTGAAGTCATATTTTTTTATATATCTTTAGTCAAATTTTCCCTAACTGAAGGTAATATAGAGAATGTCTGACTCAGGAATAAGATTCAAGATTCATACAACAAATGCCATTGTCTTCTGATGAAACTCCTCATGAAAACTCTCAATTTCACTTTCTTTGAATCTGCCATTTCCCAGCTTTTTAAAGCCCTCCATTCAAATTCATCAAGATTTCTTGACTATTTTATCGAGAACGTTTCATCCCCAACTTACCTGAACCTCCCTCTCTTGCCTGATTGCCTACAAGATACTGTTGCCATTGTGTTCATTAGCCTATTCTTCTTAGTTCTCTCATACTTGCCTTTGGCAAAAAAACCAATTCTGGAGGAATTTTAACATTCAATTTCCTAATTCCTCTGCCTGGGAGCTGGGAAATTCACTGGCCCACTCTCCCGTTTGTGGTATGCAATTTAGCAAGGAATCTGTGCATTCATTTGACCTTGGGTAATACTTCCATTTAGGTTTTTTTTTTTCCTTTTAAGACGGAGTCTCACTCTGTAGCCCAGGCCTGATCTCGGCTCACTGCGATCTCCGCCTCCCGCGTTCAAGCGATTCATACTTCCATTTCATCAGTAACTTTTCTAACCCTCCAGTCATCATCCTGTTTGACTTCACTAAAGCGTTTGGCACTATTAATCACTATCTTCTTGAAATGCTCTTTTTCGTTTTTCTTTGAAACACCTTTGACTTTTATAATGCCAGTGACCCTCAGAGCTCCTTTTCTTGATTATTAGTTTTTTGTCTCTTTTCTGTATCTTCTTCAGTCTTCCATTCAAGGTTTGATATCCTGAGTTCTGCCCTCCCTGGGTGAACTCATTAACATACATGTTTTCGACTACCAATATGTTGATAACTCATAATATTTATGTACACTGGAGATCCCTCCACTGACCTCCACACTCATATGTTCCCTTTCCCATTTGACATCTCTGCTCAAGGAATAGCAAGCAACTGAAACTTAGGAGCATGTCCAAAAGGAAACTCTGGATTTATTGCTGACCACAGTCTACTTGAACCAAAATTCCTCCTGCCTTGGCAAATGGCCCTGCCATCCACCCAGTGCTTAAGTAACTGCTGCTTCTCTTTTTCTACATCAACTCTTTAAACAAGTCCTGTAGGCTTTACTGGAAAACATTTAAGATTTATCTTTTCCTTTCCATCTCCACTGCTACCATGTGGTGCAGACTGTCCTCATCCTCCCAGACTCTCGCCCTCTTCAAATCCATTCTCTGCAGAGCAGTTGGAGTCATCTTTTTAAAACATAGATTATATCACTTCACTCTCTCACTTAAATCCTTTCAATAACTCCTTGTTGCATATGAGCTACAATGAAAACCTTTCGGTGGCCGAGGAGGCCCTGTGTTAGCTGACTGGCCTCTGCCTAGGTCTGCAAGATCTCTTCCCTGTCTGCCTCTTTTTAACCACAGGAAACTCTCTGTTCTTCAGAAGAAACCCTTTACCATCCTAAGGTCTTTTGATTTGCTGGTTCTCTTTCTGAAGTTCCTTCTTGGTACTTTTAATACGTGGCTCATTCTCATCCTTCACATCTCAGGGCAAATGTCACCTCAGAGTGGCCTTGTGTGGTGCCGGTGTCTCAGCTCCTTCTTGGCTTCAGGGTAGTCTCCTTCACAACAGTTTACTTCAGACAGTTAATCACAGTCTATAATTACTTTGTGGTGTTTGTTTACCTGTGTTTTCCATGATTCCCTACCGGAATTCAAGCTCTGTGAGGATGCCATCAAGTCCATTATGACAGCACTGGGCTGAGCTGGAATGGCGGGCACTCAGCTCCTGCATTCTGAATGGAAAAAGTGCCTCCTGCTTGCCAGAAACTATGCTGCTAGTCACCTTTTGTTTATTTTTTTCAACATTGAAAGTGTAATACATTTTAAATGCATCCTGAATAACATGTTATCACAAATATGCCCGTGTATGTACTTAAAAACAAATAATAAATAAAAATATGTTTGGGTCATAATATTTCCTTCTGTAAGATACCATGGTGATTGAATTGGATGTTGAGTTTACAGTTTTATAGCCTCTCACACACTATGATTTTGGTGACTGATGTTTTTATGTTTTTTGTTATTGCTCTTTGCAGTTCAGCAGTGCAGCGTGAGATGCATGAATGGGGGGACCTGTGCCGATGACCACTGCCAGTGCCAGAAAGGATATATTGGAACTTACTGTGGACAACGTAAGGGACATTGGAATCAACTTCATTTATTAGAAATCATTTGATTTGGTGGATAGTTCGTATTAAGTTATAATTTAAGGTCTCATAAATCCTTCGATCCTTTGAAAAAACAATTTCATGTAGTAAACCATACCTTAAAACTGAAGTTCTAATTTTTGTCCTGAAGGATTTTTCTAATTCTTTTAGAATTTTGTGCTTTAGAGTAATGATGTTCTTGAATAGTAACTAGTCAACAACTGGTAACTAGTGCTTTAGCAAATGTGGCACATCTCACAGATTTTCTGTGATTTATTTGTTTTCCTTTATCCAGCTCCATAAAACATGTATACTTCCCTGAAAAAAATAATGAGCAAGTTTTCTGTGATCTATCTCTTTCTTTCATTTTTACTTCTACCTTCCCTCCCCAGGTTCCTCTTTATATATGTGATTTTTTAAAACTTCTCAGAATTAACCCAGGAGAGCCAATGTGGTAAATAACCCTTTGCTCAAATATATTAATACTAAAATACAGGGTGATGAAATGATTTTTAAAAGTCAGATGTTATTGTGAAACAGGGAGCTGTAACCCAGCTAAGCTGGTACCCTCATTGGAGAATACCCTGTATGAATCAAGAAATAACCTTTCACAAGAGTGTAAGAATTGTAGTTTCTGGGTTGTGACATATCACGGGGGAACATTTTTGGGCAGTATTCTCTAAATTGTGGGAATTCACATATTTTAAGAAGGGATAAGTAATGTTACCTGATACGACATTAAAGAACTGTGATTTATGAAATTGAATCACAAACAGTAAGTCCCTTTTTACTTTATTTGCATTTTTACCTGATTTAGACTATAGTTTCCATGCTAATCTTCAAGGCTTCCTTAAGAATTGCTGATTTCTTTTTTAAACATAGAAAAACCAAGTCTTGGGTGTACAATAAGATCTAGCTTGTTTTCAGTTAACATTATTTTATTTTTGTTGCAATTAAACCATTTTTTAAATTGTGGTAAAATATACATAACAAAATTTACCATTTTAACCACTTTTAAGTATACAGTTCAGTGGCATTAAATACATTCACACTGTTGTGTAACCATCATCATCATCCGTCTCCAGAATTCTTTTCATCTTGGAAAACTGAAACTCTGCACCCATTAAACAATAGCCCCCATTTCCCTCTTCCCCTACACCCGTAAACATCATTTACTTTCTGTCTCTACGAATCTGACTACTTTAGGTATTTCATATAAGTGTAAGCGTGAAGTATTTGTCCTTTGGTGACTGGCTTATTATACCTAGCATACTGCCCTCAAGGTTCATCCATGTTTTAGCATGTGTCAGAATTTCCTTCATTTTAAAGGCTGAATAATATTTCATTATGTGAATATACCACATTTTGTGTTTCCAGTCATCTGTTGATGGATATTTGAGTTGCTTTCACCTTTTGGCTATTGTGAATAATGCTGAAATATCTGTTTGGGCCCTTGCTTTCAGTACTTTTGGGTGTATACCAAGAAGTGGAATTGCTGGATTATATGGTAATTCTATCTTTAGTTTTGTGAAGTGCTGCCATACTGTTTTCCATAGAGGTGGCACTGTCTTACATTCCCACCAACAGTGCACAAGGGTTCCACTTTACATCCTTGCCAGCCAGCCCTGGTTATTTTCTGTTTTTTTTTTTTTTTTTTTTTTGCATAATAATAATAACCATGCTAATGAGTGTGAAGTTGTATCTCATTATAGTTGTTGCAGTAATTTCCAAGGTTGCCTTCTAGTTAAGGTGATTATAGCTTTCTATTTATAAGTGCTATAAAGATTTCTTTTAAAATAAGTTTATGTGAAATAGGTATATCCATTTAAAGAAAAATATTCTGTTAAGGTCAAGGGTAGGCCAACTTTTTTTGTAAAGGCCAGATAGTATATATTTTAGACCTTGCTTTCTCCATTGCAAATACTCAACTCTGCCATCGTAGTGCAAAAGTGATCCTAGATAATACATAAATGAAAGAGCTGGGGTGTGTTTCAGTGTCTATGCTTTATAGACACTGGAATTTGAATTTCATACAATTTTCACTTGTAACCAAGTATCTCTTTGACTTTTGAACTACTTAAAAGTGTCAAAATTCCTCTTATCTCATGGGAAGTACAAAAATAAGCAGTGGCCCAGATCTGGCCTTTGGGGCATAGTTTGCAGATTCCTTGTGTGGGTGGTTCTCAGGTATGACAAGAGGAGAAGACTGAAGTTTTGGAAATGGAGGGTGAGGGTATTTAAGAGAATACAGTACATTGGGGTCCATTTTCTTGCAAGAATAGGAGAGGCCAATGAATAACTTCTCTAGGCTAGAGTTGACCAGGGGAGAGCAGGCAATAACTGGACAACAGTGGGACAGATAAATGCAGCAGAGTTTCTTGTTCCATGGATGATACTTTTTCTATATATTCTTTGTACATTCAGGTATTTTCCACATTTTATACAATAGACTTCTATTTATAACCAGAAAAGAAAGACAGAAGTCTATCGTGAACACAGTATTCATAAAAAGATAGATCTATGTATATTTTTAGGCCTCAGTAAAGTGTTAGGAGATCTGATTGTAACTCTGTTTTAGAAAGTTCTGTAACCAATGAAGAGATACATCCGTCTTTCTTGAAACACATTCTTTTACTTTGTAGAGGGAAAAATGAAAATTAGAATCACAGCGGAGAGAGCCTTGACTTGCCTCAACTGATCTTTCAGAGTATTTGCTCAAATCTGTCCTGAAATTAGCTGTCTTCTGTCTGAATTAAGCTGCTGTCCCTGCCTTGGGCATATGTGTGTATGTATGTATTTTCCTGAGGGTTGTACAGAACACGCTGTAGTGGGTGTGTCTCTTGCACTTCTCACAGGAATGGGAAGGCAGGGAGGGAAAGCACTTTCCCCTTCTAAAATGCTTTGATGTTCTTCCACCCCTGTGTCAAATCATATTGATGTTACCACATTTTCCAGTCAGAGGAAAGGCAAAGTCACTGGGTCAGAAAATCAGCAGATACTGAACATTTGTTCTCTACGTTTCTCATGGGGTGACGTCTTCCTTGTCTAATGTTTATCTCAGGGGCAAGAGAACATGGGGGGAAGCAAAATGTGTAACAAACAAAATTTATTTGTCAGCAAATAAGAAGGTGAAGGTATGATAACTAACAGATGTCAGCTCAAGGAGTGATGTAAGGAAGGTGCTTTCCAAGTCATCTTTTATAGAAAGAGTGTTAGAGTACTGAGAACAAAGAAGCAAATAGAACATTTTTCAATTTATGAATCCAGAAAAGTCTTAGAAATAGGATGATTGCTAAAAAATGAACATTATAAAACATTGAGACTGCTTAGCTGCTTTCCTGGAACATAGACAGCGCTTCTTAGCGTTCTTCCATTTCATTCATTTCATTCAGCGATGTTGATTGAGTAACTAAACTACTCTGAACAGGTAAGATGATACCCTGGCCACACAGAGCTCATACTCTGGTAGAAACTACAGTTAGTACTAAAAAGATAAATACCTAATTTAGGCAGTGAGAAGTTTTAGGAGAAGAATAAAGCAGGGTAAGGGGAGTAAGTCTTTTGCTCTCCTGCCTTTCACGGCACTGTCATGCTAGGTGTAAACATAGTTTTCTTCCTGGGTTGTCAGCATTCCTTCCGTGGTGGAAATTCGGGCATTTTCAGATTTTTTTCTGACTGCAGTTGAAATGTAAATTGCTGTTGCCATTCTGTTTTGTTACCAAAAAAATATTATTTTGTAAAATGCCTTTCATCATAATTCATTTGAAAAAAGGAAATTCACCATTTTTGGTTTTTGCTTCTAATTTTATCTGTATTCCTTGCTTCTCTTCTTTTGCTATTGCTCTTTAATGTAAACTTTGGGTGCTGCAGACATCTTTTTTTTTTTTTCGTACAAACGTTCTGTATTTAAAAGAGGAAGGGAATTAAGAATGTAGAATAAAGCATGCAACCACCGTGCACTTTGTCTTACGTGCTATTTTAGTTAGTCCTCAAGTGTCTGTAGGGGAGGAACTGTTAAGTCTCTTTGCAGGCCAGGAGGCTAAGAATCAGAGAGATGGTGTGGTGAGTGCATGCTGGGGACAGCAGAGCTCATTATCTGTTCACTGTACCGTTCTGCCTTGCAAAGTACTTGAAAAAATGCTGTGAAATTTTGACGTGTGGGATTTTGTTGAGTTAATGCAGTATATCAGATACTACAGTAGGTGACGGGGATTCAAAGGCAAACCGATCTGGTCTTATCCTGGGGGAACCCATTCTCACATGAGAGACAGGAATACAAGCAAATGGTTGTATCAGTGGCCCTTGATCTTTTTGTTCATAGGATCCCTTTACATTTTTAAAAATTACTGAGGGCCTCAAATGTCTTTTGTTTATAATATTAGAAATTAAAATTGAGAAATTGAAAATGTTTCTTTATTGATTCATTAAAAGTTACAAGAAACCCATATTACAAGTTAATATAAATATTTTTTATAAACAATAACTATAATTTGCAAACCTCCAAAAACTTTAGTGAGAAGGGAGGCATTGATAGTCTAACCTAGACAGATTAGATTAGGTTTAATTTGTAATGGGCCAGCTCTTTCTAGGAGAAGCCCAAGGTTCATCCAGCCTTGTTCTACCTGGGATTTGGAAACTATTTTGGAAAACCCTGGGAGAAGCCCTTCCTTCATTTACCCAAGGTTGTGTCCTGAGTGTCACAGTCAGTGTGGATGGCTTTTCCCCATCTGTGTCTTTTTTAAAGGCTGGCATTGTGATGAGAGAACACATCTGGAAAAGTGACTGTAATTTAAATTTCCTACAGCTCAATAGGATTTAAAGAAAATTTCACACATTTTAATCACATCAATTTGGACTTAATATTTTGCAGTGCATCTTTTTAGCAGTTTTTTTAAATTTTTCTTTTTTAAAAGTTTAATTGCATTTTAATTTCTGGGATACACGTGCAGGACATGCAGCTTTGTTCCATAGGTAAACACGTGCCATGGTGGTTTGCTTCACCTATCAACCCAGCACCTATGTATTAAGCCCTGCATGCTATTTATCCTGAAGCTCTCCCTCCCCATACAGGCCCCTGTGTGTGTCATTCCCCTCCCTGTCATTCAGCTCCCACTTAAAAGTGAGAACATGCAGTGTTTGGTTTTCTGTTCCTGCATTATTTAGCTGAGGATAATGGCTTCCACTTCCATCCATGGCCCTGCAAAGGACATGGTCTTGTTCCTTTTTAAGGCTGCATAGTATTCCACGGTGTATATGTATCACATTTTCTTTATCCAGTCTATCATTGATGGACATTTGGGTTGAGTCCATATCTTTGCTATTGTGAATAGTGCTGCAATGAATATACACATGCATGTCTTCAAATCCTGGCAATTGTTTCTATGGAATTACTGCACAGAATGCTCTGATGGGTTTTGGCTTTTTTCCACCTTCCATTCTATTTTATTTTTATCATTCTCTTCAGGGCGTTTATTCCTTCTCCTTTCTCCTTCATATTTATTCATATTTCAAGTCTGCCAATATTTCAAGGCAATGATGAGTCAGAAGTGCTATGTAGGACTCAGCTGGAGACAGGTAAAGAAGCAGAAAGGTGTGGTTCCTAGATAGCTGTACTTGTGCAGAGGCACACAGAATCATGCCTTTAATCGAAATTAACTATAAACAAGTGCCTTTAAGGCCATTGGCACAGTGACGCTTTAAGGTCAAGATAATCTTTTATTTCCAAGTGTGTTTTAGTCTTGTGACCATCATCAGCAAAACAGAAATCACTCAATGCATTCTGGAGATGATAGGCAATCTATCCAGGTCAACACACCTGATAAGGAAATAGCAGCATTACTGTGCTATCAAATATCAGCATACTTACTGAGTTTCCCATTTTTGATATGTATCTCACTTGAAGTGTTTTGCTCCCCACTTCCCTTGGATTTGAATAATTAGTGTCCTTCAACTCCATTTTTGGACACCGGTTATAGAATATAATCCTCTAATTTATCTGTGAGGACAAATGTTTCAATGGGGGGGTAGGTTGGGAGACATGCTCTTAGTATCAATATTTTCTCCTGGAGAAGACGTGATTCTTGGATTCAGCTGTCTTCATTATGGATCATGAGAATACTTAGGTTCCAAGGATTCTAGAGTGTGTGATCTCTTAGGCTGAGCTGAATTGCAGAGTAGGGCGGTGCGGTGGGAGAGACGAGTGGTTCAAATTTACAGGCTCCCTCTGGGCTCATGGAACCCTGACTCCTGGTCTCCCAGGTCACAAGGCTAAAGGAGCAAAAGAGAGCGTGTGCTGTGTGTTTGTCAGCATGACTTTGAAAACATTTGGATTGTGAGTTAATTTTATATGAAAGAACATATTGTGCATACACAGTTTTTTCCCTTTTTTTTTTCCTTCATGACCTGCAAATAGTCTCTATACATTGGTTACTCCTGTTGGCGTTTTATAGCTAATGTTGATGGTATTTCCCCCCTTTTCTTTGTTTTGCCCTTCCGGCTTTACCTTTTTCCCCGCTTGACTTCCTTTTCTTCTCTGATTTTTGCTTTTTCCCTGTATTGTCATACTATTTTTATTTTTTCATGTTAAATTTTCTCCTCCTGCTCCTTCCCTGTGCTACCTGGATCAGCCTCTTTTTTCCTTCATTTCTCCATATTTTATTCATTCCTTACTAGTGAAAATATAGATTATAGGGTTAGTAGAACAGAAATTGAGGATTGAGTAGTTGTATTCTCACTAAATGAGCATGAGAGCCAGCGAATATAATTCTGGTTAAAAAAAAAAAAGTAGTTTTACCAAATGCTTGCTTGACAGTGTGATTTACATGAGGTGTATAAGCTTTTGCCTGAATATACTTAAATATATTTACTTAAATTTAAGATGTGAACTTTAACCTGTGTAATTTACACAAGCTGCAGTTTAATTTAATGTAATTTACTGTAATTTAACATAAGATCGTTTATTGGCAGCATCACTGCACTACTATATTGTGCTTGGAGACTGGCTATATAATGAGCTTCTTGCTGTTTTTGTATGCAGCTGTCTGTGAAAATGGATGTCAGAATGGCGGACGTTGTATTGGACCCAACCGCTGTGCTTGTGTTTATGGATTCACTGGTCCACAGTGTGAAAGAGGTAAGAAGAGAAATCAGAACTTACTGAAAAATTGTATTTTATTGTAAAAATGTATATTTTTTAATGTTTTTGTTATTTAATGAAAATTCTTCTAATGAAATTACATTTTTACTCTTATGTCTCTAAGTTGAATGGTAAGATTTTGAGACATAATGATAGTGGCAGAAGCGTCTCAACTTTTTCTACCAGAGAACTCAGTTTGGGCGGCCAGTGCTGGGGCTGTGGCTCTAAGGTAATTTCGAGTGAGTGACTGATGGAAAATTCTAATAATGTGCTTAATTCAAATTAGGAGGCACTGTTGAGAGTACTGCTTCTGTTAATGAAATAGTGTCAGGATATCTTTTGCTGCAACACCCACAAAATCTGACATTAATTGTCCTCAGCAGTAAGGAAATGTATAGCATGCCACAGCAAAAAGCCCTGAGCTAGTGGGCCTCAGGTAGGATGTGATTAAGGCTTTTACCCTGTTACTCTGTTTCTCTTAACTCTGCCCTCCTTTATGTTTCACTTTTTGTCCTACCCTGAAGTTCTTTGTTCTTGTAAGATGGTTGTCAGCAGTCACTAAGGAAACATGTTTCCTGTTCACCTCTTGAGACAGAAAGCATCTCCAACTGCAGGCCAGCAATAGCCTCCAGAGACATTTTATATGCTGCCTGGCTTAAGCTTGAGTTTTTAAAATAGTTCATGGCAAAGTGGGGGTTGGTGGTGGTAGTATGTTTGATGTAGACCTATTAGGGCCTGTCCTTGCAGCAGATGATTTAAGCTTCCCCAGAGTCACAAGGAAGGGATGATTGGGTATCTGAAGCCAGTAGAACTTCCTTTGGGTAAGAGAAAAGGGGTGGAGGAATGGATGCTGGGTAGGCATCCTGCATTGCCCAACTTATTCATGTAAATGATCAGTCAAGCCAATTTGAAACCAACTTACTATGATTTGAATAGCAGTTAAACTCATGACCTATAGACTGCTGAAAATCTCTGGCATTGATCCCTCATTATGGATCGTGGGGACATTTATGTTTCAAGGATTCTCGAGAGTGTGATCCTTTAGGTTGAGCTGAATTGCAGTGCAGGGCAGTGCAGTGGGGAGAGGGCAGTGACTTAAGTTTGCTAGTTCCCTCTTGGCCCACGGAAGCCTGACTCCTGGTCTCCCAGATCACAGGTGGAAAGGAGCGAAAGAGTGTGTGTGCTATGTGTAAGCTACCTAAAATAATGTCCTGATGGTAAACAGTTTCATGACATATCAAAGAAGTTAAACTTTATAAAATGTGATAAATGACTAGCATTGAGCCATAACAATAAAAATAAGCTTGAGTTAAGAGTAATATTACATAATAATTCATTGTTATTTACAGCTTCAGTGTATTTTTCTAGAGCTTGTTGTGGCATCAAGTTGTATAGCACTTTCTTTATCGTGAAACTAGAGTATATGAAGTTATGTCAGTGAAATATTACAGATAAATAGGGGTCAAGGTTTATATATGTATACAGGCTTTGAGTCGTGAATAAGCCTTATATTTTAAAAATTATACTCATTACCCTGACAAAACTTGATCTTGCTTTTCAAGTTTAATCTTGAGAAGAACCTGAGAAATTACAGTTATATGGTGAAGTTTGAAAAGTAAAACATTTGCATTTTTTCACATACATTTGAATGTATATATACATCAAGATATTTTTATTATTCTTAATGTAATTGAGATTTCTTGGGACTAAAGTACACCAATGATAGGGTTTAATGTTACACTTAGGATGAATTTAAATGTCTTTACCAGATGCTTTTATTTGGGGAAGAAAAATTAATTATGAAACGTTAACATAAAAAGATAAGTTATTTAGAATAGAATAACACACATTTCCTAGATAACACTAAGTTTATTTGAACACCAAACAATATAGAATAAATTTAAATTTTCAAACATAATCATAATTGGTAGAGTTGATCTTCGTTTTTCTGGAAGTCATGTAAACTTTGCAGCTTTTTCATCCTGAAGCAGATTTCAAAGTCAATTTGTAATTGGCAAAGAAATTGGGTGAGTTGTTTCAACTCAGAGGCTTCCAGGAATTACATCATTATTCTTCAGCAGTTATTCATTCATTAGATTTGTTAGTCCTTACTGAATTTCTGAGAATCCAGTAAAGACTTAAATACATTTTACATGGACAGTAGCATGTTTTCAGAAAAAATTATAAGATTAATTCGTTAATGGATTAACCTTAGGGATATTTTTTAAAACATTCTTTTTTTTTCTTAAAAGTATTATTACTTACTATCCTTCAGATGAAAGTTCTAAAGCTTCATTTCTTCCAAAGAAGGAGTCAGCAAGTTCCACTCTTAGATAGCAACCATGAACTTTAATATTTTAAAGAGAAGTTTTAAATTGAATTTATACATGTATAGCAACTCATTTTACTAAGAATGAAGTTCATAATTTTTTCAAGGAACTTTGTGTCTATGTAGATGCAAAAGGAGTAACTCACTTACATTGAGGTTAGTGATAAGCTCATGTGCCCTGTTAGCATTTAAAGTTTATGTATATATTTTTAAATTACTGAATTTTAAAATATATGTTCTTTGTTATCTTAAAAAAAAAAAAACGACCTTTGTAAAATCAGAGATATTTTTTCCTCCTTAATGTAGAACACATAATTTTCCTTTAAATTGGCTTCTTGGGATCAGTCATATGATAAAACACGGCTGCTTTTCCAACTATCTGGGTTTTTGGCAGACTGGCTTCTGGACCCAGAGACTGAGTGGTAGCCAGTGACTGGCATGATTATGGTATTTAACTTGAGTCTGGGTGCTGGGTAAGCTGAACCTCTTTGGAGTCTCTTTTCACACTTGCTAATATGTACAATTACCTTTTACACTTAGCATCAAAAAAAGAGGTCTTGTGGCCACAGGCTGATTGCAAAATGCAGGCAGCATATTTGTGGCTGCGGCATATGAAGGCTCTCAATTCTTTATGTATCTTTTTCCAAACAAATGTAATTTGAAAAAAAGATAAATATCTCACTTACTATACACTTGAGATTAAACAGAAATGGAGTCAGCTTTATATGTTAAAACTTGATGGTTTTTTCCCTCTAACACTTAAAAGGTACCTTATGTTTTATCAGTAGACACTTGGAGAGGATGGGTAGACAAGAAATACATTTACCTAAGGGATTTCTGAACCAAATAGATGATTACTTGATCACAAATGTGACCTGCCTAGAGTCCCTCTTTCAACTTCTTTTACTTAAAGGATATTTGAAATCTTCTTTTGTAATGGAATTTTCCTTGAAGTTTATATAAGGCCCATCTGTTAGAAATATATCCTAGACCCTTTTAAGTTATTCATAAATTACTACTACAAATGGTTTTTATCATGTAAACATAACTTCCTTAAAATAGTGTGCAAATTGTATAACATTTCAAATAATCTGGTACTTAGTAACTTTCCTTTAAAATGTACATTTTCTTAGTACGTCTTAAAGGAAAAAGGGACTTGAAAATTACGCTTTTTAATTATCAACACTTTCAAGAAAAATGCCTTTTGTTAATCTGCATCTTCAATTAAAAAAAGGTGAAATCAAGTTGCAAATGTTAGAGTTCATAAAATCTGTAAACTTTCAAGCCTTTATGTAAAATGAAAATAGATAGATTTCCTTTTAGAGTACCTTTTATCAAATCTTCATGCATTAGGTAATAAGACCTAATGCATGAACTCAGGTCCAAAGAAGGAGTCACTCAGTCTCTGCTTGGATATCTCTAGTGCAGGGCTCTCACTCACTCACCCCATCATGAACCGGTGTTTCATCATCAGAGTCCTGCTTGCTGGAACTCTGCATTGTTCTGCTGCTGTCCAACCAGGACATGTAGCAGATGTGTAAGATCCCATATTGTCCAATTCAGTGGGAAGATGATGATGACGACTTATTTAAAAATGTCAACCACAATCTGCCACTCAGGTGTGCGTGCTGGCAACTTGGTGTCTAATTCTAAACTCTTCAATTATTGTATACATTTTTATTTACTCACCCACACTTTGAGAAATAAAGTAACTGTAATAGCCATTAAATCTACTTAGACCTTGCCCAAATCTTCCAAGAGTAGGTTTAAAGATGGATAAACTTGGGTTTTCCTGAATTCTGGAAATAATGTCGACCCAGACTCAAGTTCGTTTAGAAATAACTGGTATACTTGCTAATCCATTGGACTTGGAATGTATTATAAAGTATACAGGGTGGTTGTACAGCCTATGAACATTCAAGTAACATAGCAAATTAATAGTATGATCAGAAATATAGGGAATATGGTAAAGGGAGAAAGCTGGTATTATGTAGAATTCTGTACACAGTGAATTTGATACTTTCAAGAAATGAATAAACAATGCTTTTTAGAAAATAAGTTCCATTGTAATTTTCTGCTTTAAAACATAATTTTTATTTATTATAAAACAATTCAGAAATAAAACGAGACAAAATACGAGAATGCAATTATTCATAATTCCTACACTTAGGATTAATTGCCGTTCACATCTTGGAGAATATAACTTGAATCATTTTTCTACTGCACATGTATGTAGTGTTTACAAAAAATGCGATATTTCCATTCTTACTAGAATTTACTCTTCTGTAACATGAAATGTCCTTATATCTTGCTTTTCCTTTTGTGTTATTAAATATGTTATAGATTGTTATGGTTGCACTGTACATTGTAATAACACAAAAGGAAAAGGAAGATACAAGAATAAGATATAAGTGCTTTGGGGTGTTTACCTCCTTTTACCTTTTTAACCACAAATTAAAATATAAAGAGTGTAACTAATTTTCTAAATAAATATTTAACATTTATTCTTCCAATATTTGTTGAGTACTCTTGAAGTATTAGGCTAAGTACTTGGACCTTGAGTTATAAAGAAAAACAATATTTATTTCTTATTAATGAGAAACAAATTATTGAAAAGCTAATCATCTACTTTACACATGAGGATGCAATATGACACAGTAAATACCATCATAGGAGTAAGGAACAAATATCAGGAGAGCTCTGAAATGTTCCCTAATACAGGGCAAAATACAAAAGTCTTTCTTTCAGTCAAATGAATGTAGAATGAAAAAAAACAGAGCTCACTACAGTGGGAAAACAGCATCTGACTAATTCCTGTGATATATCATGATTAAATCTTATACTAACATTATTTAAACTCCATAATTCGTTATTAATTACCCTAATCACTAAGCTGATATTTATTTTGCAGAAATAAAATGTCTCCATTTTTCTTGCACTCTGAAGATTTAGTAGAATGAAAATTACAATGAGCAGAAAAAGAATGTTACCAACTGCAGATGTCAGACCCACATGTACCCTCAGGCACGCACACACACACATTTCTGCGCTTCTGAGGCCATTAAGAAGAACATTTTATAACCTTGCACTCTCTAAGTTAAACTTAGCCTTAAATGGGCATCAGAGAAATACCAAAAGATCTGTGGGAACTTAACTTTTTGGCACTAGCTCAGATGATATCCTTATCCTGAAAGCCATTATGAACATAAGGGAAAGAAAATGAGAGAAGAAAAGGCAGACAGTGGGAAGTGGAAGAAAAAGAAGGGAAGATGAAAACGAAGACTGATAAGAAAAAAGAGACGTAATGCTAGACAAAAAGTGGAGACACTTGGTGTTGGATAAAGGAAAGACTTAAATCTGGGAGAAAAATCGATTCATTGATTGATCTATCTGGGAGAGGCCAGGCTTCCACTTCTTAATCCTTGTTTGAAGCCTTTGCTATTTAGATCTGTAAAGTAAGATTGAACTTTTGGCAGCCCAGTAGATCCTAATATTTTATTCTCTTTTGGACAAAAATAATGTGTATTTCATTTATTCCAGCTCTTTCTTTGGTTTTAGATTATCTACCTAGAGGCAGGGAAACCTACAATATAAAATACAAAGGCTAGAATAGTTTATGTTTGTTTAACTCCATTAGTATTTTTCTGTTTTCCTGTTTCAACATCAGATTAAAAGACATTAGATGTTAATTTGCATAGAAACTAGGCAAAACTACCAGACTCACACAAATTAAATGTAATCAGATGTTATTATATAGAATGTACTCAAAATAATTAAATCTGATGTGCATATATATGGGGGAAGTTATGTAACAAACACCATATATTTCAAAAATTACGAATTCTTAAATAACACCTGTCTCCAGGAGTCTCAGGTAAATAGTTGTGAACCTATAATCACCTCATAGAGTCGTTGGAAAGATTAAAAGCAATAATGTGTTGAGCATCTGACACACAGTAAGCAGTGTACCTGACACATGGTAAGCGTCCACTAAGTGTTACTTGTTGTATTTTTAGAACACAGGATGTAGTTGAAATCAAAGCTTAATATTAAAACCTGTGTAACTTTAAAAATGTGATTGCCCTCTCTGATGCCTGTTTGACATATATAATACATATCTGTTATGTCAACTTTGAATTATTTTGTGAGGATTGAATGCTATAATGCCTGGCATCCAATAAATGAAATAAATGATGGTAATTAATGCTTATATTTTTTAAAAGGACTCCCCAGTTATCAAAATGATAGATGTGGTGGCTGCCTATTAGAAATAGAATATTTAAAATGGACTCTCGAATGGAAGAAAAAAGACTGTTATTACCTATTTAAGACATACAAATAAGGTTTAATGATGATTTTATTGACAGTGGAAAGACTTAGAATAAATTGGATACTTTAAGAGAAGTTCCCAATCCTAAGATGAGATTTAAATGAGAAACGAAGTGCTGTAAACTGTGTCCAGCACAGAGTTACGTGCTCAATAAATAATAAGCTATAATTATAAAAAGTAAAGCCAAGATCTGATATGCTCTCTCTCTCTCTTTTTTTTTTTTTTTTGAGGAGTCCTGCTCTGTAACCCAGGCTGGAGTGCAGAGGCACAATCTTGGTTCACTGCAACCTCTGCCTCCCAGGTTCAAGTGATTCTCCTGCCACAGCCTCCCGCGTGACTGGGATTACAGGCACACACTACAATGCCTGGCTAATTTTTTTGTACTTTTAGTAGAGATGGGGTTTCATCATGTTGGCCATGCTGGTCTCGAACTCCTGACTTCAGGTGATCCACCTGCCTTGACCTCCCAAAGTGCTGGGATTACAGATGTGAGCCACCATGCCCAGCCTGATATGCTCTCTTAGATAAAATTGTCCTGATGGGTGAGAGACAGACTACTTCAGGGTCTCTGGGACATCAGTGTGAACAGCATAAGTTTCACCGTTTTACCTTTTATGGGATTTTTGGTAACAGTATAGATTGACTGGAAAATACTATATATTATTATCACCTTGCTTTTTGTGCAGTTGAATTAGACTCTACTTATCTTGTTTTGGCATATTTTTATTGTAAATATCAGTGTTTCTATTAGCGGTTACTCATTACTTAACTGGTCTTTTGAAAATATCTTAGTTTTCTCTTCTCCTATGTACAAATTATTATTCTAAGCATCTTACAATGTAACATCTTACAATGTAATTATTATTCTAAGCATCTTACATCTACATATATTTTTTTTAATATATATGTAGAGTTTACTTAAACCAAGTACTTCTAATCCGTAGATTTGCATATTGCTAAATCTGAATAAAGAAGTAGGTCAGAGAGTTTTTAAAATAGTGCAGAGATCGGTTCTTCTGTGACACTTCCCTTGACCATCCTACCTTCCCACCCCCACCTTATTTATCTAGCAAAAAGAAGGCACTCTGTTCTTTTATCTTACCTGTCACATATCCATTCCTCTCTTCATCGTTGTGTTATGACTATGTATTTGCTTGCCTGTGAGCCTCTTAAGAGCAGAGACGCTTATCTAAAATTGCCTTTGTGTTTCTTATACTCCACACAGTGCAGCATAATGGAAGACACATTATATATGTGACTGCATAAACATGGGGGATTTGAAGTAGAAGAAATAGGATTAAAAGAAGTATAGAGATAATAAAGGTTCTTGAATGTTCACAGAGACTTAATCATTTAGTGTGGTTGTAATACACAGTTAGCGAAAGGAAAGAGGAGATGATGGGGCTGGAAAAATAGACTTGGACCTTAACATACGAAGTCTGAAATGCTGGAGTCAAGAGACTACCCTCTATACCCTCAGGTAGGCACCGAGTAGAGGAGCTATGGATGACTTATATACTTGAAAGCAGCTCTCCATAAAGGTCGTTCTGGAGTGGCAAACAAAATAGAACGAAGGGAAGAACCTCTTAGGAGAACTCATTGCATGTCAGCTAGATTAAATTTGTATAATATTTCACTGAGATTATGATTTATGTGCAAAAAAATAGATTCTAATATAAATCTGAAATTGGAAATTATGTGATTTGGAGGGAAGATAACATTTATTGAACTTTTACTATTATAAATACTTTAGAGGAATTAATATTTTTAACAACCCCTAACTATTTTTTAACATAACACTATGAATAAAAAAACAGACGCATAAAGAGGTGAAGCAATTTTCTCATGTTCACTCAGCTAATAAGTAAAGAAAGTAGGATTGGAACACTGGTGGTATAACTTGAGAACCCATATACTTAGCCTCAACTTTGATTCTAGTGAAACATGACATTGCAATGTCATGTTTCACTAGAATCATTATAAATACATTATTAAATACATTACTAAAAAGCAATGTATTTCCACTCATTAGAACTATATTGTGTCAGTTCAGTATGAGTGCTGATAACAAGTACATGATGCCATTGAATTAAAGAGTTGGCTTGCTGTTTGGGGATTATTTTCTTTCTAGCCCAGGGAGGACTTTTTGATATATATGTATTTCAGATTATGACTCTGAATTAATAGGCTCAGAATTTCTTTATATAAACGATCTAAAATATTCAAAACTCACAATGCTAAAAACAAAATTCAGACTTCTGTGTTCAGCCAAGATGGACTAACAGGAATAAATTAGCTTTTCTGCCTGAAGATAACAAAATACAGAACAGAATATATGAAAATGTGGTTTTCATGATATTGAACACTAAGCAACAAAAAATAGTGACCCATGAGAGAAGGGAAACAACAATGTGAACCATTTTGACTTCCCCAGCTTGCTGCCTGAAAGAGTTTTTCCAGGTTATTGCCCTACCTGTGGCCCATAGGCCTCATGCAGCCCAGGAGAGCTTTGAATGCAGCAGCCAACAAAAATTTGTAAATGTTCTTAAGCCATTATGAGATTACTTTTTCTTTTTTTTGGTCATCGGCTGTCATTAGTGTTAGTGTATTTTATGTGTGGCCCAAGACAATTCTTCTTCCAGTGTGGCCCAGGGAAACCAAAAGATTGGACACTCCTGTGCTATAGAATGAGAAAACCCAGGCACAGCCTAGCCGACTCCCTGAGTGTTGGGGAGATCGAGATGGCTAGAGTTCTCAGGGCAGACTCCTAGAGAGGAAACAGGTATATAGAGGTAACTTTGGAGATCTACAGAGGCTCTCTCTCAAGTTTTCAGCAAAATGCTGACAATCACATTCATGTGAGTAATCTTTCTGAGACTGGAGAAGGAACCGCTTGAAAGGAGTGAAAGGAATAATACTAAGGGTGCACATAAGCCTGGAAATACTGCCTTCCTCTCTAACCAGATTAGAGGGTCACATAATTGGTGACAGATTGGTTGGAGTACTCAGAAAAATGTTGCCTCAATAGTGGATAACAATTAACTATAGACTTAATGCTGCTCTGGCCTTGGAGAATAAATTTTAAAAGCAACAACTAAAAGGATCAAACATCCATTTAGAAAGTTTAAGAATATTTATAGGAATACAAAAATATTAAGCACTAAATAAAGTTAGAAAAAATCCCAATAAATCCCAGTGTATGGTGTCTAATCATATGTCTCCAATCAAAAATTTCCTCTAAAGAAGCAAGAGAGCATGATCAAAATGGAAAAAAAAATCAGTTAAAATTCACCCCAAACTGATAGATGTTAGAATTAACAGACTGGAAGATTAAAGTACTTATTGTAAGATATTCCTTATGTCCAAAAAGTTAGAGGAAAGATTAAAAATGTTAAGTAGAAATGTGGACTCCAAATTGAACTTCTACAGATGAAAACTACCATGTCTGAGGTGAATATTTTTCTGGATAGGATTAATGGAAGATTAAACATTGTAAATGAAAAGGCTAGTGAGCCTGAAAACATAAAGCCACAGAAATTATTCAAAATAAAGCAGAAAGAAAAAAAACCTTCAGAATATAGTGAAGCAGAAGCGGCCACAAACAAACCTCTCGAACACCGAACAGAGAAGGAAGTGGTAATTTTATTTGGCTGGGAGCTGCGGCAGGCATAGATGCCTCAACAATCGAGCTCCCCGACAAAGAAAACCTTGGCCCTTTTAAAGACGTACAGTGTAAGAGGTGCACATGTGAGAGGGTTGAGAGCTAGGGGTCTGAGCAGTTCAGCAAGAGCAATGCCTTCTGGGAAAAATTCCTCCATGCCATGCCCCTGATCTATAGATAGGGTTGTGGTTAGCAGTAGGGGGTTTAATCCTTAACCTGGCCAACCTCCAACCAGTCCTTCCACTGACCTCCTCTGGCTGACTCTCTCTCTCTCTTTTTTTTTTAATTGTACTTTAAGTTCTGGAGTACTAATAGAACGATTTATAATCCTTTGGGTGTATACCCAGTAATGGGATTGCTGGGTCATATGGAATGTCTATTTCTAGATGCTTGAGGAATTGCCACACTGTCTTCCACAATGGTTGAACTAATTTACACTCCCACCAACAGTGTAAAAGCATTCCTATTTCTCCACATCCTTTCCAGCATCTTTGTCTCCAGATTTTTTAATGATCACCATTTTAACTGACATGAGATGGTATCTCAATGTGGTTTTGATTTGCATTTCTTTAATGACCAGTGATGATGAGCATTTTTGTATATGTTTGTTGGTCTCATAAATGTCTTCTTTTGAAAATTGTCTTCTCATATCCTTTGCCCACTTTTGAATGGGTTTATTTGTTTTTTTTTTTTCTCGTAAATCTGCTTCAGTTCTTTGTAGATTCTGGATGTTAGCCCTTTGTCAGATGGGTAGATTGCAAAATTTTGTTCCCATTCTATTGGTTGCTCGTTCACTCTAATGATTGTTTCTTTTGCTGTGCAGAAACTCTTAAGTTTAATTAGATCCCATTTGTCTATTTTGGCTTTTGTTGCCATTGCTTTTGGTGTTTTAGTCATGAAGTCCTTGCCTGTGCTTATGTCCAGAATGGCATTGCCTAGGTTTTCTTCTAGGGTTGTTATGGTGTTAGGTCTTATGTTTAAGTCTTTAATCCATCTGAAGTTAATTTTAGTGTAAGGTGTCAGGAAGGGGTCCAGTTTCTGTTTTCTGCACATGGCTAGCCAGTTTTCCCAACACCATTTATTAAACAGGGAATCCTTTCCCCATTGCTTGTTTTTGTCAGGTTTGTCAAAGATCAGATGGCTGTAGATGTATGGCATTGTTTCCGAGGCCTCTGCTCTGTTCCATTGGTCTATATCTCTGTTTTGGTACCAGTATCATGCTGTTTTGATTATTGTAGCCTTGTAGTATACTTTGAAGTCAGGTAATGTGATGCCTCCAGCTTTATTCTTTTTGCTTAGGATTGTTTTGGCTATGCGGGCTCTCTTTTGGTTGCATATGAAGTTTAAAGTGGTTTTTTCCAGTTCTGTGAAGAAGGCCAATGGTAGCTTGATGGGGATAGCATTGAATCTATAAATTACTTTGAGCAGTATGGCCATTACCACAATATTGATTCTTCCTAACCATGAGTATGGAATGTTTTTTCCATCTGTTTGTGCCCTCTTATTTCCTTGGGCAGTGGTTCATAGTTTTCCTTGAAGAGGTCCTTTACATCCTTTGTTAGTTGTATTCCTAGGTATTTTGTTCTCTTTGTAGCAACTGTGAATGGGAGTTCACTCATGATCTGGCTCTCTGTTTGTCTGTTATTCGTGTATAGGAATGCTTGCTATTTCTGCACATTGATTTTGTATCCTGAGACTTTGCTGAATTTGCTTATCATCTCAAGGAGATTTTGGGCTGAGATGGTGGGGTCTTCTAAATATACAATCATATCTTTTGCAAATAAAGACGATTGGACTTCCTCTTTTTCTAATGGAATACACTTTATTTCTTTTTCTTACCTGGCTGCTCTGGCTCGAACTTCCAATGCCAAATTGGAGTGGTGAGGGAGGGCATCCTTGTCTAGTGCCAGATTTCAAAGGGAATGCTTCCAGTTTTTGCCCATTCAGTATGATATTGGCTATGGGTTTTTCATAAATAGCTTTTACTATTTTGAGATTCTTTCCACTGATACCTAGTTTATTGAGGGTTTTTAGCATAAAGGGCTATTGAATTTTGTCAAAGGCCTTCTCTGCATTTATTGAGATAATCATATAGTTTTTGTCTTTGGTTCTGTATATGTGATGGATACATTTATAGATTTGCGTATGTTGAACCAGCCTTGCATCCCCAGGATGAAGCCTACTTGATTGTGGTGGATGAGGTTTTTGATGTGCTGTTGGATTTGGTTTGCCAGTATTGTATTGAAGATTTTTGCATTGATGTTCATCATGGATATTGGCCTGAAATTTTCTTCTTTAGTTGTGTCTCTGCCAGGTTTTGGTATCAGGATGATGTTGGTCTCACAAAATGAGTTAGGGAGGATTCCCTCTTTTTGTGTTGTTTGGAATAGTTTCAGAAGGATTGGTACCAACTCTTCTTTGTATTTCTGGTAAAATTTGACTGTGAACCCGTCTGGACCTGGCCTTTTTTTTTTTTTGGTTGGTAGGCTGTTAATTGCTGTCTCAACTTCAGACCTTGTTATTGGTCTATTCAGGGTTTCAGCTTCTTCCTGGTTTAGTCTTGGGAGGGTGCAACTGTCCAGGAATTTATCCATTTCTTCCAAGTTTACTAGTTTATGTGCATAGAGTTGTTTGTAGTAATCTATGACGGTAGTTTCTATTTCTGTGGAATCAGTGGTAATATCCCCTTTATCGTCTTTTATTGCATCTATTTGATTCTTCTCTCTTTTCTTTTTTATTAGTCTGGCTAGTGGTCTGTATTTTGTTGATCTTTTCAAAAAACTAGCTCCTCGTGTTTATTGATTTTTTGAAGGGTTTTTTGTGTCTCTATCTCCTTCAGTTCTGCTCTGATCTTAGTTATTTCTTATCTTCTGCTAGCTTTTGAGTTTTTTTGATCTTCCTTCTCTAGCTCTTTCAATTTTGATGATAGGGTGTCAATTTTAGATCTTTTCTTGTTTCTCATGTGGGCATTTATTGCTATAAATTTCCCTCTAGACACTGCTTTAAATGTGTCCCAGAGATTCTGGTATGTTGTGTCTTCATTCTCATTCGTTTTGAGGAACATCTTTATTTCTGCCTTCATTTCATTGTTTATCCAGTCGTTATTCAGGAGCCAGTTGTTCAGTTTCCATGTAGTTGTGCAGTGTTGAGTGAGTTTCACGTAAATCACTCCTCAGCAAATGCAAAAGAACGGAAATCATAACAAATAGTCTCTGAGATTACTGTGCAATCAAATTAGAGCTCAGGATTAAGAAACTGTGGCTGACTTTTAACCTCTCCTTTTTAAATGCAATGTAGAAGGCTAAAGGGGAAGTGACCTTAGAAGATTAAGAGGAAGGGATCTCCTTCCTCAATAGGAGAGCATGAGTCAGCTCTGTGACAACTTTCAGCAAATGAAATACATATAATTAGATTTAGCAAAATAGCAGATGGCAGAAAAAAATGTATTTGAAGAAATAATGGTCAAAATTTTTCCAAATTTGATAAACGTTATAAATTGACAGACCCAAGGTCAGTGAATCCCCATACAAAAGAAACTTGAAGAAAATTATATTAAGAGACATCATAATCAAATTTCTCAAAACCAGGGATACAAGGAAGATCTTAAAGTGGCCAGAGAAAAGCGATACATTTTTTATGGAGGAAAAAAAGATAGAAATTAACAACAAATTATTTGTCCGAAACAGTACAAGTAAAAAGTAGAGTGGAACAACATATTTAGAGCACTGAAATTGAAAAGGACAATTCTCTGCCTAGACATCTATATTTAAGAAAATGTCTTTGAAAAACAAAGGTAAAATAAATAAAGCTTTTTCCCAATGTATGAAAGAGGGAAGAATTCATTTTCCAGTCACCTACACAGTAAGAAATATTAAGGCAGTTATTCAGGCTGAAGAAAAATATTGCCAAATACGTTTTAATATTCTTTGAAAAATACAGAAAAGAATGAAAAGCATCAACAAACTTAACTCTTTGGGTAAATATATAAGGCTTTTTCTTAGTATTTTAAATCTGTCTAGGAAACGATTGTTTGTACAAAAATTAATTACAATTAATTTTTGGTTTATGTGGGGTTTATGTTAGATGTGGTGGCAAAATATAAAAAACAATAGCACAGAGGCTAGGATGTGCCCATAATGTATGTCAAGAATTACATTACTTGATGTTAGACATGGTTAAGTTAAAGACGTATAGTGTAAACCTTAGAGTAAGCACTAAAAATACAGAGTAATGACTAAAAAGCCAATAAAAGGTGGTAAAGTAGAATAATAAAGAAGAAAGCAACAAAAATAAAAGAAGAAAGCAACAAAGAAGATAAGGAGAACAAATGATAAACGCACAATTAGAAAATAAATAGAAAGTGGTAGATTGAAACCTAGCCATATTAATTATCACAATAAATGTAAATGGTCAAGAAAGCAACAAAGAAGATAAGGAGAACAAATGTTAAACGGACAATTAGAAAATAAATAGAAAGTGATAGATTGAAACCTAGCCATATTAATTATCACAATAAATGTAAATGGTCTCAACACTCCAATTAAAAGACAAAGATATAGGATTTTAAAAGTAGATTTCTTATGCTGCCTATAAGAAATCTATTTTAAATAAAAAACACTAATAGATTAAGACCTAAAAGATATAAAAAGAAATAATTGGCTAGTAGTAATCAAATTAAACCTGGAGTAGCTAAATTATTATTAAAGAAGATTTCAGAGCAAATAATTGCATCAGGCATAAAGAAGGCCATTTCATAATAATAAAGAGGTCAGTTAATCAAGAAGATGTAACAGTTCTATGTGTTCTCTAACTTAATAGCATAGCTTCAAAATACATGAAATAAAAACTTATAGAACTGCAAGGAGGTGTAGACAAATTTATAGTTAATGGCAATTCAGTACCCCTCTCTCAATAATTGATAGTAGATAAGAGGTCAGTATGGGCATAGAAAATGTTAGCACTGCTGTCAATCTACTTGATCTATTTAATATTTATAGAATACTTCACACAGCAGCAGATAATATAAATTCTTTTTTATTGCATGTGGAAGATGTAGCAAGATATTAAGTAGATAACGAACAACTCTACACCAAAAATGAGATGAGTCATTTCTTGAAAGACATGTATCACCAAAGCGCAATTAAGAATGCAGTTGGATTTTTGAATGCATGAGTTCCACGCCTGTAGAATCAGCTATGGATCAAAAATATTTGAAAATAACAATAAAAATAACAATACAACAAAAAATAATATGAACTAAAAAACTTTAGCAGTAAGACATCTATATACATAGCATTTACCTTGTATTATGTATTATAGGTACTCTAGAGATTAAAAGTATATGGGTGGATATGTACACGTTATATACAAATATTACATAATTTTATATCAGGGACTTGAGCATCTATGGATTTTGTTATCTGTGGGCAACCTGGAACCACTCTCCTGTGGATTCTGTGGGACCACTGTAAATAACGTGAATATTACTGTATCAATTAAATAAATTGAATATGTAACTTAAATCTTTCTCATAAACTACTGGCCCAAAAAGGTTTACTGGTAAATTCTACCAAACATTTAAGAAAGCAAAAATACCAATTCTTTGTAAACTTCTCTAGAAAGTTGAACAGGAGTTAAAACTTTCCAACTGCTTCTGTGAGGCCAAATTATCTTGATACCAAGACCAGAAAAAGACATATCAAGAAGAAAACAACACATAAATATCGATCTTGATGCAAAATTTCTCAACAAAATTTTAGCAAGTGTATGAATAATATGGTAAAAAGATTACAGATAATAGGCAATTGAGGCTTATTTTACGGTATTAAAAACAGCATAATTCACTATATGAACAACTTTTTAAAAATCAGAATATTCATATAAATATAGCAGAGAAAGCATTTGACAAGATTCTGATTCCAAAATCCATTCCTAAAACAGGCAACAAGCTAAAAATTGAAAGAGAATTTCTTCAACATGAAAAAAGAGCATTTCCAAAAAAATTATAATATCATGACAAAGCAAGGATAGTCACTCTCATCACTTCTGTTGAATGTTGCACTCTTTGGTCTTAGCAAGGGCAATCGGCAATACAAAGAAATAAAAGTCATATATATTGGAAAGAAAGTAATATTGTTTTACTTGTAGATGATGTTATTGTCTGTGTAGAAAATCTGATGGACTTTACAAAAATCTACTGGAGCTCATAAGTAAGTTCAGCAAGGTTTCAGGATACAAACTAATGTCAGTTGCATTTCTGTAACAGTGATGAATTAAAAATCTAAGTTGAAAATGATACCATTTACAGCATCATAAATATTATGTAATACCCATGGATAATTCTTCAAAAGATGCACAAGCCTATGTGCTGAAAACTGCAAGACATTGCTGAACAAAATTAATGAAGACCTAATAAATGAAGAAATAACATTCTGTTCATTAGTTGAAAGACTCAATATTGTGGGATGTCTCTTCTCCTACATTTGGTGTATGGATTCAGCATAACCCTGGATCAAAATCACAGCAGAAGTCTTATCAGCAATGCATGAAGTCCAGTGGAACAACATTTCATTGTGATTTTCAAAATCATTCATCATTAGAGAAACGCAAACTAAAATCACAATGAGATTTCACTCTACTGACTTCATTCATTATTTGTAAGAACGTACATGGTACAACCATTTTTGAAAACTGTCAAGTTTCTTAAACAGTTAAGTATATGCATATTATATGATTAGGCTAGTCCACTCTTTATTTGCCCCAGCTAAATGAAAGCTTATATTCATATAAAAACTTGTACTCAAAGGCTTACAGCAGCTTTATTTGTAATAACGCCTAATTGCAAACAACTCAAATGTCCATCAGCAGATAAATTAAGAAACAAGTTATGTATTCATACAATGGAATACTTCTTGTTCATTAAAAAAGTAATGAATTACTGATGTGTACATTATGGATGAACCTTAAAATATTTAGGCTGAGCAAAAGAAGACAGTTGAAAAAGTGTAAATACATTATATTTCATTTTTATATTAATTCTAGATGATTAAAACTGTTAGGACAGCTTACAGATTAGTGGTTGCCTCGGGATGCAAAGTTGTGGATAGTCAGGAATGGAATAATGACAAGGGAACATTGAAAGAGTGAAGCATATGTTGTTATATAGGTTGTTATGTATGTTGTTATATAGGTGGAAACCTGTAAAAGTGAAGGATATGTTGTTATATAGGTTGTAATGATGATGGGTTTATACATGTATAAAAACATACATGTACACATTAAATATATGATGCTGATCGTTTGTTAATTATACCTCAGGAAAGCTGCTAAAAACAGGGAACAATGAAAATAATTGTTTCTCCTTTTGTATAAGTTGGGTTAGGTTTTGAGATTAATGCCTTTGGCCACATACAGTTTTTATCTACTTGTACTTAGGGAAACACAGTGAGGGATGCTTCCAGAATCATTGTGCACATCTTTTTGGTATTTGTATTTGGGACATTGAGAAAGCAGTATTACTAATTATTGTCTGCATAATCAGTATGAATTTCTCAAGAAGCAAATGGCCATTGTATTAGTCTGTTCTGCCACTGCTAATAAAGACATACCCAAGAATGGGTAATTTATAAAGGAAAGAGATTTAATTGACACACAGTTCCACATGGCTGGGAGGCCTCACAGTCATGGCCAAAGGCGAATGAGGAACAGAGTCACATCTTACATGGTGGCAGGAAAGAGATCTTGTGTAGGGGAACTCCTCTTTATAAAACCATCAGATCTCATAAGACTTATTCACTACCATGAGAACAGCATGCTCCCATGATTCAGTTTTCTCCACCTAGCCCACCCTTGACACAGGGGGATTATTACAATTCAAGGTGAGATTTGGTTGGAGAAACAGCCAAACTGTATCAGTCTGGCCCTGACCCCTACCAAATCTCATGTCCTCACATTTCAAAACATAATCATGCCTTCCCAACAATCTCCCAAAGTCTTAGCTCATTCAGCATTAACCCAAAAGTCCAAGTCCAAAGTCTAATCTAGACAAGGTAAGTCTCTTCTGCCTAGGAGCCTGTAAAATTGAAAGCAAGATAGTTACTTCCTAGATACAATGGAATTATAGGCCTTGGGTAAATACACTTGTTCCAAATGGGTCAGATTGGCCAAAAGAAAGGGGCTGCAGGCCTCATGCAAGTCTGAAATTCAGTGATGCAGTCAAATCTTAAAGCTCCAAAAAGAACTCCTTTGATTACATGTCTCATATCGAAGTCACACTGAAGTAAGAGGTGGATTCCCATGGTCTTGGGCAGCTCCGCCCCTGTAGCTTTGCAGGGTACAGCCCTTCTCTTGGCTGCTTTCACAGGCTGGTGTTGAGTCTCTGTGGCTTTTCTAGGTGCATAGTGCAAGTTGTTGGTGAATCTACCATTCTGGGGTTTAGAAGATGGTGGCCCTCTTCTCACAGCTCCACTAGACGGTGCCCCAGTGGGGACTCTGTGTGGGACCTCCAACCCCACATTTCCCTTCCACACTGCCCTAGCAGAGGATCTCCAGTAGGGCTCCACCTCTGCAACATACCTCTGCCTGGACATTCAGGCATTTCCATACATCCTCTGAAATCTAGGTGGAGTTCACAAACCTCAGTTCTTAACTTCTGTGCACCACTCCATGTAGTTGGGAGGCCCAACTCCATGTAGAAGCCACCAAGGCTTAGGGCTTACCACCTCTGAAGCAACAGCCTGAGCTGTACATTGGCCCTCTTCAGCCATGGCTGGAGCTGAAGCAGCTGAGATGTAAGGCACCATATCCTAAGGCTGCATAGAGTGGGGTTTGAGGGTGGGGGGCCTGGGGACCTGGCCTGGGAAACCATTTTTTCCTCCCAGGCCTCCAGGCCTGTGATGGAAGGGGCTGCCATGAAAGTCTCTGACATGCCTTGGAGACATTTTTCCCATGTCTTGGTGATTAACATTTGACTCCTCATTACTTGTGCAAATTTCTGAGTTGGCTTAAATTTCTCCCCAGAAAATGGTGTTTTCTTTTCTATTACATTGTCAGGCTGCAAAGTTTTCAAACTTTTACAATCTGCTTCCTCTTGAATGCTTTGCTGCTTAGAAATTTCTTCTGCCAGATACCCTAAATCATCTCTCTCAAGTTCAAAGTTCCACAGACCTCTAGGGGAGGGGCAGAATGCTGCTAGTCTCTTTGCATAGCAAGAGTAAACTTTACTCTAGTTCCCAAAAAGTTCCTCATCTCCATCTGAGACCACTTCAGCCTGGACTTTTTGATCAAATCCATTTGACAAGTCTCTAGGAAGTCTCAAACTTGCCTGCATCTTCCTGTCTTCTGAGCCCTTCAAGTCTCTAGGAAATTCCAAGCTTTCTCACATTTTCCTGTCTTCTTCTGAGCCCTCCAAACTGTTCCATCCTCTGCCTGTTATCCAGTTCCATACTCACTTCCACATTTTCAGGTATCTTAACAGCAATGCCCCACTATCCAGTAACCATTTACTGTTCTCTGTTCTCATGCCGCTCATGAGGGCATACCCAAAACTGGATAATTTATAAAGGAAAGAGGTTTAATTGACTCACAGTTCCACATGGCTAGGAGGCCTCATAATCATGACAGAAGGTGAATGAGGAGCAAAGTCATGTCTTACAGACATCAGGCAAGAGAGCTTGTGCAGGTGAACTCCCCTTAATAAAAACCATCAGATCTCCTGAGACTTATTCACTACCATGTGAACAGTATGGGGAAAACTGTTCCCATGATTCAGTTATCTCCACCTGGCCCCACTCTTGACACATGGGGATTATTACAATTCAAGGTGAGATTTTGGTGGGGAACAGCCAAACCATATCAGCCAGGAAGTCAGAAAACGTAACTAGAAAAATAGTAGGGGTATATTTTTTATAATTTTCTGTCCTATCAGGTACTTCTTCTCAAAGAGTTAAAAGCTAAATTTATGTTGAACAAAGAAAGTATCATAGCATATAAAGAAGAGGAATTTTCTGCCTGCTTATTTTTGTTCATTGAAAGCTTTTGTTCTTACAAAAATTAGTGTGAAATTAAAAAAATTATTTTAGACTTACTTTTAATATTACATAAACCTCTTTCTAATCTTATTTATTTTGTAAAATTTTTAAATCTGATTAAAATACTTATGCCACCATTTCCTGATTTACCAACATTATACAATCTCTTTTATTTCTCCACCATAAAGGGATTAAGTACAATATCTTTTATTGTTGCATTTTTACCTCATCTGTAGGTGACAATTTTTGTCATCAAGTGATTTTTCTAGGATCTGCTCGGGTGCATTTTTCTTGTGTATAATGTTGACTTGTTGCTTTATACTTAAATTTCAACTCGGATAGGTTTAATCTTGTTTGTACCTATTTCCCTTCATATTTCTATAGATATGATCCAATTATTTTCTGGCATTGTATGTGCTATGAAGAAGTCTGAATCTAGTCTGATTTTTCTTCTCCTAAGTCGCTTGGTGTTTTTCCTGGATGCTCAAAAAGTTTTTACTTTATAATTATGTATACTTTTTGTTTTGTACAAATTTTAGGGAAAAGCATGTGATCATTTGATTTGGAATGACAGTCTTCCTTAATTTTGGAAAAATGTTCTGTTGTGTCTTCGGGTCGTTTTTCTCCATTTTTAGGTTCTCTACCTCAAGTATATTGATTTCTTTTTTTGGACTTCTGATATTTTATGCACTCCTTACTTCTTTTGATCTTTATCAGTAATTCCTTTTTAGCTATGTCTGTTCTGTTGTATTTGCCAATGAATGTAATGATTTTATAATCACATTTTTATATCACATTTAAAAATACAATATTTACTTTGTTTTTAGTTTGTTTGTTCGGAAGTTTCTCTTTTATTTCACTATTTTGTTTGATCTTTCAGACTTTATCGAGCCCTTTTGTTACTGAATTCATTTCCTTATACATTTATTAACAAATGGTTTTATAGTGCAAATAAATCATGCATAATTTTCTTTTGTTTTCTAATTGCTTTTTTCCTACAATGGAGTATTCTTTTCTTAATCTACTTTACGTATTAAAAAATTATAGTATGTTACATAATTCCTGACCCATTTCTTTTTGTCTTCTGCTTGCTTGAAATGGGCATTTGCATTAATTTGGTATAGATGAGTTTTACTTTTCCCCCTTTCAAAATTACCTAGGGGTTGTTTTCCTTCCCTAGCTCCTGTTTAAGAGCTAGGTATTTCAGGTGCATTATGTTCTGAGCCCCTATGAGGAAAAGAAGACCTCAGCTGGGATTTGGGCAGCTGTGGTGAAAGGATCTGAGTTCTGCACTTTCTCAGGTTATTCTTCACATGTCTTGTACAAGGATCACTCCCTCTTGTCATGGAAATACTCTTTTTCAAAGAGGATATCTCTGAAATTTGAATGATTTCTCCTATTTCAGCTACAGTACCTGATGCACCATTGCTGTCAGAAAATCATGCTTGGTGTTAGTTTTCTGTATTTGTCTCATCATTCCTTAGCATTAGTCTCTCTTCCTTATTATGATTGTAAGGGGCTTCACCCCAGCCCTGCTGCTCCCTGAGAATCCTTTGTTTTTATGTTCTTTGTGCTTAATGCTGAGGATAATTAACCATGTGTGATGATGATCACTCTGTCTTCACTGTCCAGTTTTCTCCCACCTGGTAGAGATCACAATGACTGGGACTTTCTGGTTTTGTTTTTTGCTTTTACTGAGATGTTATGTAGATAGGTAGGGATTTTAGTCCTGTAAATTTTTTCTACTTTATCCATAAGCTAAAGACAAACTCAGCTCTCCAGAAAGAATTGTGAGATTTCTCAGGATTTTGACTAATCATCCTCATTCCCTATATCATTTGAGGGAAGAGGAGTTATGACACTCTCTTCTGTTTTATTCCTTGGCCACCATTGGAGCAGGGGCTTCCAATCAAAGATGATATATTTTGTGATACTAAAACTGACATTTAAGACTAAGACTGTGGCAGTTAGATTAAGTGCATATTACTCAACCAAGAAATATTAATTCTGTGTGTGCCTCATCTTCTGCGGATTAAAGACTGTGTTTCCCATGACCATACTTAATGTCGTGGTTTAATGCATACAAACTTCTTCCATATGGGTAAAGCTTTATGTCTGTGAAGGTCTTCATCTGATTTAGAAATAGCATACAAAGCACACTGCAAATCTTGAACACGATCATTTTCAACTTTAAAAAAAGAATTAAGTTCTAAATGTCACAGTAGAGAGTTTAATTAGAATTTAACAGATTACTGTGTTCTTGAGCATGTTAATTTACAAGTAATTTCTTGTTTGAAAAATGAGGAAATTGGGCTAGATCAATGTTTACTCATCTTTCTTGGTCATAAGAACTTCCTGAGTGTTTTTGTCAACAATATTGATTCCCTTATCTGTTCCCTGGAGATTCAAATGCAGTGTTCTGAATGCAGTGACTTGTAACCATTATTGCTTATTATCATCACCAGGGAGTTTTTAAAAATCTTGGCACTCAGGCTTCATCCCCTATCAATTACATGAGAATCTCTGGAGCAGTAGGACCCATCCCCAAACATCAGCATTTCTTAAAGCCCCCAAAGTAATTGTGCTGTAAGGTGAAGTTTGTGAAACATTGGTATAGCATGAGGCCCTTGCAAAGTATCCCAGGATATTTTTATAATTAGCTAGGCTTAAGAAATCATTTATTAAAATACCTCTAATATTTTATCCAGTAATTCAATTTTCACATTCAATAGTGCCTAAAATGAAGCCACTCTGGATATAATTTACTACTAGATTATTTTGCAGGATTTACAATGTCTTAAAATTCTGTTATTAGACTAGATTTTGTCTCTCTCTAATGAGGCAATGTTGTATTTGGAATAGTTAACTTTTTGTTAAGGTTTTCTCCATATCTCGTACTTTTAAATCTGAATGATCTCAGTAAGAAGTACATACTCCCTGCAGGGGGCAAAATTGGACCAACAACGTTTATAATAGCTTCAAATCTTGGCTTGGTTACTATGTAGCAAACTAAGAAATTACCCGAATAAACTTTAAAAACAATATGTGAAATGACTTGAAAATGAATGAGAAGCTTTATCTAGTTTTTTTAAAAGGAAAATCCTAGTCGTTTGAAGGAAATTAATGACATATCTTGCTAAAATTAAACCTGTATCTCAATCAGTGATTACATTACAGATTTGTAGGTAGTAAGATTGTAGAAATCATAGTGAAACATATGAAGGAATGTAAGCCTGCGTACTTTTTTCATACTACTTATACTTTATAATACTTCTCTTTTTTAGAATAACTACTGACATTCATAAGTATTCATTTCTTACTACACAGTTATGTATTTTCTATTATTTATAACTCTATAAAACTATAAGTATAGTTTATTTCATTTGAGTGAAGCCAGAGGAACTTGATCTCTTTCTTGTAATTATGTCAGGAATGATTTCTGAAGGTGGTGGTGTCTGAAAAGTTGTTTGATAAAAAGACAGTTTGAGGGCTTGGTTGGTGCTGGGGAATACCAAGGGTCGTTTTTCAGTCACAGAGCACTTGAGAATAAATACCTAGAGCTGGAAGTAGACAAGATTAAAGAACAACTGAGCAGATAATGGAGAAGGAGTTGGAGGAATGAGAAAGGTACTTTGGGGAATCCCAGTGGAAAGTGCTATTTTCATTAATTAATCCCATGACTGTGGTGAGTTGTTGGAGATTTTTGCTTACATTGGCTGTTAAGTATAAACAGGAAAACATATGGGATTTTGCAAAAGACTTAGCCAGACTCTTCAGTAACTTCTAGGTCCCAGTGTAGCCATGCAAGAATCACTTTGATGGTGTCAGCCTCCAGAATGGTTTGGGTTTGAATGGTCATCTCTTTCTGGAGTCCCCAAAGGAAGCAAATGTGCCCTGCTCTCTGCATTCCCCGTAATCTGTCTGACGCACTGGTCCAACTCTTTACCCATATGAAGTGCTGACGCACTGGTCCAGCTCCTGCCATGCCTCTCTCCTGCCTTCCTCTGATGTCTCACAGCCCTCTTCAGGACAGAGGGGTCAGGCTTCCTTTTGCTTTTGGTTTCCATTTTCCTAGTGTTAGATGGGTGTCAGAGAGGGAGAGATTGGCTGAGGCATGAAGAGTTCTAAATTGGGAGTTATTTCACTAAGTATACTCTGGAATATGTAAAGAATTTGGTACATTGCATGATACAAATGGCTATTAATTTTTGTAGTTACTTAATAGCTAGCATTATGAAACAAACTCACCTAATCGTTCAGTTAAAACTATTTGGAGATTCTGTGTCAATTATTTTAAATATCACATTACAAAAGATATTGAAATATGGCTCCATCCCTTGCACTAGCTCAGACATCACTGTGAACTAGAAAGAGTACTCCCTTTTTTAGACACTTTACTGCCAGATATTTGTCATAATAAAGATAGAAATCTAGATCAACTGTACTATGAATCACCTCTGTCTGGAGACTGCAGTACCCTTTTCCTCTTACACACTGGTTCCAGATGGTTCAGGCTACCTTCTTGAGTGTTATGATGACAATAAAGCAAATCCTTAAAGTTACTTAACCACTTTGTATAAGTTTGAAGTGGACTGTTTGCCCCCACTACTTTGTTCCTCATCCATTTGGGATTAAATTTGTGATGATTATCAAAATAGATCTTAGAAATTCAGCTCATAGTTCAAAGTGGCCCAAGAAAATGTAATCCACAAGTCTCTGAGGATCTGTGATTTCTGGTGTGTATTCATCCATGGCACATCCACATGTGTCATTACTAAGTTTTCCTAAGTCTGGTGTTTGGTATTCTAGGTGTTGACATGTCATCAGGCTGCCCTAAAACTCCTGACCATCAGGATAACTCAAAGCAAGGAACCTGGTTCTATACCTCACTCCCATATGTTGAAGACACTTAGGAAAGGATATCCCTCAGTCTTAAATGATTGTTGAATTTGTTCTTTTTCTCTTTCTTCCTTTAATGGAATATCTTTTTATTTATTTATTTATTTATTTATTTATTTTTTTTTTTTTGAGACGGAGTCTCGCTCTTGTTACCCAGGCTGGAGTGCAATGGCGCGATCTCGGCTCACCGCAACCTCCGCCTCCTGGGTTCAGGCAATTCTCCTGCCTCAGCCTCCTGAGTAGCTGGGATTACAGGCACGCGCCACCGTGCCCAGCTAATTTTTTTGTATTAGTAGAGACGGGGTTTCACAATGTTGACCAGAATGGTCTCGATCTCTTGACCTCGTGATCCACCCGCCTCGGCCTCCCAAAGTGCTGGGATTACAGGCTTGAGCCACCGCGCCCGGCCTTATTTATATTTTTAAATGTTTCTTTCAACAATATTTTGTACATTTCAGAGTATAATTTTGCACTTCTTTGGTCAAATTTATTTCTATTTTATTCTTTTTAGTGCTATTGTCATAGAATTGTTTCAGTTTTATTTTTGAAACATTCATTGCTAGTGTATAGAATATAGTTGATCTTTGTGTATTGATGTTGAATCTTGCAAGCTTGCAGAATTTGTTAATTCTAATAATTTTCAATGAATAATTTAGGATTTTATATGTATTGTATATTAAATATATATAATATACATTTCATAACATAGATTATATATATATATATATATGTGGCATGTCATCTACAAATAGGAAATAGTTTTACTCCTCTCATTCCAATATGGATGCTTTTTCTTTTCTTTTCTTACCTAATTCCACTGGCTGGAACCTCTGGTACAAATGCTGAATAGAAGTGGCAAGATCAGATTTCCTTGTCCTATTCTGATCTTAGGAAAGTAACAAGTATTTCACCATTAAATATGATATTACCTATGAGTTTTTTGTAGAAGCCCTTTATCATGCTGAAGACGTTCCCTTCTACTCCTATGTTTTTTAGTGTTTTTAACGTGAAAATTTTTCTTTTCTGTGTGTATTGAGATTATCATATGGTTTTTGTCCTTTATTCTGTTGATATGGTATATTGCAATGATTGATTTACATATTCTTAAATTCCTTGGATTAATCCCACTTGGTCATGGTGTATAATCTTTTAAATATATTACTGGATTTGTTTTGGTAGTATTTGGTTGAAGATTTTTGCTTTTATATTTACCTAGAATATTGTCTGTAGTTTTCTTTTGATATTTTTGTGTGGTTTTGGTATCAGAGTAATTGTGGCCTCATAGAGTGAATGAAGAAGTGTTCTTTCCTCTTATTATTTTTGGAAACGTTTGTGAAAAATTGGTATTAATTGTTATTTAAATGTTTGGTAGAATTCACCAGTAAAGCCACCTGGGCTGGGGCCTTTCTTCGTGGATAGTTTTTGTATCCCTAAGTGAATCCCTTTACCTTCTATAAATTAGTACTTAGAAAATAATTACTAATTGATTGGAAAATCCAATTTTCTAATTGCTCTAGAGTCACTCTTGGTAATTTCTGTCTTACTACTTGCCCACTTCCTGTTTCTGATTTGTTGGCAAACTATTGTTCACTTCATGTTCAGAGTATTACTTTATTATCATCTTTATTTCTGTAATGTCAGTAGTAATGCTCTTTCTTTCATTCTTGATGTTAATGTAAATAATTTGAGTCTTCTCTTTTTTTGTGGGGTGGTGGTCAGTCTAGCTAAAGGTTTGCCAACTTTATCTGCCAGAGAACTTTTGATTTTGTTGATTTTTCTCTTACTTTTCTATTTTATTAATATCTTCTCTGATCATTATTATTTGCTTCTTTCTGATTGCATTAGGTTAAGTTAGTACTTTTTCCAGAGTCTTAAGGCTTTTTATCAATTGTTCAGATAAGAAGTCAGCTGTTGACAGCTGTTTTTTTATCTTTAATGTTTTTACTGTGACATGTCTACATTTGGATATCTTTGCATTTATACTACTTAAACTTTGTTAAACTTCTTAGAGGTATAAATTAATAATGTATTTCATCAAGTTTGGAAGTTTTCTGTTACTGTTTCTTTGAATATCCTTTTCTATTCTTTTTCTCATCTTTGGTACTTCCATTATTGCATATTTTTAGTGTGCTTAATGGTGTCCCACATTTCTCTGAAGCTTTGTTCACATTTCTTCATTCTTTTTTTCCTTTGCTTTTCAAATGATATAATCTCTATTTATCTATCACCAGAGAGTTCACTGATCCTTTTTTTTGTGAGTTCCAATCTACACTTGATTATCTCCAGTGAATTTTTTATTTCAATTGTACTTTCTAACTCCAGAATTTCTACTTGGTTCTTTTTATAGTTTGTCTTATCATTGATAATATTATCTCTTTGATGAGACATTGTCAGTAAACCTTGTTTTTTCAGCATGACTTCCTTTACATTTTGGGACATATTCATAATGACTGCTTTGAGGTCTTTGTCTGTTAAGCCTAGTTCTATGAGTTCTCTCTAAGGCCATTTCTATTGCCTGCTTTTTTTCCTGTGTACTGTGGACACACTTTTCTGTTTCTTCACGTATCATAGTTTTTTTGTTGAAAACTCTACATTAAAATAATATACTTCAGCATCTCTTAATATGGTCCCCACCCCAGGGTCTTGAAAATATTATTTAGTTATTTTGTTTAGTGCCTTGACTTAGACGGTTTTAGTGAAGTCTGTTTCTTCTGCAGTGGAAAGCATCTCATGTTGCCCCTTGGAGGCACAGTCTTGAACATGTGCCCAGTTACCCTGGGATCACAGTGGTTTTAATAGTGCTCTCTCTTACTGTTCCTGCACCTGATCTCTCTGTTAAGCTGTTAGCTTCTGTTGGTATCACACCTATCTGTTAGGCCCCACCAATTTCTGACTGATTGCTTAATTATTTTCTTATAATGCCCTGAGGCATAAATTGCTTATAGTCTGATCCTGTTAAATCTAGGACTCTTGGCCAGGCATGGTGGCTCACGCCTGTAATCCCAGCACTTTGGGAGGCTGAGGTGGGTGGATCATGAGGTCAAGAGATCAAGACCATCCTGGCCAACGTGGTGAAATCTCATCTCTACTAAAAATACAAAAATTAGCTGGATGTGGTGGCATGTGCTTGTAGACCCAGCTACTCGGGAGGCTGAGGCAGGAGAATTGCTTGAAACCAGGAGGCAGAGGTTGCAGTGAGCCGAGATTCTGCCACTGCACTACAGTCTGGTGCCTGGCGACCGAGCAAGACTCTGTCTCAAAAAAAAAAAAATCTAGGACTCTGTGCAGTATAGATTTTTGGGACCAGTCTTTGAGCCTCTGACTCCAAAAAGACTTCTTAGCTGTCTCTTTATCTAAACTAACTGGCTATGGCTTAGCTCAATGCTCTCATAAAGCTACCAGTCTCCTTTTAATGGCTTACTGTGAAAATCTCCATTTTTCAAAGCATTTTAAGGTTTGAACTTCCCTACTTTATCTATTTTAAATAATACCAGTTCCTTTGGAAGGAGCTTCAGAGCTCTTCTTATGGCCTGCCTTTCCCTTTGGGCAAAGTCTCTGAGCCACTCTTCTTTATTGAAGGTGGAGACAATAGTCTATCTTGGAGTGACCACCGCTGCTTTATGAATAGGATACAGGGTGGGACTCATCACCTGTAGTCTTCTTGGCTTGCCTCTCCTGGTGTGAAATCTCTGCCCTACCAGCATGCTGGGGCAGTGGCGACATTTCACTTTTACTCATTCTTCTGAAATATCTGTGAATCCAGCTCAAACTCTGAGTTACAGACCCTTATTTGCTATTGCTTACCTAGACAAAGCTGTCTGTACCACAGAAACCTTGCACATAACATGTCTTACATCGAACCTGCTGCCATCCCCTGGCTTTCTCTCTGTATTCCTTATATCAGATAGGGTCCTTAGCATTCACCCAGTCATCCAAGCTAAAAACCTCACAGTAACTCTTGACACTTCTCACTCCACCGCCATAACAGATCTGTCACCAAATCTTGTCTATTCTACCTCCGAAATGTCACACTAATGCATTCCCTTCTCTTTAGTATGATGCTAATTTAGCCCTAGTTCAGGTCTTTTTCTCTTTCTTAGGCCATGTGGCAGCCACCCTTCCAGTTTCATACAGCCTTCAGAGTTTATTTTTTTCTACATCCTTCTCAGTTAAAGAATTTTTGAAAGTGCTAATGTAACAAAATATTTTCATGGATTTTCTGTTAGTATATGATGAAGTTCACATTTCTTAACGTGATATAGAAGGCCCTTTATGAAGGATTGTATCCCATTAATATTTCTGAACCCTAGATTGTAAGTGAGGATAATATGCATTAGGGGAGTTGTGAGGTTTCGATGGCATGATATAGTTCAAGTGATTACCCTGTGTCTGAAACACTGATTGCTCAATAACTGTTAGCTGTTGTCATCATTATATTACCCTTTCTGTCTCGTAACTGAAAATTTCTTCACTGTCCCATCCTCAACACATCATATACCACTTCAGGTACAGTAAACTGATTTTTTTTTTCCCAAATACACCTTCGATTTTCACCCCATAGCTTTGTACTTGGTGCCCTCTAAGCTTTTCCACTGGAGTGCATCACGGTTGTAACTGAGGATTGAGAGTGAATCCTCCTCTTGGAATCTCTCATTACACTTACTGTGTACATCTGGCATTTAGTGTTTCTGTATTTGTCACTGTTCTTGCCTTAATAGACTGTGAGTTCATTAAGGCCAGTGGTCATGTTTTATTCGCCTTTGTATCCCTAGATCTTTACTAATTAAAATGGTGGAAGCCTTGTAGCACTTGCCCAGGAAAGTTTTGTTTAATGTACATTTATTTTTATTGCTAGTTTTTGCATTCTTTTTCATTACATGGTTTTGCACTGAGCATTGATTTTTTTTTTATGCTTTACACTTTAATTTTAGTTCAAAATAAAGATTTATCTAATCTGACAGTTTCTCCCATATGCCAATAGGTATTTCTATATTTTAACAAAACTATGACCCTGTTTATTAAATGTTGTAAAAGATCTCTGACATGATGGAAACAGTTCTATGATAGTTATGTGGCTGTCTGTTTGTGTAGAATAGGTGTGCTCTAATTCAGAGGTCTCCTTAATCATATTTATTACCTACATGGTTCATTTCCTTCTGACTTTTAGAAATAGTAGGCTATTGGAAACTGAAAAAGAAAATGATTCTTGGGTCTAAGTGTTTACTCTCTTTTAATGAGGATCATCTTGGATTATAGTGAGTAATAAAACTATATTCAAGGAAAAGCAAGTAGAGTTGTGGGAGAAGAAAATAGAATGAACATATATTAATACTATTTTCACTAAATAATTGCAGAATAATCTGCAAATTGTGACGACACATAGGCATACTCAGCAAGGCAATGAAATGCCTTTCTGACTTTGACAAGGTGAGAGGGAGGGAAACTTAACCCTAATTTAGGTATGAATCTCAGTATCTTTAACTGATTTTACAAGAGGAGAAACTTTATTCAAATTATAGCATAATAATTGAAGAGAATTTGTAGATTATAGATCAAAATCACAAAATGGTCATGCTGTTTATTAGAAGGAGTTTGACAAAGAGAGAATAGCTCAAAAAGTATTTTTTAAAAAATCTTTCATTAATTGCCCCAATCAAATATAAATATTTGAATAATCTTGGCTCTGATGGAATTAAAATGCCCATGATTCAAAGATTGGCCATTCAGTTTTAGTATGGTGGTAGTTTCCTTTATTCATCAAGGTAGGCTTTTCGTTGACTTGTTTCTGTTGTTGCATTTTTCCTCTTTATGCTTAACATGGGAAAATTACTGTCTTCAGATTTTGGAGCAGCTATGGAAGAAATAAAGTTAACGCTATTAAAGAGTAAGGAAGCTTTTCTATGAACTAAATGTCAGCATTATGTTGAAGCCGTCAGCTTACACTGGATTGTGGTAGTGGGAATGGCAGGCTAGCCCTGGGAGTCTTCTGTTGTTCCACTTCCTGTGTGAACAAAACGTGATTACTCCCTAGGCTCAGTTACCACCTGACCCTGCAAGGAAGGCTGCCAGCATTGTTTTTTTCAGCAACTTGCTTTTGTTCTCAGTCAGTCACAGAGTCTCAAGGTCTATCACTGCCTAGAGAAATGTCTACAATGTTCTAAGAACCTCTGATTGCATTGCAGAAAAATTATCCGATCAAGAAAATCCCAATTATACTTTTGAACGTAAATGCCTTGCTGTCCTTTTCAAAAGTTTTTCAAGCTTTTAAAAGTCAGCTTTAAAGCTAGTCCAGACTGTGTATGTTCTTTCTGAATTTTAACTTAAAAAAGAAGTCCTCTCCTTTTTTTATAAAATTAATTTTCTCATCTCATTAACTGAAAATCTGTAACATTAGGTTTTCTCTACACCTCAGGTTTTCTCTGAATCTAAGGTGCTGTATTCTCCAGTTAAACGTTTAGAAAAATTATATACCATGAAGGCTTTTCTGAACATTATATCAAATAACAATTACAGAAATAGATCAGAACAAACTCAGGAGTACTCTGTACTTGGAAGGAAAAAATACATTCCAAAAATTCTGCATTACTGGTGGCTAAGAAAGTGATGATCAGTAACCTCTTTGTTTCTCATACAAGCCACTGATGAGTAAAGTAGAAATTTTACTATTTATTGTTCATATATTTGTTACTGCTAATATTAGGAATAAAAAAGGGATGAATTTAGTTTTTAGATTTCAACATTTATTAAGAATGTGTTGAAGATGTACTATGTGTTAGTTGCTAGATATTCAATATTTTCCTTGTTCCAAAACTAAAATTAAAAAAATTGTATTACCTGGATGTAAATGGATATAATTTGAAATAAAATATGTGTCCCCTGGGGACATAAACCTGTAATATCATATATGCATTACTGTATATACTTGATATTGCAATGTGAGCATTAGAGTTGATGTTTCCAATTCCCAGTGCATATAACGTTTTCAGTTATAGAGGTGTAAACTCTTGTTTTACAGTTTTCTTTCAAGAAATAAGTTGTGGAGTTTTGAGAAACAGGTTGGCTATTTTTATCATTCAATTTTCTTGGTTTGCTTTACACTTACTGTGGCTTCCATGATTTATGCCAACAGTCTTGGTTTTGTCTTAAGTAGAAATGCCAGGGGAAATTCTCATGACCTCTCTCACCATTGGTATGGCTAACATCTGTTAAAACAGAATTGATATGAAATTGGACAGTTTTTCTTTTTAATACTTGATCTGGGTATGGTTCTGATCTCAAATTGTTAAAACAATAAAACTACTTTTTAATATGATTTATGTTTTTTCTGATTATAAAAATAATATATGCTTGTTTTATAATGTGTGGAAAGTGCTGATCACTAGTGGGAAATTGTTGAATTCTTGTCTAAGTACTGTAATTGCTTTCCATTAATGAGCACCTACTGTGTTAAGGCTCTTTCCATGAATGATTTCACTAAATTTAGCATAAAGCAGCTAGTAAACGGTGGCACTGAGATTTAAACCCAGTTCTGCCTCCCTCCTACATATGTAGTCTTTAGCATATCTGTAGACGTATGCTCCTAGGTCTGTAGTCTTCATCTGTAGTCTATACAGTATTGGCTTCCTGTTAATAAATGGTAACAAATGAACAGTCACAAACACACATCCTTTTTCTTTATGCTGCTCTATTGCTTTGACTATAGCGTCTAAACTCTGAGGTCTTTTATTTCCTTAGATGTCAATTGAGCATAATAATTACATCTACTTCACTGTGAAGAGTAAATGAACCATTTTTCACAGAGTGCTTAGAACAGGGCCTGATGAATATAAGTATCTTATAAATGTTTCCTAATATTTTTATTATTACAAAGAATCAATTCCTTTCATTTAAAAAATCATTTTATCATTTCTCATTCATGTATTCATGACATACTTACAAATACATCTACCAGAAAGCCAGGGTTTTAAACTTCATTAGGAGAGAGCTGTACATCACCTGAATACATTAAAAATTCTTAAGTACACTAGAAGGAAAAATGTTTAAGTGAAAAGATACAAAAATAAGAGCCTAAAAGCATGTAAAAGAGAAAAACAAATTCAAACCAGAGGAAATAGCTAAAGAATTTCTATAAAGACAAAAATTCCAAATAAAATTTGATCAAAAGTGTTTTGTGGGCTGTCAGGTACTTCTTAATGGGTAGGAATCCAAACTAAATTGTAACAAGTGTAATTGTCATTATTGACTTCGAGCTAGCATAACTGCATAGAAATACTCATTTCTAACAAACTTAGACTTAATTTGCTTCCTAGAACTGGCATTTTACCTTGTCTGAAGGTAGCACTTGAAATTTTATTAAGCTGAAGCCTCCAGTCATGCTGAACTCTACCATAAGATACACAATAGATTGAACTTACTGACAATTTATGGTTGATATATAGTCATTGGCAAAGGGTGGCTGCTGACAAAGACTGTTAGCACAGCAAGCCTTGGTCCCTTACACCCTGGCAGTTGGACCAGAAGATTTAATGTTTCAGTGGATGCCAGCTTAAAATTCATTTTTGTAATAGATTCTTGAGTCTGAGTTTATTGAAGCATGAACTCCCAAGGTTTTATCCTGGCAGCAAAAGATACGTGGAAAATGAAATAGTCATAAATATGACTGAAGGATTTATTAAACTGCCAGTAGGAAAGTAAGGACCCTAGCTTAGTATATTTGTTCTTTATGACTTCAATAAAATACTATTTTTATAACTCCTATTACTTTTTATATGTTGGCTAAATTTAAGTCTACATTCTGTTTACATGAACTGTATATCTGAGTTTATCTGAAATTGATTTTTGTTATGAATCAAGAAATTCCCTTTAATGGTCTCTAAATTTAGGAACATAAGTGGTTATGACTGTAATGTAAAAACTGTAATTTATATGTCATATATGTGCTCAAATTTGGAAATTTTGCATATGTTATAAGAAGTTACTGTGCTGGCTAACTTATCATTGGGTTTTCTTTGCATAGGCATGTTGTCTATGTATCAAAATTTATAAAGTACTTAACATATTATTTTAAGTTAAATAAAGTGAAACATTCATTGATTCTTCAAATATTTACTAAGAAGCTACTATTGGCTAGTCACTGTGCTAGGTAATAGAGAAACCACTATAATCACAACATTTAAAACCCTTTCTGTATATACTTACAGTCTTTTGGGGAAAATTTAAAACAAATATATTTTAAAACTGTATATGGTGATAAGTGCCCACAGAAAACAGAAAGGTTTTTGAGATACTGAATTAAAGGCATTTCCAGTGATTGTGTAAGAAATTTCACTCGAAAGAGAGGCCATTTAATCTGAGTCCCTGTATTAGTCAGTATGGCCTAGATTATGCTGTCATAACAACCAACCATAAAAACCTCTGTGGCTTGTTTTACTTAATAAATAAAGGTTAATTTCAGTTCATCTTACATAACCAATTGTCCAGTGTAAGTTGGCAGAGGAACTTTGATCACGATAGTTACTAAGGGGTTTGGAATGAAGGAAGTTCTATCTCAACACATGCTTCCTTGGCTGCCAAAGCAAAGAGCCAGATGGTGACTTGTACATTGGTCCTTAGACTTTGCCTGGAAGTGACACTTCTGTTTTCATATCATTGGCCATAAAAAGTCACATGATGTGAGGCCATACCTAATTTTAAAGGGGGCAGAGATGTACATTTTTCCATGTGCCTGAAGAGAGAGGAAAATTGGATATTGGGAACAGTGCTAATGACTTGCACAGGTCTGAGGAATTAGAAGGAACTAGCCATTTTAAGAGGTGCAGGAATAGAGTTCTTGGTAAGGGGCACTGCAAAGGAAAAGATTCTGAGGTAGGAAAAAGGTGAGTGTGTTTGGAAGACATACAAGAATAACAGTGGAACTAGAATGTTGTGAACAATAATTTTGTATCCAATTAAATATTAATTAGGAGAGACATTATTTTCAATGTTTTTCTGTTTATTTTCAATTAAAATATTAATATGGTAATAGTGACTAATATGCTGGAAATATTTTTATAATTATCATTTAATTTTATGATTAGTTGTCATTGGGATTATCTTTATAGATTGTGAAAGTTGGTTATATTGTGTTCCATTTATGATGGGGGTGCAGTGGTGTGGAATGTCATCATATACTAACTTTTTAAAGGGCTTTTATTTAAAGTTAAGGGTTCTTCATTTATAAGAAGAACTATGTTTTGCTTCTTCTTAGATTTGACTTGCTTATGATAGCCCTGAGAAGAAAAAGAGGTCTAAGGAGTAAAATTTGCAGGGTAAAAAACTATAGGGCAGATAACGTAACATTCTAAACATACTTTTATATATGGGCATTAGTGACATATATCTGATTTCTTGCAGTTAAACTTTGAGAAATGCCTCCAAATAAATTCCATACTTAAATGATAAGTTTGATTTAATCCTGGAAGATAGGACAGAATTCCCCATGATCACTCAGTTGTTTAGAAGTGCTCTGTTCTTAATTAAGAAAGGGATCTTTTAAAGTATAATACTTTGGGTAGCTTTAAAAGTCTGGAATACAATAAAGGCCATTTCAAGAAGTCTTTTATGTGCATACCACTCAAATTAAATAAAAACTCTAAAAAATATTGCTTCACATTACTTCTTGCCCTTCCTCTCTTTCTCTTTTAAAACGAGTTAAACTTTAGAGATAAAACAGAAATACCTATGTTCTTTTCAGTTCCTCCTTTTGCAGAGGTGTAACCGCTGTCATGAACTCAAAATGTCTGTAGTACATGCTGTTTATACGTTTACTATATCCAGTATTTCCATAAATATTATATATCATTGTTTTATACTTTTAAGGAACATAAATGCTATCAGTCTCCATGTATTATCCAACTTGCTGTTTTCATTCAACATTGAGTTTGAGATCTTCCCTTGTTCAAACATATAGAACTAATTTATTCATTTTTAGCTACCGTTAAAATTCTATTGCATAAATTATTCTATTGCATAAATGTACACCAATTTGCATATTCATTCCTTCATGAATAGACATTTAGATTATTTTTCACTTTTCATAATAAAAAATGCTACTATGAATATCTTTTTAAATGTTTCCTTGTGCAGGCCAGGCATGGCGGCTCACTCTTGTAATCTCAGCACTTTAGTAGGCCAAAATAGGAGGATTGCTTGAACCCAGGAGTTGGAGAACAACCTGGGCAACATGACAAGACGCTGTATCTACAAAAAATAAAAAATTAGCTGTGCATAGTGGCATGCACCTGTAGTCCCAGCTACTTGGGAGGCTGATGTAGGAGGATCACTGAGCCCAGGAAGTTGAGGCTGCAGTGATCCCTGTTCATGCCATTGTACTCAGACCTGGGCAACAGAGCCAGACCCTGTCTCAAAAAAAAAAAAGGAAAAAGAAAAAAGTTTCCTTGCACATTTATGCAAGAGTTTCTTTTAGCCAAACATCTAGAATTGAATGTGCCAGGTTATATGCATATGTGTCTTCAACTTACTAAGTATTGTCTGATTGCTCTCCCAGTCGCATGCCTGTGAGTGTTATCATATTGTCACTGAAACTTTGTGTGTTGGGTTGGGAAGTTGGGCTACAGAGTGCACAAGAGCCACTGAATAGTGCATTGACCTTGGGCTTTACCATACGTCTTTGTGTCTCACTTTCCTCCGCAGTAAACAGAGGGTAAAAATAGGCGTGTCTTATAAGGTTTTCTTGAGGACTATATGACATGAAATATACAAAGAGCTTAGACTAGGGCTTGCCACATTTTTGGCCTGTCGGATAGGTGTTCAATGAAACCTCATTGTTGTTTTAATTTTGTTTCTCTGAAGATGAGTTTGCACATCTTTTCATATACTCACCAACCATTTGTATTCTCTTCTATGAATGCCTGTTAATATATTTTTTTTCCTAAAGATGCTTGTCTTTCTTGTTGATTTGCGTACTTTCTTATGTATCCTTGACATTAATTGTTTATGGCAAATATATATATTTGTTTCTATGATTCAGCTCTCTGCTCTTAGGCTGTTGCTAACCTTTGAAGTTTTAGTCAAGGTGATTTTCTTATACAAAACATTTTAGCTTTAGCTAATTCCCTTTTTACTAATCTCTTCCATTTGACTTTTGATTAGAAGCAAATATCTAATTTCTAGGTATGTGAAAATAATATCCTTTGTCTAATGCTTAATTAATAACAACTTAGAGGGACTTTGTTATCAATATGATTGAGAGAGAGAATACAAATAAGAATAAATGTACTCAAGTATGGATAATTTGTGAAAAATAGCTATAATTCTATGAAAATATTTTTTAAAAATGGAATGGAATTCTACATTAAATAATTGGTTTTTCTCTCATTCCTGCTTCTTGCCCATTCCATATGTAATTCACCTTCTGGATATATATGAGACAGCCCAATCCATCATAGGCTTCCATCACATATGTAGTGGAAAATGTTACAACACAGCACTCAAGTCAGACACCAGAGTGGGATTGAGATGCTGTTAAGTCCCCTCTACTGGCAACCAGATTTGTCTACTCTCTAAAGAGGATTATGCTTTTGAAGAGAATTACTGTACAATTTAAAATTTTTTCCAGCTATTATCACTTAAAATGTTTTAAAAACCATTGATTCATGGGAAATATAAAAATCCTTGACATTCCACCCCACCCCCGACTGCCAACCAGACAACTCATTTTCAATGCTTGAAATACTTTTATGGGTTCAAAGTCATTACATTTTATGTGTCCCATGAAATTACATGTCCTGAATATTTCATTAAGGTTTTAACATAGAATTAGTGAAAATTCAGAACTTGAAAATAGGCAGACTTTAAGCTTTCCAGAGTCTGCTGCCCCAGATCTAACAGTCTGCTTTGGGACTGTCAGCCTCTTCCAAGGTTTAAAAAACAACTCAGCCAACCACAAGTAGTTTTCCAAAAGGATGTCTGTGATTTTCAGCTGGTATGGTTTCTCTCCATAACTTGTTGGATGTCACCTTTCATAAAGTGCTTTTTATTCATATCAGCCCTAAATCAGTGCGGCCCATCTAATTCCTTGTTCATATCCTTTATTGAGCTATTATTTATATTTATACTTTCAACTCTTATTTTAGATTCATGGGGTACATGTGCAGGATTGTTACCAGGGTATATTGCATGATGCTGGGGTTTGAGATATGATTGATCCTCTCACCCGGGTATGGGCATGGTACCCAATAGTTAGTTTTTGAACCCTTCTTCCCTCTCTCCCCCATCTATTAGTCCCCAGGGCCTATTGTGGACATCTCTATATCCATGCATACCCAATGTTTAGTTCCCCCCTGTAAATGAGAATATATGGTATTTGGTTTCTGTTTCTTCATTAATTCTCTTAGGATAATGGCCTCCAGCTGCCTCCATATTGCTGCAAGAAACATGATTTTATTCCTTTTATGGCTGTGTAGTATTTCATGATGTATGTGCAGTATATTTTCTTTATCCAATTCAACATTGATGGCCACCTAGATTGATTCCGTGTCTATTCTTGTGAATAGTACTGTTATGACCTTGTTCATATATTTTAGAAACCTTGTGGCTGCTCTCACATCTTGGTAAGTTAGTATGAATGAGACCAGAGCAGTTTTTCACATAGTAATGATTACAAAAAATCTTTACTAAAATAAATAGTCTTACCTTTGTAAGGGTTAAACCTCATTTAAACATATTAATTATTAATATTTGCAGGTGACATGGAAAAGATTAAAAAATTGGGACCTAGTAGAGAATATTAATATATCAGTGTTTTAAAATTCTAATGTAAATGCAGATATACACGCAAAAAATGATAGCTCCCCATGAACTTCACCTCCTACCTACAAGTGAACAAACTGAAAGAATTAAATTCCTGTTGTGAATAATGTGCCACCTGAATCAATTAGGAGTCTTGGTTGCAAAAAAGGTGAAAACCAAATCTGGCTGATTGAATTAAAAATAATAAAATAATGCAATGGGAAGGCATTGGGTAGATCATTGACTCTTCAGGCAGTCTGGAGAAACAAGCTTAGAGAATAGGTGAGAGTGAGGGGAAGTTGCCAGCAGAAAACATGGCTAGCTAGTCCCTGCCCGGTACTTTACTGCCTTCGTTGTCCTCTTGCTGGGGGGAACAATTTCCAAACGTGTGCCTTTGCATCAGTTTCTTCTACCAAGACTCAGACAATGGAAACATCCCCCCAATAGGAAGAAGGCTTGAATGCAGAACAGAACCTGTAGTAGCCACGTTTTCTTTCCATAGCTATTGGTATTTTGACTATGGTTTTTATGAGCTCTATATTTTTGCTGAGAGTTCAGCTTTAGAAAAGGAAGCAATATTGAAAGCAATGTTAGAATAATCCTACGGATCTCAGCTATTTAGACTTCCCAGAAATTGAAGTAGAGCCTTTCTAGTGAGTAACAGTTTAGTTTGTCCCCAAAATGTATAATTACATAAGGAAACCCACCCTATGATATTTACTATTTTCTGTCTCTGTATGAAGGCACGCATTCTGTAATTACCTAGGAATAGGAAAAATCTGCTTACTGAGTAGAAACACGGTAGGTACAACTCTTCTGTTCCAAAAATGATAAATGTGAATTGTGTGAGGTTTATAGAAACTCAAGTAAGGTGTTTTTTCCAGTAAAAATTTTAAAGTTTTTTTTTTTTTGTAACTAGGGACAGAAGATATAAATAGATAATACAAATAACAAAAATCGTATTTCTCTATTTTTGGAGGCAAACAGAGACACATACTCAACCTGGCAAACATCTGGTTGGAAATTTAAAAATTTATTTGAGCATCAGGATGTTTTTCTATATCTGGATTGTTAGAGAAGTTTGAAAACATATGGATGCTCAACTGGGGTTTCTTTTGATGTTCATCATTAGGCAGTCAGAGCTTCTCCCGTAAGCTCACACACTGACAACCTTGCACTCTGTGCCGTAATCCTTTCCTACCTATGGTCTGTTCTCAGTGGCATGAAGCATAATCTCCTGGCAAAACGTTAGAGGCTGCAGGTAGATAATCTGAAAAACAGATAATGTCATGGCTGATAGAAATTGATGACAGCACTTTTGTTGCCAGGTCAGAGCAGTACTGCTGGAATAAAGGCTAACAGTCATGAATCAGAAGTGGTCTTTTACAGACCACAGAACTGGATAAACGCTATGCTTTTGTATTTGTCCATTGTACTTCCTGGCGAGGTAAAAAGGGAATTTTTTTTCCTGAGTAAAAATTATGCGGGTCTGGTATTTCTCTTTGCTAAATAATTTATTTCTGGCTGCACAGTATTAATTTTCAGGCCGTGAAACCTGGCTTTTATTCCAAACAGATCTTTGGGAAGTAGGGAGCTTGAATAATAGAGAAAATAACTCCTCGAGGAAGTATATTATTTCTTGGAAGCATCCTGCTATCCATTTAAGTGGTTTTGTCCAGCTTTCACGTCCAAGAAAGTTTTATCCATATATAATTATGAGAATCAAAGCCACAGTGAGGTTTATGTAGACTTTTCTGCCTCTCTCATCTTACAATGTCACTGTCATGACATAATGAAATAAAACATAAGAAAGTAGTTTGGAAAACCAGAGAGTATTCCAAAATGTTAGTTTATTAATGGCCACAATAATAACAGCTAACAGGTGCTGAGGATTTATTTATTTTGAGATGGAGTCTTGCTTTGTCGCCCAGGCTGAAGTACATTGATGTGATCTTGGCTCACTGCAACTCCTGCCTCCCAAGTTCAAGTGATTCTCCTGCCTCAGCCTCCCGAGTAGCTGGGATTACAGGCACCTGTCATCATGCTTGGCTAATTTCTGTATTTTTGTAAAAGCCAGACATTGTGCTCATTACATTTTATCTCATGATATGTGTCTATATCATACTTTATAAAGTTCTCTTGTTATATCCATATTACAAATGAAGAAACGGACTTAGCCCAGTCAAGACTGTAGGCATGTAGTTGGTGAAGCTAGAATTCTGGTTGTGAATCAGAACTGTCTGGCTGCAACCCTGTGCTCTTAGTCACTGTGCTAAGTGCATCTGTCTATAATGGCAGAGACACAAAATATGACACCTTACCTGTTGAGATTCCCGGATAGAAGATAAACTGCTTGAAAGTTTTAATACCATGTGGAGTAAACATAGATGCCTCACCTCATTATTATTAGTGTGTGTGTGTGTGTGTGTGTGTGTGTGTGTGTGTGTGTATATAGAGAGAGAGACAGAGGGAGAGAGAGAGAGACAGGGATTTGTTCTGTTGTCTAGGCTAGAATGCAGTGACATGATCATAGATCACTACAGCCTTGAACTTCTGCACTAAAGCAATCCTCCTGCTTCAGCCTCCTGAGTAACTGGGACTACAGGCACATGCTACCATGCCCAGTTAATTTTTTAATGTTTTGTAGAGATGGTGTCTTGCGCTATTTCCCAGGTTGACCTTAAACTCCTTGCCTGAGGCTATCCTCCTGTCCTCCTGTTGCAACATCCCAAAGCACTGGGATTGCAGACACGAGCCACCAGGTCTAGACCATTAGTAGCTTTTAAGAAGAAACTTATGTGACTCTTTATCATGTCTCTTTCTTGGTTCAACCACTTACTAGATGTGTAATCTTGGGCAAGTTACCTTATCTCACAGTGCCTGAGTTTCCTCGTCTCTAAAGTGGGCATAAGGATAGTATTTATTTCATAGTGTTGTGACAATTACAAAAGCAAAAATCTGCAATGTATTTAGAGTATTGATATGATGTTACTATATATACATATGTATATGCACACACACGTGTCACTATTTCCTCCACCCTGCATTGCTGACAAAGGCCTATATAGGAATATAAAACCATGTGCTGTTTATCACCACTTATGAGACATCAGATTTTAGGCCCTATGTGACCTTTGGTATAAAGAAGAACAATGCAAGGAAACAAAGAGAAACCTCGGGTCTGTAATCACTTACAAATAATTTCAATACTATTATCCATTTAAGCAACAGCTTGGCCACTGCTAAGAAAGTTTGAGTGCTATGGTCATGTCACAAGATTCTAAAGTTCTCTAAGGTATTTATGGTAGTAGTGATGTCATCTGGAGGAAAGCCAGGTACACAAAAGATATTGTTTTATTAAATCTATTTCAGGCAGCTACGTTTGAGAATAACAAACAAGGGACCCATATACTGATAAAGTTAGATAAGTGTTTGCCAAAGTGTGTTGCATCCCACACTTGTCTTCAGGAATGCTGTTGAATAAAACTATTTTATGAGCAAATAAATTTTGAAGACTGCTTACTATAGCCTCCTCTTGGCAGTTAAGAATGCACAAGAGTACATTAAGGGCCTCTGAAAGTCATGTACTTTCACCCAATTCTGTCTTTTTTCAACTTCTGATATATTTGCCCACAGAATCCTGTTTTGGCATAGTTCTAATATTCTGTAGAACTGACAGTCCATTGACCACATTTTGGGGAATACTGAGTTAGACCTTATTTCTGGATCTTAACTCAGCAGGTGCATTTTGTTCTGAAAAGACCTTGACACATCAGATTCATCAGTTATAGGCATTTAATTACCATTTTATGTTGTGTGCTACAGGAGAATTAGTCAGGAGCCCTAAGCTGTTATGTCAGTTCGCTTTGACTTGGGGCCAGTTGCCGAAACTTTCTGGATTTTATTTCCTCATCTGTTAATCACATAATCAGATCAAACCATTTGTAAAGCAGTCCATGTCTAAAAGTCACTAAAAGTAAAACTTAAAATAATACTTCACATTTCTCAAAATGATTGTATACATGCCTCATGTAGGATGAGCTGGATAACTTTTGAAAAGCTGGCAGCAAAGCCCAACGCCTACCCAGCACTGCATATTATATTGGAACTTCGCTCAAGAGTTAGAGCTTACTTTCCATAGGTAGTGTGTGTCTGGCTTCTTAGACACTTGGCCAGTGCTGTCTAAGTCCAACAGCACCACTGCAACCTCCCTCAGCATTGCAGGAATACTTACACATAGTTCACCCACTCAGATAACAGAAGCTAAACGCCGATAAGATTTGAAGTGGCTTGGGCTGTAATGCCATGGAGTACCTACTGAAAGAGAATTTCCATAGCTGAGAAGTACTTGCACACAAGAAATGGAAAGTCTAAATCCAGGAAAACATTCAGCAATCTGAGATGTAATGGTTATATTTAGAGGTTATATCAAAGTGGCCAGTGAAGCATTGAATAAACCAGGCTAATTTATCAACTGAATAAAAGGGTTACAGTCTTAAAACAAAGGGAGGACTAAATGAATACAGAAAAGGGCATTTAATTCAGTGCAACAACTATTGATCAAACATGGAATAACTCCTCCCACCCCCCTCACACCATGATGATCAGTGCCACTGGGAGATGGCAGAGTGTGATGGTTAAGAACATGGATTTTGGTGTCAGATATGCTTGTCTTTCAGATTCTGCATCTGTTATGCATCAATTGTGTGACTTTGAGCAATTTTATTTAGTCTGTCTAAGTCTACTGTCATCATCTGTGAAAGAAAGCTATTCATGCTAACCAAATACAGTTATTGTACAGATTAAGCATTAAGCAAAATGATGGATATAAAGTACTGCACAAACTTCGTGGTTGATATATATATCAACCATTCGTTTTATATATATATATATATATAACAAATAATAATAATGAAGTCATTATAGCAGATTCTTGTCTCTAAAACTTTTATCTTTAAGTGTTTTATGGTGCTAGCCAACTTGTAATTCCAGAATGCTTTGAATTTTATTGCAGTTTCCATCAGAATCCACCTAGTTTCAAACATAACTCCTTAAAGAATCATTGCCTCTACACAAAATGCAGTGATACTCTCTATTTCTCTGTGGTATTGGGAGACAACTACAATATGCATTGAAAGAACTTTCTAGGATGATAGAAATGTTCTCTTGCCATCCAGGACAGTAGCCACTAACCACATGTGGCTCTTGAGCACTTGACATGTGGCTAATGTGACTGGGAAACCGAATGTTTACTTTTTGGAATTTAAATTTTAAGTTTAAATTTAGAAAACCACATGTGGCTAGTGGCTACTGTTTTGGATCACACAGCTTACATGATAAAAAAAAAAAAACCACATTAGTGTGAGATTTTGTAACTGCTAAAATTGTCAATTTAATGCCACAGATTCTGCAGTTAAAAACTGTTTTTGATGCCTTTTAAAAAAAGAGCACAGGGTGTTCTTTTCTGGTGAGAAGTCATCAACCGCATTAGTTAAGAGCTTTCTAACATGGACTGTGGAAAGTTTCTTGCTTTCACACTGTGGAAGACAAATATTCTGTAGAAACCTCAGGGATCTATTGAATCTCACTGCAATAATGGTGTGGTGTGACTAAGGACCTGATCCTCTGTGAAGGTAAAGGTTCCGTGAAAACAAAACGAGAATATACATTCTCTGTTTATATGGTACAAAGTTGTAAACCCCTCTATTAAGACAAACTTTTTGATTGTGTTCTTGTTTATGTTTTTGGCTACTTGCTTTGTCAAATTTCACTTGTATTTCTAAAAGTTTTTGCTCTTTTCATATCACGATCTTTTTTAGTTAGTTAAATCTCCTATCTTCTTAATGGATTTTAATTTTAATCTTTATAATACTCCTTTTTGACCCACTTTAATACTTTTACAATTCCATTCTATCTGATACTGATTATTGCTATTTCTGCTTTATTTCTTTGGTATATTCTTTAGTTTTTCTTTGCCCTTCAGTTTATTTACTCATTTTATTTTGATGGTTTTAATATAGACAGAATAGGGCTGAGTTTTATTTTAGTCAGATCTATTGATAATTTCACCGTTTGATTAAAAGCTGAGCTTATTCATATTTATTGTGATTTCAGTATATTTTATTCTATTCCCATCAGTTTATTTTAAACTTATAAGTCATTATATTTTGTGATTTTTCTTTTGTCTCCTTTATTATCATTTTGGTTTCATCAATTGTATTTTAGTTATCTACTTTCATCACCCTTCTTTAATTAAGAAATTCTGTGTCCTTCATTAAACTAGTAGTTACCTTCCTTTCACCATTATATTGAAACACCTGTTCCTCTGTTACAACTTTTGTATAATGTCTAAATTGTACAAAATGTCACCACAAGACATTTTACTTATTCACTCATACTTGTCCCAAATTGAGATTGTAGGAATAATTTACTAATGAGTTTTCATATAGCAGATACTTTTCCTATCTCCCAGTTCCTGTCATTATCATTTCAGGCTATTATTAAGTTTTATCTTATCACATAGCTCTTTTGTTTCAAGAATCCTTTCTCAGAAGTTAAAAATGTGTAGCCTGTGAATGTTATTTCACTGTATTTTAACTCTCATGCTGCACAGGAGAAAATGAATTCTAACCTATTTAATCTCCTTTGTAGGTAGCCTGTTCTTTCTGGAAATGAAGGATTTTTCTCTTTTTCTTTTATTTTCAGAGTTCAGAAATTCAGAGATTTCATGAAGCTTTTTCCTTGAGTATATCTTTTTTATTACCATTATTTCTGTCTAGGATGCCATGAGTCGTTCTAACATGAAGGTGTGAAATTATTTTTCATTTAAATATAGGATATTTTTCTCCTATTATATCTTTATTCCTTCTCTATTTGTTTTTTAAATCTTATTTTGGAATTCATATTATTCACATCTCAATTTCTAGGCTCTATGTAGTGACCTATTTATTTCCTCTGACTTCCAGACAACTAATTTAGCTTAAAGCAGTCACAATCCCTTTTTCTGCACTTCTGTTGAGCCTTAATATTGAAAAGATTCACTCTCCTTAACTAAAGAGAGACTTTAGTCTTTTAATTTTTGTCTGCTTGTGAAGTGAATTTTCTCACTACCAATACCAATGTCAGGTTATATGGGTTTCCCTGACAATAACACATTTTCAGGCTGTATAAAATAAGATCATTTTTATTTTGCAAAGCAGGTAACACAGTACTAGGACCCTTCTGTTGAGATGATACAGGGGGATGTCTTTGCTCTTCAACCTTTCCTGGTGCTAATGTGTAAGAGACAGGTATGGTGTAAGGTTCTAATTCCAGGAGCCAGGAATGGTTCACTTCCGTACAGACCACTGACACCACCACCACTGGGCCATTAGTGCCCAGCGATCATCACCACTCTCATGCAGCAAGTAGCTTGGAAATGGCTTCCCCTGTGCATTTCAAATGGATTTATTGACAGATGCTACCTGTGTCCTCTTAGAATGTCCTAAGGCCTGACAGTCCTCTAACTTTCTCTTCAGCATTTCCCTAGTATTCTAAAATAACAACCACCACAGTGATGAATCACATGTCATTTGCTGTCTTACCAGGAGAATCTCAGCACATTTGCTTAAATGTTGTGCTGGAAGTTACATGTCAGGACAGAATCATTGAGAAAGTTTTTTGTTTTCCTATTACACATTAGTTTCCTCAGAAAGGTATCATTTACCAGTTTTGATTGACTCAGTAGCATGTATTGGGCTGCTTCCATCACTCAGGAGACATTGATTTGGGCAGAAATTTCAGTAAGAAAATAGCACATGGAATCCGTGGGCTCTGTAAGCCAAGTGTGTGTAACATTTTCATTGCAGCCATCATAATCCAGTCTTGTGATCTCATTAGTTTTGGACCAAAGATATATAATATCTGTTCAAGCACCTTGTTTCCATTGGTTCTACTTCTGACTTTATTGATAATGGATAAATGCTTTGAGAGCATGTGTCACTTTTCCCTGAAATACATTCAGGCCTACTTAATGATATTACAGATTTTTCTTAGATACCATAAAATGTGGTACTTTTAAATTTGACTTGCTTATGTTTCATCTTTTATGTTAATCATTTACATCTCTGGCCCCCTTATTAACTCATGTCAAAATATTTTCATCTCTTTAACTTTCTTCTTCAAAAGTGACAATATCATTCTGCTTAACTAATCTTATTAATTTTTAATCTTCAGGAATTTTTGTTGTCCTTAAAGTTAGTTAATTGGTTTTGCTCTTGGGAGAGTGCACTTTTAGGTTTATAGGCCATGAATTTGAGGACCACATCTTTGATGGCCTTCATCCTTATGAAACATGACATCAAAGATAGCAATTTTGTTTGCATCGTTGGCCAGCACCTAATTATCATTATGGCCTCTTCATTCTTAAAGTGCCCTTTGATGTCAGCTTGTGCTTTGAAAAACTGAAGAGAAAGGTGAAAACAGTCCATCTTTGCCAAGTCCACATTCCACGGAAATATTAAATAATGGTATTAGGTTAGAAATAAAATGCAATGTAACTGTGGGAATTAAAGTAATTACTCATGTATTTGTAAAAACAAAAGTCTTTAATGTTTCTCTCAATGCACAGAGATATTTTCTCCCTGATGTAACATGGCTAGATGGAGACTCATCTTTGGGAGAAACTAGAAGAAAAGCAAACCTGGGCATGCTAATTGGGAGTTAGGAAATTATACATGGGAGGCAGAAGGAGGCATCTGCAGGGTTGTGACAATACTCATTAGCATGGTGAATGCAAAGTTACCAAAAGCTGAGAAGGCAGATAAACCATGTGTTGTGTTGAAGGAACACAGCATAAGGGTAAAAACCACACAAGCACTTGGAGTGAAATTGATCTCAAAGTTGAATCTCACTTTCACTTTTCTTTATGTGATTCTCCACTTATTACTTAATCTGTGACTTTTAATCTATTTGTAAAAATGGCAAAAATATTTTTAGCACTTAGGATAAAAGGATATAGTATATTAAAAGGGTCACTACAAAGTAACATGTACCACATTGTTAATTTTTCAAGGTTTCAAGAAATGGAGACAATGAGTTGCTGTCATAATTCAACAACAAGATACCATTTTTACCCGTTAAATGAATAAAAATAAACTCTTTGCCTCTACTCTGCATTGGTAGAGTAGAGTCTGTACCCACAGGTACAGACTCCCTTGTGGGAGGGTACAGACTCCCTTGGGCACTACTGATGACAGTGTAAATTGGTGCAATCTACTTAAAGAGCAGTTCGGCAGTATTTCTCAAGCTGGACGCTTGACCCAGTAATTCCAGTGCCAGGAATTAGCTTACAGAAAAACTTGCCACAGTATGTCAATAGGTATGCTCAAGAGTGCCTATGAAACACTGTTTGCACCTGTAATCGATTGAAAACCATATAACTATCCATCACAAGGGGCATGGTCAGTGTCACACGTGGATGTTTCCGTGCCCTCCATGGTGACTCTGCATCCAAAAAAATCCCAGTTTATTTTGTGTTAAATATTCAGGCTTGCTTTATTTAAATATAATTTCAAACGTCTACTGACTCTCTGAACTTTTAAAATATTTATTTTTAAAATTGTGGTAGAACACACATTGCATAAAATTTGCCGTCTTAATCATTTTTAAGTTCAGGGGCATAAAGTACATTCACATTGCTGTGCAGCCGTAGCCCTCATCCATCCACAGAAGTCTTTTTATCTTGTAAAACCAAAATCTCCTTATCCCCTAAACAAACAGTAAGCCCTCATTTTCCTCCAACCCCAAACCCGTAACAACCACTATTCTACTTTTTGTCTCTGTAAGTTTGACTACTCTGGATACCTCGTATAAGTGAAATCATACAATATTTTCCCATTGTGACTGGCTTATTTCGCTCAGCACAATATGCACAAAGTTCATCCATGTTGCAACATGTGTCAGAATTTTCTTCCTTTCTAAGGAGGAATAATAGCTTTTGGTATGTATATGCCACATTTTATTATCTATTCATCTGTCAGTAGACACTTGAGCTGATTCCATCTTTGGTCATTGCAAATAGTGGTGCTGTGAACATGGGTAAATAAATATCCCTTCAGGTGCCTATAGTCTTAACAGATTTTAGTAGTCATTTTAAGAGACTGTAAATAATATTTGGTTCTATTTTCATACCTAGTTTATGAAACACCTCCATGCCTTTTGAACTGTTTTATTTATTAAATACATCTGATATCTTTCTTAAGTACTTTCTTAGGTACTCGAGTTGTGCACCTTAAAAAGCACTCAAATAACTCCTAAAGTGTAATAAATTAAAAACTACATGTATAAATACTCAAACTTATATTTTATAAAACCTGAAGTTTACTTAAATGATGCAATTCTGTATATAAGCATAGTGACAATCATAACGCTAGATAAGTTTTTCAATAATTTATTTAAAATTGTAGTTAAAATTAAAAATTGTCATTAAAAGACAGTCTCTCATGCATTGAAAAGAGTTTTTTTAGCCAGGCGCGATGTCTCACGCCTGTAATCCCAGCACTTTGGGAGGCTCAGGTGGGTGGATCGTGAGGTCGGGAGTTCGAGACTAGCCTGGCCAACATGGTGAAACCCTGTCTCTACTAAAAATACAAAAATTAGCTGGGCATGGTGGTGTGTACCTGTAATTCCAGCTACTCGGGAGGCTGAGGCAAGAGAATTGCTTGAACCCAGGAGGCAGAGGTTGCGGTGAGCCAAGATCAGGCCACTGTACACCAGCCTGGGCTACAAAGTGAGACTCCGTCTTAAAAAAAAAAAAAAAAGAGTTTTTTATAAAAATGCAGTTTCATGGAATAGGCCAAATGTTTTCAAGCGTTACAGATACATAATGTTTGCGCAGATTCCTTAAAATAAAAATATTAATTTAATGGCTTTGATTCTTTTAAACATTCTTGTACTTAATTCTGAAATTTCTGAGGTTGAAAGATGCCTAACCTCGAGGAAGGCAGTTATCATATCAGTTATCTGAGTTTGTTTAACTCTAAAGATTTAGACCCAGCATGAAGTCTGGAGCTGCAGACATCCAAGGCAACTCTTCCTGAAATGAAGGAAATGTTTTTATCATCCCATATAACTTTGGGGACTGCCTTCTTTGATTGTTTGTATCTATGATCAGAATTTTAGATTCTCAGTTATAACTTTATCATTGAAATACATGGAACCTCATTTATAATAAGGACGGAAATGCTATGTCAAAAACTCCATTACTCAAAGGAATTAGTCACCTAGCTGAGATCCTTAGATTAAGTTACACATATTGCACAATTCTTTATTTTACATATTTATGTCTGCAGCTCCCATACGAGATGATCACTTGATGGTGTGTTGCATTTCTTGAGTTACCAAGAACATAAATACCTTCTTGCCTAAGTCAAAAGACCATTCAAGTTGATAGGAAATCCTACATTTTTAAATGTACTTTCCAAGATCAGATAGTTCTTTTGTGTACCAAAGTGATAATGATATAGCATTATCTGACTTGTAGTTATAGTATATAAGGTCTCTAACACTGTCATTCCATTGCACAACTCCATAGAATGACATTTCCATTAAAATATGTGGGAAGCTTCTAAGTTATGCAGGGCACAATCTCTGCAGTTGTACACTGTAACTGCATTCCACTGACAGTCACATAAATGATATTATATCCACATGGGCAGCTGATATATTGTTGTCCCTCTGGCTGTTTTCCCATCTCAAGTCGGACCTCATGGGGACATCTAGTCCATTGATCTCACTGCTTTCTTTAGTTTCTTAATCTGTCAGTCCTTTTCTTACTTCCCGCCTTGTCCAGCCTAGATTCCATGGTCCATAATTTCAAAATATGCTAACATTCTACCCCGAGCTTCCTTGCCATTCTGTTTTTTTTCCCCACATCTGACAGATAAAAGCAAAACCCTGGACAAACCCTAATCTCTGAATGAGCTCAGCTGCCTAGAGTTGCTTGAAAAAGTAACAATAAAAATTTTCTTTCTTAATCCCAAATTCCCTGCCAGACTGTTTCTGTCTTTACCTTGAGGAAACTTCTCCATAGGTTTTCTGGTTGTCTGTAGTCACTCTGCCTTATTTCTTCATCTCCTGCCCATTCCTTAACTCTCTCCAACGTGGCTCCAACTTCCATCACTTCACCAAAAGATCTCTTGCTAAGATCAGCAGTGACCTGCAGATTCGTGTTATTTGGCTGCTCAGCAGCATTCAGTGCATTCAGTACTGTTGAGCCTTCTTTCTACAGCACATGCTTCCTTTGTCCTGTGCTAGTACAGTCTCCTGCGGCTCTCCCATCTCTCTGGCTATGCATTTCCTGTTTCCTCAGCAGACTCATCCCCTTCCAGCCCACCACCAAATGCTGGGATTCCTTAAGGCTCTATCCTAGACTCGCTTCGTTTTTAGCTGTATTCTCTCACTCCAAGGGATTCTATCCATACCCATTGCTTTGAAAACTACCCAACTCTCACAATTCATTAGTCTTCATCTTCAATCCATATGTTCTAAGTTCTGTCACTTTACTGCATGTTCTGTAAGTGCACTGAGGTATCTAAAAGCACCTCAGTGTAACATGTTGAGAAATGAACCTAAAATCCTAATTGTCTTCCATTATCAATATATCAGGAAATGACACCTTCAGCTATCCTCTTAAGTGAGCTAAAATCCTGAACCTACTTTTGATATTTCTTTCTTCCTCATCTTCCACATTAACACATTCACCCATGTATTTTTTGAATTCAGGAACTTTTATTCCAAGCTCTGTTCACCTGTACAATTTCTGGTTCCACTGTATCTTCTATCTTGATTATGAGATTTCTAAAAGATTTCCTAGCATCTGCTCTTAACACTTTCAGTCTGTTCTTTATGCATAAGCCAGATTAATCTTTTCAGAATATAAATACAAGCATGTCATTCCATGCCGGAAAGAATTGTCTCTCCATTGATTATTTTTTTTAAAGAAGATGATAGTCTTGACCAACCCTGGCAATATCTCCAGCCTCATCCTTCACCAAGCTCCTCTCTTACATGAGCCACACACTAGCCTGGGTGCACTTTGCTTCCACCCCTTCATAGGGCCTTTGTACTTTTTGCCCCATTGGTCTTTTCTGTTTCACCCAACAAACTGTAAATGAACTCTAAAGTAAATGAACTCTAAAAGGTCAAAGACCTTGGTGCTCTCTTCCTCACTTTCTGTATGTCTCCTTCCCTCTCTCTCATTCACTTTTTTTCCCCTCACTGTTATATCTCTAGAGCCCAGAACGATATCTAGCATATACTAGTCACTCAGTAAACTCAGTTGTAGACTTAAGTTCCAAGTTATATAATTAAGAGAACATTCAAGGTTCAAGGTTCAGAACACTGTATATAAATAATTCAGAAAAGTTATAGGTAAATGGAAGAGATGGTTAATTGTGTTTTTATTTAGAGAAGGGTATCACAAATCTCAACATGTTATGAAAAGGACATTTTATTTTTTCTGTATGGTTTGGATTTTAGCAAGTATATTGTATTTTATTTAAGAATGTTTAATTTTTTTAATTTATATTTTCTATAAACAATAATGCTCAACTTTGGTTTGCTAGCGTGATTTATCATCTATAATTATATAAAAAGAATTTGTGAAATTACAGTAAAATTCCCAAGCAAATATGTTTATTTGATGTGAACATAGGTTATAATAAAATAGATAGAAAACAGTAAATATTAACAAAGATTTGGAAGAACTAGAACCCTCATACATTGGTGATGAGAATATAAAATGGTGCAGCTATTCTGGAAAATAATTTGGTAGCTGCTTAGCAAGTTAAGTGTACATTTGTCAAATAATAGTTTCTTAGAAAGTTAAGTGTATATTTGTCAAATAAGTAGTGCCACTCTTAACCACCAAAGAAAAATAAAAACATATATCCAAACAAAGACTTGCATGCAAATGTTCATAGCAGCATTATTTATAATATTCCAAAAGTGAAACAACCCAAATGGCCACAGACTGGTTAACAGATGTGGTATAGCCATACAATGGAAACTTATTCCACAGTTAGAAGAAATGAAGTACTGATCCATGCTACTGTACGGTCCTGATGAACATTAAGCTAAGTGAAAGAAGCCAGACAAAATAGACCACACGTTATATGATTTCATAAACGTCCAGAAAAATCAAATTTATAGTCATGGAAACTAGATCAGTGGCTTACTGGGGCTGGGATGGGGAATGGACACAATTTCTTTTTGGGTGATAAAAATGTTCTAAAGCTGGATTGTGGTGACGTTCGCACAATTCAGTCAATTTACTAAAAATCACTGAATTTTACACTTAAGACAGGTGAATTATGGTCGGTAAATTATACCTTCGTATAGTTATTTGAAGGAAAAAAACAACAATCAGCCAAAGTTTTTGATGAGCTTGCTAATTGCACTAATTGTTTAATGTGAATAAAAAGGGAAATCGCATAAACACGTTAACATGCCATATTGCACTTAGATATTATAAAATCAAACCAGCAATATTTATGTTCCACAGTCTAATTTTTAACAAAATTTTCTTGGTCATATCATAATGTGGAACATAACTGTTTCCAGATCACTGGTTCTAACATACTAAGTGATAAGGAGTTTTCCCCTTTCACACTTTGTTAATACATTGCAAATATTCTTGTGACTATAAATGGTTAGCATGGTATACAATAATATTTTCCCACGTTGCAGGATTCATGAAGAGAATGCATGGCCAATCATAAATAATTAAGGTCTTTTTAGGACTCTTTTGTCCATAATTAAATTGCAGGTAGAGTTTGGGACAGGATGTTTTAATCCCATCAGGAAATTTAAATCCTTTTACGGTATCTAATATTTGTTCTTATTTTACATGATAGTAATCCTTGAATGAGTAGATAAGATTGTAAGTTTACATTTTAAAGTATTTAGTTACCAACCAGAAAGCAAATTGTCATCATACACAAATATAGGTTCAGCATATTTTGGAAGGAGTGAAATGTAAGCATAAGAAATAAGAAGTAGTCAACTCTATTCCTTCTAAGGGGAGTCTAGGTTTGCCTTAATTAGTGACTTCAACAAGAAAGGTTATTTGCAGAGGACGAACAGCTGTCCTTGTCCAGTTATTCCCCCTTCTCCACAGAGACCGTACTAAGAGGACATAATTTTAAGGTGTAGTTAGAAGGAGGAATGAATCTACTGACAAGTTGGTTTATTTATGAATTTGGTTATGAGGGAGACTATGCAGACTTTGCTCTGGGAATCCTAAAAGTGCATAGAATGTGAACATGGGTATTCACACATCAATCTAAAACAATATGTGTTTTACATTTTTTGCAAAAAAAGAATAGACTTTTCCCCACGCGTTCAGAACTTGATATAATTAGGAATTTAATATTTATTTAAAACGGCAAAATATTTATGTCTGAAGGACAACAGGATAGATTTTAAAAATTTTAAAAATTTGCAACCTGATGATTTGCAGTATAGGCAGTGTGCTTATTTATAAGGTTGACATATCTTCACGTATACTCCAGAGCTCTTCGTTTTCAGAAATGAGATTTGCAGCCAGCACATCTGTTGTTCTTAAGCAGGGGATTAAAATGAGCTATTTTTGTTGAAGTTCAGCTGCAGAGTAACAGAATGTTGAAATGGCTTGCCAAAAAATTACCTATTCCCGAGTTTGTTTCTTTATATTGAACTTTTAAACTGTTCTTTGCTTCTATACAAGAAAGCCTCATTCTTTCTTAAATCGACGTTTTATGTGGTTTTAGGGGTTTTGTTGTCACTGTGGTACTGCAGTATTTATATGATATCTAAGGCTTCCTAGCTTAGCATTTTGAAAGTTAAATTATATCCAAGTTTGATTTCCTAGGAACAGTTTTTCACAAAAATTATACCAACGTTATCGACTCTTCCTCCTTCGAATGTTGGGTAGTTTTGTTTTTAAAAAACTGAATTAAATCTACTGTAGCTTTCCCTTTTGAGTAGAATCATATCATTTGCGTTAGATTTTATCAAGAAGCCTGAGTGGTATTTTGTGTTCCCAAAAGTTAATAAACTGTATTGATATAATCCCTGCGTGTAAGGAAAAACACGCAACTTTTTCACGTATTTCTGTTGTATTTTATAGCAAATGTGAATCACTGAATTGGTCAATCCTCAGAAAACTGACCTTTCTCTGATTTCTTGTATCTCTCAAAACAGCAACAACAACAAAACTGAAATTAAAAATTATTTAGTTCATGATTTAGTCTGTTTTACCTATTATCCAGAAATTTCACCAAAGTAAATCACAGAAAAAAGCAGGATAGAGTAGAAATACCCAGTACTAACTTTCAAACTGCCTGCAGTCGTAATCAGCCCTTCTGAAACTCCAAGGTGCATATTAATGCCGTGTATTGTTAAAAATGCAAAATCCGGTTAGTGGGTCAGGGGTGGGGCTTGAGTCTGCATTTCTACCCAGCTCCAAAGTGATGCAGTTGCTGCTGGTCCATGAGAGGCAAGGATCTAAATGGACTGTGCTTAATATTCGGAGAAGAGTTGCTTGTGTATCACACAGTCCATAAATTTACTAAGGCTTTTATTATCACCATAACAGAGCTGGACAATATACAGTCACCTGCTAGAGGAGAGATCATATAATATTAACTTAACTGTAAAGAATCCATTACTATGGGCCTTACCATTATAATGAGGTCTTCCTAACTAGGCTACCCACAGAACTAAACCTACTGACACAGAAACGGAAATCAGATTGTTAGAACTGAATATTTATAGGCAGTTTAGACTGCTCAAATATATGTGTGGTATGGAAGAAGCGTATGTTTGTTGATTTGTTTTAATTTCCTGAACTCTTATTCACCTAGTCAGAAAAGAAAATCTCTGTTAAGTAAAGAGGAGTCATTAATGCTGATGCCTTCAGAGACCAGGGAGGGAACATGAGTGATTGTACGGAACCGGGACTTAGTGGGGCTGGGGCTGTGGTATCCTGGAGAAAACACACTTCATCTCACCAGCGCCGTGTGGCATAGCAGGCTTAGCATGACCAGAACTTCCAATTTTTCAAGAAAAGCCAGAAATACAAATTTCATGTGGAATTTCCCAATTTTACAATGTTGGCTACTAATTTAAATTCTTTAAAAGCATTGTTCAGGCCAAGAAAACACATCTGTATCCCAGACACAGCCCTGAGCCACCCATTTACAGTGTCTAGTGTGGAATACATTGAAGTCTTTTAAGGTACTTCTCATGATTGGAAAATTATGAATTTTTAACATGAAACTCTCTAGCCTTTTGTCTTTGGACACTTTGATCAGAAGAAATAGTCTCTGTTTTATGCATTTGGAGACACTGGTATAAGATTAGTATATGATCATAAAAACTGTCTTTCTTTCTTCTCTCACATTCCAGATTACAGGACAGGCCCATGTTTCACTCAGGTCAACAACCAGATGTGCCAAGGGCAGCTGACAGGCATTGTCTGCACGAAGACTCTGTGCTGTGCCACCATTGGACGGGCGTGGGGCCATCCCTGTGAGATGTGTCCAGCCCAGCCTCAGCCCTGCCGGCGGGGTTTCATCCCCAACATCCGCACTGGAGCTTGCCAAGGTGAGTCAGCTGTCTGTCTGTGCGTACCATCACAGATGTGCCACTGCTCTTTTTACTGGAGCTGGAGAATCTGGCACTGTGGATGATAGCTTTTAACACAATACCGATTTCCAAGAGTGGCCTCGTTAACAAGCCTGACCAGAGAAGGTTTATCTTTTAGCCACCTAATAAATAATTGTTTCAACTCTTGACATTAATGGAGAAGAGAAAGAGATGAAGAATTGGGGGAAATATAAAAATACAGTGTAAAATATTTAATTTAATCAAAAGATGAACCACTTGATGGCATGACTCCTCACTGAACTATACACATGCAAACATGAAGGAAAAAACCATTTTCTCTGTCTTTATCTCATTCAAGTTATGATGAACCTGAACCCAGGTAACAGGGAGAAGAACGCCACCTAATATTGACCCTCTATCATTATTAATAGTGTCTTCGAAGACAAAGTGTGAACTCTGTCCATGATTGCAGTTATTACAGAGTTTGTAACGTAGGTTTGCCGTAATCTCTGGGTTTTGACACTCCCCAACTACATTCATAACACCAGTTTCTATATTAGGGGCACATCAGGGCCCTGAGGATGCTACGTTAGTAGACTACAATCCAAGTAGCCAACAATTATTACCTATTTACTGGTTAATTATTTTAATTAATTTTCAGCTCCCACAATTATTACCCTTTTCTTGCAACTTGTCCGATATCATATGTCTTAAATCCGTTTTTAGAGCTAGGAAATATTCTCTCTAATGAGTTCTCAAATGGCAGTTGTCTTCATATTGCACAGCAGTAAGTTCACAAGGAAATAGAAATGATTTTTGTGTTATTCACAGAAATAATTTTAATCACATTTGAGACTTGGGGAGTTGGGGTTATTTGCTATAATTAAAACATGTACAAAGTTAGACCCAAGTCTTTCAAATTGATGTTAGTAAGCTGTGTCAGAAGTGAAGATGTTATCTACTGGGCCTGTGTAAATGTTACATTGTTGAAAGCCTGTTCAGTGTCCTAAAACTCAAATGAGAATTGTAGTTTGGGGAGCACATACATAACTTCAGTTCATTGGATAATAAAATGTGAGCATTCTGCATAATTTTGTAAATGTGTCCCTGACAGTAGCATCCACAGATTTTTGTTCGTGTTGTAGTTTGATAAAAGGTAATATTTTTAAAATGGTCTGTTTCTAAAACCGTTTTGAGTCAGAACTACAGGGATACTCAAGGGATGATCATATAACTCAAAAATTTAGCAACTTTAATCACATCTGAAAGCTCACACGTGTGAACTGTGGACTTAGAATAGTTTCTTTTAGTGATGATCACAGCTCAGGCCTTAATGATGAAGATTGAGTCAAATGAAATTTTTAATCTGTTGTTTACTATGGATAGTAAAATTTGATATATTTTGGTATGAATATTAATCCTGATTATATAGAGTTCCTGATGGTGCAACAATTTCTTCTATAGGAAGATATTCTATATTATATTCTATCTAGTCTTTACTATGCTCCAATAGTTTTTACTACATCTTAGTATATAGATTACCATGTAATTTATATAATGTATATAGATTATTATTAAAAATAAAATATTATATTAATTTACTAGTTTAATAATAACTGGATTTACTAGAGTACCACTTGTGTTTATTCTATACCCTTTATTCCCTTCTAACATACTAACTTATTTTCTTTGTTGTTTTTCATTCTCTTTTGGCTGGAATGTAAGCTCTATGACTGTGGAAATCTTTTTCACTTATTCACTGATGTCTCAGACATCTAGAACAGTGCTTAATATGTAGGAGAAGCTCACCAAATACCTTTTGAATTGATAAATGACATTAAGATCGAAATACTTCCAAAATCCACTATTTCAGAGAAAAAAACAGTTCAGGTTAAGAAAAGACTTTAACTTCAACCAAAACATTCCAGATTGCTGACTTTCCTCGTATTCTGTATTTATACTTATGCTTATTCACTTTCATACTTTGTCAGAGGCCTAGTTTTTTCCCAAACACAATTATAAAAAATGTGTCATCTGATCTCACACTTTTTGAATGTGCTTTAGGGTTTAGTAATGTCTGAAGGATTACTTATTTGATTTTGTTTATGCAGCAAAGATAAGTTTCAGGCTCCATTTGCCTAAAAATCTAAGGGATTAACACAGTAACAGGAACAAAATGAAATTTGCCACATGATTAAAATGTCTGGAAAAGCAGGTTGAAAAGTTCTGCTTTATTTCAAAATCGTGGCATAGTCAGAAAGTTCTCAATTAAATACTAATCTGTAGTTCAGGCTATTTTAAGACATCTTACTGTTATTTCATTTTTCCCTTTAAATTCCTAGACTGTTTCCTGAATACTTATGCCAAATTAACTTGGAAGAGATGGGGCATGAAAAATAACATATTAAAACATGGTGCATATATGTCATTTAAAAAATAATAGTGATATTTTATGGGATGACTGAAAAGTTTTATAAGTTAAAAATAAATTTCAACTATGTGAATGATAACTGTAAATAGCTTAATACTGGCTCTAAATCATGGTTCTTTTGAAGTGCTGAAGATAATGATATCCTGTAGCTGTTGCAATTAGTTGTGAATGAAACGTGCTTTTGTAATACATAAGGTAGCTGTGAAAAATGAGGGACAACAGGAAATTAAGATAATACTTAAATAAATTAACCTGTGAGAAAATCAGTAATTTTGTTTTATTTATTTTTTCTTTATTTCTTGTAAAAAAAAATGAATACATGTGCAGAACGTTCTGGTTTGTTGCATAAATATTTGTGTGCCATGGTGGTTTGCTGCCCCGTCCTCTAAGTTCCCTCCCCTCACCCCCTATCCCCCAACAGGCCCTGATGTATGTTGTTTCCTTGTGTCCATGTGTTTTCAATGTTCAACTTCCACTTACAAGTGAGAACATGCGGTGTTTGGTTTTCTGTTTCTGTGTTAGTTTGCTGAGGATGATAGCTTCCAGCTTCATATATGTCCCTGCAAAAGACATGTTCTCATTCCCTTTTATGGCTGAATAGTATTCCAGGGTATATATGTGCCACACTTTCTTTTTATTCAGTCTATCATTGATGGGCATTTGGGTTGGTTCCATGTCTTTGCTATTGTAAAAAGTGCTGCAATAAACATACGTGTGCATGTGTCTTTATAGCAGAATGATTTATAATTCTTTGGGTATATACCCAGTAATGTGATTGCTGGGTCAAATGGCATTTCTGGTTCTAGATCCTTGAGGAATCCCCACGCTGTCTTCCACTATGGTTGAACTAAGTTATACTCCCACCAACAGTGTAAAAGCGTTTCTGTCCCTCCACAGCCTCGCCAGCATTTGTTGTTTCCTGACTTTTTAATAATCACCATTCTGACTAGCATGAGGTGGTATCTCACTGTAGCTTTGATTTGCATTTCTCTGATGATCAGTGATGTTCAGCTTTTTTTCATATGTTTTTTGGCCACATAAATGCTTTCTTTTCAGAACTGTCTATTCAGATCCTTCACCCACTTTTTGATGGGGTTGGTTTCCTTTTTCTTGTAAATAAGGTTAAGTTCCTTACAAATTCTGGATACGAGACCTTTATCAGATGGGTAGATTGCAAAAATGTTCTCCCGTTCTGTAGGTTACCAGTTCACTCGGATAACCTTTTTTTTTTTTTTTTTGCTGTGTAGAAGCTCTTTGTTTTAATTAAATCCCGTTTGTCAATTGGCATTTTTGTCATGAAGTCTCTGCCCATGCCTATGTCCTGAATGGTATTACTGAGGTTTTCTTCTACTTTTCTTTTCTTTACTGAGGCTTTTCTTCTACTTCTACTTCTTACATCATAACCTTCTACTAAGGGTTATGATGGTTTTGGGTTTTACATTTAAGTCTTAACTCTATCTTAAGTTTTGTATAAGGTGTAAGGAAGGGGTCTAGTTTCAATCTTCTGCATATGGCTAGCCAGTTTTCCCAGCACCATTTACTGAATAGAAGATCCTTTCCCCATTGCTTGTTTTTGTCAAGTTTGTTGAAGATTAGATGGTTGTAGATGTGTGGTGTTATTTCTGAGGTCTCTGTTGTGCTCCATTTCTCTATATGTCTGTTTTGGTTCCAGTACCATGCTGTTTTGGTTACTGTGACTCGTAGTATAGTTTAAAGTCAGGTAACATGATGCATCTAGCTTTGTTCTTTTTGCTTGGGATTTTCTTGGCTATACAGGGTCTTCTTTTATTCCATATGAAACTTAAAATAGCTTTTTCTAATTCTGTGAATAATGTCAATGGTAATTTGATGGGAATAGCAATGAATCTATAAATTACTTTGGGCAGTATGGCCATTGTCACAATATTGATTCTTTCCATCCATGAAAATGGAATGTTTTTCCATTTGTTTGTGTCCTCTCTTATTTTCTTGAGCCGTGGTTTGTAGTTCTCCTTGAAGAGATCCATCGCATCCCTTGTTAGGTTCTCCTTGAAGAGATCCATCACATCCCTTGTTAAAATTCCCAGATATTTTATTCTCTTTGTATTGATTGTGAGTGGGAGTTCATTCGTGATTTCTTTCTTATTTTTGGTGTAAAGGAATGCTTGTGATTTTTGCATATTGATTTTGTATCCTGAGACTTTGCTGAAGTTGCTTATGAGTTCCAGAAGTTTTTGGGCTGAGATGATGGGATTTTCTAAATATAAAATCATGCCGTCTTCAAACAGAGGCAACTTGACTTCCTCTCTTTCTACTTGAATCCTCTTTATTTCTTTATCTTGCCTAATTGCCCTGGCCAAAACTTCCAATACTATGTTAAATAGGAGTGTGAGAGAGGGCATCCTTGTCTTGTACCAGTTTTCAAAAAGAATGCTTCCAGCTTTTACCCATTCACTATGCTAATGGCTTTGAGTTTGCCATAAATAGCTCTTATTATTTTGAGATATGTTCTATCAATATGTAGTTTATTGAGAGTTTTTAACATGAAGGGACATTGAATTTTATTGAAGGCCTTTTCTGCATCTATTGAGATAATCATGTGGTTTTTATCTTTGGTTCTGTTTATGTGATGGATTATGTTTATTGATTTGTGTATATTGAACCATTGAACCAGCCTTGCATTCTGGGGATGAAGCTGCCTTGATGGTGTTGGATACGTTTTTTGATGTCCTGCTGGATTCAGTTTGCCAGTATTTTATTGAGGATTTTTGCCTCGATGTTCATCAGGGATTTTGGCCTGAAGTTTTCTTTTTTTGTTGTGTCTCTGCCAGGTTTGGGTATTAGGATGATGCTGGCTTCATGAAATGAGTTAGGGAGGAGTCTTTTCTTCTCAATTGTTTGGAATAGTTACAGAAGGAATGGTACCAGCTCTTCTTTGTACCTCTTGTAGAATTCAGCTGTAAATCTTTCTGGTCCTGGGCTTTTCTTGGTTGGTAGGCTATTAATTACTGCCTCAATTTCAGAGCTTGTTGCTGGTATATTCAGGGATTCAACTTCTTTCTGGTTTAGTCTTGGTAGGGTATATTTGTCCAAGAATTTATCCATTTCTACTAGATTTTCTAGTTTATTTATGTAGAGGTGTTTATAAGTATTCTCTGATGGTAGTTTGTATTTCTATAGGGTAAATGGTGATATTCCTGGTATCATTTTTTATCGTGTCTATTTGATTCTTCCCTCTCTTCTTCTTCATTAGTCTAGTTAGTGGTCTATCTATTTTGTTAATTTTTTCAAAACATCAGATTCTGGATTTGTTGATTTCTTTGGAGGGTTTTCCTTGTCTCTAACTCCTTCAATTCTTCTCTGACCTGTTATTTATTGTCTTCTGCTACCTTTCGGATTAGTTTATTCTTGCCTCTCTAGCTCTTTTAATTGTAATGTTAGGTGTCAATTTGAGATCTTTCTAGCTTTCTGATGTGGGCATTTAGCGCTATAAAGTTCCCTATTAACATTGCTTTAGCTGTGTCCCAGAGATTCTGGTACTTTGTGTCTTTGTTCTCATTAGTTTCAAAGAACTTCTTGCCTGATGCCTTAATTTCATTATTTACTCAGGAGTCATTCAGGAGCAGGTTGTTCAACTTCCATGAAATTGTTTGGTTTTGACTGAGTTTCTTAATCCTGAGTTCTAATTTGATTGCATTGTGGTCTGAGAGACTGTTATGATTTCAGGTCTTTAGCATTTGCTGAGGAGTGTTTTACTTCTAATTATGTGATCAAGTTTAGAAGAAGTGGCACGGAGAAGAATGTATATTCTGTTGATTTGGGGTAGAGAGTTCTGTAGGCATCTACTAGGCCCACTTGATCCAAAGCTGAGTTTGAGTCCTGAATATCCTTGTTAATTTTCTGTCTCGTTGATCTCTCTGATACTGACAGTGGGGTGTTAAAGTTTCCCACTTTTACTGTGTGGAAATCTAAGTCTCTTTGTAGGTGTCTAATAACTTGTTTTATGAATCTGGGTGCTCCTGCATTGGGTTCATGTATATTCAGAAGACTTAGTTCTTCTTGTTGAGTTGTTTCCTTTACCATTATGTAATGCCCTTTTTTGTCTTTTTGATCTTTGCTGCTTTAAAACCTGTTTTGTCAGAGGCTAGGATTGCAAGCCCTGCTTTTTTTTTTTTTCTTTCCATTTGTTTGGTAAATTTTCCTCCATTCCTTTATTTTGAGCCTGTGTGTGTCTTTTCAGGTTAGATGGGTTTCCTCAATACAGCACACCCACACTGATGGGTCTTGACAGCTTATCCAGTTTGCCAATGTGTATCTTTTATTTGGGGCATTTAGCCCATTTACATTTAAGGTTAGTATTGTCATATGTGAATTGAATCCTGTCATCATGATGCTATTTGGTTATTTTGCACACTAGTTCATGCAGTTTCTTCAGAGCTACATTAGTCTTTATATTTTGGTGTGGTTTTGCTGTGGCAGGTACTGCTTTTTCCTTTCCATATTTAGTGCTTTTTTTAGGAGCTCCTGCGAAGCAGGCCTGGTGGTAACGAAAGCCCTCGGCAGTTGCTTTTCTGAAAAATATTATTTCTCCTTTGCTTATGAAGCTTAGTTTGGCTGGATATGAAATTCTGTGTTGAAAATCCTTTTCTTGAAGAATATTGAATATTGGCCCCTAATCTCTTCTGGCATGTAGAGTTTCTGCAGAGAGGTCCACTGTTAGTCTGATGGGCTTCCCTTTGTAGGTGACCTGGCCTTTCTCTTTGGCTGACCTTAACAGTTAGTCCATCATTTTGACCTTGGAGAATCTGATGATTCTGTGTCTTGGGTTGATCTTCTCATGGAGTATCTTAATGGTGTTCTCTGTGTTTCCTGAATTTGCATGTTGGCCTCTGTCTTGCTAGGTTGGGGAAGTTCTCCTGGATAATAACCTGAAGTATGTTTTCCAACTTGTTTCCATTCTCCTTGTCTCTTCCTGGTACTCCAATCAGTTGTAGGTTTAGTCTTTTTATGAAGTCCCATGTTTCTTGGAGACTTCGTTCATTCCTTTTCATTCTTTTTTCTCTATTCTTGTCTGTATGTCTTATTTCAGTAAGGTGGTCTTCAAACTCTGATATCCTTTCTTCCACTTGGTTGATTCAGCTGTTGATACTTGTGTATGCTTCATGAAGTTCTCATGCTGTGTTTTTCAGCTCCCTCAGGTGGTTTACGTTCCTCTCTAAATTGGTTATTCTAGTTAGCAATTCCTCTAACCTTTTATCAAGGTTCTTAGCTTCTTTGCATTGGGTTAATACATGCTCCTGTAGTTCATCACAGTTTTTTATTACCCATCTTCTGAAGCCTACTTCTGTTGGTTCATCTATCTCATTCTCCGTCCAGTTCTGCACCCCTGATGGACAGATGTTGCAATCATTTGGAGGAAAAGAGGTGCTCTGGCCTTTTGGGTTTTCAGCAGTTTTCCATTGATTTTTTTCTCATCTTTGTGAGTTTGTCTAGTTTCGGTCTTTGAGGCTGCTGACCCTTGGATGGCGTTTTCATGTAGGCCTTTTTGTTGTTGATGATGCTGTTCTTGTCACTTTCTGCTTGTTTGTTTTTCTTTCAGTAGTCAGGTCCCTCTTCTGTAGGGCTGCTGCAGTTTGCTGGGGGTTCATTTCAGGCCTTATTCATCTGATTCACTCCTGTGCCTGGAGGTGTCACAACTCAAGGAGTCAGAAAAGGAGCACAGATGGGTGCCTGCTCCTTCTGGGACTTCTGACCTTGAGGGACACCAACCTGATGTCAGTGGGATCGCTCCTTTATAGGGTGTCTCACAACCCCTTTTGGAGTGTCTCACCCACTTGGAGGGCACTGGGAGCAGGATCTCTTTAATGAAGCACTTTGTCCTTTGATGGAGTGTGTTTCACTGGGGGAAACTCCCTCGTCTGGGCTGCCCAGATTCCTCAGAACTACCTGGAGGAGAGGCTAAGACTGCTGGTCCCCAGAGTTGCAGCCACCCTTCCCTCTAGGGGCTCAGGCCCAGGGAGATCCAAATTGGGACCCTGAGCCTTTGGCTGGAGTTATTGGAGATCCTACAAGGAACCTGCCCACTGAGGAAAGATGGGTCGGGTTAGACCTGAAAAGGCACTCTGGCCTCAGACCGCCACAGCCGATGTGTTGGGCTGTGGGGACAAGTGTTGGGACCGAGCCGTCCAGCCTTCCTGGCTCCAGCAGGGGAAAAGCACAGCGTGGAGCTACCGAAATGGGTGCAGCCCTTCCCCCTGCTTAGGGAGCTTAGTGTGTTCAGCAGTCGCCAGTCCCAGTGATGGTTGTTGCCCCTCCCACAAGGAGCTCAAAGGCTTAGACAGCAGACAGTGGCAGTTGATGCTGGTCACCCCAACTCCAGGGAGCTCGGTAAGCTTAAGCAGATTCCTGCTGAGTGGCTCTAAGAATCTGTGGGTTCCAGGGTTGGGACACTAGACCCCTGTGACGTGGATTCGCGAGTGGGATCCTCTGATCCGTGAGTTGCACAGTTCCTAGAAAAAACACAGTTTCTCTGGCTGGGTAGCAGGCTCACTCACTGCCTCCCTTGGCTGGGGGGAGGAGGTTCCTGTTCCCCGTGTGGCTCTCAGGTGAGTCTGGCACCACACTGCTCTTCCTTCTCTCCGTGGGTCATGCCAGCCTTCTAGTCAATTTGAATGAGAGAACCTGGATACCTTGGTTACCAGTGCACAAGCTTAGTATGTTTTTTTCCATGGGTGCCTCTGAGCAGCGCTGTTTCTAATTGGCCATCTTGGCCCCGCACCATTTTATTTTGATTTTAACTATTGCCAGGATAACATTCTGGACTTAAACAGTGTCTGAAAGGTGTACCCTCCTAGGGGGCTATGAAATGAGTCATATCAATTCTTGATGGCTTTAATATTGAGAGCCATTTGAGTTTTAGCCCTTGTGTTTAATCTGCATTTAATCTTGGGCATTTTTCCATTTTATTATATACTAAAAGACCAAAGTGAACTCATATAGAACTTAAAATGTAAGCTATCATAAAACGAGTAAATTAAAAATGTTGAAAGTGTCATTAAGCCCTTTTCTAATAATATTTATGAACATTAAATATGTCATAAATTGCCATGTGCACATGATGTATAATTTTCTTATAAATAGTTTCTTCTTTTTTCGTCTTTAGTCTCATGAACCTACTCTAATTAGGAGTGATATTGTGTTTAAGATTAGTACTTGGCTTTGGATATTTTAAGTTTTCAAATAAACAGGGTACTCCTAAAATTTTTAAAAATATATTAAAATTAGACTTGCATAATTATTAATTTATGATATTTAGGGATTAGGCTTTTAAACTACTACAAATGCTTCAAAACTGAAGATGTAGCAGAAGAAAATTGCATGTTAAATTTCATCTCTTGCTTCCTCATTCACGATAGTAACGTTGATGCTATCCCTCTGCTCCATTCCAGGTAATGTGAAATGCACAGGAATTCACATACTTGACACAGGCCCTAGGTAGGACACAGGATAAGGTCATGAATAAAGAAATAGCAATACGGACCCTAAATCAGTTTCTGCAAAACGAGTGCTGGTGTGTGTTCTTTTTATATGGTGTTAGTGCACCAGAAACATGTAATTTCTTTGGTCTGACTACACGTGAAAAGAGTAGAGGAATTTAATCTCAGCTGAAATCAGAAAGATGTTGCTAGCACCTCAGTTGTTGAATGAGCAGAAGATGCCCTGAGTAGAAAGTTATTTCCAAGCCTTCTATGTAGCCAAAGTAAAAAGGAAATTTGGCTATCATCCTATTTATTTGATTAGAATAAATTATTAAAGATAGGCTTACAGCCAAAACAAATTCATCTTGGCTGCCTACATTAACCAAGTTAACAAGATTATTATAAAGTCTGGCTTTAATTTGTGCTATATCAACACAAACTATTCATATACAATTAAAAAGTTTACTTAAAGCAAACTCAATTATAGGAACTCCTATTTAAAGATAGGAGAATATTTCCCTTCTTCTAACCCCACAAAAAAACTAACATAAAAATGAATAATAAGGAACAACACATCATTCTAAAATAAGATCCTGTAACAAAAGCAGTGATGAACACATGCAGTTGTTGGGAAGTCACTGGGACAGGGAGAGTTTTCTAAGCATTTACTATGAGTATGGTAATAATCCTGAAAGGTGTTTGAGCCTACTAAGAACAGAGAGCTAGGGCTGTGGATGTTCTGTTGGAGAGGAGGAGATGTTCCCCTTAGACAGATTTACTTCAGATCTAGGATTATGGATGTTCTAGTGGAGAGGAGGTGTTCCTATAGGAGACAGATCTACTTTAGACCCTCACAGTAATAGAGGGTAATGGAAGGCGAAACTGTGGAGGCAAGTTGTTTCTGAGTCTTCTTCATCCAGTCTTCCAGCCCAGAAAAACTCCTGGAGGTACAGGAGAGTGGAAGGATGAAGAAGAAGTGTGGACCACTAGCAAGCAATCTGTAACTAAAAGGGTCACACCACCAGCTGAAAGTTGAAAACTGATACTCGAGGGAAGAAGAGGGTTAGGGGAGGAGTTTGGTGACAGACTGTTTCAGGACTATCCCTTGTAGAAGTTTCAAACCAACCCATTTCCTTTGAGCCTTCCCCACTCTGCATTTGAGCAGGAAATGGCCGCACTGAGACATGAATAATAAAGAAAAAAACCTGCATATAAAAACTGAAAAAAAAAAAAAGAAAAAAAAAACATAAGCAAAAGGTGGGTAGGCACATGTTTCAAAGAATTACTACCCAAATGAATGCAAAGTTCTCTCTTATCTCAAGGAAATTAAAAACAATGATCTCTGTGGAGCATCAGTTAAAGGGAGGCCAGAGTGGAAGCCAAGAAGCCAGTTATAAAGTTCCTGCAGTAGTCCAGGCACTGTATGATGGAGGCTGAGACCGGGTAGTGACAGAGGAAAGATCTGAGATATTCTTGGAAAGTAAGCAGCTGTTGCTGATGAAATGATGTGAAATAAGTGAGAGGAATATGCCAAGTTTCTCTCTTAGGCTTCTGACTTTAACAGCTGAAACATGATGGTGACATTTATTGAGATAAGATCAAGATAGAACCATGCTTTGTTCTTGTTTTTACCAGTTTCAGGGTCCTGCAGATATCAAATTACCAGTATTTACTTGTTTTGATGATCATTTTAATATTTGAATTTTATGTCATACATGAGTAGATATTCAGCCTGTATCAAACCATATTAAATGATTGCCAGGACACCCCATATTTCTCAGATTCCAAATAGAAATAGACTTATTCTTCAGTTGCTGTCCTTAGACATTTGTTTTCATAGAAATAAAATATTATGTGTGAACATCTACAGAGTATAGATATAAGAATTTCTGTTTAATAGTGGAAATAATAGACACTGGACACTCCAAAAGTAGGGAGACTGAGAGATGAGGACTGAAAAATTACCTATTGAGTTTTCACTATTTGGATAATGGGTTCACCAGAAGCCCAAACCTTACCATTATACAATATATTCACGTAACAACCACGCACCTGTATCCTCTGAAACTATAAAAATCAAAAAGAAAAAAATTCAATGTATAAAAATTAAAATTAGAAATGGATATAATTTGGTAACACGAAAAGTTAAAAAACACATTATGAAATATAGTAGTAATTTCTATGTCCCCTGGTTCCTACACATATAAATTAAATAAACCATTTTTATATACCTATAATACTGTACATATTTTCCATATTTGGATGTGAACTAAAAATAATATATCATCTAATACTAATTTATGTAATAAAATAAATTTAATTTTTTAGAACAAGTTTACATGGAGAATTTGGAGAATAAATGAGGTTATAAACTAGAATTATTACTGCTTTGTTACATTATTTTTAATCTTAATAGACATGGACTGATGTTATTGCATAAGGTGTAAGTTTCAAAAGATATAATTGTATTCTATAAAACTGTTACATGTGATTTGGAGTAATTCAAAATTTAAAGAAATAAGTTTTTGCCTGAATCGAAGGAATGAACAAAGATACATCTGTACAATCTGGTCATTGAAGAATTCATCAGTCATTTGTAGTTGTTTGTGATAGGACTTTGCAGATGTAGAAATTCTTGCATTGTTTGAAGTCTTGAGGCTTGCTTTTCTCTATTTATAAAGAGCACATCTTAGTCCAAATTGGTTATTTCTATATGATTTTTTTTTAATTTCCTTTTTTATTTTAACTGCTAACTTTGTCTAACTAAAAGAAATTAGTTCTATATAACTGCAGAGTCTAGGAGACTTTAAAAATAAGGATTTCTTTCTCCTTCAAAAAAAAAAAATACTTTTTAGGCAGTTACAAAATAAATCCTATGATGTTTGGATTGTTTTTCTCTTTGAAAAATTACTGAATCTGCTACAGTCTATATGCAGTATACAATTTTACAAATAGTATTAAGGGATTTATAGACTTGACCTCATTTTTCAGCTTATACCATAGTATTTTTTTCTCTGATTTATCTGCCAGGAAAACGAGTTTCTAGAGCTGTTTTATACCACACTGTAATGTGAGAGTTTAAATATAAACATTTAAAACTAAACATTAAATATTAAATATAAGCATTTGAAAATAATGACGTTTGCGGCCAGGTATGGTGGCTCACGCCTGTAATCTCAGCACTTCGGGAGGTCGACATGGCTGGATCAGCTGAGGTCAGGAGTTCGAGACCAGCCTGACCAACATGGTGAAACCCTTCAACATGGTGAAGCCATCTTGTTGTAGAGACTAAAAACATAGCATTAGACAGGTGAGGTGGCTCATTCCTGTAATCCCAGCTACTTGGGAGGCTGAGGCAGGGGAATTGCTTGAACCCAGGAGGTAGAGGTTACAGTGAACCAAGATCATGCCATTGTACTCCAGACTGGGCAACAAGAGTGAAACTCTGTCTTAAAATAATAATAACAATGAAGTTTAAAATGTGCTGAATTAGAATGTTCAGTATATAGACTTCTTGCTATATATTTTATTCTAGCTGATTTTTGTTTGCATCATAAGAAGACACTGAAATCTACTTTAATTCAGTACAAAAATACTTTGGACTGTTGTAATTAGTTTAATAGATACAGCTAATAGGAGGAAGAAATGAGGATGCAGGCTTTTTTTTGTCGGTTTGAATTCACTAATTTACACACTGAGATATATAAAACTTTTGAGCTTACCAAATATAATAGGGCAGATTGATATGTACTGACACAAAGATGTGTTCCTCAATTATTTTATAATGAAGAAAAACAAGATGCAGAAAAACACATAGAGTATGATTTCATTCTTGTTAAATAGACCACCATTCTGAATATGTGTGAATAAAAGTCTAAAAAAACTAGACTGAAAATTTATATCAATAGTTATTTCTTTAATTTTCTGTTTTCTGTATCTTTAATGTTTGTTGCAATGAGAGTTTTTTTTTGTAATTAAGTACATAGCATTAATAAATCTATTATGTAAACTTGTAAGTTTGAATGGATTATAACAAATTTGTCTAAACTTACATATTTATTTTTAGATCCAGTGTTTATTATAAAAATTGACTGATTTTTTACGTATATTTCCAAAAGCCAGTTTTTGTAGTAATTGATTATCTTTATTGTTTGTTTTGTATTTTATTATCATTATTTTCTTGATTCCATTTACTTTGGGTTTAATTTGCTCTTCTTTTTATAATGTCTTTATGTGGAAACTTAGATCACTGATTTAAGAAGTTTTTCTTTTTGTACTTGAAGCATTATAATGCTATACGTTTACCTCTAAGCACCACTTTAACTGTATCCTACAAATTATGATATGGTGTAACTTCATTTTAAGTTAATTGAAAATATGTTCTAATTTTCTGTGTGATTTCTTCTTTAACCTCTGCTTTATTTTAAAGTATATTGTTTAAATTTCAGATATTTGACGTTGTTCCACATGTTTTCCTTTATTACTTTCTAGTTTAACTCTGTTGTCTTTAGAGAACGTACATTGGATTATTTTAACTTTCTTTTATATTTAATGAACCATTTACATGGCCTCAGCATGTAGTCCTTCTTGGTAAACATTCTGTGTGCACTTGATAAAAATGTGCGTTCTGCTTAAGTGGGGTGGAGTAGTCTATAAATGTCAATTAGGACAAGTTGGTTGAAAGTATGGATCAAGTCTAACATATCTCTGATGATTTTCAGTCTACTTACTCTTTTAGTTAATAAGAGAAGAATGTGGAAATTTCCACATACTTGCAGGTTATCTGTTTCTCTTTTCTCTCTGTGCTGAAATTACCCTTGCTCCAGGTGTTTAATGCTTTATAATCTTGCATACACAGTAAACATTATTGTGTCTTCTTGATAAATTGACCCTTTGTCATTATGCAATATCCATTTTTATCCACAAACAACATTACTTGTTCTGATGAATGCTACTTAGAGTATTAACATACCCTTTCTAGATTTTTTTGGATTGTGTTCTCAGTATATCTTTTTCATCACTTTACTTTTTCAGATGTCAAAGTAGTTTTCTTGTAGGCAACTTAAAATTGGATCTTGCTTTTAAAAAAATCTGACAATCAGACTTTTTAATGAGATTTTTTTCTGCTATGGGCATCTCATATAATTATCAGTTTTATTGTGTTTAAATCTGTTATTTTACTATTTTTTGTGTCTGTCTCACCTATTTGTGACTCTTTTTCTCTTTGCTTGACTCTTAGATTAATAGTGTATATTCTTGTATTGCAGTTTATCTCCACAATTGGATTATTAGCTATATTTCTGTTTATTTTTCAGTGTTTATACATATTTAACTTACTACAGTGTATTTTCAAATAATATAATGCCACTTCACTTATTATGTAATAACTTTACAATGGTTTCATTTACCTCTTTGATTTTTCATGCTATTGTTATTATACTTTTTACTTCTGTGTGTTATAACATCCAAAATACATTATTGTTGTCGTTGCTTTGAAAAATTAATTCTGTTTGGATTAATTAAAAAATTTAAAAATGTATTTTATATTCATCAACATACTATTTCTACCGTTTTTCATTTTTTTGTGTGTAGATTAGAATTTTAATCTCACTATTATTTTTCCTGAAGAACTTCCTTTTACATTTAAAGTCTGAAAATTCTTAATTAAGCCTTCATGAATTTTATTATGTCAGTGTTTCTACATCGATAAAATTAATAGGCAATTTAAAGGATAGGATGATGATTTCAATCTCTAAAACTGAAATTTTAAATTTAGAGTAAGGACAGCAATTCCAATATACCAGTATTTAAGGAATATAAATAGACAGCTTTAGCATGAGGAAACAAAAAAAGCTAATAATCAGGAGCTAGTAATTAGAGAAATGAAAATTAAAGTAATAATTAATATTCCTTTACAATTATTATGCCAAAGAAAATTAGGATATTGGATAGTAATATCATGTACTTGGCAGGAAAGAAGAAATACAGGAATCTTCATAAACAGTAGAGATGTGTAGACTGCCAGTGGCATGAAGACTCCTGCAGGCATTCTGAAGAACCACTGGACACTATTTATTCATATTAGTTACATGTATACCCTATGATCTACTAATTGTGTTCTGGGTCTACAGCAAAGTGATAAAGAGTCTCTTTGAGTCCTCAAGGTCCATAGTCATTCAACTTCACAAAGAAATGTACTGGAGACATTCACTGAACCATTCACTGAGGTATTGAGAAGTTAGAGATAAACCAAGTGTCCATGATTAGGAGAGGAAACATATTAAGAAGTTCTGCAGCCAACTGAAGCTACAGATTGTCCACGTAACAGTATGGATGGATCTTAAAAAAAAAAATTCTAAAATGAATAATAAAAGTTAAACTAAGATATATAACATGATACCATTTACATAAATTAAAACAGATGCATACAAAGGGGTTTCCCTTCTCTGAACCCACTCTCCTGAGAACAACTGAGTTTCTTCTATACAGTAAAAATATATAGAGAGATATTCTTAAAATCAATGTTCAAAATGTTTTCTTCTTGCAGATGTTGATGAATGCCAGGCTATCCCAGGGATATGCCAAGGAGGAAACTGTATCAATACAGTGGGCTCTTTTGAATGCAGATGCCCTGCTGGTCACAAGCAGAGTGAAACTACTCAGAAATGTGAAGGTGAGTCTCTCTACTTTGGGAAACATGCCTAATTGTTGACTTTGAATACAAGAAAAACATGACTTCATTTGACATTCTGAAGACTATTGGTCACAATTAAAACTCTTTATCTACTATAAAAGCATAGGTTTAACCCTAGAATAGTTTTGCATTTGTTTGTGTATTGTAACCTTAATGGTTTTAATCTGAAAAGAGTCAATGAGCATTTGTATCTAGTTTGTTATCTCAGTTGTGGTGCAGTGAGAATGGGAGTAATCCAGTCATTTGATTCACTTATATAAAGTTATGTCAAAAACTAAAATTGAGATAGAGATAAGAAGTCCAAGTGAAATGTAGAATCATGTGTAAATGATGTGTTAGTAGCTGCCACCATGTCATATATTATAAAATAAAATATTCTATTTGCTATACTGAATATTGTTTGACCACCAGATTTTTTAAAATGGATTATTGATTCAGGAAGGGTTTGGAAATTACCACTGCAAATATCCTAATAAAGAATAGCTTGCTCAAATAAAGATATCAGAAAACCTAATACTTTTCTGCAATATTAAATATGGATTATAATATTGAAATGTAAGTTCCATTAGCAATCCTCAAATAGAGTAAATTTATTTGTTATATATATGTCTGTGATCAAGACCTATATCACTATTACAAAATTCAAGTGGTTTCTAAGTACATGTAGCTTCAATGATCATGGATATTTAGAATAATTTTGATGACTAGTAATTTTGATATGTTTATCTTTTCAGTAGTGTTGCTTAAATAAATTTTTTTAATCTAAGGCAATTTTCTAAAGGCAATAGAGTATAACTGTTCTCGTTTTTTGTGACATAAGCATTATTGTCAACTCAAATTAAGTCTTTTGCCCTTTCTCTTCCCAAAAGTAGTTTGAGTTATTTTTTGTTGATTGGTTGTAAACAGCTGTGTTCCTCTTTGTAAAAAAGAAAATGGGAAGAGGCAAAATCTAAAGTTTAATTATAGAAGATAAACAGTAATATGAACTGTATTATTTGATAGGAGGTAGAATGTGGGTACCTAATGCCATTGCTTCAATGCCAGAAATCATAACATTATAAATCCTTGGGACATGTATTAGCTTATGTTTTTTCATTTGCCCTGGCTCAGGTATACTTAGCTCCAAATTAATTTTTATATATATTTTACATAATTACAAATTAATTTCATCCTCCAAGAAGAAAGTTTAAAAAAATGTAGTTGATTACTTTAAGGACCCAATAAATTCTCCATGAAATTGTTTACAAGAATGCCCAAGGATCTTATGCTACTTGAATCCACTGTTGATAGTCAAAGTCAGCCTGTAGTGGAAAAGTGTAAGTAACACTTGGACTATGTGAAAAAATATCTGAATTATCTGAAGAAGCACAAACGTTAGACCAAAAACTCAGGGAGCTGCAGAAATTCTAGGTTATGCTGCTTTTTCCTGGCCACTTTTTGTATTTTTCCTCCTGGCTTTTTTTTTAACTGGATTGTGTTGCTTAAACTTTTGTCACTCCCTTTCACTTTTTATTAATATCTAAACTAGATGTACTTGGGAACAAAGTTTGATTATAGATGAGAAGGCACAGCCACTGACTGATTATAGTAGTTGTGACATTTCCAGTGCACAACAAACAATGTATTTCTTTTTAGCTAAAAATGGAATGTGGCTTTTCTACATTACATTTCATCAAAGCAACATACAGACCCAAGCCAGAAATGGGAGAAAGACAGTGCAAGTCTTTATTCACCACTTGCCTGTGTTCTTTAGGAAAGAGGAATATTGATCGCATGTAGGCACCACCCAAAGCCCTGAATCCAGTCCTGCCTTTTTTTACTTCCTGCCCAGGCAGCCAAATCCATTTAACCATTGCCCAGAAATAATTATGTGATTTAGCATTTGGGATTGGTGGGGAATAGCAGAATTGGAAGAAGTAGTGATTAGAATTTGAAATATAAAGGTTTTATGAAGGCTTTACTTGTGTATAAGTCATATTTATTTAAATATGTCTTAAAAGTGGCTGTCTTCAATTTCTCTGGGTAATATTGTTTCTTTATATAAAAGAAAAAGTAGTATTTGCTTATATAAAATTATTTAATGTAATTTATAGAAAAGCTATAAACAGTTGCTACACTTAGTGACAGATTTTGAATTGTAGTCAGTTTTTTGTATAATGTAGTGTCTGCAAAAATCTTGCCATAAATGTAATGTTTGCTCTAAATAAAAATATTACTATAGCAATTATTTTTGATCAACTATCAAAGGTAAAATATTTTAATTTCTTATGTGAATTACAGTGTGAATATAAAACATAGTAGTATTGGCAGATTTATTTTAAGAAGATGCCCTTCCTGTTTTTACTGTAGCACATTTTATATTTCTGTTCATACAGCAATAAAATTCTGTAAAAAAACCTTTTTTTTTTGGTCTTTAAGTTGGTAAATCTGTTGAGAAATAAGAAAAATCAGTCCAGTATTTTGGGTCTGAGCGATTAGGAAAATGGTGACGTCCTTAACAAGAAACTGTAATTAGCTTATTAATCTTTAAACATTATGTTATTGATATTTTGTGTGTGTATTTGTTTGTTAATTCTCACTCCAACCCTTGAATAAGATCCTTGAGGACAGAGACTCTGTCTTTAGTGCTGTATCCCAGAGACGAGAACAGTTTCTGTTATTTAGTAGGCTCCTAACAAATATATGTTCATTAATTGGTAGTAGGATATATAATAAGTTAATGTATTTGACTTGGGCTGAAAGTCCAAAAACAAGGTAAAATGTGGGCCCAGAATTAAAACTGAATTTGGAAAGAAGCTACTAGTCTTCCCCAAAGAAATTTTATCTTACCATTTTTCATTTTGTGAACAATTTAATTTTGCTTTGGTGGCTTTTGAGAGACCATGAGCACGTAAATATTAAATACAGTTTGAAATGTTTAGATTTTCTGTGTCCTTGTTTCTCTTTGGTCACCTGCAGGCAATGCTTCTGAGGTCAGAGACCTTTGTGTTTTAGCTAAAAGAAGGAAATGTCTTCTGTTCATTTACTGAGATGTCTTCTTAACAGAAATCTTATTATGAAAGGCTTGTACTGCCAAAAAATTAAGTTTGACCATATATAGTTTTTATTAAAAATGTTTTAAATGGTGGGGGCAGAATTCGTCTTCTAACTTAACATTTGAAACATGTCTGTCACTGTCTATCATGGAGGCTTATGTTGTGTGATTCTCCTGCAACTCTTTTTTCCCTCATATTCAGATACAGACTACTAGGTAAGCTGTAAATCTGAGCTCAAAGCAGAAAGAAATACACATTTCTCCCTTTTCCTCTCTCTTTGTGTGTGTATGTGTGTGTGTGGTGTGTTTGTGTGTGTGTGTCTGTTTTAAGGAGAACCAATTAGGGTCCTGAATCTCAAATTTGGGACCTTTGTTCAATTAGCGTCCCGAATCTCAAAATACCTGTCATGATGCTTACTGAAGCCATGTTTTGTTTCTGCTGTGCCAGCTTGGTTCCCAAATCTAATTTCCTAATTCTTTCATACAGTGGGTAAAATGATTTCTTTGGTGGAGTAAACCATTTCATCACATGCAAAGAGAAGGTTGTTTCAGTTAACTTTCTCTGTTCAAACATCCACTAATTTAAATATTCATTTAATTTAAATGAAGAAGGGAAGCAGAACACATCAATATAATATGAAATGGTACATTAGAAGACTGCTCAGCATGGTTTTTTTTACAATAGAATATTTTCATTTGAATTTCAGTCCATGTGGATAAAGCACAAGCAGGAGCCAGATGTCCTTGCATGATCCCCCCTTCCAGACTATACCTTCGTTAACATTCCTTGAGCTAGTTATTTTTTCCTGGCTTACATGGGAGGCAGAAAAAGAGCATCATTGTATTGGAAAGTTTCCCTTCAATGGCTCTTTATGTGGCAGATAGTTGTTTGCAATTTATTTTGAAGAGTTTTCAGCTTTGTTCCATTAACACAGTATTTTGTTGTTTGAGATTTGCAACAACAAATATATTTATTTATGCTCATGAAACTCATAAAAGTTTTTGGCACAGTCTCCTTTGCCGCTGTTCCAACTCTGCTTAGATAAACCATGGAAAATAAACTTTCTGTACTAAAATGAAAAGTACTTGCTCTTATTCATATTACATAAAGCATATTAATTTTAAAATAAATAAGAAATAAATCCATTAACATTCTCAAGGGGAAAACTACATATTGAAATGGAGAGTGAGGTAAGGGAATTGCTAACATTGGAAACAGATAAGACTTTTTGGGTCATAAATTTAAAAACCATGAAAATCATCTTAGCTTAATTTATAACAATGTAGTTAAAACGTGCATTTCCTCTCTCTTGAATAAAAAAGTCAGGGGTGCTACACTCAAACCTGCTTTTGCCTCTCTCACAAGTAATTTATTCCTCTCTCACTTATCACATTGTATCTAAACTATTTCTCTTGCCTGGTACATATCCTGACTCTGCCAGCAGGATATATGTACCAAAATAAAATTAATAAAATCTATATTAATTGAACATTTGCTATATTCTAGATAGTACTTAAACTGCTTCGCATGGGTTATCTTATTAAATCATGACAACAGAGCTGTGAGGTTCGTTACTATTATTAACTCACTTTAGAGATGAAAAAACTGAGGCACAAAGAGGCCAAGTAACTTTCTGAAGATTATATGGATGAGAAAAGGCAGAGCCAGGATTGCAGTGTGCTAGATTGACTCCAGAGCTTTTGCTCTTTGCCAGTGCTATTGAGCAAACAAAGGTGTTGCATGACCAGGAGGCACACATCCCAGCCTGGGACTGTGCTGACAAGGAGGCTCATGGAGACAGCAGTTGCAATAGGAGTGTGGTTCTCCCTTTGCCCATTGCATTTTGTGGTAGTACCCTGGCCAGAATCTAGCAAGTCCAGAAGTAGATCCAGTTTAATGATCCTGGCACTGACTGTAGAGATTATAAGCTGCATGATTGGAAAAAGCATTGTCTGTCTGCCCTGATAAAATAAAAGTAAAAAAAATACACAGCCTTAACCTTCATTTCCGTTTCTTCACTTTAGCCTTCATGGTTGGGAGAACTTTTTATTTGTATCATCAGGGATTGCAAATGTATCACCTGGCAGTTCACTGGCTCCAACCCAAATTGACCAATCAGTCCCCGTCCCCAGATTAACCAATTTAAGCACTGTACTCATATGTGGCTGGTTTCCATGAAGACTTTTAAGATGTTAGACCAGCTGTGCACGGTGGCTCATGCCTGTATTCCCAGCACTTTGGGAGGCCGAGGTGGGCAGATCACGAGGTCAGGAGATTGAGACCATCCTGGCTATCATGGTGAAACCCCGTCTCTATTAAAAATACAAAAAAAAAAAAAAAAATTAGCTGGGCATGGTGGCCTGCACCTGTAATCCCAACTGTTTGGAAGACTGAGGCAGGAAAATTGCTTGAACCCAGGAGGCGGAGCTTGCAGTGAGCCAAGATCGTGCCACTGTACCCCAGCCTGGGCAACAGAGTGAGACTCTGTCTCAAAAAAAAAAAAAAAAAGAAGTTAGCCCATGAGGGTTAATTCTTGAAAAAGTAAACATTTCTCTCCAAAGTATTCTCTGCTGCCTCTCTGGCTTATGTGTTAGATATTCACTTAAGGGATTTTTGTTATATTTTCTGTTCATTAAATTTTCTGCACCTAAATAATCCATTCACTATGCTTTAGAATTATAATTGCAGGTCTTAGAAAACAAAAGTAGGGGTAAGAAAGTGGAACTGAACTTTGTCTGTGTTGACAGAAGGGAGTTGATATGGTTTGGGTCTGCGTCCCAACCCGAATCTCGTGTCAATTGTAATCCCCTGTGCTGGAAGAGGGGCCTTGTGGGAGGTGATTAGATCATGGGGGTAGATTTCTTCCTTGCTGTTCTCGTGATAGTGAGTGAGTTCTCATGAGATCTGGTTTTTTAAAAGTGTGTAGCTCTTCTCCGTTCTCTCTCTTTTCCTCTTGCTCTGGCCAGGCAAGTGGTGCCTGCTTCCTGTTCACCTTCCACCATGATTGTGTGTTTCCTGAGGCCTCCCTAGCTATGCTTCCTGTACTGCCTGTGGCACAATGAGCCAATAAAATAAAACCTCTTTTCTTTATAAATTACCCAGTCTCACGTAGCTCTTTATAGCAATGTGAAAATGGACTAATACAGGAGTTAATAGCAATAGTCTAAAGAAATAGTTTTAAAATAGCCAAGAGTGTACTTTACTGTTCCTATGGAAAGATAAGATAGCAAAATATTTGAAAGAATAGAGAACAAGACATTTTAGATACTAAAACATGTTGTAAAGCTAAAATATTTGAATTGCCATGGTACTAGTATGTAGATAGCCAAATGAAACACAATAAAACTTTCAGTAAAATTTGAATTTGTGATATTTAAATCAATAAGGGAAAAAAATCAAATTTGCAGTAAATCATGTTGAGATAACGGTATTATTTGAAAAAGATAAATTTGGATCTGTATGTCATATCTTATGCCAGGATAAATTTTAAATGAATCAAAAATACAGATATTAACAAAAAAAATACTAAAAATAATCGTGAGTATTTTTATATAGTCTTAGACCTGAGAAAGCATATTTCAATGTGTTGCCCACTTGAAAGCTATAGAGATATAGATTGATAAATTCAACTACATAAAATAAGTTACATGTCAATGAAAGAAAGAAACGTTACTAACCGGAAAAAAAAGACAAATGCTAAACTGGGAAAAACATTTACAACTCTTAACACATATAAAGACAAATTTTTCTAATACAAAGAGATTCCGCAAATCAGTAAGAAAACATCCAACAAAATGATCAAGGATATGAATTGAATTCTGATGGCAAAGGAAATACCAGTGACCCACAAAAACATTTATCCTTAATTATATAAGCAGAGTATATTTAGAATAAGAATATGTAATGTAAAACTGTGAGATACTATCTTTTATTTCTAAATGTTGATAAAGTAAAAATTCTAATGGCAAACTGTTTTGGTGAGGGTGTTAAGAAATAGACACTCTCACAAATTCCTGATAAGAATATAAAAGTGCCCTATTTAGAGGACAATTTAGAAATATCTGTCAAAATTACAAATATCCATACTATAATATTTAATCACTTAATTTTAATTCTAGGAAGTTGTTTTGTCTATACTCATAATCAAGAAATGATGAACTTTAATAACGTTATTCCTTCTGTCATTTTTTCTAGTAGCAAAATATAGTAGACATATAAAGGATAGTGGACTGATTCAATTACAAAACATGCACACAGTGGGAAACTGCTCATCCTCACAGAAAGGTAGCAGACACTTTATATATCGATATAAATGTATGTTGAAGGTGTATTGTTACATGACAAAAGCAATTTTGTAAACATTTTCATAAAAAATATTAAAAAGTGTGTGTGTGTGTGTGTGTGTGTGTTAATGCATAGAATGTCCTTGGAAGGACTAGAAAGTCTGTGTCATTGGATATTCTCAGAGGTGAAAATTGTCTGACTTGGAAAAAGGAATGGAGAGGAGATTTCACATTGAGTCCCTAACCTAAGTTTTTGACTTTGAACCATGTAAATGTATTACCTAGTCAAAAAATTTAAAACTGAAACTAAGGTTGGGGATGGGAAGACCCATTTATTTGTTACTTTTTTTCTTAAGGTTCCAATGAATTTCTTTCCAAAACTCTTGTCTTCCTGGAACAATGTATACAAAGTTGTTAGAGCCTCTGTCACAGGGCATTGCAACCTTTATAACACTAGGTATATCTATGGCACATTATGTGCTGCCAAGCAGACAATATTATGCATATCTAATGCTTACTGAATGTGGGATGAAAATATGGGACCTTTTCACTTATAAAACTATTACTTTTATCAATCAATAAATGTTTAAGAGTGTCAAATGAAATGTGTTTGACTTTAATGATCCTCCCGTTAATTGCTGTCAGAGAAAAATTTCATTAAAATATATTCAATGACTTGAAGTAGAAATAAAACAGACATTAAGGGACAGATAAAGATGGTAATTACAATGAAGCTGATTATAATACGCTTTTGGAAAAATATAACATTTAAATGAGCAAATGTAGCCCGGCACGGTGACTCAGCACGTAATTCCAGCACTTTGGGAGGCTAAGGCAGGCGGATCACTTGAGACTAGAAGTTTGAGACCAGAGTGGCCACATGTAAAACGCCATCTCTACTAAAAATACAAAAATTAACCAGACGTGATAGTGCATGCATGTGGTCCCGGCTATTCGGGAGGCTGAGGCAAGACGATCACCTAAGCCCAGGAGGCAGAGGTTGCAGTTACCTGGGATCATGCCACTGCACTTGAGCCTGTGGTAGTCATGTTATGAAGAAAAAAGATGTTGTTAAGTCATTTATAAACAAAAAGTTGGCAAAACCCTGGTCACCAATTGTGAATAAACTACATGACCTACTGAAATTTGGACTTTCAAAATAAAAAACACATCAGTTTCTTCATTTTTATGATGCTTTCATTTATTTATTTCAGTATTTCTCCTGTCTTTCTATCTTTCCATACATACATACTGTTTCTGTATCTATTCATCTACTAGACTACTCTCTCTATATATGGTGCTCCCTCTTTCTCTTTCAGGTGCATAATATTGTATTAATCATAGTATTTGATTTATGATTCTTATAATTGTTGATCCATGACCTACTTTTGCTTTGTTATTATAATATAATAAGTACTCATGAAACCACCAAAACCAACAGCTAGGACCATGACAATAACCTGCATCTACCCATGGTGGTTATGAGGCCTCCATATAACTTCACTTTGTATAGGGATCTTACATCTTCTTGTTAAGTTTTAGATTGTTTTATTAAATCCAGAGATACGCCATTCATCATCATCATTATTATTGCTGTTGTTAAACTTTACAAAAGAGTTTTAATGCTGTGTGGAATTTACTTTTTTCACTTCATATTATAATGACATGATTGATCTATGTAATTACATGCTGCTTTAACTCATTCTTTAGAATGGGATACAATATTCCAGGATGTAGCTATACCATAGTGTGTTCATCAGCTTTCCCATTGATGGGCATTTGTTTCCCGATTTTTTTCCATTGTGAATAGTATTCAACATACTTTCTGGTACATACACTCTGTGCGGTGTTGTACCAGGTATCTTATTCTAAGTTGAGTCTGTGAACTCCACCCTGGAGCCAGAGTCATTTGGGTTTTCCCTAGGAATGTCTGTTTGTCCTCTCTTTTGATCTCTTCATTACCAAAAAGGTACTCATTCACATTTCTATCATGAGAGATTTCTGTGTGAGCAGCTTAGGTCATAACAATGTTAGCATGCAGGAGAGTTTTGTGCTAACAATGTTAGCACCCATACTGTTGCTGGGTGCCTGACTGGAAAAAAAAAGAGCTTGACATTCCCTGTAGTGAGGGCGCGTGACCTCCATCTCCACCTCAGTCCAGGACTGTGTGTCTCCCAGCCTTCCACCCAGATTGGTGGAGGAATAACTGCCAAGGGATTCTACCCTGGTTTAAAGGACTTTGTCTTCTGGATTACTTTTTATGTCTCTTCCATGAGACGCTGGGCTCGTCATTCAGATTAGGAAATAATACAGGAGAAACGAAGATACTGCAAACATTTCCATACTTTTTTTTTCTTTAAGTGGAGCTACTGGATTTAAGAATCAAAGCCTTTTTTGAATTTTTCTTATTTGTACTAAGCAAAAATGACATCGCTCAGGGCTACCGTTTTCCTCTCTTTCTCCATAGAAAATAGACAATTACTTGTAATCCAATGAAAGTTCTTTGCACTAAGGAATCCACTTTTTTTTTATTCATTTATGTTGGGAGGCAGAGCATTGAGTGGTTTAGAAATTTAGTGCAGAGTCATTTGGATAATATATATTAAGAGTTAAAATATGAAATGAAAATTTGAAGTGTGTATGCCTTTATAAACTATTTAGGAAGGGCATACTAGCAGTGATATTTTCAGTCTGATTTTTAGAAGCCCATGCTGTGTTTCATAAATGGAAACATCACATCCAGGAAAGTGAGACCAGCAGGGAAGAATGATAGCAGCTCCAGAGGGGCAGCCAAACAGCAGCTCAGAGCTGACATACGAGGCAAAATGAGCACTTAGCACCCCCTCGCATATTTATCAGAAGTTGCCAATCTAAACTATTTTAGTTTCTTCTCACAAATGACATGCACTAGTAAAACACATATGTTGAGCAGCTTGGACAGCACCTTGACAGTATTAGTCAACTAACAGCAATATTTCATGGGGAAATATTGAAGTGATGTCACTCCTTTAATTTCAACCCAAACAAAATGGTTTACATGGAAAGTTGCATGCATAGGTTTCTATAAAAGCCTAGACCAGAAAGAGTTCTTTATTTGAGGCACAGTGGGTAACATTATTGTCATGAACACGAAATCTGTGAAAAAAATACATATTCCAAACGAACATTATTCTGCAAAAGGTAATCTTGAGGATGTGAAGACAGTCTTTGGTCTGGATTGTGAATCTGGAGCAAAATTTGAAATATCCAGATGACAGTTTAACTTTTTTAAAAAACAATTTTTTTTCCAAACATTTTTATCCCTGCAACAAGAGGAAAATTATAGAGAAAAATGACAATTTAAGTTTTCAGTAAAATTCAGGAAATAAATTTGGGGAGGGAAGAGAACATAGTGGCCAACAACCTAAGATTTGGGACCCAAATATTGATCTGTGCTCCAGCTGCACCCCATAAGAATTGTGTTATCTCAAGGAAATTAATGCCTGCATCTTTACAATAGGGATAATAATGCTCTTTTCTGCCTAAGGTTTTTATGCATAACATATAAAGCATTTGACACTTTAGGTCATTGTTAAAGACAAGGATAGCAAACAAATTAATTGTAGAAGAGATCTGATTATCATTTCCACGTTGATTTTTTTAGTACAGTTTCTAATAAATAAACTCTTTTAAAAAGCTAACAAATCTTGAAAATAACAAAGTTGACCTACTAGAGCTTGTATTTGCCTAGTCTGATGAAAGTATTAACAGGCAATGAAATGCCCCCAAGTCTATCATGAGATGAGAAAAATGTGAAACTAGAGATTTAAGATTATCCACGAATTCCTGACTGGTCTCAGCCTGTTTTTACTTCCCTGCCCCAGTTCCACCTAAATGACAGCAATGGACATTTAAGACTCCGAGGGCTTGATTTATTTAGCATAAGACAGTGGTCAGGAAATTGCACTTTGGTGGATTCAGGAAAAGTTTCCCAAATACTGAGAATCAATGTTGTTTCCCCAGTACCATTGTATGTTTAAATTCTTTTGAAAAAATTATGAAAAAAAAAGTATGGTAAAGTAATTCACATGATTTTTACAATTCAGTGTCTGCTAAAGATGACTGGAAAAATTGAGAGCCTCCAAAACATCTTTCTCAGAGACATAAAATTAGATGTGTGTTAATGATAGGAAAATGTATTCTACCCAGAGTGAAAGGATCAGATGAACATTTTGAACTTTGCCATTAGAGGAAAAAGGTATCGGAAATGCTACCTCCCTTTCGCTTACTAAATAATTGCTCAATAAATTTTTATTTTGCTTAACATATAATAGCCATCTCATAGTGGAAATGAAAAAAACAATAATGGAAGCCAAAATAAAATGCAAGTTCTATAATATTCATATGTATCTTTATATTCAGTTGACAAAAAGAGGAAGAAAGAAGGAGAGAGACAGGGAAGAAGAGTAGGAGGAATAGAGAGGAGGAGAGATAGAAAAACTATCTCACAAATTACCTTGGTTGGGTGCCTGAAGGAAATTAGTCTACCCTAAAGAAATCCTGCTGTAGTCAAATAAAAATGTAACAAAACTTGAAATATAATACCTAGATCCAGGACTGTAGTTCTTGCCAGTGCTGTCATTTACTGTCCTTTTATATATGTAGTTTATTCACCACCAGGCATTAAAAAATGTACAAAAGTCTGTAGAAAGATATTATGGACTGCTATTTCTTTTAGATGCATCCTTGGGAGTATATTATGGCAAGATGTAAATAAATAACGCTGTGATAATGCTTGAATTATCTTTCTTTCTTAGTCTCAGGCTAAGAATTTCTTCTTAACTTAATGCAAACTTTTCTTATCTCAGTATAGTGTTTCTCATCCATACTTTGCCTTTACTGTATTTTAGTACAGATAATTATATTTTAAGGATAATATGAAAGATTCTGAGAATTTCAGTTATAGTCACCTGCTATATTGGTCACAAGGTTAGGTAAATGGTTTCTCCATGTGCCAGTAGTTGTTTCACTTGCTTCCAGAAGACAGCTATTTAAAGAGCCCTTATTTCAGAAGATGTAAAATCAAAATAAATAAACAAATAAATTTACAATATGTGAAGGTTTCTTTTAATGTCATGTGGATACTGAGTGTGTTTATATATTTTTATGTAAGCTTTGGTTTTCCTAGAGGGCTGTGGTTTCATATTTTACATATTACTGTGTATTTTCCAGTTTAATTATAAAACTATCTGAGGTATATTTTTGTCCCAGTCTAGCAGCAGCTAACATAAGACAAATGAAGGGTTGGGTTACAGGTTTGTGCTGTTTGATGAGCAGCAGAGGAGAATTTTGGCACTATTAACTAACAGCTGTATGCTATCAAATGAAATTTTGCAGGGCTTGCTTAACTAGCTATATAGTTGATGCTAATCTGAAGCATAAATATATTCTTCAGCTATAGATTTCATCTTCCAAATTCCCAGAAATGCTACCAGGACTATGTGACTATAAATCAAAGCTTCCCTTTTCCCATTAGTAATAGAGTATCATAATAATCTATTATGTTCTATTACATAGAAGTAAAATTGCTTTTTGTTTTGTTCTTACCTGTTTTAAGGATTATAGTAAAAACCTCTCATGCTGCAAAATCAATAGTAAGTATTGAAAGTTATAACAACAAGTTGGTAAAAGAGAGGATTGTAAAAGTGATATATCCTTTAGTACTTCAGTCTAACTTCAAACTTATTTGTTGAACATTATTTTCCAATCCTCTGATAGAGGAAGTAGGCCTTTTAGAAAGCGATTTCCCAAATAAGGTCTTGACCTGTCATTGTTGCATAAACCTCACCCAAGTGCTCTGATTTCCAGTTTTATTTCTTTAAATTGGACAAACCCCTAAACTCTTTTTTGAGGTACCTGGTATGGTTTGGCTGTGTCCCCATCCAAATCTCATCTTGAATTTTAAACCCCATAGTCTCCACGTGTTGAAGGAGGTCACCTCAGGTGATCCACTTGCTTAGGTCTCCCAAAGTGCTGAAATTACAGACATGATAATTTTTGTATTTTTAGTAGAGATGGGGTTTTGCCATGTTGGCCAGGCTGGTATTGAACCCGTGACCTTAAGTAATCCACTCACCTTGGCCTCTCAAAGTGCTCGGATTACAGGCAGCCACCACCACGCCCGTCTAATTTTTGTATTTTTAGTAGACACAAGGTTTCACCATGTTAGCCAGGATGGTCTCAAACTCCTGACCTCAAATGATCCACCTGCCTTGGCCTCTGAAAGTGCTGGTATTACAAGTGTGAGCCACCATTCCCGGTCTGTATTTTATTTTTTAAATATGATGTTGCAACAGAAAAAACTATAAGCAACTACTGCTATAGGCTTAGACATAACTAGGTTGTGTTTTAAACATGAAGGTGAACAAGAAAGAAAGTGCTTTAAACATAATGCTACATTTCAAATATGAATATAAAACATAATAAGCCAAATACAACAAAAAACTAAAGACTTAAATTTTAAAAGGATAGAACAATAAATGTACGATAATAAAACATAATTCTTTTATGTTAAAAATCCAGAAATTAAAAAAGAAAATAACTGATATATTCAACTACAGAAAAGTTTTTAAAAATGAAAAACAAAAAACTTCTACTGGCAAAGGCATCAAAAAGAATGTCAAAAGAAAATGCTGAAGAGAAAATATTTGCAAGTCATATTAAAGGCTGAAAGGGCTAAATTAAAGGCAAGACCCTAGAAATAAGTAAGAAAATGGCTAACACCTGTTAGAAAAATAACCAAAATATTAGAAGTTAACCCACAGGAAAGAAAATACAACAGTGAAAAAAAAGAGCTTTAAATAATATGCAAAAAAATATCTCAGAGGTTACTTTCTTGTTTTGTTGAGTTCTAAGTACAATAGATTTGTAGTCCTTGAAGATGTTTTGCAATAGAAAACTTGAAATTTGCAAAAATAAAAAGGTTCTCATTTGATGCTTTAGTGAAACCATACTGTAAAAATTTAGTTGTAGGCTTAGAAATTAATTCAGCTTAATAAACTCATAGAATATCACCATTCACAAATTAAATTATTATGTATTTTCTCTCACGTGGAATGTTTTTCATAATTTACTGTGATAGAAAAAGTATTTCTCATAATTAACAAGTGGAGCAAAACAGGAAGTATAGTATCCTGACTTTGATATGAAATGTGGTTATTCATTTTAAAATATTTCTTCTATATCTTTATTTTCCTTGTAGTTTCAAGATGCAAGATTGTTATTTTGAAGTTATTTTTCACAAAGTATAATGTTGCATTGTGTATACATCTTTTACGCAATTATAGGTAAACACTATTTGTAGAGGCTAGGTAATTAAATATTAATATTTCTATTTGCTATCTGGAATTAAAAAATGGTGTTAATTTCATGAATAAAATATATTCTAGAATCTGTTCCTCTTTAAGACAATTAAAATTTCATTTGCAGTTCTTTTGGGCATACTACTATACTGTAAACTATTGTCTTTAATATTTGTACAGCCTGTGAGCAGTAGGAGTGGGAAGAGGGAGGACAGAAGTGATGAAGGGAAGGGGAAAACTGTTTTGCCTTTAGTGACCCATCACGCCCTCCACGTTGTGTAAAAAGAGAATCCTCAAAAAGGTTGAAGAGAACGGTACTGGGAATCTCCTTTGACAAGTGACATCCATGAACTAGAGTGTGGGAGAGGGAGAAGGTAAGGAGTACAGCCAGACTCTCACCTGGAAAGGCTGTTCTGCATTCCAGAGTTTGAAAGGCAGAGGGCATGTGAGTTTCCTATCTGCCAAGTGAGGGCCTCACAGAAAAAAGATGAGTTGAATGGTCCTGAGGAGGGCTCTGTCCATGCAACTACCTGGAGGGTGGCTGATCCCAGCATGAGGATAAACTGTCAGGAACCTAGGGCCCATGAGAGAGTTGTAAGTGGCCAGGTAGAGGAGTTATTATCCCTAGAATCATCCACTAGAGATGAGAGACCTTAGGGTTGGGAGGATTCTCAAAATATCAATAACACAATAGACTTTGGACCTGCCACACCAGAGGGCACTGATACCTGAATCATTCATACAGAAATATATTTATGGAGTTCGGCACTCTTCTAGATCCTGGGAATAGAGTAATGAACAAAACAGATCAAAATCTTTGCTCTCATAAAGGCTAATTATAGAGACACAAAACAGGCAGTAAACAACTAAAGTCTGTGCTATGTCAGAATGAAAATAAAATAGGATGAGAACCTATAAAATGCTAATGTGGTGCGGAATTTTAAACAGGCAAGCAGGGAAAGTCACTGACATGGCCTTATTTTAGCTAAGATGTGAAGGAAGTAAAGTGATAAACCAGGGCTGAATTCCTGATGGGAGCCAGCAAGTGCAGTGCCCCTGAGGTAGAGGCACCCCTGAGGTGTCTAGGGGATGACATTGGGAGGCCAGTGTAACTGGAGCTGAGCACTAAGGAGGAGACTATTTGGTAAGAGATGGGTTTAGAGATGTAGTCTAGGGCTACATGGGGAGGGGTTTTGCCAGCCACGGTGAGTACTTTGGACTGCAGTTTGAATTCTCAAGACGGGAGCCATTAGAGCTTTTCAATTAAGAAGTATAATATTCTGACCTTCATTTTGGAAGGTTTACTCCAGCTGCGGGGTGGTAACTGGGTAATAAGGGAACAAGTGGAGAAGCAGGGAGACCACTTGGGAGGCTCCTGCAATAATCTAAGTGAGACTTGATGGTAGCTTGGACCAGGGGTTTTTGTGGTAAAAGTGATGAGAAGTGGTTGAATTCCAGATGTATTTTGAAGGTTGAGCCAGCAGACTTTGCTGACAGATGAGTTGTGGGGTGGGGAGGAAGAGAATTGAGTAATGTCAAGGTTTTTAGAACTGAAGGTTGAAATTGCCATTAACTGAGATGGAGAACATCTGTGGGCAGAACGTAGCGAGGAGAAAGTTATCAGGAATGTTTACCGAGCCGAACTTGGGTTCACCTGCCCAGTGCAGCAAACACTGGCATCGAGATTACAGCAAGAGAAAATGAGGCATTTATTGCAGAGTGCCCAGCAGGGAGAATCAGGCAGCTTGTGCTTCAGACCCAAACTCGCCATTGGCTTATAGGTAAGGATTTTTAAAGGCAGGGAAGCAGAAGTTACAGGCAAAGTCATAAATCAATACATGGAGCTTATACATTGGTTTGACCAACAGAGGCTGTGTATCTTGAAGCAGGGGCTTACAGACCATAGGTAGAGTCAAATATTTTCCAGTATGCAATTTGTTAAGAAAGAACAGCTTTGTTTAAAATTTTGGAGTCAGCAGAAAAGAATGTTAGCTCTGGCTTGAGGGCATGGCTATCTCCAGGTCCCTCAAGAAGAACTTTTAGAACAAAGAATGGCGGTCAGAGTTCAGTCCTCAGTTCCCCTTGATCTTGATCTGAGATCTATGTGCCAGCAAATCTTTCTGATGGGGGTCTGGGTTTCTGAAAAACAACTCAGGGATATATGCTAAGATGCTATATTTAGTTTCTATAGAGAACAAAACTCATGATTTGAACTCCCTTGGTTATTGTTTTAAGCTATTGTTACCTTCTTGCTTATCAAGTTACTTCTCAGGGCTAGCTATGTACCTGGACTTTCTCCTGAAAGAACTCAAGATTATCTTTTATTTCCATGCTTGGTGGGGTGGGTGGCAGGCAGAAGTTCAGGCCCTTATGAGGGGTCCCTGTTCCATCTCAGGAACTCAGTTTTAGAGGGTTAATTTGAGACATCTGTTAGACATTTAGATAGATATTTGTAATTGCATATGAGTCAAGTTCAAGGGTAAGGTCAACGTTGGCAATATAAACTTGGAAGTCTTCAACTTAGAGTTGACGTTTAAAGCCATGAGACTTTATAAAGTCAATCAGGGGAGACATTTTGCTAGACAAGTCCAAGTACTGAGCCCTAGAACATTTCAACATTTAAAGGTACAGGACATGAGAAAGAAGCAGCAAAGAAGACTGAGAAGGAAAAGCCCAGGAGATTATAGCTCCATAATCAAGAAAGATCTTTGTTCCTAATACTTGTCCTCTCACTTCCTTACTGCAACCTTGAAAGTGCTCAGAGTAGTTACCTGCTAGAAAGAAAGGACTAGAAAGATAGAAGAAGACATTTTGCCCCTTCATCACTGACAGGTTCTGAGCCTGGGTGATGCTTACCCCAGGAAGAAGGGAAGCTTTAACTGAATGAAGGGTTAGAGTTATGAGACTATTAGATTTGAGTGTACATTTTATCTGAAGGGGATGGGAAAACCTGTGGGAACTGCATGTGATTTCCTAGGATCAAGAACAAACTGGGTAAGAGAGAATGTGCAAAATGGCAGTGGGAGAAATAGTTGCTTTTTGCTTGCGCTCTAGCAGTTTCAAATACTCATTACCATATATTCTCTCGGTTGACATGTAACTATTCAAAACACTTTCAGCTTCGTGACTTATTGTCCTAAGTCTACAGGCAAAAGTTTAACTTTTGCATAAATCATCAAACAGCAGGTGCTCTGAGTAACTTAAGGAAAAGAGAATTTCAAATATGAAGGTTTTTGAGTCTCATTGAAGACCTCTGAAGTGTTTGGGTGCACTTGAGAATTGTCCAGATGTGTAATATGAATGTGTCTGTGCTATATTAGCACAGTTAGAGTGTGATCCTAATGAAGTTCAGTCACAGAATTGGTAGTCTCTCCATTCAGCTATTTTGAATTTCATTTTGCACAGATAATGCTAGTGAATGACTTGCTGGGTTTATGCAATTTCATCACCCCATTGAGAAGATCAAAGTGTGTGGTTTGCAGGCAAACCATTAGGAGTGACCTCTCCCTGCTCACACATTCACATGTACACAACCAACTTTTTGCATATACACAGATAGGTCTATGTAGTTCACTGTATGTGCAGCTACTTTTTAAAATTTGTATGGAGTATATATGAATGTAACCTGTCAAAAGAATAAGAAAATCAATCAATACTAAGAAAATTCCAACTCTACAAATTTGAAGATTAACATTCTTTATAAAAATTGCACATATATGTGTCCTAGTGACTGAGGGTACTGTTTTCACTGAGTGTATTTCTTTTTAAGGTAATAAGTATGAAAAGCACAGAGGCTAATGTTCATTTATATGATAATTCAATAGTGGAATGTAGGATGGATTTCTTTTTCATTTGGTGCCATTTACTTAGAAGATACAAAATAAATGATTTTCAGATGCATCCTTAGAGTACTAATAAAAGATCAAGACTTCTTAAATTAATGTTCTTACTGCATTATGCCAAAATACATTTTAAAATCCTCAGGATTTTATGATTACACCTTCATGTACTGATGTTTAATGGGAAAATATTAAATTTTCCTTATTAAATACCACATTCCAAATCCTAAATTCTTGCAGCTTTGCCAAGGTTAAGTGAGTATAGTAAATTTAACTTTGGAATTTCCTGACTTTTGCACTGCTGGAATTTTAGATTTTACCCAACATTAAGGGAGTCTTTCAATTTAACTTCCCTTTATTTAAAACGTTTAAGGCAATTGTGAAAAGTGAGGATGATTGGAGGAAAGAAATATTCTGGAGGACATGGCTCTCACAGCTTGCCACTTAATTGTTAAAAAATATTCCCCTGTAGAAGCTTAATGTCATCGTGTTAAGTCTTCAGTATTTTAAAACATAAATAGCTTGGTCTCATTTATATTAAAGGTCTATGTTTTAAATTTTAAGTTTGCCCTAATGTGTCCTAAATTTGGCCTAACAAAGGGTGACAAAGTGCTTCCACCCTGAGTAAACTACCTCCCCGCAAAAAAGAGAGAGGGACAGAGATAGAAAAAAAAGAAAAAGAGAGAAAGAAAATTACTGCTGGCAAATGGCTATGCTTTCCAAGAAATACTTGCTTTGGAATGCAGACCAAATACTTAAACTCATATTGTTTGACTATGTTATCAGTAACTTTTATGTATTTTGAAATAGAGATAGCTTTCAGACTGTTACAATGTTAAAAAGCACTGTGATGGAACTGCCTCTTGTCACCATTATTACTTCATGCCTGAGTTACTGCAAATTAGTGTTTAGAAAGATGCAGTATTGATTTCAGGCCCAAAGGGAACTATTCATTACTTTGCTGCAGTAGTAGCCTTTCAAAAATGCTATTATTCAGCCTAAGTGAACAAAAAACTCATAATTAAAAAGTTCCCTTAGTTCCCATTAATGTTAACAAAGGCTATTTTAAATGTACTTCCCTAGACTAATAATAATAGAAAAGAGGAACAGAAAGAATATCTATTGTACTATAGTAAAACCCTGAAATAATGCACAAATATTGTTATAATGTGACAGACCACAGGGTTCATCCTCTGCATAACACGTGGTGTTTTTCGTCATTCTAAAAAATATCCTTCCCTTTCTATCTTCTCCTTGAGTAACTGCCCTCTCTCTTCCTTCTTGTTCACATCAAACTTTGGAATTATCCCTAATCATTCTCTGTTTTCTTACTTCTCATTTACTCCATAACCCATTCTAATCTAGGGATTGTTCACACCAGTCAAGTGAAACAAATTAATCCAAATCACTAGATGGACCTTTTGCATTTTTTATCTTACCTCACATCCCTGCAGAACAATCATCTCTAAGCAGCTGGCTCCCCCAAACTACAGTACAGCTCTCTCTTCTGAGTTACTACCTTGTATGCAGCTGCCTCCCAGGCACGTATACTTTAAACATACCACAATTATCTCGGATTCAACATACACAGACTGAGTCTTCAGCCCCACTACACCCACCCTATGTGTACCTTATCATCAGTTCTCATGTTCATCATGACAGTGATTGGCACAATTATTCATTCTCTTTCCCAAGTTATAAACCTGGGTCCAAGTCACCCATTTTATCACCAAGACATTTAGATGGAGTCTAAATATATTTTCTACATGTATTCTGAATTCATGCACTTCCCTGTCTTTGTCACCATTGTCTCTCTTCTAAATTACTGAAACAGCTTTCTTTCAGGACTCCTACCACCTGTATGTTCCACTGCAGTCCATTCTCTATACTGCAGCACAACCACTTTTCTAAATCACAAGTTGGTCATGTCACTTTCCTGTGTGGATCTCCTGTTCTCAGGATAAAGTTCCTGCCTGATCATTTTGTTTACCTCTCTAGCCTAACTTCTTTCCACACACTCTGATTCAGACACAGGTAAATTTAGTTAGTTCTTCAGTAAATTATGCTCTCTCGTGCCTTGTGATATGATTTGGCTGTGTCCCCACCCAAATCTCACATTGGGTTGCAATAATCCCCATGTGTCATGGGAGGGACCTGGTGGGAGGTAACTGAATCATGGGGGTAGATTTTTCCCAAGCCATTCTTATGATTGTCAGTGAGTCTCATGAGATCTGATGGTTTGATAAAGAGGAGTTTCCTTGCACACACTGTCTTGCCCGCCACCATGTAAGACGTGACTTTGCTCCTCCTTTGTCTTCCTCCATGATTGTGAGGCCTCCCCAGCCATGTGGAACTGTGAGTTCATTAAATCTCTTTTCTTTATAAATTGCCAAGTCTTGGGTATGTCTTTATTAGCAGTGTGAGAACGGACTAATCCACCTTGCCTTTGTGAGTGTTCTTCCCTCTTCCTGGAGAAGAGTATTCCATTTGATTTTCGTGCCTGTTTGTAGGCCTGTTTATCTATTTCAATTTAACTGTCACTTTCCCAGGGAAGTCTTTTCTGGCCCCTTTCTCTTCTGCATTCTCATGCTACCTTGCCCTATTTCTGCTGTAGAATATATCTTACCATATTGTCATCAGGTATAATCCTAGTCTCTTGGCCACCACTGACAGCTTCTGGAGAAGGAGTCCAACTGGTTTTGGCTTAGCTCACTACTTTTCAATACTATTAGGGGTCCAAAGAAATGTTTATATTTTATTTTGGAACCAGCTGCATCTTCTTTTGTTTTTCTCTTTTTGTATGTTATCCATCAGTGCTGTGTGTTTGGAAAGAAAGGATAGTACCAAAGCATTTTGACTGCAAGTCAAAATTTGCATGTTTAATAAGCTGTCCATGTGATTCTTATACACAGTAAAGTTTTGTAACATCTGTACTCTATTTTACTCTCTTGAGGAGAGTAAAAGATATCTGACATGAACTTACTCAACCTCGGTTCTATTACTACATACTCATTTTCCATTTTCCCTGTCTTTGATGAAGTGTCTTCACATTTTTCCAGAGCAAAATGTTCCAGCTCTGCACACTGATTTCATCACCTTTCTGTACTCCTTTTAACCCTTGCCATTAAGTAGCTCATTTTCTAGTTGAGATCTCTTCTCTTTCCTGACTCTTCCTCTTTATCTACCAAGCCATCCTAAAACACATTAATCACAAAACCACTCTTTCATCTCTTTAGTCACTTCTCACTATACTATTCCTTGCTGCCTTTTTTCACTGCAAATTTTCCCAAAAGCTTAGTATATACCAGTCATCTTAAATTTCTACTTATTATTTATCCTTTGGTAAAATTGCTCATGTTCCCTAGAATCCCCTCATAGCATTTGCTGTTCTTGATTACTCTGTTTATTCTTAAATGTTTTTCCTTAACATACTAGTTTCCTGTTGCTGCTATAACATGTTGCCACAAACTTTGTGGCTTAAAACAACATAGATTTATTATCTTACAGTTCTAGAGATCAGAAGTCAGAATGGCCTAACCAAGCCCAAATCCAGTTGTTGGCAGGACTGCATTCCTTTTGAAGTGTCTAAGGCACAATCCATTTTTTTGCCTTTTCAAGTTTGTAGAGACTGCCCTTATTCCTTAGCTTGTGGCCTCTTCCATCTTTAAAGTCAGTAGTGTAGCATCTTCAAATCTGTCTCTGAATCTGACACTCTTATTTCCTTTTTCTACTGATAAGGATTCTTGTAAGTACATTGGACAGAGGACCGGATAATCTAGGATTATCTCTGCATCTCAAGATCAGCTGATTAACAACCATAATTCTCTTTGTCATGTAAGCTCACATATTGATAGGTTCTAAATATGATATCATAGGGTGGCCATTATTCTGCCTACTGCTATTGACTTCCTTAAAACTTAACAGCTTTTCAGTAATCCTGATGACTCTGTTTACCTTTCCTTTATCTTCACTTGCTTCTCCTCTGCATCTCAAGATCAGCTGATTAACAACCATAATTCTCTTTGTCGTGTAAGCTCACATACTGATAAGCTCTAAATATGATATCATTGGGTGGGCATTATTCTGCCTACCACTATTGACTTCCTTAAAACTTAATAGCTTTTCAGTAATCCTGGTGACTCTGTTTACCTTTTCTATATCTTCACTTGCTTCTCTTCTTTCAAATAAATATATCTCCTTAGGACTTATCTTTAACATTTTTCTTCTTTTCTGATATCTTCATTTTATATTATTCATCTCAACTGATTTTATCCACATTGATGGTTTCAACTCTCTATACCCATAGAGTCCAATAACCTTGCAAAATCTTACTCTAAACAGTCAACAGTTTTTAGATATTGGTAACTCAAATTATTAATCATGAAGCCATTAATTTTCCCAGAATATATTTTTTACTTTACTGATTTTATTAATACTAGCTTAATAATGAAACTTATTGCCATTTTCCCTTATTCTTGCCTTTACTTTGAGGATATATTTTTATGTATTCTTTTCTTCCCTAGTCCCACCTTCATTAGCTGGAGTTTAGACCATGCCTTCACCTCTACTCTCCCTGACCCATTTCTACATCACCCTGATCATCTTTTTCGACATTGGTAGACGTCTTTGCCTAAAGTGAAGTTCTGGTCACTCACTCTCTTTGCCTGCTTAATGATTCGGTTATTCCTCATTGCCTACAATGCAAGGGTGGATTACTGAAAATGGCATTCTAGGCCTGTCACTTAACTTTCCAGTTTTATTGTTTTATAAGTAAATGCCCTCAGGTCATGGGAAGCTGCTCATTTCCCATCCATGCCTTATAATTGGCTACCTCTGTACTTTAGCTATAGTATTTCCTCTGTCTGGAAGAACTCCTCGCTCCTGTCTTCCCTGCAGAAGTTCCACCCCATTCTTTAGAACCCTTTATCAATCAGTTACTATGTCCGCCAAGAACTTTTGCTGATTCTCATGACTAAATTGAGGTAGCATGTTGTTAGTATTCTTTGATGGAATAAATTATATTGTGCCTTATTTCGCTTTTAGGTATTTGGTATGTGTCAAATCAAAGGACTTTTTAATAGGCAATTACTTAATGAGTTCATGAATGAATAACATATGCCCAATCAATACTTGGTTATTTGATTTCTTTAAAGAAGAGAAGTTGAGAGTTTTAAAGAATGAATAGCATCATTTTCATTAACTATTGTTTCTTTTTATTTCAAACAAAATATTTACTTAAGTGATATACCTTTTTATGGCCGTTTAGTTACCATCAGTAAGCTAAATTTCAGTGTGTTTAAATTTCAGCCTGATTCAACCCTTTTCTATAAAAATACCTTTGATCAAGACATAGAGTATAGCTAAAGCTAACATTTGCTTATTGAAGCTGAAGGTAAAACAATGATAATTCAGAAATGTCATAACTAACCCTGCCAGATTTGATATGTTCTCTTATACTGTATGGGAAAAAAATCAAAAGAAGACTGGGGACTGTGTTTGTCCCCCTTCTCACAAATATATATAAGAGGAAAATGTTTTTATGTTAAGTGACTGGTCTGGAAAAGTTAGTATGTCAGCTTTCTGACATATAGTAAGAATGTAAGAAGTAAGATCTCCTCCAATGGCTAATTGTTCATATTAAATTAGAAAACCTGAATTCGGTTAAAAAGAATATGGAATTGGAGGACAAGGCTTCCAGAATGGTTATATAAGCATCTTGGTAGACCCTCTCTAAAGTAAAATAAGAATTTAACTCATGAAATACATGATTTTTAAACACCAATAATTTAAAGTCTCTGAAAAGTAAAAAAAAAAAAAAAAAACAAATCCAGCCCCATATAGAAAAGACTATATACAATCAATGATCAAATTTAGCCCCATATAGAAAGAATTATACATCATTATCAAGATTTATCTCAGGAATGCCAGATTGGTTCATCATCTGAAAAGTATTCAGTGCAATATATTATTTAAATAAAGGACAAAGGCCGTGATCACCTCAATAGGTGCAAAAAACCAAAAGCATTAGAAAAAAATAACAATACCCTTGTATTATAAAAATGATCAGAAAATTAAGAACAGAAAGGAGAAAAATTAAGAATAGAAAGGAACTTCCTCAACTTGATAGAGGGCATCTATGAAAAGCTACAGCTAACAACATACTTAATGGTGAACGAATTAATGGTTTTCATAAGATTGGGCACAAAACGATGTCCACTCTCACCGTTTCTCTTCAACATTGTACTGAGGGTTCTAGCCAAGGCAATTAGGCAATTAGGTGAGTAAAAGGTACCCAGACTGGAAAAATAAAAGTAAAACTATATCTATTTGTAGATGATACATGTTTGGTGGACAAGGTAACAACTGAAGTGAATACAGTATTCACTTTAGTGGATATGGTGAACTCCAAAAACTATTAGAACCAGTGAATGATTTAAGCAGTTGTGCAAGATCAATATACAAAAATGAATTTTATTTTTATACACTGGCAGTGAATGTTCTGAAAATGAAATTAAGAAATTGATTTTATTTATAATAGGATTAAAAGAATACATGGCTCAGGAATAAATTTAGCAGAGAAAGTGATAGCTTTATAACTGAAAACTGTAAAGCATTGTTAAATTAAAGATGATCTAAATAAATGGAAAGATACACCATGCTTACAGATTGAGAGACTTAATACTGGATGGCAGTACTCTCCCGATCTACAAATGCAACACAATCCCTGTCAAAATTAAAGCTTGCTTTTTGGCAGAAATTGAAGAACGAATCCTAAATTTCATATGGATACAAAATACATATTTTTTATACCAGCACATGGAACATTCTCCAGGATAGAGACCATATGTTAGGCTACAAAACAAGTCTCAACAAATTTTTTAAAAATCAAAATCATACCACATATCTTCTCAGACCACAATAGAATAAAACAAGAAATCAATAAGAAGAGAAACATTGAAAAAATGTACAATACTTGGAAATTCAACAACATGGTCTTTCATGGCCATTGAAAAATGAAATCAATGAGTCAATGAAGAAATTAATAAGGAAATTTTAAAAATGTCTTGAAACAAATGGAAATGGAAACACAACATACCAAAACCTATGATATACAACAAAAGTAAGGCTAAGAGGGAAGTTTATAGCAATAAATACCTGGGTCAAAAAAGTATAAAGATTTCAAATAAACAATTAAGGATGAACCTCAAGGAACTAGAAAGCAAGGAACTAGAAAAGCAAGAGCAAACCAAAACCCAAATTAGTAGAAGGAAGAAAATAAAGATCAGAGCAAAACTAAACAAAATAGAGACAGGAAAAACAATATAAAGAATCAACAAAATGAAAAAGTTGTTTTTTCTGAAAAGATAAACATAATAGATAAACCCCTAGCTAGACTAATCAATAAAAAAGAGAGATGGCTAACAAAATTAGTTGAGACTAACAAAATTAGAAATGCAAAAGGAGACATAACAACTGATGCCACAGAAATGCAAAAGATTATTAAAGAGTATTATGAACAATTACATACTAACAAACTGGAAAGTCTAGAAGAAATCGATAAATCTATAGACACATACAACCTAACAAGATTGAATCAGGAAGAAATAGAAAATCTGAACAAACCAATACAAGCAATGAGGCTGAATCAGTAATAAAACATCTCCCAACAAAGAAAAGCCCATGATTGAATGGATTCACTGCCAAATTCTACCAAACTGATAAAGAAGAACTAACTCCAATTCTCCTCAAACTATTCCCAAAAATTGAAGAAGAGAGTATTGTCCTTAATGCATTCTACAAAACCAGACAAGGACACAGCAGCAACAAAAAAAACTACAGGCCAATATTCCTGATGAACATAGATGTAAACAACATCTCAACAAAATAGTAGCAAACTGAATCCAAGAGCACATCAAAAAGATAACACACCACAATCAAATGGGATTTATCCCAGAGATGCAAGGATAGGTTCAACATATGCAAATCCATAAACATTATATATCACATCAACAGAATGAAGGATAAAAACCATATGATAATCTCAATAAATGCAGAGAAAGCATTTGATAAAATCCATCATCCCTTCTTGAAAAAACCCTCCACAGACTATTCACAGAAGGAGCATTCCTCAACGTAATAAAGGCCATATATGACACACTCACAGCTAACACCTACTGAATGGGGAAAAGGTGAAAGCCTTTCCTTCAAGAACTGGAACAAGACAATAATGCATACGTTCACCACTTCTATTCAACATAGTACTGGAAGTCCTAGCCAGAGCAATCAGACAAGAGAAAGAAATAAAAGGCATACAAATTAGAAAAGAGGAAGTCAAATTGTCTCTCTTTGCAGATGACATGATCTTATATTTAGAAAATCCTAAAAATTACACCAAAAACTCTTAGATCTGATAAACAAATTCAGCAAATTTGCAGGATAAAAAAATCAACATACAAAATCAGTAGCATTTCTATACACCAATAATGAAATAGCTAAAAAAGAAATCAAGAAGGAATTCTATTTACGATAGCTGCAAAAACAATAATAAAATACCTAAGAATAAATTTTAAGTACGGAGGTGAATTCCTCCATAAAGAAAGCTGCAAAACACTGATGAAAGAAACTGAAGAGGACACAAACAAATGGAAAGACATCCCATACTTAAATCAGGAGAATTAATATTATTAAAATGAGTATATTGCCCCAAATGATCTACAGATTCAGTGTGATCCCTATCAAAATATTAATGTCATCTTTCACAGAATTAGAAAAAAAACCTGAAATTCATATAGACTTAATGGAGGCATCACACTAACCTGACTTCAAAAATATATTACAAGGCTGTAGTAACCAAAACAGCATGATACTTGCATAAAAACAGATACATAAACCAGTGGAACAGAGTAGAGAACCCAGAAATAAGTCTACCTATTTACAGCCAACTGATTTTCACCAAAGGTGCCAAAAACACATTGAGGAATGGACATCCTTGTTAATAAATGGTGCTGGGAAAACTGGATATCCGTGTGCAGAAAAATGGAACTAGACCTCTATCTCTCACCATGTACAAAAATCAACTCAAGATGGCTTAAAGACCTAAACATAAGACCTGAAACTGTAAAACTACTAGAAGAAGGCATAGGGTAAACCCTCTGGGTCATTGTCTTGGCAAGAGTTTTATGACTATGACCTCAAAAGCACAGACAACAAAAACAAAAATTGACAAATGGGACTCTATTAAATTAAAAAGCTTCTGCACAGCAAAGGAAACAATCCACAGAGTGAAGAGTCAGTTCTGTAAAATTGGAGAAAATATTTGCAAATTACAGATATTTCTCAGAAGAAGTCACACAAATGGTCAAGAGATATGTGAAAAAATGCCCAGTATTAAGAATCATGAGAGACATGCAAATCAAAATTGCAATGAGATATCATTTTTTTCCAGTTAAAATCACTGTTATTAAAAAGATAGAGAATAACAGATGGCTGGTGAGGGTGTGGTGAAAAGGGAACTCTTATACACTGTTGGTGGTGATGTAATTAGTACAACCAATATGAAAAACAGTATGGATATTTCTCAAAAATACTACAAATAAAACTCCCATGTGATCCAGCAATTCCACTACAGGGCATTTATTCAAAGGAAATTATTATATCAAAGGGAGACCTGCACCTTCATGTTTATAGCAGCATTGTTCACTGTAGCAAAGATATGGAATCAACCTAAGTGCCCATCAGTGGATGAATGGATAAGAAAACGTGATATACATACACAATGAAATACTACTTGGTTATAAAAAAGAATAAAATACTGTCAACTGCAGCAACATAGGTGGAACTGGAGGTTATGTTAAGCAAATGATATAGGCACATAAAGACAAATATTTCATGGTCTTACTAATAAGAGTGTAAAAATTGATCTCATGGAGTGAGAGAGTAGAGTAAGAGTTAACAAAGGCTGGGAAAGGTGTTTAGCCTTAGTGGAGGATGAAGAGAAGTTACTTAATGGGTACAAGCATACAGTTAGATAACAGGAATAAGTTCCAATGTTGGATAACAGAGTACAGTTACTATCCTTAACAACAAGGTATTTTATATTTCAAAATAACTAGAAGACAAGACTTGAAATATTTCCAACACATAGAAATGAGTCTTAAGGTGAGAAATATCCTAAATGCTCGGACTCGATTATTACACATTCTGTGCATGTAACTAAATGCCACATGTCCTATAAAAATGTACAAATATTATATATTAATGAAAAACTTTTTTAAAAAGTTTACATGGAAATTCATGTGTAATCATATAATATATGGGACATATATAAAGAATTTTTTAACTCATTAGTGAAAAACCTAAGCAACTTAGTCAAAAACTAGGCAAAGGAATTGAACAGATATTTCTCCAAAGACAATATACAAAAGGCAAATAAGCACATGAAAATGTGCTCATCATTATTAATGATTAGGAAAATGCAAACCAAGTTACAATGTGATACCACTTCACCCCTACAAGCAAAAAAAGAAAAAGCAGATAATAATGAGTGTTGGTGAAGATGTGGTATGCATGAGGGGAAGCCCTCATACATTGCTAGTGGGAATGTAAATTATTACAGCTGCTTTGGAAACCAGTTTGTGAGTTCCTAAACAAGTTAGGCATAGAATTACTGTATGACTCAGCAGTTCCACTTACAGGTATATACCTAAGAGAAATGAAAATGTGTCTACACAAAATGAGTACCTGAATGTTCATGGCAACTTTATTTATAATAGCCAAGAAATGAAAAATGGAAATAACCCGAGTACTCATTGACTGATAAATGGATAATATCCATACAACAGAATATTATTTACCAGTTAAAAGGAATGAAGTGCTGATACATGCCCAACATGAATGAACCTTGAAACAAGCGAAGTGAAAGAAGCCAGACACAAATGACCACATATTTTATGATTCTATTTATATGAAATGTCCAGAATAAACAAATGTATAGAGACAGAAATGAGATCAGTAGTTGCCTCAGGCTTGGAGAGAAATAGGAGGAACGATTGCTGATAGGCTGGAATCTTCTTGGGAGGATGAAAATGTTCTGAAATCAGGCTGTAGTAATAGCTGCACAACCTTGTGACTATATTAAAATCATTTGAGTTTTATACTTTAAATGTATGAATTGTGTGGCATGTGAATCATATCTCAGTAAAACTGTTTATAAAATTACAATGAAATGCTGAGTACAGTTCAGACACACCATGCTTTCAAAATCTGAAAAGAGAAAAGCAGACATCAGTATTCCATTGCAATTTATAATATCAATAATGCCTGTTGTCTTTAGGAAAACTGGAAATGGGCATCAAATTATTGCACTTAACACTTCAATCATGAGTTTTCCTAATGTCAGACAGTATATGAATAAGTAGAAGTTCAATGTATGCAAAAATATGCTTCCTCTTTTCTATAGCAAAAAGATACCATACAGAATAGTCCAAATATGTGTAATACTTGGAAACAATGGAAACAAAATGTCCTAAGAACATGTTTTTAAAACAAAATTTCTTGTTTTATTTGTACTAAGTTTCTGTAACATAATTGTTACATAGACGGCTTTTATCTGTGACATGTACCTATTAGAATGGGCAGTCTCTCTAGGGCGTTGTTCTTGGAATTCAGTGATATCTGAGATCACGTTAGCACAACTTATCAAATTATTCATTATATTCTGTTTAGTGTAAGACTTACAGGAAATGTTGGTTGACAAATATGAGGTTATGTGGTTTGGCAGTCAGAAATCTGTCAGATGGTTTTGTTTAGATTACATTTCCTTTTTTAAAAAAAAAACCTGTGTTCAGAGTCTTCACATTACCAAAGACTTGCCAGTCTTTCTCTTTTTTGCCCTTTGAAGCAACACTTGACAATCCCCCTTTTCACCGTGTTCTTCCTTAGCCTCCATTCATCACATCATTCCTCCTTCCTCCCTGATCTTTCCTTCCCAGACTCCCATTCTGCTTTTCTTCCTCTGACTTTTTCTTAGATGTTGATGGTTCTCATGGTTCCCTCCTTCAATTCTAGTCTTCATTTGTCTTCTTTGGAAATCTCATATGTTGCTACAGTTTCAAAGGCAATCCTTATATATGGCAATAAAACCACAAATGTCCATCTTCAGAACTTAGCTCTTTGCTAAGTTTCATACCCAGATTTTTAGCTATGTAGATTGGAATGTTTACTGATTTCTCTCAAGCATCTCAGGTTCAAAATGTGCAAAGCTCAACTTAACTGTAAAACGTTCTTCCATTCATGTTCCATTCTTTGTTAATAGCACTATGTCATCATCCTTGTCAATCAGAATAGAAGTATGAGATATCTTTCTGGTGGCAAAGTCCTTCCTGTTGATTTTCCCTTCGTATTATCTCCTGAGTATATGTTCTCTTCCTCATCATAAAGCCTTACTTCAAGCTCTCTATATTTATCCCTGGACTATTATATCATCTGTCTACATTAAACACAAGGACTGTCTTTCTAAAATATTGATTTGCTTATGTAATTTTCTTGTTTAAACGCCTCCATAGACATCATTCATCACCTTCAAAATAAAAGCCACAGTCCTTGGCTTGGCTCTTCAGGATTTGACATATGCCTAACTAGCTAAGCTTATTGTCCATCAGTTTCCCAGCTATTCTGGTACACTCTGCATTCTTCAACTGTGGTGTATTTTCAGACCCAGTTGCCCATGCTGTTTGTTGTTGTCATTGTTGTTTATTAGTTGGAAGCTAACTTCACTCCACTGGCCACAAAAATTGGTTCAGTACTCCAGGCCTGTGCCAATCAGAACATTTTCTTGGCTAGAGGAATCATTCAGCAATTAGCATGTGACCCAATTGAAGACATTAGGACAAAAGGGATAATTTGCTGGAGGCTTCTGGAAAAACTTTTCTTCCTCTCAGGAGAGAGCACTGGAAAAGACACTCTGTCTTCAACTAGATGTCCCAGTCAAAGGTCTAGCCTAAACCTGCTGTATCCATCTTGCTCCAATCAGAGAAGGCACCTCAAGTCAAAATACATAGGAGGACCTAGTTGAACATGTCTCATAGAAACTGAGCAAGACACATTGGCTGAAACCACTTCTGGACTTCAGATATGACAGTATTAAATTTCTGATTTACATCAGTTTAAATCAGTTTTTCTGATATTTGCAGGCCAAAGCTGCAAACTGATTCAAAAAAGTTCAAGGAGAGATAGGTAGCAGCATATTCAGTGTGCAGAACATGGATGAAACCAATTCCCATTGTTAACACACTGCTTTTTCCCATGAGCAGATTTGTCACCTTTAGGCACACTTGTTTATACATAGGTAATATATGTCTTATATTTGTGGAGATACTACTTTCAAATCTGATTATGACATACAGTATTGAAGAACTAATATTCAAAAAAGCTAAATGCATGTATCCTTCTGATCATAAATGTTAATGCTAAATTTAAATTGATGGATAAACACTGTAATACAGACACGAGGCAGGGAAATACTGGGTCCAAGACTGGGGTGGGGGTCCCTGGCAAGGACTCCACCCTCAAGCTTGGACCTGCAGTCCTAAATGAGAACATGAATTCCTGTTTTCCTGCCTGTATGTTGCCTTTTCCAAAACCACCCTGGCCCACCACAATTCCCACCCCGTACGCATAAAATCCCCAAAGCTCCACTGGCTAAAGAGCAGAGTAGCATGGCAGAGAAGGAGAGAAGAAGCATCTGAACATCAGGAGGTGAAGAGGCAGCTGGACATCAGAGACTATGGTTGGAGAGGAGTTTGGCTGAGGATGGTCAGAGAAGAGTTTGGCTGGGGATGGCCTAACTTCACGGGAATATGATCTTCCCACTCCATCCCCTTTCCAGATCCCCATACCACTGAAAGCCACTTCCATCGCTCAATAAAATCCTCTGCATATACCATCCTTCAGTTCATTCATGTTACCTGATTCTTCCTGGACGCCAGACAAGAATTTGGAACACACTGAGCACTGAGCTTTTTAACATTGAAGCCATCTGCGGATGGCAAAGCTAAAAGAGCGTTGTTTGTAACACATGCTCTCTGAGTCTCCAGAGGTTGCAGGCAACAGCAAGACACTGCTGTGGGCTGGTACGGGGTTTGTTCCTGCCAACATCTAAAGGTACTCACCCTGGCTCCTGCACCCGCTCACCTGTGTGCTCCCCTCCCACAACGGGTTTGAGCATGGCAGCCAAGTAAAGAAGCCACCCCTGTCTTAAGTCCTGCGAGGGGCTCAAGAGAACTCTCCCATCTCAGTTGGGCATATTAAAATGCAGGGGTTTTGGTCAGTATTTTGGAGTCTTGGTGTTATTGTTGTTTTAAAAAGCACCTTAGTTCTGAATGTTTAAAATATGGGAGATGTCTACCTCAAAAATGAATGAAAAGCATTTTCTATTTTTTATACAAAACCTGAGAGCCTGTTACATATAATTATATTGAAGCTAGCCTTTTAAGGTTCCTACTCAATTCCAAAGAGAATTATGAAACACATAGGTTTTTTTTGCACAATAAAATTTTTAACACAAAAGCCACAGATTGAATGTTACTCCACATGTTCTTCTATGTCCCACATTTTTTTCTCCAAAAAAGAAAAATGTCAAACATGAATATTTAAGACTAGGGCATGGGGAACTTCTTTATTATGAAAGAAAATGCCTAGAAATAAAAGCTAGTGCTTAAATGAAGAAGTTGAGTCTCTTAATGTTTAATAATTTGCAAAAATCCTGGGCTCCATAAGCACCTGGATAATTGGTATAATTTTAGACGTTAAGAGAGCAAGAAAGCAAGTTTTAGTTCTTCATTTTTTTAATGCTTGCTTTACCTTGTACGCTTCTTTTCTTTCTTTTTTTTCTCTTCCTTATCCAGAGGTGATGATCAGTTTATGTGGTAATTTCAGTGTAGCTATTCTAGTTTCATCTCTCTTCTGAATCCACGTTCAGTCGTATTAAGATGCACTGTACTAAGATAGCAACACAGGATGCAACAGGTCCTAATTTTGCACACATGGTTTTATTTTGTTGGATTAAGTCTGATGGCAGCTTTTTGACCACATTATATATTTACTCCTCATGTAGTCAATTCATGTTAGAATTCTGATGTCTCTTGGGAAATTGGTAGATTTTTTATTTGTACCTCTGTGCCTTCAGTGACTAAGTGTTAAGCCTCAAATGAAGATATTATTTCAGAGAATGTCTGAATCTGGTAACATTTTTTTATAAGAACATGCCAAGAAAACACACAAGCATATAGTTATTTCCTGATAAAGCTTGTCGGCAAGAGTGAGTTGTCAGAATAAATGGGAAAAAAATAATGACTAGACCAATAGAAGGATGTAAGAAAGGCATTGCCAACCTTTTTCTTTTTAAGTTTGGGGTTTAAAAAAATTTTGTGTGCTTACAATAAGAATATAATTTTTTTTTGTCTTTTTTATTGGAATTTTAAAAGAATACATGCAACTAAAAGAGAAAAACTAAAAGTCAGCTTACTTTGACTTTTCAGTAATTATCTACATTTATGGCTTTTATTGTTCTTTCTTCTAGTTATTGGTCTTAGCTACCTCTGTTCCTTAAAAAAGACAGCCACCTCCCAGGATTGTTGGCTGGATTTTTCTCACAATGGCTCATTTCCTTTTTAAATGTATTAGCAATTAACTCCCAGTTGTCCCTAATTGCAACTTTGTTAGATTTTCCACCTCTCTCTGCTTACTGAACTAGAAGAGAAGTACATTAAAAGCTTATATAAATGGCTGGATTTTCTGCTTTAGGGAAAATTTAAAAGAAAGCAGACTTTTCATTAATGGGAAAGGAAATAGACCATTTCCAGCATTGAGTATGCTGAATGGATAAATGTAGGGAGGTACAATAGGAAAACTGGACACTTCCCAAAGCCTCCCAAGTTTTGCCCTTTGCCATGTCTCTGTATTATTTTAGATTGAAGTTATTCCCAGAATGTCAAATACACCATATTCAAATGTAAGTACAAAAACATATCCTAAAGCCAAGTGAAAAAAAAGTTATTTGCCACTCTCCATTGGTTCAAGTAGTGTGAAAATTAGTTATACATTTTCAAATGTAGTTATTCTGTATTTTAAAATGTAATCCATGTATGTGTTTTTTTAAAGGCTCTAGTAGGATAATTCCCTAGTTGAAGTAGAATGGAAACTAAAACATTGACATTTTTACTTATTTCCAATTTAAATTGCATTTTTTAAAAAAGGATATCGAGTTCTGCTTTAGTTGGCCTTGTTTTAAGTTCCGTGGGAGTTTGCTTTCATCTCAGTTCCCATAGATACGTGTGAGAAATTCTTTAGGGCCTGAAACAAGAGTATCTTCAGGGTTATATGATCTTACCTAATCAACCATGAATGCGCTTATACTCTTTAAAAAAAAAATCTCTTTTAAAAGCTATTTAATGAAGGCCTTTCTCAATCATCTTCTCCTTCTTCCCTTGATTAGACATTGATGAGTGCAGCATCATTCCTGGGATATGTGAAACTGGCGAATGTTCCAACACCGTGGGAAGCTATTTTTGTGTTTGTCCACGTGGATATGTAACCTCAACAGATGGCTCTCGGTGCATTGGTAAGCCTCACATTTTGCAGGCACAATACACTGTTTCTTCATAATGACAGAATAGCTCAAGCAGGTATGAAAATGGCACTGATTATAAAATATTGAAGAAATGGCTAAATTAGTTGTTTAATGTAAATGGTACCAGTATTGACGGATTGACAGACCAGGTACTCTTTGCAAAGACTTCAGTTTCAGAAGCCATCTGGGTTTGTTTTATGCTGTCGAAGTTATTTGGGGAATAAAGAAAGACTTCCTCAAGACATTGCCCTTGCCCAGAGTTAGAGACAAGAAGGCATGAGTAAAACATTTTTTTAATCTGCTTTTGGAGACAGAATGTAGTAATTAAAGGTTCTTTTGCTGCTATGAATCATGAATGTAGTCAACATCTTATTTACTTAGAACTTGTTTATTCTATTGAAAATAATTACTATAAAAAAGAAAATGACACCTTTTATTTTGTATTTAAATATATTCAAATTAAAACCATTTTATACTCTCCCTCGTTTATTTAGAAAGATGAAATACTGCTTCACAGTCATGGTGTAGGTTATCTGTTATTGAGCAAGGCTTAGACATCTGCCTTATTGTGAACATAGAGATTGTGAAGTGTCTTTTGATGCATAATCACGGCACAGTGAGCTACCCTCCCATTTCTCTTTCTGAGCATTTAGCTTAGTCTATTCCAATTTTAAGCTAACAATAGGTAGAAAGAGAGGAAAAAAGATGCACTGTTACGTTTCCTGGCACCAAAGATTCATGTAGTGCAGGAATTAGGTAAATTAATCCAATACCTAAAGAATTTTGTTGTTTGGTTTACTAGAGGGTGGCATTTTGGGCAGTATCTCTCTCTCCCCAAACCAGGCAGTTAGTATGTCAGCAATGAACTGCCAGCATTGTAGGTCTTAATGATACCCTAATGATTCTCATGGTGCCCAAGAGAACTGGATTGATGAGATGCAAATACAGAGTCAAAGATGTAAGCTAGAAGTCCTAGGCCACCAATAAAAGAACTGTGGGCTGAATTCATTTGATTAAATGTACTGATATAATAGGTCATCCAACAATGAATGTAAGAGATACAAATCCTGCCTTCAGAATGCCATATTGTCATCATAAATAACAGTAGAAGCCTAGTAATAGCAGTAATAGAAGAAACAGTGACAGTAGTAGTGAAAATAACAGCTGTTGTATAAGATTTTACACATACCATGTATAGGACACGGAGCATCTCCACTACCTCATTATCTCATAGCTGTGAGGAGTCAGGTAAGCTACAATTTCCTCTACATTTTAGTTTCTTCTAATAAGTGACCAGTAAAATATTCTTCATTATTATTATTAACAAGAAGAGGATGTGCCTGCTCTGGACCTATATGGCATATGGTCCTTCTAATAGCCCTGTGTGATAAGTATAGTTATTCTAGATTTACAGATAAAAGAATTATAGTTCAGAGAGGTTAAATGACTTGCACAGTGTTTCATAGCCAGTGAATGGAGCCAGGATTCAAATCCTGACACCAGCCTCTGTGCTGCTGTGACACTGCACTGCCACTTAGCCATTTAAGGTTGTGGAGATCCAGTGGCTAGATGTCAGGGCCTCCAGCACGAGTGGCTTCTCCACTGTCATGCTAACAGCCTGCTTTCAGAAATAAGATGTCCATTGGGAGCCTCATATCATGTCTTTGAATGAGAATTGTTTGTGTTTTACAGATGAATCAGAGTTTCTATTTTGCATTAGGTAAATCATTTTTGGTAAAATATTAAGTCTGTACAACTGAGCAAATAAACTATTTTAGGGTCACTGTTGCCAGTTGGCTCACTGCACGGTAGGTTTGATTCATTTAATACCCTAGTTTCCCCCTTATCCACAGTTTCACTTTCCATAGTTTTGTTTTCTACAGTTCCCACTGTGATTCAAAAATGTTAGATGGAACATTCCAGAAATAAACAATTCATAAATTTTAAATTGTGCATTGTGCTGAGTAGCATGGTAAACTCTCACACCAGTATTGATGCTAGCAATTCGGATATATAGCAAGAAAAGAAAAGAAATTGTATGCTGAGTTTGCTAAGATCTATGGTAAGAACAAATCTATTAATGAAATTGTGAAGGAAGAGAAATGATTTCATGCTAGTTTTGCTGTTGCTCCTCACCCTGCAAAAGTTACAGCCGCAATGCATCATAAGTTTAGTTAAGATGGAAAAGAAATTAAATGTGTGGGTGGAAGATATGAACAGAAATGTGCTCAAATTGAAAGCACTTGGATTCAGAACCATTCAAGGTTTCGAGCACCACTGGAGATCTTAAAATGTGTCCCCCACAGATAAGCGAGGACCACTGTATAATTTGGCTGTCAGCTTTCTATGAGAGTTGAAAATTAGTGCAACTACCTACACTTGACTTGATTTTCTTAAACTCTATAGGAAAATAATATATTTATGCACACATGCATTGTGAACACAAAATCATCACTTTGGAATAGGTAGAGATTCAACTCTGTAGGAGAAGAGTCACGTTGGGAGTCTGCAGAACCTGACTTCAAGAAACTTTTCTCCTAGAATATGGCTAGAAGAAATATGACTGGAGAAGGAAGTGAGGTTAATATTGTGAAGTTCTGGAAATGCCATATAAGGCGCATGTAGTCAATGCGGAGTAATTGAAGGCCTTTCAGAATAAATTGGAATGCGGGGTTGGTGGACTGAGAACAGTAAGAAACTAGTTATGAGGCAGAATTTACCAAAACAAGTTTTAGTGTTTTACTTCCCATTTCTAAATTATTTCTTTTTATTTATAACTTACATTTCAAAATCTTTCTCTAGTCAAACAAAACTTGCATTCATAATTTTGTTTTGCATTGGAAAAGAAGCATGAATCTTCATTTTACTCAGATAATTAAGACCAAGATCATTAGTACCTGATGATTTACTGAGGTGGCTTTTCTTCAATTAAAAGACATTTGATTTACCATGAAGTTATGATAAACTCTTTTTATGTCTTGCCCCCTTATGTTATTAAAGTCCGAAGTCTCTACCCAGACGTTCAAAGCCCTTCACAACCTGTCCTAGCTTGTATTCCGGACTCATTTCTAGCCACTCGTCCCCTCACTCTCATATCTCTCTCATTGCTGTACGTGATCACACTGCCATCCTTTTTGCCAACAGTACCCTTTCTGCCTGAAGCATATTGACTTTCCCCTTCTATGCTCATTAAAACCTAACTCATTCCTTAAGTCCCAAATTAGGTATCACTTTTCCTTTTCTTTTTTTCTTCTTTTTTTTTTTTTTGAGATGGAGTGTCGCGGTGTCACCCAGGCTGGAGTGCAATGGTGTCATCTCAGCTCACTTCAATCTCCGCCTCCTAGGTTCAAGCAGTTGTCCTACCTCAGCCTCCTGAGTAACTGGGATTACAGGCACTCCACCACCATGCCCAGCTAATTTTTGTGTTTTTTGTAGAGATGAGGCTTCCCTGTGTTGGCCAGGCTGGTCTCAAACTCCTGACCTCAGGTAGTCCCCCTCCTCGGCCTCCCAAAGTGCTGGGATTACAGGCATGAGCCACCACTCCTGACCAGTATTGCTTTTCCTTATAGCTGTTTCACCTTGGGCAAAATTAATCAGTCCTGCCCATAATATGTTTTCATTTTCTTCATTTTAGGGCTTACTGCATTGTCACAGGCACTTGTGCATTACTCACTGGTTAGACTGTGGGCTTCGTTAGGTCCTGTCTCATGCAGGTTCATGGACCCTGGGCTTTATGTAATATGCATCTTGCATAAAAGTTTGTGCTCAGTAAATCTTTTCTGAATGAATAGGAAAACCAATAAAGGAATGAATGAGATGATATTGAATGTAAGAACTTCATGTTGATTACAGTGGCTTTGCAGCCTTTGGCATCTCTTTGGACATGATGTGTGCCACTGAATTATGGTCCTCCATGCTCAGAAAGCAAGAGCTAGCTTGAGGTTCAGAAAGCTAAGTCCTGTGCTAACCAGGAGTCCCATTCATTTCACTATCAACATCCTGAACACTAGGAACAAAGGAAGGTCTCTAGGGAAGGGAGAATGGCTCTCCAGAATTACAAAACCAGTGTTATAATTACGTAAGCAGCTTAAAAATGTTTTGAATAACTATGTTGCATTTGGAATAAGTATATATTTTCCATATATGAGAAAAAAATTAATCTAACATTTTAATGTATATGAGATCTTTGATTTTTAAAATTCTGAGACTGTATTTTCTCAGATTGAATTTATTTGGTGGAATTATATATGTCAGAGATCTTTCCATGCTATTTATTTTCTAACCACATGTATGCTAACGATAAAGAGTTGGATGAACTTAGAGCTTTTTTTAGTTCTAAACTGCATGTTATGTGCAGCTTTATTCCGAGAGCTCATATGTGCTGAAAGTAACCTTTGCTGAATGTTGCCCTAATTTCTTATTCTAGTTAACACAGATATTCTGAGTGTATACCACATGAGAAAGCATCAATAAACTTGACCTTGTTTCTTTTATGTGCCGGAAAACAAGTTTCACATGGCGGGGAAGTTTAACTGGGCAATTTAATTATAATACATGATAATTTTCTGCTTTCATTGTATACTAAATAGAAAAATCAAATTTCTGATTTGTTTATCTATCTAGTGTGTTTAATTATCTTTTTAAATATCCAGGAAAGAACTTTTTTTAGCCTAGAGCACTAACATATGCTAGTTCTGGGAAAAAGAAGGAGTTAAACATACCTACTAATATTTTTCTAAAAAGTGTTTTACATAGTACTACTTAATGAGCCTTAAGTCATTTTGGAGTTAACTATCATGGTCATGTCCAAGGATTTATTGATACCTAATTTCCACATTGTTATATAGGCACAGAATAATGGCTGGCAGCCAGCAATAAATAATGCATTGGCAAAGAGCAGTCAGCATCTTCTGTGTGAAAGGTAATGTGTCTCCTGCTGTTGTGTACACAGAGTGAGAAAGGACCCTAAACACAGGGACCCAAAAGTGCCAGTTAAGTTCAGAAAATGGGATTAAGCATTTAGAAATTCTTACGGTAATATGATGGTCCCACAGCATCCTAAGGCATTTTCTTAAGCTTTCCAAACGTTTTAGTGCACAATACTTCTGTGGAGTATTCTTAAAAAAATGAAACCTGAAAACATAATGTGAAAAAACGTAACACTAATATAAGAGAAACTTTGAGGCAATAGGTGATAGATTGCTATTTTTTTGTTTAGGTAATAGGTGTCATTCATCAAAAAGAAAAGCCTTAATATTATAGTTAAAATCATCAAGAAAGATGAGCAGTGGTATAGACCTTAAAAAATGGGTAGGAGCTACATAGATGGGAGGCAGTGAGGGCGTGCCAAGCAAGAAGAGTGGTATGAGCAAGACTACAGATGCTAAAGATGTCTGAGTAGGCTCAGGATGTGGGGAGGAGAGCTTGTCTGGGAAATAGAGCTGAGTCAGAGTAGTTGAAAATTCAGTGAGAAGGATGAGTTGAAGCTAAGATTCTGTCGCAAAGGTTAACTGCCATGCTAAGGAGCTTCAAGTTTTTGAGCAGGACAGAGACAAAAATTAATGGAGTTTAAAAGAAATGAAGAAGATCATCACAATGTCACAAAGTGATGACCAGGATATGGTTTTTTTTTTTCTTTTTCAAGAAAAGAGCAAGGTACAGAATCATTAATGTATTACTCAGCACTCTATGTAACTAACGCTGGGTGTTGATTCCGCGTGCATGTGTGCATTTGGAACAAAACACTTGGAGAAGCCAAAATTCCTAAAATTATTTAACTAAAGGCTAGAGAAGGAACCAAAAATGAAAGAGTATACTAAATAGTGCTTTAGTTTTAGCTTTAGAATTATATAAAAGCTGTCAGTGGAACAAGGATATCAGTTTTATTTAAGAAAGGAAGAAAGTGTCTTAGAAGGAGGCGTTTTCCTTATAGTGAGGAAGAAGCACTTCATTCACTATTTTAAAGGAAGAAATAAACCTTGGATCCATGGTAGTTCTGTTTCATCGCTCCTAGTTCTGTAGTTACTTACGAACAATGTAAACATGAAAGTATTTTAGGAATAGTAAGAATCCATAGAATCAATCAAGGGGTTACAATTTAATATGAGATTTTTTTAAAAAAAGAATCAATCAAAGGGAACCCAGGCTAAACCAGACCATCAAAGAGGTGGGTGCTGGCATCCAGTCTCAGGGAACGAAGCATGAGACAAAAGCATGTTCAGCTGCCATTGCCGAACACCTACTATCTATCACTACTGTTCTTACCTGGGCTAACCTCGTTGGGGTTTTCTGGCTGAACCCTTCATTTTTTAATGAGTAAGCCTCATTCCACAGAAGACATTTATTTCAAGGTACAATCCCCAATTTTTACCAAGTTTTCATCACATTGTATAATTAATCATTAGTTCTCTTAAATCTAGTTTAGACTAAATGTCAAACCGTGAAACAAACCCTGATAAGTGTACGTTTATTATATTTCAAGATAGATTTATATTTAATCAGAGGAGATGAATTGCTTCCTCTTTCTCAGTGTTACTGTAAATATGACTTCTTGTAAGCCTTGTTCAGGAAATGTAGTAAGGGTGACAAAATGATTAGAGGAATAGACTTGTTTTCATTACTTAGAACACATCAGTTCTACAGTTAAACATATAGCAGGCATTAGAAGGATTTTGTTTTTACAGCCTTTCATTTGCCTTTGCCCTTGATGGTTCCCTGTTTCAAGGGACAGTGTGCCTGGACGACTCTTTTATTTCTATCAGGTGCCCCTTTCTTACTGTGTACACAGAGTGTACTATGCTGTGGCACCATCATATTACTATAAGAATTTCTAAATGCTTAATCCCATTTTCTGAACTTAACTGGCACTTTTGGGTCCCTGTGCTTAGGGTCCTTTCTCACTCTGTGTACACGATGGAAAAGAAATAGAATATTCTTCCACATGATACATTTTTTAATACATTGCTTTCTAAGGGCCATGAAATCTCATGCACACAAAGGAAAGGGTGATAACTCCTAGGCTCTGATTTGCTTTGAAATAGTCCTTTTTGGAGACCTTAACTACGAGATGCTACACCAGTGTCTGTCTCATCTTGGCAGGTTTTGGCTCAAGGAATGAACAGTAGGTTGCCTGCCTCCTTGTTGTTACTAGAAAAAGCTAATTGTGGAATTCGTGGAAAAAGTTACAATTTATTTTGCAATTCTGTCTTGTTGCCTCTCCACCCTCTCACCTATGACTTAGTTTCCTTCAGTGTATTTGTTATAGGACTGACCAGAGGTTGCCAAACTACGTAGAACAATAGTCATTAATTTTTTTAAATTTAAAGACATCTCTTGAACATAGAAAATTTACTTTAGATCCCTACGTTATGATAATTTAGTATTTGTGATAAAAATATGCAATGAAAATGCTCTTGGGTATTTAGTAATAATTGTAAATGAATTTGGATTTTATTAGTTATAGTGGCATACTCATAAATGTGAATCATGGTAGTGCCAATTAACTGTGAGCTGTTACTCATATTGCAGTGTTCAATATAAATATGGATTTGTGAACCCCTGTCAATATCATTGTGTACTTCCAAAGTCTGGGGACTGGTACAGATTGGATTCCTGACGAGTACTTGTGACATTGTGCTTGGCATTTGTATTAGTCCATTTTCTCACTGCTGAGAAAAACATACCAGATACCAGGAAGAAAAAGTGGTTTAATTGGACTTACAGTTCCACATGACTGGGAAGGCCTCAGAATCATGATGGGAGGTGAAAGGCACTTCTTACATGGTGGCATCAAGAGAAAATGAGAAGCAAAAGCAGAAACCCCTGATAAACCCATCAGATCTTGTGAGATTTACTCACTATCATGAAAATAGCATAAGAAAGACTGGCCCCCATGATTCAGTTACCTCCCTCTGAGTCCCTCCCACAACATGTGGAAATTCTGGGAGACACAATTAAAGTTACTATTTGGGTGGGGACACAACCAAACCATAGTAGCATGTTTATGCATGTTACCTTATTTTCAATATGATACTGTATTTGGTCCATGAGTTGTTTAGAAGTATAGGAGGTTTTCTTACTTTTTTTATTGGTTTCCAACTTCATTTCATACATTGTGGTCCAAGAATATTGCCAGTTGATACCAATTCTTGGAAATATTCTGGTACAGTATTTGCTTTATGGCTTAGCAAATGATTTATTTTTATAAATCTTCCATATAAACTTGAAAAAGATGAGTTTTCTCCAATTGATAGGTACTAGATTGTAGATATATCCATTAGATCAAACTTAACTGCACTATTCAAATTTTCTTTGTACCTACAGAATTTTGTCTACTGTATCTATAACTGAAAAAAATCATGTAAATATCCCACTGCAGTGATAGATTTCTCTGCTTCTGAATGTAGTTTTGTAAAATTTTATTTTATATAGTTTGATGCTATGTTATAGGTGATAAACGTTTAAAAGTATCTGTCATGTTTTTCTGGTGAATTGAACCTTTTTAAAATTATGTATTGACTCTAAATTTTTTTCTTTATTCTTGGTCTATTTCTAAATATTTTCTTTTGGTTTATTTTGTATCTAATTATTTTGTATCACATTTTGTGAGTGGTAGTAGAAGTTTTAAGTATATACCTACTGTATATTTTTCCTCTCAGTCTTTCCTCTTCCTATGTTTCAAATGTGTTTCTTTTAAACAGCCTATATCTATTTTGTTTTATTTTTACAGTCTGTAAATCTTCACCTGTTCTTGAGATTTAAATTCGTGTGTATTTATTATAGTACCGATATATTTGTTTTTATTTTTACCATATTCTTTGTGCTTCCTAATTATCTTGCTCTTTTTGTATTTTTTTCTCTTTTCTTGGTTTCTTTTAGATTTATTCGGGATCCCCCAACCTGCTGCTTCCAACTCCGTTCTCTTTCTCCTACATGTTAGAAGTTATGTACTTTATTTCTGTGGCTTCAGTGGCTATGCTAGCTGTTTTAAGATGCATATTTAAACTAAAGTCTAAAATTAACCTGTATATTTAAGTATATATAGTGATAAAAGCATATTTAAATGCTTAAACTTTGATGTCCCCCTCACAACTTTTTAAAATCTAGTATATTGCCATTCTCTATATGTGACAACTTAATCATTATGGTTTAATATGTTAGTACTTACTTAGATTTACCCACCTCTTTAATATTTTTTGCTCATCATTTCTTCTGCATCTCAAACCTTCCATTGGGGTCTTCCTTCTTTTGCCTGAAGTACCTCTTTCAACATTTTTTAAATCAAAAAACTCTTGATAGAAAACTGTGGTTTTGTTTTCTTGAAAATGACTTTAATTTGCCCTCTGAAGACATGATTTATAACAGTACAGAATTTTAGGTTGACAGTTATTTTATCGGAGTATACTAAGATATTATTTCATTGTGTTCTGGCATCCATTGGTGCTGCTAAGAAGTCAGCAATTGATTGTTTTAAATACCATTTCTTAGCAGGTGATATGTCGTGCCTTTCCATCATTTTTAAGATCTTTATCCTTGTAGTTCTGCATTTTTACAGTGGTATGACTAGTTGTGGATTTCTTTTTATTTATCCTACTTTGAATGTATTGGACTTGTTACATCTGAGGTCATACAACATTGCTAGAAAGTTCTAAGTTAATATCCATTAAATACTGTTTCTTTCCCATTCTGCTTATTACTCTTTCTAGTACTCTTATTAGATGTTGTATTACTCCATTTTCATGCTGCTGATGAAGACATACCCGAGACTGGGCGATTTACAAAAGAAAGAGGTTTATTGGACTTACAGTACCACATGGCTGGGGAGCCCTCCCAATCACTTCATAAGGTGAAAGGCATAACTCACGTGGTGGCAGACAAGAGAAGAGCTTGAGCAGGGAAACTCTCATTTTTAAAACCATCAGATCTCTTGAGACTTATTCACTGTCACAAGAACAGCACAGGAAAGACCTGCCCCCATGATTCAATTACCTCCCACTAGGTCCCTCCCATAACATGTGGGAATTCAAGATGAGATTTGCGGGGGGACACAGCCAAACCATATCAGATGTACACAGGTTACATAGGTGTACATCTAATTAGCTTTTCGTTCTCACCTTCATATTTCTTAACCTCTTTTTAAGATTTGAATTTGTCTGTATGAGCTAATTGAAGATAATATATTCCTATATATCTGCCAACTCAGTAATTCTTCATCTATGTGCAATACACTTGTTTAATATATTAATCAGATACTCCATTTCATTTATAGAAGTTTGAGCTCTTTTAAGTCTGTTCCCATTCATTGTTTATGGACCTTTTCCCCTTGTTCATACATATCTTCAGACTTGAATTGCTTCAAATATATTAAATATAATTTAGTTATTAGTTAATATTTAATTATTAATATTTGAAATAATAATTGTCAGAATTGGTCTGACTATTTCAATATCAGAAATATACTAGTTACTTAAATAATTTTTGTTTCTTGGTGTGTTATTACGTATTTTCCTTTTAGCAGCTCTTTTGTCTTGGAACTTTATGAGACTCCTTTGAGACTTTCATTAATCTTAAGTCCTCTAATTGTGTTGGCTTTTGAGAGTTGCCTGGAGTATCTCTACCTGAGAACCTCTTTACATTATATTCTTCCTTTGAAGTTCTTCAGACCAAAAACGTACTATGAATTGAGGCATCAAAGCTATTGATGTGAGGAAGACCTTGTGGTTACAGATTCTTATGAGAAATCTTTCTTTTTCCTCCACACAGCATCAAGGTAGAGACAGACAAGTTTCTTGGTTGCCCCATTACCTTATCCATATACTATATTCATATGCTAAGGATATAACTCTTTGGAACCCTACCTTATGAGGGAGTTTTCTGTTATGTATGCAGGGAGAGTGGAATCTGGGCTTCTTATATCTTATGCTCTGGGCCCTGTGAAACTATCAGAGTTGAAATTCACAGTCTTCAGAGTTTAATAGAAGCCTAAAGGTGAAGCCTAGTTGCTCAGATACCTCCTAAGAGTCTCATTTCACCTCATTTGCGAGCTGGATGATGTACTTTTAAATATTTTTTCATATTTTATTCAGGATATTTTGACTGAGAGGTACATTCAGGGTAGCTAATTCACCACGAAAGCTGCAAGAAATAGAACATATGTTGTTTTATTTCATTCTTCCACCAACCACATTCTATACAGAAGAAGGGTTAAATATAGTTGAAAATCAAACAGTTAATAATATTTGAATGTAAAACTAGGTCTTTTGACTCAAGGCCATGGTTGTGTTGTGTTTTGTTTTGTTTTCAAACCCTGTGTTACAACCTCCTCCTGGTAGAAGCCTTAAAGAGATAAATATATTCATCCTAACTTGTAGCACTGATTGTGTTTTATAACGTTAGTGATTATTGTTAAGCATTTGGGACTTTCTTACCTTAATTTACATCCTGGTCTTGAGGAAGTAGTATATGATAGTTTGGGTTCCTAAAATGAATATTTCAAAAATTGTTTCCTTTGATCATTCGTAGGAATACAAACTGAGCTGTGCAATTATTCCTAATGATAGCCTGTCCAAGTCCAACTCAAGTTTTTGAAATTTCTGCAGTGCCTTTAAGTATGCGTGTGTACATCACATTCAGTGCTTTGTTTGGGGGCATATTGGGATTTTGGGGGAGAAATAGAAGGAGGTATTCAATTCTTATACAGAGTATCTTAAAGCCAATTCATTTATTTTATGATAGCTTAAAAGCCACCTGAGGCATGCTATATATGGGCCATTAGAGGAAATAATATGTTTACTTTAAACTTTGTGTGCAATGCTAAAAATTTTAACTTTATCTTCTAATGTAATTATAAGCAATTAACAGTTTCATCTTAATTATTGATATACAGATCCTGATTGCTGTGGTACATCTTTCTTCTTGTGACCATAGACAAAACATCTTTGAAAGCATTTTGATAAGGCTGAATAATATGTTGTTAATTAAGCTCACAATTTTTTCCATTGGTTAAGATAAAGGCAGTTTCATTTGTAACCCAGAAAGTTTACAGATGATATTGATAATTTATCCCTATGCAACTTTGCATTTTATGCAGTCTTTTGCAATAATCATAACTTATCTTCTAGCCTTTATCTGATCATTTTGATCCATTGTGTGTCCTGCTGTCAGAATGACCTCTATTACAGTTTTATTTGATCATGTAACTTCCTTACATCAAATCCTACAGGTTAATACACAGACTCCTTACCATGCAGTCCTGCCAAACTGTGCTTACCTCTGAATGGTCACCTTATTTTGCCTCTCAATACATAGTTTGACACAATCAGTTGCCCTAGTTCTTAAAAATGTCTCATCCATCTCTGGCTTAAATAACATATATACACTCACAATTCACAGATATGTTTGTTCAGCCTGACCATGCTTCTGCATTCCAGGCTCATTCATTCAACATTCCAAATGTAACATGTTTTAAAGAGGAGCCTTGTCTTGTGTTCTCTAATCCTGTTTCTTCCCTCTCCATCCCCATCTCAGCTGTGCAAGTCAAAAACTTAGGAAATGTCTAAGACTCTCTTTCTCTTCTACCCCGCACCCAAGCAAGTTCTCATTAGCTGTACCTTCAAAACATGTCTGCCCTCTGCTCAGCCTCTTCATCTCCACTGCTGTTACCCTCATCAAAGTCACCATCATCTCTCACCTGAATGTGTTCAGTGTCCTCCTCACTGGTCTCTGTGCTCTCACTACAGTCAGTTCTCATAGCAGCCAAAGAGATCTTCTTAGAAACATAAACCATTGTCTTCTCTCATTGTAACCATCCAGGAAATCTCCAAACACTCCACTGGAAATCCAAATGAAATCCCAAGGTCCTTTCCTAATGGCTTGCAGGACCATCCATGGTAGCCTCTGCTGTCTCTCTGAGCCCGTGCTCTTGCACTTTCCCTTTTGCATGCTGTTCTCTAGACATAGTGGCCCCTCGTTCTTCGCACACATGAAGCACATTCTCTTCTTCCTCAAAAGCTGCTCTTTCTTCAGATACTACCATGGCTCATGCTCTCATTTTAGTCAATTGTTTTCTCACTGTTTTAGGTTGCTTCTGATCGACTTATAAAATAATCAGTCAGATATTGCTGCATTTGAGACAACCACAAAACCACAGTGACATACAACGGTGCACATCTCCAGACTGAGGATCGGGACTGGGTTGTTGCTTTCTTTCAAGCTTCAGAATTGCCTGGCTTTAGCTTCTTGCTGCGGTTTGTCCTCCTATCTGCTCCATGTCTTTCATTGTTCTGTCCCTGGCTTGATGGATGTTTGTCAGATAAATGAGTAAAGGAAGGAATAAATGAACAGCAATTAAGAGAACAAAGGAAGGAATAGATAATAGAAATTAAGTAGTATAAGTCGCTTCACCTACATTCATCTCGTGTGCCATGATTATTGTAAGAACCTAAGATATTTCTGCCACATCTTCTGTTTTATTTTTACATGCACAGATCAGAGAACAGGCATGTGTTTCTCGGGCCTGGTGAATGGTCGCTGTGCACAAGAGCTCCCGGGGAGAATGACAAAAATGCAGTGCTGCTGTGAGCCTGGCCGCTGCTGGGGCATTGGAACCATTCCTGAAGCCTGTCCTGTCAGAGGTTCTGGTACGTGGCTGGCTGCTGGTGTTCTCGGGACAGACACTGTTAGGGAAATTAGTAACAATGATCTATGTCTATTTTGCACTCTGGGAGACCAAGGCGGGTGGGTTGCTTGAGTCCAGAAGTTCAAGACCAGCCTGGGCAACGTGACGAAACCCCATCTCTACCAAAAATACAAAAATTACAGGCTTGGTGGTGCACGCCTGTAATCCCAGATACTTGCAGGGCTGAGGTGGGAGAATCACAAGAGCGTGGGCAGTCCAGGCTACAGCAATCCATGATTGTGCCACTGCACTCCAGCCTGAGTGACAGAGTGAGACCCTGTCTCAAAAAATATGTATATTTTGCTCTTCTCCTTGAAGTCAAGTCATATTTGTCTTCCTTTGTGTATTTTTAATATGACTTGAGGGTTTTTGTGGGGAATGAGATAGCATTGTTATTTAGGATCAGTTTTGATAATACCCAATTCAGTAACATCAGACAAATTCCTCAAAGCCGATTGACTTGTTTTTGTCCAAGTATATTTTTAAATTATTTTGAATGTTGTTATTTCAATTCAGTTTTTAAATCTCCTGATCTTTTATTCCAGAGCTTAAATATCTTTGAAGAAGAAAGCTCTGTCTTTATTTCAGGAATACCTTCAGCTTAGAATGTCTCAGTCTTTGAAGATATTTTCTCTCTTCTCATGATCTTGAAAATTAATCATGCAAGAGTGTGATGATGCCTCTTACTAACTTTGCTATGGTAACTGCCATATAAATGATGCTATATTGGGAAATAAGGGTTAATGAGAAGTAGTTCTTGATATGTGTAAAATGAGTAGTCAAGTACAATTAGTGCTTATCACTTAAAGTTATATTAATATATTCAATTATATTATTATTTTCTCTTTGAATTAAAATCATGAAAAATAATTAAATCTTTGAAATGTGCTTACAAAGATTTATACCAATATATACTGCTATCAGAAAAAATATCAAGACACATTCATCATTCTTTCAAAATCTGTCATAAAATACCAAAATCAATAACTATTAGTAAGGCAACAAAGGGCGCAATTAATGCCTAGTAAATAATTTTAGATTCTCCTAGTTCCACTAGTAGTACATAATTAATACTTTATATTTCTTTGGGTATAGTGCCTTAATTCTGCAAACAGTTAAGGAAATAAGACAATTGCTATCTTCTTGCTTCTCGTTACTCGACTTTGTCACTTGGACAAAAAAGGAGCAGATTTTAAAGCTTATTAGATATTGTATACCATTAAAATCCATGTTAGAAAATCTTTTTGTCTAACATGGATTTTAATGGTATACAATATCTAATAAGCTTTAAGCATTTTTATTCAAGTAAATTTCCTATATTCATAATTATGTCTGGAATTTTATGCATTGCACTTAGGGTGCATAAAGTAAAAATGCACATATAAATCATTATTTGTTTATGCAACTCAGTTAAAACAATGTGACATACAGGTTTTAAATTTTTTTCTAAAACTTTTTTTCCTTTTTCTTGCTGCTGCCAGCATTAAAAACGTGTAGAGATAGTAATCTACTTAATCATATTGTGTAGTATAGGTAAGCCAAAGCGACCTAGTACAATGTACCAATTGCTTTTATTATGCAAGAAGACATTCACTTAAACTTTCTTAAGTTAAACTTTCTTTTTTTCTAGAGGAATATCGCAGACTTTGCATGGATGGACTTCCAATGGGAGGGATTCCAGGGAGTGCTGGTTCCAGACCTGGAGGCACTGGGGGAAATGGCTTTGCCCCAAGTGGCAATGGCAATGGCTATGGCCCAGGAGGGACAGGCTTCATCCCCATCCCTGGAGGCAATGGCTTTTCTCCTGGCGTTGGGGGAGCCAATGTTGGGGCCGGAGGACAAGGGCCTATCATCACTGGACTAAGTAAGTGGTTAGTTTTCTTGTGGACTCTTTAGTTTTCTGCCTCAACTGATATTCTAATATCTAACATAATTTTAATTTTTCAAAAGGGTTGTGTGAACACACTTGCACACGTGTATGTGTGAGAGAGAGAGAGAGAGGGAAACCTATTTCAGAGTCTGATATGTAGTAATACCAAATTTAGCAAAATATAACTTTTCTGTTCTGTAAACTCTCTGTTAGAGAAAAGAATGTGTGACCCAGGTTCTCTTTGAAAATACATACGAGAGCCCAATAATATTCCAATCCAGTTGACACCACCAAAAAGCATGTTTTTGGTTCCAGTGTATTTCATTTGGCTGTTTGCAGCTGCCCTATTCAAATACCTCCTTGAGTTATTTTCCAGAACCATTTCTCAACTGAGATAAACTGAATGTTTTGTCCTGTGCCAATTCAAATATTGTAATGTACATATCTTTCCTCACCCTTTTTTGTTAAATTGCTTAAGAAATTGAAAACCATGGACTTCAGACCAGAGTTGGCATTCGTGTACTTGACATTTAACTTCATTCTTTTTAGAAGCGCTTCTCTTGCTAATAATATTTAAGGATGCCCTATAGTGTTATGTTTATTCTTTTTGGCATATTGCTGATTTACTGTATCTGAATATCAGCAGACTTACAAAGGAGAAATGGAAAGCACTCAAATGTACGGTAGAACATTCCTGAAATTTGAAAAAGACATCATTATGGGCAAGATTTCCAGATGTGTAACTTAACAAATGCAAGTTACAGCCATGTGTCTCAGTAATATTTTTTAGATTGTCCACATTACAGTTTTAATAAAATATAAAATCATATGAGCTTCTAATATATACCTAATTAATTTACCATTAAATGTCCTTTAAAAATCAATTTAGGAAAGAAATGCATGTTGTAATGATTAAATATAATTGTACTTTTAATTTTCCGTAGCAATTCTGAACCAGACAATAGATATCTGTAAGCATCATGCTAATCTTTGTTTAAATGGACGCTGTATACCTACTGTCTCAAGCTACCGATGTGAATGCAACATGGGTTATAAGCAGGATGCAAATGGAGATTGTATAGGTAAGTTCCTTATTCTTTAACAATCCTTCTTAGTTTTTTTAGTAGCTGTTGGATTACAGAATCAAATTGGAGTGAATATGATTTTTTGTCTTTTGAAATAAAGCTAATTTCCAAACTGTCTCTTCTGTGTGTATGCTATTCAATATGCCCCCTTAACCTATGCTGAGCTAGATCACTTCAAGAATTTCCTACCCTTTCAGGTCTTAAATATTGTAATATCTGTCTCTGACTCTCCCTTTCCTTCCTTCTTAGAATTGCTTACTCTTAATATAAACTAAAAAAGGAATCTGTGTAACAATGAATATATTTTGAAAACAATTTGTCGAGCATGAATCCATTTTTAAAAGATGACAAGACACCAGTGGACTAAAATCTGATACGTCAGGGCAGTAGTTTTCAAATATGTTGGTCTCAGACTCATTTAAACTCTTAAAATCATTGGTTATCTCTATTTCAGTAGTTACCTAATTCGAAATTAAAGATGAAAATATTAAAACATTTATTGATTTATTGAAAAATAACAATAATAAACCCGTTGCATGTTAATATAAGTAACATTTTTATGAAAAACTTCATTTTTGAAAACACAGTGTGTGGAAACAAATGTTGTTATTTTACATTTTTGCAAATCTTTTAAATGTCTACCAGCTGGATTGTCATGGCTGCTTCTGCATTTAAGGTGTGGTGATAATGTTGTTTTGTTGAGGAATGAACATCTGTCCTCAAACAGATTCATAAATGGAAAAGAAGAAGAATACCACATAGGCTTTTCAGATAATTGTGGTTGTTCTTTGATATTCCACTAAAACGTACAGGGAGTAATTCTTAAAGTTTAGTTAACCATATAGAATCTGAAACCATGTTAGCATACTTTTTGTAACATGGTCTATTGGTTTGTCTAATGTTTGAATGGATTTTGTAACATGCATTGGTCATTTGGAATATACTGATTCACTGTATTATTCAGATCTTTCCAAGGTTGACATATTTTACTATATACTATCAAAAAACTGTATTTGATAATATCACCATCAAACTCATAAAAATACCTTCAAATTTCTGGGAAACTGTCAAGCACACAGTGTTAAATACTCTTTCTGAATTCTGTCACTTTTAAGGTTGGATTTTAACGTTAGCATCAAATGCAGTCTGTTGTTTTTCTTAAAGTGACAGGCTCAATTCATTATTTTCAAGAAAATGTCTGCCAGATTAATAACTCGGAGTAACTACAATTTGTCTGTCAGTCATTCTTCAAGTAAAAACAGTATTCTGCGGAAAAAGCTGCTAATGGAGTACACGACTCAAACAACTACACAGGAACTTTTCCTTGAGACACAGGCACTCACAGTGCTTCAATCAGCAACAATGTGTAATGTACATTTTGTCACAAATATTTTTAAAATGTATATTCAAGAGTCAAGATTATTATTAACTTCATGATGTCATCAATGATATTATTTTTTTTTTTTTGAGATGGAGTCTCGCTCTGTCACCCAGGCTGGAGTGCTGTGGTGCGATCTCGACTCACTGCAACCTCCACCTCCCAGGTTCTTGCAATTCTCCTGCCTCAGCCTTCCAAGTAGCTGGGACAACAGCTGCACGCCATCATGCCCGGCTAAATTTTTGTATTTTAATAGAGATGGGGTTTCACTGTGTTGCCCAGGCTGGTCTTGAACTCCTGAGCTCAGGCAATCTGCCCATCTCAGCCTCCCAAAGTGCTGGGATTACAGGTGTGGGCCACTGTGGCCAGCCCACCAATGATATTCTTAAGTGAAAATGTCTTTTTTAAATACCCTGTGAGTTCATGGCATTGACTGCTAGGACAGTTTGGTGCTACTGCCTTAATCTGTGCTAAGCCACCATCATTGCTCTTGTGCCATCGGAGCAAATGTTAACATGATTAAAAATAATAATAATAAATAGCATCTTAATATGATTGTGAAAATAGTTTTGAATCAAACTCACTCTGAAAGGATCTCAGTGGTTTCTAGGGTCCCAGAGACCACACCTTGAGAACAGCCGCTATAAAGAGGCCCCAACTTTCTTATAGGTCATATACAAAAAGTTTAACAGTGAGAGAGTTGTGTGGCACTCAGGAGACACATTCCCACAGAATCAGTGGTAGTGGTAGGCTTGGAAGTTCTGATTCCCTAAATGCCATTTATATTGATTTGTGCTCATAAACTATGATCTCTACTAGTGATGTGGTAAAAGGAGAGACCATCAGGAACATCTCATTTAGCAGCAGAATCTGCAGTAGCTAGGGGTTACATTAGTGTCTGTGAAGGATAAGAAATTTCCCCATGGAGTTAATAAAGGTCAGTAGAGAGCGGCCAAGATGGCTGAGTAGACATAGCCAGAAAGAGCATTTCCTACCAACAGACCAGACCATCAAGAAGACTGGCACACTCTGAGAGAATCTTCAGAAGGAAGGCATTAAAAGTGTATGGAGGAGCACATGGACCCCCTGGACTGAAGTAGGAGGAAGCTGGGAAGCCTTCATGGGGTTGCCAAGGACCAAGACTTGTTCCTGACCCCCAGCAGTTCCTGAGGAATGAGTGAGTTAAATAGGTGAGGAGTGGCCCACTCTTAGTAGGGATCTCTGGAATCCGACCTGCAGGAGATCCCAAAACCTGTATGGACATTTGAGCTGACAGGGAGAGCTGCTTGGATAGGTAGCAGGGACAGGACTCCAGCCTGTGCAGAGCCCAGAGGGTTTGGCACTGGAATGGCTGTGACACCCATACCCCAAGGCTTGTCATTTTCTAGGGGGCTTTGGCATTGGTTGGTTGTTGGACCTGGATAGAGCAGAGCAATCTTGCCCATGGGACAGGGCCAGTCTGATCTGAGTGTCCTCCATCTGCCAACCTCTCTCAGTGTTCCTGCGTGGCTGTGTCTACTTGCAGCACAGCCTCAGATGCCCATCTGGAGCTCTTCCCAGTGGTCACCACCATAGCTCCTTTGCCAGCAAACCCTGCCTAACCATTGGAGAACTTCAGTAGATGGGCCTCTGTCAACATGCTCCCACCTATAGCCTCTCCCCACTACTTTGCTGGCATGCACGTGCCCACAGCCTCCCCCCATTGCTTCGCTGGCACACATGCACATAGGCCTCACCACCCCATCACCACTGACAAGTTCTTAAGAAAGAAGCAAACTGATCTGAAAGTGCTGAAAAACTCGCTACAAGAATTTCATAATACAATCAGAAGTATTAACAGAAGAATAGAAAAAGTTGAGGAAAGAATCTCAGAGCTCAAAGACTGGTTCTTTGAAACAGTTCTTTGAAACATATTTGAAGATATTGCCCATGAAAATTTCTCCAACCTTGTTAAAGAAGTCAACATTCAAATTCAGGATGTCCAGAGAACCCTTGTAATTATTATACAAGGTGACCAACCTCAAGACATATAATCATCAGATTCTCCAAGGTCAACAAGAAATAAAAAATTTTTAAGGCAACTAGAGAGAAACGAACAGGTCACCTACAAAGGGAACCCCATCAGGATAACAGTGGACCTTTCAGCAGGAACCCTACAAGCCAGAAGAGTTTGGGGGCCTATGTTCAGCATTCTTAAAAAAAAAGAAATCCCAACCAAGAATTTTATATTCAGCCAAACAAGATTCATACGTGCAGGAGAAATAAAATATTTTTCAGACAAGCAAACGCTGAAGGAATTTGCCACCAGACCGACCTGCCTTACCAAGAGGTCCTTGAGGGAGTGTTAAACATAGAAATGAAAGACTGTTACCAGCCACCACAAAAACAAACTTAAGTACATACACCATTGACACTCTAAAGTAACCACACAATCAAATCTGCATAACAACCTGCTAATGCAATGACAGGATCAATCAGCACGTAACAATATTATCCTTGAAAATGAACAGGCTAAATGACCCACTTAAAAGGCACAGAGTGGCAAGATAGATAAACAAACAAAATTCAACTCTATGTTGTCTTCAAGAGACCCATCTCACATGCAGTGACATCCATAAGCTCAAAGTAAAAAGATGGAGTAAAAGCTACCAAGCAAATGGAAAACAAAAAACAGTGGGAGTTGCTGTTCTAATTTAACACAAAACAGACTTTAAACCAACAATGATTTAAAAAGACAAAGAGCGGCATTACATAATAATAAAGGTTCAATGCAACAAAAGATTTCGCTCTCCTAAACATACATGCACCCAACACTGGAGCACCCAGATTCATAAAACAAGATTTTAGAGACCTACAGAGAGACTTAAATAACAACACAATAGTAGTGGGAGGCTTTAACACCCCACGGACAGTATTAGACAGATCATCAAAGCAAAAAACTAACAAAAGCAGCTGCAACAAAAACAATAAATGACAAATGAGACCTAATTAAACTAAAGAGCTTCTGCACATCAAAAGAAACTATCAGGTAAACAACCTCTGGGAGTAGTAGAAAATATTTGCAAACTATGCCTCTGGCAGTAGTCTAATGTCCAGAATCTACAGGGAACTTAAATTACAAGTGAAAAATAATCTCATTAAATAATGGGTAAAAGAATGAGCAGACACTTCTCAAAAAAAGACATACGTGCAGACAACAAGCATATGAAAAAACAAGAAGCTCAGCATCACCTCTCATTAGAGAAATGCAAATCAAAACCACAATGAGATACCATATTATACCAGTCAAAATGGCTGTTATTAAAAAGTAGATACTGGTAAGGTTGTGAAGAAAAGAATGCTTATTCACTGCTGTGGGAATGTAAATTAGCTCCGCCACTGTGGAAAGCAATTTGGAGATTTCTTGAAGAATTTAAAACAGAGCTACCATTCAACCCAGCAATACTGGGTATAAACCCAAAGGAATATAAAATGTTCTATCATAAAGACACATGCACACATATGTTCATCACAGTACTATTCACAATATAAAGACATGGAAGCAACCTAAATGCCCATCAATGGTGGACCGAATAAAGAAAATGTGGTACATACACACCATGGAATACTACATAGCCATAAAAAAAGAATGAGACCATGTCCTTTGCAGCCACGTGGATGGAGCTGGAGGCCATGGTCCTAAATGAATTAACACAGAAACAGAAAACCAAATACCATATGTTCCCATTTATAAGTGGGAGCTAAACATTCAGTATGCGTGGACACAAAGAAGGGAACAAGAGACACTGGAGCCTGCTTGAGAGTGGAAGGTGGAAGGAGAGTGAGGATCAAAAAACTACCTATCAGGCCATGGGTGATGAAATAATCTTCACACCAAACCCCTGTGACATGCAATTTTCCTGTGTTAGAAATCTGTACTTGTACTCCCTGAACCTAAAATAAAAGTTGGAAAGAAATATGTGTGTATGTGTGTGTACAACATTTCTTTCTACCTGAGTTCTGAGCCAATTGAGAGGCAAAGAGCCCATTTCATATGGAGTTCCAAAAAATTTTGAAAATTAAAGCTGTTTGTGCTGTCTAGACTCCTTATTTGTGCTTGCTTAGTTTGAAGTCTTAAAAAAGTTGGTTGTGATCCTAAAATGTACTACATGTTCTCAGACACTAGTCAAAGCTGTGATTAATACTCTCAGCTTTGGACCTATATCTGAAAAATGCCAACTATAATTTCATCTAGAGCCTTGGTTTTTCCAAGTAGATTTTTGGTCCCCAGGTGCCACTTGAATATTTTCTCAAGTTTTCCCAACCTGTGCACCCTGTGTTGAAGAATAGAGAGATTCTAAGCATTTATTTCTAAAAGTTAAGGAGGAAAATGAAGCTCTAAAGGTGGGCTGTAAAACAGCCCCTGAGTTCCTCAAACAATGTCTTATATCATAGGTGTTCATGACTCCTAAAAGTCTGTAAGCTCAAGAAGACAAGGCCATGTCTTTTTCTTAGTTAATCATGATGGAAGTGTGCAGATATTTAAACTAGCTTTATTGTGGTTTAACTGACATACAATAAGTTGTGTATATTTGAAGCATACGGGTTGGTAAGTTTTGATGTGTGTATACCAATAAAATTATGACCACAATCGGATAATGAACATATCTGTCACCCTCATAAGGTTTACCTTTGCTCCTTGTAATCTCTCCATCTTGCTCCCCCTTTCATCCATCCCCAGCCCCCATGCTGTCCCCAGGCAATAACTGATCAATCACTGTACATTAGTTTGCATTGTGTAGAATTTTATAAAAATGGAATCTTACTGTTACATATATGCCTTTTGTCTGGTTTCCTTTAGTGAGCTTAATCTGTGATTCATCTATGTTGTGGGGGTAAATGATTGATTTCTTTTTGTTGTGGAATAGTATTTTATTGTATGGATATACCACAGTTTATTTATATATTCCAGTGTTGATAGTCACTTATTTTGTTTCCAGTTTCTGGCTATTACAAATAAAGCTCTTATGAACATTCATGGACAAGCATTTGTAAGCATTTTAGTTTTCTTGAGTATATTCCTGGGTGTGGAGTGGCTGGATTATGTGAGGGGAATATATTTAATTATTTAAGAAACTGCCAAAACGTACTATTTTACATTTCTAGCAGCAGTATATGAGAGTATCAGTTACTCCATAACCCCAAGCCATCACTTGGTATGGTCAGGTTTTTACATTTAGCTATTGTAATAGGTATACAGGGGTTTCTCATTGTGGTTTTAATTTACATTTCTCTAATGAGTCACATTAAAAAGATGTTGACTATCTTTTCATGGGTTTATTTGATCTGACGCTTCTTTGGTAAAGAATCAGTTGAAATCTTGGTCCACTTTAAAATTATTTTCTTATTCAGTTTTGAGGGTTCTTTGTTTATTCTGGATATAAGTCCTTATCAAGTATATGATTTACACATGTTTTTCCTACCCTGTGACTTGCCTTTTCTTCTTGTAACATATCTTTTAAAGTGTTGGATTTTTTAATTCTAATAAAATTCTATTTATTAAGTTTGTTGTTTTATGGATCATGCTTTTGATGTTGTATCTAGGAAATCTTTGCCAAATCTAAGAGTTTTCTTCACAAGAGTTTTCTTCAATGTTTGCTTCTAGAAGTTATCTAGTTTTAGGCCTTGGATCCATTTTGTGTTAGTTTTTTAATATTGCATGAAGTTTATTTTTGTAGTGTATTAATAACCATCACCCTTTGTTGAAAAGAGTATCTTCTCTCTATTGCATTGCCTTTGCACCTCGTTGAAAATCAGTTGCTCGTATATATTGGGTCTGTTTCTGGACTCTCAGCTCTGACTCATCTACTTAGGAGCTTGCTGCATTCTGCCAGGGTTCCCCCATCTGCACCATGGTCTGAAAACTCTATTAAAGCCATAAGCCGAAATAGTCATGCTATTCACTGTTTTCCACCTCATAGGGCTCTATAGTCTTTGTCACCTGTTGCCAAGTTTCTTGAAAACCATGATTTCTTATACGTTGTCCATTTGTTTGTGTATTTGAAGAAGTGGGGGTAAATCTCTCTTAGCTGGGAACAGAAATGTCCCCTATTTTTTTAGTGTAAAGATTGTGGCATGAAAAAAATGGGACAAAAACGCCAGCTAGTGAATCTTTATATAAGCCTAGGCAAGAAATTATGACAATAGTGATGTAGGACTGCAGAAATACTTAATGATTCTACAAGTGCTTGGGAGGTTAATCAGTGGAATCTGATGACCCAGTTGTGGGAAATCAAAGAATAGAAAACTACAATGATACACAAGTATCTGGCTGACCAAAACTGGACATACAGTGGCGTTGTTAACATAAGAAGTGTACGAAGGTGCAGATTGGTAGGAAATAGTTGTTGAGTTTTTTTCTGGCTGACCAAAACTAGACATATAGTGGTGGTGTTAACATAAGAAGTATAAGAAGGTGCAGATTGGGAGAAAATAGTTGTTGAGGCTTTTCTGGACATGCTGAGTTTAGGTGTCTAGGGTTATTTAATCATAGAGCTCTAATGCTAAGAGGAATGTCCAGGGGTAGAGTTACAGATTTAGGAGTCAACAACACACAGGTGGCCATTAGAACCATGAAGATAAATGTTATGTCCCAGGCTGAACAACAGGACAAGTGAAAAGATAACAGAAATACTACAGCTGGAATCCTATGGAACTGCCACATTGAAGGCTGCTAGTCTAGCTCAGCTCAGACACACCTTGTTCTAGCTCATAATGTTGGAGAGATAGCAAAATAATCTACAGAATTATGTTCCTGAAGTTCTGAAAGGGCACACATTCAAGAGAAAAGTAGTGTCAGGTGTTAAATGCAGTAGAAAAATCAAAAGCAGTGAGGAAAAAAAACTGTTGGATTTGGTAATTAAGGGAATTTTACTAACTTTGAAGAATGGTTTTAGGACAGTAATTGAGCCATTTTGAGGTCATTTTATTTATTCATAATATTAACATTTGATCATACATATGTTTCATCAACTAGCTTAACCCTAATTAACAGATTTGAGTTCAGGTCTTCCATTAAACAATATAGATGAGAGGCCAGGTATAGAGAGAGTTAGTTTCATAATTTTGCCAAAAATTTCTAAGTATACTATGATTACAGAAGACAATGTGGGCCAAATAGGATGTTTTGGAAAAATCAATCATTCTAAACTAGGTACAGGTCTACAAAATCAGAGTTATGAAATAAGGCTTAACTCAAATTTGGACTGCACAAGCCTGGAGGGCAACATTCAAAGAATCTATAAAAATGGTATACTGTAGAGTTGTACACTCTATAACTACACTCTATAACCATATGCAGCCTACCTAGCTTAGCTGATACCACCTGATGCTTCTTAGAGTGGTAGAGAGATCTCATCATTTAACCCTGCAAAGTTAAAACCCCAGCAGCAGGCTTGTCTTTCTTATTACTGTAATTCATAGAGACATCACTTAGTAATGGAGCACATTTTCAGAAAATGAGTTTTAATATTTTAATCCTATACTCTAATGTCAATTATTAATCATTTTAATTTATAAACAACAAATTGAATTTATAAACAACACATCAGAAAAAGTGAAGAGGATATTAATTAACTAGTTCTTTAAATTATAAGAGCCCAAGATAACAGTAGTAAAACTATGTCAGCTGTGCTAATGTTTTGAGGAATAACAAACTGCTACTGCTATTTGGGAACTTTTGTGAGATACCTGATGAAGCAGTATAACTTGAAAGGCAATAGATTTATTAAAGGATCAATGACAAAGAAAATAGAATTGGGTCTATTTTACTATTGTGAGAACTATGCCTGATGCCTGAAAACGGTTATATTTAACCATCATATTTTTCTCTCTTTTTCTTGAGAATTCTACTATAAAATTAAAATTTGTAACTCTCGTAGTGTCTGTATAAGTCAATCTGCTGTTAACAATGTTTTTTTGTGTGTGTGAGACGGAGTTTCGCTCTTGTTACCCAGGCTGGAGTGCAATGGCGCGATCTCGGCTCACCGCAACCTCCACCTCCTGGGTTCAAGCAATTCTCCTGCCTCCGCCTCCCAGGTAGCTGGGACTACAGGCGTGTGCCATCATGCCCAGCTAATTTTTGTATTTTTAGTAGAGACAGGGTTTCACCATGTTGACTAGGATGGTCTCAATCTCTCGACCTCATGATCCACCCACCTCGGCCTCCCAAAGTGCTGGGATTATAGGTGTGAGCCACCACGCCCAGCCAGCAATGTTTTTAATTCAAGTAACTCTATTTTGAAATAGTGAAAAATCATTTAAATTTTTATTGAAATAGTAAAAAAATCATTTAAATTTCTATTGGGCTACAGGTAATCTTAGAGCCCTTGCAAGTGTTTTTTTAAAAAGTCTTTTCTAAGTTGGCATATAAAGTATTTTTCAAGGGAAAATATTTCTTAACCATAGTAGTATTGGAGAATTTAACAATTTTGATAATCAACATTCTCCATAATTTTAAAATTTATTTTAGGAGGTAAAATCCCATGAACTTTGCTTAAAAATACTTATCCCCCTCCCCCATGATGAAAACATAGTTAAGAAGTTAAAATGTACAGACCATAGTATTTAATTACCTCTGTTCCTGTAAACAAGACAAAACTAACATGATCACTTGGAGGTGCAGGACTGTGAGACTCAGAATAAAGAGGAGACATGAAATGTTCATTTCAGAAGTTGGCAGTGGTCATTTGTGATTAGTCTAAAACTGAAAATCCCAGAAAACAATCAAAAAACAACAAATGGGAGTTTAAAGTCGTAAGGAATTATAAAGTCACTAATTGTTTTTTGGTGATTGTTTTCACTTCCAAAGAAAAAGTAAGTGAACGATTATATTTTTTTCTGTGTACCAGACCCTTGATGAGTCCCTGAGGGGTTTAGGAGACAGAAGTGAATTATGGCTATAATGGCAAAATAGCTGGCAGAGCTGCCATAGCAACAAGGAGCTTAGGAGCAGGCTCTCCAGGGGAGAAAACAGTCCTGCAAGGTGACGTGGCTTTCCTGAAACTTTCCCTAAAGAGAGGAAAATGGATGCGTGGTTTCTCATGTTCTTTAGTAGAACAGAGCTTTACGTTGAGGCGTCTGTAAAGATAAGAGCTACAACACATTTTTAATTGTTGCGTTTCGATTATGTAACACAAAATTGAAGTGATCTTCAACACTGTGAACTGAAGGTGCTATTTCCTATTGGAAAGTCTATTTATTACACTTTATTTGCTTGCTAATGCTCTCTCTCTTTTCTCATTTTGCTACATTCCTTTGGCTCAGTAGAGTTGATGGTATCAACCAAAACTTTAAATGTAAGTGAGTCTTTGTGGGCTGAAGGGGTCCTTGGATGGATTGAAAAAGCATTTAGTCCTGTTACTCTTTGTTGTTTTTATTTTATTTGCTATGAGGTTTATTTCCTTTACCAGAAAGGGTTTAATTACATTCAATCTGAGTGTTTACATAAATGAAGTTGGTGGGCTTGATACAGTACAGTTCCTCTTTTAAGAACATCTGTGAAAGTAGGAATCTGCTTATTAAAGTGGTAAACCTGTGAATTGATTTCATTGTTACATTCTCCAATTTAGCTGAAATTGTATATGTTAATGGCTTCTACATGTATATGAAATGGCAAATCATAATGCCCTCATCAACTAGCCAGGTTTTTAATTTGCAAGGATTCAAAATAGTATTTAATGGGCATTGCTGAGAGAAGATGAATTAAACTTCTTATACTGACACGTGATTTCTCTGGGATTTAACTGGTCCAGAGTGTTCAGTCTGTCATTTGGCTTTTCAGTCCCTGAATTCTGCAATGGGTTTGCATTTAATTAGGTTTTAGGAGACCTTGAATGAAAAGCATGACTCTCTCAGTTTTTGGTCATGACTAGTATTTCCATAAAATTACATTTTATACAACAAATCCCTGTGCCAATTTTTAAATCCTAAAGAAACCTGAAACTGCTGAAGAAAATGGGCTTTGTTTTAATGTTTTCATTTTCTACTCTCCCATGTTTTTTACTTCAAAACATTATCCAAGCTTTAGTGTATATATAGTTGTACACATAGATGAGTTCACCAAAAAAAAAGTCATACCAAAGACACTCCATAATCCATCAATCTCTTTCTTTAAAACTGATAGCAGTGACAACATGTAACATAAATATATATCTTCAGAATCCTTTCATTGTTCTTCTGAGACTTTACTAAGCCTTAAAGAGGTTATTAACTTGCCCACATTGGTATAAGCAATAAGCATTATAGCCTATTTGTCTTTTCAGGGCCCATGCTTTTAATCATTGGCCATTATTCCAACTGAAAAATCTTTAATTCTTGATTAAAGCGAATTCCTGTGTACTCTCTAATAGGCCATATTTTTGTAAATCTTCAGACTGGCCTCAGAGTGTATTTGAAGAAAGGAATTTTCATTCATTTATAAATACTTCGCTATTTAGACTATTACCACTGACGGGCCTTCTCTCAAATTTTAGAGGGCTAAATGTACTTTAAACAAACATTTCTACAAATGGAGTGAAGTCTATAATGGTTTCTTTTGCTGCTCACAGATGTTGATGAATGCACATCAAATCCCTGCACTAATGGAGATTGTGTTAACACACCTGGTTCCTATTATTGTAAATGTCATGCTGGATTCCAGAGGACTCCTACCAAGCAAGCATGCATTGGTAAGGCAGTTTGCTTTCACGTATGAAAATGTTCCATGAAATATAGTGACCAAGTCTGTTGAAGTTAAAAGTAAATTTATTAAAATAAAACATGGAATAAAATAAGTGTTGTTACATTATTACAGATTTATTTATAATACCCTCAGAGATTCTCCCTTTAAACATAAACATTGTTTGCATCTATAACCCAGGCAACATGGTATCTGGCTTCACAAACGTTCAGTTTATCTTCCTTCCCTAGATCAGAGCTTCCTTTCTCGAAGTAACATCAGTAACCTCTGATTAACTGAGCTTAAGATTTATAGTAATTTCCAACTACTGTTTTCTTTGAATCCCACACATAGTCCAACACCAAGTCATGCCTGGTCTTTATTCACAGCTTCAGTGCTACACCCACCACCAGGGTCCAAACTCGCTGCCTCACTGCTGATTCATCTCAGAATTCTTTTACCAGATGACTGCCTGTCTTCTTTTTCATTTCCTATTCAGTCACAGGTAGTTTCTTGAATCAGCTTTCTCCAGAAGTTTTCATTGTATTACTCTTAATCTAGAAATTCTGTAGTTACTTTACACTTATCCAACATCTTGTTCTGACTTTTAAGGCCTTCATCCACTATGTCAAAAACAGCTGCAACCAGTAATTCCAGCTGCACTGCCCACCCTGTCTTAGGTTGACTGGATACCCTCTTTTTTTTTCTTTCCCTCTTCAGCTACCGTAAGGGCTGTAAAATTGCTTGCACCTACCTATCCAAAAAAAAAAAAAAAAAAAAAGCCGGTGAGAGACAAATTTTGCTAAAGAAGCAACATGACTTTGAATATTTAAAATTCCATTTCTTATCTTACTGTTTTTATCTATAAGTGTTGCAAAAGAATAATGTTTGGCCGTTTTTAATCTCCTAGATATTGATGAGTGCATCCAGAATGGAGTTCTTTGTAAAAACGGTCGATGCGTGAACACAGATGGAAGTTTCCAGTGCATTTGCAATGCTGGCTTTGAATTAACTACAGATGGAAAAAACTGTGTTGGTATGGAAATTGCCTGCTCCTTTACAAAAGATTTTAAAAGGATATACATTTTTATTTAGAACCGTATACTATTTCCATGAACGCTCACACACCACATATGTGAGATCTTCAGGTAACTTAGGTAAAATGTAAATGCTTTTAATATAAGACTGTTAAAGCATAGAGACAGATTTGTTTTGTGGGGGGGATATGTTATAACAATGAATAATTTACTGCTTCTGAAAATTTCCTGTGTGTTACATGTTAAATGGTAAGTAGCAGTTATTCTTCATAAGTTTAAATAATTTTTAGCCCCTACTCTATTTCAGGTTTTGGGTTTACAACACTGACAAAATAGAAAAGGTCTTCTTGTCCTTCACAAACTGGAGGAATATAAAAATGTTTGACATATGCAGTACACAAATCTCCAAAATTGTGGCCTGTGACGTCTAGCAGTGCAATAGATACCAACACACCACAGAAATATTGTTTACAAAGCAACACATCATATTCATCTACCAGTGAAAGTCCAGATCATTTCATTTGCAGTGAGGTCTGCCATTGCCTTATTTTCTTATAAAATAAACACTCACTGAAATTATATTATCTTTTTCACAAAGTAACACACTACTCATGGTTTATGTGGTTTTAATAGGAGCTAAGCACAAAATTTATTTAATTCTTTTCCTTTAAATCCGTATACTGAAGGTTCTTTCCACTTTCTGCACTATTTTCTCTCATTCAGTTGGCATTTTTTAAAAAAAAAAAAAAACTTAAAGCCATGAGCACATGGCTCGTTTATGTAGTGGAATTTGACTGGGTGTTGTTTGTGGAAGAAGAAGGAATTGATTCCCTCAAGGCCAGTGTTCAAAGTCACTCTTTCCTCTTCTACAGATCATGATGAATGTACAACTACCAACATGTGTTTGAATGGAATGTGCATCAATGAAGATGGCAGCTTCAAGTGCATCTGCAAACCAGGATTTGTCTTGGCTCCAAATGGGCGTTACTGTACTGGTATGTGTGGCTTTCAGATAGGAAAGTGACCATGATTGAAACCACCTTTTTTATTTGAATGAACCATGGAAGAATTACTTCAACTTCCTCATGTGGCTTTCATATTATTCACATTTCTTGCTAATTCACTAAGGCAGGTGTCTAAAGCTTTCTAGAAAAAAACCCATTGTAGTCTAGGGAACAGTAATATCTTAACCAAAATAATAATGGTATAGGAAAAATTAAGGGGCTGACAGATTGGTTTTAGCAAGTCTTGTGAAAAACAATGTAGAAATAATTTCTTTCAACTGCTTGGCTGAATAAAAAAGAGAAAGAAAGAATCTTGAAATTTTTTTTAATGTATTCTCAGAACTATATTTTCCACAATCATTCATTATGGGTTTAGCATTACATCTTTTCCATAAAGCTAATATATAGACCACTTGTAATGGTATCATTAGCAAAAATCTTATGTTGATTTAGTGAATACATAATTTTAATATTCCAATTAATTCTTTTCTTTATGAAGCCATTTTGAAAACCAAGCTCTAGTGATAACTTTACTAAGCTAAAGATATGCCTCTTGGAAATAGATGAGACCTTACTATGTTTGTACTCAAACTGAAATTTAGTAAAGTGGAATACATTTTGCAGCTTCTACTTAGAAGCAAATTTTTCTTTTCCTTTTTTAAAATGTATATATTTTTGAGACAGGATTTTGCTCTGTCACCTAGGCTGCAGTGTAGTGCCGCGATCTCAGCTCAGTGCAGCCTTGACTTCTGAGCCCAAGTGATCCTCCCACGTCAGCCTCCCAAGTAGCTGGGACTACAGGCACACGCTCCCATGCCCAGCTAATTTTGTTTTATTTTTTGCAGAGATGAGGACTCACTGTGTTGCCCAGATTGGTCTCAAACTCGTGGGCTCAAGTAATGCTCCTGCCTCAGCCTCCCAAAGTTCTGGGATTACAGGCATGAGCCATCACACCTGGACAAATTTTTCTTTTTCTTTGTTTCCTTCTTTTAGACAAAAATATCTCCATCAGCGATGTTCTGCCTTCAGTTTTACAAACTTAATCTGAATACCAGATAAGGATCATGCTCAATCTCTATAATTTCAATGAATTTAAATGAAATTCCATAGACAATAGAGATTAAAAAATTGAGACTGAGTTCTTATGTCCCTGAATAACAAATAGATTTTTGACTCTCCAGGAAGGAAGAGTACTGTAGTTTTGCTGGTTGAATTCATGACTGGGATATCATCTCAGAGTGAACTGATTTGAATTTAACATAAGATAGCAAATTGGCATTATGCTGCAGTGTATAAAATTATGTTACAGTATGTGACTTTATTTCAGCCTTTCTAAAGAAACTTCAGTGTATATCTAAAGATGACTTAGATCTTACCAGTTTCTGCTTTCAAGAAATTAGTTCTTATTAATTATTTAATTGCAAATGTGAAGATTTTAAATATTCCTGAGTCAGCAGCTGTGTGTTTAAAGTCTGGTTCATCTTTTGGGGAAGTCATTTAATGCTGGGTTACATTTGATAAATTCAAGGTGATTGAAAATTAGAAGACACACCTCAAGTTATTTTGTTGTTATGAAATGACCAAATTAATATCAACATAGCATCTATTTCTAGTTAAAGTGTCTTTGTGTGAAAAAAATTACAGAAGTTTACCTTAATTTTAAAATAATTTGTTTTACTTAACTAATTTGGATTATTTAACATTAAATGGGATTCTCATATAAATAATGAAAAAAGTGGATTGTGAGGCTTTTTTTTCCTCAATGGGTAAAGTAAAGCAACTTTTACTCTGTCTTTCTGAAATGTATTGAAAGGATTGCATTTACATATAATCTGTTATCACACTTACGTGTTCTTCACAAGTTATAAAGTTATAAACAAAAGGTTGGTAGTATAGAGCAGTGGCAGCAAGTAAACCCAGTAAGAAAGTTAAATTTACCCAGTAACCGCTTGACTTCTGTCACCCACTGCACAGATGTTGATGAATGCCAGACCCCAGGAATCTGCATGAATGGGCACTGCATCAACAATGAAGGGTCCTTCCGCTGTGACTGTCCCCCAGGCCTGGCTGTGGGCATGGATGGACGCGTGTGTGTTGGTAAGTGAAACATTTTATAATGGCCCCACTGTGCAAAATGAACTTTGAAAAATGGACAGATGTATTTCTATACAATGGAATAATATTTACTATAAAAAGAGTGCATGCTAAAACGTGGATAAACCTTGGAAAGATTATGCTAAGTGAGAGAAGCGAGTCACAAAACACCATACAGTATATGATTCCATCCATATGAAATCCCCAGAATCGGCTAGTCTATTAAGCAAAGTAGATTCGTGTTAGGAGAGAGAGGATGCGGGTGCTGGGAGAGTGGAGTGGGAGCTGAAAGATATTTTTGAGGTGATAAAAATGTTCTAAAATCAACTATAGTGATGGGTATACATATCTGTAAATATGCTAAAAACAATTAAATTGTACACTTTAAAGGGATGTATTCTATGATATGTAAATTATATATTAACAAAGCTATTTTTTTAATGGGCAGAAACCCTCAGATAGTTCCCTTCAGAAGGCTCTTATGGGATACAAGTCAAAAATGCTGGAGGAAAAAATACATCTTTAAACCAGCATCCTTGATAATATTAGATAACTGAATCCTAAACACAGTGCATATCAGTCTTATAATTAATAACAGATAAGATATGTAATGGGGGCTGGGCGCAGTGGCTCACGCTTGTTGTAATCCCAGCACTTGGGAGGCCGAGGCAGGTAGATCACGAGGTCAAGAGATCGAGACCATCCTGGTCAACATGGTGAAACCCCATCTCTACTAAAAATACAAAAAATTAGCTGGGCACGTTGGTGCGTGCCTGTAATCCCAGCTACTCAGGAGGCTGAGGCAGGAGAATTGCCTGAACCCAGGAGGTGGAGGTTGCTGTGAGCTGAGATAGTGCCATTGCACTGCAGCCTGGGTAACAAGAGCCAAAACTCCATCTCAAAAAAAAAGATATGTAACAGGGATTATAGTTAGAGGTAAGTAAACTCTTGGTTTTACCCTAACAAAACTTAAAATATAAATATTGAACTTATATCAAGAGCTCGAAATGTTTTCAGTTATTCCTCATCACCATGCAGCTAGCTGCAGAAGCAAGAGTATAAAGAAGTGTGAGCAAGAGTCTGAGCAAGGATATGTGTTTTATCTAAGCCATGCAGATTCCTCTAGGATACTTTTGTCAAATTGATCCCATGAAAATCAATCAGAAGTACCAGGCTCAGCTTTGAAGAGGTAGGCAAAACAGAAGTGTCACTGTCATTTTGGAACCCCAACAATATGTTCCAATGATAAGGATCGCAGAGTGAGTAGTAAAAAGGCATTTAGTGAAGTTTTCTCTCCAAAATGCTTTCATGAGGCTTCTAGAGTGAATTAGCCATTATGTACCTTTTGTTTTTCAGGTTGTACAGTAAAGCATAGAAACGAGATTTCAAAGTATATTTGAGAGATAGAATATTCTTAGACATAGTTAATACTTTACTCTTACCTATGAGAATCAAAACATTTGGATCCCAAGAAGGAGAAGAAGTGGAGAATTTACAGATGGAAATAATCTATTCACTCAAATTTATCCACTCAACCCAGTTAAAGATTTATTTCACACCACGAAGTTGTCAGCACTTTGTTCATGGATATTTCAAATACAACAGCTAGAAAAATATAGCTTCTTCCTGCTTACAGAGCTAAAATATTTTCAGTTGCTTTAATATACTTACTTGTTTTTTTCCTTTACCTAAATGATTCTGTTGAAATATACCATGAGTACAAAGCCAGTTTTGGAGGGAGAAATTGTTTTTCTCTTAAGCAACCAACATGTGAGTCGTTGTTAGGAATTCAGTAAAACATAAAAGTTGATTCTCTTGTTTGCATCCAGAAAACACGTCAGAAATTGTCAGAAAGCCCCCTCCAGTTTTTCATCATTGTGGTCATTTAAACTTTTTAAAATAAAAACATTATTTGTCATGTGTGTAAAATCATATATTACTGTTTCCATAACGTGCTAGATGTGCTTTCTTCACGTCTTTTGGCTTGATGTTACTTTTAGACCCATTGATTCTTTAAATTTGTGATGAGGCCTGGCTCAGTAGGTCATGCCTGTAATCCCAACACTTAGGGGTTCCAACGTGGGAAGACTGCTTGAGCCCAGGAGTTCAGGACCAGTCTGGGTACCATGATAAAACCCTGTCTCTGCAAAAAATAGAAAAATTAGCCACGCATGGTGGTGCGTGCCTGTAATCCCAGCACTTTGGGATTCTGAGGTGGGCAGATTGCTTGAGCTCAGGAGTTCAAAACCAGTGTAGGCATCATGGTGAAATCCTGTCTCTGCAAAAAATGCAAAAATGACCCAGGCATGGTGGTATATGCCTGTAATTCCAGCTACTTGGGAGGCTGAGGTGGGAGGATTGCCTGAGCTCTGGAGGTGAAGGTTACAATGAGCTATGATTGTGCCTCTGCACTCCAGTCTGGGTGACAGAGTAAGACCCTGTCTCAAAAAAAAAAAAAAAAAAAAAGAAAGAAAGAAATGAATCACTGTTATGAATTACTATTAGGATTAGCATTTTAATTTTAGATCTCTTTTTTTATTTATTTTTCTTCTGTAGATATTAAGATGTGGTTTTTTTTAAGTTTCAGATAATTAAACTACAATTTTAACTAGTATGTTGAAATACAACTCACAAGCAAGATATAAACAAAAGGCAATCATATTTTTATCTTTCCCATTCATTCAAAATTTATTTTTAAGTTTATTCAGTGATGCAGTTTAATAAGTACGGAAGAAAACTCAGACCACGTGATAACTACTGAATATGCTTAGATGACAAAAAAATTCTAAGATGACAGAAAGAAAAAGGACTTCTCTGTTCTTCCTTTGCTCTTTTGTTGTTTTGAGAATTAAATAAAGCTTTGAATGGTGTCTAGAACATAGCATGTCCAATAAGTTAACTACTACTGATATTATTGTTATTTAATTAGAATAGTGACACCATATCTAGGCCATAGTCTTAAGAGTTGCTACTTAAGTTATAAATAAAGGTTGATATTAAAGAAAGAAGAATAAAATAAAGTTAGCATTTTGCATCCATACACATTTTACCCATGGTATGCAGATCTGCTAATTACCTGAGGAAGTTTTTAATTTTTTCATTTTTTAAGAAATAAAAGGGACCAGACATGGTGCCTCATGCCTGTAATCCTAACACTTTGGGAGGCCGAGGCCGGTGGATCACCTGAGGTCAGGAGTTCGAGACCAGCCCTGCCAACATGGTTAAACCCCATCTCTACTAAAAATACAAAATTAGCCAGGCATGGTAGTGGGTGCCTGTAATCACAGATACTCAGGAGGCTGAGGCAGGAGAATCACCTGAACCCAGGAGCTGGGGATTTCAGTGAGCCAAGATCACTCCAGCCTGGGCGACAAGAGTGAGAAGAAAAGAGAAAGAGAGAGAGGGAGGAAGGAAGAAAGGGAGGGAGGGAGGGAGGAAGGGAAAGAGGGAGGGAGAGAGGGAGGGCAGAGATCGGATAACATATGGAAAAGATGCCGCTTAGCATTTAGGGCCAGTCTGTCACCAGCACATTCAAGTGAGCATATTCTGATGGTGCTACTGGTATTGTTCCTCTTATCCTATCCACCCGTATACAGTGGATTAGTTACATTTGAATAGTATAATATGAGCTATGTTGCCAGTTTGGGGTCTTGGAACAGGAAAAGATCAGTAGGGAGATAGTGAGTTATCTCAATTGATGGTTCAGTCAGTTACAGATAGAACTCCTTGTTCTGCTTTTCCTCCCTTCTCACTACTGTACTTTACTAGTCTTAGAAAAAAATAGAAGAGGGAAGTAAGGTGGTCACCATTTTCTGAGTATTTCAAATGTGTCACAGGCACTGTGCTTACTACTTAACAAATATACTTTCATTTACTATACAAACTGTATCCTTATTTGATGAATAAGGAAGATGTTAAGTAATTTATGTAAGGTTATCTTGTGGGGATCTGAACCTGAAGAAGTGTATGTCCCTAAAACCCACACGTAAGTTATGCTACTTTCTTTTTCATGAAACTTCCGGTGTTGAGTACTCTAAAGAGATTAATTCACCTGTAATGTAAACTAAACTATCACATAACAGGTCTCACTCTTCCAGTGAGTTCCATAGGCCTTTTATCTGCTTGCTTCCAAAAAATCCTGCATGGCATGTGCTCTTAGTCCAAAAGCAGAAATAACTTTGGCTGTTCATAGATGCCTTCCAAGATAATTGGTAATGTCCAAAGAACTCACAAAAATCATATCGGAAATCATGAACTATGTTGTATTTGTGCAAATTTGCCTTCAAGTCATCTGTGTTTGTGTCTAACTCAGAGGGTATGTTACCAAACTCAGCCACAGCAGAGGCAGAAAGCTTCACTGAGTTGACTCCTCAGGGATGGGGCTGGTGAATCCCATGGCCTCCTTCCATTTAAGCACACACATATCTCATTTTTAATGCAGCCATAAATCACATTGTTTTAATCAGAAATGCCCCCAGGTCATAAGAAATTATTGGATGACTCATTTTGCATAACAAGCAGATAAAAATTTTTCCAACAAGTTGTGAATAATTACAGATATTTATAATAGAGGTTATCTCTGGTGAAATTACCAGGTCAGTATACTGCTTAAAAATTGTACTGGTTCTCTGCCCTTTATGATCTGAGTTTTTTATAGTTCACCATTTACTGTCTCATAAAGTTGTAGGATATTTTATGAGAATTAAGAGTGAGAGGACTAAGCAGAACATGCTTCTTTAAGGTATAGCCTTACTTACTAGAAAGAAGCATTTTGGAAGTCACATAAGCCTTGTTTGAACCCCAACTCAGGCACTGGATATTCAAGGACTTCAAACTACTTAGGTAGTGCTGAACCTCATCTTCCTCATCTGTAAAGTGCTCATAATGACCACTCCTGTAGAGCTGTTGACCTGACTGTTCAATGAGATCATGTCTGAAAGCAACGAGCACAATGCCAAGAGCACATATGGTAGTTAACTATTTTTATAACTGGATTTACTGAGTTTCTGAGGTTGAAACAGTCACAAGCAGTATCCTGGGAGTTGAAAAGAAAGACCTCCTAACTCAAAAAGTGGCAGTAGGAAATCTCATGCCCAAGCAGTATCACCTCAAGGTAATTTAACTTCATTGACTTCATTGTTTATGAGAACTTCCAAAATTGAGATAAGAAGTGTCATTTTGAATATAGTATAGCCAGTGACTAGAGCTCAAAGTATTCTTTATAACTGTAGAAATATCCTAGGTTCCATGAAAGGTTTGTGAGGATAAATGGGACAATGGATACTGTGTAGCTTATAAAACTTATTAAAGAAAAAAAATAGAATCGGAGATACACATTCATACTTACCCTCACTCAAAAAACATTTGTTGATTTCCTAGCACTATTACATGCTAACGATGCAAAATCAAAGTCTCAGATGCCTGGCTGGCCGACGTGGTTCACACCTGTAATCCCAGCACTTTGGGAGACCGAGGCGGTTGGATCATGAGGTCAAGAGATTAAGACCATCCGGGCCAACATGGTGAAACCTCATTTCCACTAAAAGTAGAAAAATTAACTGGACGTGCTGGTGCTTGCCTGTAATCCCAGTGACTCAGAAGGCTGAGGCAGAAGAATCACTTGAACCCAGGATGTGGAGGTTGCAGTGAGCCGAGATCGCACCACTGCACTCCAGCCTGGCAACAGAGTGAGACTCTATCTCAAAAAAAATTATAATAAAAATAAAAAATAAATAAAAGTTTCATATGCCCTTTAAAAACTGCCAATCTAGTGACCAGGGTAAAAAGAAGCTTTCGGTTTTGAAATCTCTTTGTCTCTATCACTGCCTCAAGTCATTGTTTTTCTATCTCCTTTAGATACTCACATGCGCAGTACCTGCTATGGAGGAATCAAGAAAGGAGTGTGTGTCCGTCCTTTCCCTGGTGCAGTGACCAAGTCCGAATGCTGCTGTGCCAATCCAGACTATGGTTTTGGAGAACCCTGCCAGCCATGTCCTGCAAAAAATTCAGGTAGTCACATGTGCTATCTTCATACTTGATAAAGAATCAAGAAATGCAACATTAGATATTTGGCTAAAGAGAACATCAGCTCTTAAGTGTTTCATCATTAATTTTAACTGAAGAAAAGAAATCCAATCTTGTATTGATATGTGAGGCAGACAGTAAGGAGATTTGGCTTGTGTTTATATATGATTTCTAGGCCGACAGAACACACGGTGAATAAAAAAAATCTATTTGCTGGCTGAGTGTGGTGGCTCACGCCTGTAATCCCAGAACTTTGGGAGGCTGAGGCAGGAGGATCACTTGAGGCCAGATGTTCAAGGTCAGCCTGAGCAACATAGTGAGACCCTGTCTTGGCAAAAAGAAATTCTTAATTAGCCAGGTGTGGTGGCACACACCTGTAGTACCAGCTAGTAGGGAGGCTGAGGTGGGGGAGATCACTTGAGCCCAAGGGTTTGAGGCTGCAGTGAGCCATGACCGTGCCACTATGCTCCAGCCTGGGCAACAGAGCGCGATGCTGACTCTTTAAAAAACAAACAAAAATCTATTTACTTATACAGTTATGATGATTACAGGAGGTTTTTTTTTTTTTTTTACATGAACGTGATAGCCTCAATTTCCTTGATCTGTGCTGTCATTGTGAACACAAATAGCATAAAATTTACTTACGACTTTCAAGGTTATAAACGCAAGAACTCAATTTGATTTGTTTTTTATATTTTGACACCAAGTGATCTCAAGTCACAATCTCAGGCAATAGTTCCAAACTCTTGGGTCAATAAGATTGACACTTATCTATTCATACTTTCACTAAACCCATATTTAATATATGTAAGTTCAGTAGGGATTCTAACATAAACACAATCTGTATTTTTCCTTAACTTTAGGAGTAGTTCAGAATACAGGCAGGCAAATGTATAAATTACAATTTAGTGTGATTAGTGCCTTAAAAGGTTCATACAAAAGCATGAGAGAGCACAGAGGAAGGAGCAATTAGTATCCCAGGGTAGCTGAGAAGGACCTCACAGAAGGGGCATGTTTAGTTTGGTCTTGAAACAAATAAGAACTTTCCATGTGGAGGATACAGGAAGGCATTCCTGCAAAGGAAATGTCTTGTAATTCCCTTAAAAATCTTAAATAGATTCTTCAAACATGGAAATAATGATTTGTTGCATCTGGAAGAATTACTGAGTGTGATTTTTTTTAAAAAAAATAAAGATAATGAGGAGAATCTAGCTCTAAAATATACCAAACTGAATTATACATATTATCAAAGAAGTTCAAAAATTGGTGTAAGACTAGACAAAAAGCTAAGTGAACTAATAAAATGAATCTAGAAAACTGAATATGAATAGGAATTAGGATATAACAAAGCATTTTGGAGCAGCGAGGAAAAGGATTAAATAATTATTGTTGATAACTTTTGGAAAAAAGTATTAAGTTAGGTGCCTACATTAAACGTTAAAACATAATTTTCATATAGAATATAAATTCTTTTTTATTTTGTAATGGTAAAAGACTTTCAAAGCAGGCCTAAATAGTAAAATACACAAGTAAACTGGAAAAAATATTTTATGTGTCATTTCTTCATCTTTATGGAATTTACATTAATCCATAAGGAAAGTTGTAATCCACTATAGAAAAAAGAGCAGTGTACACAAACAGAATTTCATGAAGTAGAAATGCCAATGAAAGAATACCATATAAAAAGATGCCTACTCTCCATAAAATTAAAAATAAAATAAGGTGCCATTTTTGTTTATCAGATTGATATAGATGATTGATTATTCCCAGTGATAATGAGGATATTAAAATGAATACTCCCTTATACTGCTGATAAAAGGATAATTCGAGGACATTTTTGGAGGGGAAGAACTATCTAAAACTTTATAAGGGGGATAAACTTTCAGAGTTTTACTTGCAAGAGATCCTAAAGATATAATTAAACTTCGTATTATTTATGATAGTTGCTAAAAGTTGGACAAAATGAATTTCACCAGTAAGAGATTGATTGAATAAATGTGATACTTCTACATAACTGAGAAAACAATATTAAATGGCTTATTAAATGGGATATTGACATGACATGCCGGTGATAGAGCACCGAGGAGCCACGTCTGCTTCTCCACTCACAACCTCTGTGACCTTGGTCAAGTTACTGCGCTTCTCTGTGTTCCCCTTTTTCTCAGTTGTAAAAAAGAAAATACAATAGCATTTAGTTTGTGGTATTGGGAAGATTAACGAAATTGTTAGATGTAAAATGCAGAACAATGCCAAGCACTTGGTAAGTACTATAACCTACATTTTGACTGTTACTATTTTATTAGTGAGAGGAAAAAAAGTTAAATATCAAACTTTGTTAAGACCATTTAGATTTTTCTTGAAGTTTCTGTATGTAGAAAATATTCGTAATATTTATATATATTTATAATATTCAGGATGATGACTACAAGTGATTTTATTTACTCTTTTATGTTTATGAGTTTAGAATTTCATAATTGCGTGCCAGAAAATGGTCATCTTTTTCACTTTAAAAATTAATGCACAAATAATTTTTCCCAATGGTAGTTTTGAAGTTATAAAAATGACTTGTATATGAAATAGATATTGTTATTTTTAATTCTCTTATTTATTTTTGTCATACAGCTGAATTCCATAGCCTTTGTAGTAGCGGAGTAGGTATCACTGTGGATGGAAGAGGTAACTCTTGTTAATTTCAATTTTATAATAATCATATGACATAATTGTGTAGCTTTATAATTATAATATTTATATGAGCATATTCAGTATGAAAATATAATATTATAAAATAATGAGATTAATTATCCCCTTAAGCAGTGGTTATAAGCTGCATAATATTAAGTGTATGTAGATGCACATTTTCATCTTGGATAAATATTTATCTGTTAAATATGCGTTGTTAAAAATGTCACTAACAAACTGCTCTCCTGATTTCAATAATCATTGCTTAAGAAATGTATAGATGTGGCATTTATATTAAAAAAAGTATAAGTCAATTTTATGAGAAACTATTAAGTAATGGTGCAAATAGGGTTAGAAAAATAAATAGTATTAAAGAGACATTTGATATTAATCAAGTTTGGGATATACTGGCTGAAATAATTTAAGACTATTTATACCTAAGAATAGTAAAATATTTCTCTCCAAGTCAAGAAGTAAAATTTGCTAAAGTTTTTCTTGCTTTCAATTTTCTATTATGGTTAACAGAATTCCAATATGGAATCTTGAATGTATAAGTACATATGTGTTTATAATTTTCAAGTTCTTTTATTTTTAGTATACATATAGATTCATTTATATGTGAATAAAACTGGGGTGTTATTTATCTTCACTATATATGAACAGGTATATATAAGAATATATATATATATTATATATATATTCTTCTACACTTGTGTTTGAGAAGGCTTTATTCATATTATAAATGGTAGGCAGTAATGTTGAATCTTTATGATAAATATCCAAACCAGAGTAAAAAGTAAACTTTTACAAGTACATTTTTCCTGAGTATGAAATGAAAGACGTTTCCAAAGCATTTAAAATCTTCCAAATTATTGAAAACAATAGCATCAAAATTTGAGCATAGTGACCAAAACTTGATTTGAGGCTGACTCTTTCACTATATTCCCTGTCAATAGAGCCTCCCTAGCAGAGCCAGCCACTATCTGAAACTACTTGGTCATTCACACAAGTACATCAGTGCACAAGTCCCACTACCCCTGTGTGATATAGTAGTAGTAGTCATGTTCATGGCTTGTTATAAAACATCATGTTCTGAAGCACCCATGTTTTAAGTTTACGCTTCATTAATTTCAACTTATCAGCAAAGAGAAACACTTATTAAATAACATATTACTCAGTTGACCACAAAAAAAGTAATAAAATAGAAATATCCTGTACCTTTGGGGACCATAAAATTATATGGGCCACCCTAATAAATCTCTGTCTTTTAATTAGATAGTTACAGTATCTATCAAGTTGACTTTTCCTTTGGATTTTGAGCCAACAGCCTATAAATCGTCTTTATTAATTTTATTGTAAATACAGTCATATTTCATGATTTAACTCTTTGAATTTCTGCTAGCTGCTTTCATATTTCTTTTGATTTACCAGTGAAGTGTCCTATATCTCTCAATTTTATTTTCTTACTCCTTGTTTTCAGTTCCTTTTCCTTTCTGAAAGGCAGGCAAATTGTGAGTTTGCAGAGTCAAACACTTCATATGTTGAATGGTCTTTATTAGACCTACATTTATCAACAAACAATAACATGTGTAGGAGCATTCAACTTTTGATGTTTAATGCAGATATCAATGAGTGTGCTTTGGATCCTGATATATGTGCCAATGGGATTTGTGAAAACTTACGTGGTAGTTACCGTTGTAATTGCAATAGTGGCTATGAACCAGATGCCTCTGGAAGAAACTGTATCGGTAAGTTATTTGTTATATTTATGCAAGAACCTTTCATATAGTTTAATCCCAGATATATTAGAAGTAAAAACACAAATAAATAACTAAAACTAAAAATCTTACAGTTTTTCTTGTTTCCTTCATATTGCACATTGATATGAAAGTATCAGAATCAAACAAAGTTTGATTCTTGTAAAAAATTACAAAATTAAAGTATATGCAGGAAATAGGCTAATAATTGAGTATGTGTTAATTTGGGAAAAGAATATTTTAAATACTAAGTGGCACCACAAAGAAGTTTGTTACTTCTATGGGCAAGACTACCATAGCTTTTCCCATGATAGTGTAATATGTGTACAAATTGTGACTGCATCACAATTTTCTTTTTTTTTTTTTTTTGAAATGGAGTCTTGCTCTGTCACCCAGGCTGGAGTGCAGTGGCATGATCTCTGCTCACTTCAGCCTCCGAATCCTGGGTTCCAGTGATTCTCCTGCCTCAGCCTCCTTAGCACCCAGGAGGCTGGGTTATAATGAGGTTGTTAGGGCAGGTTGTGATCCAAATTGGCCAGGCATGGTGGCATATGCCTGTAATCCCAGCACCCAAGAGGCTGAGACAGGAGAATCACTGGAACTCAGGATGCAGAGGCTGCAGTGAGCAGAGATCACACCACTGCATGCCAGCCTGAGTAACAGAGTGAGACTCCATCTCAAAAAAAAAAAGAAACTTATGATGCAGTCACAATTTGTACACATATTACACTATTGTGGGAAAAGCTATGGTAGTCTAGTACATAGAATTAACAAACTTCTTCATTGCACCACTTAGTATTTAAAATATTCTTCCCAAATTAACACATACTCAATTATTAACCTATCGTTTTCCTGCATGTATCTTAATTTTGTAATTTTTTATTAAGAATTTGACTTCAACTATTAACAGGTCAGTATAGATGCAAGTAAGTTAAGAAAATAAAATGTTAGAGGTTGAGAGAATTTTTACTTTATAAACAATCAGTTCCCACAATATATCTAAACATGACAACTAAGACAAAGGTATTTCCTTTTTTAATTTATAAGAGAATGATTGAAAAAACTCAAGTATGTAATTTATGTTTAACAAAAGGAAGGGGAGGAGGATGAAAAGGTCTGACAATCTTTTATTGTTTTCTATTAGTGCGTATATTCAAGAATTTGCAAAGAATCTAAATTTTCCCAAAAAGCACTTGAGTCAACTTTTATAAAATAAATGTTATTCAGTCCATCATTGTATATGATAGTTTTACAACTAATCACTGATGGCTTTTACAACCAAGTGTTAATGATTATGATTAGGAAAGGAACAGATTTTTCTGTGTTTCTGGTAGTGGCTTTTATTATTGAACATATTCATTTGATTTGGAGTTGAAGACAAACATCCAGATGGATGTAAAAGCTATATTTATATTATGTGCTTATAATAGATTTTGATCACTACAGGGAAGAGTACCAAGCAAAGATTATTGAACATGTATAAGAATATACAAACATGCTAGCTTTTATTCTCCAGAAGTAAAGTCCAAATTTTCCCTTTTTAAATAGACACCAGTAATGTTGGATCACAACCTGCCCTAACAACCTCAGTATAACTTGATTACTTCTATAAAAATCCTGTTTCCAAATAAAGTCACATTCTGAGATACTGGGTTTTAGAACTTCAACATACTGTTTTTAAGGGACACAATTCAATCCATAGCATAGAAAAATGGGTTTAAAAATTGTGATGCAGGCCAGACACAGTGGCTTACACCTGTAATCCTAGTACTTTGGGAGACTGAGGTCAGAAGTTCGGTCACCTGAGGTCAGGAGTTCGAGGCCAGCCCGGCCTACATGGTAAAACCACCCCTCTACTAAATATATGAAAATTGGCCAGGCATGGTGGCATATGCCTGTAATCCCAGCACCCAGGAGGCTGAGGCAGGAGAATCTCTGGAACCTGGGATGTGGAGGCTGCAGTGAGCAGAGATCACGCCATTGCACTCTAGCCTGGGTGACAGAGCGAGACTCCATCTCAAAAAAAAAAAAAAAAAGAAAATTGTGATGCAGTCACAATTTGTACACATATTACACTCTTAAGGGAAAAGCTATGATAGTCTAGTCCTTAAAATATGTTAATTTTTAAAGTATCAAGATTCAGAGTTGTAGCAAAAACAAGATCAAGAAGGGAAAAGGTCAGATAAAACACAAAAGAATATTATCAGTGGTGATGGAATTGCAGATATTTCTCTGATCTGTTTTCTCTCCACAGTGTCAGTATATTGCTTAATAAGGAAAAACTGTTATTTGCAAGACTAGAAATGTAACTTTAAGTAAAAGGAGTTCTTCACTGTAAACTAGAGTGTTTATTTCTTTTTGTCACTAACTACACTTGCAAAAATGAAAGGATAGAAGATTAAAAAGTGAGGCCAGGTGTGATAGCTTATGCTTATAATCCCAGCACTTTGGGAGACCAAGCTGACCTGAGGCCAGAAGTTTCAGAACAGCCTGGGCAACAAAGTGAGATCCCATCTCTAAAAAAATTTGTTTTAAATTGGCCAGGCATGGTGGCATGTGCCTGTAGTCTCCACTACTCTCGGAAGGCTGAGGCAGGAGGATTGCTTAAGCCAAGAAGTTCAAAGCTTCAGCGAGCTGTGATTGCACCACTGCACTACAACTGGGGCAACAGAGTGAGACTCTGTCTCAAAAACAAACACACAACTCATTGTTAGCTTCTTAAACTAGAATTTTAGATATATTCTCTAGGCTCCTCTGGACTGCTAAAGGAAAATGCAAAATACATCATTTCCATTAATAACTAACTGTTTTTGAGATAAAATAATGGAAAAAGTTTAATGAATGTCTTTTGTTTAACTGATGTTTAATGCATATTTAAACCATCTGGGACATGAAGATATGAGGCATTCTTTTTAAAAATTTTAATCACAAAAAATGCCTTCTGTTACTTTTATTATACATAAGCAAGTACACAGGCAAATGAATTTAAGCTTTTGATATATTTTATGAGTGCTTTGAAAATATATCAAATATAATATTATTATAGGACTAAAAGCAAGTGAAGTAGAGGTGTGCTTTTCCAAGCTAGCTCATACTTTCCAGGGATTTAAAAGCATCTTAAAAGTAGCCACTAGCATAAAAATATCCCATTTGAATAAAACTAAATACATTTTGCTTAGGATAAAGAGTATGTTGTGATACAGAGACTATGTCACGGAGAAGAGAGAAATAAAACAAATAATAAAATTAAACATTGCTGCCTGCTGTAATGCATGCTTAAATATGTGTATCTCCTATCTTTCAATGGTTGCTTTCAGACATTGATGAGTGTTTAGTAAACAGATTGCTTTGTGATAATGGACTGTGCCGAAACACGCCAGGAAGTTACAGCTGTACGTGCCCACCAGGGTATGTGTTCAGGACCGAGACAGAGACCTGTGAAGGTAAGAGCTGTCTTCCTTGCCTTATTTGTGAATAATGTTTGTTTTACATGTTGAAATAGAATGTCAGATATTTGTTTACTGTTTTCTGCTTTTCAGAGCCACTCTGATCTGTTAGTGTAGAAACCTGAATTGTAATGGAAAAGCTAACTCTTAGGCATTTTATTTATTAAATGATTGATATACCCAAGAAGTTGGCCCACAAAATATTTAAGGCCTAAGTAAAAATGATAACTTTAGTAAGTTTTTAGTCTGAGAGAATTGTCCTTTCCATTTGATAATTAAAAGTTGTCATTTGGGTTTATAGACCATAAACTAGTGTTTAAAAGCTTCGTTTTCTTCTAATCACGTATTTTTGCAGTGGAAGTTACTTAAATGAGTTAGATGGTTAGAGAAGTCCTCAGTTTCAGTGAGATACTGGTTAAGCAGTGAGCACATCAAATTATGTTTTTGTATCTTGATCAAAATGCTGTATATTTCAGAATAATCTGTGGTATGAATACTAGTCATTGTTCCTGTTTAAGTCTCACCGTGTGGGCCTACAGAAGGGTCCGATACCATTCTCAAATCCAGTTACTACTTTGGAATAGCAACTTTTAAGAAAAGATTTCATCTTTGTTGATTGTGGAATAGCCCTTTTTTAATCGTTAAAGTATTTGTTTTTTTCATGACGCCACAGCCAAGAAAACTGCAATAGTAATATTATGCAAAAAGATATTAACGTTCTCTCTTCATCTTGCTATTTAACTTCAAAGCATTCTTGTGAACAGAAACCAGTTAGGACTATAGAAGAAGATGCCAAAACACAAATGACTCTGCTGAAGTCAATGAAATGCAATTACAAAGTGCAGTGCTAACTTTGAATTGAATCGGAGGGGCCACGGAAAAACAATAACTAGCCTAAAGAAAAAAAAATAGAAAACTTCGGCATAAAATCCCCTTTCTCTAAACTTACTTGTAGTTTCCCATATTGTCCATCATCTCTGCAGGGACTCCTCAAAGAGGAGTGCTCATTCCATTCCCACTTAAAATACTTGAAGATTTTTCTTCTCCATAGATGAGTAGGGGACACACATAAGAGTTTGGAATATCTTTCAATAGGTTATAAGAGCCCTCTTTTTAAACCAGCTCTGGCTTCTCAAATGTATTCAACTACAGAGTCTGTTTTCTAGATCCCTTTCCCACCTGTAATACCTATTCTTCAGAATGGCCCAGAGAAACGTACTTTATGAAAAGTGTCCTAGCCATATTTCCTCCGTGATTGCCTTGGAAAGATGGAAGAAGGGATTTCGAAGGTTTTTGTTTTTCCTGATTTTCTACACTTCCTTCTCACAGTCCTTTTTCAGTTTTATCTAGTATCTGTTGGAGGATAAGCTTCTGTTAAATCTTAGGAAACTTAGAAAGCAAGAGCAGTGTAGGATGTCATCTTGATTTAACTGGGAAACTGATTATTTTTAAAACTGGTTTCCCTGTCTAGGAAAATACCTTTTGGTTCTATTGCAAGAGACATGTGATGCAGAACTAAATGGATGATGATGTCTGGTTCTATTTGCTATGTACACTGAATTATCAATGATTATTTATAGACAAGTAAGCCTGAGTACAATGGTTCCGAGAGCTGAAATACCAAAGAAGTTAAAATCAGAGACTTGCCTGCTTACATGAACAGTTAGGAAGCGTAGGAGCCAGTGGTGTTTAATAGTGTAACATTAGGTGATGATGTAAATGTTAAGGCACTTTAATACCAAATCAGGCAATAGTGAGGGTTAGAAAGAGTGATCTTCGCTCATTCAAAGTGTACTTGTTCTTAATCTGAGAGATTTCTTTAATGCAAGAACAATTTTTTTATGTCTGTCATTTATAGGAAAGAAGTTCATGTTATGTAAATAAAGAAGAAATGATAGGCAACTATTTCAGCTCCAGCCTTATGAGATTGGAGGAAATAAAAATGATTTATCATGGGAAACCTAACCAAATAACTGTTACTTCTACACTTTCTTCCCACTGTTATTTGCATTTTATTAAGAGTTTTGCAAAGAATAGACTTGAAGGCTACTCATCTCTTTTTCCCTTGGGTCTTTTTCTTATTTCCACCATTGCATTCAAGCAGTTAATGTTTCTGCCTGAAGCAGTTCTCTTCACTCTCTTCTTTCTGAATTAATTTCCAAAGACTAGACAGGGAATTATTAGCAGATTCGTTGCAAATCTTAGCTTTTGCTGTGTATATTTGTCTTGTGCACTAATTTTGTCATACATGTTTTCAGCAGACTGTTTTAAGTGTATAACAAATAGCACCAATAATAAAGAGAGGAAAGTTCTATATTTCAGATTGAAGTTACAGAAACTTTATTTTACTTTTTTTGTTTGAGCTCTGAGAGTCTGTGAAAGTTAAAATTTTTACAGCAAGCGCTGTGGTTTAGATTGTGTTTCCAGTGACATAACTAGTTAAATGTAAACCAGATGTGCTTTGAAGTTTATTTCCAGGAATGTACAGTGAACTGTTTCAATTCCTGGTTCCACGACATTTATAACATAGAAACATATTATTTAAAGGAAAACTAAATAGTTGATATTTGTAGTCGTCAGTGCATATGTTTATAGTTTCTGAATTCATAATTGCTTAATTTGAAATACAGATTTTAAAAACACACAGTATCGAAATTCTTTTTTCAGGCTTCTTACAAATGAAATTAATAGGAGAATTATATGTGGTCTGTCCTTAGATTAGTTATCTGCTTCTTTTATGGTTACCTAATTTCTTTTTTACATTGTGTTTTTATGAGAGAATTTCTCTACTCTGTGATTGATGTTTTCATTAGAAATCTGTGCTATATTTACAAACCTTTTCTTGTATTTTTAAGAGGTTTTCTCACTATAAACAACCTAAAAGCAAAATACATTTCTATTTCTTCAAACAATTTCTATTTCAAGAATTAAATTAACACCTGGATACTTCTTCAGTAATGTTGAAGTAACAAAGAATGAGCATGCCTGTTTTTCACACTGATTTTTAAATTTGCATGTCAAGTCCACCGACAAAAAATCAACTGTGAGTCTTGCTCTTTCAGGATTAGTTTAGCTTATATTTGACTTGACACATTCAAGAGGGAACATTAAAGTCTTCTAGTTATTTGTTTACATGCTTTCCTCGGTATAGTAAAGTGCTTTATAATAAATTCAAATAAATGTTTAGAGAAAGAAAAAGTATTCTTGTGAACTTAGAAACCCCAGTGTTCAATATAAAATGTCGTGAGGTGTATTATCTGTTTCAGATAATTAACTAAGTAGAGGAAGAAATCTGTGTGCCACTTCTTTAAAGTGTAGCACCTTAAAAGTGGTTGAATTTATACTGAAAGTGTCTTTGATTTTGTTTGTAGTACTTTACCTAAAGCTTATATTTTTCTATTAACTCACGTGTTAAACTATTTCATGTTACAGGTGTGACATTTGCGCTAATCACCACTTGAGAACATAGGCACAGTACAGTTCTGCTTACTTCTGACCATCAACAGGAATTGTTTAGTTTATGGTACATGATTTCTTTTAGGCCTCAAATCAAATTAATGATTATAGAGGCCTATTTAAAGCAATTATTTCTACTTGATCAAGTTTTTCTAATTTTTATTTTCCCAAAATTAGTTGTATTTAAAAAAACTAAGCAGGGTAAACATTTAAATGTAAACAGCTAAAGACAGAGAAAGTGGATAGGCACTAGAGGAGAGTTATGTACTCACCATGAATGTTTAAGTACTTATTTACTGATTTGTAGCCAAGAGCTTGGAATTAAAGCAACATTGTGATATTTTGCTTCTAAGATAGACTTTTTAAATTTTTCAGAGCCTCATGAAACCATAAATGATCAAACTAAATCAGCCTTTGTGCACAGGATGTTGCACCTGGAATTACATCTTATTATGCGGGAAAAGAATTCAATTTATGTAAAGTTGTAATGACATATTGAAGAAGCTTGTAACTGAACTCTTTCCCAATAGGCTGATTGCTGTGGTCCTACTATGAGTCCCCAGTCCTATAGATGTGTCATCCATGATGTAAAATGCATGTCTCCATTCCCCATTCACTTTATGCTTCATAGATCCATATTAAAATTATGAGATCCAAGTTTACCAGACATTCTGGCATAGCATGGCTTGTTGGAATAATATTTTCCAGAAACACATGGCAGTTCTAACAGGATCTTTTCCTTCTGGATTGTAGATATAAATGAATGTGAAAGCAACCCATGTGTCAATGGGGCCTGCAGGAACAACCTTGGATCTTTCAATTGTGAATGTTCACCCGGCAGCAAACTCAGCTCCACAGGATTGATCTGTATTGGTAAGATTCATACATGGTATTGATGTTTCAGTTTCACTGCTAAGATACGCAGAGATCTCAGGCCTTTCTGTGGATAAAAACAGAATATGATTCCAGAAAGCTAAGAATTACACATTATATGAGTTGTTTTCACTCGATATAGAGGTAAAGCATAATAGCATGAATTAGGCAACCTCTTCAATATTTGTTAGATTCTAGAAATCTTCCTTTCATCTAAGTAGATATATTATGCTATAACTTATAATTATTTCCATACCACACACATATGTATATTCGTTACCCTAAAAACGCCTTAGGCAGCAATAGAATCAAATCTCTACTGCATACTTTTTTTATAAACAAACTTTGATGGCAAACAAAAATGTGATGAAATTTGGATTCAGTTAGCAGGACAAGAATTTGAAGCTTTTAAACACATAGAGGGAATTTATTATTTTTTCTTTTTTTCCATCAATCATAAATTTCTGGGTTCCAAGGAAGAGAAGATAACTGTTTTCTTACTTTTGGATATCTCAAGGGGAAAAGATTCTAAAACTTATAGCATCGTTCAATATGTCTCAAAACATTTAAGGTCAGTTCTTGATAATGACATAGGATGTAGATTAAGGGAGATTAATCTATTATTGCAAGGAAAAATCCAGCATGTAAAAGGAAACAAAATTTTCCCAGTAATTTTTCCCTACTTCTACTGTTTGTGGTTCCATTCACTAGGACTACACAGTTCACATCATTAGCTAGTATCCACTTAAATATATATTCCTAATAGGAAGATACTTCAGTTCTACATATGCCAAATTAACTGGCAGTTTTTATTTATTATCTAGCCAGAATGAATGTTCAGTTTCACATTTGTTGAAGACAATAGTTTTTTCAGTATTACATCTGACGTTAACCATATTTAGCTGGATGCTGGAGTACCTGTTTGTTACATAAAGACAAATGACCAAGTCCAAAATTGTCAATGAAAGCCTTCTCTTTGGAAACACCAGCTCCTCGTTTTCCAACGAGATACAGCTGGTGAAATTTGAGCCTTGCTCAGCTCTCCATATTAGGAAATAGACTACCATCTGCCTGGGGCATTACTTTTTTCTTATAGAATTCCGGGCTGCGTTGCGGGGGTGGTGTGTGGGTTGGATCCAGTAAAGCAGAAATATTTTTGCTAAGCCGCAATTTCCAATTGAGATGGAGTCGTTTTATTATGTAAAGGAAATGAATTCAGCATTAGTCAATTAATGTCTCAGAAAACTAAATCTGCATGCCACTTGAGCATCAAAGATACTTAGTTTTTGCCTCATCATATAGACTTCTATTATTTTGGCCTTTTGCCCTTATGTTTATTAACAAAACAAGAACAAAGAACTTTTTACCCCCAAGTGTTTATGTCATTCTTCCCATTGCCAACAACTAACCACCACCATATTTTTCTCAGCCAGTGTATTGTGTGCTTTCATTTATTATGATCCAATTCGAATATCCCAGTGTAGAGCTGCTCAAAATGCAATTTCCCTAATATTTTTAAATTTTAGACATTATTTTATGTACTTTTTCTGTTAAAAAGAGAATTCTAGTTGAAAAAGAAAATAACAAATAGTAAAATACAAGCAGGAAAAGTCATGAATGTATAACAGGACTGTCAGTGGCTCTCATCAGTGGTTAGCCGGCAACTTTCTCGTCCACAGGGTCCAGTTCACTACATTTTGAAATTTCATGATGTGATTACTAATTTAAAATTACATTAGATTGTATATGAATTAGTTGATACTATGAATATTTAAGAATTTAGAATCTTTTCTTAACTTTTCTAAATATAAATTAATCACAAATGATTCTGCAAACTGCTTAAAAGGACAATGGTATTCTGGCTGAATGTGATTAAATGTAATAGAATGATTCATTTGGTTATTATTTTTTGCATTACACTGCTGTGGTTTGATGGTTCTATATGATCCAGACCAGTTTTCCTCATCTTTGGCTTGGGTCTGTGCTCTCTCTTCAGCTTGCATGGACATGTGGCTGTGAGCACTCTGCTGTCAAATCTGATGGTCTGTTCTTATTCTTCACCTTAGATTATTAGCAGTATTTGTCACAGTTAATTACTCACTCTTTCTCTAGAAATTTTGTATTTTTGGCTTCCCAGGCACAACTATCTTCTTTTCCTTTCACTTGTATGGCCCATTTTCTGTTTCCTTTACTGAGTCCTCCCTATTCTCCTAACCTTCAACCTGAAGTGTTCCACCAGTCCATCTTTGGACCTCTGCTTCTCTTTCTACATTCATCCTTGAGAGCCTCTGTGTTGACTCACACATTTGTCACTCTAGTTGATAGAGAAATTCTAGACCTCAACCTTGCCACCAATTCCAGATTTCTGTTTCCAACTGTCTGTACAGTGTCTCCACTTGGATGGCTCATCAATATCTCAAATTCTCATGTCTAAAACCAAATTCCTGTGTACTGGCTTGAACCTGAGTCTCCCAGAAACATTTCCATCTCAGCAAATGGCAAATTCGTTCTTCTGGTTGCCACCCCTCAAAACCTTGGCAGCATCCTTGATGTCTTTTTCTCAAGCTGCACATGGAAGTCATCAGCGAACCTATTGATTGCACTTGAAGTTTATCCATATTTCAGCCCCTTCTCACCACCACCACACCAACCCCAATCCAAGTCACCATCATTGCTTTTCGTGATTACAACTGTAGCCTCTACCTTACTTTCTTTTCCCCATTCTACAGTCAGTTCTCCACATAGTCACCAGGCAGTCCTTTTAAAGCATAACTCAAAGAATATCATTCATTGTCCAAGAACCCTATGAAAACCTTGGCTTCTCATTTCATTCAGTAAAAGCTGTAGTCCTAGCTGAAGCCTGTGCTCCCCTCATGATCTCGCTCCTGCTGTGAACTTGTCTCCCTGTGCTGCCTCCCGCCCCCTCTGCCTGAGCTAGACTGGCCTACTTCCTGCACCTGCATCCCCACCTGAAGTCCACTGATCTCTCTGGCTGGAATGGTTTTCCATCGCTCGGGTTTGAAGGGTTTGTTCTCCTTATATCTGTATTCAGATGCCAAATTGTAAGTCACAATTTCTCTAACCGTCCTAGGTAAAATAACAGTCTTTCTCCTGTTTCTACCCTCAAGCTAATTAACCTGCTTTATTTTTTGAGAGTTCTTAACTAACCCCTGACTGTCTACATCTGTATCTCAGTTGTGTGTAGGCAGGTGGAGAGTATACACACACAACAACGGGTCAGGGGGTAGAGAGGGAGGGATGATGGAGGAAAGGAAGTGGGGAGAGAGAGAACAGAGGATGAACCTGTAGAGGGGTGGGGAGGGTTATTGATGGATTTGTAGCTTCTCAGTGTTGATGCAGCACCCGCCTAAAGAATCACTGTGCCACAGAGTGAGGGCTCTAGAAGCAGACTGCATGGGCTTAAATCGTGATGCTGACACTGTACTAGCTGGGTGACCTTGGGTAAATTGGCTGACCTCTGTGTGCCTAAATTTTCTCATCTGCAATTGTACATAATTTACAGGGTGGTTTTAATGAGTAAATAAATTAATACATACAAAGCCTTCTAGTTCCTGTCATTATCATGATAAATCTTAGGAATGACTGTTGTTTATCTTACTTAAAATGATGACAACCAAGGTGATAAATCAGAATTAGTCCCGGTTATTAAAAGATCATTTAAATACACAGTAGCCTCACAAAAGCATCTCTGTTTCCTCTGTGTGATAGAATTTACAGGTATAAATCTACAGCAAGCCTGTAGTCTGAGACCTGACGCAAATGCTGATGAGCAGACCTTTTCTGTTTCTCTACAGTTTTATCCAAACCAAACATTCAAGCCAGAATAAAAAAGCAAAGTGACCGTCCAGCTCTTTTTTGCACCTTTGCCCCATAACTCTTTGTTCAGTACAGGAGACAGTTGTTTTGTTTAAACCTCTGTCTTGGTGTTTGGGATATTGGTAACTTCCCATGTTTCCTAGGGAATCAGAAATTACTATTCCTCCCATCATAGGCCCATAGTTTAATTGAAATTCCTTTTCTGTGTTTGTGGGGGGTATTTTTGTTGTTTTTCTTGTTGAATTTAAAAGTAAAAATGTACTATTTTTTTGGAAGATAGGGTCTCACTCTGTCACCCAGGCTGGAATACAGTTACACAATATTACTGCAACTTCTGCCTACCGGGCTCAGCGATCCTCCCACCTTAGCTTCCTGAGTAGCTGGGACTACAGGCATGTGCCATCATGCCCAGCTAATTTTTGCATGTTTGTTTAGATGGGGTTTCACCATGTTGCCCGGGTTAGTCTTAAACTCAAGTGGGCTCAAGCAATCCGCCCACCTTGGCCTCCCAAAGTGCTGGGATGATAGTCATGAGCCACTATGCCTGGCCAGAAGTAAATTTTATCTGTATATACTGTTAAAATGAATTTTAAAATAAATGCTGTAGGAATATTCTTTGTTGTCTTCCAAGTCTTACTGCCACAATATGCTATTGAGGTTTTGGTAAAGTGTTTTCCACATCGTCTGCATCAGAATCACCTGAGGAGTTAGTCAAAATTCAGATTCCTAAGCTGCATACCTGAGAACTTATGAATCGGTATTTTAACAAGTGCCCTGGTAATATTATGCACACTTAATTGAGAGCCACTGCTCTACAAGGAAAATGTGATATGTATATATATATTTTTAACCAATTAGTATTTGCCATGTCAGCTTTGACTGGATTCCTTATCACTGCTTCAAAATCAATTAACAGTCACTTGTTTTTTGTTCATTCGCAAAACGTTTCATTATGCTACCAAAAAATATACTAACCATTCATTATTCCCTTTAATGCACATAAAATAAAAATTTTAAAGTGTGTAATATTTAACTGGGTGCTCTACCATTCAAAAGGAAGAACTTAAATTTGATATGGAGTCAGTTTAAAATGTTAGGAATGGTTATCTCTGGAGGGTGACAGGTAATTTTTATATCTTCCTCATACTTTTCTGTTTCTTCAAATTGTTTACCATAAGTATGATTTACTTTTTGAACAAGAGATAAATCTACAGACACACACATATACACACACATTTTTTAAATGCCTGAAAGAAAATACATCAGGTATTAGCCCTGGGAATGCATTAGTGGGGGCTTTATAAGTGGTTTATTTCTTCTTTGTTTTACAGGGTTTTTTAAATTTTTAATTATTTATCAAATAATTATCTTCAGTTGGAGAAACACTGGCCTCTCTATAACAGAACATACATTGAATGTGATTTATTTAGCAGGGACTTAAGGGAGAAGTAGATTGAAGGATTTTACACAATAAAATCTTAAATATCAAAGCATTTGTCATTAAGGATAAATCTTATGAATACTTTTCACACAAGTAATCGTCTTATCATGTTGTTATAGTATGTAAAAAAAAAAAAAAAAGAAAGAAATTAAGGGCTAAGCACAGTGGTTCATGCCTGTAATCCTAACACTTTGGGAGGCTGAAGTAGAAGGATTGCTTGAGGCCTGGAGTTCAAGACCAGACCAGCCTGTGCCACATGGCAATGCACTGTGTTTTTAAGTACCAGCATAAAATCTTGGACAGCTCCTCTTAGAATATCAGTAGATATAATTATATTAATTACCATATTATGTGAGAGAGATATATAGCACAATATTTTATTTACATATATATAATATACCATATTTGAATGCAGGTACATGAAAGTGTTTTCTAAGGATACACTATCACAAGTTTAAAGTATCCTTTTCCTTTTTTTTTTTTCTGGTAGAGATGGGGTTTCACCATTTTCCCAGGCTGGTCTCAAACTCCTGAGCTCAAGTGATCCTTCCGCCGCAGCCTCCCAAAGAGCTGGGATTATAGGCATGAGCCACTTTGCCTAGCCCCTCTTTTTTAGAATATTATAACAAATGCCTTTGGTATACACAGCTGAGTTGTATTTTCTTCAGAGGTAAGAGTTCCCCAACCTTTCCTGTTCCTTTTCAGACAGCCTGAAGGGGACCTGTTGGCTCAACATCCAGGACAGCCGCTGTGAGGTGAATATTAATGGAGCCACTCTGAAATCTGAATGCTGTGCCACCCTGGGAGCCGCCTGGGGGAGCCCCTGTGAGCGATGTGAACCAGGTAGGAGCCTGACTAGTGGGCATCTGGGCTTCTCCTTGGAAAGCTTCTCCTGCCACTAGAACACCTCTTTCACTATGTAGTTCCTTAGTGAGGAAGAACAGAAGATCATTTATCTTTGCTAAAATGTATTTTCTGGCTAATGTTTTCTTACCTCTGGAAATGTGTATTTGGTTTAACCTGGTACTATAAGCAGTCTTTGTAAATATTTTATACATGGAAGGGAATCTAGAATCTATCTGCTAAATGACTGTATCCTCCAGTATCCTTGTTTGCATGGTGGCTGTTGTCCTCAAATCTTTTGTTTACTTTTAATTCAGTTGTCAATGTGAGAGCAAAAAGAAATTGTAAAAAAAATTACAAAAATGTCAATACAGGTCAATACTGATGGAGTTACCACAGAAAGTCATGTGCTCTACTGAATGAAGAGGGGACAGTAATGTCCTTGAACTCTAAGACCCCTCCTTGCAGTTTTTATTTAGTTCCATTTAGATTCCATTATACTTCTTCTTGAGCATAACACAGTTGTATTTTCTTCTATAATGAAGTAAAATTTGTCCTGTTGTTCTTACAGATACAGCTTGCCCGAGAGGGCTTGCCAGGATTAAAGGTGTTACATGTGAAGGTGAGTGTGTCCTTCCTTGGATGATACTATAAATTTTTAGAGCAGTACATAAAATTAACATTCACTCTCAAACTTTGGAGATATTTATCATTTTCAAAAACCTAGACATTTCAATAAAAATACTCAATGTAATCAACAAATCCTTTAGCATAATTCTCTTAAGCAACAGCTTAGAATTTCCTGTGTCTCCTCTCTATGGAGTTGTGTAAATTTCAGGAAGACATCGCTAGACTTTAAGGCCCAGAACAGCTGGCAAAAGTGCATGTCTGGGCTGTGTTTTATGAACAGGCAAGGCTGTGGTAATTTTCACACCTGGTGCCTAGGAAAGCGGGTGGCTGGGTTGTGGAATATTTCTGTTTAACTCAAGTACTAATCCACATTGTATTGAATGTGGATTGAAAATGTTATACAGGAAGTAGGACCGCACCTGCTTTTTCTATTTGTAACGTCTTTATTCCTTTGCTTGCTCCATTTCCCTGCAGATGTTAATGAGTGTGAGGTGTTTCCTGGCGTTTGTCCAAATGGACGCTGTGTCAACAGTAAGGGATCTTTTCATTGTGAGTGCCCTGAAGGCCTTACGTTGGATGTGACTGGCCGTGTGTGTTTGGGTAAGATTCACGCACTCATGTAATCTATGTATAGAACAAGCCATGAATTTCCTTGTTTAATCAGTGGCTAGTCCAAAACCACTGAGTTTGTACTTGAGGAAACTTGCTTTAAATGAGATTTAAATCACTAGAGTATATTTTAAAAGTGATTGTATTTAAGTGAAATTGTTTCTGTTTCATGCCAAAAGTTGGTACTACTCAAAAATCAGTCTCAAAATCTTCCATTTATTTAACTGGATATTTTAGGCAGGTTCAGTCTTTCACACTGAGTTAATGGAATAAGAATAAGTATATGTTGAACACAGAAGGAAAGTTAGAGACTAGGATTTTAAAAGTGAAAATTTGTCAGCTTATTGCAGCTACACTCTGAAGACAATGGGGAAAGTCATGGGCAAAATATATTGCTTCTGCTTGAAAACATTCATTGCTTCTGCTTGAAAAGGAAGGATCCTGGTCCTTCCTTTACCACAATTAGAGTTTAAGTTTTCTTAATTCCTTTTTTTTAAAGATCTGCAGTGAGGAATCTCTTTCTTTCAACATCATATCATAGAAATGGTGATTTGACCTTTGTCTTTATTAGTGTCATGTATGACTGAACTTGAATTTTATGACTGGAAAAAAAATTTCTATTAATTTTCATTGTATGTAACAATAATTTGTTATTTATCTAAGTAGATTTTTCCCCAATAAGCTATGGAATAGTAAATTTTTAGTTTGTTGAAGAGCTTTACATATATTTGGATATGAAATTTAAGCATGTAGACAAAGCATGAATAATAATGGTGTTATATGCAATGATCTTTAAAGTCTAAATATCTGTGATTTTTTAAAATTTACTGGTAAGAAAAAGTTTGCAATGCCATACAGTTTAGTTATAATAGTTAAAACAGATTTCATTTTTAAGTTAATTTTTGACAGCACATTTAAATCTTGATTGAAAGGATGACTGTAAAATTATATGAAATTATTTAGAAAACAATATCCAAAGCACAAAAATAAAGAAAATTTCTTTCAGAATTTTAAATATTTTTAAAATTATCTTTAAGTGATCTACAGTGTTTAGAAATAAGTATTATTTGGAAATGACAAAATATTCCCCCAAAACTATGAAAATTTAAAAAAAGAAAATGACAAAATAGTAATATCAGTGTGGTCAAATGACTAATAAAATCAAGTTATCTTCTATAACAAAAGGCTGTAATATATGAAGATACATCATTGATTGTAAGTTAACTCAGCAAAATAAATTTTCAATAACATTATTCAAAATTATGGCTGGGCATGGTGGCTCACACCTGTAATCTCAGCACTTTGGGAGTCTGAGGCAGGCAGATCACCTGAGGTCAGGAGTTTGAGACCATCCTGGCCAACATGGGGAAACCTTGTCTCTACTAAAAATACAAAAATTAGCTGGACATGGTGTTATGCACCTGTAATCCCAGCTACTTGGGGGACTGAGGCAGGAGAATTGCTTGAACCTGGGAGGCAGAGGTGGCAGTGAGCCAAGATCACGCCACTACACCCAGCCTGGCAACAGAGTGAGACTCCTTCTGAAAAAAAAAAAAAATTAAAGTCTTTTTTAATATTCTAAGAGGATATATTAGATTTTTCATCCAATATCAGGGATCCCAAACTCAAATGCTTGCAGGAGTCAAGCATGCAACATATAAATGAGTGAAATGACAACAGGGAGCAGTGGGGACTGCGGCAAACTGCAGAGAACATATATCATCCAAAAGTTTCCAAATTTATATTTTAATTTCCATGCAAAACAATCGCAGCATTGATAGGCCTTATGTGACCAGTTTACTGACTTTTAATTCCTGATATAAATATTCATAGAGATCTCAGTAGTAAAGATATAGGATTACTCTTTCTGGTTATTATCACTTTTTACATGCTTAGTTAAAATGCCTTTCCCCTGTCACACCAGTTTCTTCCAATAAGCTGTAAAATGGTGCATTTTTAGTTTGTCTTGAGCTTCTTGATCAGATTCCTTCAGTAACCTCACAGTGTGACTCAAGCCAGACTTCTTAGTTCACCTGTACTTATATAAGACTTTCACTTCTTGGGAAGAGTCTTAATTACCTGCTGACATGTGGGATGGAGCCAGCTGTAAGGAGACTAGCCCCTTGGAGCCCTGTGGTAATAAGACTCTGGATTACCGTGACACTTCACACTGGCAAAGCATGTGGCGTTTTGGTTCATTTTAATGTAGATACATAAGGCAGAATCACCTTCTGTAGATATCTACATTCAGTCTGCTGAATCAAAATAAAAGTTTACCACCATTATTTTTTCTTTAAAAATAGGACTTTTTCCAGAGTAGCTGGAATTACAGGTGTCTGCCACCATGCCCAGTTATTTTTTGTATTTTTAGTAGAGACGGGTTTTTGCCATGTTGGCCAGGCTGGTCTTGAACTCCTGACCTCAGGTGATCTGCCTGCCTCGGCCTCCCAAAGTGCTGGGATTACAGATGTGAGCCACCACACCCAGCCTGGGCAACACAGAGAGACTCCATCTCAAAAAAAAAAAAAAAAAAAATAGGGCTTTTTAATTCCAGTACTCAGAAATGTAACTCTAGGTTAAAGGCCATTGACAAAGTTGATGTTAATTTAGATTTAGAACTTGAAAGGATCAGTATTGACAGTAACTAAAGTAGTAAACATTTTTTTAAATTTGTATGTGTACCTTTCCATCAGGGATCTCATTCCCTCTGTTAAACAGTTTTCAGCCTCTGGAAAGGATTTGATGTCTTAAAATGCTCTTATCAAAGAAATCATGTTATTTGATTAAGAAATCTTTTTTGAACTCATTATCCATATTTGTAATTAAACAGCCAAGTGCTTGAGTATAATTTGAAAATAAATCTATTTGCTAAGAGATGAACGTGTTATTTATAGACCAGCTGGTCTACCCTATTTTTAGTTGTAGGCTGCTGTTTATAGATATTCTAAGGTCCTGGCTAGCACAGGCTAAGCACTGAAACATTGGTCTGTTTTGAAGTTGAAGGGAAAATGTGACATTTAAGCAAATAATTGGCCCCTTAACAAGGAAAATTCACATAATTCAAGGAAAAACCATGATGCAAAAGGTAAATTTGGCAGGAGGAAAAAAAGCTTTAACTGCAATAATATTATAACACTTCTCTCTTTTGTAGCGATTTTAATAGTTGTAACAAATTGGCAAATAGATTATAACTGATCATTTATTGTTTATGACTGGGACTGACAGGGCTGCTTAAAAGGCACTTGAAGCAATTCTCTGAACAGGAAGAATTCTTAAAATTATCTCACTTTTTCTAAAGTGAACAATACAAAAATGGAATCATAGACATGAAAGAGTCAGGTCATGAGAGGACCTTTTCTTCCTGAGGGTTTCTCGTAAGAATTAAGATTGAAGAGGAACTCACCTTTGTTCTCTTTAAATGTCTGTCATTATGACCTCCATTCCAGGAGGTCAGGGACTGTATCTTGCCACCCAATACACCACAAGGGTCCTGCATGATGACTGGTGACTTGTGACTATACAATGTATGTTTCAACTCATTCTCACACTGTGATTTTGCTCTCGATGTAGATATTCGCATGGAGCAGTGTTACTTGAAGTGGGATGAAGATGAATGCATCCACCCTGTTCCTGGAAAGTTCCGCATGGATGCCTGCTGCTGTGCTGTTGGGGCAGCTTGGGGCACTGAGTGTGAGGAGTGCCCCAAACCTGGCACCAAGGAGTATGAGACTCTGTGCCCCCGTGGGGCTGGCTTTGCTAACCGAGGGGATATTCTTTCTGGGCGGCCGTTTTACAAAGGTAACTGCCTGCGGCCAGCGCCTTTATCCTTCTTCAACAAAAAACCTTCCACATTCTCTGAGAATTGGTTTTGCTTTAAACGTTTGACTTCCCACTTTATTCTCAGTTAAACACGTTTTATGGTCAATGTTCTGTCCCAAGAGTATAAATCCCCTCTATAAGATGGCAATGAAGTAGAAATAAAATGTATTGCTTGTCTTGCTCTTCTACTGTTTGTTCCTCTATAACCTGAGATGGCGTCCTGATAGCTAAATGTGTAGCAAAAAGTTATCTATCCCCACTTATCTTTATAAAACAAGTAGAGAGAAATAAAGGGAACTCTTAAGAATATAGGATCTATAGCTGGGCACGGTGGCTCATGCCTGTAATCCCAGCACTTTGGGAGGCTGAGGTGGGTGGATCACCTAAGGTCAGGAGTTCAAGACGAGCCTGACTAACATGGTGAAACCCTATCTCTACCAAAAATACAAAAAATAGCCGGGTGTGGTGGCACGCATCTGTAATCTCAACTACTTGGGAGGCTGAGGCAGGAGGATCACTTGAACCTGGGAGGTGGGGGTTGCATTGAGCCAAGATTGCACCATTGTACTCCAGCCTGGGTAACAAGATTGAAACTCTGTCTCAAGAAAAAAAAAAGAAAAGAAAAGAAAAGAAAGAATATAGGATCTTTTTCACCACATAAAACTTCTTGTGTGATATCAGTGTAATCACAGAAACATATGATAACCCTGTTTTTTACCTGGATGCATTACTGTTGTTCATCATGGTAGATTTTCAACTTAAAGTGATGGACCTAATCATTTACATCAACCAGCTCTACATTCTGACTTTATTCTGCTTTTAGACATCAATGAATGCAAAGCATTTCCTGGGATGTGCACCTATGGGAAGTGCAGAAATACAATCGGAAGCTTCAAGTGCCGTTGCAATAGTGGCTTTGCTCTAGACATGGAGGAAAGAAACTGCACAGGTAAGATGGTTCTTCTGTTTTATTTGGAAAACTCTGGCTTTTACTCTTTCCTTTACTGTGTTTGAAAGTACTGCCCTAAAAAGCCCATCCTCTCATTGAGAACATGAAAATTTTTATTTATTTATTTAATTTTTTTTAACAGAAAAGGTCTCAGTCACCCAGGCTGGAGTGCAGAGACATGATCATGTCTCACTGCAACCTCAAACTCCTGTGTTCAAGCAGTCCTCCCACCTCAGCCTCCCAAGTAACTGGGAGCACAGGTGTGTGCCACCATGAGTAGCTAATTAAAAAGATGTTTTGTTTTTTTTTGTAGAGATGGGGTCTCACTTTGCTTCCCAGGCTTGTCTCAAACTCCTGGCTTCAAGTGATCCTCCTGCCTTGGCCTCCACAAGTGCTGTGATTACGGGCTTGAGCCTCTGCATCCAGCTCTGTCAATTTTTATTTTTATTTTTCCCTATGCTTAAATCAGTTCTCCAAATAAACTCGTTGTGAGAGAACTGCAAAAATAGCATGAACATGCTCTTCGTTTTACATTTAGGAACGACATACAGATAGGATTTTCAAAATATATGACTACTAAAGAAATACAGTCATTAAACGTGCAACAATTATATAAACTTAAGTAGTATTATCTTAAAGATTTTAAGGTTTGTGATACAGAGGTTATGACTTCTTTTCCTCGTCTGTGAACAGAAATCTTAATGTTAGGTTTCAGTCACCATCCATACCCGTAACCATTCTCTTTGAAAAAGATGTGAAGTTCTAACTTTTTCTATTAGATAGTATACCATGTTGTTCAGACACTTGAGCTGTGTCCTCAGGATCTGGTTCTCAGCACTCTCTTTGTTCTTATTATCCGTAGGATTTCCCCTTATCACCCTCCCTCCTGCCGGCTCCTCCTTCCTGACCTCACAGCAGTGTCTCTTGGCTCCTTCCTGTGCCTGCTCAGCCAAGGCTATCTCTGAGCGTTTCACAGCTGTCCATCTGGCCTTCTGAAGTCCTGCTGCCAGGAAGTCTGCTCAAGCCCTGTGCCAGTCTCCAGAGCTTCCTCCCCTCACCTCTTATTTTCTCCTCTCTGGCTGCCGCGCTTTACTGGGAGTCTGAGGAGCACTGCCTGAGATTCCTACATTCACCTCCAAGCCCTCGAAGCTGCATGGCAACACTCATATTCACCTCCATTCATCACTTTCTGAATTTCTCTCAGCACTGATTCTAAACCTCTCCCCTGACTTACATGCCCTCTCATATACTGCCCCCGCCCCCATCCATTCCCGTTCTCCTTCATTAAGAATAAATCTGATTGCCTGCATCCTTCTCACACAGCCTTCTCTCCGGTGATAAAATCTCCTTTATCCCCCACTCCCTCTCCTCCAGTATCAGAGAATGAGGTGTGATGCTCTCCCTGGATTTGGGGTTAAATTCTCTCTTCTCTCCTTCCCAGCTTCTGCTCCCAGTTGTCTCATCAGGTTTGCCCCTCTCCTCTTTCCAGTATCTTCTCCTCTTCCCTGTTTCCTATTCCTCAACTTATACACAGGTTCAAAATGTCTCCTCAGCCCTTCTTTTCTCTCAAGCTACCATCCTGTTTTCCTGCTGTTAGCTCTCACTCCTCTCTTTCAACCCACCCTTTGTTTTGTAATTTTGACTTTTGCCCTCCGTCACTCAGGCACATACTCATATACTCATCTACTCTTGCAAAACATCTTTGTGGTGTTAAAACATCTTTCCTGATGCGTATGCTCCTGGACCTCTGTGCTTGCCAAATCTCTCCTTAATATTTTCTTTTCTCTTAGTTTCTACGGTATTTTCCAGTCTTGATCATCCTTCTATGCAGATGATGTTTCTTCTTAACCTTTACAGATGATTCTTGCCTTTCCCGTCTCTTGGGTGCTTGCCAGAGTCCTCTACTCAGATTCTGTCTCTCAGAGTTCCATCTACCATCATGACTTCAGAGATGGCCTCTGCTGAGCTGACTCCCAGATGCTATCTCTAACTCTCTCTGTTCCTCCTGAGTTTCACTCCCACATTTGTAACTTCCCATCTGGACAGTTTCTTTTTGTTGTGATCTTTCTTTGTTCCTCCCCCCACCTTGTACTTTCTCCTACTAGGGACTTCCTTGTATGTATTGGGAGTATAATTTTGAACAGGATTGAAGCCTCCAATTGAATGTCGATGTCTCTCTCTCCCAAAGTGAAAAAGTTATGAGAATTCTTTTATCAAACTGGCTATTTCAAGTACCTGTGATATTTTTTCTAGATACAGAGGCAGGTTAAGCTCCTCAGGAAACAGACTCCAAGGCAGAGATGAGCATTCAGGAAGTTTATTGGGGATTGCTCTTGTGATAAACAATGAGGAAGGGAAGGGAGGAAAGTAGAAGTGGACAGAGAAAGAAACTGGGCTGGAGGCAGCCCCACTGAAGTCCTCAGCCCATGCCACTGGGAGTTCTGGAACTGGGATGGCCCATCAGAGTTGCCTTGAGTAGGGCATGGAAGCCATGCGATTAGATACCTGCATGAACAATCTTGGGATACACCTGCCCAGAGAATGGGGGAAGAGGTCCTCTTAGGATAGTGGACATTGGAGCCAGCAACACTCCCAATAGCTGAGGGAGAGAGGGAGTAAATCCTTCCTTCCTCATGAGGGACCTGGGGGACATGTCACAGTATCTACTATATCACAGACTCCTCCAGGATCTCCCAGCCTGCTAAGTCCCCACAATCAAATCCTTCACTGCCACAACCACCAGGTTAGCCATCCAAGCAGGGCTAGGTTATCTAACTTCCCACTCAACAACTTCCACTGTTAGAGGGAGTCCTGGTCCTGGATAAAGCGGCTCAGGCTTCTTCCAGTTCTGACCCCACCCCTTCCTTTGCTGTGAAATTAGCCACCTTGCTTAATGTCTCTAACACTCTCTTTTAGCCATGTAAGAGAGACTTGTTGACAGGGCTGCATTGTTTGGGATGTAATGTGAAGTTCCGTGGAAAATGTTGGGCTCCCATCTTCACAGCAGGAAAGGCTGATCTCCTCCTGTGCTAGGGGCTTTCAGTGAACCTACGGGTCCCTCCGGCACCCACGCTTATTGTCAGCCTTTTCAGTCCAGCCAGTCTGTGACTTACTGCTCCCTGAAATGCTTTCTTTCTCTTCACCAGTGTACTTCATCTCTTGCCTCTATATTTATTCTGTACCTTTAAAGCTGGCGTTTCTGTACAACCTTCAAGAACCAATTCAAAAACCACGCCCTCCAAATTACCGATTCTTAGCAGAGAAGTTTACATATACATGTATAAACATATATATATATATATATATATGGCACTTTCTATGAGACAGGCACTGCTCTCAGCACTTAACAAATACTCATTTAGTTCTGTGAGGTGGAGTCTATGACAAATAAGGAAACTGAGTCACAGAGAGACTAAATGATTTTCTCAAGGCCCTATTCTCAGTAGATAACAAACTGGGGATCCAGGTATCTGGTTCTAAAATCCAAACTCTTTATACTATGAAGCTCCCACCACATCACATTAGCCAAAGATTGTCCCTGCTCCACCCGAGAACCCATTCCTCATATAGCTCTTACCACCAGTTCCTAGATACTGATAGATAAAAAGAAAATTGATAAACATACTGTTAGCTACTTAATTGAATCCGTGAATTCTGTTGAGATGTTGTTTTAAAAGGAAGTATTTACATTTTTTTCACATGGCCTGTAATGAGGGAAATAAGGACTTCTGTAATTGGAGAAATAGATACAGAAAAATTAAGTTAAAGCTGGCAGAAAGCAGGGACTGAGACCCTCCTCCCAAGAGAACATGCATAAATTATGCACTAAATCCTGTGATTTTAAAACTTCAAAATTAAATTCATTAAAATAAAGAGATAGTGGTGAAGCATTTTCTCCCATTGACAGATTTTTAGATTAAAAACTTTTAATTTTTGAACTAAAACATTTTTAAATAGGCCATGTTTTCTTAAACTTATTTTATATAGACATGACTTCTCTATTGAAAAATCTTAGAGTAGGAGATTTCTCAGAGAACTCTGTGTTTGAGAGTATAGATGCTGAAGATTATTTACTGTAATATATAAAAAGAAGAGACAAACTCACCCACACAGTCCTCACATGATGGTTACAGCTCATGTCACCAAAGGGCTTAATAAATCAATAAGCTCTTTACATATAAATATGAAACAAAAACACAAATTGGGGCACACACCATGACTCTGCCCTATGTGTGCTCTCTGGCTCAGGGATGGTGCATCATGGCTGCCTGTTTCTCTGGGGTCTACCAGTCACTCCTGCCCAGAAGCAGGGGTCCTGCCTTCACATGCTCCCACCTGGGGTAGCACACGCTAGTGTCGTAGACCAGCACTGTCTTCCAGTCACACATGAGGTTTCATTCCATGGAGGCCCAGCTGCCTTATTTACCACGTGCCTCATTCAGCCCATACCACAGTTGCTGGGTTCATCCTTCTGTTAACGTTTCTTTCTTTCCTTCTTGCTTTTTCTTTTTTATTTTTTTGAGATAGGTTGTCCTTCTGTCACCCAGGCTAGAGTGCAGTGGTGCCATCATACATCATAGCTCACCACAGCCTTGACCTCCTGGGCTCAAGCAATCCTCCCACCTTCCACCTCAGCCTCCTCAATAATTTTTTTTTTTTTTGTAGAGACAGGGTCTCCCTACATTGCCAAGGCGGGTCTCAAACTCCTGGCCTCAAGCAGTCCTCCTGCCTGGGCTTCCCCAAGTGCTGGGATTACAGGCATGAGTCACCATGCCTCTCCATCTTCTGTTACTATTTCTAAGCCACAAAAAGAAATCCACAGTTTAGAATTTATAAAGGTGAAAGGGCACCACTTGCCTGTTGGTGCGGCAGTTTTGGCAGTTGGGGAAAGGAATGTGCCTCAGGCCCCGTGCCCTTCTATCTGGATCTACTGAAATGGTACCCTTGTACTGTGAGCCACCAATTCCCCAACATTTCAAGCGTGCAGCACCTTCGCTTGGAAGGCCAAGCCTATCTGATTCAATTTTTAAATTTCTTTTAAACCTGTGAATTAGACATCGACGAGTGCAGGATTTCTCCCGACCTCTGTGGCAGTGGAATCTGCGTCAATACACCAGGCAGCTTTGAGTGCGAGTGCTTTGAAGGCTATGAAAGTGGGTTCATGATGATGAAGAACTGCATGGGTAAGCACCGTTAGCTCTTCCTGGCCAGCTTGAAACCATACTAGCACAGACTCATTCGCGCGCATGACCTTTGCTTATCTCAGGGCTGTGAACAGCATGTGTGGCCAGCATCTGTGGTGAGAGAGAGAAGAGATTTAATATCAGACAGGAAATGCACTCCTGGATAGCTCTCGGGGAGTTCCAACCTCTTGGCGCCTTCATGGCAATGAGATATTCAGACTGGATCCTGTTTATTCATAGAACTTAAAATCACACAGACTAGTTACTTAAGTGGGACTCATTTGAAATGCATGGCATCATGTGGTGGCCCCAAGATTTGTATTCAGTCATGGTAATCCCATGTTTTTGTTCTTGTTGGTGTGCTATTACAAACCCTTTTAGTATTCCCAACCTTTTAGCCCACCGTTTAATTTTCCGTGCCTTATGGGACTTACCTCATAGGATGCAGTAGGTTATAATTCTAAGATTTTCTTTCACTCGGATTAGAGTTATAGACACCAGAATAACTGACAACAATATATATCATGAATCTGGAGTGATATAAAGCAAATATTATTTCTACCTCTTGTGAGCCTGCTCATTTCATGCAGTTAAATTTCTTGAAAGCTTACTACCTTTAGGAGTAGAATTTTTAGTTTTTCTGTTGGTCGTAGGAAAAGTGAGGAAAGCATTAGCCCATCCCCTATGAAGCATATCTCTTACACTGACTCACTCTCACGTCAGATAATATTCTTTCTCCCACGCTGTATGTGTGAATATTTTTCCCTCAGAGTTCTTTAATGGATCTCACGTTTTTACCTTTCAGACATTGACGAATGTGAACGTAACCCTCTCCTTTGTAGGGGTGGCACCTGTGTGAACACTGAGGGTAGCTTTCAGTGTGACTGCCCACTGGGACACGAGCTGTCACCATCCCGTGAGGACTGTGTGGGTGAGTTTGTCTCCTCAGCCCATAAGCCTGCCCAGCACAACTGGTAAAGACCAGGGATCAGTTCTGACGAACCTGTTGTTTGCGGAGCCCATGAAATCTAGCTTATTAAAAGGTGGAATTTGAGATTCCCTACCTCTAGATGCAGGCTATGTCTTTAGTGGATGCTTGAGTAATACATGAATGAGTTGGCATTCTTCTGGTTGGCCTCTTTTTTATTACAAGCAGTGTGATTGGTCCCTGTGGGAGGAGCCCTATGGAAGTCCCTGTGGTTTCATCCTCCTTTAGGAAAAAAATGGGAAAGCTGCCTTGTGCATTGTGCACCTTTGCCCAGCGACTTCCCATCCACTCAGACGGACTCCGCTCTGCGCCCCTTTGCCTGCTCACAGATTGGCTTGCATGTGTGTGAACATGGTGCTCCCTTAACCCACTTCTCATAGAAACACTGGGTTTTTTCATTTGCCCTGAGCTCTATAGGGATGCCAGAAAGGATGTGAGAAGACTAATGGCTGGTCTTTGGGCATTGCAACCTACTGCTTTTCAGAATACATGAAGGTCTCTGGGCTTACTGTGTTCCTAGTATACTGGCTTTAAAACTTTGATTTAGCCAGAAAGCATTTTCTTCACAGGAACTCTTTCTTGTAACTGAGCAAATAAGACAGCCTAAAATAGAACAGATTGCACACCAAATTTCAAAACATAATTTGAGCACACCTTCCCAATACACATGTATTTATTTTTAAGTCATATGTATTGCTTTGCTAGTATATGAGGTGAATTTTGTCATAGATTAAATAGATATTTTTAAATGATAAATGAAAAGGTTTTTAATGTTCTTATTTCATTTTAATAGTGGTACGGAAGGCTTTTTCACACTAATTATGGAATATTCATGGTTGAACATATTGAGAAATAGTGAGTCATCTGTATCTAAGTTTACTTTGTTACTTAGTTCATGGATCTTATAGCTCAAAAAAGTATCCCTCAGAGAAACAATGCAGATTATAAAATATATATTTCTGTATAATATAAAATATGCACTTAGTGATCATAAGCATAAACGCATGCTATATAATCTTCTTGGTTATTTTGAGAATTTGCAATGAATTTCTTGTCATATCTGATTATATTGTCACTGTTTTTTACCTTATCTTATACCTGACAGGTAGCTCACATAGGAAGCATATCACTCTGCCATTTTCTTCTGTTATCTTGTGATTACATTATTGGTACTAGTTTATTTGTAAGGCACCTGCCCATATTTTAAGAGTTAGTTTATTTTAAAATAGGCAATGTAATTTGTAGATTACTATCCTGACCCACAAAACATAAACAAACAAGTGAGAGCCTTTCATCATGTCTCTGTCTTGTGAAATCATCAGTCTTCCACCAGGACACTTCAAGTCATGTAGGCAATACTTCACCATGTAATATAGGCCAGGCAAGCATGCCAGTGTAAGTTCATATATTAAGTAATATTTATCTTCAGTTCTGGCATGTGTGAAATCTGTGTGGTCTAACATGATCCACATGTGGCTATGTAAATTCAGTTAAAATTAAATAACATTAAATATTCCTTAGTTATACTGTCCATGTTTCCAGTACCAGTGCACATGCAGCTGTGTATTAGACCGCATAGATACGGAATAGTGGCATCATTATAGAAGGCTTTACCCGACAGTACTGTTGTAGATGGAAATAGAGATTCCAGCACTTTCTTTAAACCCCCAGGAGAACATTTTACTTCCCCGTGAAGTTCACAAACCCCTTTGGAGACCACTGTCTGGTGAAGCACCTTTCTGATGGCTTTAGTGATTTGACCATTGCCTAAAGTATTAATTCTATGTGTCTTTTATAGATATTAATGAATGCTCCCTGAGCAACAATCTCTGCAGAAATGGAAAATGTGTGAACATGATTGGAACCTATCAGTGCTCTTGCAATCCTGGATATCAGGCCACTCCAGACCGCCAGGGCTGTACAGGTATAAGGGGATATCAAGCAGATCTGAAACTCATATGTCTCAAATCAGCCTAGGAAAACTTCTGGCACTGAATTATAATGAAGCCTATGCAAATCCTCTGTTCCAAAAATGAATGTAAGACTGCGGGAGGATCTCAGATATTTTCTTGGTCTCGCAGCAGACTCACTGATCTTAATGTAGAAAATGCTCTAAACTCCATAGTTATTCTATTTTTGAGTGATTTAATCTTAGGATACTGCAGTTAAACACGAAATGCTGCCTAAAATGAAGTTAAAAGAACTAAGAAAGATGATGTTAAATCAACACACATAGTGGGGAGAAAAATTCAAAGCCACGTTAGCATTATCTGTTTAAAAAGAAGAAAACTCCTTTTAGGGAAGTAGCCCTGACAAGTAATGTGGTTGCAATGCTGTTTTCACAGATATTGACGAATGTATGATAATGAATGGAGGCTGTGACACCCAGTGCACAAATTCAGAAGGAAGCTACGAGTGCAGCTGCAGTGAGGGTTATGCCCTGATGCCAGATGGGAGATCGTGTGCAGGTATAGAAAGGAAAACACACAGGCTTTGCACATCTAATTAATTCTTTCTTGAAAAGGTGGCTCCAGATATTACCAAGTGGAACCAGATAGAAAACAAAAACATTAGAGATTGATGAACGACATTTTTATTTTCATTTGATGCTAATTTTGTATCATTAGACATTGATGAATGTGAAAACAACCCTGATATCTGTGATGGCGGCCAGTGTACCAACATTCCTGGAGAGTATCGCTGCCTCTGCTATGATGGCTTCATGGCTTCCATGGACATGAAAACATGCATTGGTGGGTATCATAAAAAAGGGACAAACATTTATATACACACCTGCATACACATCCACATCCACATGCACACACAAACATGATAAAAGGCTTTTTCATTTGTTATTTTAAAAATTCAAATCATTTTTCTCTCATAAATTACTGAAAAAGAAAAAAAATTCAAGTCATTTTACTAGAACTATAAAATCTCAGAGAGAATTATTTTTAAAATCTCTAAAGGTGGATAGTATATTTATCTGCAATACAGTGAATCACAAATGGATTATATTTTAGATCTCACCTGTGTATTTTGTATTATGCTATTCAGTGTAGAATATAGCTTTTAAATTACTTGATAAACACATACTAAGATATTGAAAATAAATTTTCTAGATGTGAATGAGTGTGACCTAAATTCAAATATCTGCCTGTTTGGGGAATGTGAGAACACAAAGGGATCCTTCATTTGCCACTGTCAGCTGGGTTATTCAGTGAAGAAGGGAACCACAGGATGTACAGGTAGGTTTCAAGCTTGTGTACTCTATGTTTCAACTTCTCAGATGTCAGAGGCCACCTTTCAATATCATTTGTTCTCTGGCATCTCTTAGATCAGTTACCTGCCACCAGGCTATGACTGTGTGTGTCATGAGTAGCTGACCCATAGCATATGTGATGGATTTGGCTGGTCTCTGTGGTAGCATATCGTCTGAGCCACCCCCTGCGGGGCTGGCTGTGGGTGTGACACAGAGTGAGTGAGTGGGAGTGCAGTCTGGTTCCCATGGCCCTGACCGCTCCCTGACCGCTAGTGATGCAGCAGCAGTCACTTTCTGAGTCTGACTACTGCTCACATGGAAGACATCCATGAACACAGAGCGCCAAAAGACCTGGGGATTCCAGTTGCCATTTATCGTTGCACTTCTTTTAAACTAGTAAAAATTAATCTCAAGTTCCATTGAGACCTTTTTCCTTTCTTCCTTTCTCCCATATTTTCCTTTCTTGTTTGCTCTTCTCTCTCTGTTTTGTCTTCTCTTCTCTCTGCCCAAATTGCCTTTCTCTTTTTCCTCTCTTCACTTTCCTTCTTTGCTCACTTCATCCACTTTGTCTCTTGTTCTCTTTCTCTACTAACTAGTTTTAGCCTTTTGCATGCCAGTGGGGCTAGGACATGCCAGCTTCAAGGTTTTGAATCATATATTCCTCAGTGGTCAATTTAAGACTTAAGTGTGGTTTTTTTCAAGGCAGGTGATGAAAGACTTAGAATGTAACCCAGCCCTTAAGCTGACCCCTCCAGTAAGGGGAAGATTATTTTAAAAAGGTGTTCTCTTCATGTTCACCACTGCAGGGTTGATGCGAAGTCAGTAGTGTGTGTGTGTTTGTGTGTGTATGTGTTTGTGTGTGTGTGTGTCTATATGATTTCAGCATCTGTAATATGTAATCATTGAACTAAATAGAGCACATTACTATTTATAGTTAAGAAAGCTTTGGAGAACCAAATCTACCTAGGTTGTACATACATATATGGGAATATGTGTGTGTGTTCACAAATACACACGTGCACACTGGTGAAAGCATCTGGCCACTTTCCAGATAACATTTCCAGTGAATATTTTTCTACAATTTCAAATAAATAGAAAAAATTAAAATACACACCTAAATGGTAGTTTTTAAAAAGTATATAAAATATTTATAATAATTTTTTTTTTTTCTTTTTTTTTGAGACGGAGTTTCGCTCTTGTTACCCAGGCTGGAGTGCAATGGCGCGATCTCGGCTCACCGCAACCTCCGCCTCCTGGATTCAGGCAATTCACCTGCCTCAGCCTCCTGAGTAGCTGGGATTACAGGCACGCGCCACCGTGCCCAGCTAATTTTTTGTATTTTTAGTGGAGACGGGGTTTCACCATGTTGACCGGGATGGTCTCAATCTCTTGACCTCGTGATCCACCCGCCTCGGCCTCCCAAAGTGCTGGGATTACAGGCGTGAGCCACCGCGCCCGGCCCTATAATAATTTTTAAAATGTCAAACGATCATTTAATTTTAAAGAGAGAATGGACTATTCGTTTTTTAAAAAAGTTAGGTTCTTCTTGAAAAATATGGAATAAATATCAATAGGAAGGAATAGCACTATTATTTGAAATAAGATTTCTCTTGATCTGAAATTGAATGTCCTCTTTATGGAGTTGTGTCTGAGTCTGGACAGAGAAGAAGGCTCCCGGGATGACACACGGACCTGCCAGGGAACAAGGCTGCTGTGTCTCTCTCTCTCTTCTCCTGGAAAGTGGCTGACAGTTCTTTCTAGGGAAGAACTTGTTTTATTAGGATCATGAATTTTCCAAATCTTGTAGGAGTCTACAAAAATTAAGAATAAAAGTTAGGCTACTGTTTCTCCATATAGCTGCATATTGCTTTAAAATGTTACCTATACAAAAATAAACTTGGAAGTATAATTAAGTTTGTATTTTTATTTTTTCTTATGAATTATGGTTTATCAGATGTGGATGAGTGTGAAATTGGTGCTCATAACTGTGACATGCACGCTTCCTGTCTGAATATCCCAGGAAGCTTCAAATGTAGCTGCAGAGAAGGCTGGATTGGAAATGGCATCAAGTGTATTGGTGAGTTTGCAAATGTAAATGTCCTTTGCTAAGGCACAAATTTTTAAAGGCTCTTGTTTGCATGTTTGTAGAATCATGCTCTTTACTTTTATTAAGCCCCTCATAAAAAGGCTGTCTTCATTGCAAGATAATTCCAGCCTATGAGTTTCCTTTAGCCTTAATATAAATTAACAAAATTAAAACAGTATACTTTGGCACCTGTTTTTTAATGTGTTGTTATTCAGTAAAAATTGATATGTAGCTGGTGATCCAAACACAGCTGTATGATGAAAAATGACCAGTATGTTTTTCCAGTCTTTTCAAAGAAGTAATCAGTGAGATTTAAAATCCAGTGAAATAAATGGAGGGAAATGAAAAGGTTTTTCAGATAACCTAAGTCTGCAATAAGTCATTAATACCAGCATCTTATTCTAAATGCTTTCTTGGATTCTAAGAGGTCTTATTTGAAGGAAAAAAATGGGCAATTTCCCAAAGTTTTATGGTTCTTGAGCCAGAGTCTAAAAAGTACTTTATATCTGAGTGGCAAAGGACTAGAATATACCCTGAGTGTCATTCACGGTCCTGTGTAATATGCTTAATGTTTTACATGCCTTAAGAATAAAGCATGTTTTCATCTGGCAAGCATTTCTAGGTCAGTTTAAAATAGAAAAGAAAGCAAGCTAAACTAATTTCCCCCTGATAACTTACAAAAAGCATATCGCCCACAGTAAGGATTAAAGTATAGCGTTAAGATCTTTTGCCAAAACTGTAAGTTAATTTGAATATATACTTCTTTATCCATTCAAATATTTCATACATATCAAATGTTTATGTACTGACTACAGAATTTGAAATATAGAGCTTCCAAATAACTTTGCTAAGTAACATCCTGTAATGGCTTTGTGAGGCGCCATAGCTGCCTGCCTCTAGTCCAATCATCTTTCTGGGGTTACTCTCATAACTTTTCAACCGTACCCTTATTCCCATTTTTGTAATCTTAGATGCCTACTCATTTTCTCTTTCTTAGCCTCCCATTTTTGTGTTTCTTGTCCATCTGTCGTTTCGGCCAACTACTACAAGATAGCCTGCCTCTGATACAAGACATTCAGCCATGTCCAGCCTCCTGTGCTCCCGAATGTCACCCAAATTCATTCTCTCCTTTACATCTTCTTTCCCCTACTCTAGTCCCAACCGGAGAGTCTCATTCTCTCTTTCTCTCATGTGCCCTCACTCTTGCTATCTGCAGAATGCTGAAAGAACCCCCTCTAGTGTGTTTGCTTGTTCCCTCTCTGGCCCTCATGCAATCCATTCTCCATGTAGCAGCAGGAGGAAGCTTTTAAACCGTGGATCTGATCTCTTCATAGTCTTCACTGTAACCCATTGAATTCAGAATAAAATGCGGCTTCCCTCCCTTGGCTGCGGGTTCCCACTGTCTCTCTAGCTTCGTTGTCCATCGCCCTCTGTCTGGTGTACTGTGCTTTGCCACTCCAACCTCCTTCCATTTCCTCAGTCACACCACGCTCTTTTCCTCTTGGTATCTTAACATGCGCTAGTCTCTCTGCAAGGAATACCCTTCCCTACCTCTGTTCAGCCAGCTGTTTCTCATCCTTAGGTCTGAAGTTAACAAAAAAATCACTTCCTCAATGGGGCCATCTATGTTTCTGCAGCCCAAATCAGATGCCCTTTTTATTCTCTCGTGACACCCTCTTCTTCATGGTGCATATAGCAAGATTTAACTTTTTTCTGTGTTTAACATCTGTCTTTTCTACTAGACTAAGGGTTCCATGAGGTCAAGAATCATATCTCTGTTTTTTCATCTATTAAATAAACTTGAAAACTCTCTGTTAATTTTCCTCCTCTGAAATTCAATATCACCTTCAGAATTGACCCTTTTATTGAAAAGGAAACCACTTATAAAATTCACCCTCAGTAGAAGTCAGAATGAGATCTAACACTAGTTTGCTTTAAACTGTTAAAAAGTCACGCTGATGAGATATCTCAGAAAAAGTTTGAATTCATAATTTTGGCCCACATTTATGGCATGGACGTTGGATTGTGGGTCTGAGAGCTTAGAGAATTGGAACTGTGATCCTACAAACTAAGACGTGTGTCATTTGTCCAGTTTATATGTAAATTAAGACAAATTATAATCTTTCCAGGTGCTTAAATGTTCCATTTTCATTTCTGAACTTTATTGCTGTGTTCTGCAGATCTGGATGAATGTTCTAACGGAACCCACCAGTGTAGCATCAATGCTCAGTGTGTAAATACCCCAGGCTCATACCGCTGTGCCTGCTCTGAAGGTTTCACTGGAGATGGCTTTACCTGCTCAGGTGGGTGACAGTCCTGAGGTGTGCTCTCACAGGATTGTCATAGAACACTCTTTGCACTTCCTCATTTGAAGAAAATTACAGTTAAAGGAGACTAAAGTAACTATCTCTTTTTATGTACTTGACTTGCAGGTGCCTATGTACCTTTCTCTTACATTAAACACAAAAACCTGAATAACTTGCCAAATATATTTTTGGAAGTTTTCAAGTAGTGTCATTTATAACAATCATGTACTGTTAATGACTTGCCATTTTATCTTTCTCATTTATTAACATAGTAGTTAAAAAAACACAGGCTTTGTCTGGATCACACTAACTGGATTCAAATCTTGTCTATGCCATTTTTTGCCTGTGTAACCTTAAGTGAATTACTTAATCTGTCTGGCCTAATTTAAAATGCCATAGTAAGCTGGTCATGGTGGCTCACACCTGTAATCCCAGCACTTCAGGGGACCAAGGCGGGTGGATCACTTGAGGTTAAAAGTTTGAAACCAGTCTGGCCAACATGGTGAAACTATGTCTCTACTAAAAATACAAAAAAATTAACCGGTCGTAGTAGTAGGTGCCTATAATCCCAGCTACTTAGGAGGCTGAGGCAGGAGAATCGATTGAACCCAGGAGGCAGAGGTTTCAGTGAGCCAAGATTGTGCCATTGCACTCCAGCCTGGGCGACAAGAATGAGACTCCATCTCAAATAAAAAATAAAAAATAAAATAAAATAATAAATAAAATAAAATGCCATAGTAATAATACAATTTTATTTTATTCTTTTTTATTCCTGAATGAATGGCATGGGAAAACTGTTCAGCTTTTTAAGATAGGATATATGATCTATCCTATCACTGCTATTTAATGTGTTTATCAAAGTCTCAGTATTCACCTGGCATTGAAAGGATTAAATGGAATAATAGAAATAAAGGACTTAAAAGACACAGCACAAAGTTTCAATAAATATTAGCTTCTATTCATTCATATTCTTTGAGGATAGAGCATGCTTTCATTATGTGCATGTATAAGACTAGATAATCTTGCTGGATATAAAGTTGAATACTTTACAGTTTATAAAGTAAATGTTTCTCAATTGATTTTCAGTACATACTTTAAACCCATAATTAAAAGATAGACTGTAAATTTTTTTCTAATTGTTGGCATCAAAAACGCAGCCTCAGCATCTTCAAATGCCCGTTTCAGGAAACTTGTTTATTCAATTTTGAAGCTTCATTACTTGTAAGCCTTAGATGTTGCATCTTTCCTGGCACCTTTCTGCACTGTGGCGTCAGGGAAAGAGCATGGCTTTCATGTCAGACAAACCGGCAACCAGATCCTCTCTCAGTCAACGTATATTATTAGCTCAGTGTGGCTCTGTCAGCTTACTTGGCTGCTCTTAGCCACAGGTTCTTCCTCTTCTAAACCTCGGGAGATTGGTGAACCTAGTGAAAACATGCATGTCAGGCAACCAGCACAGCACATGACAAGTTAGCCCCTCACTAAAAATTGATTAAATTATCTGTAAGGTCTATGAGTAATGTCTGTTTGCATAATTAAGATAGGAGTATTTTTAGAAGATTGTAATGACATGAAAGAAACTTTCCCCATTCCCACAGGGTCTCTAATTTGCATTAAAACACTTGGGCTAGTGAAAGAGCAAGTTGTTTGTTCTAATACTATAATTTTCACAAAGAACAAACACCATTTTAAGATTAACTCCAATGTTCTTGTTCATATCTAAATAATACTGGCATGTTACTGATACATCAAATTGGCATTAAAGAGAAACAAGACAAATGTGAGAGACGTCTGGATTTCTCCTATTAATAATATTACAATTGAATGTTAGGGTGCAGGTTAAATAGCTTTTCTTTAATCATGTTACAATTGATTGTTAAAGGGCAGGATAAATAGACTTTTTATCAGGTTGTGTACCCCCCTTTAAGTGAATGTGATTAATTGTTGTTTCATGTCAATGAGCACTAAGTCAAGCCAGTAAAACTGATCTATTTATAGAGCAAGGAGAAAATGTGTCATGAAATTTGGAACTTAACAGAGATGTAATTTACTTCTTGCACAGATGTTGATGAGTGTGCAGAAAACATAAACCTCTGTGAGAACGGACAGTGCCTTAATGTCCCGGGTGCATATCGCTGCGAGTGTGAGATGGGCTTCACTCCAGCCTCAGACAGCAGATCCTGCCAAGGTGGGTCACCAGGATTCCAACTCATTTTCAAGTTGGATCAACCATGGCAAATGAAACTACAAAAAGGGCTGGAACAAGCTCCACCTGGAAGCGGAATACATAGCACGTGCTGCACATATAAAAGTCATTCGTTTAAGCGTGGATTATTTTGCCGAATGAATAATGATGAAGACGGTTTTCATCTCTTATGAAGTTTTCCTGGCCAAGAGCCAGTAGTTGGAAGTTTGGCTCATTCTTTTTTCTTTTTTAACTATTTCTTCTCTTCTTTCTCTTTTTTTATCACTAAATGAATGACGTGGAGAAACTATTCAGATTTTAAAATATGCTCCATTACCTGTCTCAACTACCACTATTTATTGTGTTTATCAAAATCTTAAAAAGCTTATTTTGGCATTTACCTTCATGGTTGAGCCTGCTGTCTGTATGTCTGGGAATAGAAGTCCTCTTCAGGGATTCAGCAAGGGCTGTACTGTTGCTTAGTACTAGTGGTTCCTTCTTCTAAGTGATGACATCATCCCCCTTTCCTAGAAATGGGTCTTTGTGCCTAGTATGAGATCTTTCCAAGAAAAAGAATTTGGAATTTCTATTAAATTGGAAACTCAGTTCACATTATATATAGTTTGGGCCATCATTGTGTTATGAATAGTGACTATATGAAAATATAGATGAAGAAAGAGATTGAAAGTAATTTATATACCATAGGGCTTCAACGGAATGTATGATTCACAGAAAATCTTTAAAAAGAACTCAGTTTGCCAGTCACGCAGCCTCATGGAAAAAAAAAAAAACTAACTGCTGAGAAAAGATGATAAAATGAAAACAGATTAAAAACTTTCCACCTATATCAATATCTAACCAAATGAATAGAAATGGTAAGTACTAGCACATGTACACACACACACACACACACACACACACACACACACAAATTCATCAGCATCAACCAAACAAAACCAAATTATACAACCTGCTATGGTTCAGAGTAGAGCCTAACTCAGCTCCACCATCAGAAGTGGCCCTGAAGAAAGAAAGCCAAAAGATGATGAAATTCTCCAGAAATAGCCACCAATTTGAAGAGACTCAGAACAAGGGAATGAACAGTTGGCCCTAGGGAAGACCAAGTTAGAAACTGAAAGCATTCATGCTTTTACATTGACCCGTGAGATTGGGCAGAATCCGTTTTATACAAGGCAACTGTAGAGTGAGTTCATTTTTTTCCTAGGCCTCGTTTCTTCTAAGCACTGTAGCTTTAGTAGTAGAATTAGTAGAAAATGTGAGTCAATGTAAATGTGGAATGACATGATTTCTTATCTACATCAGCTTGACAAGAGTTAGTGGGAGAAGGAACTGGTCAGCAGTAGCCACTTTCACCAACATAAGTTCTTTATACTTAGACAGGATTTTTCCTTCCTAATTGTATTACTTTATGGGTGGCATAGGCCCTTTCAGAACTTCCCTCTTCCTCAAGGTGGTGCTAAATAGTTACTGTTTACTCTACTTCCTTCACATCTGGTTTCTTATGTGTCATTACCACAGAGAGAAACTCCTGACTGACAGGGCAGCTGAGGGTTGGCACACCCGTAGTTCATCCCCAGATGGACCCTCTGCTCCATTCAGCTGAACACCAACTTTTGAGATCCAAAAAAATGTAATTCCGTGGTTCTGCCCATTCTCCTTGTTTTTCTCTCCTCTCTTCCCACAAGGTCTGGCTCATCTGGACACTTTCTCCTGAATTTACTAATTTAATCCCTTGTTGTCTACCTATCTTACTATAAATCCATGCCCCTCTGATGAACGTTTTCCGCTGAGCGTGCACTTCTCACCACAAAGTCTCAGAATTTCTATAAAATTCAAAAAATTCTTGAAGTTGACCATTTCCCAGTAATCTCCACCAAAATGGGGGACTGTAAAACCCTGGAGGAACCTCCGCAGGGACATGATAGAGGACTTTATTAAATGGAACGGACCTAGAGACAGACCATGTTGTGTAATTTCTAAAGCGAGAGCAAAGGCCAAGTTCATCAACAAAGAGAACATAGAGCCCAGGGGAGCTGTCCCTAGCCTCAGTCTTCTGTCCCCTCACCTTATGAAACTTTGGGTGACTGAATACAGCTTTAATGACACTCAAACCAGGTGTCTTACAGACAAAGATTTGATTAGGAAGGAAAGATGTCAAGAGATGTTGTTTAAACTGTACTAAAGTAAATAGCAGCTTTTGAACGAGCAGTCCAAGTAGTGTGCATACAAGCTGAAAAATAAACAGTAGCAACTATGCAGGCATCCTATGAAAACAAAAGGAAGAAAAACACAAAAACAGCTAAAGAACCAACCCATGATGGAAGAAAACTACTCTAGAAATAAAACAAATTTTCCATAAGTACTTTATGCTATATATGACCTTAGTAAAAACATAAACATAATTGACCACGTTTATGGAGATTATAAAAGCTATAGAGTGAAAGGGAGATTATAGAGTCCAGGGAAATAAGAAATGGGGATACATCAAATACAGCAAATAAGAGAACTATTAAATAAAGACAGCAAAAAGCAGAAGACACACAGCTGAAAATAATAATTGCTAGAACAGAGAAAGGGCCTGAAATAACAGTGAAAAAAAGGAAGAAAGAGAAAATAACACTGTTAAAGAAAAGACAAAATGTGTAACCATCAGTATAATTGGTGTCTCTGAAGACAGCCCAAAAAATCAACCAGAAAAAAGTACTAAACAACCATTTTCCTGAAGGAGAACAAAGAATTGAATATACAAAGGCCAAATTGTAAGACCAAGACTTAGATTTACTACATTTGTCAACTTTAGTCACAGAGAAGGATTGAAGACTTCAGATAGAAAAGACAGTTTATGAGCTAAACAGAAAAATTTAATACCAAAAGACATTAGATCAGTGCCCACAAAATTCTGAGGAAATGTGACTGAAGAAGATTATACTTAATTACAAAAAGAATAAGCATTTTCTTACACATAAAATAACTCGGGAAGAAAATCACCAATGAAACAGCCAATCAAGAAACAAACAGAGAAGTTGTAATAAAACTATTATTGATCCCTTTAAGTAAACAATTAGTACTAAACACTGTGGAAATTATGGTAAACTGCCATAGATATTGAAAAAGTGAAAATGATGTAAATGAAAATAAGGAGTTGGAAGGATATACGAGTGCTAATTTTCTTATAATTCATTGTGTAGGATCCATTAATACTGTCTAAAAGTTACATTTCAACCTTATCATAAAGCCAAAAAATGATAAATTTTTAGTGTTTTTTTTATTCTTAACATTAGAAAAGTATTTTAAAACTGTTGATGGTAAATTTTTCTGATGTATACAAATTGTTTTAGCTTCACTGTCTGAATATGTATATAAAAATGTCTGAAATGTTCTTAAATTACTTTTTCTAGATGGAAACATTTTTGAGTAATTGTTTTGCTATTTTGTTTTCTGTATTATTTGAATTATTGAATATAGTAATCTTTTAAACTACATTCTTTTATACAACTATTACAATATTTAGGTGGAAGAAATTTCTAATAAATTTCATTTAAAAGTAAAATGGGTCGGGAATGGTGGCTCACACCTGTCAATCCAGCACTTTTTAAAGCCGAGGAGGGAGGATCACTTGAGCCTAGGAGTTTGAGACCATTCTGGGCCACATAGGGAGACCCTGTCTCTACACAATTTTTAAAAATTAACTAGGTGTGATGGTGTTTGCCTATAGTCCCAGCTACCTGGAAGGCTGAAGCGGGAGCATTGCTTGAGCCCAGGAGGTTATGGCTGCAGTGAGCCATGATCATGCCACTGCACTCCAGCTTGTGCAACAGAGCAAACACCTGTCTGGAAAAAAAAAAATGTATACTCTCAGAAGGCTGATAGTACAATTCCCTTTTTGAGTATAGATTAACACAATTCAATTGTAATCTAGCTTAAAGAGTTTTTATTCGTTTATATAAAGGGAATAACTTTTTTACCCCAACACAAAAAAAGACACCTTTGCAAACTTTAAACATGATTGGAACCATACCTTAAACCTAAGATAGTTGAAACCAATATTTTAACTATAATGAATGACCAGAAGTCTTATTAGACTTAAGATTTAACTGTCTGATGATGGCAGTTTAGGATGACTTGTCTAGTCTAGCCTAAAATGACATGCCTGGTCTGCATTCTCAGAGTGTTAGGCAATTTATATACAAAATGCCTGTCCTCTTTTTAAGAGTAGAAATTCAGATTGTTTTCACAGCTATACATACACATTCATTTTCACCTGAGTGAAGAGTGGTAGCTTCATATTTATTAACTTTGAGTTAAAGCCTCATGGAAGACTATCATAAATTTTTCATAAATAAATTTTTAGTCCAATTCGATACAGATATTTTAATGAAATTTATTAGAATATGGGGGAAATGAACCATCTGATTAACATGAAATTAGGGAAGAAATTTCTTCTCTGTTTAAAACTGCTCTATAATAACAGATAAGATTACAACATGTATAAACTAAAAAGTTAAACTTTATTTTAATGTCTCCAATATTTAAAAATAGTTACATATTTTTCTTTTATCATAATATAAAACATTTATCAACTATAAAACATCTGCTGTTTGCACTAGTTAGAATCTTTGAATCTGCTTTTATCGTTTTTTACAATTTTATTTGACATGTTTATATTTAATTTTTGTATTTTGTATGCCATGAGCCAACTCTATTTAAATATATTGTATATCCAAGTCATTTAAGATACTGGACACTCATTTTACCAAGAAAATAATATTTCTTTTATATCTTGGTTCCACAGGTGAACATTAGTTGCTTGCTCTTTATATTTATTTACCTAATTAAAAAAAACTGTGTTACTGAATAAAAACATCTGAGGGGGTAGAAAAATGCACTAATGTTATACATTACATTAAAATTTTGTAATGTCTTTGTAAATAAGAGATTACCATTTTTTTAAATCTGCAGATATTGATGAATGCTCTTTCCAGAATATTTGTGTCTTTGGAACATGTAATAACCTGCCTGGAATGTTTCATTGTATCTGCGATGATGGTTATGAATTGGACAGAACAGGCGGAAACTGTACAGGTATGGCCAGTTAAAGGCTAAGTTGTGTTCCAATTCATTGAAATGAATATTCTGTGCTAAGCATAAAAATTCTGAGATTTCTGCTTAGTTAATCTATGCATTAGGTTATGCATTTTTCTGAAAAAGAAAATTATATTCAGCTACATTGATTTGTAGCTATGGAATTGATCCATTTTTATGTAAATTATATTAAATTGTTATCTATATAATTGTTAATATTAACTATCTGACAAGAAACTAGTAAAGTGTCTCTTTGTCTATCTACATGTTCATGTATATGTATATATATACACATGTATATGTGTGATTTTTATTAAGCAAATAGTGACATTTTTCCTTCCTCAGAATTGCAAATTTTAATTAATCACAATGTATCTATTAAGGATATTAAATGATGTCATAAATACTGTGTGCTTGAATATGGAACCTGTTTTAGGTATGTACAAAAACTTAAGATCTGATTTATACACAACCTATGTACTGTTTTCAAGTTTTGGAAAATTCTTTTAATTATCATTTATGGCTACTCCAGGTTCTGCATTTTCCATTCAAAATAATTCATTTGGTAAAGATTGAGTACCTTCTGTCTAAGGGCTGGAGCTGCAAAACTGAACAGAACAAGCACATTCTCTGCTTTTATTTTATTGAGTTGAGTCTTTCCTAGCGATCTTTACTAACTTGCAAAAATTCCACTAAATTCTCTGGAACAACAGTATACATAGAAAAAGTAAAAATGGTAACCTGGGCGTTTTAAATGCTTCTCCTAGATATTGATGAGTGTGCAGATCCCATAAACTGTGTCAATGGCCTATGTGTCAACACACCTGGTCGCTATGAGTGTAACTGCCCACCCGATTTTCAGCTGAACCCAACTGGTGTGGGTTGTGTTGGTAAGTAAAGCTGTATGAAACAAACAAATAGCATTATAGAATTGAATATTCAAACTCTCTTGGTAATAAACTGTATTGAGTGTTTGCTACAATTAACTTAAAAACAAAACATTATATGGTAGCCTTTATTGTGTTTCTCTTCCAAATCATCTGCTCCACCTTCTTCCTCTCACAGACTTGGGAACCAAGGCACAGAGAAATGCAATACTTTGTTCAATGTCTCAGAGCTTGAAAATGGCAGAGCTAAGGCAGTGGTCCAGCTTGCTGCCTGGCTCCTTGTTCAGTGTTTGGCCAGGGTAACCCAAAGTGGTGATATAGCTATTGGAATATCCATTTCTCCTGCCTACTGAAAGGGTCATATAGTGAAGTAAATGAAGTGATGAGAAGGAAGGAATTAGAGAGATGGATTTCATGAGCCAAACTATTGGAGCAGAAGAAGTTGGGTGATGACAGGGAGAAGGAGGAGGATTCAGAATCTGTAGTCAGCACCTCTGATCTTAATTGTCCAGCTTTTACCATATGCCCTATTTCTGTGTTTTCCTAGAGAAGGAAACGGTCGGGAGAATTTTCTGAAAATATCCAAAAAAAAAAAAAAAGGGAGGGATGGAGTATTCCCTGCTTGCGTAGAAATCGGCCTACTGTCTTCAGTGTCAGTTTTGGGGCCTGCAGCAAATGGAAGGAATATTTGCTGCTGTAATTTATACACAGCTTACATACTGTTTTTAAGTTGTGGTGAATACTTCTATGTATCATTTATGGTTACTGCAAGTTCTGCATTTTCCGTTCAAAATAACTCATTTGGTAAAAATGGAGTGCCTTCTGTCTAAGGGCTGGAGCTGCAACACTGAACAGAACAAGCATATACCCTGCTTTTGTGTTTACAGTCTGGTAGCAGGCAGATAAAGCAAGAACAAACAGAATTGACACTGGACGTGGTTGGAGGAGAAGTGCCATGTTATATTAGGGATGGAGGAGTCAGAGCCTTTAAAGAGAGGGCAAGTCAACTGGACCTCTGAGGGAAGCCTCCAGTTAAAAGGAGCAGCCAGTGCAAAGGGCCTGTGGCAGGAGAAGGCTGGAATTAGAGAGAGAGCACAAGGCTATGTGTAGCAAGAGAGGAGTGAGCGAAGGGGACAGGGATGAGGAGAAGAATCAGAGACGCAGTCACACAAATTACAAAACAATTCTCAACCCAAGCTACATAGTAAACTCCATTTAGAACCTGGAAAACATATTTATGCCTGTTACACCCCCAGAAATTCTGACTCACTGGGGTCTCAATATTTCTTAACTACTTCCTTGGAACAAAGATGGTGAACAGGCAACTCGTAAAGTAGAATAGTCTAAACATTAACAAATGTAAGCAAACAAATGCCCCAAATCATTAGGAATAAGAAATCCAATTGAAACCATTATAAATACCACTTTACACCTCACATACTGGCAAAAATTAGGAAACCTGGATAATGTGAAGTATTGGTGGAGACATGGGCCTTGTGGAGCATTCATTGTGTTAGCAGACGTGTAGACCAGGGCAGCCTTGCAGAGGATATGCTTGCACAGCAGTACACCAATTAACTGTCAATGTAAAGTCAATTTTAGTTTTTGAGTTTCTTTTTGGAGCAAGTCTATCTGTACAGATTGACACTTTATTGCTTTCATTCATTCTTCATTGTCTTTCAAGAGTCAAAGATTCATTCCATCTCACAAATACAATAAGAGTCCATTGGGCCCTTTAAGTCTAATACATTATAGAATGTTAAGAGATCTTATTTTTCCTTTGTCTTGAAACATTTTGACATTTTGTCATCCTAGATGTTATTTTGTCAGTGTTCACCATTATTGCCAATGAATACAACAAACAAAATAAAATAATAGTAATAAGTGGAGAATTATGGCATCACCTAGAAGGACCATGCATTAATGAAATAAGATATCACTGTTGCATCAGCCTTCAGTTTTCTTATTATTTTGCCCTAAGGATTGCATCATTTTTCAAGAAAGTACAAGACAAGACTGGAGACACTTTACTTGAAATCTTCTTTTAGCATTTATTGAACACAGTTGAGAATTTGGAAGTCTTGGCTTTCTGGCCATAATTTTTGGCAAAGGGAAAAAAAATGACAGTGGAAAATATTTTACAATTGTCAGTTGAGTCAGATGACTGCAAAGAGACAAAGAGCAGCTCTTTGTCTAGATTCTAAAGGTGATGGTGAAATGAATCATCTAAGCACAATCCCAGACTAAGTGTTTTCAGAGACCAGTGTCCTAGGTGAAATTTTTCAAACTTCAGAATCAACAAGTGAATGGACAGTGGATTTCTGTAGACACAGGAAATACGATATTTTCATCCACTTAGTTACTAGAAAGAACTTCAGCCCACAATATTTGGCAACAAGAACCTGAACCGTCCCAGGTTTGTGGATTCTTTCATATTTCATGACGTTTCTGTACCAAAATTTAATTGATATGATTTATAAGCAGACAAAGATAAAGGCAGATGTGTCTGAAAGGTTATTGGGAAGAAATATGTGATGTAGAAATAAAATCATTGGATTGATTATTCTAAATGATGTCAATAAATCTAAAAAGGAAAACACTTTGTATTTGTGGAGCAAAGAAGATGGCTGTCCTCTCTTCAACACAATCAAGAACTATTAATAATTTCAAAAATGTCCTTGGGTATTGCACTTATATAATGCCAGAACAAGAAGAACCAGAAATAATGATAAGCTAGAACCTATTAGAGATGTGTTTGAAATCTAGAATCGGTTTTTACAAAATTGATATGTTCCAGTACAAAATGGATATATTCCAGGTTCACAAATGACAGTTGATAAGCAATTAGTTGCATTCAGAAGATCATTTTGAGTAGTATATCTTCAAAACCAAGAAATATAGATCTGAGCTAGCTGTGATTAAATTCTTATTAATATTGCTAATAAAGTTGTTTTCACTATACCTTTATTCTTCTTTAAATTATTTTTTAAATGACTTAAAAATACAAAAAACTAAAGAGTTCATTGGATGCATTTGGTAAATGATGACTATTTTTCCTGACTGAAGGCTAAGTATAGGCAAACCCTGTGAATCAACAATTTCTTTTGTGGCTCTATATGCCAATGGAATTAACTCCTAGGCCCATACAGAGACATATATATGATGTTCATTGCAGCATTCTTTGTGGTCACAGGGTTTTAGAAATTAGTTTTGAGAGGAGGGTTTTTTTTTAAGGCAATTATACACCATGGAGTTGACACACAGGATATTCACAGAACAAGCATGACTGGAAACGTTATGAAATGAGATGTATGGCAAAAGAACATTTACGTAAATTTAAAATGAACACTTAAAAACAAAAATATTTATTTTGCAAGAGCACATGTAAAAAGTAGTAACATTAAATACATTTGGAGATGATCTGGTAGGGAAAGAGAATGGGAATGAAGAATAAGAATAAAAGAGAAAGGGGGGAGAGAGAGAGAGAGAATGGATGAATAAATCCAGAATAAATAAACCTAACTAGGAGGAGGGTCATGAATTAACTTACTTTTCTGCATCCAAGACTCAGCAGCAAAAGCAAAATGCAAAAAACTGAGAAAAAAAAAGAAAAAAATGTTTTTAAGAAAGCCCAAATGATTCTAATGTGCAGCCAGGGGTGAAAATTACGTTGTAGATTGCTAAGAACTCTAGATTTTATTCCAGTTGAGAAGAGAAGCTATTGGAAGTTGCCTGACTTACTTAAGGTAATGCTATTGAAGGGTAACTGGCTTATGGAGGGAAAAATAGACTGTACGTTAGTAAATAATAGAAGTTGAGAAAAGAGTTAGAAAACTATTGCATTAGACTGGGTAAAAGGTGATGATGGTAGCCGGAACTCAGTTTGTAGTGATTAAAAAAAAAAAAGATAGTAGTGATAGAGGCAGTGGTAAATAGACAGATTCCAGATATGTTTTGAAGGTTGAGTAGACAGCCCTTATTACTGGATTGAATAAGGAATCAAAAATGATGCGTAAGTTGCCAAAAATTATGTCAAAACTTAGGGCCTGTGCAACTGAAAAAAAAATGAATTTCCTTTCACTGAAAATGCAGAAGACTGGGAGAGAATACAGCAGATTTTGTATGTGGAGGAAAAAGTATCAACAGTTTGATTCTAGATGTATTGACTTTGAAATAATTGTTAGATGTTTTAGAGAAGAAATGAAATGGGCAATTGGAAGAAGGGTCTAGAGTTCAGGGGGGAGACGAGATACAGAACCATAAATTTGAGAGTTTTCTGCAAAATAGTATTTAAACTCATAGACTCAATGGAGTGATCCGAATGATGACTGTAGAGATAAACAAAGAAAAGCCTTAGATTAGTTGATCCCTGAAATATCTTCTCTAAATTTGTTACAGGCTATCTTTTCTTAAACCTGCAAAGTTAGCTATGCAAGTTGAAACTAAACCATTGGATAAACTCATGATATAGATTAATTATACAAAAAAAATTATTGTCTTCATATTGTTGGAGGTCTAGTATGTCCCAAATGATAAATTTCTTACTATCTTGTCCATTTCATGAGTATAGGAAAAATGGTCTATGTGGATTTCTAAACATAGGAAAGTCTGCCATAAGTGGCTTCTTCTGACTCAATCTCGAAAAAGCTTAAAGCAAGAGATTGCTTGGTACTAAGGATTAAAAGGAACCTTTCGTGTTAAAGTACAAAATTTGAATTTAATCCTTTGAGTGACTTTTCCCTAAAATGGAGTCTTTACTATGTCAGCAAGGGCAATTGTATTCTCCTTTGTTGCTCTGCAGACAACCGTGTGGGCAACTGCTACCTGAAGTTTGGACCTCGAGGAGATGGAAGTCTGTCTTGCAACACCGAGATTGGGGTGGGCGTCAGTCGCTCTTCATGCTGCTGCTCTCTGGGAAAGGCCTGGGGAAACCCCTGTGAGACTTGCCCCCCTGTCAATAGCAGTAAGTACAAAGTTGAAGAAGAGGAAGAAAACCAACTGGTATTTAAAGATGCGTTGCCATTTTATTCCTGAGTTGCAAGTGAGGAGTGTTTAGTGAGGACAAAACAAAAAAATTGAATTTGGACGACATTCAGTGATCACACCAAAACCAGCCAAGAGTGTTAAAGGACTTGAATTCCTCTCTTTCTGTGTTTTTTCATCTGTTTAAAACATAACTTTTAACCATACTCAGGTATTAATAGTAGTAATATCAGTTCTCCATGATATCACAGATAAAGTGCATTCCTGATTCTTCTCAAAGGTTATTGAGTTCGGCTTCATAAGTGGGTTTATTCTTGAAGTCATTTATAGAATGCCTTAAATTGAAACATCTGTTCTGATATGAACATGAACCGAAACCTGTATTCTGTAGTCTTAATTTACTAGCTAAAAAAGTTGTGAGGGAGTTTTTTTCTTTGATTAAAAACAACTAGTTTGTGTTATTCTACTGTGTATGTGATTAATGAAGTACGATCTTTTTATGTAAAATATGGTAATTCAAATTTGTATGAAAAGACACTAAGAAAAATGTGGATACACCCCTTAGGATGAGTATACTGAGCCTGGCACTTGCTTAATGCTTGCTCATTGTCTCAGCCACTTGGACACAGGTATCAAACCTCTTATTTTTCTATTGTTTTATAGCTGAATACTACACCCTGTGTCCCGGAGGTGAAGGCTTCAGACCTAACCCCATCACAATCATTTTAGAAGGTGAGCTATCTCATTGTCACCCAAATTTAAACAAGGTAAAGTGTTACTTTTCAAGAAAAGCTGCTAGAAAAGCTAGGGCAGAGCAGTCCCGAACAAGATTATTTCGTAAAATTAAGATGGACATTAATTACTAGGATGTTAAACAACCACATTTATCAAGCAGTAATGATCCATTGCAGTGATGTGATGTCTGACTGTTCTGCAGAGAAACTCTTTCCCATTGTCGCCTAACTTGAATAATCACCAACTTACTTTATTCATTTTCCTGGATAATGGTAAAATTTCCCTGACAAAGCCAAGAAGATATTTGATCAGAATAAACCTGCCATCTAAGTGTGCATTCATTTGGATGCATAGACGTGTTCTGATTGCTACAAGATCACACTTTTGAAAGCTCTGATATTAACTCTTATCCCTTGTGAAGGTGTTTGTTGTAAGTGCACTGTCTCCCCTTTTATAGACATTGACGAATGCCAGGAGTTACCAGGTCTCTGCCAGGGTGGAAACTGCATCAACACTTTTGGGAGCTTCCAGTGTGAGTGCCCACAAGGCTACTACCTCAGCGAGGAAACCCGCATCTGTGAAGGTGAGATGAATTTGGTGTCTAAAAATGCTCAATGCTGTTTAAAACAAAATGGCTGCTGAGGCCTGGGGGAAAGGCCCATCCTCAAATTCTACAAAAGGCTCAATTAAGACTGGTTCATAGCTTTTTTCTTTTCTTATCAATGTGGCTAAGTTGTATGATGGTAGACAAATTAGTTTACAGCTCATTGCCGTAATTCACTGTATTTTTCTAGGAGGGTTGATTAAGTATAAATTGGGAAAATGGGATAGTGTGAAAACCTACAATACTAAATAAGTTATTAGTGAAAATATTGATAAGAATTCTGTTTTACGTAGGAAAGTTGGTAAGCTTAAATGCGACCATTGACTTGATACTGATCAGTAATTTTTAAATGTTGGACTATATGGTGTGAAAAAGTTCAAAGATTATGCAGCTGCGGTCTTGCTGCCATCCTCTCACTTTATCACATGGTATTTCAATCCTTTTAGGGACCTGTCTCACCACCAAACTGGGGGCTTCTGGAGGCAAGGTCCACATCTTTACTCATCATTACAGCTGCAAGTTCTAGCTTACAGTAGAATCTCAATATTTAATTGTGAAATGAATGAATCCTTATAACAATGAACATTAAGCATGTAGCATAATTATTTCCATTACAACTTTTCTTTTGGAACATATTCGATAAATGCATCTAGAAGAAATAGGTTGTAATAAGGAGAACAATCAGCAGCTGCACTCCTTCAAGAATCTCTGAATAGGTACTAATTTGAAAGAAGCTACAAAGATGAAGGCTTTCCCAACTTGCATTCACTTTCAAGTTGGCATTAAAATTTAAGCCTAAGTGATGTAGGATGAAAGCAGGCTTTAAAGAAATTCCAATTGAAGAATGTGAATTGCAATAAAAAAAATATATATATATGTATATATATAGGTGCCAAGGAAATTGTTTTTTGCCACTTTAGAATAATTTCTTTTGATGCTTTATATTTTTTAATATGGGGATTTTTTTCTTTTGAAGAAAGATGTATCTGTGCTATATAAATACACATTTGGGATATTTTCTCAAATATTTTCCGTAAATATTTCTAAATTTTCCATAAATAGAGATTTCGAGAATCACCTTGTCCAGTCATCTAAGTAATATAAATTCATTGAAAAAACATTTATTAATAAATGGATATTCTTGCCTACTCTAGATATCGATGAGTGTTTTGCACATCCTGGTGTATGTGGGCCTGGGACCTGCTACAACACCCTGGGAAATTACACCTGCATTTGCCCACCTGAGTACATGCAGGTCAATGGAGGCCACAACTGTATGGGTAGGTAAAGAACTCTGAGATTAATCAGAGCATAATTGTCGACTTCACATGTAAAGCACTTATGCCTCAGAATTATTGTTCAGGAAGTTTGGAAAGTAAATCTTCATGAATTGAGGTATTTCAGAGCCTTGCAAGCTGCTAGGTTAGTATCAAGTTTTTGACCTTTGGATATACAGTTACATTTTAAAAAGCATCAGTCTAATGCAGAAAATTTCCTTGAATGTTATATATTCTTAAATTTTTCATCTCCACTCTTATAGTGTGAACATTATTATACAAATAAAAGAACATTTAAACCTTTATGCTTAATATTTTTTAAATTAAATAAATGATTTTGAGAGAGAACTATGTATTCACATTGTCTCTCAAGAAAATTATAAGTGAAATCCTTTAAGGATAAAGGAGAGATGTTAATCTAAAAATGATTTATCTTTAGAGTTATTTTAAGATACCTTCAAGTGACTAAGAAAGTTTTCAGAGTTAGGCTCATCAGGAAAGCTTGACGTCTACAGATGGGCTTCATTATCAACTCCTCATGAATACAAATGGATAGCTTATTTCTTTTTCTTTATGTAGACATGAGAAAAAGCTTTTGCTACCGAAGTTATAATGGAACCACTTGTGAGAATGAGTTGCCTTTCAATGTGACAAAGAGGATGTGCTGCTGCACATATAATGTGGGCAAAGCCTGGAACAAACCTTGTGAACCATGCCCAACTCCAGGAACAGGTAAGCACATGGCTCATGCATCTGCTGACCACCACGTCGGTGATACACCTGTATATGTAACAATATAGTCAAAGTCAATGTGTGCTAAAACTAGAGATGCTCAGTTCCAGAAATATCCAAGAGCATCATATGGCTCTGTTTCCCAAGTGACCCTTTTTGGGATTCAAATAATAACTTCTGAGACTTTATGTTGAATAGGGTTGTGAATCCTGAAAATAAGATCTATTGTTGAAGAGTTAGAGTTTATAGCATTAGTCCATTTAAATTCATTATCTTCAATTATGTTTGTCAATTATTGATTTATTCATCAAACAAATGTTTATTGAGCAACTATTATATGTCACTGTGCTAGACATGGAGGGTATAATATTTGGAAAAAACTAAATTCAATAAGGATTTTTTTTTAGTACAAGCATGGAAAATATGCAAAAAGTGTTTTTTTACAAGCAAATTTTACATAAAAGCAATCAATTGTCGAAGTGTGCCTTTTACATCTTCTTCCTCAGACCTCAATAAAATTTGTAGGCAAAAAATAGAGCATGTCTTTTACTTGGTCATGCTTTTTTTCACAAGACAGATTCTTTTGAAAGAAAAACTGAAAGATAATAGAGATAAGAGCAAAATGCTTGTCTTAAAATTGCTGTCCATCAAGTTCTTTTATGACCTGGAGAGTGGCAATTTTTAATAGCTATAGATACTAAGAGTTGAACCAGTAGGCCAAATAAGAAACAGTGATTATGCATTTGTTACCAAATATTACTTAGAGTGTATGTATTTAAATGTTTCATTTAACGTGTTGATGAAATGAAATTAAAGAGAGAAATGATGAAAAGCAACACATAGGCCTGTTTCAGTGGCTCAGATTCACTGGTCAAATGGATTTTCTTAGCCTTATCTTGCCATTATTATGTTCCATAAAAGTAAATAGAAACATTCCTACAATTCTCAACTTTAAAACTCCATAGTTGCAAATTGAAGATCATTGATTTGGGGAATTAAAATAGCACTTTCTTTGTGAGAGAAGCAAAAGGCTTAGAGTTGAGAGGCAGGTCTATGTTTAAATTAAAACTCTTACAATACTTACTGTGTAACCTCCTGGAGGGTATTTATCCTTTTGAAATTGATTTCTCATGTATAAAATAAAAATAATAAATAATTACAATGAGTCATTCATATGGTTGCAATGACAGTTAGGGAGGTGATGCATATACATTACAATCTATACATTACCAGACAATTAGAAACCATTAAATTAAGCATCTGTTGTGTGTCTTTCTATCTGTTCTCAATACTTGGTATATATTGGTGGATGAAATATACAACATCTCTGACCTGATAGCACTTGGAATTTAGTGTGCAGTACAAGTTTTGCATAATACTGTTTTCAGGAGTTTTGCTTACTTGTACAGCTGTGAGCTTCAGAAGCGTTTTTCGTCTTACAAATCAGAATTCTTTTAAATTTCTATTGATCTGGTGAATTATGTGTAAGAATACCTCTTATAGTCCCTATTTTATTTCATAGTGCATTGTTTTTGATGACTCAATTTTCACATTCCAACAAATAGACACGGTAAAAGAAGACAAAATTCACGTCTCATTCGTTATTCATGGTTTAACTGTTTCCCCTGTACATTATTTTTGCATATCTATACCTTTGTGCAATCTATAATTGCTTTCTAAGTTTGTACTTGCCTATTTTCTTTATCTTTATAAATTGGATCTTTTTTAGAGCTCTGAATATCAACAGAAAAAGAGTATTTAAATATCAAAGTAGACATTTTAAATCTTTTAATGATTTACTTGCCTTCTGATATCAGAGCAGTAAAAAGTTAATGAGAGTAATGATAGAAATAACAATAATAATAATGGTAAAGCATTCCTAGATCCACTCCTAGCAGAAGCCAGCATTGCTATCAAATAAATATAATTGAAATCAAAATGTCTGGTTGTGAATAATGTGAACTATATTTGTGAAAGTAATACAAAATGTTGTTTTGAAGGAATTTGAGAAATTAAGAGTGCATTGCTTTGTTTATATCTTAAAGCTGACTTTAAAACCATATGTGGAAATATTCCTGGATTCACCTTTGATATTCACACAGGAAAAGCTGTTGGTAAGTTTTTCCAGGTTATGTTTGTTTTAATACATATGTGTAGCATTCTGTAAAAATCTATTCTGTGTTTTTAAAATTCATGAGTACCACAAAATATAATAATCTAGATTCCAATCTAATATAGTTAGACAAGAGAAAAATAACAGACTTACAGACTCTAACCAAGTATTAATAATGGTATTCCATCAACATAGTCTGGTGACTGGGTTATAGTAGTTATGTGACTATCTTAATATTTGCTTCATCCACCAAGCTAAAACTTTAGTTTCCCTTGTCATGCAAATTGTATTGCATGACTCTAAATAGTCTACCTTATGTTAATCTTTAGTTCCTATTTTCCTAAGTACATTTTTTAATTTTTGGTGTATTTTTGTAGTATCTCTTTTTACTGGTCTAAATATGAATTTGCAGACTTATTATTCATATAAATTAATTCCTTCTAAATATACATTGTGTTGCTCACTCTAGTTTTCTTCCTCAAAGATTCGGCAAGCAATGTAGTTTGTGGTTTTTTTTTTTTTGAGATGGAGTTTTGCTCTTGTTGCCCAGGCTGGAGTGCAGTGGAGCAATCTCAGCTCACTGCAACTTCCATCTCCTGAGTTCAAGTGATTCTTCTGCCTCAGCCTCCCGAGTGTCTGAGATTACAGGCGCCTGCCACCGTGCCGGCTAATTTTTTGTATTTTTAGTAAAGACAGGGTTTCACCATGTTCGTCAGACTGGTCTTGAACTCCTGACCTCAGGTGATCCACCTGCCTTAGCCTCCCAAAGCGCTGGGATAACAGACATGAGCCACCACGCCTGGCCTAAGCAATTTAATTTTAAGTTTATGAATACATGATAAAACAAAGTACATACAATGATGAAAGCACAGCTTTTTAAATCAAATGAATAGCAGCAATTAGGGTAACCTGAAGAAGGGGCTTGACTGCTTAGAAAGTTCATTTGCTATATTGACACTGAAATTACTTGGAATATTTTATTAGCTGCTTACATTTTTCCATCATTCTATTTTCTGGTAAACATGTTTTTATAAACCACAAAACTATGCCAGTATATAATTTTTTGTAACACTGAATATTGGCTCTCATCCCAGGGTACACGTAGCATTATTCAAGGTTATATGGTAAGTATATTAAGCAGAACAACATATACTTGACCAAATCTGCTCCATTTCAGACATTGATGAATGTAAAGAGATTCCAGGCATTTGTGCAAACGGTGTGTGCATTAACCAGATTGGCAGTTTCCGCTGTGAATGCCCTACAGGATTCAGTTACAATGACCTGCTGTTGGTTTGCGAAGGTAATCTGAATAATGTATGTCCTTTATCCAGTATAATTTGGCATACATAAATAGCATTCAGGTGGTTTCTGATTTTTACTATTTCTTCTATAATTTTTCAAGTTGATCATCAAAGTGTGACATGAATGTAACGCTAATACAATAATAAAAAGGACTCTTTAACATTGAATTGTTGCTCTTTCAGATATAGATGAGTGCAGTAATGGTGATAATCTCTGCCAGCGGAATGCAGACTGCATCAATAGTCCTGGCAGTTACCGCTGTGAATGTGCCGCAGGCTTCAAACTTTCACCCAATGGGGCCTGTGTAGGTAAGAAAGAGGCTGACTCATTCTTTGGCACTGAGCACAAGATTCCTTAGATTTCCCATCAAAAAATATTTCAAGAATAATTTTGGAAAGATTTTTGCACTTAATCTAGATGTTCATTTATAGTGAACCTGTTTCACCATATCTTTCAGATTATTTTGTTAAGAAAATAGGTCTCTTCAACGGATTTCCCCAGGATTGGATCTAAAATAAAATAATATCTTTGAGATGCCAATAAACATAAAAAATTGCACAATTAGAAAAAGACGGTCGGATACTTTAAAGCCTTGCTTATTTTGATTCAGCTGCTGTTATGGTTCATTTTCAGCCTGTCTGTAACAATTAATAGTAGGTTAGAGAAACACAACTGTGAAAAATGAAGAAATCTTAATAAAAATCAGATACATGTAACATATGTTTTAATTTTTTTGTTTTAGATCGCAATGAATGTTTAGAAATTCCTAACGTTTGTAGTCATGGCTTGTGTGTTGATCTGCAAGGAAGTTACCAGTGCATCTGCCACAATGGTTTTAAGGCTTCTCAGGACCAGACCATGTGCATGGGTAAGAAGGACATGTGGCTCCAGGGAGTGAAGCGGGGCTGGGACTCCAGAACGGATCACGGTTCCATCAAGTGCCATGAGTAACTGCTATGTCTCTGTCAGAAACAGTCTTGCAAAAAATTAACTAGGTCAAACTGTCTTTATTCAATATAAAATTTGCAAGCAGGGACATAGTGTAGAATATGTTCTTCAGTTCAGTGATTCACAACTTTTTATCCAGAAGATGTTCACATGACTTGACATGCACTTTGAGACACGAGGGCTTATGTGGAACTTACCATAGCACCCGCTGCCCCTACCTTCATGTTTCTACTCAAGACACCATTTTGGAATGCAAGAGAGTAGTAGTAGGAGTGGCAGCATTAAACTTAATAGGTTTATACACATACACACTTACTTTTTAAAAAACAAATTATTGAATGCATGGAATTTATGTACTTATATTGTGTTTTATCTCTTAAAAATAGCTTTAGGAGCAAATATAGCCAAACTTTAAAAATTCCCAGTAGCTAATGTAATGGGTAGTCAAGTGATAATAGTGCTTAGTGAGTACTTGCTGAGCTGATGATTAATGAGTTTTCAAAGGCAGACGGGCTGGATGCCATGAGGCTGGGACTGAGCATAACCCCTCAAGTCTGATGTCAGCAATTGGCTCTGCCTCTGCCAGAGAGTTTTCTTTCTGTGCTTTGCACTTGAAGGAGGAAAATTAAATTTAAAACTTGGCTACTTATAATTAGCATGTTCTCAGTGTAGAAAAGGCCAGTGTTATTCAACTACTCTTTTGGTATTCAAGATATTATCTATGTTAATATTAAAATTAGATTCCAGTACTGCAGGACTGATTTCCTTCATGGTGTATCCATACAACAGGGACTACCTGGAGTGTGTCTCTAGCTTCATCCATTGGCTCCTAAGCGAGCCCTCCCTTTGGACTTCTCCCATGATGGCAGGGAAAATTCTCTAGGTGATGCTTATACAAAGGAATATATAGGATCTGGTCCTATTTGCATAACCTTCTTAAGAATGTTTGCTTATACATGCTTCTTCTTTCTATACTCCCAGACAGAGTATGATCTACCAAAACAAAAATGTGAGATTTATGATTTAGAAATTCGTATGGAGAAAATCTGCCCACTCATAACAATTCTTCCATGATAAAAGTTGGTCAGACTCTTCAGTAAGACCTCCCTTATAAAGAGCTTCCTTCCTAAAGAACAATACCAGTCCCCCACCCTTTTTTTGGTATGGTAGAGTTTCAGCAGCCTGGAATTGATAGTTGGGGAGTCTGCTCTCTCATATTATGGATGACCTTTCTAAGTATTATCTTAATTCAGTTCTTTTGAAGGCTAATAGTGAATTCTAATAAACTTTAATTTAGATTTCATTACTTCATAAAATTTAGTATACTAAAGTTTATCTTTGTTTTTCTGTTCAAATTAAAAGATTTAAATTTCTGGGTAAGTCTTTATAATGCTTAATGAAACAAATTGTTTTAATGTTTCAGAAGTTCAGTTTTACTTAGGATTATTAAGCAGACCTGATCATTAATACATCCCTGCTAGGGGGATGCTCTTTTAGGCTATGTCTGAGTATTATCTGAGTACAGTCAGTACCTGTTAAACTGTATTATTTTCTTATAATCTTATAATTTTCCCTATATCATACTCATTCTCTTCAAATAGATATGAGTTCCTAGTACTGAATGAGGAAAATCTAAGTCATTCAGTAGCTTAAACATAAAAAGGTGAGTAGCCTTTTTTTCTAGTTAAAAATTGAATTTTTGAGCCAGTGTTTCTTTGTAGATGTTGATGAGTGTGAGCGACATCCATGTGGAAATGGAACTTGTAAAAACACTGTTGGATCCTATAACTGTCTGTGCTACCCAGGATTTGAACTCACTCATAATAATGATTGCCTGGGTAAGTACTTCATTCAGTACAATGTGCTGAAATAAAAAACAAAACTAAATAACAAAAAAAATATTAAAATTGCAAATGTGTGCCAGAAGATAGATATTGACTAGTTTCTCTTTTACTGAAACCATAGTATTTGCCTAAATAATCACAAGACAATATACTCTTGAACCCTTTTGTCAATCAACCAATCAATTCAGGAAAAAAGGTCATTCAGATCATAGTAAACATATTGGGATTGATTTATGATTTGGGGTATTTTTATTCCCTAAACGAGATCAAAAGTAGACCCTTCATTGTCTCAATGTTACTACAAGTATTTCATATAAATCCATTCTGGATTATTTACATTCAGATACCAGTAGCCTCCTGGTAAGTCCCCCTGGGTACTTAAACACTTGTCATGGCTTGATGTTTCATTTTCCATCAGCTTTTGAAACCAGGACGCCTTTCCCCACAAAAATATTGAATGGCGACTAGGTCCCTAGAATGGCCCTCAGAAATCTCTCCTGTGCGCAGTATAAGATTTTAGCCTTTGGCCCACACCAACACTCAAATGTGAAATGGAGACTGGTAGTGAGTGGGAGAGGGTCCTGAAGTAGTTGGAGGAGAGAATAAGAGAAATGACAACAAACGTTAATTCCTTGTTTACCACGTGCCAGGAACTGCACATATGCTTTACAGCATAATGTGTTGTAATTCGCATGACCCTGCAAAGTATGTGAAAGTAACTTAGGTTTTCTACCATTGTGGGACTGTATCAGAGCTCGTCCTGTCTTCTAATTTAACCCAACATAAGTTCCTTTCTGTTTTCTTTATTTTTCGAAATTCCACAATTGTGAAAAAAAAGTAAAGCTAATTGGACATTTTATTCAACCACTGCCTTCTTGACAGAGCCTTTGTACAGAGCCTTTGTACAGTCAGGGAGAACTAAAAAATACGGACATGGCGCTGATCAAAGTACAGTCTTCAAAGAACCCAGGAAATTACTCAAATGTAATCAACCCTAAGCTTAAATGAAAACCTATTAATACTTAAAGTCTTTTTTTCTTTAAATTACATATTATATCACCAATTTCAGTGTTTTTAATATCATTGATTTCTCTGTAATAAATAAGCTCATTTATTTGTTCTCTGAATATGGTCAGCTTAGCTCCGGGTAAAGTATCTGCAAATTAGGTAATCAGATTAAATCCCACATATCCCCCCCTGCCTGTGGGAAAAGAAATCTTTTTTCAATTATAAAGAATGGAAAGCTTCACTTAAACCTTGACTTTTATCTGGTTCTAAATTCATGAGTTATGTTAATATCAAAACTGAAAAAATGTATCTGTGGTTGAAAAATAGTAATCTATGGGATTCTATTAATTGTATGATCTTTACAATATTTGCCATTTTTCTCTATTGATGAGGAATTGTAATGTGGGAATTCTTATAAATGCATGTCAATAAGTATGTTTTTAAGTTGCAACTTGTGAAACAATATACATGTTAAGTGCTCTTTCTGAAAAACGGAATCCTGTTTGCTTACAGACATAGATGAGTGCAGTTCCTTTTTTGGTCAAGTGTGCAGAAATGGAAGGTGTTTTAATGAAATTGGCTCCTTCAAGTGTCTATGTAATGAAGGTTATGAACTTACTCCAGATGGCAAAAACTGTATCGGTAAGTATGTAAACAATAAACAGTCTTTATGGTGTTTTGTTTTGTAAAACGATGATGTGTACCTCCCCTCCTTTCACTTAAGAAGTCATTAACATTTCATTTAAGCATCAGATCACATGTTCAAAATCAGCTAAAATGGAAAATTTTAGTATAAGGTATAAGCCAACAATGGGAATGTCTCATAGGCAATGTTTTTGTTGGGGACAGAGCTTGAGGCTATCCATGTCTCAAGAAAAGTAAGCAAAGAAAACAAATCAAGAAAATTAGACACTTGCCAAATAAGAAATATCCAAGATGTCAGAAGTGTATCTCTGGGAATATTTGTTCATGGTGACCCAGTAGATCAGAGGACCCAAGTTGAAATCATGTTAATATCATTTGGCAGACAGATAAATCTATGCAACAATTATCTCATGCTTCAATTATTTTTTCTCTTCTTTTATCTAAAGATACTAATGAGTGTGTCGCCCTTCCCGGCTCTTGCTCTCCTGGTACCTGTCAGAATTTGGAGGGATCCTTCAGATGCATCTGTCCCCCAGGGTATGAAGTAAAAAGCGAGAACTGCATTGGTAAGAGTAACATTTATTCTGAGGCCCATGAGTTGTTCAGTGTAATAAGACATGTAAAGACTCTGGAAACATACTAAGTGCCAACCACTGCAGGCATGCTGACCTAAGGAATTAAACATATAGCTGCCTGCATCTGTTTTATTGAACCATCAGCAATGAGGGTGAGAATAAAAAACTTAGGGATTTAGGATTTTTTCATTAACAGAAATCTTATGCTAGTTGAAGAATTTTCAGCATACACTAATCTTTTTTCCAAATGTCAATAGAGACTGTCAATGAATTTAAAGAGTGTCTACAAAAATTGCAATCTTTGGCACCCAGTTTTAAAACAGCTATTAAAGGTGTCTAGGGTCTTAGAAATGTGAAGCAGAAAAATCTTGACAATGCTGTTGAAACATTCTTTTCCTTGGGAAGGCCTCATGTCAAAGCAGAAATATTAATCCATTTGTCATAGCAGATGTTTTTCTGTTGAAACTCTTCCAGTACACGTAAACACTGTAACTACATCAAAAGTGGGTCCCAGAATTGCCTAGTGGACATGATGAAGTCCGACCTTTTTTACAGTTCACTTTATTTCACTTTTATACAAATTATTTTTTACAGGCTCGTTGAAATTCAGAAGCACCAGCATCTTAAGTGTGGTTTTTCTAACAGGAAAGGATGCTAAGGATATTTTTTTGCCTTTGAGTTATCCAATGTATTTTACATTCTATCGCCCTTGGCAAAATTGTACCTAAAGATATATCATTCTACTGTTCATATTTAAGGGAGTTAAGTGGACAGAGCAGAAGGAAGCAGTTTACTTCATAGAATTTAATTATTCTTCAGACCATACAATTAGAGATCATGGATATCCCCTAGTCATTCTGATCTTTTTATTTCTGTAGTTCATCATAAGATTGTCTAGTGTTTTTGAAACTTAAAAAAATAATAGTAATACTAGAATCATCTCAGTAAGAAGTTTCTGGAAAAATTTAGGATCCTGTTGTTCTTCCATTTTCTTTTCTCATGCTTAATCTTGATTCTCCTTTGTCTCTGTGATCCTTCTCTTTATGGAATGCTAATAAAAGTAGTATGTCAACCACTAGGAAAGAAATAGGAATATACATGACTGTTTGTATCAGGCAGTCTTGGATAACTTTCCTCTTAATGAAAGTGTGGATATCTGTGATTTAGTTACATTTTATTAAGTTTCAGAAATATTACCTTTTCCTTTATCCATCGTTAGCGATGACACTGGTTTGCATCACTGAAAAAATGGTTTTAATTTTTCTTTTTTTTTTAATTTGATACAGTCTCACTCTGTTGCCCAGGCTGGAGTGCAATGGCATGATCTTAGCTCACTGTAACCTCTGCCTCTTCGTTTCAAGCTATTCTTCTGCCTCAGCCTCCCAGGTAGCTGGGGTTACAAGCACCCGCCATCATGCCTGGCTAATTTTTGTATGTTTAGTAGACCCAGGGTTTCACCATGTTGGCCAGGCTGGTCTTGAACTCCTGACCTCAAGTGATCCACCTGTCTTGGCCTCCCAAGGTGTGAAGAAATGGTTTTTAATTAACTTACTTCACTATAAGAATATTTTATTCAGACTAATATCTTTTCTACCAACTTTTCCCAGATGACATTCATGAGCACACGTGCATACATACACACACATATACACACATAGATATATCTACATATCCCCCACACAGATATAAATTCATTGCTACAGTCAGTGGGTATTACAGTGAACATGTGGCACCTTTCTAGGTTCTGGAAATACAGGAACATCATCTTTGCTTTGGGGTAACTTACTACCTAATGGGAGAGACCTATTTTGTAAATAAACCTGCTTTGTGAAGCCATCCTTATAATACAGTGTGACAGACACCGTACTGAATGTCCATTCAGGAGATGGGAGCATAGCAGGAGGTGAGGGATCATTATGGTAGTTGTGAGAGGGTGGCAGTTCAAGAAAGCCTGTCACAGAGGATTGATGATTGTCTAGGTCACTCTTAAATGTTGGATAGAAATTTACTGATCAACAAATGAAAGAGAACAGAAGCTGTTTGGAAACGGGCAGCATAGTAAGAAGCGTAGAATGGCTAGCTCAGAAGATTGAACTCAAGCCTACAGTCAGTGTGGGGCCATTGCAGGAGTTTTTGTTTTTTGGTCTTTTGGTGTGGGGATGGTGTTGGTTTCTGCAGTTTTTTTTTTGTCATTTTATATAAGAGATGTGATGACCCATTTGTTAAACTTCTACAAATATGAATTGAAAACTTGTATGTGCCAGTTACCATGCTAGGAGCTGAGGGTGAAACAGTGAGCCAGACAGACATGTCATGTCCTCATGGAACTTACATTCTAATGTGACTGAAAAGTAATATTTTTTCATATGGTTAAAGTAATCCATTAAATAAGTACTCCTACGAAAAGTGACCAAAAATCATTAGTAAGGTATGTTTATTTATTTTAAGGAAGCATTCTAGGGTAAAGGGGAAATGGTAACACTCGTAATATGTCTCGGTCCTCCTAGTTCCATAGGCACAGATTTTCAAATGTAATCACATGGATGTTTTAGAAAGGCACCCCTAGTGGCCATGCGATGAGAAAAAGACAGGGAGATGTAGATGTCACTTGAGAGTGGCAAATTATGATAGGTTTGGAAGTACTCAGGAGGCAGAACTGTCTGCCACTTTCCGCTTGCATGTGGAGTTAAAAAGGGAGAGAAATAAGGGTGACTTGGGGATCACAATTTGGATTACTGAGAGAGAGGTATCAGGGAGATGGGGACCAGTTCATAGAACTTTTGGCCACATGGAGGCTGCAATGCCCATGAGACGTGGAGTTGTTCATGTCGGGTAGGTAGGTAAACATACATACACCCATAAGGATCAAAGACAGGAGGATGGACATGGACTTGGGACTCTCTGGCACATAGTTGGTTGAAATTTAATATAACCTTTGACTTCTGAAGCAATAATAGTTTATTTTTTATGAATTAATTAAACATAAAACATGATACCATCTCTTATCTGAAATATCAACTGGCTAGTGGACTGTGATAGTACGGACAATTGTTTATTCTCAACTGTTGAATGGCTAATAAATGCTCCCCCTGTTCTGCAGATATAAATGAATGTGATGAAGATCCCAACATTTGTCTTTTTGGTTCCTGCACTAATACTCCAGGAGGCTTCCAGTGTCTCTGCCCCCCTGGCTTTGTACTATCTGATAATGGACGGAGATGCTTTGGTAAGATTTGGATGACTTCACTGTCACAGTTCACCCTTAGAAACTTTAAAGCTGGATTGTAAACCATCATTCTGGTATTAGTCCTAACAAAATACATGTTTATAGTAAACTACATCTGCAAGTTAAAAATTTAGGTCTCAAACATACACAATGAACAATTTTTAAGAAACTTTGAATTATTGCCACTGTTTCCACATTTTTGTAAATTTTTTATGAAAAGAAAAATAGTTATTCTGATTTATCAGAATGACTATTTTAATTTTGTTGTTGGCATAGCTTTTTTGCATACTGGTGTATGCGTTGCTTTTGAGGTGATGTAACTTACTGAAAGTTACTTCGATGGTTTTTCTTAGGTGATCATGCAACAGTGGAAAAAGAGACTCTGTAGAAATCATTTTGATACTGATCACGATTTCTCGAATTTCCTTAGCACATTATAAAAATAGTTTAAGCATTTTAAATAATTAAATAATTTTGTGGCCAGGTCAGTCTAAATTGGCAAATGAAATCACGATTGAAGATTTTCAGACCTGTCTTAACTGCTGATCTAGCCTGCATCACGTGTTCTGCAATGAGAAATGTTCCGTCAAAACAGTGTTACAAAATAATTCCATCTGTAATGTTTTCTTTCTTTATTAGATACTCGTCAGAGCTTCTGCTTCACAAATTTTGAAAATGGAAAGTGTTCTGTACCCAAAGCTTTTAACACCACAAAAGCAAAATGCTGCTGTAGTAAGATGCCAGGAGAGGGCTGGGGGGACCCCTGTGAGCTGTGCCCCAAAGACGATGAAGGTAAGAGCAATAACATAAAACACCACTTTGTGTACCAGTTTTTGAATGTTTGCCAGAGTGGGTTTAACCATGTAATTTATGAATATTTTGAGGGTGAAATCATCTCATTGCATATAAGTTTTGATGGTTCATTGAACCACCTAGGCTGAGAAACTTCTTTTAGCTTTTGAATAAGACGCATCTAAGCACAGGTGGAGTTACCCTTTTATTTCATTCCCCACCTCTAAGGTTAGTATTACTTGCTTTCAAAAGTATGAATTTGAGAGGTCCAAGGCAGGAGAAAGAAGGGAATGGAAATTATATTCTAAGTTGCTGCTGAGGTCCCATGTGGGATTGTATTGCAGACTGTGGCTCTCAGAATAATGTTAAATTCTGAGAAGCTGTGTCAGCACAATGGCCCTTTACAGGAAAAGTCCAATAGCTTCAGGTCTCGTTAGCACCCATAAATTATAGGATAATTCCCAGCTAGCTCAGACTGGCTTGGCTTCTAGGTTAGTGATGGCTTTTGAGTGTGATGGGCAGGGAGGTCTCTTCAGCTACGCAGCTTTAAATGCGCAAGCAGAAAGAACCAGGAGCAGTGAGCACCTAGAAGGTGCCCTCACTAAATATGCTTTTAAAATAAATCATAAAAATAAAAGACTCTTTTTATAGACAACTTTGTAAAGGAAAAATAGTTAAGTGTAATTTCATGTATATTGTTCATCCTTTCTTAATTTCTCTGATAATTTCAAGTTTTCAATAATGAAGAATTTGTATTTTTCTCTGTAGTTGCATTTCAGGATTTGTGTCCATATGGCCATGGAACTGTCCCTAGTCTTCATGATACACGTGAAGGTGCGCTTTGATGTATTTTATTCCTATGTTCTCGATTAATATAAACATATTATTTTATGTTTACTTTACAACTTGTGCTAACTTTACTATATAACATATAGTATATTGTATTTAATGGACATATATAACCCTTATTTTGTATCATATACATTATACATATATCATATGACTATATCATGATATATGAAATACATTACGTATTTCTCTGACAAAAGAAGTATTTACAAGTCTGTGTTGAATAGACATACACAGTACTGGCATGTCTTTTTGTTTTTATTTTTATTTTATTTTATTTTATTTATTTATTTTTGAGACGGAGTCTCACTCTGTTGCCCAGACTGGAATGCAGTGGTGCGGTCTCAGCTCACTGCAACCTTCACTTCCTGGGTTCAAGTGATTCTCCAGCTCCAGCCTCCCCAAGTAGCTGGGGTTACAGGCACGCGCCCCCATGCCCCACTAATTTTTTTGTATTTTTAGTGCAGACGGGGTTTCACCATGTTGCCCAGGCTGGTCTCAAACTCCTGACCTCAGGTGCCTCCCAAAGTGCTGGGAGCCACTCCACCCAGCTCGCATATCTTTTCATGTGAGGGAATTAATGGACAGTTCTGTATTTTAGATGTCAATGAGTGTCTTGAGAGCCCAGGCATTTGTTCAAATGGTCAATGTATCAACACTGACGGATCTTTTCGCTGTGAATGTCCAATGGGCTACAACCTTGACTACACTGGAGTACGCTGTGTGGGTGAGTATTGACTCCACATTACAGAATTTTAAAGTTCTATTTTGCTTCTCATATTCAGTAAAAGGTCTCTCAGGCCCCCTGGGTGGTGATGGGATTTACAAATCTAGGATAAATAGCTAGTAGTGGCACCTTCTTCACCAGTCTTACGTTTTCCAGTCAGACCTGATTTACGTGAAGATGGAGAGAGTTATCAACCTCTGTCTTCAACAAAACATACAAAATCTTCTTGTCCTAGAGGCTTACAATTGCCAAAATCTCTCATTGGACAAGAGATCCATTTTACTTTATGCCCTTCCATGTCTGCTCTTGAAGCAGAGGACCAGATCCCTCTTCTGGATTTGTCATCTTTAGGGTGAGTATTGCTGCCTGGGGGCCAAACAATGCACCCTGATCCTTCAGACCCTCTGCACTGCATAACAGCTAGCCAGCCAAGGCCTAGGGGATGCCAGGGTCATATGTGCCCTTCTCAGATACTGGAAATGGGTGAGGGCCAAGTGTGGGTCTTCCTGGGCATGCTCCTGTTAAACTAAAACGTCTTTCTGGCATTTTCTTATTCTCCTTTTTCAGATACTGATGAGTGTTCAATAGGCAATCCGTGTGGAAATGGTACATGCACCAATGTTATTGGGAGTTTTGAATGTAATTGCAATGAAGGCTTTGAGCCAGGGCCCATGATGAATTGTGAAGGCAAGTGATCTTTGTCTTAATTATTATTTATTCTTGACGTATAAAATGTATTTTAATGCCTTGATATTTATTTATATTGTTTCTGATATTCTGCTAGTGAGTATATGGTGGGTTTTTTTTGTTGTTGTTGTAGGGTTTTTGTTTGTTTTGTTTTTAGTTTTTCTTTAGTACTGTTACAATAGCTGCTGTAAAGCTCTTGTCTATCATTCCAGCATCTGAGTCATCTCAAGTTTGGCATCTCTTGATTGTCTGTTCCCTTGAGCTGGAGTCACAGTTTCCTGCCTTTTCAATATTTTGGTTAATGTTGCATTTATACTCGGATATTGTGAATGATACACTTCGAAATCAGTTGTATTACTCTGAAGGATATTGATGCATTTGTCTTAGCAGACAGTCAACTCGGGTAGGCACAATAGACTATCAGGCCTGTGAAGGGCATTGGCTCGTCTGTCAGTTCTTTAAACTTTACTCGCCAGCATTCTTGATTTTGCCTTACACATGCATAGTACAGTCATGCCACTTGAGCTGAGCAGATGAAAAACAAATAGTGTTTCTCCTTCTCTGGCCTTCTTCTCTCCGCGGTTCCCCTCTCTTTAGCAGACTTGGTTGCCCTAAGATTCCCTTCCCTTGTTCCTCTGGATGGAATCTCAGAAAGTTTCTACTGGAGAGTTAGATACCAGATGGCAGCACTGCCAGGCCATGGTCACCTGGAGGTTAATTTCAGAAAAAGGGAAGCCAAGTCAATGTGCAATTACTCCTTACTGGTTGTTTGCTCTGAGTTTCAGCTCACCACTAAAAACGTCAGGTAGTTTTTATATTCTTTGCAGAGTTTATAGCTGTTGTTTTTGACAGATGAGTTTGTTAGGTACTAAATTTTGCATAGCAGATGTAATGTCTACTATTCTATTGCTTTCTGTATGACCACCAAATAAATGACATCAGCATTTATTTACACAAATAATTAGAACTCCGGGCTGATCACATGCCTGTCCATTTCTTTGGTCAGATATCAACGAATGTGCCCAGAATCCACTGCTGTGTGCTTTCCGCTGCATGAACACTTTCGGGTCCTATGAATGCACGTGCCCAATTGGCTATGCCCTCAGGGAAGATCAAAAGATGTGCAAAGGTAAGGCCACAGACGTGGGAGTAGTTCAAACTTTATTTGTCATGCTGGAGATACATTTTAATGATTTTGTAATTGTCAACTAATTTCTTCTAGAGCTTTACAGAAATATACATATGACAGCATTTTGCTAATAGATTTCCATACCTAGATAACAAGACACGTGATGGTATTTTTGTAAAATCAAGTCAGAGATAAAATGGGTTGAGAAGCCCACCATTGTCACACTCTTGGATTCTTATTAAAGCGAAGATTACCCTTCCCTGAACTTCCTATCACTAGGAGCAGTGCTAAAACTTACTCATCTGGGATACAGCCAATAGCTGACAAAGGCTGGGCTTCTCCTTTCTCCATAATATTACATGTTAAGTGTCAGAAGACCATATCTATAACTTAAAAGTACTAAACCACAGCTTGCTCCTGATAATTTCTTATTTTTATTTTTTGTTCTAGATCTGGATGAATGTGCCGAAGGGGTACACAACTGTGAATCTAGGGGCATGATGTGTAAGAATCTGATCGGCACCTTCATGTGCATCTGCCCTCCTGGAATGGCCCGAAGGCCCGATGGAGAAGGCTGTGTAGGTAAGCGGTAAGGGAAGGTGTCTGCTTATGCAATGCTTCCACTCCCAGCCTAATTAATGGCACTACTCCCACATCATCTTAACTGCAAGCCAACTATTTTTCCAGCTGTGTTAAGGCAGTGATACAGCTAGCTTTCTTTCATCTCAGGGTCTATGCTAACATAATAAGTTCTGGATTGTGGCATTTATGCCTGCTCAAGAATACGTGCCTCTTTGTTTTTTCATATTTTAAAGAAAATTATAAATAAAATTACATGTGTTCTGTAGGTACATATGTAACCAAGTAAATATTTTTTAAAAATTTAAAAAAGATAAACACTAATTCATAGAAGGAATTACTGCTAGGGAAGACATTGAGATTAGAAGTAACTAGTCCAAAGTGATTTTAAGTGTATTTGTCAATTTTAATTTTTTTACAAAACAGTGAGTTTCTGAACTATTCTGAATCACATGTGTCATATAAAAAATTAATATATGCAACAAATTATAATTGGATTTTTTAGTTTCTTTCTTTTCATTTGTTAGATATTTCATTCAAATGCAGTACTTAATAAAGGTAAAAACAGACCTACATAGGAGGTTTAGTTATACAGTGGTTCTTTCAAAAACACTATTCTTCCAAGATCTGTTGTCCCAGAAGATTAACCCAAACTTTTAAGTCATAATATGTGCTCCTCTAAATCTAGACAGGGCAAAATGCTAATAACCATGTATGGAAGAAAGGAAATCAGCATTGTTAACCATCTTATCTTCTTACTGTACATGAAATTTATTTTCATTTATTTTTCTCTTTTTCAATTTATGTGAATGAAAATAATGTATGTGTGTGCTATGTTTAATCAGAGATTGTCTAAAATACTTAGAAATATCTTTTAATTTTTATGCATAGAAATTTCTTATTTTTATAACTAGCTGAATTTTCTATTATACTATTTTTTATTACATTTGAAGATATGTTTTCTGGGAGGAGGGAGTAGGCACTGTGATCAGATTAAGAGCACAGGTTTCTGGTCATGGATCTACCATAAATGATCTGGATGACTTGAAAGTAATTTAATTCTTTGTTCTTCAGTTTCTTCATCTGCATACAGTGAGAAACTTAGTCTGCATGATTGATGGGAGTGGTGGTGGTGGCTGTTGGGGAAGGGTGTATCTTCTCCAGCTCTAATATTCTATCATCCTCTGAACTCACTTTTTCAAAGAAAAAACCCAGGGCAGCATTCTACATTTGTATTCTGTTCATTGTTAAAAAGCACTACAAAAGATACAGGTTCTGAAACTTTTCTGATCCTCAAGCTTTTTATTATACCATGCTGATAGCTGAAATGCCTGCAAAAATTTTTTTGATCATCACAAAACTCTTTGTAGAACACTTTCATGCACACAGTGTTTTCACAGCTAGAAATCACAGTTTTAAAACAGCAAAAATGTTATTACAAATAAAAAGTATTTATAAAAGTCAGGATGAAAAATAAAGCCACAAAAACAACCAATAAAAAATGCCCAAATGCATGAAATTGGAATCAAACAAAATTACCCAAAAAAAGTTGATTGCAACAGAAACTAAAGGTATTGCCATTAAGAGAATTAATGTTATGCAGGAAATCTAAAACCTTTTTAATGAAAGCTGTAAACCTAATCAGAGATGGAAACTTGACTATGCAATATGTTATGCATCAGTAATTATTTCTTAAACAAATAAATGAATCAAGAAATCTGGTAAGTAGAACATTTTTTACCAAGATCATTAAATTTTCTTCTTTAGACTTTGGCAGACTGTCCCAGTTTTTGAAAGTTTATTCAGCAATCTTTGATTAGAAGATCAGGGACATAGGCAAATGAGAAAAGTATGGAATGTTTTTGTCGAGACCCATTTCTACACTGCAGTGTGCAGATAGTTAGATGCAAAAGAGAAAATACTGGGATGCTATTTAATTATCAACAAACTGGTCTCCTAGACATGGAGGCTGCCAGCAGTGAGGCAGGAAGAGGAGAACCAGCAACTACCAAAGATTCTAAGGCTTTAAAAACTTTATCAGAAGCACACGGACCCCCTAAATTACCTGGAAGTCCGATTGTAATGCCCCAAGGGTAGAGAGCATGACAGATTTGGTGAGAGGATATTCACACAACAAATATGAATTGAAACTGCACATTTGGCCCAGTTTGGCACCTGTGACCTGCTACACTATTTTTCAGTGAGTAGCTGAACTGGAGAAAATTGTTCAAAGATGAATAATTACACAGGACCAGTGTAGCTGGAGTTTGTGCAGGAGAGTGGCATGAAGTGGGTCTAAAGGTAGGCAAATGCCATGGAAAGGAATTTGGTTTTATGCTAAAAGTGTTATGGCAGAGTGACTCAGAGTGTGGACCCTGGGGATGGACTATGAATGTGAGAAATCTAGGTTCATATATATCTGCTAGCTCTATAACCCAAGGCAAGTCAGCTTAAATACGTTCCTCAAATGCCTCATGTAAAAACAAATAGGAATTTTGAGCACACTTTCATAGGATTATGGGGAAGTTTAAATAAAAGAATTCATGTGAAACTCTTAGTGCAGTGCTTGGCATACAGTAAAATTTCGATTAAATATTAGTTGTTGTTATTTTCTATTTTACATGTTTAAAGATCTTTGGCTGCCTTAGGGGTAATGGATTTTTAAGGAGGTGGTAGCAGAAACAAGGATTTCATTTAGATGACTGTCTTAAACATCCAGATGAGAGAAAAAAAGAGGCTCAGATCAGGGCCACCATAGTGTGGAAAAAGAGTGAACAGATTCAGAAAATATGTTGGAAATAATCAACAGATTGGATTGCTGATGGATTGACTGAATAGATATAAAAGAGAAGTCCCTGGATTTTTGCTTGAGTAACTAAAGTAAATTAGCTTGCTATAATAATTTACTTGATGCTACTATTAACAGATATGGAAAAGACTGGAAGAAACAGATTTCATTGGAAACGCAGAGGAATTAAAGCTCTGTTTTGATCATGCTCAGTGTCAGATATGTACTAGCTTTCCAAATGGGAATTTCAAGTCAGCACATGTATTTATGAGCCACAGATGTAAACTACTAGCAAATAGGTAGTGTTTGAAAAATCCTGGGATTGACTGAGAACACCAAGAGAGACCCTGGAGAGTAAAAGGAGCAGGGATCCTTCCCAGGAGACTGGACTCTGGTTGTTCCAATATTTAGAGTGACTAAAAATATTAGGAGACTAAGAAAGAGTAGCCAACAAGATAGGAAGTTCTCCGTGTCAGTGTGGTGTCCTGAGAACTAAAAGAATGGATTATTCAAGCAGTTAGGGAGTGCTCGGTTTTGTATGATGCTACTGAGATGTAGAGTAACATAGAGTTGTAATTAGGTTTGGTGACTTCTTCGGGAAGTTTTGGTGAAGTGGTGGAGCACATACATTAAGGAAACCGTCAGTGCTGAGGCGGGGGAATTTATCGCCAGAAATCATTCTTCCAGAAATTTTGTTCTGAAAGGGAATCAATACATGTGATAGCAGCTAAAGGGCTAATAGGTGAATAAAAGAGTTTTTTTATTGTTTTAAGATGAAAGTTACTAGAGAATTTATGCTGAGGGAATGATTCCTTGAAAAGGGAGCATTGTAAAATCTGGGAAGGCAATCTAGAGTACCAGCACGAGAGCTGGCCTTTGAGAAAAAACAAGGACAGTTTATCTGTTGACGGAGGACAAAAGGTTGAAAGTGAGGGCACAGCCAGGTGGTTCATAGGGGAGAGGTGTTTTATTAGTCTGAGTGTGTAGTGTCATTTTAGAAAATGGGAGTGCGAACATATTAAGAAGTATGATTGTTGAGGGAGGATCACGTACCCATTTGAGATTTGAATCTTGAGTCATGAGTCTCATTAAAATGAGGCCTGTTTTCCTCTGGCCTGTTATGCTACACTGGATTGGACATAGAGTAGGTAGAAGGATGTGAGCGTTGGACAAGAGTGATGGACAAGGAAAAGGTCAGTAATTGGCAATCCCGATGCAGCCCACAAATTGTCCAAGGGTAGCAAGTACAATGCTGAAAATCAGAATTTTTTAGATAGAGCAACATCACTCCAAGATATACCCTAGTAAAGTTACAAATTTCAACAGAAAAAAATATATATATATCAGACTGTTTTTTTTCAACCTCTCTTAGGAGTTCTTTTTTTTTTTGAAACGGAGTCTTGCTCTGTTGCCAGGCTGGAGTGCAGTGGCGCAACTTGGCTCCCTGCAACCTCTGCCTCCTGGGTTCAAGCGATTCTCAGGAATTCTTAATGCCAATGGCAATAAAGCAAAATCAATCTAAGGATTTGAAGAACAAATTAGGTAATACAGCACAAGCGGTATTATCATAATCAAACTTGGAAGAACTCAGGCAGTATATCCAGCAAGAGCACTTTTTGAAAAAAAATAATTCAGACAAATCAAATATAATTCAAAATCAAGGTGAATAACATTAGGGATAGGATTAGATCAAGGTGACAGACCTTGTACCTCAGATTCTAGAAACAATAAACTGAAAAAAACTTTTACATTCATAACTCATTATTTTTGTATATATTTTTAAATTTCTGAAGTGAATATTTTATTCTAAAAGATGAAAAAAAATAATCATAGGAGGCACACCATGGTGAATTTCAAAACACTAAGAGGAAAATGAAAATCCTTAAAACTTCAGGAGAGAAAAACCAGATTTCCTGTAAATGAACGGTAACACTGGGTTTAAAAAAAAAATAAAGGAGCAATATTTTGAAAGCATTCTAAGGACAAATAATTTTGAACTAAAATTTTATACTCAAGTATGAAAACAAAAGAAGACCTGGTCAGAAATCTGTTTTAGAATATTTATACCCCTCTGAAATAATTACTGAACTATATATGCTGATTTTTTTTAATTAATTCAAGAGGACGAAATAATATATGTGAAGCAATGGTGAGTCAAGAAACCAGTAAGCCTCACTAGTTTAAACAGATGCTGATGGCACACTAAAAATCTAGCAAACCAAAACTTCTAGGTAACATCAACATGGCAGGTGGTTCAGGGAGAGAGCAGAGATAAGTAAATTTATGCCAACGTGTTTACCATGGCCAGAGCTTTCAAAACAGATACTTCTTGGCATTGATAGAAAAGTATTCATAAGAATGTGTGTTAACGCTGTTCAGTGGTTTCCACTATAAGAATAGAAAGAAGACTGTAACTTCCAAATATGAATTCAGAGGGAAAAGGAGGGCGTAAGATGGAGGAAACCATACAGTAAATATAAAACAATATAAAATGGCAGGTAAGGCTCTAAACGTATCAGTAATCATGACAGATATAAGTGGTTTAAATTGCTGGTTAAAAGATAAACGTGTTTTTAAAAATTCAGCTAGGTACTATTTCATAGAATTGTAGTACCAAAATCGAAATGTGAGATAGGTTGAAAATAAAAATATTCAAGGCAAATACTAATGAAAGCAAAGTGCATGCAAAAATAAATGTCAGTAAATTTAAAAAATTTTTAAGTATAAAGATGAAAAGAGCAATTTATCAAAAAGACGTAGTTGTCATGGGCTCTCTTATGCTCCTAACAACATACCTTTGAAAAAAAAACTCAAAATTTGCAAAATATCAAAAAAGCACAAAAAGTAAGGATATAGAGAATTTTAATAACAAAAGTTTTGTTGAAGTAGATTTCTTTATTGCCAACCAAAAGAGCAGTATTACTTAAACTTCCTCTCCCATTGACTGCCCTCACAGACCTCTGTTGTTCCTGTGATTTTACTCAATGCCAATTCAGGAGCTTGTCCTCCTTTCCTGGCCTGTGTGACTTTTACTCCACTCATCACCTCTACACGACACCCACCACCCCTCTCCTCACCCTTTCTCTGATATCACAGAAACTGACATTCTTTTCCCCAGAGTTCCCTTCCTTGCCTGGTATCTCAGGGCAATTCTATCCCTTTTCGAGACCAATTTCTAATTTTATATATAAACACTATCCCTTCTCTGCAGAGGATAAAGAAAAGAAAGAAGAAGAAAACATTATTGTAAGAAAGAACCCACCTAGAAGGATGAAGTAAAGCTAAAAATAAATTAATATTCACACATGACCATTTTTAATCTCATCATATTTGTATTTTGGCAAAGAAGTGTTAAATAAGATATAACCCATTAGAAGATAGCTTGTAAATTATAATTTTACAGTTTTCTGGTTATTCATATTGTTTGTTTTTCTAAAGATGAAAATGAATGCAGGACCAAGCCAGGAATCTGTGAAAATGGGCGTTGTGTTAACATTATTGGAAGCTATAGGTGTGAATGTAATGAAGGATTCCAGTCAAGTTCTTCAGGCACTGAGTGCCTTGGTAAGTTAACATCCAAATATATTATACTTGGTAGATAAAACATCTGTTCATGATGTCATCACAGAAGAGCTCCACATATATATTCCTGTCTGCTAAACAAATCCCCCAATCTCAGGTGCACATCTATTAAAATGACATATTTGTACATGTGTGTGTTATATGCACATCTATGTGTAATGTAAATAACAATCTTAAATAGTCTTTCCAAAATTAAGATTAATTAAGCTCTTTGGAAAATTTGACTTTAGTAAAACTTACATCAGAGGATGATTTAATTCCAAAAGAAAATATTTGCGATATGAGGTCAGCTCTGCCAAAATTAATGCAAAATAAATGCCATTTTTCAGAAATTCAAGGAAGGTTAATTTTTATATTGTGGTACAGAAAAAAATGTTTTACAAAACCTTTTTATGGGAAATAAAAATCTCAGACACTATATTGTATTTTAATGCCAAAATGCATACATTATAAATCATTGCAGTTAATTATGGCAGCTGTAAAATGTGTGTTATAGTAACATTCAAGATAAACAATGAAATAAGAGCAGTAAACTGACTCATCACTTGATTTAGTATAAAAAGAATATTTCAGCTATATCAGATTTTTTTCAGAATGATGTCATATGTTTTAAATTCTAGGAAATTTTTAGTTAAGAAAACATATTTTGTTTATTGTTATCTCCAATCTGTACCTTTACTAACATCAGTGTTTTAGGAAATAGGAAAAGTATCCTACATACAGAGTGTAATTTTCTGTTCATGTTAGTAAGTTTTGCTAGGATTGTTTCTAAAACTAGACTAAAGATTTCATTGCCTTTTATATCAGAAAAAATCATTGTATTTATATATTTTTAAATCTGCTCAGATGTATAAAATATGAGAGATATAGAAAATATGAGAGATCAGACTGAGTAAGTACCAAGCTCATAAAATATAGCCTAGAATTTACTTTCCAAAAACTAATTCTGGTACCATTTGCTTATTTAAAGGAAAACAATTTTATTTTATTTTCACGTGTATTCTACAGAATATTTAGTTGGCAATGGATTGGAGAAAAAAGATTAATCGAAAAAACATTAATCCATTACCAAATATAGTACCACTTTTTGTCAAATTTAATAAACTATAGTCTTTAGTGAAAGAATATGTTACGAATTTAACTGCTAGAAAAACTTTGTAACCATTAGCTCTCTTAATTATTCCTAAGAAGGAAATCCTTGATTACCCTGCTTAATTGGAAAGCCAGGATAATGAAATGTCAATTTTCATCCTTAACTCTTTCTACTTTGCCATTTCAGACAATCGACAGGGACTCTGCTTTGCAGAGGTGTTGCAGACAATATGTCAAATGGCATCCAGCAGTCGCAATCTTGTCACTAAGTCAGAATGCTGCTGTGATGGTGGGCGAGGCTGGGGCCACCAGTGTGAGCTTTGCCCACTTCCTGGAACTGCCCAATACAAAAAGATATGTCCTCATGGCCCAGGATACACAACTGATGGAAGAGGTAAGAAGTTGAGGAAATTTATTCATATAATCAACACATTAAATTTTATGAATTCAGATCAATGTGAAGAAAAAGTGAAAATAATACAATAAAAAGAATAGCTAAAATGTTTATACTTTGTTATCTATATTTGATGTGTGTTTCCACATATATGTATATAGAAAGAATAATCTTTACTAATGCTTTAGAAATACTGAGTTAATCTTCCTATCAAACCTAAGGGGTAGAATGTATTATTCCCATTTTAAAGATGAGGGAAATGAAGCACAAAGCTAAGATAACAATAAGTAATTTTCCCAAGATCACTCACTTTTTAAGGGATGACCCAGGAATGGAACACATCTATCTGACCCAAAGGCCATGCTTGTAACCCCCAAACTACATTTGCCTTATTTAAATAGATAGTGCTTATTTGAATGTACACAGGGACTTATTCTATTTGCAATGTCTTTACAGACTAGCAAGTCTCACAACTGGGTTAGTCATTTCCATTTCTTGTACAACCAACTAATATATTAATGTCCTAAAAAAAAAAACTTTCCTCCATTTACTGTACAGATTCCCAATATCATGCGTGACAACTTTGCCAGTCAAAGCTTTTCATCACAAAGCTTTTCTTCAATCTATTGCAAATGTGAATTTGAGGCCAATCCATGGGAAATTATTACAAGTTCCAAACTAGTTGGACTTGGAAGGGGTAGCTTTCTAGATTTCCTCCCCACCAAAATAACTCATGGCTAGATTGCAAAATGGGTAGTCTTAAACAGGGCTTTCAACAGAGCCTTCCTTTATCTCTTCCCATCACTTGAGATTACTTTTCTGTCACTTCCATGTTGCTGTTCACCTGAATGATGAACAGGTGCTCCAGTGCCATTAGGAAGGTTTGCAGTTAGTTATCTCATCTCCATTTCTTAATTTCTCTTCGTTTGTAACGAGTTTTACCCTTGTTTATATGTTAGCTCTTGACTGTTTTTCTTGTTTTGGTCCACAGATATTGATGAATGTAAGGTAATGCCAAACCTCTGCACCAATGGTCAGTGCATCAACACCGTGGGCTCATTCCGATGCTTCTGCAAGGTTGGCTACACCACAGACATCACTGGAACCTCTTGTATAGGTAAGGTTGGACACCTCTATTTCCAGGGGTTGGAGGTCTAGTCAACTACTGTTTCCTAAAATCAGCTGTTACTGGTAGAGTGTCTTTATTATGGAGCTTTGGAATACACATTTTATGTAAATGATGTCATCCTCTCAATAATGTGCTTCTTAATCACGCAGCACTTGGCCTTTGTCCAGTAATGTGGGATGTAGAATTCTTCACTTCATCAAAAAAAAAAAAAAGTCTGTGCAATCAGGGAACCAAAAATTACAAATACATACTTTCAACATTTGTATTTTAATTTAAAATTTAGAGTGCACATTTGTTTGTCATTCTTTGAAGGAAGGGGGCTTTTTCTTATGAATATGTGTGATTATATATTAAGAGAGTGTTTTCCATGTTTCTCTTTGCTGTTTTTTGGCATGAAGTATACCAAGTAAGCATCACCTAAGTAAAATTTCCAACTGCGGAGCAGTCTCAGTACAGAATCTTCTACCATTTTACAATTTCTCTTTCATATTTAAGTTTTTATTGTCTCACTCACACCAGTTTATGATGGTTGTGGGGCAGGAAGTACTTAGATTTTTGTTGAGTCTTTCCAAAGTATTCAACTTCATTTTTATTGAAGAAAAAAGTATTTTCTCTTTTATGTTTCATTAGTTTAGCTGATATTCTATCAAATTACCTATGTCAGTAACAAGTACACCTGGCATTAAAAGGTTAAGAAAACCCAGCTGACTTCTTTGAAACAGAAGAGCATGAGTAATAGAGAATAGGCCATTTATTAGTTGTGAGGATTCAGCATTCTGTGGGCATCAACGCAATATGTTCTGCGGAGGAAATGGAGATTGTCTGCTGTCAGTCAGAGTCCGAGTAGGAAAGAGATGGCCTATTTCAAGGATGACAATTCAAGGAGGGTCTAACAGAAGGACCGTGTATACACATGCGAGCAGCGTGTACGAAAGCCAGGAGGCATAGTGCTGTGTGCTGGGGCTGTACTAGCCCTGGGCCAAAAGAAAAGAGGCAGAGGTTATTGGAACGTGGAAGAAGAAAGCTGTGCTCAGAGGTCTGTCTCAGAGGACCTCTGACATCTGATCCAGTGACTCAGCCAGCCTGAGCCTATCTTGCAGGAAGAGAGTTGAGGAAATAAGGGCCAGACAGAAGACAGAGGGCAAAGGGAGAGCCTCTGCATGGGGTCTGTAGAGCTCCACCTCCTGGGCCTGAGGCAGGGTGGACCGGGCTGAGGACTGGATTTGAAGAGGAAAGTGGAAGGTTCCAGCACCATCTGTGATCCCACAAGATGGTTAAGGGAGCCTCAGCAAAGAGAGTTGAAGAGAACTTGTGCCACTTCCATGTGTCAAAAAAAGAAGAACTCTTTTTAAGTTATGATTTTCAGGTTGTAAACCAAAGTATATTCATCTAAAGAATGTAGTAGTTTTGAACCCAGGCAGTTGTCTAGACATCTTAATATTTACCTAAGATCCGTAGATTTACAAAGTAAACCTGTATGTTACTTTAGAGAATATCGTTCTGTGCATCATTTCTCTCTGGCTATATTCCACTTTAAGTTGAAGAGGAAAAACAGAAAGTATGAAGTGAGAATATGGAAGGAGGAAAGAGGCCAGTTGTTTCTTTTAACCAGTAATTTAATCTTCACATCACTTTTACTTAGACCTTGATGAATGTTCCCAGTCCCCGAAACCATGCAACTTCATCTGCAAGAACACCGAGGGGAGTTACCAGTGTTCCTGTCCGAGGGGGTATGTCCTGCAAGAGGATGGAAAGACCTGCAAAGGTGAGTGAAGAGCCTCTACAATCGTGACCCTTGTCTGTCTCTTTTCTTTCAAATTTAAATGTTAGATTATCAGGGATCATGCCATGTGCATCACCTTCATTAAAAGGTACCTTCCTAGTGGCCACGTTATTACTCATAGAAAATTCTACCAATAGTCTCATCGCAGGAAGCAGAGAGAATTAAAACCCAAGTTAAAACAGTTTGCTTCTTATAGAAAGCTACATACATTTTTTAAAATAAAATATAACAAAAAATGTTGGTGTGGGAAGAGATCAAAACAAATCACTAAGATAAGATTGTTGTTGCTTATCTAAGCTTTTTATTTCTCTAAGCTACATTTATTCTAGGTTTACGTGGAAAGTGAAAATGGATAGGTAAATTTAAATTTTTTGCTTAGATGGTATCAAATGTAATTATTTATTAAGCTAAATTAGATCATTAAAATAGCTTCAGTGCTATACTTATACATTTGATTTTACAGTAAACCTCATAAGAATGAAATTAATGGACTGAGCAAATTTTTAAAATACAGATTATTCTCAGTAAAACGAGATTTTATTTCCAAGGCATATCAAAAATATTACAATAGTAGCAAGCACTGCTTGGACCTGTTTAGTGAACTGATATGGGTCCATGTTATATATTGTTTAAAAATGAGTATGACTAAAGCATTTTTAAGCTGTAAAATAATGAATTAGTCTTGCCTGCATCTTATGTGGTACATTTATTTTAAATGTAGTTTCCAAATTAAGTTTTATTATAGCCAAAATCAAATTTTGAGATTTTTATTAGTAGAGTCCAAATATCAATACCATTTATGACTAGAATTACAGATGCCGTATTTTGCTTCCTCTAATATTAATGCCCGTGTTTTCATCTAAATATGGAGACTCTTAGTGTTTGTGTTAAGACCTTCATCAGTTTCCAGATTCTATATTATTTTTATTCAATCCTTCCTTTAATAGGAATAAGTAATCAGCCATGTACTATACTGTATTCAATGCAAGAATTATAACCTTTAGATAGTAGCTTTTAGAAAGTTATTGGAAACTGCTATGATTCTGCCATTCAGTTTCTTATGTACTGCCTTAATTGTCCTATCATCGTAGCCCATAATATTTATTCTGCTCAAATATGTAAAAAGAAACTGCTTGCCATATGTCTATGGAAATCTATGAAGCTTCCAGCAAAAATCTAGACAAATGCTCCCAATGGAGCATGTGCATCTCCTGTAGCTTCACGAGAAAGGAAATAAAGGCAGATAATCTGCTGTGATTTTCATTGGCTTCTGTCTAATTTCAGACCTCGACGAATGTCAAACCAAACAGCATAACTGCCAGTTCCTCTGTGTCAACACCCTGGGGGGATTTACCTGTAAATGTCCACCTGGTTTCACACAGCATCACACTGCTTGTATCGGTAAGACAAAATTACAAATGGGAAATTTTACAAACCTCTAGTAGATGCATGAAAATTGTATTTAAAATTATAAACAGAAGAGTGTCCGGGAACTTATATTCATAACCAATCCCCCATAATTAGTGGTCTAAAGAAGTTGCAAATAATATAGATATTTTCAAGAACACATGCACAGTAGCCCTATTTCAAGCAGTGCCTTTATATCACATTCTCATTATAACCATGGTATTCAGACAAAGTACGATTCAAAGCTCGCTGTAATTTAGGACATGTTAACAAACATACTGTTTTTATTTTAGAAGACACTTGTTAAGGAACTTTCAGTCAGTGTGCCCGCAGTCACCCCAAAATGTGCTCTAATCTTAAACCTCTTGAAATACACTTTTCCTTACCACTCTTGTCTTTAATATGACAGTGAATTTTCATAGAAATTTTCCCAAAATGCCATTTTCACATCATGAAACTAAGGTTTTCATACGTGGCTTTTGACTTCACATGAAACGTAAGACATGTCATAATTGGAAATTTTGACGCTCTCCTTCTTGATGCTTTGCCAGACAACAACGAATGTGGGTCTCAGCCTTCACTTTGTGGAGCAAAAGGGATCTGTCAGAACACTCCGGGCAGTTTCAGCTGCGAATGCCAAAGAGGGTTCTCTCTTGATGCCACCGGACTGAACTGTGAAGGTTAGTTGATTTGCTCAAAGATTCTTCATCTAGTAACAGTAAACCGTATCTATTTTTAACTTCCAAGACACTAAGTGCGAAATCGGGATAATCTCAAAAAACAAAAAAAAATATTGAACCAAATAGGACCCAGCAACTGATACCAGTCAGAAATTTCTATGCAACACTTTGGGGACAGAGGGAAACTTCATGGCAGTGAAACAAAAATTCTGTGATTACGAATTGACTTTCAAGGTAACTATTGACTAATCATGCATCTAAGAAAGAATTGAGTTGAAAAAGAATTCTGTGCCTAATACGGTTTGCAGTCGTGTTCAAGCATACCAGAAAAAATAGTAATTGACCTCTTGTTCCATGATTCTTGAGTATGTAAGAATTAAATACAAAAAGAATCTGTCATCATAGAGAATTGAACAAATGTACTGAAAATGCTAGGGGAAAATAGTGGCTCTTTCTATTTTTTACGGATCAAGCTCTGGCTTCACTTCTTCACTTTCCTACAGAGGAGGTATGCGTCTCCTCTGAAATAGCTATTTCCTGTAAAATCCAAGGGAACATTTAAGTGGAAACAAAATAAGAGCATGCTTGCAGTTAAGAAAATTTCATATAGTTCTTCAGTATTTATAATGCAACTGCTAGTGTATGACAAGAAAAATGTATTGATTAGTATCTTATAAAATACCCATGCCAGAGATTGTGAGACTATATTTATTTCCCTTACATTCTTATATAGCATTGTAATTTATAGTTTTCTTGATTTTAATCACCCTTTTAACATTAACTATTCTTACAAATATATTATTTAGATTTCTAGAAATACATTTAAAGTATTTAATTTGCTCTCTGTAAGGCTTGTGGAACTTTTATATGTATCTCATTTTCAGCAAAGAAAAATCAGTTTGAAAATGTCAATTTTAATGTTGTATCTCTCAAATCATTGAGACATTGAAAGTATTCTGAACCTACAGCTGTTTGCCATGTGTGAGTTCAGCTTGTGACCATCCCCATAAGATGCCATTTATTAATTATCCATGTAAATTTGTTACACACCTTGGACATGCCGATTTTATTTTACTCTTTATGGATAGATTTCAAAGCTTCGGTTTTCATTCCAAAGGAGCATGCATAAATAAACAAAGAAATTATTCCACATGTATAATAATACCACATCTTGTCTAAAAAATAACATATTTAAATACTTAAGAGGAATTTGCATCTAATTAATCTTGAATGGTAATAAAAATTTTTATGTGCAAAATAATTGTACTTTTTAGGTATCTCTGTAATGCTTCTGTCTTCTCAAAAATGAGGATTTCTATCTCAGTCACTTTCAAACTTACTGGAATATGCAATGCAAATATATATGTATATATGATATACCAAATAAATCATACCATATGCAGCTAATCAGTTCAAAATGCACAACATTTGTGGTTGCTATGGTTGATTTGCTGAAATTGAGATGTTATTTGGAGTACTGACATGCCATGGTCTGGTGGAGAGCAGAAGAATGAGGTGGTCTCTTATCTCACAACTGCACCACCACTGACTAATAACCATGTGACCTGGAAAAATGACAGCCTCTCTGCGTGTCATGTCTTGTTTGTTTGTTCCCATGATAATAGTTACCCCAGGTTTCATTTGGAGTGCATTTAAAAAATAGTAGAAGAAAGGTGACATAAAAGTTTTGCTGGGCTTGTTTTTTGCAGATGTTGATGAATGTGATGGGAACCACAGGTGCCAACACGGATGCCAGAACATCCTGGGCGGCTACAGGTGTGGCTGCCCCCAAGGCTACATCCAGCACTACCAGTGGAATCAGTGTGTCGGTGAGTGCTGTTTTCTTCCATCGCGCTTGCTTTTCTCACCTGAAAGTGTCTCTGAATAAGATGAACAAATCGTGAGTTTTGAATTTTAGACTTTAAAACTAGTCCTTAAGACTGATGCATGGGGACTCATTCTGCTAGTGTGTGTGTGTTTGAAAATATCTATAGTAAAAAGGTTGCTTTTAAGTACCTAAAACATAACTAGAGGTTTCATCATTTTAAATTTCTGCTAAATAATTTTAAGTTTCTGAAGATGATGTCAAGAATTATTATCTTTGTTTCACAAGGTCAGCCACTTTTTTGTCTGTAATTTGATGTCTTTAGATTTCCTGTCCATTCCCCTCATAGGAATCTAAAGGAATTCATATCAACTTAATGAGGACAGTCCATCTGTGCTCTTCTGTCACATAGATTTAATAAAGGATGGGAAGTGTTTTAAGGTCGAAAAAGTACCTACTTACAGCAAATACTGTAATAATTTTTTAAAACTGTCTTAACTTTTGATCACTTCTTAGTTTCTGCATTTCCTCCTATGAGTGTATATTCGTGGTGTGGTAAAGGTCTGTCTTAGAATATCAGGAACAGTATTGTTTACATAGCCATTAAAATAATGTGAAACATTCTGTGGGTTCCCTGTTCACTCTGATGGTAGTTTCTTTTGCTGTGCAGAAGATCTTTAGTTTAATTAGATCCCATTTGTCAATTTTGGCTTTTTTTTGCAATTGTTTTTTACATTTTCGTCATGAAGCCTTTTTTTGTTTTTTGTTTTTCTGAGACAGAGTCTTGCTCTGTTGCTCAGGCTAGGGTGCAGTGGCACAATCTTGGCTCACTGTAACCTCCACCTCCCGGGTTCAAGTGATTCTCCTGCCTCAGCCTCCCGAGTAGCTGAGATTACAGGAGTCTGCCACCACACCTGGCTAATTTTTTTGTATTTTTAGTAGAGACAGGATTTCACCATGTTGGCCAGGCTGGTCTTGAACACCTGACCTCAGGTGATCCACCCTCCTCGGCCTCCCAAAGTACTGGGATTACAAGCATGAGCCACTGCGCCTGGCCACTTCTAGCATTTTTATGGTTTGGAGTTTTACATTTAAGTCTTTAATCCATCTTGAGTTAGGGTATAAGGTGTAAGGAAGTGGTCCAGTTTCAGTTTTCTGCATATGGCTAGCCAGCTTTCCCAGCACCATTTACTGAATGGGAGGTACTTTCCCCATTGCTTGCTTTTGTCAGGTTTGTCAAAGATCAGTTGGTTGTAGATGTGTGGCATTATTTCTGAGGTCTATGTTCTGTACTATTGGTCTATATCTCTGCTTTGGTGCCAGTACCATGCTGTTTTGGTTACTTGTAGTATACTTTGAAGTCAGGTAGCATGATGCCTCAAGCTTTGTTCCTTTTGATTAGGATTATCTTGGTTATACACACTCTTCTTTGGTTCCATATGAAATTTATGGTAGTTTGGTGGGAATATCACTGAATCTATAAATTACTTTGGGCAGTATGGCCATGTTCATGATATTGATTCTTTCTATCCAAGAGGATGAAATGTTTTCCCATTTGTTTGTATCCTCTCATTTCCTTGAGCAGTGGTTTGTAGTTCTCCTTGAAGAGGTCCTTCACATCTCTTGTTTGCTGTATTCCTATGTATTTTATTCTCTTTGTAGTAATTGTGAATGGGAGTTCATTCATTATTTGACTCTCTGCTTGTCTGTTGTTGGTGTATAGGAATGCTTGTGATTTTTGCACATTGATTTTGTATGTTGAGACTTTGCTGAAGTTGCTTATCAGCTTGAGTTTTTTGGCTGAGACGATGGGGTTTTGTTGTTTTTGTTGTTTTGAGAAGGAGTCTCACTCTGTCGCCCAGGCTGGAGTGCAGTGGCACGATCTCAGCTCACTGCAACCTGCACCTCCCAAGTGGCAGAGATTACAGGCACCTACCACCAAGCCCAGCTAATTTTTTTTTTTTTTTTGGTATTTTTAGTAGAGATGGGGTTTCACCATATTGGCCAGGCTGGTTTGAAACTCCTGACCTCATGTGATCTGCCCGTCTCAACCTCCCAAAGTGCTAGGATTACAGGTGTGAACCACTGTGCCTGAGCAGATGATGGGGTTTTCTAAATATGGAATCATGGTATCTGCAAACAGATACAATTTGACCTCCACTCTTCCTGTTTGAATACCTTTATTTCTTTCTTTGCCTGATTGCCCTGGCCAGAACTTCCAATACTGTGTTGAACAGGAGTGGTGAGAGAGGGCATGCTTGTCTTGTACTGGTTTTCAAAGGGAATGGTTCCAGCTTTTGCTCATTCATCATGACATTGGCTGTGGGTTTGTCATAAATAGCTCTTAATATTTTGAGGTATGTTCCATCAATACCTACTTTACTGAATTTTTAACATGAAGGGATGTTGAGTTTTATCAAAGGCCTTTTCTGCATCTATTGAGATAATCATGTAGTTTTTGTCATTGGTTCTGTTTATGTGATGGATTATGTTTATTGAATTGCGTATGTTGAACCAGCCTTGCTTCAAAGGGATGAAGCCAACTTGATCGTGGTGGATAAGTTTTTTGATGTGCTGCTGGATTCAGTTCGCCATTATTTTATTGAGGACTTTCACATTGATATTCTTCAGGGATATTGGCCTGAAATTTTCTTTTTTTGTTGTGTGTTTGCCAGGTTTTGGTATCAGAATGATGCTGACTACATTAAATTTGAGTTAAGGAATAGTCCCTACTTTTCAATTGTTTGGAATAGTTTCAGAAGGAATGGTACCAGCTCCTCTTTGTACCTCTGGTAGAATTCAGCTGTGAATCCGTCTGGTCCTGGGCTTTTTTTGGTTGGTAGCTATTAATTCCTGCCTCACTTTCAGAAGTTGTTATTGGTCTATTCAGGGATTCGACTTCTTCCTGATTTAGTCTTGGGAGGGTATTTGTGTCCAGGAGTTTATCCATTTCTTCTAGATTTCCCAGTTTATTTGCATAGAGGTGTTTATAGTATTCTCGATGGTAGTTTGTATTTCTGTGGGATCAGTGGTGATATCCCCTTTATCATATTTTATTGTTTATGTTTGATTCTTTTCTGTTATTTATTAGTCTAACTAGCAGTCTATTTCGTTAATTTTTCAAAAAAACAGCTCCTGGATTCATTGTTTTTTTGGAGGATTTTTTCGTGTCTCTATCTCTTTCAGTTCTACTCTGATCTTAATTATTTCTTGTCTTCTGCTAGCTTTGGGATTCGTTTGCTCTTGCTTCTCTAGCTCTTTTAATTGTGATGTTAGGGTGTCAACTTGAGATCTTTCTAGCTTTCTGATGTGGGCATTTAGATATAAATACTATAAATTTCCCTCTTACCACTACTTTAGCTGTGTCCCAGATATTCTGATATGTTGTCTCTTTGTTCTCATGGGTTTCAAAGAACTAAAGAGCTCTGCACAGCAAAAGAAACTATCTTCAGAGCGAACAGGCAGCCTACAGAATGGGAAAAAAAATTTGCAATCTACCCATCTGACAAAGATCTAATATCTAGAATCTGCAAGGAACTTAAACAAATTTGCAAGAAAAATACAAACAATCCCATCAAAAAGTGGGCAAAGGATATAAACAGACACTTCTCAAAAAAATACATTTATGCGGCCAGCAAACATATGAAAAAAGCTCAATGTCACTGATTGTTAGAGAAATGCAAATCAAAACCACAATGAGATACCATCTCATTCTAGTTAGAATGGTAATTATTAAAAAGTCAAGAAACAATAGATGCTGGCAAGGCTGTGGAGAAATAGGAATGCTTTTACCCTGTGGGAATGTAAATTAGTTCAACCATTGTTGAAGACAGTGTGGTGATTCCTCAAGAATCGAGAACCAGAAATACCATTTGACTCAGCAATTGCGTTACTGGATGTATACCCAAAGGAATATAAATCATTCTACTATAAAGACACATACACATTATGTTTATTCCAGCAGTATCTACAATAGCAAAGACATGGAACCAACCCAAATCCCATCACTGATAGAATGAATAAAGAAAATATGGTACATATATACCATGGAATACTATGCAGCCATAAAAAGGAATGAGAGCATGTCCTTTGCAGGGACATGGTTGAAGCTGGAAGCAATCATCCTCAGCAAACTAACACAGGAACAGAAAACCAAACACCACTTTTTCTCACTCATAAGTGGGAGTTGAATGAGAACTCCCACATAAATTGGGGAACAATGAGAACACATGGACACAGGGAAGGGAACAAACACATTGGGACCTGTTAGGGTGGGGGCAAGGGGAGGGAACCGAAAGGATGGGTCAATAGGTGCAGCACACCACCATGACACATATATACTTATGTAACAAACCTGGGCATTCTGCAAATGTATCCCAGAACCTAAAGTAAAATAAAAAATAAATAAATATAATAATTAAAACAATTTTATTATATTACAGTATTTATAAAATATGAAGCCCACCATTTTATTTAGTAAATATCATGGACTTCTTGTTTAATTCTATAGACCTTCATCCAAAAGAGTGATTCTCTAACATTTCATATTGTGATAGCTTCAATAGAATTTTTTTAAAGGAGAACATAAGTAGAAATAGGAACATGCATGGAGTGCCAATTTAATTTCAAAGTTTTTAAGTTTCCTGAAGTTTGTGTTTCTAAACACCTAGTACAAAACTAGCTTCACAGGTTTTTACTAAATTGGAAGCTCTGTTTGGAATAGTCTGACTTAAAATTAAGATGATGTGGTGTATCCCAATTCCCCTTTATGAGACCTTGAGGTGGGCGCTTTGGCAAGGCAGTCACCCCCAGAGTAGCTTGCACTGGAGTCCAGCCAGAAGCCTGTTTGCCTTCTGAGCAGAGAATAAATTTTTTCAAAGATGAGTCCAAAACTAAAAATACATGGGCAGATATCCCTAATCGTAGGTATTAATTTGTAAGTTTGTTCTTCTAAAATGGGTACCTCTAAGCGGTAGGTGCCTGGATATGACACATTAGGGATTTATTTCAAAAGAGTCTAGATTCTTCTGGGCAGGGTTGAGGAATCCAGCTTGTCTCTATAAAAGTGCTGACTTTCTTCCCTTGAATCCATGTGACACTGTTAGATTTTTAACTCAAATATATGGCAGAAATAGGGTGAAATACCCCCTCAGGAAACTAATAAAAGCAACGCGTTAGCAAAAGAAAAAGACTTATGACAAAATGCAAATTAAAAAGCCACAAACATTTTTATCTGTCACTACTTGTGTGAGTATCTTTAGCCATTCATGTGATAGACAGGTGGGGAGCGGGGGATACAGAAGGAAGCATTTCAGACAGATTTTCCCAGGGCTTCTCATCAGTGGTCAAAACTGATAGTCAATGCGTCAGATGCTTTAAACAGGCAAAATTGTAAACTACGACGTTACTAAACCTACCACTAATTGAAGAAGAATAAAAGTTCTTGGAAAGTGTTACTATTGAAAAAAGCTTTCAATTCAAACTAACACTTTAGGAAGTTTCCTGCCAGTTGTCACAGAGAATTTATAGCATTCTGGTAGACCGAGTGTACAGATGTGGGAACATTCTCATTATTTGTAAGCATTAGAATTACTCAAATACAGTTATTCAAAATTGAAAATATGTAAATATTAACATTTGCGTGTGAAGAAAAATTATGTCTTTATATATGAAGACTTTGTGTTTTAGTATTAGTAACTTCCAGTGGCTTCTATAGCCTATTCACAGTAATTCACACATAGTTCAGTGAGGCTTGAATCAGTTCAGGGTATGTATCAGACAGGAACATATTTAAGTCTATAAATTTTAAACATGGTATACATGTATAGAATATAAATATGAGGTATATCATGGTGCTTGCAAAAATGTTACGTATTTTTCAGTATTCTTGTAAGTGATATGTTTAAATGTAATTTATTCAGTTAATTGGTTTTACCTGGTAATTTCTCTTCCTAACACAATATCTAATGGTATATTCATGGCAGGATCGTTTTATTAAATTGTAGTCTAATTTAGATTCCCTGTTAGGAGGGAAACACTGCATAGGAGTGTCAGATCTAATTATAAAAGCAGATGAGCCTTTGTGGCAGAATTCCAAGTCTCTTGTATATAGAAATAAAATAGCAGTTATAATCACATCATACATAGCCAAGTTATGAGAATTTATTGTATCTACATTCTTCCCCTGCAATAAAGGCTAAGAATTTTCACATATTAGATAAGTCAGCATCTTCTATATTCAGTGATTAACAAACCTACATTTAGAGGTCTCTCTTAATTCTGAGACTATCAGAATCATGATACAAAAATGTACCTAATAACATCTACCCTTTCTGTAACCTCTGTCCTGTACTTAACGAGGTCTAATTTCCTGTCTGGGACACCTCTTCACTGAGAGCCCATGTGCATCTTCCAAATCTCCCTGAGCTGCTGCAGTTCCCTCGCTTCCCCACTAGGTACTGTGTTCTCTGTCCACACCTACTTGTGCATGGGCCTGTTTCCCCACATGGGCTGAAGTATATACTTGTCACATATTAGGTAAACAGACACTCTTTGCTCCACACAGAGTCACAAGAATTGAAAGAATTCCATGGAACAGATGTGATTTGTTCCCAGGGTGAAATTTGGATTATAAAAAAAGCCCAAAGAAGTCAAGCCACATGCTGCGCATATCAACCAGACAGTTAAGGCAAAATTATAATCTCCAAAGTTAAAGCATAATCAGACTTTGATTTTGTAAAAATGATAATAGCAACTGAAAGTACAACCTATAATTATCCTGCCACCAGGTATTTATAGTGTAATGTTAGTCATTAAACGAGTAAAAGCTGTATGTTGGCTGATGGCTGGATGCAAACCTGCCTCAGAAGGCACAGTCTGCACCCAGTGGGTTCTCAAGCATTTTTAACTGAACTAGGTTGTTAGTTCAATTGCTCTAATTAAATAGTGTTTGTTTCCATTGTTTTCCTTTAGGGTTTTTAAATTTTTTTGTGCTTTCTCCTCCTATATAATGAAGGTTTGGGGAAATTGCTGGGGGAATGGATACAAATACTTATAGGGATTTTTTTAATTGATATATCATAAAATTCTCCCTTTTAAAGTGTACAGGTAAACGAGTTTTGTAGATTCTCAGAAGGGAATGCAGTCATCAATACTACCAGTTTCAGAACATTCTCATCACCTCCAAAAGAAACACCATAGGCAATAGTAGTCATTCCCCATGTCTCTCTCCTGACAGGCCCTGGCAAAGTAATTTACTCTCTGTCTCTAAGGATTTGCCTGAGATATAGGCTTTTGAAGTAACCTTCTGTTAAGAGAATAGAAGAGTTATTCATCAGGCAAACTGAAAATATCTGTCCCCAAGGGCTGCAGACATATTTGGAAACAGAGTACAAACAGAATTTTAAAAAGCAAAGCAAGGGTTTTTTAAAGCCACAATTTAGGGAGATTTTATTCATTCATATGCTTTGCAAATCAATCATCAGAATTAAAGAAAAAGTTAATACAGTTCTAGAGTTATTTCTGCCGTAAGATCACAGGCACTTGAGACTCCAGACTTGTTCACGTTTTTGCTGTTGCCTGCTTCCCTGCATAAGAGTTTCTTTCTTCGTTTTCACTAGATGAGAATGAATGCTCCAATCCCAATGCGTGTGGCTCTGCTTCCTGCTACAACACGCTGGGGAGTTACAAGTGCGCCTGCCCCTCGGGGTTCTCCTTCGACCAGCTCTCCAGTGCCTGCCACGATGTGAATGAGTGCTCCTCCTCCAAGAACCCCTGCAATTACGGCTGCTCCAACACTGAGGGGGGCTATCTCTGTGGCTGCCCCCCTGGGTACTACAGAGTGGGACAAGGGTAAGGTGGTCTTCAGCCCCACCACACAGGGTAATACATGGTCCCTCAGTGAGTTCAGGCCACCTACTACTGCAGGGAGGAGTACAGTGTCTAACAGACAAGCCAAAAAAGCACTGATTAGAGCTTTTAGGGTATGCAGATAATTACCAAGAAAGCACACATGGACCATGCTCAGGGTATAGTATTACTTCCTTTGTGATGAGCATAAAACTTGAACTTGTATGTAAATATCACTCTTTGCTCCTCTTATTAAGGGCCTGAACTGAGTCAATCTGACCCAAGGCCCGAGACAAGCAGATGTTTAAAAATGTGGCTCACACATTACCCATGGGTACCTGGGCTGTGAAGTAGAAGTGGAAATGGCCTTGCCACGGGTTCTTCTACAAATTCTGGAAGGTGCAAGCACAGTGATCACTGAGGAAGGAGTTTATCCCTTTCTTTGCTGATGTGGCTTTTCTACTGCACAGAGAGGAAGGTACCTAGTTGGTGTGGTGCCACTCGGCACGGGCCCGACCCACAAGACTGGCTTCCCTTCGACTATGCACACTGTCTCAAGTCCCATGGGCTGTGGCCAAGGTACTGGCCATTTGCATCCTTCCAGGAATGCAGTGGTGCTCAGTAATAACAGAAGATGGGCATTTAGAGGTCAGTCCAGGTTGCCTTCTTTGAAAGGAGCAGTGTGCAAGGCAGGGACTACAAGGCGTGGAGCAAGTCTGTCCAACAATGGTATATGATAATACTTAAAAGGCTTGGTCAGGAGGCTGAGGCAGGAGAATTGCCTGAACCCAGGAGGCAGAGGTTGCGGTGAGCCAAGATCGCGCCATTGCACTCCAGTCTGGGTAACAAGAGCGAAACTCCATCTCAAAAAAAAAAAAAAAAGGCTTGGTCTAGACAAAGGTCATTTAGAGCCAATTCATTGACTCACTGACCAAAATACAAGTTCAGAAATCTCCATTTTTAAAGCAGGGAGCTTTGTTGCAAGCAGCAAATACAGGCTTTGGGCCCCTGAAACAATGGAACCTCTCTTAGTATTCTCTTTGGAAATTCATACCTTGCTTTTACCTTCTGGAGTTAATTATGCTAAGTACTCCAGTCTAATTAGGATGGAAAGTTGGGAAAGCATAGGGCTCACCCTCCGAAGAATTTTGCTGTTTCAAAATAAGGGAAAAATTCATCTATTATGTGTTAAAGAATTATAGGAGATGGTGGCTCATGCCTATAATCCTAGTACTTTGGGAGTCCAAGGCAGGAGGACTTCTTGAAGCCAGAAGTTGGAGATCAGCCTGGGCAATATAACAAGACCCTATCTCTACAAAAAATTAAAATTAAAAAAAATAGCTTGATGTGGTAGCGTCTGCCAGTTGTCCCTGTGAATTTGGAGGCTGAGGCAGAAGGATCTCTTGAGTCCAGAAGTTTGAGGCTGCAGTGAGCAAGACTGTGTGACTGTACTCCAGCTTGGTAAACAGAACAAGACTTTGTCTTTAAAAGAAAAAGAAAAGAGTTACAAAGAATATTAGGGTTTTCTGTTTATGAGTTTAGAGTTTGCTCTGTTGGTTTCATGTTTCTGAAGAGTCTGCTCTAACAGTGGAAAACTATGATCAAAGTCAGTGATAAAGTCTAACAATACATTGCTTTTTACAAATAGCCACTGTGTCTCAGGAATGGGATTTAACAAGGGGCAGTACCTGTCACTGGATACAGAGGTGGATGAAGAAAATGCTCTGTCCCCAGAAGCATGTTATGAGTGCAAAATCAACGGCTATTCTAAGAAGGACAGCAGGCAGAAGAGAAGTGTTCATGAACCTGATCCCACTGCTGTGAGTAAATCTGACTTTGTGTCACCACAATATTTTATCCACATGGATCTTGTATACAGTGCAGTTCACGTAGTTTTTAGCCTCACTGAAGTAAAGCGTATCTTGGATTTAATGCATAAATTAATGGAGCCAGTATGGAAAAGACAAGTAAATTAAATGTACCTGTGCAACAATCCTGTATGATCTGCCCATGTACCCCAGAACCTAAAGTACAATTAAAAAAAAAAAGATTGAATTATTAGATCAAAACACAAAGCTTGGGAGAAAAGACTTTAAGATTCACAGTTTTAGAGCATTTTCTTTTGTTGTGGTTTTTGATGTATGCTGCAGGGTACGTTCATCGAGGAAATAGTTATTTTGACATGATTCAAAAAGTGAAATTATTTTGTCTTTGTTCAGTTCTGTTTTATATTTGTATAGCACACAAGGCTGATTTTAATTTTGACCAGGGAAGCCAACTAGGTCTCATATTCTGTGATTTATTTATAAGACAGTTGTTCCTGCATTAAAAACTTTTGTCTTCCGAATCACTTGAATTCTGTAAGGAACTGAAGTTGGAAATTGCCTTCCACTGATACTTCCTTTCCCTAATGGCATTTGGGCAGTGTTTGAAGGGGTGGGCCATAGACTACCCAGTTTTGAATGTAATTCCCTGGACCTCCCCATCTGTTACCTCTGTTACATGGTGGGTTTATTTAATTTAACTTCTTTCAACCTCAGTTTTTTCACCTGTAAATGGAAATAATAATGCTTACCTCTGAAGGCTGATGGAAGGGTTAACTGAATTGAAACCCGTGAACTGCCTGGAACAATGCCTAGCATATATATCACACATGTTCAGTTCCTTTCAGTGATTAATACCTAGTATCTAGAGATCTTGATGATTTTCCCAAAGATCAGAGACAGCATGAGGTCATCACTCTCCACTCTCTGCAGTTAATATGACTGAGAAATTACCCCACCAAGAAACCTAATCAACAACTAGCTGGCTGTGAATTGGACAACTTGCTTCAGTTTTATGGGCCTCAGTTTTATGTCTGTATGATCTGACTTCTCTAGCCAAGAAGTTTATCATGCTATTTTGTAATAAAAAATAAGCCAGTGTTACATTTACCTTAAGTAGACTAAGATAACCAGCTGATGTTTAAGTATGACAGTTGAGATACTCATCAAGTTCCCAAAACTGCAAATCCAGAAGTTCTGCTTATAAACTTTCCCGCTGGGGTACCAGGATATAATTCTGCCTGAACACTGATGGGCACTTCTGGGTCACCACTGCCAAATTCTTACTTAACAGGCGCCCAATCAAAGCATTGTGGTTTTTATCCTATCTTACTTAAATATCATTTGTACCCCTCCCAACCCTCTGAGCAAAAGTCAGGTTTGCTTTATCTGAGCCCTGCCTCACTGCCTTTTACCAAAGATGCTGGTTCAGACTGGAGCCCTGAGAACTCTGCAGATCACTCTGTGTACCTCTGATAGCTCCCAGTAAACTCACTCACCATTCACAGACCTTACAAATCAAAGCCCAGCCTTCAGACCGAAGACTCCCCTGGGCACAGTCCCTGCTGATGCTCAACAGCAGCACTTCTTTTTGACTTCAGAAAAAGTAAAAAGAAAAACAATCATTCCCTAAATTTTCTTTTTAAAAAATTATTAATAAGCACAATATTTCATAAAGTCATCCAAAAAAAACCTTGAAATGTGTACACTCCGTAGGCTCAGTCCTGTAACTTTAATTACCGTGTTAAGGCTGAGTGAGAAGTCATAAAGATTTATGGGGCATTCTCTATGAAATTGGCCTTTTCTCTCAACTGACAAAAATGTACAATAGCCTCTTTCACCACCACTGCTGGTAAGGAGAGTGCAGAAATGGGGAGTGAGAAGCCACAGCCTGTCCTTGTGATCAAAGCTCCTGTAGCTGATTTCTTTCTAGTCCTCTGCTTGTGCTATAGAAGCTTGTCCCAAATCATTTCCTGCTCTTCCTCCAGGTTGAACAGATCAGCCTAGAGAGTGTTGACATGGACAGCCCCGTCAACATGAAGTTCAACCTCTCCGGCCTTGGCTCTAAGGAACACATCCTGAAACTAAGGCCCGCCATCCAGCCCCTCAACAACCACATCCGTTATGTCATCTCTCAAGGGAATCATGATGGCCTCTTCCGCATCAACCAAAGGCATGGGACCAGCTACTTGCACACGGCCAGGAAGAAGCTCGTGCCCGGCACATACACACTGGAAATCACTAGCATCCCTCTCTACAAGAGGAAGGAGCTTGAGAAACTGTTAGAGAGCTATGAGGATGACTACCTCCTAGGGGAGCTTGGGGAGGCTCTCAGAATGATGCTGCAGATTCAGCTGTATTAACCCTTTACAGACTTGGGCCCAGGCTCAAATCCTAGCACAGCCAGCCTGCAGAAGCATTTGAAAAGTCAAGGACTAATTTTAAAGAGGGAAAAAAAGTAATAACTTTTGTTGCTTTCCTCCCTGTCTCAGACTTTGAATGTTGACCCTCACAGGGAGGGATAATTTAGACTCTGGTATGGCCAAAGATTTGAGCACAAAGGCAACCGTGGTTACTGTATTTTTTATATAACTTCATTTTAAAATATATTAAAGAAAACTTAAATGTTCAAGATATCAGCATATGGCACTAAATGCACAAAAATAATGTGAGCTTTTTTTTTTTCCTGTTAGCAGTCTGTAACACTTTGGGTATTTTGCTATAGTTGCTAATTAAAAAAAATATAGATGTTTATTTATTTTTAATGCAGTAATATATGGATAAATGAACAAACTATGTAAACAAAAAGGGAAACTCACTTGTTTTTCTTTAGATTTATAAATTTGAGCTATTTCTTTTAGAGGTGCTTTTTAAAAATCCAGTAGATACAAGAGATGTTTCCTTTGGTTTTCTGCCAGTCATCCAGCTGATACACACCTGATGATTTTAAAGAAAGCCTCACAGAGCTGAATGGGCAGTGTAATCAGTAATTTAAAAGACACGAATGTCATTAGATCCTTTATAAAGTAGATCGAAGCCAAAGCAGCTCCTATGACAACATTTCACATCACCAGACACACCAGGCAACAGAAGATGAAGCACAACCACTGTAGCAAAATACCTTGACTGCTTGTGAGACCATTAGCATTGCAGGCCAAACTGTACTGTATTTCCTTCTCATAACCTCAAGGAACCACATGTGCTACCCACAACACCTCATTCTTACCCAGGGTGCGCTGCATACTTGTGGTACTGTAGGCAGCTGAAGAACCGCCGTTCCTTTGAAAGGGAACACCTGGCGTTCTGTAGTGTTTGGTGCTGTCTTAGATAGTGGTGCATTTATTATGTTCAAGCTATTTCAGGATTGCCATATGTGCAAACAAATCATGCAGTGCAGCCAAGGAATATATGTTGTTGTTGTTGTTGTTTTAAACCCATTTTTTTTTAGAATTTTCATTAATACTGTAGTTATACACCATATGCCTCGTTTTATCATAGCCTATTGTGTATGAAAGATGTTTGTACAATGAATTGATGTTTAGTTTGCTTTAGTCATTTAAAAAGATATTGTACCAGGATGTGCTAATAAGAGTACATATCCATTATTCTTCTCAACCCAAGAACCTGTTCCCTGGACCAGTGACCAAACCTCTTATGTGAAATGGCCAAAGCACACGGAGACTCCCGGTTGTTCCTCTCAAACCTGTGCTGACCAAAGATTAGTAATCAGTAATACCCATTGTTTTGAGGTTTTATTGTTTTGTTTCTTTTTTTAATAACTAAAAGAAAAGGAACAGTGTAAATTTGTAATCAAGCGTTTGTGAGGAAAAACTCACGGTTTTTGGTTTTGTTTGTTTTTGTAGGTCTGTGTATCAAATATGACACTTTCCTTGCAATAAAGCTTATTTTGGGGTAGTTTTCTGGCTGAGAATTTTAAGAGACTACAACCCCTCTTGTATTTGTGGGAAGGGCTGGGGGCTTTGCCTGTGGGAAGCTGTATTAAAGTAACAGACAGAGAGCCAGACACACGGGAAAATAAAGGAATGCTGGCAAATCTGTAAAGCAAGTAAACGTGTTCAACTGATGATTACAATTTGAAGTTACATTCAAATAGAAGGACATAATCAAGGCAGTCAGTCGTTCACTTCTGAATAAATTCTAAGCTTCCTGGGACCCATCTTTCCAGAAACTTCAAAGAATTTCTTCACTTTATGCTAAGGCCTCCTAAAGTATTCATGAGGAAGTGACACATTATTTTAGAGAATCTTACTTCTCTAAGGTAGAAATTTCCCGAACCCAAGTTTTTAAACAAAGGTAATAGCAGGCATACTCTAGGCCAAATGGCATCCTCAAAAATAATCCAAAGCTTATCTCTTAAAATGCTATACACTTTATTCAGTGGAGAAGTGGATAGATTTAACAAAGTGTTCAACATGAACTCCCTTTTGATATGCTGCTGAAACAGGAACAGAAATGTTTCTAAGACTCTTAGAGATTAATTTGATACACAGTTTAAGAATTTATGTGCTTAAATTTTTTATCCAAGGAATAAGTAAACAAGGAAATATTATGACTGATCTTAATGCTGTTCTTTGCCAATCAGAAATCAGCTGCATGGAGTAAGAAAAGTATTTGCCTCAAGGCATCCTTTAAAACTAACACGCATATTCCGTTTCATCTGGCATTTATTATTGGTACAGCATGAGCATTGTAATATGAAATTTACCTGGAACCGAATTTGACTCTAGCCTTGAATGTTGAGCAACAACATTTAGTTCACCTTTAACTTACTCTTCAGGAAGTTTGAGAATCCACATCTTTAGGCGCTTTACATAGAAGCTGAAAAATGATTAGGAGTTTACAGAGAAGAATGAAGTAGAAGGAAATGACCACTTCAGGACACTCCTTCCAGGAGGAAATGTCTCAGGTACCTCTGGTAGCTCTGTTGCCAGTTCTCTTACTGTGAACATTGACACAATTATGATGAATTTATGTCCTTCTCATAACGAACTGCTAAAGACATTTTCTGCACTGTTTTGCCATTCCCGTCAGTGTCTCATTCTCCCCAGAAACTATCTTGACTAAGTTATAGAAAACCTTGCAGAAGAGTAAAGTATGATGTAAGCCCAGACACATACAACAAATCCAGAGGGCACATGCATTAGTTAATAAACAATAAGTTGATTGTTAGCTGACATGAACTCTTTTTCTACTGCATTTAAATTTGGAGTTTTGAAAAACTTAGCTCTGTTTAGTACCTTTTCCTTTTGCTACTTACTTGTAGTAGATAAAAGTTTAATATTTTTGCACATGAGCATTGAATAAAATTCAGGAACAACACATTAGGGTTACACTAAATTCAAACATCTGCCTTTTTCCATTATCTAGGAATGCCAAACAGGATAATTTATACAGTCATTCTCTTTAAATTCTCTAGGATTTTATTTTGCATTAATTGCCTTCGTGGTTCACAGAATAAACACTTGGGGTTGAGGATGGGGAATACAACTAAAAATTACAGAGCATCAGTCTACTGGAGTCCGACAAACCTTTAGGGAAACAAGGTACTTCATATACTAAAGTGAAGCATGTGAATTTGCTGTTATTTGGCCATGTTTAACCTACAAATTGGCAATTGTATGTGGTTCCATTTAATGGTTCAGAAATACTCATGTTCCTCAAGAATAGACTGGAAATTTGAATATCTCCTTTCTCTTCAAAAGACAGCAACCCATTCACTCCTTTCTACACCATTCTTGGCTCATTTGTACTCCTAATTTACAATAGTCCACAAGAAAATGTGCATAATTTATCCAAACAACCACTTTCTTTCAAGCTCCAAAACACTGGAAAGAGTCTAAATCACACACCTTTAGGACCTCAATGGGATTACTGGAAGCCATTTAAAGACAAAGACAAGTCCACTGAAAATAGAGCACAATGTTTTGTGTTTTTTGTTTTTGTTTTCCTTTTATAAAGTAAAGGAAAAACTTTAAGAAATTTTACTTCCCGAGAGAGAAGAAAAGATGGAGATTCATTGCCACCCCACAGGAATTAAGGATGTCAACCATGTCCGCAATCTCATTCCAGCCTGACTATTGGTTCCATTTTTTTTTAAGCACTCTTGCTTTCTCAAATAGATACAAAGCCATGGTTTTCTTGATTAATAAGAAGTACATGCTTCTGATCCTGTCTCCTTTAAAATTATTTTAGTGTACAGAGCAGTGGAGTCCTAAAATACAATGTGAAGAAAGTTCTCTGAAAAGGAATTTGAAGAAAAGAGACTTTATTCCATTGAACAATTTCAAACTGAGGAGATACCATTTCAGAGTAAAACAAAGGTGTGTTCCAGAAAATAAAGATTCAGATTTTATAGTGAAAGTTTCTCTCCAGGTTCCCAGTCAGATTTATGCAAACAAAGTATTCAAATTGCTTAGTTCTGACTGGTTGACACAGTTGAGTCCTGATTTGTCAATATAGCTGAGCCCTGATTGGTGGGGACAAGTGAGCCCTGATTGGTTGGTTTCCAATCCCAAAACCAGAAGCCTCTGTCAGAAAATTCTTTCAAAGGATTAATGGGGGCAGAGTTTCTGGCCAGAGGTTATCTTGGCACCTACAAGGTATCCTGTCTCTGTCAAATGTTTTGCTAAGCTAAATTAAATGATGGGTGTTCATTAAATGTCTAGATCATTTCCAAGCAAGATATAATTCCCTACATGTCCTGGCCAACAGAAAGCATGGATTCCTCATGACTAACTGTGATCAGTTAAAACAGAACCAGGCAGCTGTGGCTGGGTGAAGGAGTGATCATGTACTTTGTGTTTTTAGAAAGTTGTAAGTGTATCACAGGACCTCCTTGTCTACAGTCAAGCCAAACTAGTTTCTTTTGTAGGTGCCAAGATAAACTGTGGAAAATTTTCTAAGTGGTCTGCACCCCTAGGGAAGCTTTAGAAGTCCTGATGTGGCCATCAGTGTTTATTGTCTCCACATCACTCTGCCCTTAACAGAATTGTGGGCGAGAGCCCTGAAAGGTCAAGCTACAAATGCAGCAGGAGCCCTCCCATCTATAGACCCCACAAGAAACCAACCAATAAGGAATATGTGGCACCTGATCATCCCTTTGAGATGATTTAGTGTTGCAGAATGTCAGCTCTAGAAAGACCAGACACCTGGTTCCTACTGGCCCTTTGAAAGAAGCATCTGACAGAGACTTCTGTTTTGAGCTTGGAAACTGACCAACCAGAGCTCATCTGCCCTGGCCAATCAGGGCTCAGCTTTATTGATCAATCAGGACTTAGTTGTGTTGACCAGTCAGAACAAGTTTAAATACTTGATATTCAAAAATGACCCTCATTGGGAACCTGAGCAGGATCTTTTGCTATAAAACCTGAACCTTCTCTTTGTACTATGGAACCACCTTCAAGTTACACTGAAAGTTGCATCTTTCCAGTTTGTAAATTGTTACTGGAATAAGGTCTCTCCTCCAAATTCCTTTTCAGAGAATTTTTACTTACATCATTCAATTGAATTCAGTCATTCAGTTCACCCACTGAGGCAGTATTAGCATGTAGTTAAAAGAAATAAACTTTCAAATCAGGCAGACCTGAATGTCAATTCCAACTCCTTGGACAAGTTGCAGAACATTTCTGAGACCTGGTTTCTTTCCTAGGATGATCGTTCCTTAACAGTGTGGCTGAGAGGATTGAATGAGATAGTACAGGCAAAGCCATTAGCATAGGGCTCAATAACTGTCAGCTGCTCTTCTTCCTCCTACTCCTTCTACTATAATCACTATTAGAAGAATGAGCCCACATAACCACACAAAGCTCCTTTCTAAGCATGGCCCTGGAGCTACTGCTTTCTCATGGAATTGTAGGAACACATCCAGATAAACAGCAATCAGGAAAATTTTCTAAGTGGTCTGCACCCCTAGGGAACCTTTAGAAGTCCTGATATGGCCATCAGTGTTTATCATCTCCACATCACTCTGCCCTTAGCAGAATTGTGGGCAAGAGCCCTGAAAGGTCAAGCTACAAATGCAGCAGGAGCCCTCCCATCTATAGACCCCACAAGAAACCAACCAATAAGGAATATATGGCCACCTGATCATCCCTTTGAGATGATTTAGTGTTGCAGAATGTCAGCTCTAGAAAGGCCTTTTTTAGCGGGCCAGCACAATGACTCATGCCTGTAATCCCAGCACTTTGGGAGGCCAAGGCGGGTGGATCACTTGAGGCCAGGCATTCAAGACCAACCTGGACAACATGGTGAAACCCCATCTTTACTCAAAATACAAAAAAATTAGCCGAGCGTGGTGGTGGGCGGCTGTAATCCCAGCTACTCAGGAGGCTGAGGCAAGAGCATCGCTTGAACCTGGGAAGCAGAGGTTGCAGTGAGCTGAGATCACACCACTGCACTTCAGCCTGGGTGACTCCATCTCAAAAAAAAGAAAAAAGAAAGGCTTTTAGAAATCCAATCCTGTTTATAAGTTTAACTTTATAAGTGGGGAAACTAAGGCCCAGAGTTGAAACACAGTTCATTGCCTGGTTGCCTAGTTGCAGTCTGGTGCTATTCATATTTCCACTACATGGTAAACCTATTTGGATCTCTTTTAAACTCTTAAGATATAGGCCAGTTCCCATGGTTTTGGCTCATCTTGAATCCAAAAATATTTTCCAAGCACGATTCAAGCACTGCTTTTTGTTTTGTCTGTCCCACTGTCTGTGTAACTGCTTCCCAATCTCTTATAAACCAGAGATTTGTGTATGCACTGAAATGCCAAGATATTGGCTGCTACATAGTAGGCCGCACCCCAGTCCTGTACTTCTGTAAATACATGTTACAGCCCTGGCTCTCAAAGGGTTAAATGTTTTATTTAAACCAGACCTTCAAAACTTTAAAAACACATACACATTTGTTTTACTAAGAATGCTTAAGGAGAGTACACTAGTTGCTTGTGTTGCTTAATTGTCATTTTTTTCCCTTTCCCGAGAGCCTAAAAAAGATATTACTAGATTCAGTTGGCTTACTTTCGAAATAGCCAAGAACCAACAGCTCCCATTAGTCACCCCCATCAGGGCTGCAGATTAAATGTCAGGATATGGTATAGACATTTGCCAAAAGAAAACAGGAAAATACTTTACATGATTTTTAGAGCAAGCTATAGGGAAAGTGAATAGCCTTTGCTAGACAACTACTGCTACATGTGTGAGTTCCATTAATGAAATAATAGTAGAAGCTGTGAATGGTCAGTTTAAAAATGTGTCAAAAAAGCAGCCTTTTAGTCTGCGTGAGCTGCCTGGGTTTCTGCCCTAAGGCCACCCGCTTCCTCCCACTCTACCTGACCTCAGCTTCCCTACACTGATGGAACTGCTCCTGCAGGGGTGGATTTAGAGCCTCAGGCCTGTGCATCTGTGATCTTCAGGCCTAAAGCAGGGTCCTAAGACCCATGACTATGTACTAGAACCTGGGACCTCACCCTGTTATGAACCTGTGTCTTAGTCATTGCGGTAAACCTCACAGAGCCAAGGCCAGAAAATAATGAATGAATGAAGGGAGGGAGAGGATTCTTTTTATGGACCAGCACAGGAAATTAGACCTTGTCCAAGGAGTGGGTGATATCATAGTTATGATTTTATTGGAAACCCTGAGAATATATTTCTGGAGATCATCCTGGAGGTATCTTCCCTTCTAAGGAGGACTTTCTTGATTTATTCAGTTTTCTCCACCTTCCTAGAGAGCGCCATAGCTCTCACCCAGGATGAGAGCAGATTGAAGAGGCTGTTGAAGCAAGCTGACTGCAATCTTGATTTGTTCCATGAAGGACAAAGGTCCACGCTGCTTCTGTAGAATTCTGGGTTTAGGAAGTGGTACAGTAATTTCTCTTCCAAGAGACATTACACAGTTCTTATTTCTGGAACAACTTGATTAAATGAGTATTTGTTGGGTATCTATTGCCCAGGCCTAAAATGATTTTCCCTCCAAAACCTTACAAATAATTCAAATAAACGAGATAACCACATGTTATAAATGGTGTGTGCTTAAGGGCCATAGTGGATGTCTCAGACAAGTGGCCTGAGTCTTGGAAAAGGGAGTGGTCAGTGAAATGCAGAGTGATGGGACATTTCTTGGAAATGCTGGGACCTGAGCTGGATCTTGTAGAATGAGGCAGTTTGGGATCCGTGGCAGAGAGTAAGAAGGAATTTCCCGAAAGATAGAATAGCATGAACAAAATGTTGTAAGTCGTAATGTGAATGGCATATTGGAACACAAAGAAGAGTTAAATTCGCGGGCCTGCTGGGTGCAGTGGCTCACACCTGTAATCCCAGCACTTTGGGAGGTCAAAGTGTGTGGGTCACTTGAGGCCAAGAGTTCCAGACCAGACCGGCCAGCATAGCGAAACCCATCTCTTACAAAAATTTAAAAATTAGCCAGGCATGATGGCACATGCCTATAATTCTAGCTACTCAGAAGGCTGAGGCAGGAGAATCACTTGAACCTGGGAGGCAGAGTTTGCAGTGAGCCAAGATCATACCACTGCATTCCATCCTGGACAACAGAGCCAGACCCTGTCTCAAAAAACAAAGCAAAACAAAACAAAACCCATGGGCCTTAACTATGGTACCATGAAGGAAAAAGATGATTAGGACGGGTATGAAGGACACTGAAGGACATCCTAAGCCTTTTAGACTTTATCTTGTAGTCCATAGCTAATGAGGAATCATTGGTGTATGATTGAGAATTGATTAAGGAAACACCATCTAGAAGCAAGGCCTGGCCACTTCCCACATCTAGAAATACAAAAGGAGAACTGTCACAACTTCTGAGAAAAAGAGAAAGTAAAGAAGTAGCAGGAGAACCTCAGAAGACAGGGTGGCGTCAAGGATGCCTGGATAAAAAGGAGTACTAGTCCGTTGTCTCATTGCTATAAAGAAATACCTGAGACTAAGTAATTTATAAAGAAAAAAGGTTTAATTGGTTTACAGCTCTGCAGGCTGTATAGGAAGCATAGCAGCTCCTGAGGAGGTCTCAGGAAACTTTCAATCACAGTAGAAGGGATAGCAAGCATGTGTTACATGACCAGAGCAGGAGGAAGAGAGAGGAGGGGAGGTGTCACACTCTTTTTTTTTGAGACAGAGTCTCTCTCTGTTGCTCAGGCTGGAGTGCAGTGACACAATCTTGGCACACTGCAACCTCTGTCTCCCAGTTTCAAGCGATCCTTCTGCCTCAGCCTCCCTTGTAAGCTGGGACTACAGGTGCACACCACGAGGCCCAGCTAATTTTTGTATTTTTAGTAGAAACGTAGTTTCACCATGTTGACTAGGCCACACACTTTTAAATAACCAGAGCTCCTAAGAACTCACAAGAACAGCATGTGGGGGGATGGTGCTGAACCATTAGAAACCACCCCCATGGGGGCCGGGCACAGTGGCTCATGCCTGTAATCCCAGCACTTTGGGAGGCTGAGGCGGGTGGATCACGAGGTCAAGAGATCGAGACCATCCTGGTCAACATGGTGAAACCCCGTCTCTACTAAAAATACAAAAAATTGACTTGGCATGGTGGTGCGTGCCTGTAATCCCAGCTACTCAGGAGGCTGAGGCAGGAGAATTGCCTGAACCCAGGAGGCGGAGGTTGCGGTGAGCTGAGATCGCGCCATTGCACTCCAGCCTGGGTAACAAGAGCAAAACTCTGTCTCAAAAAAAAAAAAAAAAGAAAAGAAGCCACCCCTATGATCCGGTCACCTCCCACCAGGCCCCGCCTCGAGCATTGGGACTACATTTCAACATGAGATTTGGGTGTGGACACAGATGCAAACCATATAAGAAGGTGTTGGAGAAAAGTGTCTTGAAAATGTTTGGCCTTTCCCAGCCATATCTATTTCTCACACCCCACAATCTTCACCTCTTCCTTCACTTTAGTCACTCTGTGGCAAGCAATGACAGACCAGTCTATATGATTCTTGCCCATAAATCAAAATGACAGGTGTAATGGCAGAGTGCGAAAAGTGGGTAGCCTTTGGGTGAAAAAAAAAATAGGTTTCTATCCTGGATGCCACTCAATTGTTGTGTGGTATTAGTCAAGTTACATTAAGTTTTAAGTATTTTTTTTAACAACATACCACCCGTTTTGTTTTGGGTAACTACTAACCATCATTACATAAAGTCATACTAGGACGTAAGAGTTTCAGCTCTCCTGGGTTGGATTTCTCTATCCCTGGAATTTGAATTTTGAGCAGAATAATACAAGACAGATAGCAGATCTTGCAATCATCCAAGCAGCACCCTAATCAAACTTGGTGTCAGTTCTCGCAATCTAGACCCCAGGGGCTGGCCCATTCCATCTTCTTTCTAAGCCTGATTTTTTAGTTTGCACAAAATTATCTGAGTCATCCCATATCCTTGAAATCAATTACTTTTATCGTCAGAATAAGTTGTTGCTTACCTCCAAAAAAAACTCTAATCAATATCTATACTACATTAGGATTATTTTGAGGTTTAGAAATATAGAATACTCCAACCACAGGGCCTAGAATATAGCATCATGCAATAGACTGATAGCTTCTCTGTTGGTGTCAAGAAGCCCTGAATTTTCCCAGCCTCTTCTCCTGTGTTCCCTATTACTGTGAATAACTAAGCCAGGATGGCTCTGAAGTTCATAGTAATTTTCTCACCTTTAATTTATTATTTCTTGCGCCCTCCCTAACTCTAGTTTGGGAAGGATGGAGTTAGATAGGGCTGCACTGGAATTAGTCCCAGGAGAAGTATACTGAGGCCTGGCCTCATTGTTTCTGGAGTGTCACGCTGGAGAAAGGTGGCCTGTTCTGCCAGGGAGCTAGCTCTTTGCATTTCACAAAGGTCCTAGTAAAATAGCAAAGAGAGGAGGAATCACTCATGAACCCTAAGGATTATGCCCAGCAGTCCCAAGAAGGGTGAAAGTCTCCCAGCTAAGTAGGAGAGAGATAAATCAAATGCTGTAGCTTTATGTCAGCCACTTTAATCATTTAGGTTTCTTTCCATGCTGTCATCCTTTGCTTTTCTTGCAATATTCTGCTAAACCGTTCCATGGGCTGATTGAGCACATGCATGTGAAGCTTTATGTAGAATAAATAATTACACAAGACATTTTTGGAAGAATAAATGCATTTGGCCTGAGAAAACCAATTCGCATCTTAAAGAGCCAGCTTCTCCAAATACCAGTTCTGTCAGCTATTTCTCCAGTTCTGTCAACTATTTCTCCAGCAACCTGGCGGTGTAATTCTTCACCCTTGTCTCCTTGGCCACACTACACACAAATGGTTTTCAGAGTAGGGGAAAAAAATGCTTTCCGGTGTCTGTTTTAAATTTGTTTTTATCTACTTTATTGTCTAACTTTATCCTCATATTTGTTTTACAGCAAAAACAAAACAGAGGAAAGATATCAACCATGTCCCCAAAAGTTTATACAAGTTCCTTTTTGCTGTTGATAATAAAAGCAATTCTGTTTTATAGCATAGATCCTGTCCACAAACTACAAACATCCACTTCCCTCACTTCCTTCAAGTGTCTTTTGAGGGCTGATGAAGGGATAGCCAGTAACATTGTGAGGGTCCCTCGGGGTCCTTCTAATCATAGGCATTTCTTTGCAGTCTATCTGTGGGACCACAGAGGCCGTGAGGAATCTAATCACCCACTTACTCTTTGAAAGAGGGAACTGAAAACACACTTTGATCAGAGAGAGCCAGGATGCGGAGATGTTTCCCTTAGCCCAGTCCTGACTCCATCTGTTAGCTGCTACCTTCAAAGGCCTAAAACAAGTCATGCCTTCTCCTGTAACATATATACCTGAATATGAGACAACTTCAAGTATTTTCCCAACTGAGACTATTGAAAAGAGAGAGAAAGTGAGTTTGGGGCCAAACTGAAACTATAAGTTTGATAAATTGTATAAAATAACTTTACTTTCTGTGTATCAATGTAATTACACATCTATTTGAAAATTACATTATATCTATAATAATATATTTATTTAAAAGGTTTTATTTTTCTATATTTATATTTTATAAGCTAATTTATTTAGATTCCTTGCATGCATCTTTGACTGATGTATGTTCTGTACTTTTTAAGCTATTTAACACACAGATTTCCAAACATGCTATTTCTACTGTTTGCTAAATTGCTCGATATACAGCACTTCTCTAGTAAGGCTGCACGGCTATTTTTTTCCCAGGCTACAAGTGCTCATCTGCATAGCATTAGGACAGTTGATTATTCTCATTCATCCTATAGATTCAAGAGCTTCACAAAGAAACCACTCACTATATTGGCTTTTTTAAATGATTATTAAAAAGCTTCTATAAAAGATGATCTGAGACTTGCAATTTTGATATTGTACTGTGGGAATAATTACTAAATCTGAAGTAAATTTATTTGCTTTAAAACAAAAACAGATGAGGCCTTTAAAATTCAAAGTTACCATTCATCGAGGTCATCTCAGGATTTGTATCTTCTCCCAGACTGCATTTTATTCACAATGAAGTTATTGATTGAAAACCCCATAAAATAAGGAACTTGTAAAATTAACACATAAACCTACATCCTGCAATATATGCTTGATCAAACACAGTCAGTATCATAAACTTAACATTTATATACATTAACAGGTAAACCAAAGAATAGCAATTAAACTTAATGTTCATATACACTAACAAGTCAACAAAGAAACAATAATTTCATGGTTGGAGTTTATTAATATTATTTCATATGTTTAATGAGAAGAAGATTTTCTTGGCTTATTTCTTTATCCAATCTAAGAATCTTTGATTTTTTAAAGTAACATTTGTTGTTCATTTTTTAATATAAAAATAACAAAAAATTTCACTGTAGATTTGGAAGAAATAAATTGTGATAGGCAAACTAACAGCCATCTCTCTAAAATGTCCACACCAAAATTCCCAGAACCTATGAATATGTTTCCTTACATGGCAAAATGAACATTGAACATGTGATTAAGGATTTTGTGATTATCGATTTAGAAATGAGGATATTTTCCTGGATTATCCAGGTGGGCCCAGTGGAATCACAGGAGTCCTTAAAAACAGAGAACCTTTTCTGGCTATGGAAAGAGAGCTGTGAGGACAGAAAAAGAATCTGAGAGATGCAATGTGAAAAGGATTCAGTCCATCATTACTTGCTCTGAAGATGGAGAACGGCAACTAGATTAGTCTCCTGTGGCTGCTGTAACTAACATCACAGATCGCGCGACTTAACATTATAGAAATGATTGTCTCACACTTCTGAAGTCCTGAGGTCCAAAATCAGGATGTCAGTGGGCTGCTGCCCACTCTGAAATCTGTAGGAGAGAATCTTCCCTTGCTCCCTCCTGGCCTCTAGTGGTTTGCAAGAAATCCTTAGCATTCCTCCGCCTGCTGCTTCCAGCTCTCAGCTTCCTGGTCACATGACACCCTTCCTTTGTTTGTCTGTCTCTGCGCCTTTTCTCCTCTTCTTACGGGGACGCCAGTCATATTGCATTAAAGGTCCACTCTACTATAGTACAACGTCATCTTAATTTACACCTTCTTTATGTCTACAAAGAGTTTGTTTCCAAATAAGGTCACTTTGATACCAAGGATTAGAACTTCAACATCTCTTTGGGAGACACAATTCAACCAACAAAAGAGGCCAGGAGCCAAGGAATGTGAGTGGCCTCTAGCAGCTGGAAAAGGCAAAGAAACACATTCTCTACTAGATGCTCAAGAAAAGAACACAGCCCTGCCAATACCTTGATTTAGTCCAGTGAGACTCATGCCAGACTTTTGGCTTGCGGAAGTGGAAGATAAATTAGTGCTGTTTAAGCCACTGAGATTGTGGTAATTCGTTACAGCAGCAACAGAAAAACAATACGTACGTACTCAGAGTTTTTATAAAGAATTATTATAAGGCCAGGCATGGAGGCTCATGCCTGTAATCCCAGCACTTTGGGAGACCGAGGCAGGTGGATCACTTGAGGCCAGGAGTTCAAGACCAGCCTGGCCAACATGGTGAAACCCCATCTCTACTAAAATTTCAAAAATTAACCAGGCGTGGTGGTGGGCTCCTGTAATCCCAGGTACTCAGGAGGCTGAGGCAGGAGAATCACTTGAACCCAGGAGGTGGAGGTTGCAGTGATCCGGGATTACACCACTGCACTCCAGCAGGGGCAACAGAGTGAGACTACATCTCAAAAAAAAAAAAAAAAAAAGGATTTTTATGAGAAAAAGAGAGTTTTTTCAGCAAATAGTGCTGAGGTAATCAGATTTTCATATTTAAAATATGAACCTTGGCTGGGCACGGTGGCTCACACATGTAAACCCAGCACTTTGGGAGGCTGAGGCAGGCAGATCATGAGGTCAGGAGATTGACACCATCCTAACCAACAAGGTGAAACCCCGTTTCTACTAAAAGTACAAAAATTAGAGAAATGTGGTGGTGCGCCTGTAGTCCCAGCTACTCCAGAGGCTAAGGCAGGAAAATCACTTAAACCCAGGAGGCAGGTATTGCAGAGAGCCGAGATCACGCAACTGTACTCCTGGCCTGGCATCAGAGCGAGACTCTGTCTCAGAAAAATAAAATAAGTTAAAATAAAATAGAATATGGACCTTGACACCATTTCTCACCATACACAAAAATTTACTTCAAATGATCATAGATCTAAAGGTAAAAGCTGAAACAATAAAGCAAAATCATAAAAGAAAAATTAATAAATTACAGTTTGCCAAAAATTATAACTTCTGTTCATCAAAAGATATTATTAGGAAAATGAATAGGCACACCACAGCCTGGAGTGAGAATATATTCACAAGACATTTATCTGACAAGGTTTATTGTCTAAAATGTATAAAGAACTCCTTCAACTCAACAATAAAATGATAACCCCAGTTTATCAATGAACAAAAAATTTGAACACTTCACAAATGAAAATGTGCAAATGAACAATAAGCACTTGAAAAAGTGTTCAACATAATTACCGTAAGTGAAGAGCAAATTAAAATTACAATATAATGACACACCAACCTGAATGACTAAAACTCAAAACACTGACAACACTAAATGTTGGAAAGGATGTAGTACAATAAGACTCATATATTGTTGACCGGAATATAAAATGTTAATAGCACTTTGGAAAATGTTTGGCCCTTTCTTATAAAACTAAATATACACCTATCCTATGACCCAGCAGTCCCACTCCTATGTGTTTACCCAAGAACAATGAAAACATGTCCACAAAAAAACTTGTACAAGAATGTTTATTGAAGCTTTATTCATCATAGCCCTAAACTGGAAAAATCCAAGATATCCATCAATAAATGAATGGATGAATAAATTGGTATATTCGTATAATAGAATTTTACTCAGCAACAAAAAGTTACACACTACTGATAAACACAACATGAATATATCTCAAAAATATGATGCTGATTTAAAGAGCCTTACGTAAAAGAGCACTCACAGTATGACTTCATTTATAGAAATTCTAAAACAAGCAAAATCAACCTATAGTGGGGAAAGAAATTAGAACACTAGTTATGTCAAGGTTGGAGGCAGAGGTTGACCAGGAAAGGGCATAGGGAGTATTTTTACTCCCTTCAATGCCAAAGTTCAATATTTCCATAGAGTTGAAATGGGTTTAAATGGATGTGTACATTTGTCAAAACTCAGTAAATGCACATTTAAGATTTAAGCATTTCATTGTATGTAAATTTTACACTTAGGAAACTGTAAGGCAAGAAGCGGCCAGCACTTTGGGAGGCCAAGGAGGGAAGATCACCTGAGGTCAGGAGTTCGAGATCAGCCTGACCAACATGGTGAAACCCACTCTCTACTAAAAATAGAAAAATTAGCTGGGTGTGGTGGCACATGCCTGTAATCCCAGCTACTCAGGAGGCTGAGGCAGGAGAGTTACTTGAACCTGGGAGGCAGAGGTTGCTGTGAGCTGAGATTGCGCCACTGCACTCCAGCCTAGGCAACAAGAGTGAAATTCTGTATCAAAAAAATATATATTTTTGAAGTGTTTAGGAGGAAGTATACTGAAGTCTGCAATTTACTTTGAAAAGCAATTTTTAAATGACTCTGGCCTTTTCCAACATAACTAGAAGTCTTATAGTAGCATGTGTATTGCATTCTGTTTATGGGGGCTGTCACAAAGCTCTACTTAGGCTCAAGGGGAAGGAACAAAGACCACATCTTTTAACAGGGGTGTCATAGAAATTTCAGGTATGTTTTAAAATCACCGTATCTTGTAACACAACTCAGCAAAGGCAGTGTCTCCGAAAGGCAACAGAGAAGATGAAACATTTGAAAATGATGGGTCTCAGCTGCATCAGTGTGCGGCAGAGGAATGAGCACTGGCTCGGAAGGAATAGAGCTCTGCTATCTCTCAGCTGTGTGGACTCTGAGGAGTCACAGAGCCTCAGTTTCTTCATCAACCCATCCAGCCACCCACCCATCCATTCTTCCATCAACCAATCCGTCCATCCATCCATCCACCCACTCATTATCCATCTTCCTATTCACCCACCCATTCACCCATCCACCCATACACCCACCCATCCATCCATCATCTATCCACCCACTCATCCATCCAGCTATCCATGCAACCAAACCATCCATCCACCCATCTACCATTCTTCCTTTCATTGTTTTTGTTGTTATTGTTTTGTTTTGAGACAAAGTTTCACTCTTGTCGCCCAGGCTGGAGTGCCGTGGTGTGATCTCAGCTCATTGCAATCTTTGTCTTCTAGGTCCAAGCGAGTCTTCTGCCTCAGTCTCCCAAGTAGTATGGTACAGATGCCTGCCACCATACCCAGCTAATTTTTTGTATTTTTAGTAGAGATGGGTTTTTGCCATGTTGGACAGCCTGGTCCCGAACTTCTTACCTCAGGGGATCCACCTGCCTCGGTCTCCCAAAGTGCTGGGATTACAGGCGTGAGCCACTGCACCTGGCCCCTTCATTGTTTTTAGTGGACATTTGTAAGGTGGTTTTGTCTGCTCAGCATCTTGATTGGGCAATTCCCTACCACAAATATCTGAGTGGAAGGCAAAGAATATCACCCTCTACTGAAAAGGCCTGATAGTCAAACAGACAACAGCTCAGCCAGTCAGCTGCACGCACCAGACAGCGGAGAACCCATTCTGGTGGTGGCTACAAGTTCCCGGAACAGCAGTGGCCCTTGTGTAAGCTTCAATGTTCTGATATTTGGCAGAGGGTGGGAGGTCCTTATCACAGTGGTTTTGTGGCGTGATTTGGCCTGCGATTCTTACTTCCTAGCCTTCGTTTCCTAATGATTTTCTGAGCCTGGTCTCCTCATCCTTTCCCATACCTGTAAATGATCCTATATCCTTTCAATGCAGTATTTTCTAAAAATATAAGATGGTTTAATGGGTAAATATAGGATAGATAGATTGATAAATACGTGATAAAGGAAGTATAGTAAATGCCAATGGTAAAATTTAGATAGTGGGTATATACATGTTCACTGTAAAATTATTTTAAATTTTCTGTACATTTAAAAATTTTATGAGAAAATATTGAGACACAGCACCTATAATCCCAATCATGCAGATAAATCCATAATTACTATTTTTATGTACTTCCTTCATCTTTTCTTCTATGACATAACTCTCTTAAAGTGAGTATAGCACTTTTTGTTTTTTTCATTTCTTTTTGAGACAGGTTCTTGCTCTGTCGCCTAAGCTGGATGGCAGTGGCACAATCACAGCTAACTACAGCCTCAACCTTTCAGGCTCAAGCGATCCTCCTACCTCAGCATCCCAAGTAGTTGAGACTACAGGTGCATGCCAAAACACCCAGCTAATTTTTGTATTTTTTGTAGAGACAGGGTTTCACCATGTTGCCCTGGCTGGTCTTGAACTCCTGACCTCAAGTGATCTGCCTGCCTCAGTCTCCCAAAGTGCTGGGGTTATAGGCGTGAGCCACCGCACCCAGCCACACTTTTCTTAATGGCAATATATTAAGCAGTGTGTACCCACTAAGTTTCATTGTTAGTCATGATCTTAGAAGGGAAGAATAGACACCTCCCAAATCACCACCATTGCTTCTTCCTGTAAAAGTAAATTGAATTATCCTCACCCCTCTCCTGTCACACTCCACTTGAAATCCTGTAGGCATTGCCTTCATTAAGTATGAGCATGTGGCTGCTTCTCATCCCTTCCACTGCTAATGCCTTGGATAAAACCACTGTTACTTCTCAAATTGTATTCACCATCATTTGCCTCTTGCCCTTTAGCATTCAAATCTATTAAACTTCAATCAAATAGGCCTTCTCGCTTCTCCAGCTCTCTGTGAGCTACTCCAAACAAAGGTCTGCCCTACTGCTCAGGGGGAGGCATGGGCAGCAGTTTTCCCTCCAATCTCTAGCATTCCTTTTGTGCCCATGATTCAACCTACTCTTCTCTAATCCAAATCCCACCGTTTTTATATGGTGAATTTTAAAAAATAAAAATACATTTCTTCTAGACATGTAGAGGAAGAGCTCTTTTCAGCAGCCTCAGTGCGCAGGAAGCCAACTGAGTCACTGGGCAGCTGGTCTTCAATAACACAATAGCCCTCCTGGAATTTGGCTTGGTAGTCAGACATAAGGAAGAATAGTAAGAAACCCTCAAAGAAACCTGATCGTGATAGATCATTTGCCAGCTGGTGAGGAAATCAGTCTTCCTTTTAACAATTGGATCTGTTTCAATCTTCAGCTACTTGGAAGAAGAAGCAGACCACAAACAAAGATCATGTTTCTTCTTGCTCTAGTTCTAGAATTTTCATTCCTCTCCAAAGAATGAGTCTCAAAGTCCATCAATTTACAGAGATGAACTAGAGCAGAGTGTTCCCATAGCGTACATTGAGGCAATGCTTGTGGTTTGTCACTTTTACATGTTAGAACATCCTCCTTTCATTGAATGAAGATGATCCTTTATATTACAATAGCAAATGCTCACACCTCACCCAACACTTCCTCTTCTCTTAATCTTCACTGCACCTGTAATAATCAGATATCTTATATATTTCATATCTATATCTTCACTGTAAAACGTCACGTCTGTGAGGTCAGAGGCCTTATTTGGTTTATGCTCTACTGACATGACCTAAAACAGTGCTTAGCACATAGTAAGCAATTAAATATTTCTTAATTGGATAAATTAATGAAAGTTGAAGAAAAAAAATGCAACACGCCTCGGCAGTAAGACCTTTTCTCTCCAGTTCACCATTTTCAGTAAGTACCAATGAGTATGTACTCTTTCTTACTTTCCTCATTTAGTGTTTAGTGAAACAATTCATTTACTGTATTAAGGACCTACAATGTGCAAATATTACTTGAGTCCTGAGGGGCCAAAATTAAGGTCTCAATATTATATAACATACATGCTAGGAGAAGGGCTGAAAATAAGAAGTGTAAACAAAATTTCAGCCAGTGACAAGGACTATGATGACAGCAAACTCAGTGATGACTCTCAAGGAGAATGGCTTAGGCAGGGCTATTCTAGATACTATTGAGGAACTGAGACTGAAATGACAAAAAGCCACGCAAAAACCTGGGGAAAGAACCTCCAGGCAGCATGAGCAGCAACTGCAAAGGATTCATTGTAGGACTGAACTTGAAATGTTCATGAAAACAAAAGGTTAATGTAGTAGAACACAGAGAAAAGAGAAGGAGAGAGAGAGGGGGGTGATGGAAACATGAGAGACGGCAGAGCAAGGATCAAATTATGTGAAGAGATATGAGGTCTTGATAAAGAGATTGAATTTTATTGGTGTGAAATTTCATTTTGAGTGAAATGAAAAGCCATTACAAGGCTTTAAGCAGGAAATGGAATGATCTGATCTTGGCATTTAAGGACCCCTCCAGGTAGATCCTGTGTGTACCGTCCATGGAGAGGCACGGGCAAATTTGGGAACCAGGGAAGAGATGACTGCAGTCATTCATGGGAGAAACAGTGAGGAGGTGGAAAGGAGAAGCTGCTGGACACATCTGATGTGGGGCCCACACAATCTATTAATGGGCTAGGTATGGAATATAAAAGAAAAATAAAGGAGAAAAGATTGATTTGGGTTAAGAAGCTTACCTGAATGGTTACAGAGCCGGCCAAAGACTGCCATTGCTGTCCTCTGTCAGGAGTGGAACAGACTTTTTCTATGGGAACAGCTTTTGCTATCATTAAACCCAACACATTGTGAAAATACTAGGAAATTTCAGTGTGTTGCTTTTTAGTTGCCCTGGCAGGAACTTCACAAATGGTAAAGAGTCTGTCGGAACGAATTGCTTTAAGCCACCATGTATTTCTTGCAAGCTGAAGACTTAAATTTTCCCTTTAATTCGATTGCTATGAGTCCCATTATGATATGTTTGCCCACCAGGAAGCCATTGCCCTAAAGTATAGCCTGGTTTAGAAAAAAAAATAGTCTGATAAATGAACAGAAAAAAAAAATTTTCTCCTAATTGCCATCTCCAATGATGATTCATAATATTTGGAAATCATGCAGGCTTTACCAAGCTGAGAAAGAAAATCTAATTCAAACATAAGATTTATCCAGGGGCCACTTTGCTCTCATGCTCCTTCTGTGCTCCATACATCATTTCATATGCGGACCATGAATCAGGCCCTTGGAAATAAGGTGCCACACCTCACCTGGTTCCCCACATCCCTTAATATGTACAAAAAGAACATTTAAGAAATTTGGGTCAGTAAAACATCACCATCATGTAGTTATCTCATAAAAGAAAAGGTAAATGGAAAGATCTAGCAATGTTCAAAATAAGTTATAAAAATAGTAACTCATAAAAAGGACATGCATTAGGAAACAAATTAATAATTCAGTAATTAGTACATATCCTTGTACCCTACAATTCTCACTTTCTTTCTCTAATCCTGGTTTTTAAACCAGCAGCAAAAGGGAGCCCTCCAACCTACTGTCAATGAAAGAGGTATTTCTTCCAAAATAGATACTCGTAAATTAATTCCAGCTCTGATACAGTCATGAATCAGACCTGCCACAGGGATGTTTCAAAAAACAGAGCTGTTCAAAAGCTTTCCTCAGGGGAAATATTGAGTGGAACAAATGAATCTCTGAAGCTCGGCCTGAAAGCATAACACTTCTGCACACATGCCATAAGCACAGACCCAGCAACATGCCAAGCAGCACTTAAACTCAGCAGTCAGGTTAATCGTCCAAACAACCCTCCCACTAAAAGCATGCTGCCGAGAACGCTGGTGAAAATGTATGGAAAACCACAGCAAGAGCCCTCAAGCTATAAAGACAAGAGTCTAAAAATAAAACTGCACCTATCAAAATGAAGGATGAGAAACAGATAAGAAAATAACGAGAAACAGATGTCAAAGTTATTTTCCGTTGTGGTGTTGTCCTTTATTATTGTATTTTAAGTTTTGAGTTTTTGTGTTCCAAAAAGATTTTTACATAGGGGATTCTGAACACTTCTCTGTATATTCTGCCTCTGCAAAGGAGTCAAAATCATTTGTGAAACTCTGAGCAAAGCTCTTGGATTATGTGTTGTAGAAAACTCAGGCCATCTGACTACATTCAGAGTTCAGTTATGAAGAATTCCCCCAAAGACACAGGAAGACTTTGTGCGGAAGGGCCAGAGGGAAGCCATTCTGCCAAGTCTTGATTAGAGATCAGATTTAGAAATGACGGTTCTTAAATAAAGTAGCAGAACACCTGCTACAGAAACCCTCAATGATTTTGTGGATTTCTTTCTTCCCCAAGTATTAACTATTAAAAAACTGATGCACAAAGATGTTAACTTGTTACCAATTCCAAGGAGAAGTCACTGTTAAGACTAAAATAAATTGTAGCTCACCTTTACAAGCTCTAAAATAATATTCTCTCCTGGTTGGCAGAGGAAAGTAAAATTTACTTCATTTGCTTTTGCAGGAGGAGGCACACTTCCTCATCATTTCTAAGGTGAGAAATTTTTGAGATGATTTATTTAAACTTTGAGAAAAAAAGGAATGTGTGGGTTTTATGTGGCTAAATTCTGGACATTCTAGAAAAAAATGAGCTTTATCATTAAGGAAAGAAATTACTACCAACTTATTAACTGGACATGAAGAGACCTTTCCTGCTTCACATCTGGGTTAAACTAGGCAGTGTAAGAAAGTGCAAAGACAGTGGCTTCAGAATTAGACATGGGCTCAAGATTCACCTCTGACATGTATTATTTCCATGAACTTGGCAAATTATTTCACTGCAGTAGCAAAGTAGGAATATGATTTACATCCTGAAAACTGCTGTGGGGGTTAAATGAAGTAAAGCATTTAGAATTCCTGTCATGGAGTCGGCCTAGAGAAGGTGCTGGGCACATGCCCACCTTCAATCCCTGCTTGCTCCCCACGGCTTTACCTGCGTGTAACGCTTTTCCATGTTCAGGACACCCAAATGACTGGTTGCATTGCTCACTTCTCTCTATTTAGGGAAAGTCTAGGTTACAAGATGTGGAGCAGATTCCTTTGGTGTGAGCCCCAACTATCTTTCATGTTATGTGTTGAAATGAAGTTATTCAGTAAGTTGGCTGGTATTTTTTATACCCGCTATCAGGTCATTGCCAAACAGCACTTAATCCACCAACCCAGAAATGTCAGCTCCATTTTCCAATCACACCAGTCCCTCCCTCCATAAGCCCTTCAGAAAAAAGAAAATTTCTTAGGGATGCACCCAAATTACACCTTGATCAAAGGAAAGCAAAGAATGAGTCTTGGGAGCCATAGGGCTCTGCCCTGATCAAGAACAGATCTGGGTTTCCTTCTTCAAACGTTCATTTGAGTAACTTTTTAGAATTTTGAATTATTTTTTCTTTTGAAATTCTTAGTTTATCATTTTATTTTTATGTGTTTATTTTTTTTGAGACAGAGTCTTGCTCTGTTGCCCAGACTGGAGGGCAGTTGCACCATCTCGTTTCACTGCAATCTTCGCCTCCCCGGCTTAAGTGATTCTCCTGCTTTAATTTACTAAGTAGCTGGGACTACAGACGTGCCACCGTGCCTGGCTGATTTTTGCATTTTTAGTAGAGATGGGGTTTTACTGTGTTTCCCAGGTTGGTCTTTTTAAAAGGCATATGCAAAAGAATCTAAGTGTAATACCTAAAGAATATAACTGGCTTGGAAAATGGAGTGTAATTGAATGAAGCCAACCGGTAAAGAGAGTATTGGTATTTACATATGAGCTGGAGTCAGAAAACATCCTTTGTTAAAATCAGAGACAAAAAGAGCAGAAGATGGTGGATAGGAGGAAGAACTAGCTTTCAGCTCCCACTAGGATGGATAGAGCAGTGGAGACTCACATCATGAACTTTTGTTCCAAGAACTATTGCAGGAACATACCAGGAAAGCCAAGAGAATCCACAGACACTTTGAAGGAATGGATCACTGCTGCAGACTCCCTGAGATGCTGAAAACCTGTGAGTCTGCTTGCATTCTCAGCAGGCAGGCTCACGGTCTGGGGCAAGTTCTCAGCCCTGGTCATTGGCTGCCTGGAAATAGACTGGGTGCTGTTGCAGGGGCTTGGTGAGACAGACACCAGCCTTTAGGATTGCAGGCTGCATGGGAACAGGGTGAAGCCTGTGGCTGGCTTTCCCCCACTTCCCTGGTGACCTGTATGACTCAACAACGGCAGCCATAATCCCCCTGGGAATATAACTCCACTGGACTAGGAAACACATCCCCATACCCCACAGCAGTTGCAGCAAGCCCTGCACAAGGAGAAGCTGAGCTGAGGCACGCCTATCCCTGCCCCCACCTGGTAGTCTCTTTCTATCCACTCTGGTAGCTGAAGACAAAAATCTTAATCTCTTGGGAACTCTATGGCCCTGCCCACCACCTGAGAAACCTGAATACTTAACCAAGTGTCCCCAAGGCAAGTTGCATCCTCCTTATGGGGCTGCAGTTGTTGCACTCTTGAAAGTACCACCTCCTGGCTGGAGGCCAACCAACACAAAACCAACGCACTAAACACAAACACAACCAAAGACCCTCGCAGAGTCCATCTCACTCCCCTGCTACCTCCACCAGAGTGGGTGGTGGTGTCCACCACTGCAAGACTTGAAGACAGATCACAAGACTCTGCAGACACTTCCCAGTAACTCTGCTGGGTGTCTAGACCCAAAAGAGCAAAAACAATCACTACAGTTTGGCTCTCTGGAAACCCCTTTCCTAGGGAAAGGAGAAGAACATCACGTTAACAGAGCACCCTGAGGAACAAAAGAATCTGAACAGCCGCCCTTGAATCCCAGATCTTCCCTCTGACATAGTCTGCCCAAATGAGAAGCAACCAGAAAAACAATTCTGGTAATATGACAAAACAAGGTTCTTTAACACCCCCAAAAGATCATATCAGCTCACCAGCAATGGATCCAAACTAAGATGAAATCTCTGAATTGCCAGAAGAAGAATTTGGGAGATCGAATGTTAAGCTAATCAAGGAGGCATCACAGAAAGGTGAAGTCCAACTTAAAGATATCAAAAACATGATACAGGATATGAAAGGAAAACTCTTCAGTGAAATAGCATAAATAAAAAAGTCACAAGTTCTGGAAATCAAGGACACACTTAGAGAAATGCAAAATGCACTGGAACATTTCAGCAATAAAATCAAACAAGCAGAAGAAAGAACTTCAGAGCTTGAAGACAAGGGTTTTGAATTAACCTAATTCATCAAAGACAAAGAAAAAAGAATTTTAAAAAATAAACAAAGCCTCCAAGAAGTTTGAAACTATGTTAGACATCCAAATCTAACAATAATTGGTGTTCCTGAAGAAGAAGAGAAATCTAAAAGTTTGGAAAACATATTTGAGGGAATAATGGAGGAAATCTGCTTCAGCCTTGGTGAAGATCTAGACATCCAAACACAAGAAGCCGAAAGAACACCTGGGAAATTCATCACAAAAAGATCATGGTCACCTAGGCACATAGTCATCAGGTTATCTAAAGTCAAGATGAAGGAAAGAATCTTAAGAGTTGCAAGCCAAAAGCATCAGGTAAGCTATAAAGGAAAACCTACCAGATTAACAGCAGATTTCTCAGCAGAAACCCTACAAACTAGAAGAAATTGGGGTCCTATCTTCAGCCTCCTTAAACAAAACAATTATTAGCCAAGAATTTTGTATCCAGCAAAACTCAGCTTCATAAAAGAAGGAAAGATACAGTCTTTTCCAGACAAATAAATGCTAAGAGAATTTGCCATTACCAAGCCAGTATTACCAAAATTGTTAAAAGGAGCTCTAAAGCTTCAAACAAATCCTTGAAATACACCAAAATAGAACCTTCTTAATGTATAAATTTCACAGAACCTGTAAAACAATAACACAGTGAAAACAACAACAGCAAGATATTCAGGCAACAAATAGCACAATGAATAGAATAATACCTTACATCTCAATACTAATAGATGAACATAAATGACCTAAATGTTCCACTTAAAATATACAGAATGGCAGAATGGATAAGAATTCACCAATCAAGTTTCTGCTGTTTTCAGGAGACTCACATAACACATAAGGACTCACATAAACTTAAGGTAAAGTGGTGGAAAAAGATATTCCATGCAAATGGACACCAAAAGCAAGAAGGATTAACTATTGTTATATCAGACAAAAAAAGCAACAGCAGTTTAAAAAAACCAAGAAGGGGCCGGCTGCAGTGGCTTATACCTGTAACCCCAGCACTTTGGGAAGCCAAGGTGGGCAGATCATAAGATCAAGAGATCCAGACCATCCAGGCTAACATAGTGAAAGTCCATCTCTACTAAAACTACAAAAACTTCACTGGGCATGGTGGTGGCTGCCTGTAGTCCCAGCAACTTGGGAGGCTGAGGCCAGAGAATTGCTTGAAACTGGAAAATGGAAGTTGCAGTGAGCTAGGATCATGCCATGGCACTCCAGCCTGGTGACAGAGTGAGACTCTGTCTTAAAAAAAAAAATTCAAGAGGGATATTACATAATGACAAAAGGACTAGTCTAACGGGAAAATATCACAGTTCTAAATATACATGCACCTAATGCTGCAGTTCCCAATTTTATAAAACAATTACTACTAGACCTAAGAAATGAGACAGACAGCAGCACAATAATAGTGGGGGGCATTATCCCTGAGAACTGGAACAAGACAAGGATACCCACTTTCACCACTTCTGTTCAACATAGTACTAGAAGTCCTAGCCAGAGAAATCAGACAAGAGAAAGAAATCAATGGCATTCAAATCGGTAAAGAGGAAGTCAAACTGTCACTATTTGCTGATAATGTGATCATATACCTAGAAAATCCTAAAGACTCATCCATAAAGCTCCTAGGACTGATAAATGAATTCAGCAGTTTCAGGATACAAAATTAGTGTACACAAATCAGTAACTCTGCTATACAACAACAGTGACCAAGCTGAATCAAATCAAGAACACAACCCCTTTCACAATAGCTGCAAAAAGTATATAAAATGAAATACTTAGAAATATACCTAACCAAGGAGGTGAAGGACCTCTGCAAGGAAAACTATAGAACACTGCTGAAATAAATCATAGAGGACACAAACAAATGGAAACACATCCCATGCTCATAGATGGGTAGAATCAATATTGTGAAAATGATCATACTGTCAAAAGCAATCTACAAATTCAATGCCACTCCCATCAAAATAGCACCATCATTCTTGACCGAACTGTAAAAACAATCCTATAATTTATATGGAACTTAAAAAGAGCCCAAGTTGCCAAAGTAAGACTAAGCAAAAAACAAATCTGGATGCATCACATTACCCGACTTCAAACTATACTATAAAACCATAGTCATCAAAACAACATGGTACTAGTATAAAAATTGGCACATAGACCAATGGAACAGAATAGAAGACCCAGAAATAAAGCCAAATTCTTAACAGCCAACTGATCTTCAACAAAGCAAACAAAAACATAAAGTGCAGAAAGGGCACCCTATTCAACAGAAGGTGCTGGAATAATTGGTAAGCCATATGTAGAAGAATGAAACTGGATCCTCTTCTCTCACCTTCTACAAAAGTCAACTTAGGATGTATCAAAGACTTAAATCTAAGAACTGAAACTATAAAGATTCTAGAAAATAATATCAGAAAAACCCTTCTAGACATTGGCTTAGGTGAAGAATTCATGACCAAGAACCCAAAAGCAAATGCAACAAAAACAAATAGTTGGGACTTAATTAAACTAAAAAGCATCTGCACAGCAAAAGAAATAATAGACAGAGTTAACAGACAACCCAGAATGGGAGGAAATCTTCACAATCTATACATTTGACAAAAGGCTAATATCCAGAATCTACAAATAATAATAATAAAAAAAAAATCAGCAAGAAAAAAACAAACCCATCAAAAAGTGGGCTAAGGACGTAAATAGACAATTCTGTAAAGAAGATATACAAATGTCAACAAGGGTATGGAAAAATGCTAAACCTCACAATGATCAGGGAAAAGCAAAGGAAAAACAATGTGATACTCCCTCACTGGTGCAAGAGTGGCCATAATAAAATAATAATAGATGTTGACATGGATGCAGTGAGAAGAGAACACTTTTAGACTGTGTGTGGGATATAAACTAGTATAACCACTGTGGAAAACAGTGGGGAGATTCCTCAAAGAACTAAAAGTAGATCTACTGTTTGATCCAGGAATCCCATTACTAGGTATCTATCCAGAGGAAAAGAGGTCATTACACAAAAAAGATACTTGCACACACGTGTTTATAGCAGCACAATTTCCAATTGCAAAAATATGGAACCAGACCATCAATCAACAAGTGGTTAAAGAAAATGTGGTGTATATAGATACCATGGAATACCAGTCAGCCATAAAAAGGAACAAAGTAATGGCATTCATAGCAACCTGGATGGAATTGGAGACTATTATCTTAGTGCAGTAACTCAGGAATGGAAAACCAAACATTGTATGTTCTCACTCACATGTGGGAGCTAAGTTATGAGGGCACAAAAGCATAAGAATGATACATTGGACTTTGGGGACGAGGGGGAAAGTGTGAGGGATAGTGAGGGATAAAAGACTACACGTTGGGTATAGTGTATACTGCTCAGGTGATGGGTGCACTAAAATCTCAGAAATCACCACCAAAGAACTCATTCATGGCTGGGCGCGGTGGCTCATGCCTGTAATCCCAGTACGTTGAGAGGCCAAGGTGGGTGGATCACAAAGTCATGAGTTTAAGACCAGCCTGGTCAACATGGTGAATCCCTGTCTCTAGGGAAAGTGATCTGCCTGTCTCAGTCTCCCAAAGTACTGGGGTTATAGGCGTGAGCCACCGCACCCAGCCACACTTTTCTTAATGGCAATATATTAAGCAGTGTGTACCCACTAAGTTTCATTGTTAGTCATGATCTTAGAAGGGAAGAATAGACACCTCCCAAATCACCACCATTGCTTCTTCCTATAAAAGTAAATTGAAAAATACAAAAATTAGCTGGGTGTGGTGGTGCACACCTGTAGTCCCAGCTTCTCAGAAGGTTGAGGCAGGAGAATCGCTTCAAAATGGGAGGCAGAGGTTGCAGTGAGCCAAGACTGTGCCACTGCACTCCAGCCTGGGCAACAGAGTGAGACTCTGCTTTAAATAAATAAATAAATAAATAAACAAAGAACTTATTCATGTAACCAAACACCACCTGTTCCCCAAAAACATATTGAAATGAAAAAATTAAAAACTAAAAAAAAGGAGTAGAGGCGTCCTTTCCTAACTGAGATTAACTTTAAAAGCCACAATGTCTCAATTTTTATTTAGACATTGCGGCTAAAACAATATTGAGAACTATAATAATGTGTTCCCTGGGGAGTATAGAAAGTATTCACTGTGGGATTCTAGAAAACTGTGAGATAACATGAAATTTAAATAGTTAGCATATCCTGGGCTGGGTGCAGTGGCTCACGCCTATAATTCCAGCACTTTGGGAGGCTGAGGCAGGCAAATCACAAGGTCAGGAGATGGAGACCATCCTGGCCAACATGGTGAAACCCCATCTCTACTAAAACTACAAAAAATTAGGCGTGGTGGCATGTACCTATAGTCCCAGCTACTATGGAGGCTGAGGCAGGAGAATTGCTTGAACCTGGGAGGCAGAGGTTGCAGTGAGCCGAGACCACGCCACTGCACTCTAGCCTGGCGACAGAGCAAGACTCCATCTCAAAAATAAATAAATAAATAAAATAAAAGTTAGCATTTCCAAATATTTCTTGGATTTTCTAACAGAGTCCGTAAGTTGGCCCTGCCTGGGAGAAGCTTGTACCCTCATCTCTATATCATAGCCTTTGTCGTATGTGGGATGCTACCCTCAGTGCAAACCAGGGAGACCACCATGCAAGATTCGAAACACCCATTTTTGGTAACATTATCACGCTTCAGCTTGTACCAAGCTGTGTTCCTAAGTGTGCCCAGTGGAAGCCACGGTAGTTTGAGAAATTTTCGGGATGATTATTTGTTCCTGGGAAAGTTTAATTTGTTGATTAAGTGGGATTGGAACAATGCCACTTACAACAGATGCTTTAGCAAAGAGGGACAGTAAAACAAATGATTGCTCAAATGTGTGGTGTCTGCAGAGAATCTGGATAAGAATTACTGGTGTTTAATGACCTAATACCAGCAAGGTCAGCCAATAGCACAGTTTAGAAGGAATCAAATGCCAATTCCTTGGTGCAAATGAAGCATAATTAAGAGTCAGCACAGCGAGGTCCTGCACAGGTTAATTGTCCCAGGGTTGGCATTAATATCTCTAATAAATGTTCATAGCAGATTTTTTAAAATTGTACTTTTAAAGAGAATAGGTAATTGGTGTTAACTAATAAAATAATGTCACGTCTTTCCCCATGTTTATGGAGGTAAATAAGACCCTAAAGACGGTGCCAAATGATGCCCGTTGCTGCAATGAATTTGGTAGAGCCAGAGTAGGTCAGATGGACAAGAATGCTTCAGAAAGACACAGGCCTACTCAGAGCAGGGATTGGCACTGCTGCCCACCCTCAAAACTACGGACCACATAGGCCCAGGGTGGGGTTAGCCTGGGCCCCACCTACCAACCACCAAGGAGTCATAAGTGTATTAAGAGTCACTGACGTCTTCCAGGGGAAGTGAATCATTCCCCAAGCTAGCCAACAACTTGTAAGTCAATGGATCAGCCTCATCAAAAGAGCCAAAAGAGTAGGTGTAGCTATGTTTGTCCCTCACCACAGCCAGGCAGGGGGTATGTGTGTATTATGAAGTCATAGAATCTACCAAGTATGTCATTGCTAAGGATTAGTATAGATCAGCTGCAAACTATGTCGGTGGGTGTGCTCTTTGCCCACAGACACCCTTCTCCGCTTCTCCCACGGATGCAGCACACACACACACAGTTGAATGGCCCTTGTGCTAAAACAGCTTGCTGAAGAAGAAATTATAGTGAATTTGCCATTGCTTACCATGAATTCTCTTTGGCTGTGTGACTCCGGCAAACCATTTATTGTTGTTTTGTTTTGTTTTGTTTTCCTCATATGTACAATAAAAGTATTGCCTCCAGATCATTCCTATGGTGTCTTCTAACTTAAGCTGAGTTTATGAGTCTATTTCTTGTTCCAACTATTTTTTTGTCTTACAGCTCAAAACTTACAACTGTTTAGACTTTTCACTCACTTAAATAGATCTCATACTATGATATTCAGAGTGAATATGGGAGTAGGGATAAAGAAATGCATATAGTCTACAATTCTTCAAGGGGCTACAGTTCAGAGGTAGAAATCTTAGAAGAACAGGGATGATCCCAGCCAAGGAGTCTATTTTTATCCGAGCTACCTAGAATACTTCACTCCCTCCTCATGGCAATAGGCCATACTGCCTAGAACCCTGAGCATATATCTAAGCATGCCTGTTACTTTCAGCACAGCTCCCCTTCCCAGAAAAGCAGTATCTTACTACTTCCCGAAAGGCTAAGACATCCAGCACCAACACCCTCTAGAAGGCTTCTCCCTTCCCTATCCCATCTCTGTTCTCCTAATCTGTTTGTCCTGAGCTGCCACTACCAATAGGCCAAAGTAGAACACTAGAATGTCTCTCTGTTCTCTTAGGTTTCTTCAGAGGCCATTTTAATGAAGAGTCACACCATATCCAACTGGCTATGGGAGAGAGGGAAGCAGGGTCTTTATTCTTTTCTTCTCATAGTTGAACACTCAGTTCTTTCTTTGTGACCCCTCCTGCCACATCCTCTTGATTACATGATCTGTTCCATTGTCTTTCAGTTTAAAAGTCAACAAGGGCCAGATGTGGTGGTGCACACCTGTAATCCCAGCACTTTGGGAGGCCGAGGCGGGTGGATTGCTTGAGCTCTGAAGTTTGAGACCAGTCTGGCCAATATAGCAAAACCCTGTCTCTACAAAAAATACAAAAATTAGCCATGTGTGGTGGCGAGTGTCTATAGTCCCAGCTACTTAGGAGGCTGAGGTGGGAGGATCACTTGAACCCAGGAGGTGGAGGTTACAGTGAGCAGAGGTCACACCACTGCACTTCAGCTGGGCAAGAGAGCAAGAACCATGTCTAATAAATACGTAAATAAATAGATAAAATCAACACGTTTCTGTACCTGGATTTCAAATTCATTCCATCTACCCAATTTACAGTGTTATGCACTGAGCTCTTGAAAGTTGTTGGGAATCTCAGTAGTTTGGGAGATCTATCAAAGTAACATTCTTAGTCTCTTGTCTGTTGCTCAGAACACCTGAAACTGGGTAATTTATAAAGAACGGGAGTTTATTTTATTTCTTACAGTTATGGAGGCTGAGAAGTTCAAGGTCAAGGGACCAAATCTGGTGAGAGCCTTCTTGCTGGTGGGAGACTCCCTGTGAATCCCAAAGCAGCACAGGGCACTGGCCGGGTGCGGTGGCTCACACCTGTAATCCCAGCACTTTGGGAGGTAGAGGCAGACGGATCACAAAGTTCAAGACCATCCTGGCCAACATGGTGAAACCCCGTCTCTATTAAAAATACAAAAATTAGCTGGGCGTGGTGGGGCGCACCTGTAGTTTCAACTACTCAGGAGACTGAGGTAGGAGAATCGCTTGAACCCAGGAGGTGGAGGCTGCAGTGAGCTGAGATTGTAGAACTGCACTCCTGCCTGGGAGACAGAGCAAGCCTCCATCTCAAAAATAAAAAATAAAAAGAAAGAAGCACAGGGCATTACAAGGTGAAGGAGCCAAGTGTGCTCGCCCGGGTTTTTATTCCTTTTCGTAAAGTCAGTAGTCTCATCTCATGATTTCCCATTAATCTGTTCATCCATTAATTCATGAATGGTTTAACCCATTCATGAAGGCAGAGCCCTCATGACTCAATCATCTCTTAAAGGTCCCACCTCTCACTACTGTCGCATTGGAGATTCAATTTCAACATGAGTTTTGGAGGGGACAAATATTTAAACCATAGCAGCAACGATGGGCATGGAACAAGAGAGGTCAGGCCAGCAATGAATAGTAATTAATCCCCAGGCCTGTGGCTGCCTCTGTTAATGGCTTCCTTTACTCACCTTGCTAGGGATCCCCAGGGCTTCTAAGAGGCTCAAATGTGTCAGTGACATACTATCTGAGAGTCCATGGAGATGCCAAATTGAATAAAGACTTGTGGATTGTTATAATAGCTAAAAAGAAAATATTACAAGGATGCCAGTCAGCCTCTCATGGAGATGGGAGCCGTGAACCCAAAGGCATTCTGTGGCTGGAACTTGACCTCTACCAACATGAAGACTGGCAGCTGATGCTGTTACTTGACTCCGTGGCATTTCCTTCTATCAGAAATCAAGGTGGCAAGAACTTGATTTGGAGTCCAGTGTACAGCATGCCACTTCCCATGCAGGCTGAAACTGTTATCCAAATCCGCACATTGCCAGGGACTCGGCAGTTGTCTTCTTTATTCCCTTTCCTTCTGGGACAAATTCTGAGACATCTCTATCACTGCAACAAAGCATTTTTTTAATGGAAGTACAATTAAAAGATGCATTCAGGTGAAATGCGGTATTGGAACTTTATAACGCTGACATTGTTTTTGTTGTTTCATAAAACGAGACTTCAAAGCCATATTATGTCATATTGTGGGTGAAAAGGGGCTGTGTTCAAAAAGGGAATTTCGTTATTAACATTACCATGGTTAGTCCAAGTGCCAAGATTAACAAACCAGCCTAACCCTCTGGCAATTCATTGTCATTTAATATATATTTAGAGCCCACCCTCTGCGAATGAATGAGGAGAACACACACATGGCCCCTTCTCCACTGGAGTTTATGGACCAAAAAGGCAAGGCCCACATCTGGCATGTCTTTTCCATGAGAATATAAAAATGCCACACAGGCATGGACCAATCATTTTAAGATCCTATCAACCTTAATGTTTGATATGTGTAAGCTCTCTCTGTCTCTTTTTGCTCCACATTGAAACACTTTATGAAGAATCAAAAAGAAATATCAGTATTCTTCTTTCTGTTTCTCTGGCATTCAACTCACTCCCCCTCCTCAAAAGCCAATTTCATGACAGGCACTCTGCCTGGCACAGGAATTTAGAGCTGGAGATTTATGGAAGGGGCTCTCAAAATGCCGACTAGAAGGGGAGATGGTGGCTTAAGGGCAGAGGTAGGGCAAATAAAGCTGCAGTCAGGTATCCTGAAGGGAATAGCTGTGGATTTTGGATACTGCAGAAAAGAGGATGCTGTGTAGGGAGTTGGGGGAAGGAGGACTTCGGCAGTGAACTTGGTAAGCCAAGGAGGAAAATGGTCACGTTTGTCATCTGGGTCAAGCTTGATGGATGGGTGAAGGGTAGCTCAGAAGGGCTAAGACAAGAGGCAAAGAGTCCAGCAGTTAGAGCTGTTAGAATGGCCCAGGGAGAGAGGGGAAAGAATGAACTCTCAGGGGACAGGAATCTAAGTCTTTTGAAGAGCTACCCAGGCAGATCTTCAGCCTCCTTACATTCTCTTTTCTCAAACTGGCCAGACTGAGCACCTGACTGCAGTGGCTACACTGTGTCTTCTTTCACAGTCACTCACTTCCTCCTTCCTGAAACAAAGGCTCCCTCTCATCAACCCAAAGCCTTACTATGGTATAATGTCTCAGTATGAAAACATTATGGGGGAGAAGAGAAGATACCGACAACGGGACAAGTCAAAATATACATATCAATCTCATTAAGAGAGATTTTTCCAAAAATGTTACTTTCGTGTACTTTAATGCAAATGTCTTTTATATAAATTAATGTTTATTAATTACCCAAATTTATAATATATTTATGCTGTTTTGGTTCAATGTGTACTACTATTAATGTCAAAAATAACTCTTCCCAGCATTTTAAAATTACACGTAGACTTATGATCATGTAAAAAAAAATAATTCTCCCAGAACTTTGGGAGGCCAATGAGGGCAGATCACCTGAGGTCAGGAGTTCAAGACCAGCCTAGCCAACATGGTGAATTCCCGTCTCTACTAAAAATACAAAAATTAACCAGGCATCATGGTGGGCGCCTGTAATCCCAGCTACTCAGGAGGCTAAGGCAGGAGAATTGCTTGAACACGGGAGGCAGAGGTTGCAGTAAGACGAGATCGCCCCACTGCACTCCAGCTTGGGCAACAAGAGAAAACTCTGTCTCAAAAAAAAAAATTTTTTTTTCAATGTTTCAAATTTCAATTTATATATGCTTTGTGAAAGAAAAGTACAATGAGGTGATTGATAAGAGACTTTCAAGTTTGAAAATATATTTCATTAGCATAAAATTCTTGGAGGGTGTAAAATGAAAATATGAATATGATGAAAAAAAGGAATAATATAAAATCAGTTATTATTATTATTATTATTGAGACAGAATCTCCCTCTATTGCCCAGGCTGTTGTGCAGTGGCATAATCTCTGCTCACTGCAACCTCTGCCTCCTGGGTTTAAGCGATTCTCCTGCCACAGCCTCCCTAGTAGCTGGGATTACAGGGTTAAGCCACCACACCTGGCTATTTTTTTTTTTTTTTTGTATTTTTAGTAGAGACAGGGTTTCACCATATTGGCCAGGCTGGTCTCAAACTCTTGACCTTATGATCCACCCACCTCAACCTCCCAAAGTTCTGGGATTACAGATGTGAGCCATCACACCCTGCCATAAAATCAATTGTTAAATATACAGATGTATGTGTGTATACATACATATATATATATATATATATATATATATATACCTTTTTAAATTTTTATATACAGTAAAATTCCTCCTTTGTGATTTATAGTTCTGTGGATTTGACAAATGTATTCACCACCACAGTCAAGATGCAGAACAGCTTCATCACCTGCACCCTCAAAATCCCCTATGCTGCTTCTCTGTAGACAATTCTTTCCCCAGTCCCAGTGATTGGTGACCACTGATATGCTCTGTATACTTACAGTTTTATCTTCTCCCAAATGTCATTTAAGTGGAATCATACAATTTTTGAGGTCTGGCTTCAACCATTTAATTATGCTTATCCATTCCTTTTAACTGATGAGTAGTATTCCATTGGATGAATATATCAGTTGGTTTATATTCACTGGTTGAAGGAAATTTCAATTGCTTCCAGTTTTTGGTCATTATGAATAAACATTTGCTATAAGCATTTGCATACTGGTCTTTATGAGAACATAAATTTTCATCTCACTTGGGCAAATACCTAGGAGTGGGATTGCTAGTCATCTGGCAAGTACATGTTTAACTTTAAAAGAAACTTAAACTGTTTTTGAATCATTTTAAAGACTCTGCAGTTTTAAATTCCCAGCAGCAATGTATGAAAGTTCTAGTCACTTAATATCTTCACTAGCATTTAGTATTGTCAGATTTTTTCTTTTATTTTAGTCATTCTTCTAGCTGTAAAATGGTATCTCATTGTAGTTTTAATTTTCATTTCTCTAATGATGAACACGTTTTCATTTGTTTGTTTGCCATCCATATATCTTTTTTGAAGAGCTGTTCAAATATTTTGTCAAAACGTTATTATGTTGTTTGTTTTCATACACATATATATATACACACACACATATATATATATACACATATATATATATACACATATATATAGAATTGCACTTTAGTTTCTGGGGTACATGTGAAGAACATGCAGGATTGTTGCATAGGTACATACATAGCCATGTGGTTTGCTGCCTCCAACCCTGTCACCTGTATCTGGCATTTCTCCCCATGTTACCCCTCCCCAACCTCCCTACCCCACGCTGTCCCTCCCTTAGTCCCCCCAACAGACCCCAGTGTATGATGCTCCCCTCCCTGTGTCCATGTGTTCTCATTGCTCAACACCCACGTATGAGTGAGAACATGTGGTGTTTGATTTTCTGTTCTTGTGTCAGTTTGATGAGAATGGTGGTTTCCAGGTTCATCCATGTCCCTACAAAAGACATGAACTCATTGTTTTTTATGGCTGCATAGTATTCCATGGTGTAAATGTGCCACATTTTCCCTGTCCAGTCTATCATCGATGGGCATTTGGATTGGTTCTAGGTCTTTGCTATTATAAACAGTGCTGCAATGAACATTTGTGTGCATGTGTCTTTATAATAGAACAATTTATAATACTTTGGATATATAACCAGTAATAGGATTGCTGGGTCAAATGGAATTTCTATTTCTAGATCCTTGAGGAATTGCCATACTGTCTTCCACAATGGTTGAACTAATTGACACTCCCTCCAACAGTGTAAAAGTGTTCCTATTTCTCCACATCCTCTCCAGCATCTGTTGTCTCCAGATTTTTCAGTGATTGCCATTCTAACTGGCGTGAGATGGTATCTTACGTGGTTTTGATTTACATTTCTCTAATGATCAGTGATGATGAGCATTTTTTCATATGTTTGTTGGCTTCATATATGTCTTCTTTTGAAAAGTGTCTGTTCATATCCTTTGCCCACTTTTCAATGGGTTTGTTTGTTTTTTTTCTTGTAAATCAGTTTGAGTTCTTTGTAGATTCTGGATATTAGCCCTTTGTCAGATGGGTAGGTTGCAAAAATTTTGTGCCATTCTGTTGGTTGCCAGTTTCACTCTAATGATTGTTTCTTTTCCTGTACAGAAGCTCTGGAGTTTAATTAGATCCCATTTGTCTATTTTGGCTTTTGTTGCCAATGCTTTTGGTGTTTTAGTCATGAAGTCCTTGCCTATGCCTATGTCCTGAATGGTTTTGCCTAGATTTTCTTCTAGGGTTTTTATGGTGTGAGGTATTATGTTTAAGTCTTTAAATCCATCTGGAGTTAATTTTAGTGTAAGGTGTCAGGACAGGGTCCAGTTTCTGCTTTCTGCACATGGCTAGCCAGTTTTCCCAACACCATTTATTAAACAGGGAATCCTTTCCCCATTGCTTGTTTTTGTCAGGTTTGTCAAAGATCAGATGGTTGTAGATGGTGGCATTGCCTCCGAGTCCTCTGTTCTGTTCCATTGGTCTCCTCTGTTCTGTTCCATTGGTCTATATCTCTGTTTTGGTACCAGTACCATGCTGTTTTGATTACTGTGGCCTTGTAGTATAGTTTGATGTCCAGTAGTGTGATGCCTCCCACTTTGTTCTTTTTGCTTAGAATTGACTTGGCTATGCAGGCTCTCGTTTGGTTCCATATGAAGTTTAAGGTGTTTTTTTCCAGTTCTGTGAAGAGGGTCATAGGTAGCTTGATGGGGACAGCATTGAATCTATAGATTACTTTGGGCAGTATGGCCATTTTCACAATATTGATTTTTCCTAACCATGAGCACGGAATGTTTTTCCATCTGTTTGTGTCCTCTCTTATTTCCTTGAGCAGTGGTTTGTAGTTCTCCTTGAAGAGGTCCTTTACATCCTTTGTTAGTTTTATTCCTAGGTATTTTATTCTCTTTGTAGCAATTGTGAGTGGCAGTTCGTTTTTGATTTGGCTCTCTTTAAGTCTGTTATTGGTGTATAGAAATGCTTGTGATTTCTGCACACTGCTTTTGTATCCTGAGACTTTATTGAAGTTGCTTTCCATTTTCAGGAGATTTTGGGCTGAAACAATGGGGTCTTCTAAATATACAATCATGTAGTCTGCAAATAGAGACATTTTGACTTCCTCCTTTCCTAATTGAATACCCTTTATTTCTTTTTCTTGCCTGATTGCTCTGGCTAGAACTTCCAATACTATATTGAATAGGAGTGGTGAGAGAGGGCATCCTTGTCTAGGGCCAGATTTCAAAGGGAATGCTTCCAGTTTTTTCCATTCAATATGATATTGGCTGTGGGTTTGTTGTAAATAGCTTTTATTATTTTGAGATACGTTCCATGGATACCTAGTTTATTGAGAGTTTTTAGCATAAAGGGCTGTTGAATTTTGTCGAAGGCCTTTTCTGCATCTATTGAGATAATGATGTGGTTTTTGTCTTTGGTTCTGTTTATGTGATGGATTATGTTTATAAATTTGCATATGTTGAATCAGCCTTGCATCCCTGGGATGAAGACTACTTGATCATGATGGATAAGCTTTTTGATGTGCTGTTGCAATCAGTTTGTCAGTATTTTATTGAAGATTTTTGCATCTATGTTCATCATGGATATTGGTCTGAAGTTTTCTTTTTTCATAGAGTCTCTACCGGGTTTTGGTATCAGGATGATGTTGGTCTCATAAAATGATTTGGAAAGGATTCCTTCTTTTTGGATTGTTGGAAATAGTTTCAGAAGGAGTGGTACCAGCTCCTCTTTGTATGTCTGGTAGAATTCAGCTGTGAACCCATCTGGACCTGGGCTTTTTTTGGTTGGTAGGCTATTAATTGCTGCTTCAACTTCAGCCCTTGTTATTGGTCTATGCAGAGTTTCAACTTTTTCCTGGTTTAGTCTTGGGAGGGTGCAAGTGTCCAGGAATTTATCCATTTCTTCCAGGTATACTGGTTTATGTGCATAGAGTTGTTTGTAGTAATCTCTGATGGTAGCTTGTATTTCTGTGGAATTGGTGGTGATATCCCCTTTATCATTTTTTATTGCATCTATTTGATTCTTCTCTCTTTTATTTTTTATTAATCTGGCTAGTGGTCTGTCTATTTTGTTGATTTTTCCAAAAAACCAGCTCCTGGATTTATTAATTTTTTGAAGGGTTTTTTGTGTCTCTATCTCTTTCAGTTCTGCTCTGATCTTAGTTATTTCTTGTCTTCTACTAGCTTTTGAGTTTTTTTAAACTTGCTTCTCTAGCTCTTTCAATTTTGATGATAGGGTGTCGATTTTAGATCTTTGCTTGCTTCTCATGTGGGCATTTATTGCTATAAATTTTCCTCTAGACACTGTTTTAAATGTGTCCCAGAGATCTGGTACATTGTGTCTTCGTTCTCCTTGGTTTTGAAGAACATCTTTATTTCTGCCTTCGTTTCATTGTTTGTCCAGTCAACATTCAAGAGCCAGTTGTTCAGTTTCTGTGAAGCTGTGAAGTTCTGAGTTAGTTTCTTAATCCTGAGTTCTAATTTGATTGCACTGTGGTCTGAGAGACTATTTGTTATAATTTCCATTCTTTTGCATTTGCTGAGGAGTGATTTACTTCCAATTGTGTGGTCAATTTTAGAGTAGGTGCGATGTGGTGCTGAGAAGAATGTATATTCTGTGGATTTGGGGTGGAGAGTTCTGTAAATGTTTATTAGGTTTGCTTGGTCCAGGTCTGACTGAGTTCAAGTCCTGGATAACCTTATTAATTTTCTGTCTTGTTGATCTGTCTAATATTGACAGTGGAATGTTAAAGTCTCCCATTATTATTGTGTGGGAGCCTAAATCTCTTTGTAGGTCATTAAGAACTTGCTTTATGTATCTGGGTGCTCCTGTATTGGGTACTTATATATTTAGGATCATTAGCTCTTCTTGTTACATTGATCATTTTACCATTATGTAATAACCTTCTTTGTCTCGTTTGGTCTTTGTTGGTTTAAAGTCTATTTTATCAGAGACTAGGATTGCAACTCCTGCTTTTTTTTTTTTTTTTTTTGCTCTCCATTTTCTTGGTAAATCTTCCTCCATCCCTTTATTTGAAGCCTATGTTTATCCTTGCATGTGAGATGGGTTTCCTGGATGCAGCACACAGATGGGTCTTGACTTTTTATCCAATTTGCCAGTCTGTGCCTTTTGATTGGGCCATTTAGCCCATTTACATTTAAGGTTAGTATTGTTATGTGTGAATTTGATCCTGCCATTTTGATGCTAGCTGGTTGTTTTGCCCATTAGCTGATGCAGTTTCTTCATTGTGTCACACTCTTTACCATTTGATATGTTTTTGGAGTGGCTGGTACTGGTTGTTCCTTTCTATGTTTAGTGCTTCTTTCAGGAGCTCTTGTAAGGCAGGCCTGGTGGTGATGAAATCTCTCAGCAATTGCTTGTTTAAAGGATTTTATTTCTCCTTTGCTTATGAAGCTTAGTTTGGCTGGATATGAAATTCTAGGTTGAAAGTTCTTTTCCTTAAAGATGTTGAGTATTGGCCCCCACTCTCTTCTGGCTTGAAGGGTTTCTGCTGAGAGATTCACTTCGAGTCTGATGGGCTTCCCTTTGTGGGTACCACGACCTTTCTCTCTGGCTGCCCTTAGCATTTTTTCCTTCATTTCAACACTGGTGAATTTGACGTTTATGTGCCTTGGGGTTGCTCTTCTTGAGAAATACCTTTGTGGTGTTCTCTGTATTTCCTAGACTTGAATATTGGCCTGCCTTGCTAGATTGTGGAAGTTCTCCTGGATAATATCCTGAAGAGTTTTCCAACTTGGTTCCATTCTCCCCATCACATTCAGGTACACCAATCAAATGTAGATTTGGTATTTTCACATAATCTCATATTTCTTGGAGGCTTTGTTCATTTCTTTTTACTCTTTTTTCTCTAATCTTGCCTTCTCATTGTATTTCATTGAGTTCATCTTCAATCTCTGATATCCTTTCTTCTGCTTGGTCGATTTGGCTATTGAAACTTGTGTATGCTTCACAAAGTTCTCATGTTGTGTTTTTCAGCTCCATCAATTCCTTTGTATTCTTCTCTAAGCTGTTTATTCTCATTAGCATTTCGTCGAACCTTTTTTCAAGGTTCTTAGTTTCTTTGCATTGGGTTAGAACATGTTCTTTTAGCTCAGAGAAGTTTGTTACTACCCACTTTCTGAAGCCTGTTTCTGTCAATTAATCAGACTCATTCTCCATCCAGCCTTGTTCCGTTGCTAGTGAGGAGTTGTGATCCCTTGGAGGAGGAATGGTGTTCTGGTTTTTGGTGTTTTCATCCTGTTTGCACTGTTTTTTTCCCATCTTTGTGGATTTATCTACCTGTGGTCTTTGTAGTTCGTGACTTTCGAATAGGGTCTCTGAGTGGACATACTTTTTGTGGATGCTGAAGTTATTACTTTCCATTTCTTAGTTTTCCTTCTAACAGGCCCTTCTGCTGTAGGACTGCTGGAGGTCCACACCAGACCCTGCTTGCCTGGGGATCACCTGCAGTGGCTGTAGAACAGTAAGGGTTCCTGCCAGTTTCTTCTTCTGTTATCTTTGTCCCAGAAGGATACCCACCAGATGTCAGCTTGAGCTCTCCTTTATGAGGTGTCTCTTTGGATATACAGGAGTTGGGGAGCTGCTTGAGGAGACGGTCTGTCCCTCATAGGAGCTCAAGTGCTGAGCTGTGAGCTCCATTGTTCCGTTCAGAGCTGCTGGGCAGGTACGTTTAAGTCTGTTGCAGTGGAACTCATAACCACCTTTTTTTTCCCAGGTGCTCTGTCCTGGGAAGGTGGGGCTTTATAAGTTCCTGACATGCTGTTGCCATTTTTCAGAGATGCCCTGCCCAGCAAGGAGGTAGTCTAGTCACAGTCTGCCAGCAGAGGCGTTGCTGAGCCACCGTGGGCTCTGCCCGGCTGCTGTGTGAACTTCCTTGCAGTTTTGTTCATAGAGGTATAGTTAGAGCTGCCTCGGTAATGGTGGTCTGCCTCAGTAATGGCGGTCTGCCTCAGTAATGGCAGACTGTCTCTATAATGGCGGACTGCCTCAGTAATGGTGGACTGCCTTGGTAATGGCGGACTGCCTCAGTAGTGGTTGACTGCTCGGTAATGGCAGAGGCCCTTCCCCCGACAGAGCTGTACCTTCACGGGTCCAGCTGTGCTCGCTGTGAAACTCTCAGTCCAGAGCATTTCAGATTGCTGGTCTTTGTGGAGGTGGGACCCACTGAGCCAGATCACCAAGCTGTGTTTCAGCCCCCTTTTTTTCAGTTGAATGGGCGACTCTGTCTCCCAGGCATTCCAGGCACCAGTTGAAACAGTGCCCAGATTTGTGTGAGTTTTTGTGCAGAAACCCACTGTGCAGGCTGAAACAGCCATGCTGCAGACTTGTGGCACTTTTCCACCCGGAATCTCCTGGTCTGTGGGCAGTAAAAATTCATTTGGAAATGCAGTGGTCACTCACCTTCTGCGTTCTCACTGGGAACTGCACTCCAGAGCTGTTCCTATTCGGCTATCTTGGATCGTTCTGTTTTTTGTTTTCTTACTATAGTTTTGAGAGAAATAAGTCCTTTGCCAGACATGTGATCTACAAATATTTTCTCTCAGTCAATGGCTTGTCTTTTCACCCTCTTAGCAAGCAGTGCTTTTCATAGTGCGATTTTTTTTCATTTTGGTAATTCTTATGTATCGTTTTTCTTTTATAGATTTTGTTTTTGGTGTCACATCTAAAATCTCTTGGCCCTACCTCAAGATTACAAAGATTTTCTCCTATGTTTTCTCCTAGAAATTTTATAGTTTTACATTTTATATTTAGGTCTGTGATAAATTTTGAGTTAAATCTTGTATAAAATATGAGTTTCAAATGTTTTCACAGGACATCCAATGGTACCAACACCATTTGATGAAACCTGTATTTTTAAAATGGGTGATAAGCTGGGCACAGAGGCTCACACCTGTAATCCTAACACTTTGGGAGGCTGAGGTAGGCAGATCACTTGAGGCCAGGAGTTTGAGACCAACGTGGCCAAGATGTTTGAGACCAGCCTGGCCAAGATGGTGAAACCCCATCTCTACTAAAAATACAAAAAGTAGCTGGGTGTGGTGGCCCAGCCTGTAATCCCAGCCACTCGGAGGTGCGAGAATCTTTGAAGCCAGGAGGCAGGGGTTGCAGTGAGGCAAGATAGCACCACCACACTCCAGCCTGGGTGACAGTGTGAGACTCCACCTCAAAAAAAAAAAAAGTGATGGTATCAACACTAGTTAGACTTCATGAGATTCATTTTAAAGACTAACAATGAGTAATAAAGTACTTTTCTTTCCAAATGGCAATATTCATAATATGTTAGAAATTATAGCCTTTGTAAATATTTGAAATGATATGAAATACTTTAGAGGAAAGTTTGATAATGTTTGTAGTTACAAAGTTTTTCATAAGTATTTTAGGAGATATGGAAGCAAAAAAAAAAAAAATCTGGAGACCACTCTTAAGCATTGGCAGAAGAAATAAAGAGAAAGAAATGAATTTACTAAGGAGTATTTCAACTCCTAAGGCTATAGTTGGGCACTAGCAGAGAGGAAGGTTAGCAAGAAGGAAGTAAAAAAATGACTCCCTGGTTGCTAATTTTGGTGGACAATGGATGATATTATCACCAACCAAGCTCAGGAATACAGGAGAAAGACCAGACTCGGGTGGGAGAAAGAAAATCAGCACATGTTGTGTTTGGGGTGCCTTTTGATAAAACATTTTATGAAGTTTGAGTTTTGTTTTATTTGTAATTGGGTAGGGTGTTTTACTTTCTATTTTTTCTCATCTTTATATGTGTGTGTAGATGTGCATATTTGTGCACGTGTGTGTGTGCTGAAGGGTTGATTCATGTTGGATTATTTCTTCGAATACAAATTAATGTTTGACTCGGACTAGTAGTATAGAAGTTTCTGTGGTGCTGTAGAAAAGCAAAGACTTGAGACACATACAGCCTTGGAGTATGAATCCTTCTCGTCTGCTACCCACTAGCTGTGTAGGCTTGGGCAAGATAGTTTACTTCCCTAAACCTCAGTTCCTTCATTGGTAAAATGGTTGTAATAATAACTACTTGAAACAAGATATTAAATGTGGCTTTTCCTTTCTTGGGATTTCAATCAGGGACAAAGAATGACAAGTACTTACCTACACATTCTACTAAGAGGGACAAGATAGATTCAGATGACTGATTGATGCCACATGAGTTAGCTGGTCTGGGATAGGGGCTGTAATGATGCTCAAGTATAATTTTCAAAAACTCATAAACAAAATATAAAATGAACATATGTCAAAGGCCTTTTTCAAGTCCAATTAATGAGTTAATCAGTAAGATGTTATGAACAGTTCAAAGAACACATGAGAAGACAGACATTTATAGGTAATTTAGTGAGGGAACATTGGGATCAAACTGTTCATTCAATACGAGATGAGTTGCAGTCCTACAGGCCCACAAACTGAGACCTTTGCCGTTACCTTTCCCATCAGACAAACTGTTTGTATCTCTCCCAGACAAAAATCTGCAAGTTAACCAGGTAGTGGAAAGTCAAAGTTGCAAACTCAGTACTACACTGAAAGAGAACATCCTGTAACCTCTTCTTCCTATTTCAAAGTTTCAGGTAATTTTTCTGACAAGGAGGAGGAGAAAAACAAACCAGTTTGAAAGAAGCCAACAGTGCTTTCTATGGTTAAACATTCAGTCAAATATGCACTCAGGTATGCCACAAAAAAAAATTATTTTTCTGCAACTCAAGTTAATTTTTATCTTGAGATTAACTTCTGTGAGATGTAAAGAATTTCACCATGTCACTTCCAGATATAGTCAGCCACTTTTATGACTTTTGTTACGTTTTAGGTTTAAATTTGGTCTGATACAAGATTGTGCACATATAGACACAAGACTACCCAGGCAAACTCAGCACGAGCACCCTATGACGGAGATGGTGGAGAGCTGGAGCATATGCCCCAGGCTGTGGCATGCTAGAGGAGAGTGGTCCACTGCTCTTACCTCCAGCTGTCCTGGCTGATTCCCGGCAACAGCTACGACCCTCCTACTGTTACCCTTAGCTGCCAACATTCCACTTAATACTTCACATGGCCTTACATGTCCCGGGCCTCCGGCCTCCAATTGCCAAGTCCATTCAGGTTACCCTGGGTCCTTCCTCCCTGCCAGTCGTGGCCCCAGGAGTTGCAGGCTCTTTCTGCTGCCTTCTACACCCTCATCAAAGGGCTACCAAAACCTGTGGGTGTTTTCTCATGGCACTTTGGTGGATGGGACTGAGCCTCCTGGAGCCCTCTGAACCTCCTTTTTTCTATTTGCCCCATGAAGTACACACTGGGTAGAATTTCCTCTCAAGGCTGCACTCTGTAAATCGGTCACAAGGTCACTTTGCTCTGGGACCACCAAAACCATTGGAGATATTATTATTTCTTCCCAATATCTGGCCCAGGAGATGTAAGGACAGGCTTGCAGTTCAGAGTCCCCTCCCTTTCAGTTGCTACCACATGCACACTCAACTCTCTCTCACTTTCTTTCTCCTCCCTAAATCCCCAGCCTGAGGGAATCTTTATCTAATGAGGGTGGTGTATAGGGTGGGTCCTAATTGTGGCTGATTGCCTCAATTTCCTAAAATACCTGGGCCTAAAGCCTTGAGTTTAAAAGTCAGACTTTGCTGTCCTTGTTCTCCAGATCCCTCTTGACACCCCTCCCTATCCTGAGAGACAGTGCCAGGCTGTGGCCTCAGCCCAACTGGCAAGGATTCAGCACTGCAGGGAGCGGGAGAACCCCAGTGAAGACTTTGCATGTCCTCCTGCTGCGTTAAGTTTTATATGACATACACTCTAGGTGTGACCTGCAATATCCCAGTTTCCAGGAAGACCTGACTGGCCCACAGTCTAATTGCATCTGGCCCTGAATCATCTTCCAGCCAGGGGTTTGTGGGCACAAGCTCATCGGAGCGCATTAAAGTTGGCTCAGGAGGCCAACGGGCCCAGGCCACAAACCCCTGGCCTGAGGCAAGCTGCTTGGCTCCCACTGGGAGTCTTGGAAAGCCAGACCTTCCTGCCCAACAGGGGAGCGGGAATGGGGAGTGAGAATGAGGGGAGGTTGATCTCCCCTGCGCTGTCCACATCAGGGCAGAAATCCTGCCAGGATCAACAGCGTGGCTGCTGGCAAAGCCCCTGCCTGGTTCCCTCAACACTGTGGTCACCAAGAGCCTGTGTTTTCTCTGAGCTGCGGGGCTTGAAAATGACCTCCTGAGGTCTGGAACACAACTGAGTTCTTAGAGGAAAGAGGACAGGGAGGTGATGCCTCACTCCGAGGGGGTTGTGAAAACGGAGCCGGCTGTTACTCTGTGGGAATGGTGCTACAAAAACATCAGCACACACTCAGCGTCCACTCAGAAAGAGGACTCTACAGCCAGTGACCACGACATCTAATCATGGACATGTGTTCCCTGAAAAGACCTGTAGACCATCGAATGCAAATCTTTCATTTCACAGAGCATGAAACCAAAGCAGAGCACTGTCAAGCGACCGGCCACCGTGATGCCTCCCCTCCTGCTTCTTCCTTTTCTTTGTGTGTGTTTGCCTTCTGCTGAGCTTTAAAAGGCATGTGGGTGAGGTTTGTCTTGTTTAGAAAATCAGCAAACCACTGACCTTCAGGACTTACTAGTCTGAAGTCTGGAGCAGCCTGGATTGCTGTGTGTGGCCAAACTCAGAAAAGGAACTGGGCCTATGAATTGGGTCAGGCACGAGTCGGGGCCAGTTCCCCTGGTCAAAGTAAATTTGAAGTGCTCAGTACCACAGCTGAGAGCCTCATCTGGACAAGGGTGCTCAGGGAAGCGTGACAAAACCGTGTGTCCCAGTAGTGGGTTTCATGGTGGATAATGACAATCCAATCAGAGTCTCCTTGGAAAGGTTTGTACAAGAGTCACACGTAGAAGTTGAGGTGGAACACGGTGGAGGAACGACGCTGAGTCCTAAGAGTGAAGGGGCGATGGCCGCCTGATTATGAATGGAAACAAGACCAAAAGTGTCTTGGGTCCAGCCGAGTGGTTGAGACAAGGAGACCTCACTCTGGTCCCCAGGTAGCTGCTGACTTTCTTCCCTCCATATGTAGCTGAGGGACCCTCCCTGCATCCCCTCCACAGAATGTCTCTGTCTCTCGCAATAATCATAGCCACATGATTTTCATGTTTCCAATAACCAGAACGTTAACTCTTGTGATTCTGGGGTTTTATTTTATTTTAATAACAATCCTTCTGAAAAATACACACACCTTTCCAACTTCTAAAATGCTGAGCCCACAGTTCAGGGGTGATGCTCTCTAGGTCACTTGGTTCATCCCTGGCGCGAGCTGTGCACTGCCATGACCTCCTCCCACCCCTCCGCCTCTGCTGAGGGATTTTCTCTTAACTCCTCCCTTTGCCGTCCTTCCGTGTTTTTCCACCTACCACCTCTTGTGACCTCCTTTTCTACAGAGAAAGCCAAACTTCTATAGATAGATACATTTGACCAAGAGAAAGAAAGTCTCTCAAGAAAATAAGGAGGTCCCCAGCCAGGCCCTGTGTGTTGTGTGCTCCACCCTGGCCGTTCCCTGCTGTCTCCCTCTCCGTAGAGTGGAAAGTCTGCAAGGGTCAAGGGAACATGACAACCCGGAGCCCTCACCCCATTCCACATCTCAAACACAATCCCACCCGCTTCTCACTCCAGTGACTCCACAGCCAGCTTCTAGGGCCCACGCCAGCTTCTTCCCTGGACCCTTTCTCCGGCAGGCAAATCACAATGTTAGTATGTACACCCGAAGGCCCATGAGGGTGGTAAGCAGGGGGCGCTCGTTTGTGAGGGGCATGGACGGAGCATGGACATGTGGCCTGGATGTCTGCACACATGCATGTAAGGCCTCTTGGGCAGCTGGAAGGCAGCTCTTCCTGCATATCCATGTTCTGTGGTAGATCCTTGAGGGTTCTGGGGACCCACATTCTTTCCAGGTCATCAGGAAAGCATATTTTTCAACTTAGGAGGATAGAACATATTTTATTCAACAGCTTTTAGCTTGACTTCTTTCTTTAAAATGATAGAATACTATATAGGGCCTCCATTTATAATTCTTGTTCCAGACCTTGCAAACCTGAGGGGTAGGTCTGGACTCATGTACAAGATTTCGGGTTTTATTCACCGAGATCTATCTTCTGTTTTCCTGTAAAGGCTCACCAACAATCCTGAAATGAATTAAAGGAGATGTGGAGCAGTCTGGATGGCCTGGACTTAAGATTAAAAGGCACACGCAAATCTTACCTGGGAACAGACTTGCAGATTTTCTCTGCCTCTCCAGTTGATCGTATCTAAGTTCTCAAAGAAAAGATGTTTGCAGACTTTTTCTGTGTCTCTAATTCATCAAACCTAGGTTGTCAAAGTCAAGATATTTCAAAAACAGCTTCTAAAGGACTTCTTTATACTTTGATCACTGAGCTTATCTGAAGTATAACTAACTTCACAAGTACATACTCAGGGAGTTATTTCTACCCTGTTGTTTGATTGGCTCCACTGAGTTGTCCTTGATAAGGCACATATAGCCTGTACTGCAGAGACCGGGCAAGTTTCCTTGTACTGGTTCTGATCTGAGCTTATCCACCATCTCCCATGACCTTTCAGTGGAAAGGAATCTTAATAGTTTCTAATGCCATACATTATTATGGACACAAGATGAATAACAATTTGCCAATGAAAATATTTATTGCCTAGTGTCATTATGGGAAAACTGTTTCTGTGACATGAACTTATACTTAAGGGTAGAATAGCTAAGAAAAACTCTTACTGATTTATGAGATGAAAGTTTGTGAAAACTAGTTTTTATGCCTGAAAGCTCTTTTGAATTTGCAATAATGTTACTAACAGATAAGCAGACAGACTTTGGAATCTGTGTGCCATATTTTAAAACTACACATACACACACACACACCCCTTCAATCTGATTATTTGGGGTAAGATATAGGAAGCTCTTAAAAAAAAAAAAGTATTTTCTCTGACCCTAGAAGGCTTCCTTCTTCCCCATTTCTTAAATTTGTATATTTCATGTGTAGATTTTGAAGGTTCATTCTGAAAACTAAACTTGTCTTTATCTTGACTGGCTTTAGAAAAGTGAAAAATTCCTTTTTATAATTGGAGGAGACAGTAAAAAATGTCAAGCAGGCTTGAAATTGAATTCTATCCAACCCCCTGACTGACCGTGGAACCCCAGGAAATATTAAACTTCCTGAGAGTCAGTGACCTCATCTGTAAAATGGGGGTGATGATACTTGTCTCATAGGTTTCTCTAAGAATTAAGTGGTAGCAGCCATACGGAGTACTTGGCACGGTGCCTGGCTCATAGTGACGCTCGATCGTGTATCTATATTATTATTGCCATTGCTTTTTAATGATTAGTTCCTGAGATTTGCTGCTGTTGAAGTGTATCAACTTTGCAATTTGTCTACTACTTCTTTTAAACAAATACTTGGAGTACATTTTTCAAAACTGATAATTTGCTAGGTTCTTGTCAGCGCCTGCCTGCCTCCTCGGATGAGTGTATTGGTGAATCAGAGCAAATGGCCTTGGGTTAGCATCAGTTCCTTCCCCGCACCTACGACTGCGGCCAAACAGCCTCAACACCACATTGCTAACACAACTGAACCAGCATTTCAACCCCAACTTTCAATGTTTGCCACAGTTCACCCGCTTCAAACCGCTGTTTCCTCAAAAACAAGGGCGACATCGCCATCTACTGTGCTACGCAATCACTGACGAGAAAATGGCTTGTTCTTAGCAAAGTAAAGAAACTGGGAGCATTTTTATTTGATACTTTATAAAATGAATAATTCTGTTTCTACTTCAGCTTCCTGAAGAAGTCGTACTTTTACAGAGGTTCACTGTTCGAACACCTCTAGGTGGGACCTGAAAGTGGCTTGAGATGGAGTGTGGGCGCTGGCTGCCTTTAGTCAAATTTCATATCATGTACATCTTCAAACTTTCACCCTCAACTTAGTCACACCTAAAAATGACTGATGGGTGGCCATTTGTGTGTGGTTTGGCATCTCCACTCTGCAAATTGGGCGGGCAGTGGGTGCAGAGAAGTGGGGGAAGAGTGAGAAATATTGAGAGGCCGATCTTTGCGGTTACTACTCAAAGAGGTTATCCTGGCTGATCGCAAGCACGTAACAGCCTGTGAGAATGGAGTCCCCTCCCTACATCAGTCCCCTTGTGCCTCACCATCACGTCTCCAACCTGTGCCCACCCCACAGACAGCTGACAGCAGTGTCATCCAGATGTAATGTTTTCCCTCTGCCTCAACTGTGATTTATTACTGCTTGCTAGCAAATGGCCATCCAAAGCTTTTTATTAACTGTAACGTGGTTTTGGAAGCAGTTTGTATGAAAGAAACTTTGCAAAAGCAAGCCCTGAGTACTGCACCAAGTGGGAGAAGAGGTGCCCTTTGTACATCATTTTTGTGTGCATTCTTGTCTGGCTTTTTATTTTTCCATCACCTCACTCGGCACAGGAAAGCATCTTTCATCTTGGTATGGCTGTCTTCCACGCTGCAGTGTTAGTCCAGTCTCTGGTGGACTGTTCTGGCCTCTGGGTGTGTTCCTCAGATGCTAAGTGGAACTGTAAGGCTCCTGTGTAATAAGCTGAGAGGTGACAGTTCATTTTGCACCGACAATAAAATAATATAAAGTGCCTTTACGTCATACCAGAATAAGCTGCACACTCCCTCACAAAGAACAAGGCCCTCTTTTCATGTCCCAGGCAGGAAGCAAAGTGACTTAGAACAAGTGGGATTTTTTACATATTTGAAAGTATGTTTGTCTCCACCACAGGACCGGATGCCAGCCCTTAGATTTCAGCTCCTTTCAGGGTCATTGCCCTCTTGGAATCAGGATCAAGGTGGGCGGAGCCTATGGTTGGGCCACAGTGCACTCTAGGAGAGGCAGCTTGGATTACTTTAGCACAAGGGACTTTCCAAAACCGAAGTTATGAGGAAAAGCGGAAAGGAGAATGGTTGGAAAAAATGCTGTTAACACCTGATCCACACGTTCTTTCCCCCCCTGTGCTGCTCATAATCACTTACAGACGCTGAGGTGTGTAGGAATGGACCCCAAGACACGAAACCATGGAAACTTCACCTCGGATCCTGTTTCTTGTTTGACTATAATTATATATTTAAATTTCAGGGAAAACTTTAACAAGAAAAAACAAAACATCACCCCACTGGTGTTTTCTTTGTGTGTGCTTCATTGTAATATTCTGCTCTTTCTTTCAATTACAGAGAAAAGCCTGTTAAAATCTGTTACTATGACTTTAGACTTATTCATTTCTCCTGGTAGGTATGTCAACTTTTCTTTATATATTGTGAGACTGTAATAAATGCATGTAAATTATATTTATAGATTTTCTTTTTTATGAGAGGTTATTTTTTACTTTATGTGTAATTGACAAAATTGTATAAATGATAGCTGCACAGTGTGATGATTTAATATGTGTACATATTATGAGATAATTATTGCAATCAAGTTAGCTGTTGATCTGTCTCTTCACCTAGTTACTTTTTTTGTATGATGAGAACATTTAAGAGCTACTCTTTTAGCAAAATTCAAGTGTCTAATACAGTATCGTTAGCTATAGTCACTATGCTGTATATTAGATCCCCAGAACTCACCCATAACTGAAAGTTTGTACCCTTTCACCAATATTTCCCCATTTCCCCCACCCTCCAGCCCCTGGCAACCATTATTCTATGCCCTGTTTCTATGAGTTAAGCTTTTTTTACATTCCGCATATAAGCGAAATCATACAGTATTTGCCTTTCTTTGTCTGACTTATTCACTTAGCCTAATGCCCTCAGTTTCATCCATGTTGCTGCAAATGGCAGGATTTCCTTCTTTTTTAAGGTGGAATAATATTTCATTGTATACACATACACTACACAATTTCTTTATCCATTCATTTTCAGTGGACACTTAGGTCTTTTTCATATCTCGACTATTGTGAGTAATGCTGCAATGACATGCGAGTGCAGGTATCTCTTGGAGATACTGATTTCATTTCCTCGATCTATCTATCATGCATGTTATTAAATGCACGCAAATCTGAAGTTATGCTATGTCTCCCTTAATTATCATTCAAGAGCAACTTGCTTTATTTTTAAGTAATGCTTTATGCTCGAAAGTTTCTTTTGTCTGCTATTAATATAGCCCACACCAGTCTTCTTTCCTTTATACTTTTATCAGTCATACTCTATTTCATCATTTTAATCCCAACTGTTTACTTTTTATTCATATTATTTAGATTTATTTCTTGTTAAACAACATATGGTTGGGTTTCTGTGTTTATCCAAACAAGCATTCTTTTTTCTTTTAACTGTAGTATGTGATCCATATAGGTTTAGTGTAATTACAATTTTGTATTTTGTTTGGTCCTTCCATATTTGCCTTTTTGGAGATCGCTTAAGTATTTTTCACGTTTTTTCTTCTCTTAATTTGGAAGATATCCATTTTTCCCCCTAGAGATGGGTTCACTCTTGCCCAAGCTGGAGTGCAGTGGCTCAATCATAGCTCACTACAGCCTTGAGCTCCTAGGCTCGAGCTATCCCCTGACTTAGCCTCCTGAATAGCTAGGACTACAGGCACAAGCCACCATGCCTGGCTCATTTTTTTTTTTAACTTTCTCAAGAGATAGGATCTTGCTATATTGCCCAGGAGGAGGAGAAAGAGAAGGAGGAGGAGGAGGAGTCTTGAATTCCTGGCCTCAAGTGATCCTCCTGCCTCAGCCTCCTAAGTAGCTGGGATTACAAGCATGAGCCATCATGCCCAGCCAAATTTATATTTTCGTTGTTGATTAAAACTCTTACTTTCTAAAAAAAATCCACATAAGAAATTATTGCTAGTTAGGGTGAACCCTTAGTAAGTTTTACCCACATATTAGCCATTTTCTTTTGTCTTTACTTATTGTTATATCTAAGCCATTCTTTCTGAATTCAATATATTTCTATTCTCAAGAACAAACTTTAAAATTTTCTCTTTTGAGGATTGCTAGTGAAGAACTCAATTGCTTTTAAGCATGCCATGAACTTTATCTCCTGTTATATATGCCCTTCGAGGTTCAGAAAAAAATTCCAGGAATGAAGATTATTAGATAAAAACACTTGTGTTTACAGGGCTACCATTTTCCTTGTGGAGTTGTGCTCTAGAAGACGCTGTCAATAGCTATTAATTAGTATTGTTATATCGCTTCCTAAGCTATAGAAATAAGCCAGATTCACTACATACACTTTAGCATATATTCTCATGTTATGATGTTTCTTAATTTAGCTGTCAGTGGCACCTCAAATTTGCTTTAATTTGTATGTTTTTGAATTTGTGCCAGGAAGAACATTTTTTCCTGGATAAAGATTTTCATTTGCTTTCTTGTTTAACATATTTATAATTTTTTGAGGGATTTTTATATTGACTCAGCCTTTGGCAATCTCTCAAGAAACTGGCCACTCTTACTTGGGATAGACATTTCTCAATGGCCAAATAAACTCTTTTTATTTATTTATTTATAGATACCAGGTCTCACTATGCTGCCCAGGCTAGTTTTGAACTTCTAGGCTCAAGCAATCCTCCTTCCTTGGCCTCCCAAAATGCTGGACTTACAGGTGTGAGCCACTGTACCTGGTCCCAAATAAACTCTTAATCAATACTCAGGGCTTCAGCTAGAGGAGGCAAGAAATAATTTTTTTCTCATCCTTAAAGCAAAAACAGAGAGATAGACACATACATGGAAAAGCACCCCAAAACTACCCTTCATTGTCAGTACCATTGTGGTAAAACAGACCCATGAGCATAGCAGGGCTGATTACAGATTCATTTGAACACAATTCATTAAGCATATGTAAGGAACTGCTCCAAGGCGATAGGAAGGCAAGGAGCTTATTCTCTTGGGTATGTGGCAGGAGGAAGAGGAGAATTCCCTAAAATAAGAACAGAGCTTCTTTCTAGCTCTTCGTTCAGTCCCATGAGATAAAAGAAAGGGAAAGGGAAAGAATAGAGCATAAGAGCAAGCATTTGCTCTGACCAAGCTGGCTGCCTCCCCTGGGGAAGGAGAGAATTCCCTACCTGTGGCAGGGGGGGTCCAAGGTGTTCTGGGCCTTTGCTCTGGTCCAGTTGTACTGGAGAGCAGTAGGGCTGTCCTCCACAGAACTCTGGATGGGAGCAGGCTAGGAAAGCACTTCAGCTTGGTGGGCCTTGCTAGAAGCTTTTTACCCACTCAGTTGGGTGTCACTGTGACATGGACAGTGATAGTAATGAGTATGTACTACATTTGCCAGCTTTTGGACTGAGCATGGGTGTCTTTCTTACCTCAGCCTCCTGCTCTGAACTCCACGTCAGGTAGACAGTCTCTCTCAGTCCTACAGATCATTACCTTCTGAACGCCAGCTTAACTTTCAACTTGGGTTTACTATTTTTATCTGTGCCCTCTCTGACATCATCTTAGGTTTACAGAGGTGAATATATGTGCACATCTTTCTGTATAATACAAAAACTTCTTTCTTTATAATCTTTTTTGCAGTTTAAAAAATGAATTTTTTGTAGTAATTTTACATATTTATGGGGTAGAGATGATGTTTTAATATATGCATACAATGTGTAATGATCATATCATGGTATTTAGAATATCTATGACATCCAACATGTATCATTTCTTTGTGTCATTATCTTCATGTGTAACAATCAATAATCATAAACAGGATTTCTAGATCTCAAATGGGTACGGAATCATTACAAAATGTTATTAATTGTAATAGGTGAGGCTTCTAATGAATGAGGAATTTCCTAATCTCTCTCAACCACAGATTGTTATAAAATAGAGAACAAGCCTCCAGCTCCATCGCTGATACTCCTTCTTTTGATGAAGCACAAGGAGATTAGCATTCTGGTTGTGAGCCCCGCCCATCACAGAAGATCTGGCAACCAAAAAACAGGTACTATTGACACTGCCTACTGCCTCCCATCACTATCCACTATCCTCTATGAGTAAGAATTAAAAGAAAACATATTTCTTTTTTATGGAATTGACTATTTGAATTTGATTGAATTAAGAGCTAGGTGGAGAGTTTTGTAACCATTCCTCCTTTCGTGTTAACAGACACTATTAATACATACAATTATATTTATCATAGCTTTACTGAAGTGTGAAAATATGGTTGAAACCATTTTTAAATTAAAAAATGTTGACCTACAGCAGAGTACAATTACAAAGAAAGTTTTCAATACTCAAGCCAAGTAATAGCCTTCCCTCCCTGGCCTTAATTCCCATGTTTAGAAATATGCCAAGTACAGCACACACTGTACTAAATTTCCTTTGACTCAACTTCCATTATAATTAAGTTAATTTTAAAAGTTTGCAGGCCAAATTGGGCTTCTCAGCTCTCAGCCTTGTCGTTTATAAAGTTTGTAAAGTCCCTAAGATAGTATAAATTAACTACCACAAATACTTATTTTGGGACGAGGGTGGGTGAGGTTTTATTTTCCACATAAAAAGTTTCTCTAGTTGATAAGTATTCATTTTTCCTTAGGGTGGGCACTAGAATTTAATTCCTTCACCTTCTACCTCCGTCGCGATTCATTTTCTGAGATTCTGCTTCTATATCAAGCTTGTCTACCCATGGGCCATGGTCTGCATGTGGTCTAGGTGGGTTTGAATGCAGCCCAGCACAAATTTGTAAACTTTCTTAAAACCTTATGAGGATTTTTGTAATTTTTTTTTTTTTAAGCTTATCAGCCATTGTTAGTGTTAGTGCATTTTATGTGTAGCCCAAGACAATTCTTTCTCCAGTGTGGCCCAGGGAAACCAAAAGATCGGACACCCCTGCTCTATATTGTTGTTTGAGGAAATGCTTCCCTGACCCGCCCTTGCTTCCTGGCAGACACATCAGAAAAGTATCTCTGGCCAGGCACGGAGGCTTACAACTATAATCCTAGCTCTTTGGAAGTCCACTTGAGGACTTCAGGAAGATCACTTGAGGCCAGGACCAGCCTGAACAACACAGCAAGATCACGTCTCTATAAAAATTTTTAAAAATTAGCTGGGTATGGTGGCTTGCGTCTGTAGTCCTAGCTACTTGGGAGGCTGAGGTGGGAGGATCACTTGAGCCCAGGAGTTTGAAGCTGCAGTGAGCTATGATTGCACCACTGCATTCCAGCCTGGGCAACAGAGCAAGACTCTGTCTCTTAAAAAGAGGAAGAGTGGCAAAAAAAGTACCTCCCTTGGGCCCTGTGAGTCCTTCAGGAAGATACTACACTACATAAAAGGCTTTGGTACAGGAGTCAGAAAACTGGGGTTATGGTTTACTAAGAACACTTACTAAGCTGAGGGTTAGGTAAGTCAATTAGCTTCTCTAGCCTAAGTTTCCTCATCTTTAAAATGCAGATAAAAATATTACTTTGCATACCTCCCAAAGTAAGTGGGGATCAAATAAACTCATGTGAAAGCTCTCTGTAAACATGGTCGTATATATTTCTACGTCCCAGACTCTGGGGAAGCCAGTTAAGGATAGTGTAATATTAGTCAGCATTTGATACGGCTTGGCTCTACGTTCCCACCCAAATCACATCTTGAATTGTATTCCCATAATTCCCACATGTTGTGGAAGGGACCTAGTGGGAGATAATTGACTCATGGGGACAGTTTCCCCATACTGTTCTCGTGGGAGTGAATACACTTCACAAGATATGATGGCTTTAGAAGGGATTTCTGTTCTCACTTTTTTCTCATTCTCTCTTCCAACCACCATGTAAGAAGTGCTTTTCACCTTCCACCATGATTGTGAGGCCTTCCCAAGCCAAATGGAACTGTGGAGGCCATTTCTTCACAGTCTTTATCAGCAGTGTGAAAATGGACTAATGCAGCATTCTTTCAGTTCCAAGTACCAAAAATACAATTCAAGTTGAATTAAGGTAATTAAATATAGATTGGCTCAAAATACAAAAACTAATTGTATTTCTACACACTTGCAATGATCTATTCAAAAATGACATTAAGAAAACAATTCCATTCACAATAGCATCAACAAGAATAATACACTTATGAAGAAATGTAACAAAAAAGAATGCCAAAAATACTTTGAAAGCCACAACATGTTGTTGAAACAAACTCAAGAGAATCTAAATAAATTGAAAGACATCCATGTTCATGGATTCAAATCCACTCACGAGAAATAAAAACATATATCTACATAAAAACTTGAACATAAATATTTATAGTAGTAATATTCCTAACAGACAAAAGGTAGAAAGACTCAAACATTCACCAACTGATGAATGTATTAACAAAATGTCATATATCCATAGGACAAAATATTATCCAGCCATAGAAAGAAATGAAGTACTGACATATGCCATAACATGGATGAATCTCAGAAATATTATGCTAAGTAAAAGAAGCCAGATACACACAAAAAAACATATTATTCTGTTTATATGAAATATACAGAATAGGCAAATGTTGAGAAACAGACAGTGGATTTGTGGTTGCTTAGGCCTAGGAAGGATGGGAACATAGGGGAGTAAACAGCTAGAAAAATGGAGGCTTTTTCTGAGATGATGAAATGACTCTGGTGATAGTTGCAACTGTGTATATATCTGTGACTACATAAAAATCCATTGAATTATACACTTTAAGAGGGGAAGTTGTACAGTATGTGAATGATATATCAATAAAGCTGGTTAGAAAACATATTGGCTTGCATCATGAACAGTCCAGGCGTCCACACCCGCTATGTCTCTCCCGCTCCCAGCTCTTCCTGCCTCTGTTGGCTTCCTCATTTGGTGGCAGAGATAATGACTAGTAGCTCCCAGCTGACCTTTTACCGCTGTATTAGTTACTTCAAGCTGCTATAACAAAATATCACTAGACTGAGTGGCTTAAATCACAGAAATGTATTTCTCACAGTTCTGGCAGCTGAGAAGTGTAAGACGAAGGTGCCAGCGGGGTTTGGTTCCTGTGAGGACTCTCTTCCTGATTTGCACCTGGCCCCCCACTGTGTCCTCTGTCCACAGTGCCTGCCTTTCCTCAGTGCATGCATGTGGAGAGGGAGCAAGCCCTGGTTTCTTTTCTTTTTCTAAGGGCACTAATCCTGTGAGCTTAGGCCTATCCTTGTGACCTCACTTTAATTACTTCTGTAAAAGTCCCATCTCCAAAAATAGTCACATTGGGGATTGGGACTTCAACATAGGAATACTGGGGGTTGGGGGATACACGAATATTCAGTCCATAACAGCTACATTAGCAAATGTAGTCAAAAGCACATGTCTCTACCAAAGTGGCTAGAAGTTAAAACTGTAAGCACACTTCTCTCCCAAAGGGGCTAGAAGCTGTAGCTGCCTGCCGTTAGCCCAACTTAGAGCAGGATTCTTTTTATGGACCAATCACTTTGACAACCCAAGCCAAAGTCATATAAACACCATCAAAGCCTGAGTGGATCAGCCCTGCCCTAACCGGAGAGGAAGTGCCTCATCTCAAAGGGAAATTATGAGTCTCATCAAAGAAAAGGGGCCAGGAGAGGCCAAACAGTAAATACTTGGCCCACAATGCAAGGTCTACAGTCAAAGAACCTGCATCCCAGGCTTAGATAAGGCAGAGACTGCCTGTGTGTCCAATGGCTAGTCACCAAGCTCTGTACCCCGTGCACTAGTCCGCTTTCATGATGCTATAGAGAAATGGTAATAGATAAAGAGACTGAGTAATTTATAAAGAAAGCAGGTTTAATTGACTCACAGTCCCACATGGCTGGCGAGGCCTCAGAAAACTTACAATCATGGTGGAAGGGGAAGCAGGCACATCTTACGTGGTGGCAGGAGAGAGTGTCAGCGTGTGAAGGAGGAACTGTCAAACACTTATAAAGCCATCAGATCTCGTGAGAACTCCCTATCACAAGAACAGCATGGGGGAAACTGCCCCCACGATCCAGTCTCCTCCTACCAGGTCCCTCCCTCAACATGAGGGGATTATGGGGATTACAATTCAAGATGAGCTTTGAGTGGGGACACCACTAGACCCGAGAAAGACGAATTTGTGTACATTTGCTAGCTGTCAGAATTTTAAGCAGGTGACTTCATCTCCCTCTTCATTTTATGATTAAAATGCTAATAATCTCATAGGACTGTTCTTGAGAAAATGCAATGCAGAGATCAGAATGCCACACTCACGTAACTCAGATGTGCCATACAGATGTGAGGTTATTGGACTTGAAATACAAGCAGTTTTCTCTGGAGCCGGACAACTATCTCCACCCGAAGGAGATAACTGAGCAGGAGGAGATCCTCGCCTCACTCCGGTTAGAATGTTTGGTCCCTTCCACATTTCGTGTTGAAAGTGAATCCCCTGTGCAACAGGATTAAAAGATGCATCCTTTATTAGCGCCTTATTAAAGGGCTAGAGGGGGCAAGTTCATCTCTTCTTCCCCTTTTTGCCTTTCCTCCACGCGAGGATAGAGTTCGAGGAGCCATCTTGGAAGCAGAGATGGGGGCCCTCCCTAGACGTTGAACCTGCCTCCAGAGCTCTGAGAAGTACATGTTTATACTTTACAAATTACTCCGTCTCAGGTACTCTGTTTACAGCAACACAAACGGACTGAGACGCGCGTCTTGTATGAGGTCTTGTCATACCAGGTATATGGGATTTGGAGTCAGCCCCGGTCACAGTTTGAACCCTTGCTACACCATTTTGAGACTGTGGGCCTTGGAGAATCTGTTTCCTCTTGTGTAAAATGGGGTGACAATTTCTACCTAGCTTGGGGTACAGTAAGATTAAATAATGCATGTAAGATGCCTGGCACCTGGCGGGGATCCAGTTCATCTAGGGCCTTCCCTGCCCCTTCCCCTCACTGGTGTGGCAAGAGTGGTCTTGGGCATCCTGAAATCATTCTACCCCAAACTGTCTCCCCCAGGCAGGAGTTTGTTCTGGTTCCTTGAAATCGGCCGTTATTCAATTCCTCTGCCAGAGCCCATGTTAGCCTGAGACCAACTGGAAATTTTTTGCCTCTCAGAAAGGCAAGAATGTGTTAAAAAGGAAAGCGGAGAGACTCCTCTGTGGGCTCCGAAGGGCGCGACCCTCGCCTTCCGCCTTCTCAAAGCACGTCATTCGCGTCACTACCCACTCAGGCCACACGGGGGAGCCTGGGGCCGGGCAAAGGCGAGTGCGCGAGTTACACTGAAATCAAAATGAAGCACAAAGATGTGGCTTTAAAAAGAAAACATTTTCAAGTTACGTGCTTTTCTTCAGTCCCCTCTTATCGTGAAATCTGAGAAATGTCAAACAGAAGAAAGGAATGAAGTAAATCAGGATTACAGTTAAACTGGAAGGCAGGGGGTGAGGGATGAAAGGGTTCAGGGAAGAAGGGATTGGGAAGGAGGGAAGGAGGAAGGAAGCAGGAAGGAAGGATGGACGGATGAATGAGTTCATCCTGGAATCCTTCTGTTGGTGTGAAGTTGAGTTGGGAGTGACCCAGGTTAAGCAGAAATGGGATTATGTGAACCCTCAGTCACCTGTCTGGGAAAAGGATCTCTTGAAAGACTGGAGGTTTTAACAGTAAATAAGAATTTGCCTCCATTCGTGTACTTTTTGGCACAAAGTTTTCTCAAAACAGCAGACACCTGTGTAGCTGAATTGTTCACTAATCCCCAAAGAATAAAAGCAACCTAGAAGCCTTTAAAGGGCAGTTAAGATAACAGCCTGAACTTGGGCAAGCAGGTGGCCAATTCCTTAAGCAAATACTTGGACACCTAACTAAACACTACCTCCCTTTTTGCCTTGACTTAAGCATTTCAAACCAAGCCCCACCACCTCCCTGAGCCAGGGTCCACAGGAGCTCCAGGGCCACTCTATACAGTGTTGCCCTGGCCTGACTAATCAATAAACATTCACTGAATCACTAAGCACTTTAATAAATGACACTCTCTTCAAATAATCATAAATCTTAATCATTAGCATGAAGGAAGTAAACTAATGAAATAGTGGTTATTGTAAGTTAGGTCTCAAGAATTCAAGCATACACGAAACATGCCATGCAAATCATATTAGTGTGTAGTTGTTACAACTAGAATACTCAACCAAATCACACGTTTCAAAAAGTTCCAATCCTAATAACGCTCCATGCGTATAATCCCTTTCAGCTATTCCCGTCACCAGCAGTTTTTCCCCTTTATAATCTTTTCATCCATTTCTTCATTAAGAAATCCTGTATTGAAAACTTGTAGCTGCTCACAACTAAGATAAGCCACTAGAGGTATGAAAGTGATTGTCAGTTACTCAATCTAATGGGGAAATTAAATAAATGACAGTGAGATGGTCCAACAGGTCAGGTGGAAGGGCTGCAGGAGGAGTGTGGCAATGGGATGTTAGAGAAGTTTTACAGAGAAGGTGACTTTTGAGCTATCATCAGGAAACAATAAGACTTTGCTAGTTAGAAAAAGTCATGAGTAATGATTGCACTTTTCCAATTCATAATGTATAAAAGCATGGGTTTTCGAAGCACACAGTCCTTAGACTCTTGACAAGATAAGGCATTAATAACAGATGTTCATTTGGCTTTTTCACCGTGATAAAACAAATTCATTTAATTTTAAAATATTTTGTTACTCCCCTTTAGTTTTACAATTGTATTGATACTGTACCACAGTATCAATGGTGCAGCAGCATGCAGGAGTGGGAGCTGGGGGTTCACTTAATACCTTAAATCTCTGCCATAATCTCTTGATAGTCCTTCCCTGACCAGTGAATAATAAGTGGGAAACAAAATTATTACATGACCCATAGTGGTCATAAGAAAAACCAAACCAGTTATTTACTTCATTTATTCAGACATTAAACAATATTAATCGCTAATTATGTTGTGAGCCTTGTCTAAGGTTACTACCCCCAAGGAGCTCCCAGACTGCTGTAAACACAGAACAAAACCAAGTAACTCAAGTGTGTTACCAGGTGACACCAGCATAGTGAGGACACAAAAGGGCCAAGCCGGTAAGCACAGAGGGGCTCAGCAGGAGGGAGGGACCCTAATCCAGTCCTGTGGCATCAGAGAAAACTTCTGGGAAGAGGTCATTCTAAGCTTCTTCTTGAAGAGTGCTATAGTTACCTCTAATCTGGTCTGGAGGGCTCTACTTGGAGAGCAGTTATAAATTCTAGTCCTGCCCTGATGGGGCTACAGGAAAGGTGGTCATGAGTATTTACAGTGTGCCTTTCATGGCACACTACTTTATCCTGGTCAATGGCCTCATGCCTAAGCATCTGACTCATGACCAGGTGTCCCTCTCACAGGAAACTTGTTAATATTGGCAAACACCCTTGCGGCTCTTGTCTGAGCTGTGTCCAGTTTATTCTTACCAAGATAGCCACTCTGTAGGAAAGCTCTGATCGGGAAGAGTTAGGTTTGGGTGTGTCTGTGGGGTGAGACACAGAGGAGGCAGCACAGCAAACACATTAAATAACAAAAGCAGTGCATTACTTACAGACCCGGAGAGGAGGGCAGCATGCGTTGCCTCGCAGGGCCAGTGGGAAGGGGAGGGCTGTCCAGGACACATGCACTCAACCAGGGAGTAGGGAGCAAGAGAGAGAACCCATGGGACTAAGGCCGTTATTGGGGACCAGAGCATGACTCATGCAGTTTCCCATGGTTAGTTCTACTTGGTGGGTTTGAAGCAAGCAGGTACATGTCTCATGCAATCACACTGGGACTGGTCACTATGGCTTTTCTGTACAGTCCATGTTGGGTACCTGGGTCAGTAAGGTGATTCAAGTAGGCTGCATTAGAAAGTGGTCCCATAGGGAGGTAGTTACAGGAGTCAGTTGTATAAGGCACTGTATTAGTCTGTTTTCATGCTGCTAATAAAGACATACCCGAGACTGGGTAATTTATAAAGAAAAAGAGGTTTAGTGGACTCACAGTTCCACGTGGCTGGGGAGGGCTCACAATCATGGTAGAAGGTGAAAGGCACGTCTTACATGGCAGCAGGCAAGAGAGAATGAGAGCCAAGAGAAAAGGGTTTCTCCTTATAAAACCATCAGATCTCATGAGACTTATTCACTATCACGAGAACAGCATGGAGGAAACCACCCTCACCATTCAGTTATCTCCCACTGGGTCCCTCCCAGAACACATGAAAATTATTGGAGCTACAATTCAAAATGAGATTTGGGTGGGGACACAGCCAACCATATCAGGCAGATATCTGGATTGACCAGGTTGAGGAACTGGGAGGAGGTGTAGAACTGGAAACTCTGCCAAAGGTGACTGAGCTCTGCTTCTGTTATGAATAAGTTTAACTTTCAGTCAAAGTGGATGCTGGAGCAACATAAAATTATGAGTTCACTATAAGGAGGAGAGTCAAAGGACAGCCAGAGAATGGCATATTCCACTGCCTGGAAGCAAAAGTGAGCACTGTGCAAATGGTTAGTCTGACTGGAGTATAGCGCTCCAGGCATGGTGAGTGGTGGCTGAAAACGAACCTAGAGAGAGGCATGAAGGGCTCAGAAGATGCTGAAGAACTTGGAACACATCCAGACAAAAAGGGCAGCCAAGGAATGGTTTTAAGCAGAAAAGTGATAAGATCAAATCTGTCTTTTGAAAACTTCCCCCTGGCTTTAGTATAGAGATAGGTATAATATGGAAGGCAAGAAGACAAATTAGAAACCTTTTGCAATAATGTGACAGAAAAATACAACTGATCTTGGCTAATCAACAAAGTCCCAGTCTGAGTTAGAGGGCTAGAGGACAATTTGGACTCAGATTAAGTGGCCACTGCTTGGGTCTGCTGAATAGCAAGCAAAGAAACTAGTAGGGAGGCACAGTTTCAAAATGGCAGACATAACCAAATTTCTTGTGGATGCACCTGTCATATTCAGGGGAGGAGGGAATCCCCTGTGGAGGTGGAGAGGGCTGTGGGAGAGACATTGAATAATGCCCAGATGCATGATCTGAATCAGCGAAAAGGGCCCACCTCTTCCCTGTGCAGGAATTCTCCCTCTGCTGCATTGGGTGAACTCTGGACTCTGTTTCTTTCCATCATATTAGGCTTAGGGCAGGCCGGACATGGCCAGTCTCAATGTTGGGACCTTGAACTGATGTCATGGCTAGAGGGTTGAAAGGTAGTAAGATTTAAGATGTTGAGGAGAAAAAAGTCAATAGAATAGGGTGGTGAATTGCACCTAGGCAGTGAGCAGATGGGAGGAGTTCTGCAATGTGTCTGGATTGGTTGAGTGCTGTCTTCTTACTCTAATTCAGGAGAGGGAGAGAAAAGAGTTCACAGCAATTAACACTGACTATATGCCAGCCAATTTACATATTTTGACTTATTGAAATGTCACAGCACCCTTCTGAACGGGATGGTAGTACCCGTATCCTAGAGTTGAGCATCAAGGCTCAGAGGGGCCGAGAGAAGTTATCACAGGGAGCTGCAGAGTCAGTTTCAGGAACCAACAATCTCTCTGGAAAGCTTCATCAACACTTCTCTTGTCTTCACAGGTGAGCCTTCTGGTATTTTTATGTTCAACTTCTTAACTTCTCTGAAAAAAAGCATGGTCTCCTGTAGTAAGCAGAAAATAATCTACTCACTGAACTAAGCTGCTGACTTTTTACCTCATCACTTTTAGAAGTTCAAGGGATAGTTCTTGTTTAACAGCGACTCCAGTACAACAAGTTCATCTAATGACATGTCAGCTCTGGGTGCAATCTGAGCTTCACATGCAGCTTCCTGCCAATGAGCTAATTCTATGCCACGGTTTTAGAAACAGAAGAGTTACTTTGATGTTTTGGAAGAGTTAAGCCTCTTGGAGATACCAGAATTGACTTTTCCTTTATCTACAAACTGCTATTTAAAAGATAATGGAACCTCTTGGAAACCAATGAGTATCTTCATAGATTCATTTCTAAATACTTTTCTGAGATTATGAGAAAAATACATATTCCATGTGATTTAGGTCATTATTTCTTAGGGGAGAGTTAAAACAGAGCACTGCTTCTCTGCATTGGTTTCTTCAGCCATGACACCTGAGAAAATTAATGGAAGTGACAAATAAATCCAAGAGTGTGTTGCCTCCAGGGAACAGAAACCAAATCCAATCAAGAAATGACTATTTGACAGGTTGTATTATTATTAATCTGATGACTTACTTCTAGATATACAATGAAGAATGACAAAGAAAAGGTAGCAAGCTACCCAATTCATGCAACAAAAGCAAACGTAAACCTTATAACTAAACGATAAATACAGCAATCTTGTTTCAACATTATCATTATAGTGGACAATATAAACACTATGTACCAGGCACAGTTCTAAACTTCTTCAACAAATTGTCTTATTTAAACCTTATAATGATCAGAAAGATAACGACTATATTATTCCTATTTTACAGATATGGACACTGAGGCCAAGAAAAGTTCATTTGCAAATGACAAGAAGATGATTACAATTTGGGCAGTCTGGCTTCAGAGCATGTGGTTGTCATCTTAAATACTACTAGGAATGAACTCAGTCATGTATTTTCAGGGTAGCCTTGTTGACCCCAAGGAGGGTATCTTGGTCTTGATAAACAGACTTTTGCCTTTCCTACCAACAAAGTGTTGATAAAAGATTCTTAGTCATTTTTGATACGGCAAGGGAAACAAAGTACCCTCACCACTGTTCTCCCTCAACCCCTGCACACCCCAACTCTGCAACTTAACAAGAATAAACTATTGTTAACCCCCACAATCTTCATCTATCCTTAAGGTGGTTTTATGGCCTGGCTCTCAAAACCAAAGATGAGGCCAGAAGAGCACCTTTACTCTTCGGGGAGCTTTCCCCACTTGGTGTGCTCAGGTGGACACAGTACCCTATCCCTTGACCTAGGTTTTGGTCCAGGGGTGGACTGATATACCACTTTAGATATCAAAATAGAAAATTTTAAAAAAAGTTTAGTCATCAAAAATTGGAATAAATCCATTCATGTAAATACATATAACTTTTTTAAAAGAAAATAACTATTTTCCAAAAATGATTAATAAGAAGATAGACATTGTTCTGCATGTTTTCAGATCTCTTCAATGTTTGGTTTATTAGAAGACAACCAGATTCTCATAGCTTCACAGATTCCATTACCCATTGGAGCAATGATGTTACCACATGTCAACTAACTTATGGAAGACACCACTGTACACTTGGCAGAGAATGAGTGAAAAAGGCAACTAACATCTTAATATTATCATGAAAGTAGTTTCAACTTTGCAGAACCCCCTGAACTCAGTTCTCATGTCACATTTTAGGAACCACTGTTCTAGGGAAAAGTATCCATTTTTTACTTCACTACTTACTATTAAGGGCTTAGACTCTAAGAAGTTACGTGTGTTACTGTAGACCTCATCTGTTAGAGATGTAAATATTGTCTGTCTAGTAAAAAAAGTAACCCCACTGGTTAAGACCTAACTCAGCAAACATATAAAAATGCCTTTCCTGGTGGAAGACATATGTCCTATTCCTTTAATTCTCCTTTAACCAGTTTTGCCTACTGGTTCTCTGACTAATGAGTTGAACATCATCTTTATTTACTCTATTTGTATTTTCATGTTTTAAGCATTTGGAACATGATAGTTTGACATGTAGTTGACTATTTCTGGAGGATTCAGCAAGTTTTCTGTAAGAAAAGGTTAAATGTCTAGTTAGGCTTGCCCTTGTCAAAGCAGAAAGGAGACAACAAGTGATTTTGTTAAAAGAAACTCACTCTTCTGCAGCTAGCAAACCTGGCTGGCTGAGATTACACAACCAAAGGCCTCTCAGCATTTTTAAATCTCAATGCTCAGTCTGATCCACAGGAGTAAAGGGTAGATTCTAAAACCATGCACAGGATGGGGATTGGGGGGAGCCTGAGAACCAGGAGACCCCTGATCATCCCTTCCTAAGTTCCTCCTCTTATGCATACCCTTCTGGGAAAAAGCAATCCAGTGAAGTTTTAACAGACGTGAATTGGACTGAATTATACACGTTCTGTTGGAGGGTGGTGGTGGTGGTAACAAGGTTAAGAAGGCAATGACAATTAAAATACTCCAGAAATTCCATTTGTCCTGAAGAAAAAAGTGGTATGAGGGAGATAAACCTGTCATTTCTGACAGTGGTGTTGGCTCCCTCATTGTGAGACCCTAGTATTTACTATCTGTAATATTTGAACAACATTGTCCTAACTGCAAGCCAGCTGTTTCAGCTGGTACACAACTTAAGAAATGATGAAAGGAAAATCTAACTGTGTGAGACTCATTGAGAAACAGAACTGTGTGGTTTGGGAGTGATAAGTGACTTTCAAGTGCAATACTGACTTCCTGTGATGACTTTAGAATGTGACTTTGCCTAAATTGCAATTCCGCAGGAGGCATTATGACCACCATAAAGTATTGGGGCAGGAAAGAGAATCTCTACCAGATTATTGCAGCCAGTAAACCGAGAATTAGAAAATAGGCTGTGTTAGTGCTGAGAGAAAACAAAACAAAACAAAAAACCAAAAGCAAGTTCAGAGTAAGGAGCAGATTTCCAAGGTTGCTGGAGTTGCTTACCAGTCCTACAATACCCAGAGTCAGATCAACAAGTAGCTGGCTAGTCAATGGTGTTGCCACAGAGACGTCTAGCCTGGCAACAAGCTTCTGAGACTTCCCTAAAGTAGTCCTCAAACCCTTGGGCCTACAGCAAGCATGGGGCCCCCAGAATGGGAATCCTTACATACAGCCATGGAAGACAATGGGTAAGATGATGATCACAGAGCAGAACCCGGGGAAGCAGTGACTCACCACGGAATCAACTTTAAGGCCAGGGCTTCCTCTTCTCTCTATTTCCAAATGAGTGTTCTTATAGTGACTCTATTTTCTCTCCACAGCTCTATGTAGGCAGGGAGCAGTCCAGCTGAGTGGTTATGAGCACAGGGATCAGTGACATTTCCTGAATCTGGACCCTGGCTTTGTATTGTGACCTGGCTTCACTCTTGTTATCACATCTGGGAAAAAGGGATTACAGAATCTGCCTCACAGTTGTGAGGATAAATGAGGCAAAACATCACCAGTACACAGAGGCTTTCAATAAACATCAGTCACTGTAAGGCATATTATGGGTGAAAATATCATTTGGCCAATCATAGGTTGCTGGATCATAAGGAGCCACATCTGGATTTCATCATAAATATTCTGGACTAAGACAAGTCCCTATAACTAGAGACTCCAAAGGAAGCAGATAACTTAGATTTTCTCTGTTTTATAGTTAAATGTGGGCCAGCACTATCATTTAGGGCACTCCCAGGAGTATCTATTGGTTTGGTTTTCCCAACTTCCCTTTAACTTTTTTAGATACGTGTTCTCACTGCTGCCCAGGCTTGAGTGCAGTGGCAGAATCATAGCTCATTGCAGCCTTGAATTCCTGGGCTCAAGTGATCCTCCCACCTCAGCTCCTGAGTGGCTAGGACTACAGAAGTATGCCACCATGTCCGGGGTTAATTATTTTTTTTGTAGATACAGGGTCTCACTATGTTGCCAAGGCCGGTATCGAACTCCTGATCCAGCAATCCTCCTACCTCAGCCTCACAAAGTAGTGAGATTACAGGTGTGAGTCATCATGCCTGGCCTCCTTTTTTTTCCAATAACAAAATATTTTTTTTTTTTTTGAGACGCTGTCTCGCTCTTGTTACCCAGGCGGGAGTGCAATGGCGCGATCTCGGCTCACCGCAACCTCCGCCTCCTGGGTTCAGGCAATTCTCCTGCCTCAGCCTCCTGAGTAGCTGGGATTACAGGCACGCGCCACCGTGCCCAGCTAATTTTTTTTTTTTGTATTAATAGAGACGGGGTTTCACAATGTTGACCAGGATGGTCTCGATCTCTCGACCTCGTGATCCACCTGCCTCGGCCTCCCAAAGTGCTGGGATTACAGGCTTGAGCCACCGCGCCCGGCCAACAAAATATTTTTAATGGAGAATCTACTTCACGTCAAGTGGGCACCAAATTCATGCCTAATTCATCGCATGGCTGAATCAGGCGGATCACATTTCCCAAACGGAGCCCACAGGGACCCTTCCCTAGTCTTTTCTGCCAAAGCTTATTAGGAGACACCGCCTTTTTACTGCAGTTGTTAAGCCACCAGGACTGAGTACGGTTTTCTCAGAAGCCACAGAGCACATTACATGGTGACAGTTTATGTGAAGAATCAAGCTTAGAAAGGCAAACCAGAGAGAAGGAAAGATGAGCCCTAGACACTGTTCAAGTCCCTGCTTACTCTCACTGAAGTCCCTGAGCTAAGCTGCCTTCTGTTTTCTTTTTCTGTTAGCCTCCTTTGGGTTCTATTCTTGCCACTGACAAAGACCTAATATAAAAGGGAAATACTGAGGAATTTGGAAAGGAGATAATCATTTGAATTCACAACTGCTGTTAAGGGGAGATGGAAATACATGTATACCATGAAAGGAAGGACAAAAGGAAGCGTAAAGAAGGGAGGGTTATATTGAGAAGCAGCCTACATAAAGAATTTCACTTAGAACAGAGATTATGTGACAGGAGTAAAGCATGTTTTAACAAGCCCTGCCATTGATTCTGAGGCACACTAAAGTTTGAGAACCACTGTTCTAATCAATGTTTCAATACATAATACATCTGTGCTTCCTTACCAATTTTCTGAAAAAACCCAAGTGTGAAATTTATGTCAGTAATACTAAACTCACAGGTGCATGGATAGTAAGCAAAGGATCATCTTTACTGATGGAAAGACCACAGAGAAAACAGACTACCTGAAAGACGTAGGTTACTATAGCTCTGAGACTGGCACCGCGTAGCTAATAAAGATACTGGCTGTGTCAACGGATTTAAAAATTCTAAAGAAACTTCCATTCTTCCATTCTTTGTCAACTGTTTCCCAAAAGGAAATGTGACACTAAGACTTAAAGGCACATATTTTGCAATTCATAAACGTCTTCTTGGAGCATAATTTTCCATCTCACTGCCACCAGCCACCTCCTTCCCAAATTGTCCTTGTCATCATCTGAATTTCTTAAATAGCAACATTTCTTAGGAACTCAGTTTTCATGGCTTAAACAAAAATGTTGTAAACTTAAAAATAACCTGTGACTTTTTGGTTATTCAAATAAATGCCTACAGATTGCTCCTTTTCTAACTGTGACTTCCTTGAAAAACGGCTCAACTGGAGCTTGTTAGAATGTAAAAGAGCAAACGTAGTATCTTCTAGTAGTTATACACCTTTATGTGTACCTTATATAAATAAATATGAACACTGCCTACTTACTTTTAAAACTTTTTTGGTATATCTTAGAGATATGATAGCTAGATATAAAATCACCCTATAAATTGCTTCCTTTCTTCAGATGAAGTTAACTCTTCCAGGATAAAATCTCCAAAATTCTCTACCTCAAAAGCTTTGGCAGTATTCTAACAAAACTCTGACGAGTATTTACTCAGGTTTCTGCATTCAATACCCATGGATCCTGACCCTGTTTTGTGGATCAAAAAAGTAAGCTTATTTTCATTTGTAGCTGTGGGTAGAATATACTGGTAATTTGTATTTATATCCTAGAACAGTGGAACAAAGGATGTATGTTAATAGTACACTCTCATTTTGGGGAATGAGTTCCTGATCTGTGAGGACAGCAGCCACAAGGAAGGCTGCACAGCAGGAGGGGACAAATGAAGAAGCACTTACATTTTCCCTAATAGTTTCAAATTTTACCTTGTCTAAGACAAAATTAAATGGTACATTCAAGGGGGGAAAAATGGGCTAAGGTTCTTAATGCTATCATTTAATAGACTATGTTAAATGCCCATCACATAGGTAAAATAGGTCCATGACCATTGCCACCAGATTCCATAAAGGACAGTGAGACTTAGATCCTTAGGTATTTGAGTACTCTACCAAAAAAGTATGTCAAGTTGGTTAACCCATCAACTTGACACTCCATTTATTATCTGAACTAGATAAACTAAGTAGTACTCTCTATTGAGCATATCCTAGAACTTGTACCATCTTTACCCCAAAACTTAAACATTAAACTACCATCTATTTCCTCTGACCCTACAAACTTCCTATAGGCACATAAACAGGGAAGCATATCAAATGTACTTATCTTTTTTTCCTGGTGAACGAACAACAAAAACCTGCCGGCTCAAAGATGAATGGTGTTCCCGTTGTAAAACCTATTGTATAGTCTGATATTAGAAAATGTCACAAACATAATTGCCTTTAAATTCTCTTTTAGCTTTCCGAATAAGTAAGTAAACTGGCCTCAATAGTGACTTGAGAATAAGAAAGACAACAAATCAAAAAATGGATATTTACAATTTGTTTCAAACCTCTTAAGGCAGCCTGTAGCCAATCTATATTTTTAACTATAATTTGCATTACCTTAACACACATTTGCTGGGCAGACAGGGGTGAGTAATTTGGAAATGGACCAATCTATCCCAGCCATCTTATCTTATGGATCAACCAGCAGTGAATGCATAATGAGGAAATTCCTGGAGATGAAAGACCTGGGCTCTAGACCAAACATCCTTCCTTGATTTACCACACAACCTTGGAAAACTCCCTAAACTGCTCCAAGCTGCTTTCTCAAGAGTAAAAGAGATAAATAATTGTCCTTCATATATATCACACTTACAGTAATGTTCAAATGAGAAAGTGAAAATGCTTTCTAAAACTCCAAATGAGCTTAGACAAAAATCTTCAGAAGGAAAGAAACAGATTATGTTTAGGGACTATGAATCCCTTTCAATCTTCAAGTTTCCTCATTCACAAATGAGATTGGTCCAAAGATAAAACAATCAGAAAAGCCACATCGCTTAAAAAAGAAAAACCATAATGTGCCACATCTAGATGGTTCAGGTCATACTGTCAATATGAACAGTGATTATTCCAAAGACTTAGGGATAGTGAACAATTTCAAACAACTTTTTAAGGGCATGAATAGTAAAGTAAAAGCTATTTAAAAAATTCAGACACAAATGAAGTAATAGTTATCTAAATGAGATAAAAACCACAAAGTTGGCAAAGACTTACAAAACAGATAAAAATATAATAATGGACATTAAGTAGTTTTAATGAATCCACTTCCTTTATTGCAGTAACCTCTGTACAAAGCAGCAACTGCAATACTCAAGGTTAAAACATTAGAAAAGCATTTGTGTGACAGTTATAGTACAGTATTATCAAAATATTACATTTTCAAACTTAGCAGATAATCATCCACCAGAGCTCAAATCTTTAAATTATTTCCATAGTCTTAAAAAATATGTAATGTCAGAAAGCATATAAAAAGAATGTAAAAGGAAACCTAAAATACAAATGAAATAATGTAACAAATAAATATTTGATTTCAATTACTGTTAATAATCAGCTTAACACCACCATTCTCTCTAAACTTATTTCTTACTTATAGGAATAATGAACTGTCAAGTGCCATGGCATAATTATTTACTTCCAAGCTATCACCAATGATTAGAACTAAAAAAAATTTGGCATAAAAATCAAAATTCAGCATAAAGCTATTTTTAGCTTCAACACTAGCTAGCATCTCTAAGAATTGTTGAAATTTATCAGAGTACTGTAACAACCTTGAAAATTTTTGACCTGGTGTCTAGTGTTAAGTGAAAGTAATGTATTTTTTTTAAGTGAAAAGCTTCTTACATTATTTCACAGACAGTATTACCCACCCCACATTATGCATATGTAGATGTATTTTATGTACTTTATACACACATGTATGACGCATGACATTTGGTTCCTGTACTACAGATTACAATGTCATTTTCCTGAATGGGAAAAACTTAAGAAAAAAAAAGGTAAGTGTACCTGTGCACATTTCAAGATAGCAGCACTCAGTCCATGCCCTATTATCCATTTTAAAAGTTCACACATATTGTTTACTGAATAATATAATATTTCTACTGTCTTTCCCCCAAACACTGCAAAACCTGCAGTGTTTTAAAACAATGCTGAGTTATAATGTAGAAATTTTTTTTTAGAAAATCAGTTACTTCATTTTCTTAATATTCTGAATTCAAGTTATCAGAGCTCTATACTTAGCTCATACTCATGCAGCAAAAATGCTGCACACTATTGAAAATAATAATAATGTTATAGATGTCTATTCAAGATTCATGAAAACCACTGGGCGTGGTGCCTCACACCTGTAATCCCAGCACTTTGGGAGGCCGAGATGGGTGGATCACAGGGTCAAGAGATCAAGACCATCCTGGCCAAAATAGTGAAACTCCATCCCTACTAAAAATACAAAAATCAGCTAGGTGTGCTGGCATGCACCTGTAGTCCCAGCTACTTGAAAGGCTGAAACCGGAGAATCACTTGAACCCGGAAGGCGGAGGTTGAAGTGAGCCGAGATCGCGCCATTGCATTCCAGCCTGGCAAAAGGGATTCTGTCTCAAAAAAAGATTCATGAAAACCTGCATATATCCTCTACCACTGAAACTTATATCAATTAACCTAATTAACAGTACTTCAGGTGAAGTATTCATCCATGAATGGATGATAACTGTGTGAAATTACAGAATGCCCTTCAAATGATCGCCTTTGTTCTATGAAACCTGTATCTGTTAATCTGATTTTGAACTTATGTTTACTAAAACAAAAGGTATGCCTAATGAATCTTGATTATTTTAAAATGCAAAATACCAGCAACATAAATTTCATTATATATACACATGTGCATCTGTGTATGCATATACATATACACACACACACATACAAATATGTAGACATAAATCCCTTGAAATGTTTTCAGGAAATCCTTCCTTGAATAATAAATGAAAAACTTCACATTAATAATTGTATATAAAGCTTTTAGTAACAGTACATATGCACTGTCAAAATTGTACTAGTAGACTATGATGTCAAAACAGACGTTTCAAAAGCACAAACTGGCAGTTTTTCTCAACACAAAAGTTTTAAAGTATTAAGAATGGATTAAATTTTAATGTTCAGAATAATATGTTCAAACCTGAGTGTATTAAGACTAAATGTACTTGACAATTGAATGAATTAAGCCTAAAAACATTTCTCTAAGAAACCAGTGGTCCATTTAACCATTTGATGAAACATTATTTTAATGACTTGTAAAGGATAGTACAGTATATTGAAATTCCACTTAGTGTTACTGAAATATTCTATTAAATGACATTGCTTTGTCTAAATTTCCTCCAGAAAAATCTGTTAGCATTTCTTAAAAGTCCCTCAGATTTGAGGGAAATTCTAAATTAGGACAGTTTTCTCTCCAAATAAATATGAATGATACTGAGTATTTTTGTTTAAAGAATGATGTGATTTTTCAGCATGGAATACAGAAATTAAGTATAGGATAAATCTTCAATCTTCCCTAAGGTTTCAAGAAATAACAACAGCCAATCAGAGGGGTTAAAAAGGTATTTGGGGGCCTTTTTTTTCGTAGCTCTATATTTACAAATACTCATATAAACCTTACCGTGGGGTCACTTTTAGTTACCATCTCCCCTTCCCCATTTTTCATTAATCTACCCTAATTCTCACCTTTAATATCTAACAGATACGTTTACAAAAGTAACAAAACACATACAGTACCCAACATTAAATGGTCAGTGAAAGAAGACAAGCAGTGTTCATTTTGTTTTAAAGTGGAAGAGACTAGAAATAAAAACAATAGTTGAAGGCAAAGTTTGACATTCTATAAATTTATAAAAGAGGATATATGGATGAAATTTGGTTAATTTCAAAAGGCACCTCGAGGCTAAAGGCTTTTTGTACTCCTTTCATCAATCAAAAAGTAACACGCTTTTATTGCTATTCAAGTAGCAAAGGAAAACTCTACTCTCACAAACTTCAGTTCAATAGAGAAGAATCACCATTCATTAAGACTGAGATATGAAATTTGACTAAAACCGAAGTCTCCATGCACATATCAATGGAGCAACTTTCCTGTGTGCTTTCAAATTAATGAAATCGTGAAAGAAAAGTCACCATTTGCCATTGTGATGTTAATATGTCATTGAAGATCTCAGTTACTACACTAGGCACTGAAGTACCATTCTGGAGGGCTGTCCACTGTATAGAACATTTATGAATAGAAGGTAAGGACACTCTGATGATTCCCACGAACTAGGAGGATTGGTGGTAGGTCCTTAGATAGAGCTTCTAACCATGCCATGTAGAGCGCGCTAGACACAGCACCTTTCCGTGCAACTGGGAGACTCCTAGTATCAAAAAGAGAGAGAAAAAAAACCTGAGCAATGCATTTACAAAATAAAATGTAGCAAAGTTTATAAAATAGATTACAGTAACTAGAAATTACTATAATTACAGAATATTTCTGAGTGAAGGAGAATTCTGCATATAGAATAACAGCTACAGTCGTGTTCCTTAGCAATGGACACACATTTCTTAGAACTTATTGTTAGGCAATTTTGCCTTTGTGAAAACATCAGGGGAGTACTTACACAAACCTAGATTGTATAGCGTACTACACATCTAGGCTATGACACAGCCTGTTGCTCCTAGGCTAGAAACCTGTACAATATGTGACTGTACTGAATACCACAGGCAACTGTAACATGATGGTAAGCAATTGTATATCTAAATATAGAAAGGGTACAGTAAAGATATGTTTTTTCTTTTTTTTAGAGAGATGGGGTCTCAATACATTGCCCAAGCGGGACTCAAAACTCCAGGGCTCAAGCAATCCTCCCACCTTAGCCTCCCTAGTAGCCAAGACTACAGGTGCACACCACCATGCCCAGCTTAACATATAGTATTATAATATTATGGTACCACCATCATACATGCGGATATACAAGACTCTAATCTTTCAACAGAAGACTTTTAAAAATTTGTTCATAAGAACAGTAAATAAATATTTCGATAAACCAGAGTACATTCGGTATCTAACACTAAATCCTAGATTTACCCTTCTTCAATAAGAATAGAATTCTTTTAGGTGAAAGGTATGTTTACTATCAAAATTTAAAAAATAGAAGCTATATATGGATAAATGCAATTTTTATCTTCTCTTATATCAGTTTTAATTTTTTTGAGATGGAGTCTCCCACCGTCACCCAGGCTGGAGTACAGTGGCATGATCTCTGCTCACTGCAACCTCTGCCTCCCAGGTTCAAGTGATTCCCCTGCCTCAGCCTCCCAAGTAGCTGGGATTACAGGCACCTGCCACCAGGCCCGGCAATTTTTTGTATTTTTACTAGAGACAGGGTCTCACTGTGTTGGCAGGCTGGTCTTGAACTCTTCATCTCATGATCCACCCGCCTCGGCCTCCCAAAGTGCTGAGATTACAGGTGTGAGCCACCACGCCTGGCCTCAGTTTTAATTTCTATTTTTGAATGGTAGTAGCAGTGACCAGTTGCTGTATAAACTTTTTCTCTAAATTTCAATGTTGTAATGTCTCTTCCATTACAGGTATTTCATTATCATCAGCATAACTTAAAAGTTTCTGATATATTAAATGTTTGTTGTTAAACTAACAAGCTTTTGGTAGTTTTTTTCATTATTTGACTCTTTGTGTGTGTGAGGGGAGGCCTGAGTTTTCCTATCTAAGGACACAGGCTCCAGAACTGAGAAAATGTGGGTTCAAAGAATATCTAGTGTTGTTTAGTAGAGGAAAAGCCAAAGTAGACATTCAGCATCTGTATTTAACTCAAGGACAACGTGTCTGTATGTAAAAATTTGTGTGTGGGAAACATAAGAATGGGAATACAGACTGAAATCACTATTCAAATTTAATCTTCCGAATAACTTTTTTGGGGTTATTTTCAAGATGAAGCTGTCTGGGGTACAAATTTTAACATAGGATCCTCCTATCCCATACATGCTTAATGGCTATGCTGTAGTGTTCACCAAAATAAGGAATTTTGAAAAGGTGAGAAGAAAGGTAAACAAAAGGTTCCAATATAACCTATCATGATAAAAAAACTACTTGAGATTCATATAAGCTTAAAGTTTTTCTCTGTCTTTCTCCATATGCTTAAAGCATAGTATATTTTTACAAGTTTGTTTTTCCCTCCTGATAACCACTAAGTCAATATGGGTGTTACATAGATATGTAGTTGGAATAGAAACTAATTCAAAGCATATTATCATAAATTAGCAAGAAAATCTTTATAAAGACATTACTTACATGACAATAATATTAGCTGTGCTTGAATGTTCCTTTAACAATTCATTTAACCTGATCTGCCGGTATGTCTGAAATGAAACAGGAGAAAGTCATTCCTAGATCCTATGGAAATTAGAATTTAGCATGGTCCATAAAACTACAAGGAATTAAAAAGAAACTCAAATGATTTTTTTAAAAATGCTTTCTGCTAATCTCATATAAATCTAATTTGAGGTAGAGTTCATTTATACAACTGACCCCTCCCATATCAAATTGAAGTTCTTAGTTTTTATGTGGGAAGTATTTTTAAAAATTAAAAATTATACTATAAAAGATTAATGACAAGGAAGCAGAAGAGAGAGAATACCTTGGTCTTATAAAGTTCAAGCTCATTATCTGTTATACGCCATGGTTCATCTTCTTTCATTTTATCTGCAATATCTTGCTCTTTATCATCTTCATGAAGTCTGTATGGCTCAATCATTTCATCAAAAGCTACAATACTTTAAAAAACAGAGAGAATACTGACAACTAATCTTATTTTAAGTTACGTAACAGCAGAATCTTAAATACTAAATTATAACTTACATAGTTAGTGCCTCTCATTTATTATGCTCCTCTCCATACTCCAACACTAATAATCACTTTGGCAATTTATTTTGAAAACAGCAGTTTCTAGTCTCTCAAACTGATGAGAAAATTAGAACCCATATGGACAGTATAGATTCTGCATCCCTAATTTAAAATCCAAAATGCTTCAAAATCTGAAACCTTTTAAGCACCAATATGATGTTCAATGGAAATGCTCACTGGAGCATTCTGAATTTCTGAATTTTGGATTAGGGATGCTAAACCAGCATGTATAATGAAAATATTTCAAAATAAAAATAATCTGAAATCTGAAACACGTGTGGTTGGTCCCAAGTATTTGGGATTAGAAATCTCCAACCTGCAATAAAATTGCACTTTTAACTGCTAAAGCTGATCTCCTTGTATCTAACCTCTCCCACTATGGCCATTTTCTCTCAACCTAAATAAATTTTACCGTAGTACCCAAAATTATCCCTTTGAGCAATAAGTCAAATTGTGTTACTCCTCTGCTCAAACACCCAAAGGTTTTCCCAGTTATCAGTGAATAAAAGTAGTGTAAAAAAAAATGTACTAGAACATTTTGAAGGGGAAAGGACACTAAAAATTTAAGAAAATGCAAAATTAATTCCTATATCCAAATATACTTACCAGTAAAATAACATGAATGGCATTCTAATCCTCTATGAACATGAAAAACATATTTTTCAGTATCAAATCTAGTATGAAGCAGCCGGTATACATTGTTTTTACAACAGAAGCAACTCCCCCTGATTACAACCTTACAAACTGTAAAGCTATAACTTAAATCCTCTGTGAATATTGAAAACTCTTTAGATTTTGTTTAATATCTGCTACATGCATGCCTACTATCAATACTAGATTTTTAAAATACTGACTTCACATGTAATTAATAGCAGGAAAAAAAAATCTCTGGGTAATTAAGTTGAATCTGTGTCTGAGTATGCCATCTATAAAAGGATCAGAAATTTGTAGAGTAACTTACTTTTCTTTCTTTGGTTTGGTATTGATATCTCCTAGGACCATAATATCAGAGAAGTCTATCCGGAACTTGCTAAGCAAAGTAGCCATCCTACAACAAGAATAAACAGAATTAAGATACAAGTATTTTTATTCAGAATCCATATATCTGAAAAGCATGATTTATAGAAAAAGTCAGTTTATCATGTGCATAACAATGTCCATTTGAATTAATTTACACCATTCATTCACAAAGTAGACTTAAATTCACTGAGTAGAGACTACTGTTACATTCTTTTACTTTCTCTGAATCTCTCCTTTGTACTGAGTAATGGACAAAGAAAGACATTAATAATGAGATTTAAATGGCAGCTAATGTTTCTTAAGTTAATTTTAGTCAAATTACATTGATAAGTACATAGATTTCAATAAAAACTAGTAGACTAGTTTTGGATTATTTTTGGATCATTCTTTGATCCAAGAAGATTTATTTTTGGATTATTTCTTTTTGGATTATTCTTTCATCCAAGAAAAATGCTTATCTCAGGGCCCAAATATAACCTATGGGCCACACTGAAGATATAGCTGATGGCAGATTCAGTTCATAGTATCATGGGGGAGGAGGGAATTGGCACAGGACATAGAAAATCCGCATCAACAAGTCTGATTTTTCAGTAAATACCTTTCTGAAGCCATAGTTGACAATGAAACACTGGTGGTAACAACAGAAATGCTGAAGTGCACATACACACAAAAAGCAATTAGCAAAATGCAATTTTACTTGTAATAAAAAATGTTTTTAAACTGAGATATGAGAAAACAGATGTGCTACAGGTTTAACTATTAAATTTATTACTAGTATTTCTTGCATAATTCACTATTAGAAATAAATAAACACCTAGTTGAATTCCAGGATCTATCTACTAAGTGCCTATTATAAAACATGCTAAACATCACAGGGCCCACAAAACTCAAATTTAAGAAAATAATACCAGCCAGAATGTGATGAGTGGTAAGCATCAAGTATATTGTGATTCCAGAAAGAAACACAACTAGATTGGTGGGGAGATAAGTGGGGAAAAACAGGGAAGTCACTATGAAGAACTGAGCTGGATTTTAAAGAATGCAGTAAAGAGATAAAAGGAGAGGCAATTGAAGAGCTATTTACAGTAGAGAGATGAGAGTAGGCAAAAGAGTAAAAAGCCTGAAGTCACATGCATGTTTAGGGCAAATGGAAAAGTGTACTGAAGTATAAGGCATACTGGGGGAAATAGAAGAATAGAAAATGAATGAGAAGACAGATTGTCAAGGGCCTTGACTGCTACATTATAACAATTAGATTTTCTATGGCAGGTAGCAGAGAAGTTGTTAAAGTATTTTGGGTAGAGGAATGATATGGTCAAAACTCTGCTTTCTGAAAATAAAACTGGGTTTCGATGCTTCTAAGTACCCACGTCTTACCTTTGACCCATAATGTATACAATATACACATTAGGTCAAAGATTATGTACATTATGTACTCTGTACAATACATTCATTATAGGTCAAAGATAAAACAAGGGTATTTAGAAAGCAGGAGAGAAATAACTGAAACAAACTAGAACTGTGACAGTAGAGACAAAAGGAATACGACAGATGATGACGGCATCCTTCATTTTGTTGTCTGAAAGTCTACAACGTAATGTACCGCATATATAAATATGTAATGTTTGTACACTTTCTCCCTTGATTAAAAGAAAAAAGTTGCTTAGCATTTTAATGTTACAAGCATTTAATAAGGATCTTCTAAAATGCTAACATGTTAAAAAAAATTACATCTAAGTAAAATTAGGTATCTACTAAACATGAACACTAAAGAGAACAAGGTTAAAATTTTTAACTTCAGCAAAAAACAAAGCAACATAATTAGACATTTTCTGGGTTGTCCAATTTTTATCTTATCAAATTTATACTGCAGCAATGAAGTGCTACTAGATTAATGCCCTTCAATGTGAAATAAACTTACGCTCTCCGGTCATGGTCTATTCTGTTTATCTTTCCACCAATGAATACTCTGATCTTACAGTCTTTCCATTTTTTCTTGGTAGTCAAAAGGTAAGGTATCAATAAGGTCAAACCTAAATTATAAAAATATAATAAATCATTTACTAAATGCTAAGTTTCTTAATCAAGAACATTAATTCAATTTAGTCTTGAGAAACATGTTTACTACAACTCCATAAACAAAAGTCTTCTTTCTGTCCTTCCTTGATAATTCAGTCAAAAAGCCATTAGCAGACCTGAGCAAGAAGGGACTCCTAATGGAGTCTGAGCTTATTCAAGGAAGACAGCCAAATGGGATAGTGGCCTAGTAAAGTCAGGAGACTAGTCACGTACAACATGATTGAGAAAATAAGTGTTATTTATAGACCTTAGTGGGAGCTGTGTTTAACACTGGAGTGAGAAATACAAAAAGGGAGAAGCTGGACTGAAATTGGTTTTTGATCTCCATTTATATCTTCACACACACATTTACATGGAGTGCCTGGCTCCATACATTGAGAAGGCCCGGAAGCAGTGACACTCTAGTAGCCACAAGTGTATCTAATGCCCTGATCTTTGTTTCTAAACACTACTATTCAGTAAAAGGAACCAGCATTCCTTGGATCAAGGGTTACTTTCATGGCGTGAAGGGAAAGTGCAAAACAGTAAAACCAAGCCTGGAACATCTTCTTGTGTCAGAAAATAACTCAAAGAATGACTGGGACATGATAAATGGAAACAAATCAGCCTAAGGAGGATTCCACTGGTGAAATATGGGACAACTGGAACATCAAACCAAATAAAAGTAACAAATTATATCCTGGCATATTTTGGATATTAGACCCTGCCCAAATCTCATGATGAATTGTAATTAATCCCCAATCCTGAAGGTGGAGCTTAGTGGGAGGCGTTTGGATCTTGGATCATGGGGGTGGGTCCTCCAAGGTTTTGTGCTTTGTGACAGTTCTCATGAGATTGGATCATTTAAAAGTATGTGGCGTCTCTGTCTCCTCTCTATGTCTCTCTCATTCCTGCTTTTGTCATGTGATGTGCCTGCTTTTGCTTTGCCTTCTGCCATAAGTAAAAGCTCCCTGAGGCCTATCCAGAAGCTGAGTGATGTCAGCACCATGCTTGCGCATCCTGCAGAATCATCCGCTGATTAAACCTCTTTTCTTTATAAACTATGCAGTCTCAGGTATTTCTTCGAAGCAATAAAAGAGTAGTCTAATACATATCCCATTGAATATCAGTAAAATAGAAATCAATGAGTCCACACTGATAGAAATAAAGAGACAGCTCTTCCTTACAATAAAATGCCAACTAATAAATGAGGAAGAAGTGTTGGAATTGTAAAATCATCATCTGACAACCACAACAATAAATTTAGGGAAACATCAATGGATGCTAAAGATAGTGATGAAGGCTGCAAGAAAAATGATGTATTCACATAGTCTCAGAGTAACTCCCCTGTGCCATCCCCAATACCTGTAATTATAAAGGCAGAGGAAGATAACTTTTCAGTGAATAAACCTGATGAAAACCATAGTACTCAATAATTAAAGTTAATTTCACCAGTGATGGGACAAACCAATATCCTGTGCCATCTGATGAGATGTAGACAGAAGAGCACAGCATTACTTCTGTGAAATTTCTGCCAAAGATAGATAACCTAAAACTAATTATAATAAAACATAGGCCAAGCGCAGTGGCTTAGACCTGTAATCCCAGCACCTTGGGAGGCTGAGGTGGGCGGCTCACCTGAGGTTGGGAGTTCAAGACCTGCCCGACCAACATGGAGCAACACCGTTTCTACTAAAAATACAAACTTAGCTAGGCTTGGTGGCGCATGCCTGTAATGTCAGCTACTCAGGAGGCTGAGGCAGGAGAATCGCTCAAACCTGGAAGGCGGAGGTTGCGGTGAACTGAGATTGCACTATTGCACTCCAGCCTGGGCAGTAAGAATGAAACTCCATCTCATAATAAATAAATAAAATAAATACATAAATAAAACATTAAATAGCATTTCGAATTGGGTGACAGTCAACAAAAAGGTTGACAACATTTAAAAAAAAATGCTAAGGTCATGAAGCTCAAGGAAGTACAACTGAACAACCTCTGCGTTAAGCATACTGAAGAGACCAGACAACTAAATGCTGTGCCTGATTCTGAAATTAATCCTTTTACTTTTGGGAATGCTGGCAAAATTGGAATTGGGACTACGGGTAAAGAATGCATACCATTTCTTACTATTCTCACAATTTCAGTACATTTAAAATCATTTAAAAAAAATTAACAACCTTACCTCCATCATCAAAAAGCCACCAGACATCAATAGTATTCTTTCCTTGTTTTTTCTGAAACTGTGTACTAGCTTCAAGAAGCTTTTGGTCAGCTACATTTAAAGGCACAATAGGGCCTTTGGATTCTAAAGGATTAAGCAAAAAATAAAATGTAAGGAAAGTAAATGTTAAAAGCCCTTTGCTGAATGCCTATCATTTCCTAATTTTTGTATTCAGATGTTTATAATACAGACAATCGCATATGGCATCTACCATAAGCTTTCAGTTGTTTATAATAAAACTATACTTTATAAATGGCTACAGAGAAATAACTCTTTACAGTAGCTAAACCAATCAAAATTATCTGCCTAATTACTAATATATTCAAGCATTCTGAATGAATGTAAGAGAATCATAAACATCAATCAAAAATACATACTGGGCTCTAGATTTTGTGTTTTTTTTGAAAAGCTGTTTTAGTCTAACTGGACACATCACGTTTACACCTGTTCTGTGAAACTATTTCTTTGGTAATCTGGTATCTCAATAATTTAAAGCTCAAAACTTTTTAAAAGACAGTTGTTATCTGTAATATAAATGAAAAATGGGAGTTGAAGACATACTAACATATTCTTACAATTATCACAGTGAAACCGTAGTCTAAGGAAAGACTCCCTCATCTTTACCTATGTTTTGTCCCCAATATGTGACATCCAATTCTAAAGCCATATAACCACATCTTTCTCTGAACTACAGAAAGATGGTGGGAACTCCTTGGAAGGGCACCCATTTGCTGCAGGCCTGAGAACAATACACCAAGGAGTTCCCATTTATATTCCCAGGAGTTAAAACAAAACAAAACAAAACAAAAAACAGCACTGATTCCGTGAGCAAGCAAATGACTATTATGAAACTCCTACACCAAAATTTTAAAAGCAGAAATCCATACAAGGACATCTGATCACTTCTGTAGAATGTCACTTTTCATGCTGCTGTGATATATGCAAACATGACAAATGATTTTGCACGATGAAATAAAATGGCTACCAAACCACACTGCTCCATAACTCTCACCTCTATCTCCTTCTCATAAAATTCATGTATGTTGACATGACTGTGTATCTCCCAAACGCAGCACGACTGTGAGAAATATTGTAATTTTTGAAATGAAAAATATATTAGTATCAAAATTGAGGACTTGGCTGGGTACAACTGATGGTAAAGGATGCAAGTGACACTGCAAATAAAACCTACTTCAGTGTCCCTACTTATCATCTAAACCATGCAGTTTAAATTAAAAAAAATAATAATACTACTACTGGCTGTCTGGGTCTGAATATTTCAGAAATGCTATGATGATTTAAAGGAATTTGTCTGTGATATAATGCCATTTCCTGGGAAGATTTAACTCTTTAGTTAGACTAATGATAATTTTTCTAATCTGCATTTATAGAACTGTAACATCACCTCACCATGGAAACAAAAAGTAAGGTTAAAAAAAAAGGAATAAGGTTGGAGTTAAAGAGTTTACAGTATGAAAGAGGGATTAAAATAAAATGATGAAAAATGCCTGCCTTTTTTCAACAGTGGTTGAGTTGGAGTCTTGCCATCCTCTTCCTCATCTAGATTATGTTTAAAAAACACAAAAATAAGTTAATTGCCTTTATATTAATAAAATAATGAAAATGTAACTAGAGCACATTTATAAACAAAATATAGTATGAAGTAACAGCCCACTGAAGAATAATCAAGACTGAAGATTAATATTTTCTGCAGAATGTTGAAGCTTTTAAAAAGCAAACATATCTGAGACCCCTCCCCTATAGGATGACTAACACTCCTAAATTTAATTCCTATAAAATTTTTCTTAAAATTTCAGCATATTTTAAAAACTTTTATACTTTCATACTTGAAATAAGTTGAAAAGACATTGAACTGTGGCTTATAGAGTGTAAATATGACATTAAAAACTGATATTGCAGATAATATAAAAATTTTAAACGTGCCACTGCATCATCATGCAAATGACTGAAGAGCAATTTTAGAAACATTTAATGGATATTTGTTATTTGTAAAAAATTAATCACCACTTGAAATATTAAGAAATTTGATCAGAGACAGAACTATTTTGCTTTAGGTAAAATGCCAGGTTATACAGGAGTGATTTTTCTCAAATATATAAATTTATATATATATATGTATGTATGTGTGCATATATTAATCCATTTATATTTAAAGATATCTATAAATATTTTTCTGGCATTAACAATTTTCCCAATCTTATTTTATTCCCTTAATATAAGTTTGTATTATAATATTTGTTTACGACATATAAAACTCTGGACTTGGGACAAGACAGAGTATACTGCAGTGAGTTCTGGAGTTATACTGCAAGATTGCAATCTTACCTCTACTTGTTTTACTAGCTGTGTGAGCTTTAGTTACTGAACTTGCTTTTCTCTATTGTAGAAAGAGTATTAGCACCTACCTCTTAAGCTTGTTATACTAATGCAAGTATTAATGCACTGAGCTCTGTGCCTGGCAGAAAAGTATTTAGACGGTGTTCTTTTTGACTCCTTGCATGTTGTATAGTTCAATAACCAAACAGACACAACTAAATACTGTGGACTTATAATAACTACATTCTAATGTCTCTAATTCTGAAGACGTTTTAAAATGTATAAACTTTTCTATAGTATCTATGCTGCTAACTTTGAGAATAACTAACTACATAGAAAATAAACACAAAATAAAGCAAATGCTAATTTCTTGAACTCCTGACCTCAGGCGATCCACCTGCCTCAGCCTCCCAAAGTGCTGGGATTATAGGCGTGAGCCGCAGTGCCCAGCCTAGCAAACGCTAATTTCTTAAACTTGTAATGAAAAAAGAATCAATTATATTTAATTTTATAGCATTCAATATTGTTCTTATAAAGAGATACTTAAATTTGTCTTTGATAAAGTTATAAATATAACTACTGATATTCTGCATTCACTTAAAATAGCTCAGAAACGTTAAGAGAATCTCGACATTTAAAAAAAATTATAAATGAAGTTAAAGGCATTTAGATTTTTATAATAAAAAGGTAAATAGAAATGTACTGACCCAGTTTCCTGTTCTATAAAAATAATAATTTCATAAGATCATAACATATATTATTAGCTAATGTATGGGTAACAACCACTATAATGTGGGTGCATGGAGTAGATGCTTGATGTGTATTACTTCTTACCCTCCCATCAAAACTTCCCCTATTAATTCCTAACAGATTCTGTAGAAAAAGAATGTTTGAAACAAAAGAAAAAAACAAAAAACAGGAGATGAAAGAATGTATACTGCAAACTAAAATAAATGCTAGAACATAAGAACAGTTATCAGAATCAGTTTATAGAATTTTGAGGAAAAACAAAATAAATTATAATCAAGCCAACAAAGAACTGAAAAGGAAAATGGGTGTTTAACTAAACTTTAACTACTAATATTCTAAGCCAATAAGGTAAATAAGAAGGAAAGAAAATAAAAAGCAACATTACTGCTTCTAAGTAATATAGAAGAGATAAACTACACAGAGATATGATTGGTCCAAGGTTACAATTTCAGAAAAATAATGGGAAATATTTTGTAGGAATCAAAACTATGTTATGGTTTGATGATTTACAGCATAGATTTTTTTCTTGTTGCGTGTCAGCTGGGAATAGGACAGATGGAGATACTAGACTGAATAGAGGTAGGAGAGTGAGGGTGGGAGAGTAAGATTTGGAAGTCATCCCTCTTTCCTTCTCAAACATGACACATATTTGTAGATGAAATTATGTGAAAATCTCATGAGTCTGTTACTTTAAAATTACCATGTTGTTTCCAAATTCAGATTTAACCTATGCTTCAAATTAAAATGTTTTCTTTAAAGCAAGTATAAATAAAAACACAGAGGCCGTATTAGTAAATAATTGGCATGGTTTCTGTTTGATGATCTACTCTAGTACCTTAAAACAGCTAGTCATTCTGTAGCCATTTTTGAAAGCCATAAATTTTACCTGACCAACTAGAAATGACCAGTTTGAGAACAGGTTATTTTTTATAAGACATATATTATAATTAAAAATGTCTCCCAAATTAAAACATTACTAAGACTTATTGTTTGAATGAAAATTACCTTTGTGTGTAACAGGTTTTTCACTGAGTGGTTTGGAAGTATCTAAATCGGATATTTTACTATACTCCACACTTACTACCACATCCTTGGTGCCAGGAGATTTCTCTTGTGATGACAGTAATTCTTCTGTAGACATAAAAGTATTTAAAATAGTATCTAAGTCATATTTTAACTGTTAAATAAGGCATTATGGTTTAATAAACTATTATGAAAACATAAGTTTATTATAAACGACTTATTTAAAAAACTATGATAACCTGTTTGAAATGACCATTCACTTAAATACATAAACCACAACTCAGTTACAGGTTGAGTATCCCTGATTTGAAAATCTGAAACTTTTTACATGCTTCACATGATTCTCAAAGGAAATGCTCATTGGAGCATTTCAGATTTTGGATTTCTGGATTAGAGATGCTCAACTGGTAAGTACTGTGTAATGCAAATATTCCAAAATCAACCTCCCCCTTCCAGATTCTGAAAAACTTCAGGTTCCAAGCATTTTCTATAAAGACACACAACCTGTATTTGAATTAAAAGCTGGAGAATTAGTAAGGAGTACAATTCATAGAACAGTAGAATCTGGCAGACAGTAATACATAGTATGTGAATCTATTCTGCTCTGAACGTCAGTTACATACATAAAAAATGTAAAATGTAACAAATGTTCATAGATATGTAAGAAGACAGACAACACTGAAAAATTCTATCCAATACTATAAAACCAAGACCGTGAAATAGAGTCTTCCTAAATTAATGGTGAAAGTACCATTTCTTCATTTTAAAGTAGTTTCTTCATTTTCTCTTTTTGTCAGAGTTAGTAAATATTTGGCTTCCATCATACAAAAATGTATCACAAAGACAAATATAATATGAAATTGATAGCCTGTCCAATTTATTTCTCTTCATTTACACAAATCCTCATCACTTATTTGTGTAAATAAAGAGAAGCAAAAGAAACTACATGCCAGTACTTTGCTAAGAGCTCATAGGCCTTAATCTCCTTTTCAATCTTAACAACCAACTTGTAAGGTAGATACATTTTAACAGATAAGGAAACCGAGGCTTGGAGTCACCAAATTTGCCCAGGCTACAAAACACCTAACAGAAAAGGCTGAGATTTTTAAAAGCAGATTTGCCTGACTCCAATGCCTATGCACTTAATTCCTATGCCAAGTCAAATTCCTATTTTAAAACTTAACGATGAATAATAAGGCATTCAAAAACATATAATAATGCTTATAAATACATGAAAATACTTTTTAAAAGTTTCAATCACATTCAAACTTCAATAAATGATAGAACTATATCATTTATTTGCCAAACTGTGATACATGAAAGGGAACACTACTATCTGTGTGAACAGGTACTCTAAAGCTCAATTCCAGAATTGGAAGAAGAAATAACTGAAGAAGAAATAACAGCAAGAAATAACTGAAATAGCATTTTGCCAAACCTATTCCAGATTGCTGAAAATGTAGATTTTGGTTGCACGGATAAAGACCTCAAAGTGTTCCTTTCAAAACTGCAGACTGCCCTTTAAGGGGCAGAAAGAGGGAAGATTTAAACAGTTTAAATACAGAAGCAGATACCTCTTATGTATTTTTAGGCTTAGTTCCTTCAGATGATTTGGTTAATTAACTGATAAGGGTAATATGTTAGATATGTAGACTTTCTTAAGCTTATGATATTTCTTAAACTACCAGAAAATCTTCAGAAGATATAAAAATTTTCATGGGTGATCCACTTGCCTCAGCCTCTCAATGTGTGGAATTATAGGCGTGAACCACCACTCCCTGCCATAGTTTTTATAAAGTTGGCAAAAGTAGTAATTATACCTTACTTAGGGTTTAGTCTTCACTTTAAAAGTTACACACTATATTATTTTATAATTATTTACATACTATTCTTGATATGTCAAAATTATACAGTAATGACAGGAGACAAGTATACAGTGGGAAGTAGAAAGGGGGAGCACATAGGGAGACCTTTGCAGTGACAGAATAGCACTGTACCTTTTTTTTTTTTTTGCTTGCAACGAAATATTTATTCAGTAAATTTAATTCAGCCAGTTCAGCTAATATTAACGTGTGAAAGGGTGTTTTTTCTAGAAAAGAGCTTCCAGAACAAAGAATGTGTACTGAAGATAAGGTAAAATCTTTAATTTTCTAGAGTGCTTAGAGGCAAAGCTTCCAGTATTTGCACTAAGATGACTCTATCTCATTCAAAGAGGGTCCTGGTGAGCCATTGGGAAACAGGCCACCACTGAAAAAAAAATTTTTTTTATTGTACTTTAAGTTCTGGGTTACATGTGCAGAACATGCAGGTTTGTTAAACAGGTACACATGCGGCATGGTGGTTGGCTGCACCCATCAACCCATCATCTATATTAGGTACTCCTAATGCTATCCCTCCCCTAACCCCCACTCCCTGACAGGCCCTGGTGTGTGATGTTCCCCTCCCTGTGTCCATGTGTTTTCATTGTTCAACTCCCACTTACGAGTGAGAACATGTGGTGTTTGGTTTTGTTCTTGTGTTAGTTTGCTGAGAAGAATGCTTTCCAGCTTCATCCACGTCCCCGAAAAGGACATGAACTCATCCTTTTTTATGGTTGCATGGTATTCCATGGTATATATGTGCCACATTTTCTTTATCCAGTCTATCATTGATGGGCATCTGGGTTGGTTCCAAGTCTTTGCTGTTGTGAACAGTGCCACAATAAACATACATGTGCATGTGTCTTTACAGCAGAATGACTTATAAACTTTACAGTAATGGGATTGCTGGGTTAAACGGTATTTCTGATTCTAGATCCTTGAAGAATCTCTACACTGTCTTCCACAATGGCCGAAATAATTTACACTCCCACCAACAGTGTAAAAGCTTTCCTATTTCTACACATCCTCTCCAGCATTTGTTTCTGAATTTTTAGTGATCACCATTCTAACTGGCACAAAATGGTATCTCAATGTGGTTTTGATTTGCATTTCTCTAATGACCAGTGATAATGAGCTTTTTTTCATGTTCGTTGGATGCATAAATGTCTCCTTTTGAGAACTGTCTGTTCATAACCACTTTTTGATGGGGTTATTTTTTTTCCGATAAATTTGTTTAAGTTCTTTGTAGATTCTGGATATTAGCCTTTCGTCAGATGTGTAGAGTGCAAAAATTTTCTCCCATTCTTTAGGTTGTCTCTTCACTCTGATGATATTTGCCTTTGCTGTGAAGGAGCTCTTTAGTTAAATTAGATCTCATTTGACAATTTTGGCTTTTGTTGCCATTGCTTTTGGTGTATTAGTCATGAAGTCTTTGCCCATGCCTATGTTCTGAATTACGGTATTGCCTAGGTTTTCTTCTAGGGTTTTTATGGTGTTGTGTTAGGTCTTACGTTTAAATCTTTAATCTATCTCGAGTTGATTTTTGTATAAGGTGTAAGGAAGGGATCCAGTTTCAGCTTTCTGCATATGTCTAGCCAGTTTTTCCAGCACCATTTATTAAATAGGGAATCCTTTCTCCATTGCCTGTTTTTGTCAGGGCTGTCAAATATCAGATGGTTGTAGGTGTGTGGCGTTATTTCTGAGGCCTCTGTTCTGTTCCATTGGTCTACATATCTGTTTTAGTACCAGTACTATGCTGTTTCGATTACTGTAGCCTTGTAGTACAGTTTGAAGTCGCGTAGCGTGAGGCAATGGTGGTTACACAAACGAACACATAATAAGTGCCACAGAACTACACAACCACACACAAGTGTTTGTAAAACTGCTGAAATCTGAAAAAGGTCTGTGGGTTGTTTCAATGTCAATTTCCTGGCTTGGATATAGTACCTTAGAATAAGGAAAGATGTTACCATTGGAAACTGGATGAAGGGTACAGAGGACCTCTCTACTATTTTTTGCAACTTCTTGTGAATCTATAAATATTTTTAAATTAAAAAATGTTTTTAAAAAAACATTTATCAGGTCTGCTGAAGATAGAGAATATTACAACAACATTTAAGCTTCTACCATCAATATGACTCTATATAAAGCATATTTTTATAAATATGAAAATGTCTAATGATTTAGTGGTCATTTAAAAGTTTTGCCTCAGACTATTTTACTTATGTCTTTAAAAAATTTGGCTTAAGCGTATGCTTTGGATTAAATTTTAGTCTCTCCATTAATAATCACTAACCATCATCCAGGCTGGTACAAAGAGAAAATGCAAACTTTAGTGGAGCCAAATGTGATCTTAAAATGCCATAGAGAAAGTCCATGACATATAGTAATTATTAAAAGTAATGAAGAGTTTGTGAGAATGTAATTTTCTAATAAAGTAGTTTGCATTTTTTAAATTAAAAACTTATTTCAAACAAATTACCTTGTCCTTGAAGATGAGATATATCCAGACCTTCTTTTAGGCGAATAACCACTACTCCATATTGTATGTCAAAGGCATCACTATAAAAAAAAAACAAACACAATATTTGTGTTATCCTCTATAAAGATAATAGATGATCTCTAAAATTATTTTCAGCTTTAAATGACTGAATTTTTAAAACATGCTTTGAAAATCACTTGAGATATGTGTTAGTTTCAAATCCCACAATATTCTCTTTTTCTGTAATACCACTGAAAACTACTTTTTAGATCTTTGCAGTATTGACATTATACCTACAGCTGCCATTTAAAGCAGCAGCAGTATTTTTATTCTACTAGGTTAAATTATAGAAAAACTACTTTTGGAATGCCAGTACATTGATATTTGAGCTTATACCATTAAAACCAAGAGAAATACATGAAAACACACACACACACACACACACACACACACACACACACACACCCACCCACCCCACAGATGCTACCGCGAATGACAGCAGGTTGCAGGATATGAAGAAATTATTTTTGAAAGGATTGAGGGAATTTTAACAAAAATTTTTAATTTTTACAAAACTGGTTTGAACAGTAGTTCAAAGATTTTATATACATCTGCAAATATATATTTACCTCTCCCTTTCATTTTTAAAAACATGAATGGGTGCATCTTATACATACAAAAAACACATTAAAATCTAAGACAGCTTTAAAACCAGACTTAAACCCTAGAATCTCAGTCATGAGCATACATCTTCATTTTAACCCAAGTTTTTTTCAAATCTACTAATTTTAAATTCCAAATGTCATGTTGTTCTCCCAAAATGGTAGCAGGCTTAACTTTCATCTTTAATTATTATTATTCATTGTACAAGTAGTAAGTATTCACTATAGACATAAAAACAATAACATATTAAGATACAGCTATATGAAATGAAAAGGCTAAAATCTAATAAAATAATCAAGTTATTACTCTTACTGACAAATGGAAGAATGTGTTCAGGATATAATATGTGGTTATAAAAGGTCTTTTGTTGTTTTTAAATCATGGAGAGACAATTTGGCCATATTCCTATGATGAGCTAACTAAAGCTAAATGAGTCACTGGAGAAAGAAATTTAAATAGCATGTTAATCTTTCTCAGCTGTATCTTGAAAGATCTAATTAATACTAGAGAAGAAATAACTGTAAGTATTTTTAAAATTGGTTAATACATTGACTAAATCAAAATCAATTTCTTTAAAGCCAGGAATGTAAGTTTACTTTGGATTAAACAAATAAATGTTTTTGTTATAAGCTATAAAAACTGATTTGCAGCTTCAGATCTAATATACTGTTAATAAAAACACAGTATTTAAAGCTTACCTCAATTGCACAAGGTATTTAAAATCACAGCTAAAACATTAGTGGAAATGCCACAAAAATGAGCAGTGTCACTGCTTTGAAACTGCTATTATTTTCTAAAACCAGAAAGCAGTATTTTACCTATCCTTTAATTGCTGTCTGATGTACAGGAGTAATGTTTAGGGTAATACTCTACTTTCAGAACACTCACTCACTTTAATCACTACAAGGTCAGAGTCCGAAAGATCCCTTCCAGTGTTCCATTATGAGCAACTACAACTAATAATGTGACAGGCATATGAAAGAATTTGTAAAAATGTCACTTTTTGTATTTTTTAGGATAATTACTTCATTCTCACTGCTCTTGGATCTTGAGAGAGAAAAAGCATAGCCCATAGCTCACGGGTTTCATGGCTCATGGTCCACATTATTTAATCTTTCTGTCCCTGATCCCTATATATACAGAATACAGAATTAGCCACAATGAGGTTCTGCTTACAAAAAAGTTAATAAACCCAAAGCTTAACTGTAGTGACAACATGCAACAAATCAGCAGTTTTAATTTTACTAAAACTATTTAACAATTAGTTGGGAGATCTTGTTTATCATATATGTTACTAATCCATATAAAGAGATCATTTAAAAAGTAGAGTATGAGATCCAGCTGCTTCCTCAAAGACTTTTCAAATGTCACTAATAAAACCCTCATATGTGGGATGGGCAAATATATGTGGTTATAGGCAAAGATACAACAGGAGTTCCAGTAAGGAAGTAAACCCAGTGACTAAAGGGTTATCAGATCAAAATTCATAGAGAAAATAGGACTTAAACTTTAATCTTAAAGCTACTTTGCAAATAGAACTTTTTTTTTTTTTTAAGAACAATTGTAAGGAGACAGTTCTATTTTACCAGTGCTTAGGACAAGAAAAAAACTACACAAATCAACTACGGCATAGTGGAGACGGAATGCTCATCTTCAGTATAAACAAGATAAATAGGTTAGGCAAAACTTAGAATAATAGGAAAAGAAGTACTTTTCAAGCTTAAGAAGAAAATCTGGCAAAAAAAAAAAAAGGTTTTATTCTTTTATTAAATAACTCACTTAGTTTCAAAAAGCATGTGGTAGATTACATTAAACAGATACAGTCACAAAAATCCACAAACAGAATACAATCAGAAAGACAAACTAGCAAAAGAATAAAAAAGAACGCACTAGACCAGCGGTCCCCAACCCCCAGGTCATGGACCAGTAGTGGTAGAGGCCTGTCAGGAACCGGGAGGACTGCACAGCAAAAGGTGAGCCATGGGCAGGCGAGCATTACCACCTGAAGTACAATCCCTGGCAGATCAGCAGTGGCATTAGTTTCTCAAAGGAGTGCAAGCCCTATTATGAACTGCATGTGTTAAGGAATCTAGGTTGCGTGCTCCTTATAAGACTCTAATGCCTGATGATCGTCAACTGTCTCCCATCACCCCCACACTGAACTGTCTAGTTGCAGAAAAACAAGCTCAGGACTCCACTGAGTCTACATTATGGTGAGTATGCGATAATAGAAATAAACTCCACAATAAATGTAATGCTCTTGAATCATCCTGAAACTACAGCCCCCCTGCCACCCATGTCTGTGGAAAAATTGTCTTCCATGAAACTGATCCCTGTGGTTGGGGACTGCTGTACTAGACAACCCAAAAAATGGAAGTTAACTCAAACTTAACTCTTCAAGGTGGTAGAAAAACAAAACATATAAGTACATTTAAATAAAATAAATGCAAATAACTTAATGAACCAAATGATTAACTGCAAAATTTGTTTGGAAGTGGAACAAGACTCAACAGTGATAAAATACCCCTCCCTCAGCATATTATAATGACATAGTTTAGGAAGTGTTGGTGTGACATTCGGGAACTCTGCTCAGTAATAGCTGTAGGAAGAGGAAAAAGCTTACAAACTTAAATGAGAAGCCAGACTGCACACATGTATACACACACGTACATATGTATGTGTATATATATGCACGTATGTAAAAAGACAATAAAGATCAATAAAACATTTGTTAATAGATTAAAATCAATTTAAAGCCCAGATGTTTTGTGTGATTCTTTTCGTTCTTATGTTTCCATCAGCAGAGACTACATGAGAAACAGGAAAAATTAGGGCAAGCTTTTAAAATTAAAATTTTCTCAATGAACTAAATTACTGAATTAAAAAGATACTTACTGAAATAAGTTTATATACATATCCACATCCCTCATATCTGCTTGCAACCAATCTTTCTTAAATCCAAGGACAAGTGTGTTTGGTTTCATACGACCAAGACCAGCAGCCTAAAACACAGGGTAAATACAACTTTATAGATATATTATTTTCAACAAAATGTTTTTTAAACTGATAAAACTGTTCTCCAAATTGACAGCCGCTATAGACACTCTTAGCAAAACTTCTTCAACATTCAATACATGGGTATTTACTTATAAATTACATACACTACTGCATTCATCATATTACTTATAATTAAACATACACAAAATTTTCAAGTGTTTGAAAATTTTAAATGTACATTTAAAATTCTTGAAAAATTCTAAATGTACATTTTTGCACTTTTATGATCTACCAAAATTTTCATATTTTTAATAAGAGAAATAAAATATAATCTTTTAAAAAATTATAATACAGTGGCATTCTCAGTTATGTATTTTGAAAGCAGCCATTAAAAACTACAAACAAAAGTCCAAATAGATGCAGTTCTGCACCACATCAATACTAAAATCTAAATTTGTTCTACCAATCATGCAAAAGTTTTTGCTGACATTCGGTTAGTTAATTTCCTTCCTCAATTGTTCCATCAATTAATTTTTCTTGCAACCTCATCAGGATTTGCAAGTCAATATGCTTAACAATAGGGAACTGGTTTCAGGATCTCCCTCCAGCCCTTCAGGATACCAAAATCTGCTAATGTTCAAATCCCTTATATAAAATGGCATAGTATTTGCATATAAACTACACATAACCCCCCTTATTCTTTAAGTCATCTCCAGATTACTCATAATAGTTAATACAATGTAAATAGTTACACTCTATTTTTAAAATTTGTATTGTTTTTGTTGTATTAATATTTTTTCAAATAATTTCAAGCCATGGTTTGTTGAATCTATAGGTGTGAAACCTGCAGAGGGCCAAAGTATCCCCCAAAGTCCACTCAATCTCTTATAATATTTTTAAACACATTAGAAAATTCTATTTCCAAGATTGTATGCATACACGGGTTTTAGTATTTTATTATAGCAAAAGTGAAATAACAAAAAATTGTCCTTTTAACTATTTTTAAGTGTACAATTCAATAGTATCAATTACATTTACAATGTTATATAACTAACACTACTATCTATTTCCAAATATTTTTCATCACCCCAAACAGAAATTCTATAACTATTAAGTAATAAATACCCATCGCCTTCTCCCTCCAACCCTTAGTAATATCTACTTCTCTATGAATCTGCCTATTCTAGATATTGTGTGAGTGAAATCACAGTATGTGTCCTTAGCATAATGTCTTCAAAATTAATCCATGTTGTAGCAGAACTTCGTTCCTTTTTATGGCTGAATATTTCATTTTACACACACACACGCACACACACACAAACACCCCATTTTTTTCATCCATTTATCTGTTGGGAGACACTTTTTGTTCATCCATTCATCTGCTGGGAGATACCTTTGTTTTTATCTTTTTGGCTATTGTGAATAATACTGCAATGAATATTTTTTATCTGTCCCTTTTGTTGCCCATGCTTTTGGTGTCATATCTAAGAATCCACTAACAAATCCAGTGCCATGAAGTCTTACCACTTGTTTTCTTCTAAGAGTTTTATGGGTTTTGCTCTCATATTTATGTCAGTGATTTAATTTTTATATATAGTGTGAGGTCACACTTAAGATCATTTGTGACATGCTAAAATCATTCATTGAAAAAAAAATCAAATACTTATCAAGTGTTGACCTGCCACTGGGGATAATTAGGACAGAAGAAATATCCCTAACTCTGTAAAGCTTACATCTCTTTTCAAAGTGTTCCATCCATATACACACTTCTTTCAAGAAGTAAATTCCACCCCTCACACTCAATATTAAAAGCACCTTTGACTTGAAGAGGCTTATAAAAATATTCATTTTAGTTTTTTTAAAACTATCTTAACCACATAGCATATTTTTAATTGGGGGGTGGGAAAGGAATTGGGAAGTAAAATAAAACCAAGAGTATTTTTAGGTTGACACCTTTTTAAAGAAGTAAGCCATAAGATAACCAGTACCTTCTTAATGGTACAAAATACTGTCAGAGCAACTTACACAAATTTGTTAAAATCCTAATAATTAAAGGGTTTTATTCTTACAAAATTAACAATAACATCTTGCTCTGTGTACTTATATGTTCAATTTTCTTATTGCAATAACTTTCCCTTGAATGATCGAAACTTCAAATGTATCACTCTCTTCCATAAATCCTTTGTAAATTCTAATCAAAGTAGCTATTCAGAGGTAATGTTTTCAGTGTCCAGATAACAATATGTTTATCAGAAGAGTAATTTACTATTGAAAATCTGTCTTCTCTGGAACATACTTCTTTACTAAGTGATAGGAATATCAGTTCTTCTTTGTGGATTACATAATTGATACCTATTTAGCAAAATGCAGTCATTTGAAGCCTATTACAAACATCACTAGTTTCGAACATTCCCACTGTGTTATTTCTTCAAATCTTTAGCAATGTTTTCTGTGCATCTTAAGCCAAAATTTGCTGACAAAAAAAACATTTAGTTTTGCTATTTAAAAATGAAGGTTTAAAACTGAGTTGACAATGAGGGGGCTATTGCCTTATAAAATATTAAGAGGGAAAAGGAAAATACAAATATACAAAACAAGAATATTAACAATGCTAATGTCCTTTTCTTAAAGAGGTCTTTAAGCAAGCTATTTAGTGATAAGATTGTCTCTTTTTAAAATAGTGAAGTCTTAGGCTGGGCATGGACGCTCATGCCTATAATACCAGCACTTTTTTTTTGAAAGACGGGGTTTCACCATGTTGGTCAGGCTGGTCTTGAACTCCCGACCTCAGGTGATCCGCCCACCTTGGCCTCCAAAGTGCTTGGATTACAGGCGTGAGCCACCATGCCCAGCCAATACCAGCACTTTGAGAGGCTGAGACAGGAGGATTGCTCAAGCTTAGAGTTCAAGACCAGCCTGACTGACATAGTGAAACCCCGTCTCTACAAAAATACAAAAACTAGCCAGGAATGGTAGTGCATGCCTATGGTCCCAGCTACTCAGGAGGCTGAGGTGGGAGGATCACTTGAGCCTTGAAGGTCGAGGCTGCAGTCAGCTACAGCTATTGTACTCCAGGCTGGGAGACAGAGTGAAACCCTTGTGAAAGCCGGATACTTAAAGCTAGTTTAATGATAAACAGATGCTTATGATTATAATTAGTAACTAAACAGAGGAGGGGACAGAGAAAAACTGAGGGTAAGTCTAGTAAAACAAATAACATCTAAAAACAGCATCTCTACAACTATATACAAAGTCACTGTAGAAACAAATTAATGTATAAAATTCTTTTGACAAAGGTAATAAACAACTAAAAACCATTTGATACTTTGTGTAACAGGTTTCCAAAACGTAGAAAGGGAAGAAAAATACTCTCAGTGGCAACTTACACTAAAAATTTCAGTTATTAGTTCTACAGAGACAACTGGCACCTATCTGTAATCATATTTCATACAGTTCCTCAGACAGTTCTGCTAGAAAGTCAGTCTCCCAAGTATCTTTCTCAAAACAATACTCTTCTATTTATCGTAAAACTTTGCCACACATTGATACAATTGCCATGGTCTACTGTGGTGAATATATTAGGTGGATGAGAGTAATTAGGAGGATGAATTCTAACTCCTGCCAAATTTACAAAAGAATCATTTATACCACAGAGACCTTCTATGGCAGTGATTCTTCAAGAATAGTCCCTGAACTGGCTCAGCAGCATCACCTCAAACTCTGCTGAAGTGCAAACTCTGGGCCCTCACCCCAAATCTGATTCATTCTTGGCTGGGGTCTAACAATCTGTGTTTTAACAAGTCTACTAGGTGATTCTGACGCATGCTGAAGTTTAACACCCACTGCTCTAAGAAAAACTTTTCATTCATTTCCTTCCTAAAATTTATTGCTTATATAAAGTGGTTATCAGAATGTTTCTATAAATTATACAAAAGCAGCAAGATTTACCTACCAGAAATAACCACATGACCCAGTGTAGCATTCTACCTAAAGTATTTCAATATTTCACATACAAAAAGGAATAAAGTATAAAGTAATAAACATTCATTCACCACCCAGTTAAAAAACATCAGAAACACAGTAAAGCCTCCAATGTATCTTCATGTTCTCTTTGTATTTTTTCTATGTATTCTCGTACTTAAGAATACATACATATAAAATTTACTAATTTTAAAAAAATTTAAATTTTCATATTGTTCATATACTTTTTAAAACTTGCTATTTTTCCTAAGCACTGTTTTTGAGGTGTATCCATGTTGATATATATATAGCTCCTTTCACCACTGTATAGAATTCTACCACACATTTGTATTATTTTCATTTCTGTGATTGATGGTTGTTACTTCCGACTCTTTCACTATTACAAATGATGTTGCCATGAAGGGTTTTTTTTTTTGTTGTTGTTGTTTTTAAGATGTGTTCTCGGTCTCTCACCCAGACTGGAGTGCAATGGCACAATCTCGGCTCACTGCAACCTGTGCCTCCCAGGTTCAAGCAATTCTCCTGCCTCAGCCTCCCAGGTAGCTGGGATTACAGGTGTGTGCCACCACACCCAGCTAACTTTTGTATTTTTAGTAGAGACGGGGTTTCACAATGTTGGCCAGGCTGGTCTTGAACTCCTGACCTCAGGTAATCCACCTGTCTCAGCCTCCCAAAGTGCTGGGATTACAGAAGTGAACCACTGCGCCCAGCCTGAAGTTTCATATAGCCTTCTTCACATGTGTGCAAAAGTTTCTGTGAGATGTACACCTAAGAATGGAATGTCCTAGGATATTCAACCCAAATTTGCAGGACATTTTACCAGGTTGTTTTCCTATTTTGGACAACGTTGTTGTCTAAACTACATTACCACAGCAGTTCAAAGATTTCCAATTGCTCTGTCAGGGGTATCCAATATTTTGGCTTCTCTGGGCCACATTGGAAGAATTGTCTTGGGCCACACACAGAGTACACTAACACTAATGACAGTTGATGAGCTTAAAGAAAAAAAAATCACAAAAATACCTCATAATGTTTTAAGAAAATTTACAAATTTGTGTTAGGCCACATTCAAAGCCATCCTGGGCCACATGTGGTCTGCAGGTTGGACCAGCTTGCTCTATGCCATTTCTAACACACTGTATTGGCAGACTTAATTTTGGGTCAGTCTAATGGATATTGAATAAAAGTATACTGTGCTTTTAATTTTTATTTCTGTTATTTATTTTTCCTCTCTGTTCATATATTTTGCTTTTTTTCTTCTACTGACATAGTATTTCTATCTGCATTCTGGACCATACCTTTTGTTGATTACATGTCAGGATCACTATATTCCCTTGGTCTATGCTTCCTTTTCTTGTTTTCATGTTTTCTTTAGAATCTCAAAATTTTAAACTGCAAAACTACTGAACTTAACTTTTGGTGCCTCATTCTTCCCAAGCTCAAGGACATACAATTATTTTAGATTTTTTTTTCTAAAAATAAAACAAATTTGCCTTTTAAATTCAGATGTTTAATCCATCTGGAAATGTGTTTTGTGTGGTTTTTATAAGGATCTAGTATTTTATTCATGTAAATAATGAATTATTGTGCCCCAGGCTTTCAATAGCACCTCTGTCATGTATGTTAAGTTTCTCCTATGAGTGGCTTTATTTCTTCTGTTTTGTAACATTCATCTAATTGTCTACTGCTATACTCAACACCACAATGTCTTAATTACTATAGTTTCTTGACAGGGCTTTCTTTCCTACAAAGCAAGCCTATCCCTGTCCCTTCTTCCTAGATTGCCTTGGTGTTCTTAACCCTGTGCTTATCAAGTCTAAGAAACACTCAACAGGAAGGAATAAGAAGACAATTTTCTAAGCCATCCACCTCTACTTTAACAAAATAGCTCCACAATTACAGTTAACATATAACAACACAACATTTCTACAGTCCCTTTAGCTCTGAATTATACAAATCTTAGTAGTTTACTTTCAGTGTCTCATGCTCTACTAACTGAACTAGCCAGGTGACCCAAAGTAGTTTACTTTAATAAAGACATAACAGAAGATTTACCATTTGTATTAGTATGAAGAATAAAATCTAGAAATCTAGAATTAAAAAGTTTTTAAAAAGCTTATACAAATTTAAAATGTAGGCAGCATTCGAAAAGCATTAACAAAGTTACCTGCATCAAATACTGTGCACCTTCTCTCAAGTCATCTGCATGTACTGGAGCATAAAATGCCTTCATTTTGTTCTTAATAAGCCATCGCTGGTATTTGGCTTGATCAATGGACATTTCTTTCATGGCTTGTCTTCGAGGACCCTTTGAATAAAAATATTAATAATATATTTAATTAAAGGGTCATCTACTTCACATTTATACAAACCATTCATCCTGTTACACTGGCTTGAAACAGGTGACTAAATGTAGGGGCGGAACAAGTATAATATTAGCATTTCATTTTCATGTAGTCTTTTTAATACATAAGATTACAAAAAGGTAAAGTTGATGGAATAGTTAAGGCACAGGGGTGCCAGTAGAAAGGAAAAGAGAAGAAACACAGACTTAAAAATAAGTTAAGGCCGGGCGTGGTGGCTCACGCCTGTAATCCTAGCACTTTGGGAGGCCGAGGAGGGTGGACGACAAGGTTAGGAGCTCGAGACCAATATGGCCAAGATGGTGAAACTCTGTCTGTACTAAAAATACAAAGATTAGTCAGGCATGGTAGCAGGCTCTGTAATCCCAGCTACTCAGGAGTCTGAAGCAGGAAAACCGCTCCAACCTGGGAGGTGGAGGTTTCAGTGAGTCGAGGTCATGCCACAGCACTCTAGCCTGGGCAACAACAGAACAAGAATCTATCTCAAAAAAATTTTTTTTTAATTAAAAAAAATTAAAAGTTTCCATTCTAAGTAAATGAAAGAGGCTGAAAGCTATCAAAAATGGAGAGATTATACAGAGCAAAATAACCACCTTCTATTTTTCTACAGAAAGTTTCCCTAGTTTGTTTTTGTTACTCCCAAAAGTCTGAATTAATTCTAACTTGAGAATATTACTGAAAATCAAAGTGAGCTATATAATACTAATGTATTTTTATTCAAAATTCTGTTAAAGGATGAAATAACAGGAGGAAAGATATGAGCTTTGTTAACTCATAACTCTATTTTGATCCTTGCAAGCCACACATAAAATGTGTTATACACAAACATATAAAACAAAAATCTAAAAATAAGCTTAAAAGTACACACCCTAAATGTAAATAAGTAAAAATATAATTCACCTTTTGTAGTAGGGAAACTGTCCCATTTGTAATGTCTTATGCTCAAGCCCTGATTTAGCTGATCAGCTCAGAGACAAACTAGAAAACTCCACAAGTCCCAAGTGGGGTCAGTGTTCCAAAATACACACACACACACACACACACACACACACACACACGCACATGCACATACACGCACACGCACACACACACATCTTGACTTTGCCATTATACAAGCAGAAAAACTTTAGCTGTGGATGAGATATGAGGTATACAACATACACTTCTAGAACCAAGGCTAAGCAGAATGAACAATGGAACTTTGGAGAGAAGCTACTCTGACAAATAAATACCCCTATTTCTTATGCAGCACAGGTAAGTCATCATCCAGTCTGTTCTCAATAGCCACAATGCCAAAAAACTAAAAACTATATTCAAATTTATAAAGTTTAATATTTTTAAGTTTTCTTCTGATTAAAACAAAAAACAACCGGCAACTAAGTGTTTCAACTTAGAAATTCAGCATTCACTTTGCTATTCTTACATACCTGGGATATTACATCCCCCTAGAGATATTTATTACAATTTGCCTATTTCTTCCAAACCCCATTTTTTTCTGATAAGTAAATGTTCCCAAGTGTTCTTGGGGCTCTCTCCCTCTTTTTTTTTCTTTTCCTAAGGTTCATGCTTTGAAAATCTCTCTCTCTCTAAATATATATACACACACATGCACATATATTTCTATATTTCTATATATGTGCGTGTGTGTGTATATATACATTTTTAATTATTATTATACTGTAAGTTCTGGGATACATGTTCAGAATGTGCAGCTTTGTTATATATGGTGCATGGCGGTTTGCTGCACCCATCAATCCGTCATCTACATTAGGTATTTCTCTTAATTTCCCTTTCTAGCCCCTTACCCTCTTGAGAGGCCCTAATGTGTGATGTTTCCCTCCTTGTGTCCATGGGTTCTCACTGTTACTCCCACTTATGAGTGAGAACATGCAGTGTTTGGTTTTCTGTTCTTGCGTTAGTTTGCTGAGAATGATGGTTTCCAACTTCATCCATGTTCCTGCAAAGGACATGAACTCACACTTTTTCATGGCTGCACAGTATTTCATGGTGTGTGTGTGTCACATTTTCTTTATCCAGTCTATCACTGATGGACATTTGGGTTGGTTCCAAGTCTTTGCTACTGTGAACAGTGCCACAATAAACATACATGTGCATATGTCTTTACAGTCGAATGATTAGAATGATTTATAATTCTTTGGGTATATACCCAGTAATAGGATTACTGGGTCAAATGGTATTTCTGGTTCTAGATCCTTGAGGAATGGCCACATTTGTCTTCCACTATGGTTGAACTTACACTCCCACCAACAGTGTAAAAGCGTTATTTCTCCATATCCTCTCCAGCATCTGTTGTTTCCTGACTTTTTAATGACTGCCATTCTAACTGGCATGAGATGGTATCTCATTGTGGTTTTGATTTGAATTTCTCTAACAACCAGTGATGATGAGCTTTTTTTCATGTTTGTTGGTCACATACATGTCTTCTTTTGTTAAGTGTCTGTTCATATCCTTCATTTACTTTTGAAGGGTTTTTTTTTTCATGTAAATTTGTTTAAGTAAATTTGTATAAGGTATAAGGAAGGGGTCCAGCTTCAGATATAAGTTATAGATTACGGATATTAGCCCTTTGTCAGATGGATAGCTTGCGAAAATTTTCTCCCATTCTGTAATTTGCCTGTTTACTCTGATGATAGTTTCTTTTGCTGTGCAGAAGCTCTTTAGTTTAATTACATCCCATTTGTCAATTTTGGCTTTTGTTGCCATTGCTTTTGGTATTTACTTATGAAGTCTTTGCCCATGCCTATGTCCTGAATGGTATTGCCTAGATTTTCTTCTAGGGTTTTTATAGTTTTAGGTCTTACACTTAAGTCTTTAATCCATCTTGAGTTAATTTTTGTATAAGGTGTAAGATAGGGATCGTTTCAGTTTTCTGCATATGACTAGCCAGTTTTCCCAACACCATTTATTAAATAGGGAAACCTTTCCCCATTGCTTGTTTTTGTCAGGTTTGTCAAAGATCAAATGGTTGCAGATGTGTGACATTATTTCTGAGACCTAAAAATATGGAGCGCTTAAGGAAGGGGTCCAGTTTCAGATATATTAATGAGAAAAATAACATAGTGAATTTTGACTCCATAGGTATCAAAAAGCCAAATCGCTCTACAATGACAATACAGCTTGTTAAAATCTACTCATAATGAATAAGAAAAACAATGTGAGCTCAAAATATAATATTTTTAAAAAAATACTACTTTGAGCCCATTTAGGGGCACAAATATTTTGAAGAAAACAAATACCTGAAAAAAAAAAAAAGATTTGCTTGTCAAATTATTTCCAATCTAGAAAGCCCTATAAATTACAAATTATATACAGACTAAAAAAAGTTTTATTATAAAAAATTATTTCACACCTGTCAGAATGGCAATTATTAAAAAGTCAAAACAACAACAACAACAGATGCTGGTGAGGTTGCAGAGAAAAGAAAACACTTATACACTGCTGGTTGGAATGTAAATTACTGTGGAAAGCAGTTCCGCTTTTTCAAAGAACTCAAAGCAGAACTATCATTTGACCCAGCAATCCCATTAGTGGGTATATATCCAAAGGAACATAAATTGTTCTACCATAAAGACACATGCATGTATGTGTTCATTGCAGCACTATTCACAGTACCAAAGACATGGAATCAACCTAAATGCCCATCAATCGTAGACTGGAAAAAAAAAATGTGATACATGTAATACCATTGAATATTATGCAACCATAAAAGAGAATGAGATTACATCCTTTGCAGAAACATGGTTCGAGCTAGAAGGTATTATCCTAAGTGAACTAGCACAAGAACACAAAACAAAATACCACCTGTTTGCACTTATAAGTGGGAGCTAAACATTAAGTACATATGGATATAAAAAAGGGAACAACAGACACTGGGGCCTACTTGAGACTACTGGGCAGGAGGAGGGTGAGGATCGAAAAACTACCTATCAGGTACTATGCTGATTACCTGGGTGAAAAACAGTCTGTACACCGAACTCCTGTGACACACAATTTAGCTATATAACAAACCTGCACATGTACCCCTGAACCTAAAATAAAACTTTAAAAAATTTGAAAAAGAAAACAAAATTGATACTTACCATATGTACATGGCCACAGATCATTAAACCAACATTTTTTGTGAAATCATGAACAAGATGAAGTAAAGCTGGACGTGAGTTTGGAGCACCTGTCATAACAAGACATTGTGGCCTAATTTAAGGTAAAAGACAAACAAAATTAGATAAATTTGTGATTCTGGCAACAAGAACATGATTTTAAGTTGTTTCTCTAAGCAGCTTTCTGTATACAACTGTCTTTAAGATACAGGCCACAGAATTCTCAAATGATTTTTAACCAGGCTTTCTTGGTACATGAGAAATACAGAAACAAAATCTTGGAACAAACATCATGTCAAATGTCCCTCCAAAATAATAGGTAATATTATACATCAAGATTCTGGTAGGTATTACAGAAAGAAATTACCATGCTAGTTAAATATATATATATATATATGTAGGTCAGGTGCAGTGGCTCACGCCTCTAATTCCAGCACTTTAGGAGGCCAAGGCAGGCAGATCACAAAGTTAGGAGTTTGAGACCAGCCTAGCCAATATGGTGAAACCCTGTCTCTAAAAAAAAAGAAAAGAAAAAAAAAATACAACAATTTTTTTGAAGATAAGAAATATTCTATATTTCACAGTTTGTGAAACTTCCTGAGAGCACAGCTTTGCCTTCACATACGAAACAGGTCACTTTCCTTCTTGGCTTGATTACTTCATAATTACTTCTACTTCATGATATCAGTCCTCTTTAATCTAGCTTAACATTAATGACCATTGTCACATGAGTAAAATCATCTATGGTGAAAAAACGATTTCTATTCGAACTAAAATTTTTAATTCCAGTTAACAATGACAAAAGCTAAAATTGAATTCAATTGCCTTTACAAACATGAGACAGTGGCATATCTTTCATATATTTGAAACTCTTGATTTCCACTGACTAGAAGTGGAAATCAATGATGTTTAATGAAAAAAATAAGACAGGTCTCCATTTGATAGGTCCAAGTAGGTTGGCAAAAATTCTTTAAGACAAGGATTTATATAATCAAAATAAACTTCAACAGAAAGTGAATTGCAGACTACAATTTCTGACTTAAACATTAACTTTTAGACGAGTCCTTAAAATGAGCATAAAAACCTAAATAACGACTTTTCAAAAAATACCATGTTATTTAGAATTTTAGCAAACGAGCTGGAAAAGCAACTGTCTGGGAGAGTTGCTTTGAGGCAATCAACATGAAATCATGCCCCAGACTTTCTGAGCTTTAGCAAGTTGCATGAGTCCTTAGCCAGAGAGTACCTTTCCTAGCCTTCCTAGGAGCTAAATGTGGCCCAATGACTAACGTATAGCTCGTAAGATGTTCCTATTTCCAGGGCATGTCCTTTAAAAAAGGCAGCTGTGCTGCCTCCATACATCCTTCCCCCTTTCCAGAAAGCCAGCCTATAGATGCGGTAATGACTTTGACCACATGGACAAAAACAGCTAGAAATGGCAGACTGATAAGGAATGTGGGTCCTGAGTGACCAAAGTGCGGCAAATCTGCTTACCTGCCATGAACCATTTATCTACTTCTGGACTACCATGTGACACTAATGCCTTTCTTATTTGAGCCACTGTATTTTTCAGTCTTTCTGTTATAGTAGTTAAACCTATATCTTAACTAACAGAATCTGTTACTATGAGAAATTAACCTGTGTCCCCTACCTTTACTAAATAATAAACCACAAAGATATAAATTGGTACAGTGTTATCACGCCAAAAATGGTACAGTACAAAATCTATTAGGGATGACTTTGAGTAACAACAGCAGAGTCAATATCTGTCTTGCTTTTAACTTCTTTCTCAAAACTCTCCATGACATAAAGAGATTTTTTTAAAGGCACAAACCACAAAAATATCTAGAGTAAAATAGCATTGAAGTATCAAAAGCTAGAAAGGAACTGGAAGAAAAGTAAAGGATTTGAAAAATCAGGAAAAAGTGAAATCTGAAAAGTGCATGAAAAAGCTACGAAACTACCCGATTTTACATCTAAAAATCACCTAGGAGTTAGGAGCAGTAGGCATTCTGGAGGTGGCAGCAACAGTGTGTTAAAATAAAAGTTTACACAAGAAGTTACTAGATGGATCTAAATCATTTCCATAACTGTGATAGGCCACTGTTCCTATACCTCCCCAACCCTACTAAGCTGGGGCTTATTTGCTGGAAAGAGTCCCTGGTCTGGGAGTGACCAGCAACAGCTGGGGGCAGAAGTAAGCTACTTTTGACAGGAGAGTTTAAAGAACAAGTATATACTGAACTCTGAAACCTTCAAGCTCCTTCCCCACTTGGCTCCCAGAACTCTCTACCTACAAGCAGAAGATTAAAAGAATCTTTTTTGGAAAATCTAATCAGATCAAAAAGAAAGCTTTTAAGATATTTTACATTCCTCAAAGAACCAGCAAAGCCACATTAATCTACATTAAGGTCTTCCATTGACAAGGTCCACTCACCAATGCTGAACTTCCCTTGCCAAGTATTAAAGATACTTCATTTCAGACAAGGCAAAATCCAAAAACCCAAATTAAAAAAACAGGAAACAGTAAGAAACTACAAGGTGAAGAAAACAAAAATCTTTTGGCCAAGTTTGGTGAAGGTTAAATACAGTTAAGTAAGAAAAAAAAATATTCGTTTCAGGGAAAACAAGAAAGATATGTAGTAAAGAAAAAACAATAATTTACTATATGGCTCAGCTGCACAGCATGTTTAAAGTCATAAAAATATAAATACCAAACATGATCTCATCAAAATCATAATATAAAATGTATTGGGAGAATGGGGTATAAAGGTAAAAATGCATGGATATGATAGGCATATGTAGATGAAAGACATCAATAGATGATGATCAAAATTAAAAATAAAAAATTAACAGTCCCTGATTATCTGCAGCTTTGTTTTCCATTGTTTCAGAATACAGAACATTCCATAAATAAACAATTCATAAGTTTTAAATTATACATCATTCTGAGTAGTGTGGTGAAATTTCTCAACATCTGGCTCCATCCGGCCTGGTACATAAATTCTCCCTTTATCCAGCATCTTCGTGCTACAGACACTGCCTGCTCAATAGCTGTCCCGGTTATCAGGTCGACTGCTGCGTATCGCAGTGCCCGTGTTGAAGCAACTCTTATTTTACTTCACGGTAACCTCAAAGAACAAGGGTAGTGATGCTGGCAATTTGAATATGCCAAGAAAAACCGTAAAATGCTTCCTTTAAGTGAAAAGGTGAAAGGTCTTAAATTGGAAAGAAAAAAAAAAATCACATGCAGAGGTTACTAAAATCTACAGAAAGAAAATGAATCTTCTATCTGTGAAATTATAAGGAAGGAAAAAGAAATTCAGCTAGTTTCGCTGTTGCACTTCAAACTGTAAAAGTTACAGCTGTAATGTGTGATAAAGGCTTAGTTAAGATGAAAAAGACACTAACTTCACAGGTAGAAGACATGAGCAAAAACAACAAAAAGGTGTTCTGATCAAGTTCAGTACTCTCTGTAGTTCCAGTTATCTACTGAGGGTCTTGGAACATAACCCCTGTGGATAACAGGGGACTATTGTGCAGCAAGACAAACATGCTATTTATGAAGTAAATAAAGTGGTTACCTGTAGTTGCAAGAGAAAGAGGGATATGAGGAGCAAGCAACTACTGATTTTCATGATAAACCTTGGAGACTAGCTTTTCCTTTTTACACAATATTCACATATAATTCTGATAAAAATTAAAAAGCCAAATTGGGATACTTTATTTTTATTTATTTTATTTTTTAGACAGGGTCTCACTGTTGCATAGGCTAGCATGTAGTGATGCAATCATGGCTCACTATAACCTCGACTTCCTAGGATCAAGCGAATCTCCAGCCTCAGTCTCTTGACTACAGGCATGCACCACCATACTTGGCTATTTTTCACATTTTTGGTGAAGACAAGATCTCATTACATTGACTAGCCTGGTCTCAAACTGCTGGTCTCCAACTCCTGGGTTCAAGTGATCCTCCTGCCTCAGCCTCTCAAAATGATGGGATTTCAGGCATGAGCCACCACGCCCAATAATAATTTTTTTTTAATGTTGCCATTACTACAACGAGCCAAAGCAACAGGTTTTTTAAATTTACGACAAATAAACATAAAACTCTTAGTCATACTCTCAGTTCTAGGATCCAACTTTTTACGTAAATGAATAATTTCTATTTTCCGTCATCCTTGACATCACTATCCAAAATACACTGAAATGAAAAGTCTTCCCCCCAGGGCTCTCATTCCTCCTTCTCCATTTCTGTCTACCCTAAGGCTGAACATATGTGTATGGTCTCTGAGAACTTTTTATTCTAGCAAAAAGGAAGGAGAGAATTCGAAAGAGTAACAAAAAAATACACAATGACTTTTCTTGCTGGGAGAGAGATTTGGTAGAGCACTTCTCTTCTGACACTTACCTACTTTTCAGGGTTTCTTTAAAAACATTATTTTCCCTTTTGGTTTACGGACAAAAATGGAAAAGTTTGTGTTATCGTGCAGAAACCAATAAGGAGGGATTATTCATGACTAAAGTTTATACTGATGATTAATAAACTATTAGAAATATAATATATTCTTTTTTTGTTTTTTGAGATGGAGTCTCACTCTGTCACCCAGGCTGGAGTGCAGTGGCATGATCTTGGCTCACTGCAACCTCCACCACCTGAGTTCAAGCCATTCTACTGCCTCAGCCTCCCAAGTAGCTGAGACTACAGGCATGTGCCACCATGCTCGGCTAATTTTTGTATTTTTAGTAGAGACAGGGTTTCACCATGTTGGCCAGGCTGGTCTCGAACTCCTGACCTCAAGTAATGCCCCCACCTCAGCCTCCCAAAGTGCTGGAATTATAGGTGTAAGCCACCATACCAAGCCAAAAAGATAATACATTCTTTTTTTTTTTTTTGAGACAGAGTTTCGCTCGTTACCCAGGCTGGAGTGCAATGGCGCAATCTCAGCTCACCACAACCTCCGCCTCCTGGGTTCAGGCAATTCTCCTGCCTCAGCCTCCTGAGTAGCTGGGATTACAGGCACGCGCCACCATGCCCAGCTAATTTTTTGTATTTTTAGTAGAGACGGGGTTTCACCATGTTGACCAGGATAATATATTCTTAAAGTCATTTACTGAGGAAAATAGTAATAAATGCTCTTTATTATAATAAGGCATGTCAAAAAATCTGTATGAATCTCAAACTTACACAGTTGTGTAACTTTGATGGCCATGGAGAAAATAAAACTTTGACTTTATGATACCTATCATTTAAAAGTCTTCAAGTGAGAAACCTCCAAAACACTCATAACATTTTTTAAGGTAGATGTTAATTTTTCTCTTCGTAAAATTTTGTTCTTGAATAATTAAACTGCCCAAGTCCAAATAAAAATGTCAAATGTATATGAAAATGTCACTGAAAAATAAGAACTGACTGGCCAGCAAAGAGAAAATGCTTCCATGCTTCCTTCTTTATCACTTACCTGAAGTTTTTCACGTGGTCTTCCACTCCAGAAAGACGAATTGAATGCTGCAGTGCACTCAGGTAAGTCAGGGCTTGTGTAGAGGATCCCCAATTCACATCTGTGGGAAGATAATGTTCATGCAGCATTAACATCAGTAATAACAAACAATTAACAGCCAATCTGAAGCACAGTGAATTAAACATGCTTTCACATTTAAAAAGTCAATTGCTGAAATACACTATTATACTTTCAATAGTTCACATATACAGCAAGATATTAAGACTGGTAATCTGAACTGTAATTCATTTAAAGAAAAAGTATAATTTAGAAAAAACGGAGATGATAGGGCTGCAGACATGCTGTGCATACAACTCTAGAGATTTTCACAAATAAAGTAAATACATTAAAATTATTGTTTGTATAGCCAAAGGTCTAAAGGAAAATGAGCAAATTTCTAATTGTTAAGAAATATTTATAGTACTTAAGTATTTGGATTATTTGAACAGGAAAATTTTATTTCTTATTGCAAAAACAACTTGGACATCAAATGATTTGAGACTTTTTTTATAGACTTAATAGGTATGTTAGAGAAATAATTGCTTCTAAAATGGTTTATTTCTGGAGCTACCACTTTAATCTAAAAGCTCATCAATTCATATCTGGATTACAAAATGTGTCTTCACTGTTTAAAACTAGTATATTCAAAGTAATCTTGTAATCTCTTCCTAATCTATTCTATTGAGCCCAAATGAAGCCTTTCTCATCAGGTTTCTCTTGTGTCACAGGTTACAATGCTAAATACTGGGACCAATCCTAACATACTCTAGCATCATCATCTTACATGGAGATACACCTAGCTGTTATCAATATGACATACTAGAAATCATTAATCATTTCTCAGTAAAACAAGTTTGTCCAATTTCCCCCACTACACAGTAACCTAGTGGGAAAGATACTATGTCTTCTAGTATTTTGTTAACTCCATGGTACTCACTATAGTTCTAAGACCACAGTAGGTTATATGTATAAATAGCCTAGCTTACTAGGCTATACAACTAATATACTGCAACTGAATCCTTTCAAAAATAATTTTTAAATATACTGAGTGCAGCAAAATATTAATTATATAAATTTATTTTTCTACAAATAGGATCAATTTAACTTATGAGTAAGAATGGAAAGGATAAGAATAAAAAAATCTCAGTAATTTTTTCATTACAACTACATGTATTTGAAGAAAATTATATAATACTTTAAGACTTTGGAAATAAAGTATCTTAGGTTTTATACAAAGTAGCTTTCAAATATACAAAAGATGATGCTTAAGATGAAAAAATAACAAAAAACTTCTAGATGTTTCCAGCCTGGGATACAAACAAAAAAGGCTACTGACCTGGTTTTTTGTAGGTAACATAAATATACAGCCCAAGGACTATCACATATGTTAGCAATGCAGCCCACCAGTTAATGACAAACATTACTATGCAACAAAGAATTGCTCCAATAAGTGATATCCACATGTTGTAGTATTTGAATGCAGGACGCCATCCTAACAATAACAAACAAATAAATAAAAGTCACTCAAATATCTCATCTGCTTTACACAATGGTACATATGTATTCAAAAAATAACAGTCTTTATGGCTGCCACACTGAGAGAACTTTAAGCATTAATTAAAAGTCTAGTATTGAATAGCAAAGTCAAAGACTTTTATTGATCACAATTGAATTTGACAATTCTTGATGGCTATGAAAAGGTAACACCTATTTCCACATTACTGTATCTTACTAGTTCTGTATTCAATAAACTCTTTATAAAAAAAATGTAAATCATCCTACCTTAGGTGAATACTAAAATTAGTTTTAAAAAGAAAGGAGTAAGGGCTGGACACGGTGGCTCACGCCTGTAATCCCAGCACTTTGGGAGGCTGAGGTGGGTGGATCACAAAGTCAAGAGATGGAGACCATCCTGGCCAACATGGTGAAATCCCGTCTCTACTAAAAATACAAAACTTAGCTGGGCATGGTGGTGTAGTCCCAGCTACTTGGGAGGCAGAGGCAGGTGAATTGCCTGAACCTGAGAGGTGGAGGCTGCAGCGAGCCGAGATTTCGCCACTACACTCCAGCCTGGCAACAGAGCGAGACTCCGTCTCAAAAAAAAAAAAAAAGGTTTCAAATTGAATCCTTAGTAGTATGGCTTTATTTTCTGGTTCTAGGATGATTCATATGTATGATCTAATGAATATATAAAACATTTCAAACAAAATGTTCATAAAAATCATTAAAAATAATCAACTTGCTAGAAAAACTAAAAGCTGACTACAGAAACATGTACCTTCCCATTTAGTGAAGTATTCATGAAGCAAGCCCACTTTAGAAAACGTTAAAGACCATGTTTTTAAATTTTCATTGGTAGATAGTTCCAAAGCCAAAATTATTTTTAAAAATCATTTCAATAAAATTTATATATTTAAAGTAAAAACCTCATGCTAGAATATTTGTGTCCAAAGTTCTCACACTTTATCTTCCCTGTTCTCAGACTTTCAAATCTTTAGAAGGAACAATGCTTTTGTTCCTTCAGTTCCTTTCCTGATTTGCAACGGTAATAACAGCTTACAAGAAAAGTCTCATAAATTTTCAGTTGATAGAGACCCCTTATGTCAGAATTTTACAGAACTCACTGTGTTAAAACCATTTTCATACAGGTAAACCATATCATAAAGTTCCTAGAACTAAAATAGACATCAGCTAAAGAATGAAAAAACAGTTTTAAAAATTAGTAACATTTTTTCAGTGTTATCAGAATTAGAGATTTACTGTCAAACACTTTGAAGAAACAATATTATCAGTAAACTTATTGATAAAGAGATCTTTGAAGACCTAATTTGAATTAACTATAAAGGCAGACTTAGCATTAATGAACTAATCCCACAGATACCATCTTTTAAAATGTGGTAAAAGTTTTATTTTTTCTTTGAAATCAAAAGTATTTACAAACTTTTTTAAAAAAATGTAAAATTACCTGGAGATTTTGCAAGTGATGCATGGAATACTGAAAAATTGATCAATGCATATGATGCAAGGAAGAAGTTTGAGATAATTGGAGCAATAACATTCAGCTCAGCTGCAAAAGAAACACATGTGGAAAGATTTATTGATGTATTAGACATTTACCTTTCTAAAATTACAAAGTATTTCAAATCTTTAGATAACAACATAACACCCCTACAACTACCATCCAGATTTCATAAACATTTACATTTTGCCATATATGCCTCATACACTTCACTTTTCAGAAATCCAGTCCTATGCAAACCATTGAAATCTCCTTTATACTTTATCTCACACTTCTCCAAACTTGGTATACTCTGTCCAGTCATATTAGTTTTATGACACATGTATAGTCTATATGCATCATATAGTACTGTTCTGGGTATTTTAAGTTATATAAATAGTATAGCATATGTATAATTTTGCAATCTGATCTTTTACATCTACTTTTGAAATTTGTCCATATTATATATGAAAACCAAGTTTATTCCTTTTTTTACAGCTCCGTATTATTCTTCTATTGATCTAGGTTGCTTTAATTTTTCACTATAATGAATGATACTAGAAACATTATTGTATATTGCTAGAAGGAAAACTGCTGGATCATAGGAAAGTTTACAAGATATTGCCCACTCGTTCTCCAAAAGTGGCTACACCAAATACACATCTAATGGCATCACATGAAAGTTAGTTTCCATATAGTCCCACAACACTTGGTGGCACATCAGCCTTTTAATGTCAACTAGTCTCAGGGGTTAGACAAAATTCTTTAAAAAGTAAAAAGTCTAACGTCTTCTTTAGCAGTGGAAGACCCATCAGAGCTCACTTGTGATCAGAAGCAAAAGAGCCAAAAAAATAGATCATCAAAGGCATTGATGTCACAAGGGACACTAGAATCCTCTTCCTTATGCCATTATCATATTTGTTTTAGGAAAAAGAACATAGGAGTTCCCTTTAGCTCTAATGAGGACTTAGTAATGGCAATAATTTCAGCAAATATGTACTGAATGCTATTAGTTACAGTACTTTATAAACTTTCTTTGATTACAAATAGACAGTATAACAAGATAACACTGTTACTAATTTAATAATTCAATGTCAAGAATAATATATATCCACCAAAAATCTACAATAACACACCATTTATATAACTAACCGATTAAGATGAATCCAAGTGCAATTAAGAATGTTAGGATGTAGCCACGAAGAGGTTCATTATTTTTCCCATAACCTTTAGCAAACATCTGGAAAGCTGGGTAGATGTTGTCCTTACATAGAGCCTAATGAAAGAAAACATTAAAATAAAATATATTAAAATTAGACACAGATTTGCTGACAGTTCTAATAGGTTAATCAGGAATGAGACTCAAGTTTCTAATTCTCGTCGTCTTTTTTATCCTGTTCCACATACTGCTTCACCTACAAAATGTAAAGGAAATTCAAACATTTCAAACACCAGAAGGATACTGGTAGAAAATTCTATCTGCCTTACCCCATCCCCATGTTGAAATTAAATTTCATGAAGAAGAAATCAGAGAAGCAGGCATACGAGTAGAAACAAAGTTGGAAGCTTGATAAATATGATATAGTTGTGACCTATTTTAAGAAAAACAAGCCCAAATCTTAAAGCTGATAAAAATCCTTATTATAAAACTTAACTATCTTTCTTAAAACATAACTGAACACTGCCTTAAATAATATTCTCTACCTTGTAGTACTTACCGGCTATAAATACTACATTAAGAACAAGACTGCAGAATCAACATTCATTTATTTGATTTAGCAATAAAACGTACTTCCCATCAGTATTCAGCTGTTTAATGTTCACTAAAAGGAGATAATGTGTATCCTATTCATCTTTATACCCTTAAGTAATGAACACAATGTGTAGCACATGTTAGATATTTAAATATTTGTAAAGTAAAATATTTAAGTTGACATCATACTGACTGGAACGAAGATGTTTTACTACTTCTGATTTGCAGTCTTAGATTGCACTCCTATATCTTAGTAAGACGCCTTGAAAATGTATGCTAAATATGTCAAAAAAAGCAAAAATCCATCAGCACTTTTAAAAAGACAACTCAAAGACTATACCTTGACAGCAGGCAAATGCAGAAATGTTTATATAAATAAACATATTTACAATCATTCATACAAATACAATTAAATATGTATGTCTCAATGTGTGTGCATATATATAGTTGACAGAAGCAAATAATTTGAAAATAGCAACAATTCTAAATTGAGAAGTATTACTTTAACCCTCCCTTTAATAAAGCTTATAATATAAAAACACTTACCTGAAATATTTTGGGAGCACTCACAAGGGATGCTAATGCTGAAGAAAGAGTGGCTGAAAAGATACCTGCAGAAATTAGTGGTGCAAATCCTGACACCATGCTCATTACCTTAAATAAAAGTGACAAAAATGGAAAAATAAATCTCACAAACAATTCAGAAAAGAACACAATATTCTGTGGTCACATCTTGAAGGAGGTTAACACTCGGGATAATTTTATAATAATCAGTAACAACAACAATGGTATATGCATTACAAATATCTGAAACAGATTTACCACTAGCCCTTATCTTAAGAAAACCTTTTCATTTGTAAAATGTCAAACATACACAATGACAGACAGAAGAGTTTAATGAACTGCTAACATCCATCACCTAGTTTCAACAATGATCAACTTAGGGCCATTCCCCACAATATTTTGAAACAAGTCCCAGATATCCTTTAACACATAAATATTTCAGTATGTATCTCTAACAGGTAAGGACTTTTGAAAACTAACTATAATGCCACTGTTATAGCCTAAAAACTTAATAGTTGCTTACTAATACCACAAAAAAGCAAGTCAGCACTCAAATTCCCTAAATTATCCTTTCTTATCTTTTAAAAATAGTCTGTTCAAATCAGGATCCAAAAAAAAAAAAAAAAAGGTTACAGGTTACACATTATATTTGGTGTGTCTCTTCAGTCTTTTTCAATTAACAGGTTCACATTTTCCTTTTATTATTTTTAGATTATTTCTCCCATGAAGAGATCTCACACTGGATTTTTCCGATTTCATCATGATTGTGTTGCTTAACCTCTTTTCATTTCTATAATTTTAGTAAACTGGCAGTTCTATCTAGACAGTTAATCAAAATGAGGTACAAGTTCTGCAAGCGTATTGCGTAAGTGGCTTCATGCACTTCTATTAGGAAGGCTGTTTCTTATGCTGTTAAGATAGTATCGTGGTTATGTTTTTTTTTTAAGCCTTTATCTTTTAGAGCTAAATACAGAAATATTTCCAGCTAAAAGGATATGATACAAAGTCTAGAGTTTCACTCTAAATGATCTAGGATGGGAGGAGTTACACATGAAACAAAATTAACCATGCACTGATAACAGATAAAGCTGGGGAATGTAGATATTAGGTATATTTTTTTGCTTTCTCTGTATACATGTTCCAATATTTCCCTCTTAAAAGACTTTAAACAACAACAACAACAACAACAAAGGATTGATCACTAAGATCATGAATCAGGTAAATCCAAATTGAGGGGCATAATTCAAAATAACCTGATTCAAATGTTGAAAATGTCAATGTCATGAAGATAAATGTGGGCTAGAAACCCCTAGATTAAATGATTTTAAAATGACATAACTAAATGCCATGTGTGATCCTGGATGAATCTTGGACTGAGAAATAAAAGCTATAAAGGACATTACTGGGACAAGTGGAGAAATATGAATATAGGATATATATTTAAATAACAGTAATTCATCAATATTTCATTTCTGGAGAAATATGAATATAGGATATATATTTAAATAACAGTAATTCATCAATATTTCATTTCTTAAGTGGGATAACCATATTGTGCTTACAAAATGTGTTAAATACTTCAAAACGATTGTCATGCCATGATGTCTATAACTTATTTGAGGAGAAAAAGACTACATATATACACATACAAAGAAATAGGGTAAAATATAAACTAGTAAATATAACTGAAAGGTAAGTACACAGGTAATTCACTGTGTGCTTCTGAGTCAATGAAACTTGTCAAAACACAAAATTAAAGTGGAATTGTTTGATGGATTCAACGACTGTCAACCTGAACAGCTGTGAATGGTATTATTAATTTCCCAGCAGTGAATGGTGATCATCACACCCAGATTCTTTGCTTCGTTGGTGAAGATTTTACCTTTCATTTATATTGATTAAGAACATGTCAACTGAGACCAAAAGGATAAGGAAATCAGGTTTTAAGCTATTTCTATCACACACTTGGCTGTAATATTTAATTGTTTAAACCAAATGGAAAACTAGCAATGGGCACAATCCCTGTTCACAATGCATAAGCCTGATTTCATGTATACATAAACCACCCCATTGACTAAACACCTTTCCCTAGATCTTCCATTAGATTTAAGGTTAAATATGAAGAATACATCTTCATATTTTTGTTCACTTTTCATCTTCATATTTAAACATTAATATGAAAAGTCTTTTCATCTTCATATTTAAAAGTGTTTTAAAAACATTAGCATAGACTTCTGAGAAGAATGGGGAGAAAATCTGAAAAGATTATTTGCTACTCAGCCCTTTAATAATAATTTAGTAGTGACATATATGCTGTGCATTTTTCATAATCACTATTTTTCATGGTAATTAATGCTGGATTATTTAGTACTGACAACCTTATTGTTAGGGAAGGAGACTGTAAAGGACAGATAAGGTAAGTCAAAATCAAAATGAATAAGCCCAATTTCTGCTATACAGCCTTATTAGATCGTACAAAATTCTACCTCTGTCTGTAATGATCTCAAAGCTAAATTAATACAAAGACAGAAAGAGATAAGTGGACAAAAGTGGAGAACAGAGTATATGATACATTTTACATTGTGGGAGTAAGGCAAAACTGACACCATCAGCATTACTGTAAGCTTTCCTCTTCCATGTTGAGGAAACAATACATTTTCCCTTCTTCTATCAATTATAAAATGAAGTAAATAATAATCCATGCTTTTCATCTGGAAATACTATGCTTTGGGACCTGCAGTAACAGGTTTCCTGTTTTCTATTAAATAGTTGAACAGTTACCCAATAACCTCTGAACTTCTCAATATTTAATGGTAAAATATGAGCAGCTAGGATAATGATATTGGAATATAAATAATATTAGTGTCAACAATATTTAGTGGAAACAAAGATGAAAAAAAGATGTTTTTGTCTTTAAAGGGGGAAAAAGGACAAAAGTCTAATAAAAGCTAAAAGACAGCAAGTAAACAAAATGAATGGTAAAAGTCTATGTGGGGGTGTGTATTGAAGATGATTTAGGATTCAAGAAATCTTCATGGAACTGAGTTGTCTTGAAGTCAGGCAGATTTGGACACGGAAAAATAAACCACAGTTGCATTCCAAGCAGAGTGAAGCACTGACTATAAAAAAGAGTAGGGTATGCATGTGTGCGTGTACACACATATTCAGTGCCTGGAGTCTAGTTGGAGTAGAAGGCAGTAGGGCTCAGGATGAGGTATGAAGGGCTCTGACTGATAGACTCAAGCTCATATTTTGTTTATTAGGCAACAGTGAGTCAAAGGTTTCAGACCACATTAAAATGTAGAAATAGAGCAAGCAATTAAGACTATATACACAATGTAAAATTTAAGAGCAACAAGATGACCCAAATCACTTTAATCCCTGAAGTCTGTATGGCTTGTATAGATCTTATGATGGAGACTCCAACTTACACACTCCTCAGTTATGTCCTATCCACCATTCTTTATACTCCAAATGCCAAGGTATTTATATTTCAGAAGATCTTCCCTCATGTTATATCACTTTACAAAGTATTTTTGAAAAAAATTACTTAAATTAGAAAAGAAGCTTTACTTATTCCAAATTCCTCTTTGCTTGAATGAGTCCCTAACTAGACTTGATTAAGACAACAAACTTTTCTATCTTAAGGTCACACAGAAATCTGACTGGCATTTTCAGTCACTGGGCAAAGACCAACGTTTGTGCCTTCTACACACAATATCAATGTCAGAATTGGCCTGAATCATTAGCTGGACATGAATACTTTCTTTCATTTCTACAATTTTGCCTAGTCTTATGACTAGAAAACACAAACTTCTATTACATAATTGGGTTCAATATTTGTAACCACCGAAAGTGCAGTCAATTGCTTATAACTATACAATAGAAAATAAAAACAATGCCTTTACAAATTTTAATTAAAAATTGTATTGCAAAATTTATAGATTTTATATAAAACACATATAGAATTTAAAATACATTAAAATCCAAATTATTCTGTTCACAAAATACTGAAAAAAATTACAAAGCAAAAATTTTATCTTTCTTTTGAAATCAGCAGAACCATGTACTCTATAAATTTACTATAGAATATTTTGATTTAATCTCCTGAATCTGTACCTTTGTGTTCTTTCTACCATCCTAGGACTTAGCAAACAACTTAAAATTATCCTCTAAATTAATTTTAGTAATTTATTTTCCCCTTGTATAATCTTTTCTCAGTTTCTAAAAACCCGTAAATCTGACAGATTAAAAGTTCATTTCATTTTTAGCACCTTAAAGAAGTAACAGTTAACAGCAGAACTGACAGCCTCAAAATTGAGAAGTACAATTATTAACCTGTCCAGTTTGTATGTTTTAGAAATGGACTAGCTTTCAAGTATCCATTCAGAATTAAATTTTGTTGTTAAATGTTAAATGGTGATTTCATGCTGCATGACTTTATATGAGCCGTATCTAATTAAATAACACTACTATTGATATTGATCAATACTTTTTAAAAGGCCATTTATATATAAAGCAATTATGAAGACAACACTAAGTAGAAAACTGAACTCATTTCAATTGGTATGGATTTAAATTGCACAAAATAAAAATACTTAGTCATAAATCTAACAAAATACATACAGGACAAGTATGCTGAAAACTATAAAATGCTGACTGAAAAAAAAATCAAAGAAAATACAAATAAATGGAGAGGCGATCTTTATAAATTGAATACTCAACATAGTCAATTCTCTCCAAATTGATATACCAATTTAACGTAATCCTGTCAAAATCTCAACAAGACTTTTTAAAAATAAATGTAAAGTACTTGGGTGATAGGTGCACCAAAATCTCAGACTTCACCACAACACAAACCACTTGTACCCCAAAAATTATTGAAGTGAAAAAAAATATTAAAAAGTAAATAAATTAAAACACACACAAAATTAAATAAGGTTATTTTAAATTTTTATATGGAAAGACCAAGAAACTAAAATAGCTAAAACAATGTTTTTAAAAGTTAAAATGTGAGGAATAAACCTACCTGACCTCAAAATTTATCATTTAACTACACTAATTAAGAATGTGTGGTACTGGCTGAAGGACGGACACAAAGATCAACAGAACAGAATCAAGAATCCAAAAACAGACCCATACAAACACGACCACGTGCAAATGCTTCCATGCTTTCTAGAGCAGTATACTTATATACTACATATATATAAACACACACACACTAAGGTAGATATGTTATATTCTGTTATATAAAAGCATTACCTCCCAGGAGCTCTTTGCTCTTGAACAGCCTCAGATTTTTATCCATTCATAATTTTCTGTTTGCCCAATTAGATATCTACAGTCTTAAGGGATATAAAGAACAACTGGTCAGGCACAGTAGCTCATGCCTACAATCCCAGCACTTTGGGAGGCTGAGATGGGTTGGATCAATCGAGGTCAGGAGTTTGAGACCAGCCTAGCCAAAATGGTGAAACCCATCCTTATTAAAAATACAAAAATTAGCTAGGCATGGTGACGGGCACCTGCAGTCTCAGCTACTCGAAAGGCTGAGGCAGGAGAATCGTTTGAATCTGGAGGCAGAGGTTGCAGTGAGCCAAGATAGCACCACTGCACTACAGCCTGGGCAACAGAGTGAGACTGTCTCTCAAGAAAAAATTTTTCAATAAAAGTAACAACTGTCCTCCCTTCTATGTTACAGCTATATTCTGAATGGTCAGATTTGATAATCGCCTCATCCCTAGATAAGTACAGAATGTCAGTATATTACAAATTCAATGCTTACCTGGAAGTTGTTCATTAGGCCATAGGAACAAGGATTGCTTTCACAAGATGAAAAATCAAAGTTTAATTTGCAGGCTGCAGAAGTACAGTTTGTTAGCTCTGTTACAATAGTGTCATTAACGTTTCCAGTGGCATCTCGAACAACACAAGAACCTAAAGCACAAGTGACAAGAATAATATAGTTAATATCTATATCCATTTCAAAATTTTACAAATATATATATTTATGAAGAAACCAAAGCACTGACTACATATGTACTTACTTATAGTAGCATACATTGCATTTACAGTTAAGACTTAACCTTAAACAGAATTTGTAAAGCATCATGGTCTCCAATATCTAGTGAAACTGAACCTTTTATAAAGACTAGTATTTACACATAAATACTTAAAAATCATGTAAACAGAATTGTGGAAAATGGTATATTAACAAACTATTTCCTGGCCTATTTGGTTAAGATACCCTTAAGTAAATATGAAAGCACTGTACTGAAAGAGTTCCAAATGGCAGTGATGTTTTCCTATGCTCCAAATGTTTTATACTTCAACGTAACTAAAATCAGACTTCAGGTAATATTACTCTTCTGTGAGGGAAAACAATTTGAATATTAATGAATTATAATTAAATCTTTGCCTTAAATATGATTATTGTGAAAAGAAGATGGTATCTGAGATTTGCTTAAAAATAACTCATAGAGCAGAGTGACTGGGTACAGAGGAAACAAGATTAACCATGTACTAATATTTTTGCTAACATTTTTGAAGCTGAGTAATAATTATTGAGCTAATTTGAAAATGCTCCCTACTTTTCCATAAAATTGAATACTTCCATAATAAAATATTTTTAAAGTGGCCTTGAAAAAAGCACTTCATTATTCAGAATAACGTGTAATGTATAACTAACAGTAATCACCGTTCTTTACACTTTTATAGATTTTTACTTTCTGTAGCACTTTTACAATATTACTTCATCATATATTGAGGTAAAAATTACATGTGTAACAGCAAAAATTGAATAAACAGAAATAAGGATGAAAAGGGAGGATATTCTAACGACTAGACAGACTATGTAGTTCTTTATTTTTCAATTTTTTTTTTTTTTTTTTTTTTTTTTTGAGACGGAGTTTCGCTCTTGTTACCCAGGCTGGAGTGCAATGGCGCGATCTCGGCTCACCGCAACCTCCGCTTCCTGGGTTCAGGCAATTCTCCTGCCTCAGCCTCCTGAGTAGCTGGGATTACAGGCACGCGCCACCATGCCCAGCTAATTTTTTGTATTTTTAGTAGAGACGGGGTTTCACCATGTTGACCAGGACGGTCTCGATCTCTTGACCTCGTGATCCACCCGCCTCGGCCTCCCTATTTTTCAATTTTTTCATCTACCTTTCAGAGCAGTCCTTGCAAAACCATGTTTCCATAAAGGTACCTCTGAAACAACTGGGGAATGAGGGGAGAATACAGCCTTGCAAATCCCACCAACCCTAAAATAGCTATACTTTCATGTGCTTTGTATTCTGATAGTCTATACCTGCAATATTTTGGGGAAAAAAAGTTCCATTGCTTTGAGCTAAACAACCACTGGTGTAGAGGCTGCCTTTACTGGCGTAGCTACTGAACATCAGTGTCAAGGGGTTATTCCTATTGCTTCAAGGGCTAATGTAAACAGAATGAAATGAGTATGAGACCCAGCAGTGTTAGAAGGTAAAATAAAAATAGAAAATGTTTATTTGCTGTAGAAAACTATTTTAAAGTTTAAACATAACTATGTTACTTTAAGACTAAATTTTCTTCAGTTAATAATGTATAGAACATGCTAGAAACTTTTAGGGGAACCCATATGTTTTGCTAAGAAGATATATTTATCTGTTTTTTCAAAATAAATTTCAGAGATTTGTGTATGGATAGCAAGGATAATGAAATCCAAATTCCTTTCTAAATGACAATTCAGGCTGAGACTAGTGTCTCACATCTGTAACCCCAGCACTTTGGGAGGCTGAGGCAGGTGGATCACCTAAGGTCAGGAATTTGAGACCAGCCTAGCCAACACGATGAAACCCCCATCTCTACTAAAAATACAAAAATTAGCTGGGCATGGTGGTGGGCGCCTGTAATCCCAGTTACTTGGGAGGCTGAGGCATAAGAATTGCTTGAACCCAGGAGGCAGAGCTTGCAGTGAGCCCAGATAGAGCCACTGCACTGCAGCCTGGGCAATGTGAGACTCCATCTCCAAAAAAAAAAAAAAAAAAGGCCAATTCAGCCCACCATGATATTGTCATGTAGTGAAATTCCAAAATTACATTTAAGCAAATAGCAGCAGAGTTTATAAATACAGTTTTCTCATTACTTCAACAAATCGATGAATATATAGCAAAAGTAAAATTCTCTTATCAAATCCAATAGAAACTTCATATTGTCATACTGTGTAGTCTATGGACTTGGAGTTTATGATCCTTTAAATTAGTATTAAATTAGATTTACTTTGGCATTATGCTTAAGAAATTTGACTGTAAAACTTGACAAATGCAAACTGTATGTAAACTAATAGTAGTTAATAGTAAATAGCATTAAAGCCTTTATTTAAAACAAGTAAACAAAAACCTTCTTTGCCATGAAAACAATTCTCTAAAACAAATGACACTATCTTTGGTAGTGAAATCTCTAAGTTTCTATTCTCTCATCTGTAAGACAAGGATCAGAGACTGGTTGACCACCTAAGTCCTTTCAAGTTCTAAAACACCATGATTCCATGAAGCAATAACATGATTTTAAAACCCTTTTCATTCAATTTATTAAGAATTTAGTAAAACTTTTCCTAAGTAAAACTTAGTATGTCCTATTCTTCAAAACCAGTGTTTTTATAATAAAAAATTAGCAAGCATTGCTTAAGAGCCTTGAAGTAATCTTCATATATTGTATAAAAATATAAATTACCATTATAAAAAAATTCAGAAATTTGTAAAATTCATTTGCTTCTACATATGAATTGTTTTTGATAAATATATATCAGTGAAGTGAGTTTATAAATGCAATTTCACATGATTTTCTAATTTACCATAATTAATAAAAATCCTGGAGATACCATAAAGCATTTATTTGGTGGTTTAGATGTCTACAGAAGTCACTACTAGTTTTCTAAAAACTGCTTTTGAATTATAAGCAACTCCATGTCTTTTATTGAAACATTTCTGAATTTAAAAGTTAGCATGTACATCATGTAATTTCTGCAACACATAAAAAATGTAAAACCATTTACCTACAGACACTGCAATTCCTACGTAAACCAATGTAGTAATTAAAATGGCTAGGAGTGTTCCTTTGGGTATGGCTGACTGAGGATCCTAGAAGACAAGAAGATTTTTTTAAAGTCTATCTGTAAAAATAAATATACAAATTCTACTTTTAAAATATATAATTGATATGGCACTTTATAATACTTACTGCAAGATCACCTGAGATATTTGCTCCAGCCAGAATACCAGTAGCAGCAGGAAAAAAGATGGCGAATACAGAAAAGAAAGTCTCTTCCTCTCGAAAATCTGGCCCAAAGTTCTCATTAAATATTTCAGCTGTAGAGAACAAAACATTTTTGACAATTAATGGATAGTAGATTAGACCATAATAATTGTAGTCAAGAGTAATAGATATATATAACCCCTAACTGTTCTTCAGTCGAAGTAACTAGTAAATTTTTACATATTTCCTAGTTCTAGTATTTGATCTTGTATGAGAAAATGATTTACAATCAAAATGATCATCTGATCTGATTCATGTCCCATTTTTTGTACACCTCACTAATTATGTTTCAAGAGTTCTCTGATTTAATTGCTATGACTAGCCCAATGCAAATCATGATGTGGATAATCCCCTCAATTTCTGACGTCAAAGAAATAAGAAGGGAGGCAGATAAACAAAAGGGGCATCATGGCATGGTGCTAATGCCTGTAATTCAGCACTTTGGGAGGCCGAGGCAGGCAGATTTCTTGAACCCAGAAGTTCGAGACCAGCCTGGGCAACAAAGGAAGACCTTGTCTCTACAAAAAATTACAAAATTAGTCAGTAGTTGTGGCACACGCCCGTGGTCCCAGCTACTTGGGAAGCTGGGTTGGGAGGATCATTTGAGCATGGACAGTGAACACTTCAGTGAGCCATGATCAATGCCACTGCACTCTAGCCTGAGTGACAGTGAGATCCCATCTCAAGAAAGAAAAAAGGAAAAGCAAAGGAACATCATACTAATATAGAACCAATTTTTTGATAGTTTCCAACTTATATTACTATCTGTATAGATTTTGGTCCACAGCTTTCTCTATTATCTAGTGACCTATTTGATTTCTGAGGCTGTCAGATAATTAGCTAAGGCACTCTAAGTAAAGTTCCTTTCTATTTCAACAACAATAAAAGCTTCAACTAGATCTACTGTTTTCATCTCTGACACTAAGATAACCAATTAACTGTAATGTATCCATCTATCCATTCAATACTTGAGTATCTACATGTGTCAGGTCCTGCACTAGAGCTTTCTAGCATCTCAAAGTAACCAGAGATGCAATATGAACAAGTTAGACATTGTTCCTGCCTTCATGGAATATAAGAGTCTCAATAGCGGCCGGGCGTGGTGGCTCACACCTGTAATCCCAGCACTTTGGGAGGCCGAGGCGGGTGGATCATGAGGTCAAGAGATCGAGACCATCCTGGTCAACATGGTGAAACCCTGTCTCCACTAAAAATACAAAAAATTAGCTGGGCATGGTGGTGTGTGCCTGTAATCCCAGCTACTCGGGAGGCTGAAGCAGGAGAATTGCCTGAACCCAGGAGGCAGAGGTTGCGGTGAGCCGAGATCGCGCCATTGCACTCCAGCCTGGGTGACAAGAGCGAAACTCCGTCTCAAAAAAAAAAAAAAAAGAGTCTCAATAGCAAATGACAAAAAAAGAAACAGGTAATTATAAACAGTAGTAAGTGTTCTGATGAAAACAGGGAGTTGTGATAAGAAATATGAGAGAGAATCTAATTCAAAGTGGTTACAGAAGGCTAAGCAAATATACGGAAGGAGACAATACTTAAGCTGAAAGTTTGCTGAGCAAGAAATCAGGCATGTGATCATCAGGGATAAAGAGTACACCAGAAAAGAGAAATAACATGTATGAAGACCCTAAAGTAGACAAAGGTTTAGCTCTTTTGAGGAAATAAAAGAAGATAAAATTCTTAAGGAGAGAATTAAATGAGATTGGAGTGACCACTGAGGGACAGAGTATGAATATTTCATAAAAGTTTAAGTTTTATCCTAAATAAAATGGAAAACCAAATAAGGTCAGAAACACACAAATGACATACACTATTAATGTTGTGTGGACAATCAACTGAAAGATTCAACATCTGAAACAGGGAGGCCAATTAGGAAGGCTGCTGCAGAGGCTTAATCTAGAGATGGGAGAATAAATGCACAGATTAGGAAAGAATTAGAAATTAAGAGGAGCGGGTAGAACAGGAAACACTAAGATCCTGGTTTCAGCTACTTACTTAGATGGAAAAGCCTAAGAAGAAATAAGTAGGACAGACTTCAAATAATCAGTTGGATACACATTACGTTTGGACTTTAAAGGAGAGATTCCGGAATAGAAACATGTCAGTCCCTTAACAGCATTCTGAGCCATCAGAATACACACCACCCATGAGAGAGTATATAGTTAGAAGGTCAGCACTATAATAGTTGTATATTCTGCATTTAAAGGGGGGTAACCAGAGTAACAGACATAGTGACCAGTGAGTTAGGCAGCTAGGGTATCTGACATCGAATAAAATAGACATGTTTCAAGAAGGAGAAGGAATGACTAAGAGACATGAAGGAGAGGACGAAAAACTCATAGTGGATCCAGTACCATCTGACTAATTTTAACCAACAAAAGCCAGATGTGAGAGAGGTTAAGGATGAAGTCACTTGGTAGAAGTTTGACAGGCCTATGAACAGTCTCACAGTATTCTTCCACAGATTACTTATTAACTGCAAAGAAAAAAACAGCAACCTCACAATAGAGAAACTGTGCAGGTATAACCTCGATTAAGTAATCAAAACTAACACCACTGAGTAATGGAAAAAACTGTATCATGCATCCTCCAAATGTGATGCACTACGGAGGAAACATGATTCACTTATGTTCTTGACAAAAAGGAATAACCTGAATCTATAAAAACAAATCAGACAAGTGGAGAGACCTCCTAAAAAGCAAATGGCTTGTACTCTTGAAAAATACAATGTTATCAAGAAACTAGTATTTCTAGTTGCTTTCACAATCTTAGGCACTTTTAAACTGCTGTACTTAAATACGCTATAGAATGAAAGCCACGTTAGAATGAAAGTTAGAAATTCAATTACAAATTCCAAAAACAAGTAGAGAAAAAAAGCTCCTTTTCTTAGCAGCACTGATTTCTCTATATTCTATCACCTTTTGTTGCTAATAATGAAAAAGATGTAAATAAAAGTAATTTTTAGTCCAATTGTACAGCATACATAAAGGGGACAAAACTAAATTGTAAATTAGGATGAATCACCAAACCATACCCAATCCGTTACAAAATATCTAAAATGTACATTTAACTGATAATAGAATTTTGTAATAGGTACCCTTAAAAAAGTATTGAATCTTTTTCACTTACATTTATAACCAAAAAAACCTTTGGGCTTCTTGCTCTCCAGTGGGATAAATGTTCCTATGACGAAATCACCAATAGCAAGAAGTAGAATCACCAAAAGAACAATCTGAGCCTGCAATTTTAAACATTAAAAATTAAAATCAAGTATCTTGTTTCTATATCTTGATTCATTTCCACAAAAATATAACTTCCATGAGGGAAAGAACTTCTGTCTTGTTTTGCCTGATTCTCCAGTGCCTTAAATAATGCCACATGCCAAGCAGCTACTCAAGAAATTTGCGTTTAATGAACAAAGAGATATTTAAAGAAATATCTGGCAGAAAAAAAGACAGTAAAAGTGAGATCATGCCACATTTCTGAAACAAGTTAAAGATGTGTATGGCTTCCCACAAGCCATAGGGTACTAAAAATTCCAAACGCTATAGGCTTTCATTCTAGATCATTCATTCCTGTCTCTTCCACCTTAGCACTACAATCGTGACATGGAGAACATGCTGGACACAAACACAAGTTTTATACATGGTCCAAACATAATGTTGCATATGTGATTGCTACAGGAAAATAAGAAAAAGTACAGAAAGAAAACGGCAATATACAGGAGGCAAATTCAAGTAGCAATGGGATTGGAAGAACAATCTATGAGAACTACCATTTCCCCTTTTCCACTTTGAACCTCTCAATAAAACTAAAAACTCATGAAGAACTGTGTCATCTGTGGGAAAAGGAACTACATACACGCTAATCATATCCCAGTGGTATAAAATTCTGTTATTTTCACAAAGCCAATCTGTAAAATGTGTAAACAAATGATTTAATTTTATACTAATATAACTTTAAAGTAAAGAACAAGATTGAAAAATATCCTTTCAGATTTTTCTTATTTTTGGTTTCATAAACATTATCATATAGAGCACAAATACATGACTTTTATAAGATCTTTAAAAGTAAACACCTTTGTGGATATCCATTACTTGGGGGAAACTACAGCTGTGCTATGATGCTCTAATTCTCAGAGACAAAAACACATCTGGGTGCTCTGCTTATGGGTAACATGTGACTTTAGCAATTTTTTCAAGAAACAATGCTACTGACTTTCAGAGTTATGACTTCTGAAATTTCAATAGCAAGAATAACTTCTCTCACCTTGTGTGGGCATTAACTTTTAGTTACTGCCCCATATTTATTTTTAAGTTAAACCTTTAAATAAATTACAAAGTCAAATGTTTAATTTGGACTGATACACTGACCTGAGCATTTTTACATACTACAAAACTGGAGAATGGGTGAGGTGGGAAATTCAAAATTTACAAAGTACTGTGTTTAACTAGATCTCAGGCTAAGTGTTATATCTTCAAAGATTATCTGCCTTGTCAAGTAGAAAGTAACTTTATACATAACCTTTTGTGAAAATGGCCACTTAGGTACCATTAGAATCTGGAAATATTACCATACTTTAGAGTGTTCCCAAAACATAAGCTCTAAAAGTTCACATATTAAGTATTTACAGGTGTTCCTATCATAACTTACTTTTGCTTCCCACTCCATTCCAGCTACTGAGATACCTAAAAGAATCACCACTGTAATGGCTCCAATAATTCGGATATCATTGATTTCATCTATCATAAGTATGGAATGTTCCTAGAAAAAAAATCATAAATATAATAAGCAATATTAGTTATTTTTATACAAATTCACACTCCTTTTGAAACATTTTAGAGATATCACAGTGCCTTACATGTAGAAGTTGAATAGTTACTTAAGGAATAAATGGAAGACCTAAAGGAACAAATTACTATTTACCACTGAGGTATCATTCAAGCATCCGATGACATAAATGTGTTTTAACACTTCTACATTTAATATAGACTCGACAAATCAAAAAAGGAATTGCTAACAAGGAGGTAAAAAAGTTATAACTCATACTGCTAGTTAGAATTTTAAGTTATATAGCAGAAATATATTTTGTATTTATTGTGATTAGTGAACTCATGCTAATGGTCTTTTATACTGCAAGAAAGTGATAAGCACACCTTCCTGCTGCTGTCCAAAAACACAGTTTCTGCTCTGCCAACAAATTCATTTGTAGTTTAATATCAATGGCATTTTTAAAAGATTCCCATCTAAAATAAAATTAAAGATCATGATATCCCAGTTAGGTAAGTAAAAAGCTATTTATCAATTACTACCACTTCTCAAATAAGGTAATAAAAGGCACAAAAAAACCAGAACATAATTTGTTTTGATAACTCAGGATGACTGTATTCTATTGCAACTGACAAAAGTATAGAAGATTATAATAATCCTATAAACTTGCTTCTTAAAAAAATTAATATTGTTAATGCTTTTAAAAAGAAATTCTTTCATAAAAGTTAACTACAAGGAACAAAATTGCTTGAATTCCAGATAAATGACCTTAATACAAATATTCGGGTGCAAAAACCCCCAGATCCAAAGATGCTTTTGCCAACCAAAAAGCACAGCAAGTGTTAATATTTAACCAATACAGTAGGAAAAGTCATTTCCCAACCTTATCCAACTTCAAGGATCCCATTTAATTTCATAAAGCAGTACGTACTTTCTACTTTGCAGAAAAAAAAATTGTTTTTTAAATTTGATTTTGATATCTGTTGAATTAATCTGACATTTGAAATTCCCTGCAGCACTCAGATAATAGTATCTGACAATTACTTGAAAAAAAAAAGATACTAGTGTATATATCTATTGACTGGCTTTTAGATTCATAGACCATGCAACAGAAGACTACAGCTATAGCTCAATATTTTATATAATAAATCTGATTAAAATGTTTGAAATTTCATATTTCTCTAAATTTTCCATGAAACAAACACATGTATAAATCATAATTAAATACTCTGATAAGAGTTCAGAGTAAATCTTAAACTTTTACTATCAAACAAAAACATACACTAAACAATGAAAGAATATAAACTCTAATGATTATATTGCTTACTCACTGTATTATAGCCCTTCTTTTTCTTCATCACTTTGGTGTACACAAGTAAAGGTCAATGTCAAGGTAGGTGTCAGTCCTTGTCAGATTTTATACTTCTTAAGGTACCATTTGCTACCGTAGAATAGTTACAACCTAACCTAACATGAGCAATTATAAGTGTCACTTTTGAGGTTCCTCTCATTTAATAATATTTGAGGAATCCTATTTCACACTCTTACTTCTTCAATTATACTCCAGAGCAATATAGCCAGCTCTATTTGGATATACTCATGGCTCTTCCTGTTAACACATTGAAACTAAACTGTCCTGTGTTCTCCATTTCACCGCAAATGGCATTATCTTCCAACTAAATCCAAAAGTCAGAAATTTGTGCATAAATCTGAAATCCTATTTCTCTAATTTCCCACATCGCATTAATTATCAAATCCACTCATTCACATTATTTAAAATCTCCCAAATTCGCCCACATCTCTCCTACCCTACAAGTCACTGTTTTAATATAAGCCACCATCTCCTCTCCCAGGATACCTACAACCTTTTAAATGGTCTCTATCTCCCTCTGTCATTCCTCAAGTCCATTCTCTGTACCATGGACAGATACTTCCCTACATCCCAAATCTGGGCACGTCATGTTCCCCAATCCCAAACAAAATCCAAACTTAAATGCAAATAAGACCCTTCTCCTGATTCTTTTTTCTCTCTCTAGTCTTAAATGTCTTGCTGCTTTGTGCTTAAACCATACAAAAATGTAATTTTCTTAATTCTAACCTTTACAGGCCTTTCTTTCCTTTTCTTCCCTATTCCCCTCATATCACTTCTACCTTTCCAATTTGCTTGCTAACTAACATCTAGACTCCCATCCTTGGAGAGCCCTTCCTTGACTCCCTGGCAACCCCAATTCCTAATAAGTAACTTACATGCTCCCCCTTTGTGTTGCCACTGTTGACATTCTAATAGTATTTTATTCTTTGCCTATCTCCTGTACTAAACTTTTTGAAGGACGAGTCTCTTGGTTATATCACTGCTTTCGTAACCTCTCATGATGAGTGGCATATAATTCCTCAATAAAGATTTGGTAAACGAATGACTGAAAGGAAGGTGAATTACCTTAAGCAACTCCACCACAGTTTCTGCAAATCCAACCACATACATAGCAACTGCAACAGCATTGGCAAAAGCGAAAATCAGACCAATTGCACCACCAAATTCTGGCCCTAGACTTCTAGATATTAAATAATATGCTCCTCCTGAAAAAAAAAAAAAAAAGAACACGGGTACTAAAGTTAGGATTTAAAATGCAAAATTATCCTTTAATTACACAAGATTTCACAAAGCAGATGCCTCCTCTAAGCAGAGCAGTTCAACAGGCAAGTGAGTGAGTATATTTTCAGAAATACCTGAAAAGAATTCTTCATAAATCACCTATTAACAATTCTCAACATCCAGATAATGTTTCCCATTATCAAATATAATATCATCCTATTTGAATTCCCATTTTCTCTTTTAAAGTTTAGATTAAAATGGGCTACAGCCTCCTCCCCTTCACAGATCCCAAGAGACCATTTCCCATTGAATTTCTAATTTATATATTTAATCTTAATGTAACTTTTATTTTTATGTTTTGTTTTTTTTTTTCTTTAGACAGTTTCACTGTCGCCCAGGCTGGAGTGCAGTGGAGCAACCTTGGTTCACTGCAACCTCTGCCTCCTGGGTTCAAGCAATTCTTGTGCCTCAGTCTCCTGAGTAGCTGGGACTATAGGCATGTGCCCCCACGCCTGGCTAATTTTTGTATTATTAGTAGAGGCAGGGTTTCACCTCTACTAAAGAAACAAAAAAATGCTAATTTTAGTAGAGATGAGGTTGGCCAGGCTGGCTTCAACCTTTTGACCTCAAGTGATCTGCCCACCTCAGTCTCCTCAAGTGCTGGAATCACAGGTGTGAGCCACCATGCTCAGCCTTAATGTAACTTTTAAATCACAGTTGGTATGATTTTAATTACTTAATTATAGCAATTTGCTAATAATGTAAATACAAAGACCAAAAAAAAAAAAAAAGTCTCACAGCCGCATATAATGGTATCCCAAAGATACGTAGTTTGTATACTAGTAAATTCTGTCTAAATGGCAGAATAAACAAAGATATTACATGACTATCAAGAAGCAAGTTATTTTTCTAACTTAAAAAAATCAGTTTTGTATAATTTATACAAAAATTAACTCCAGATGGATTAAAGATTTAACCATAAGACCTAACACCATAAAAACCCTAGAAGAAAACCTAGGGAAAACCATTCAGGACACAGGCACAGGCAAGGACTTCATGACTAAAACACCAAAAGCACTGGCAACAAAAGCCAAAATAGACAAATGGAACCTAATTAAACTTAAGAGCTTCTGCACAGCAAAAGAAACAATCATTAGAGTAAACCGGCAACCACCAGAATGGGAAAAAATTTTTGCAATCTACCTAACACACAAAGGGCTAATATACAGAATCTACAAAGAACTAAAGCAGATTTGCAAGAAAAAAACAAACAAACCCATTCAAAAGTGGGCAAAGGATATGAAAAGACACTTTTCAAAAGAAGACAAATATGTGGCCAATAAATATATGAAAAAATGCTCATCATCATTGGTCATCAGAGAAATGCAAATCAAAACCACATTGAGATACCATCTCACATCAGTTAGAATGGTGATCATTAAAAAATCTGGAGACAATAGATGCTGGAGAGGATGTGGAGAAAAAGGAACGCTTTTACACTGTTGGTGGGAATATAAATTAGTTCAACCATTATGGAAGACAGTGTGGCGATTCCTCAAGGATTCAGAAATAGAAATTCCATTTGACCCAGCAATCCCATTACTGGGTATATACCCAAAGGCTTATAAATCGTTCTACCATTAAGACACATGTACACATGTTCATTGCAGCACTGTTTATGATGGCAAAGACCTGGAACCAACCCAAATGCCCACTGATGACAGACTGGACAAAAAAATGTGGCACATATACACCATGGGATACTATGCAGCCATAAAAAACGATGAGTTCGTGTCCTTTGTAGAGACATGAACCTAGAAACCATCATTCTCAGACAACTGACACAAGAACAGAAAATCAAACACCGCATGTTTTCACTCATAGGCGGGTGATGAACAATGAAAACACCTGAGCACAGGGAAGGGAACAACATTCACGGGGCTAGGTGGGCGGGTGGAGGGGAGGAGATGAAGGACAAAGGCAGGGGGGCGGGGAGGATGGGGAGGGATAACACCGGGAGAAACGCCTGATGTAGGCGATGGTGTTGGCGGGGGCGTGGGGATGGAGACAGCAAACCACCATGGCATGTATGTACCTATACAACAATCCTGCAGGATGCAGGACGTGCACATGTGCCCCAGAGCCCAAATACAATTAAAAAAAAAGTTGGTATTATGATTTAGGGTCACTCTAATGCTTATCTGAAGTTTTTAAGAGCTCTTCTAAAATTCTAATTTAAATTTGGCCATTAGGTCATAATCAAAACAGTTTTATATAATACTGAAGTTATATAAAGCCATATACATATTTCTATAAACTGATTAAATACTTAACACCATATAGTGAAAGTCATTAAACAGCTGAATATCTGTTTCTATTGTTCACCCAGTTTAAAGAAGGTAAATGCACCAACAAAAAAATTCCGGTTAAAGTACTAATGATGCAAATTTCATTTTGGAAAATGCCTGTATTAGGTTTTATAGTTCTCATCAATTTACTCAAATATTCTACACTTTAAACCCATCCACTGGGATGGGTTTAAAACTTTCTTGCTTTTCATGATCTTGAAAATTAAAAAACAAAACAATCTAACTCTTTAACATTAGCCTCATGATTTTATAAGATAAAAATGACTTAAAATTTTCCATGAAATATTCTTGAGCACTAAAAACTCCAATCAATTTATATATGACAATTTTGTCAAAGATCCTAGAATGAATATATTACATCACATAATTAATCAAAAGGAAAATCCCTACAATAATTATCAGCTTTTATTTAACATATATTTTCAAAGATAACAAATTATTTCATCAACTCCCAATAGCAAAAATGAATTAAAATAAAGTTTACCCTCATTTGGTAGACGAGAAAATGAAGTCACAAAGAAAGGTTATTGAAATTAGTCAATGCTCTTGTGTTTAGTAGTTGACAATATAAACCTTACAATCAGAAATATCACCAACAGAATCTATTAAAGTAAGAAATTCGTGTTATGTGCCTTAAAGTTCTGATTTTATAAAACGGTAACTCTGAGATTTCAAAACTATTTAAAAGTCTTCCACAAATATAGAAACTTAAAACATAAAATTCAGTTTTAAAAGATTTGTATTGTTTTCAAGAAAAAGGAAAAGACATATGGTTAAGAATATAAAAGCAACTGCTCATCATCTTCTATTACTTCTTATGAAAAGCAACAGTTATTAGCCCTATTTATTCCCACTTCCATTCCTATTTCCTAGAGTTTTTTTTTTTTTTAAACAAAACAAAACAAAACAAAACATCAAAATGGATGGTATTAAAGATATACTCTGAAAGGATCTGGTTTTTACTAATCAGCACAGACTAGGTATACACCTTATTTTGTTAAATATTATACATTTAACTTAATTCTACCAAAGTACTGTTGTCATCCTCATTTTACAAATCAGAAAATTAGGGCTTAGGGAGGCTAAGTAATTTGGCTAAGGTCATGTAAGCAGCTAAGTAAAGAATTGTATTTAAACTCAGGTCTCCCTGATTTAATTGCTTACCAATACAGTATGTATGATAAACTCTTGTAAATCAGCTTTTCTTTTATTACTAATAATGCTGAAGACATTCATAGAAAATAAAAATAATTTTATTTAAAAAAATCTATTGATCAAGCAAATACAGATGTCAATATGGAAAAATGTCCTGATGGAGACTCATAATTTGGCCGTAAACTACCCTAACTCCTGACTGCAAAGAATATAATTAGTCAGATGCCAGAGATACTAAGTAGTGACAATACTGAGTTCCATCATTATTACATCTTGATTTGAGGATATATGCCCTGTAACTCTTATTGAATCTCCAATCAGTAATTAAAACCCTAACTAGGCTAATCAAAAGTATAAGATTAAAAACTGGTATCAGTCATAAAATACTTCTCAATTTCAAAAACCTGAAATGGCACACTGCATATTACTGACCACAACAGAACTATGTTAGATGTATCAAAGATCCCTAAATATCTAAATTATGTAACACACTTTTAAATGAATCACAAGGGAAATCAGAAAGTGTTTTGAACTGATTTGACAACAAAAGTGAAACATAAAATTAGTGACATATATCTAATACAGAAATTACAGTAAAATTTGTTTTAAATGCTTATACTAAAAACGGAGGATATATCAACAATTTAAGCTTCTACCTTAAGAAACTGGAAAAAGGGTAAATAAAATCTAAAATAGAAAAAAGAGTAAGAAGAAAGCCAAAAGTTATTCTTAAATATTAATAGAACTGATAAACAATGAGTTAGACTAATCAAGAACAAAGAAGAAAAAAGTAAATTAACTAAATTAGGAATGAAAGCAGGGATATGTCATTACAAATCCTATTGCAATAAAAAGTTAAGAAAGTTAATATATTAAATAACTTGATTATAATGATTTTCCAATTTAGATGAAATATACAAATTTCTTGAAAAACAAAATGTGGCAGAAGTGTGACTGCAACAGGAAACTGAAGTAAACCTATAACATGACAGAGATTACATTTGCGATAACCACTCCCTAACAACAACAACAAAAACCCCCCCCCCCCAAAAAAAAACTATAGGTGCAGATGGCTTCACTGGTGAGGAAGAAATAAGAATTTTACACAAACTCTTTCAGAAAACAGAGGAAAAGGGAACACATAAGATGAGCATAATACTGACACGAAAGCCTAATAAGATTATGATAAGAAAATTTCAGACCAATATCCCTTATGATCATACTCAAAAATTTTAATAAAGTATTAGCAAGCCAAGCTCGGGGGCTAATGTCTGTAATCCCAGCACTTTGGGAGGCTGAGGCAGATGGATCGCAAGGTCAGGAGTTTGAGACCAGCCTGATCAACATGGTGAAACCCATCTCTAACAAAAATACAAAAATTAGTCAGGTATGATGGTGAACAGGAGGCTGAGGCAGGAGAATCACTTAAACCCAGGAGGCGGAGGTAGTAGTGAGCTGAGATTGCACCACTGCACTCCGACCTGAGCCAGAGAGTGAGATTCCACCTCAAAAAATAATAAATAAACAAATAAATAAAGTATTAGCAAGTAAAATTTGACAGAAAGGATACTATCTCTAATTCAGTGAAGTTTATCCTACAAATGCTAGGTTGTTTTAGGTGAAAAAAAATATGTAAGTTGTGATAATAGAATAAGGGAAGAAAAAAACACGCAGTTCAACAGAGCAGGAAAATCATGAAAAAATTCACTATCCATTTATGATAAATAATCTCAGCAACTCAGAAGCAGAACTCAATCTGACAACTGACATCTTTTAAAACCTTATAGTTAACAGTGATGTTGAACTTATTTCCCCTAAGACTAGGACAAAGAAAGGATGTTTATTCTCACCACTTCTAGTCACCGTTGAACTATAGGTCTTAGCTAGTTCAACAGGCAAAAAAAAAAAAAAAAAAAAAAAAAAAAAAAAAAAAAGAGAAAATGTCCTACAGGCTTGAAAGAAAAAGTAAAAACCATCTCTATTCACAGATGACAAATCTTGGCTATTGTGAACAGCACTGCAACAAACATGGGAGTGTAGCTATCTCTCCAATATACTTAATTCCTTTCTTTTGGGTATATATACAGCACTGGATCAGATGGTAGCTCTATTTTTAATTTCTTGAGGAACCTCCAAACTGTCCTCCACAGTGGTTGCACTAATATACATTACCACCAACAGTGTACAGGAGTTCTCTTTTCTCCACATCCTCTCCAGCATTTGTTACTGCCTGATTTTTTGATATGATTTGCATTTCTCTGATGACCAGTGATGTTGGGTACCTTTTCATATGCCTGCTTGCCATTTGTATGTCTTCTTTTGAGAACTGTCTATTCAAATCTTTTACCCATTTTTAAATTGGATTATTAGATTTTGTTCCCACAGCGTTGTTTGGGCTCCTTATATATTTAGGCTATTAACCCAATTTTTTTCTGGCAGAAGTTAGCATACCTAAATCAAAAATTTATATGAAAATGCCAAAGATCTAGAAAAGCCAAAACAATTATGAAAAAGAAGAACAAAGTTAGAAGACTTAGGACTTACTATGAAGCTAAGCAATCACGACCAGATAGTACCAGCATAGGATAAACAAACAAATCAATGCAACAGAATTCAGTACAGATAATATACAGACAATTGGCTTTTCAACAATGGTATCAAAAACAGTAAGGAACAGATAGCTGTTTCAACAAATGGTGCCAAAACAAGTGGATTTGTGTACAAAGGTGGGGGTAAGAAGGTTGGGGAGAAAACTGCACCCTTCATCTCACACTATACCCCAAAATTAATTTGAGATTGTCCACAGATAAAAATCTAAAAATTAAAACTATAAAGCTTCTAGAAGAATATATAAGAGAATGTCTTCATGGCCTTGGGATAGGCAAATATTTCCACCATGAATAATAAAAACACTAACATAAAAAAAGATGAGAAACTGGACTTCATCAATGGTAAATGTCAGTTCATTGAGAGACATGATTAAGAAAATGATAAAAATGGTAAGAGAAGCCACAGACTGAGAACGAATACACACAATACCTATATCAAACCTAATAACACATCTAGATATATAGGAAAATCTACAAACCAGTAACAAAAAGACAACTCAATTTTTAAATTGGCTAAAGATGTGAATACATCACAAAAGAAGATAGACAAGTGGCCAATAAACACATAAAAAGATGCTCCTCATCATTGAATATCAAGGAAATGACCCAAACTCCTTCTTGCCACCTACCACCCTCTCCATATACTTCCACTGTGGTCCAAATGTGTCGCCTCATAGAATCCTGGTACTAGAAGGGATCTCAGAAGTCGTCAGGCCAAACTTCTCATTTCACACACAGCAAGGCTAAGATTCAGAAAGGTCTGTAACTTCATGCCATAAATGAGCAGTAAAGCTGTGAGAAGACTCAAGCAATCTGTTATTTAGTCCTATAACTAAAATCAAAACTAAAATGACTGCCTCATCTATCTCTTACTATTGTTGTATGAGTTAAGTAATTTAAAATCCTTTGGTAAAAATAAAGCCTGATCACAATTCCATTTTAAACTCAGCAAAATACTGAATATATTTTCCCTGTTGTGATGTTGTGATATAAGAATATACATTTGGTCTTCATCCAAGGTTACTGCAACAGAGCTTATAAAACCATTGGAATTTATTGACAAGGTAAGAGGCATCTTTTGTTGTTTAAAATAAGCCCTTTCAAATCTACCAGTTTATGGTAATAAGGTGACTCAGTGGGCCCCTAGATGGCTTCTGGATTGGACAGTGCTAGTTGCTAGAGAAAAAACTATGTAATCACAGGGGTTAGCACTTTCAGTATCCCCATTACCCACCCCAGCTCCCACCCCTCACACCTCAGAGGAGAAGGGAAGGGAGAAGACTAGAAATTGAGCTAATCATTTAATGGCCAATGATTTGATCAATCATGGTTATATAAAGGAAAAACCCTGTAAACAAAGGGGTTTAGAGAACTCAGGCTGGTGAACACAGAGATGCTAGGAGGGCGGCATGCGGAGAGGTCATGGAAGCTCTGCATTCCTTCTCCCATACCATGCTTTAGGCATCTCTTTTGTTTGGCTCTGTGTTGTAGCCTTTCTTATAAACTGATGATAGGTAAGATGTTTTCTTAAGTTCTATGAGCCATGTTAGCAAATTATCAAACCTGAGGAAGGGGTTGCAGAAACCCCCAGTATACAGCCAGTTGGTCAGAGGTACAGAAGGCCTGGAATTGCAACTGGCATCTGAAGTAACAGTAGTCTTGTAAGACAGAGCCCTTAACCTATAGGGTATGCACCAACTCTGCGTAATTAGTGTCAAATTTTAATTGAATTGTTGGATACCCAATTGGTGTCCTGAGAGTTGGGGAACTGGTTTGTGTGGGGAAAATCCATGTTTGGAATCAGAAGTGTGTAAATCGAAACAAATCCTAGTAGTATTTGCTATTACCGAGTGTGCAGAACTTCATGAATAGTGTAAGTCACAAGGGCTTTTGCAAAGATGAATGAAATGGCACAGAGTCTAGAAATAGACCGACACTGTTTATTTAGGGTCAATTAATTTCTGCGAAAAACACAAAGGTAAGTAAACAGAAAAGAGATCATCTTCAAAAATGGTGCTGGAATAACTGGATATGCATATGAATCTTGATTCACATTTCATAGTATATACAAAAGCTAGCTACAAATGGTAATACATCTAGGTAAAAACCTAAAGCTATAAAACTTCTAGAAGAAAATCTTTGGGACCTGGGGCTAGAGGGAAATTTCTTAGATACCACTCCAAAAGCACAATGCAAAAAGGAAAAAATGATGAACTGGACTCCGCTAGAACTATGAGCTGCTCTTCTAATGATGCCATTCAAGGAATGAAAAGACAAGCCATACACTCAGAGAAAATAACTACAAATCATATATCTGATTTTATCTAAAACCTTTCAAAACTCAATAGTAAGAACTTCCAATACAATAAATATATAACCCTTAAAAAAATGGGCTACAGATTTGAGTAGACACACATTGTACATGAGAATATGACCAACATCTTTAGCCACTATGAAAGCACAAATGAAAACCATCACAAGATACCACTACATACACAGTAGAATAAAAAATAAAAAGGACAATACCAACTGTTGGTAAGGATACAGATGTGGAACAAGTGAAACTCACTGTTGGTTGGAACAGAAAGTGAAAATACTTTAAAAATAAAGTTTTTTTGGTGTATTGAGGAATGAATCAAAGGGTGACAATAACAAAATTACATTCTAGTACTCTGGTTTACAAATAAAAAATGAGGAGTTTGTCTGCCTGTTAATGTTTGGCAAATTTTCCCTATTTTCTTGCCATTATTATAACAAATAGGAAAAGGTGAAGTGACAAACATGCAATCTTCCAACCAGGATCGGGTGTCATCTTATTATGAATGATTACCAGAATAATTCAATTAAATTATAACTCTAATTCTGCAGCAAACAATTTTGGAACCAGGCTGAGGTATTAGTAATAATAAACTGTATAAACTGACAAAACTGAAAGGTGACCAATGAGTAAAGAAAAATCCCATGTTGAATATTATATTACTTTCCAAATTCGTAGCTGAGCTATTTGTAGTATAGAAACACTGTTTTAATGAACTGAAAATATAATGTTATGTTAAATCTAATAAACCTCATAACACTGCATTTTACAGCCGCTTCAAATATTTCACTGATCTGAAAACTTATAATTTCAAAGAAATTAGCTATTAAGAAAAGGAACTATGGAGCTGAATTCTAACTTATAACTCCTTGCTTAATAATGGTAGGAATTAAAAGTGATACAATGAATGAAACAAAAAAATTTGACCATCAATGATAATCTGATTTTTCAAATACAGAACGCACTTTTCTGTCATAGTATGCGGGAAAAGTTTTTCCCTGTTTCCAATGTTTTTGGCTTTACCTATTTACAAAAATGAGGAGGTATTCAATTATTTCAGAGAAAAGTAAAACAGATATGAGTACATAAAGGTAATTATGACTTATACAGACATTTTCAAAATTCACCAGCAGAATCTGCTAAAAATTAATTTTGCTAAAAAACAGGTATAATTGATTTTTTCTTCTTACTACCCATGTAAATGATAAATGTGACTAACCACAATGTTGCATTAAATAAGATAACATATGTCAACACCAAGGTATCATGCCTAGCAGTTAGGTCTCAAAAGATAATAGCTACTATTATTATCTGAATGTAAGTTCCCAGAAAATAGCATCTTGTCTTTCATTGTTACAAACCCAGTGTCTGTAACAAAACACTCAACAACTGTCTGTTCATTGACTAAAGTACAAGTAACGTAACACTTCATCTTCATCACGAGATAGGCAAGTTTATGATGACTTAGATTTTAGAAACTTCAGAACTACCTATCTAAAGTTTTATGTAACCAAGGTTTTTATCTGTAAAGGTACTGACCTTTGCTTTTAATTAAGTCAACTAAATGCCCCCAAAGATAAAATGGTTGAGGAATCTTTCCATTCTGTTGCTCAGTTCATATAATACAGTATGAATTAAAACCAAGAATTTATAGTCTTCATCTTATGAAACGCTGCCTGCAGTTATCCTCTATTCTATAAGTGAGTGTAAATTCATGGATTAATTAAAGATGGGACAACTCTGGTCTATGTAATCTAGGAAATGCAGATATGAGTGAAGGTGGCTGCTGACCAGCACCATCCAATTTGCAAAACCTGATGCACGTGATCCATGAAAATTCTATAAAATCCAAGCTCTCAAGAACACTGACATGATTCATAGAACAGGAAAGGACTCTAAAATCCTCATAGCCTGCAATAATCTGAAGAGCATTAATGTGTCTTTTGGGCAGGGACTATGCCAGAAATAAAGTAAACTCTATCAGTTCCTTGGTACTGCTATTCTTACTTCATGGAAGGCAGGGAACTGAAGTGATGCTTCTCTAATCTGCTTCCAGTAGCTTTAAACAGTACCTAAAATCACTACTAAAACTGAATCAAGCCTGAAAATAAGCATCTTTTATTTTCTGCATTTTGACTTTTTCAGAAACCTTGCACGTTTCCATTACTATTTTTGCCTGAGACTTCAAAATTGTACATTATTACATTTGTTACAGTTAATAACAAAGTACAACTTTTCTAGATTGCTATCTGTTTAATCTCTAAAATGTACTATTAAAGCCAATGTTAAAATTAATTAGTAATATTAAATCTCTCCTATGGCAAAAAGTACACAACACTAGGAAAAGTTCATTGAATTCACATACTTCTGCAAAGCTGCAAACATGTAATTTTCAAGATGAGCGTAAGACATTATTCAATTAATATGAATACATGTTATAATTCAGTTAAGAATCAAGATAAACAGGCATTACTTCCAATTAGTTCTTAACATTATTTTTTTAAAACTATGCATCAAGTTTAAAATGGGGCTTTTTGAATTAAAATTACTAAAAAGTAACTACAATGTTCCTCAACCTTTGAATAATATTTTTTTTTTTTTTTTTTTTTTTTTTTGAGACGGAGTTTCGCTCTTGATACCCAGGCTGGAGCGCAATGGCGCGATCTCGGCTCACCGCAATCTCCGCCTCCTGGGTTCAGGCAATTCTCCTGCCTCAGCCTCCTGAGTAGCTGGGATTACAGGCACGCGCCACCGTGCCCAGCTAATTTTTTGTATTAGTAGAGACGGGGTTTCACCATGTTGACCAAGATGGTCTCGATCTCTTGACCTCGTGATCCACCCGCCTCGGCCTCCCAAAGTGCTGGGATTACAGGCTTGAGCCACCGCGCCCGGCCCCTGAATAATATTTTAAGAACATGTTATTTCCTTATTAACTACCTTAGAAGTCAACTTTCAGTCTACACAAAGTTCAGATGGGTTCATCAGACATCACTCTTCCTCCAGCATTTCTGTTTCCTTTTAAGACCCCAACCCTCTAGATAATTCCAGCTCTACTATCGTCCTCTCTAAGTAGCCCTTACAAGGTAGGTGGTCAAAATCAAGTAAGAAATCCAACTCGGGCATTCTTGGTACCACCGAAAAGCGTAGTTTGTAGCTAAAAATGGCAGACAAAACTATACCTATACATTGAATCTCAAGTTTTTTTTAAACCATTAACTCCCCTCTCCATCTTCTTTTGAGCCAATTTTGTTGAATAAGAAGGATTCCTTGCTCCACTGAGATTCCCAGTGTGTAATTTTCTGTCATCACCCTATAGTATCATTTAACAAGTTTCTCCCTCCCCTGCATATTCTATAAAATGTTTCTGGGAGATATATGGCATGATGTGATTCAGATTTAATTTGTTGGGAAACAATACTTCACAGGTATTCTTATCAAGTAAAAGCTTTACAGAATTGAAATTAAAAAAAAAAAATTTTATTTCAATAGTTTTTGTGGAACAGGTGGTTTTAGGTTACATCGGTAAGTTCTTTAGCGGTGATTTCTGAGATTCTGGTGCACCCATCAACCAAGCAGCGTACACTGTACCCAATGTGTTGTCTTTTATCACTCACTCACCTCCCACCCTTCCACTCAAATCCGTAAGTCCATTATATCATTCTTATGCCTTTGCATCCTCATAGCTTACCTCCCACTTACAAGAAAGAATATATGAGATTTGGTTTTCCATTCCTGCGTTACTTCACTTAGAATGACGGTCTCCAACTCCATCCAGGTTGCTGCAAATACCATTATTTCATTCCTTTTTATGGCTGAATAGTATTCCATGGTGTATATATACATTTTTTTTAATCCACTCATTGGTTGATGGGCATTTAGGTTGGTTCCATATTTTTGTAATTGTGAATTGTACTGCTTTAAACATGTGTGCGCAAGTATAAGTCAATAATAATAAGTCAATAATGACTTATTTTCCTTTATTTGGGTAGATACCCAAAAGGGGGATTGCTGGATCAAATGGGAGTTATACTCTTAGTTCTTTAAGGAATTTCCATACTGTTTTCCATAGTGGTTATATTAGTTTACATTTCCACCAGCAGTGTAAAAGTGGTCCCTTTTCACAACCATGCCAACATCTGTGTTTTTTTTTTATTTTTTAAATTATAGCCATTTCTGCTGGAGTAAGGTGGTATCTCACTGTGGTTTTAATTTGCATTTCTCTGATAATTACTGATGTTGAGCATTTTTCATATGTTTCATATTTTTCATATGAAAATATACATATGGCCATATGTATATTTTCTTTTGAGAATCATCTATTCGTGTCCTTTGCCCATGTTTTTGACAGGATTTTTTTTTCTTGCTGATTTGAGTGAGTTCCTTGTAGATTTTGGATATTAGTCCTTTGTTAGACACACAGTTTGCTAATGGGTTGTCTATTTACTCTGTTGATTATTTCTTTTGCTGTGCAGAAGCTTTTTAGTTTAATTAGGTCCCATTTATCTATTTTTGTTCTTGTTAAATTTGCTTTTGGGTTCTTAGTCATGAATTCTTTGCCTAAGCCAATATATAGAAGAGTTTTTCCAATGCTGTCTTCTATAATTTTTATTGCTTCAGGTCTTAGATTTAAGTCTTTGATCCATATAAAGTTGTAATATTCTAATTATCTTTCCTCCTTCACTCATTATGTTGAGCAATTATCTGAAAAACAAATCTCATCGACTTCTTGGTTACCTTGAGTTCAGTAAAGAAACCTTTCAGGAGTTTGATTCAATGCTAGATTATTTTTATTCATCAATTTTCATAATATGGTTCTCTAGTATGTCCCAAAGGTAAAAAGTGAGATTTTTTTGGTTTCATTGTGAACTTAATGGATTTAGTCATATATTTTCATCCAAATCATTTATCACCATTATTGCTATTCAAATTATCCAAACTTTAGCCTGTGTTAGCTCCTTAAAATCGACTCTTAGGTCCTTTTGACATGAAACTAGTAGTAGTCAACACTTTTGGATCTGAAAAGATGTCTAAGCTCACTTCCTGCTCTGGTAAGGAATCAACCTTTTCTCTAAAGTCTGCTAGTTCTCTTGAGTGGAAATATACAATATGGGCATAAGAACTGCTTATTGCCACTGGGTTGGTCATTTACTACAGGTCACTTTAACAAAAAAAAGCTCAACAATATGCACTTTCAGGATAAATTCTAAGACTAATACTTTCAGTTTAGAATCCTGAATACAGGTATAATGTGATCTCAGTTTTATGCCTGTATCTACTTTCTCCCACATGGAAAATACTTTTCTCATGATACCAAAATAAATCACATTAGGGGTTTCCAAATCTGACTCAAATACAGAGGAGACAGAAGGGACTTATATTCACTAAAAGAATCTCTAGACAACACTCATTGCAGATGATGAAGCTCTTATATATTCTATAAAGACCATTCAGATGTCCAAAGTCACCAACAAGTGAAAAACGAATGCCTTCTAATAAAGCTTCATAGTATTTGGTCACTCACTTTCTCTTTCATCTTCTTTGGGTTTCATTATTTCAGCAAATGTATTACCTTCTCGATGGTATGAATACCTCATAACAGAATTCCAAAAGGTTTTTACCCTCTAGGTTCTACCTTTGTGAATAGACTTATAAGGAAACTCAAGCAAAATTGTAACATATGGTCATTTTTTGGGACAGATCTGCATGGGTTCCACATTCTCATACTGTCCCTGGCACTCAGGACAGAAGACTGGACATAAAGTCTATGAGGCAGATGTATCTGTAAAGATATACATATATATATGTATATATATGCATGCACATATATATATATACACACATACACATACTATATATATATTTTATATATATACACACACACTATATATATATATACGTGTGTGTGTGTGTGTGTGTGTGTGTGTGTAAACTATCAATGGTATTGAAAAATGAAATAGCTTTTTGGTCACAATCCTGAAAAATCTATACCTTCCAAAAGTCTGATTCAAATGGGGAAAAGTGTGAAGTTCACGTTGCCAGTGCCTTCATGCCCCATTCCTTTTGAGGCTCACAGCCTAGATTCTAAGGTCTGAGGAAAAGGAGAAATTCTTTGATGATTTGCTGATCCCCTAGAAATACGTAACACCCCAGTCCATTTCTCTTCCCACTTTCAATCCCCAAATATGGCAGAGAGAAATGAAGCATGGAGTACCCAGTTCATTAAGAAGCCAAAAAGAATATCTCAACATTATCTGACTGACTCTGCTGAACATATCCACATTGTATATCCCGATTTAGCTCAATCCAGGTTCACAGAAGCATAAAACTTCAGTCAACAGTGATACATGCTCAGCATAGTCATAATCATATTGATACAAGATACCAGCCTCCAAGGGTCATAGTAATTTGGATCCTCTGGTGTCTAAAACATATAAAGACAATGGTGAAAAATGAAAAGCTCAATCTGGTTCTCTCTTTCCCTCCCACACCCAAATACCTGATGCAGGTAAAGTGGAAATTGTGTTATATAATGTCAAATAGGGATATTCAAAATAGTTGAGGCAGATGAAATAAATCTTTTCCCAGTTGACTTGCTATGATGACTTTACAGGTACTGGCAGACATTTTGTCTCCTTTCTTCAAGGATCTTCTCACTCCAAGTGAGGAGTTTTAATGTGGAAAATGGAATTATTTTCTTCTTGTTTTCAGGGATCCTGAATCCATTCTCCTGTAGTCTCTTGGGTCCTCTTCCTAGGGAGGGTGAAAACTTACAAGGCAGATCTTGTGGACTCTAATGAGAGGCCTCAGCGTGCCCACAGAAAGCTAGACGTGAAGGTATTTACAGTCTTAGGGCCAGGTGCAGTGGATCACACCTGTAATCAGAGCACTGGGAGGCCAAGGCAGGCGGATTACCTGAGGTCAGGAGTTCAAGACCAGCCTGGTCAACATGGCGAAACACTGTCTCTAATAAAAATAAAAATTAGCCAGGCGTGGTAGTGCACGTCTGTAATCCTAGCTACTTGGGAAGCTGAAGCAGAAGAATCACTTGAACCAGGGAGGCGAAGGCTGCACTGAGCCAAGATCATGCCACTGCACTCCAGCCTGGGTGACAGAGTGAGATTCTGTCTCAAAATAAATAAATAAATAAATTTACAGTCCCAAGCATAGCTCACACAATGCTATTTAATTATGGGGAAGGTATACTGCCTTAGTTTCTCTTAATAGGGGATGGGGTGGGAAATGAGGTTACCCCAATACAATGTTGAACAAATGCCAGGAGCATGTTGCTCACTGATCCAAGGGCAAACCTTGGAGAAGGCAACAAGATGCCACCCAGTGGATAAAAGACCAAAGTAGATGCTCTATTCTTGCTACGAGACACTCTGAATAACTTAAAGCATATGTGTATGAGTTTACATAAAATTTTACATTGAAATATACTAGTCTGGAAGTGCTCAGTAACAACTTTCTTGTCCATATAGACTTAATATGTTCCTTCAGTTAAGGTAAAAAAAAGATAATTAAAAATATAATTTAGATCTCTGTTTAGTAAGAGTAATCTGATGATGATGATACAAAAAGATTCAACTTACCTCCTCTTACAAATCCATTAGTTGCTATTGCTGAAGTAGACAATCCTGTGATAGTTGTCACAACAGTGGCCATCATTATTACAAGGACCGACAGACCTTTACAGAGAAAGAAGATAGAATACTTATACTCTTGCTTAAGCATGCCATTGTCTAAAAGTGGTTGGTCTAAGAATACTGAATTTACATTTCAAGTTATAAATTGCCCAATTTTTATCTCATTTTAGAAATATCAAATCAGAATTATGAAAAAGGAACATCAATACAATAATCTGATATAAAGGAATACACAGTTCAAAATGACTCTAATTGCTTGAGTTTTATGAGGTTAAGAGCTCATTTTGCTTATTTATTATTCTCAAATTAATCAGGATATAACTTCACCTACCTATTCCAGCTTGACCTACAATCCATGACAATCTAATGAAGAGCATCACACCCCAAATGTTTAACATACAACGTACCTAAGAGGGAAAAAGAGGCCAAGTCACAGAGGAAGAATAATAATCAAACATTATATAGTAAGCATTAAACCAGCCAAAGTACAACAATATGCATTTGAAACTACAGAAGATTAAGTAGTTTTAAACCTAACTCCTACTCCACCCTTTCTTTAACAGTCTTTATAAAGAGCTTAATAAGAGCTTACATTTGAGCTAATATAAACACAACGTAACACATAAGTGTATGAAAATAAATGCATGCATCACAATTGTCTGAAGCAGCAGATGCAACAGAACAAGATACAAGAAATATTTTTAAAATTCAGCCCTGTAAAAAGTAGTGCATATTCCTTTTTATCAATATGAGTAAGTTTAACTTTTGCTTATTCTTTTATAACATCCTCATTTCATGATTTCTTTAGCAGATTTATGTATTACATATTATTTCTCAATACAAAATGCTAATTGTTCACATTTTAAAAAATTTAAATTAGTTGTAAAAGTTTCCCCAATTTATTTTCACTTTATTATGTTCATACACAGAACATAGTCTTACAAAACACTAAAATCTAAGAATAAGCAACAATTCTACCTGAAGCTTCACAATCACCTTAGGGATTAGGCAATAAAATGACTACTAGAACTGTTATTTTTCCCTCTACTTCTCCCTGAAATTCCAATAGAATCCCTATTAAGTGCCTTCAAAGTCCCAATGAGAAGGCAATCTAGCCTATTTTAGTCAGCTCCTTAGTGCCTATGCAAACAGAAAAACAGAAATATGAACCTTAATCACCTAAACCTATGCAGCAAAGTGAACTCAACACTTAAGTATTTCTCCTGTATTCCTTTCTTGCTTGCTAACTTCTATATGCTTCTCTTCAAAATATAATGGGGGTAGTGTGAAATAAAGCAGGCATATTTCAGCTCTATTCCCTGCTCAGCCTTCTTGATTTGGATGCTCCCAATTTGATAGTCTTCATACTTAATTTCTGAAAGGTGACAGTACATGAGATTCACAAGAGGCAATGAAATATAATATGCTCAGTAACACATTATATAGAATATAATCAAAAATAATTTGGCAAAATAAATGTCATATCTCCTTTACTGAATTTAATATCCAAAAGCAAAGGAGGTACAAGTTATTAATTGGGTTTTCTATGGCACTCAGATAAGAGAGTTAAAATAGAGAAAAAAAGAGTTCTCTTGAGAACTGATGAGAACATTAGGAAGATCTTATAACCAATAGATATGCTGTAACTCTAAAGTTAAATCTATATATACATACTAATACACCCTTGATCCAGCCAAACTTCACGACTCCTTTGCTTTCTGCAGTGTATGTGACCACAGCATCTCTGGCTGGAGTACTTTCTTCCCCATTTGCAAAGCCATCCTCAAAAGGTTCCTGGTTATAAAAAGAAATGTGAATGATGCTTAACATTCAAAATTTAAAATCACTTGATAAAAACAAACATAACTAAATACATCTAACTATATTTAAGAGGACATAGTACAGATTTCCAAGAATCAAGGATTTCCAAATATTTTACCCCAGGAAAGGACAAATAAACTAGAAGAAAACCTTAATTACTGAGATTTCGTAAAATTTAAATCTCACCATGATAGTAAATCCATTTTAATGATTCCAAATTCTAGCTACACTTTTGGTAGTGTCTGGAGGAAACAATGACTCCTGTTTGCTAATTACAGGGTCGCTAAGTCGATCAATTCAGATCTCATCTCTTGAGCCACAAATTTACATCACCTAGTTGCCACCAGTCCTACATCTGAAATTTCAACATTAACAATCTAAAACTCCTCTTTAGCACCAATGAATATGGTTTTTTAATAATCCATGATAGCAGGAATCCCATGGAACCCAAGATTCACTCTTAACTCCTCTCTTTACTCATTCCTTGTCTGCAGTGACTCAGTGTTCTTCATTGCTTTCCTTTATAGTTTTTCTGATTCAGACATGCATTAGTTGACACAATGAATTTCAAAACAACTGTTTCCTTAGATTTTTAAGTTTCATGTCTGATTCCATAATTCTTAGTTTTTTGTTCTCTACCTTCTCTTTCAGCGCTTCTTGAGTTTTGTTCTACCTATATATCTATCTAATATCATATATATCTAATATATATGCATATATATTAACAGAATTATATATAATTATGTTAATTATATCTCTTAATATGTATATATAAATAACAGAATTATATGTATATATATTATCAGAATTATATATATACATAAACAGAGAGAAAAAATATATATATATAAACAGAAATGAGATGCAGCAAGTTCTGTGCTACCACAGTGCAAAATCTACATGATAATCAAAATTCCCTTTTTTCTTAACCAACAACTGTCAGCCAAGTAGACTCGTTCAATTCCATTTAATACAATACTGCTATATGCTTTTTTAAAGTACGATCAATCTAGATTAGCTCTTAGATTCCATAGTTACATTCCTTAATTATTGTTAATTCTTTGATTTTTGAAGCAATAGAAGTATAAGCTAAATGCAATAATTAAGTATATTTTTTAAATAAAGCTGGTTTTATTATAAAATTCCAAAAATGTACTTTAAAGTACAGTCATGAAAATACTGCAAAAGTAGAAATATATCTTCATACTGCAAACAACCACACAGCAAATTTTATATTGTCCATGGAATTAATACTTTAAAAAAATTCTTTTTAGTTAAGAAGAGTCTTCAGGGCACCATTATTTTAATAGAAGTTATTTTCCATATCAGAGTTCATCTTTAGTCTTTTTCCTGTGGCAAGTGCAAGTCAAGAGGTCATCCTCAGTCTGTGCTTCTACCCTTTTCACATCCTCTTGGATTTGAGGCTCACTCACTTGTAAATTGGCATATTCCTGGAAAAGTTTAAAATAATGCCAGACTATGTCATAGTCCATGTGATTATTTCTTGCAAATTCTTGTCCTGTTTTTGCTGTCTTTTTGGCCTCTTCATCGTGATCTTTCGCCCATTTAAGTTTTTCTAGCAGATTGCTCAGGTTTTTCTTAACTGGAATGTAGTGTTTCCAGGACTGCAGCTCATTGTAAAAATGTTCATAGTAGAGTCCAGTTTCAGCACAACACTGTCACCAACTAGTAAATATGGCAGGCAATAAGCTGCTACAGAGCTCACGCCTGTAATCCCAGCACTTTGAGAGGCCAAGGCAGGTGGATCACGAGGTCAAGAGATTTAGACCATCCTGGCCAACATAGTGAAACACCATCACTACGGGAAAAAAAAAAAAAAAAATTAGCCTGGCATGGTGGCATGCACCTGTAGTCCCAGCTACTAGAGAGGCTGAGGCAGGAGAATCACTTGAACCTGGGAGGTAGAAGTTGCAGTGAGCCGAGATCGCAACACTGTACTCCAGCCTGGCGACAGAGTGAGACTCCATCTCAAAAAATAAAAAAAAAAAGCAGCCAATGCAACTCCAAAGAGTGCCACCCAATGTGCTGGGCTGGCACGCCAAGTTTCCACTTCCCCAGGACAATCACAGCCCGTGTCCAGGCATGCCCAGCTGAGGATCACCAGGTGTTCTGCTGACCTAGCCAAGAGCCATGCTGCTCTTTTCTCATGACAATGATGAACTTAAGTATATTTTTTGAAAATTATTTTAACTAGGCTTTGTAATGGTGAGAAAAATGATTAAATTTTTAATTAATCCTCATGTTTTCATTAATAGACATAGCTATAACCTCAAATATGTGAAATACATGGACTATGAGTCATTTTAAGATACCAAGAATTTAACTATGAACTTTAATCGTAAACATTTATAAAGCAGTTTATACATTTTTCAAAAGAGATTTAAAAGACATAAGTATTTTCCTTAAAGCACGGAGTTTCATAACTATTATCAACCAAAGATTATTTTACTGTACTACAAAAGGGATGTCCCAGGCTTATGGAATATGGAACTAACCAACCCCATAAAATTTTAAATTACCCCAAATTTGCAATTAATTTTCAGCTTTATTAAGATATAACTTATATACCACACAATTCACTAAAGTGTACAGTTTAATAATTTTTGGTATATCTACAAAGTTGTATTCTTATTCTCAGCATCACTACAACCAACTTTGGAATATTTTTATCACCCCCAAAAGAAATACCTCAATTCCCCCTTCCTCCAGCCCGTCAATCACCAACTATTTTCTGTCTCTATGAATCTGCCTATTCTCACATTTCATATAAATAGACTCATACAATATGTGGGCTTTGTATATGGCTTCTTTCACTTAGCATGTTTTCAGGGTTCATTCATGTTATAACACGTATCAGTACTTCACTCCTTTTTATTGCCAGATAATATTCCAGTGTACAGATATGCCTTTTTTTTTTTTCATTCATCAGTTGGGACATTTGGGCTGATTCTACTTTTTGGCTACTATGAATAATGCTGCCATGAACAGTTGTCTAAAGTTTTTGGGTGAAAATATGTTTTCATTTATCTTGAGTGTACACCTAGGAGTGGAATTGCTGGATCATAATATAATTCTCATCTCTTCCTTTGTATGAGACTGCAAACTGTCACTTCTCATTTCAGCGAATATGCCTGCCTATTGTTCGACCTATTCCTACTTAAAATTAAGATGCCTATTATTCTTTCTTCTGTTTTCTGATATGAACATGGAAACTAATAACCATTAAACTTGTTAGAAGTATGCATAACAGTAAATACACACACACACACACACACACACACACAGAGAGAGAGAAAGAGAGAGAGAGAGAGAGAGACCGACCAGAGGCCTGGGCAGCTCAATCGCAGTACCTACTTACTTCAACTGTACTTCCACTGTCTCAAACAGAGTCAGGGACAATCCCAAATAATGAGAAATGACTGAATAGGGATTGATGATTCAACTGTTCAATTATTCAAATAAAACCAGAACAAGAAAGTCTGCCAGTTAATTCAATGAACTTTAAAGAGGAGTTCCTTAGCTTTCGCCATATAATACACAGTGATCTTCAGTTTTTTAGTGAAAGCAGACTTTAAAATATATAACCTCCAAGTATTACAAGAAAATATGTCTATAATATACACAAAAAGGACATCTCTCTTCCTATCTCTGCTAAAAGAAAACTAAAGATGTATGTACTTAGTAGGCTACTTTTTCCAAGGCTAAGATTTGATGTGGGTGTCTTTTTAACATGCAAAAGTATTCAGGCATCCTAAAATTTTTGCTGTGGGTGTTTAAAACCGAATTCCACTTCAAAGTTGAAGAGCTAGCAATAATTCTGCAACTAGCTGTCCACCATACTACATACAACTATGTTCTAAGAACAAAGTAAAATTTGCCAGTATTTTATTTTAAAATAAAGGTTATGTTCACACAAAATAAAAAATGTATATTTCCATCATCTTCTGGCAGCTCTCTTTTTAAAAGTGTTTTACTTATCTTTAAAATACAATCCACAAGTCGAAAGCAAGTAATTTTTTATTTGTAGTTCAATTAATAGACTTAAATATAATGAAATTGGGCACATAAATGTCTTAATTGTCTGAAATACCAGGAAACCCAAGTGGAAGACACATCTTTTGTTTCTTTAAATAAATTGGTTTAAAAGAAATAAGAGAATTACCAGGTATGGCATTTGGTCCACAAAAAAAAGTATAAAAACCATATAATCAAGGAGCTTCAAGTCTGCAATTATGAACTATAAATTATTCTGATACAAAGGTACATAAAATCTTCACTCTGCCATTTTCACAGAAGTGATGGATTTATGTTTTTACTGTATATTCCACATTAACGGATAAAAAGTAAAAATTGGCAACATAAATGATTTTATGGGTAATCTTATATTAAATGAAGCTTACCAAATTTAGTATTATTCCAGAAAATAATCTTTCAAAAAGTAGCATTATGATTTGAAGTCTCCCAGCAGGGACTGAGGGTAGGAGAGAGAAAAAAAGGAGGAAGAAAGGAAGAGATAAAGGAAAGAATGGAAGATCCAGGTATCTAGGTCCTCAGTAAACAAAAAGGAAATGATTCAGTTGAACATGTTGAATTGGAGGAGCTATGAGACAATTAATTAAAGAGTTCTAGCAAGCAGTTAAAAAAAGTATGACTGGAACCTAGGAAAGGGGTCAGGGATAAAATGCTAGTAAGTAAAGAAGCTATGCAAACTGATGAAAAGAAAAACAGAAAACATAGGGAGCTGAACACTTTTCTGAGCATATAGAAAATACAAAAAAAGATGGAAACTCTGGCCTCCATGGTCATTACTTCTTTGCAGGATGTAGAGAAAAGGAGAATTTTTACACTATGGATGATCTCTTCTCTCCCTAGTATATTCAAATTTCCACCTTAACTTGATCATTCTTTCTCCTTTAACCATAGTTAACTTTTTACTGCACTCTGACTCTAGCCAAAGTTTCTAATGGTGCAGCACATTCTTAAATGCAAGCCAACCTGACCTCCCCTCACCACAACACCAAAATACTTTTATTAAGACATCCAATGACTTCTCGGCTGCTATATCTAATGAACATTTTTCAGTCCCTGTCTCACCGAATTCCTAAAATAGCATCTGATACTGTTGGCCACTCCCTTTCTTGAAACAACACACTCTTTCAGCCTTTTCTATCCAGCAGTTAAGTGGTAGGAGTCCCTTTAGCACTTGGTCCTACACCCATCTCCCTTGCTCATGCCATATTTTCTATGGTTATCTTACCAAACTCATAACTTTAAACATCATGTATATGTGTTAAGTCATAAGTGATGGCATAGGTTCATTTCCAAATCAGTCCTCCTTTGTGAGTTTCAGCCCTGTATATTAAATACTGACCTTACCACTTAGGATGTTTCATTATGTTTTCTATTCTAATCCTCACCAAAAGAGAAAAATAACTTGTCAATGTGCTATAAACAGTGACTTCTGTAAAATGAAGAGGGAAATAATTTTTCTTTTTGGATCTAGTTTTAAATTCCCGATAGTTTCAGTGAAAACACTTAACCATTTTCCAAATGATAGAATTCCAAAGATTAAAATGAGTCAAGGTAAATTAATTTAGGTATCTATTTTGCACAATTTTTGTGTCTGTTCTAGGTATCTACTTCCCTCATTCCTTTGTTCCCAAATCTACAGAAGCTAAGGGATTCTAACATGGTCCTCATAAGTTCTGCACTGGATGGCTCCAAAGGAGATTTTTTAAATTCTGTACTTTGTAAAAATATCTCCCAGGGTACACAGCATCTATGAAACTGCTATACAGGATTGTTATTAACAGCTGTACCAGACTACCTTTGAAGAAGAATTGCTAAAGTGTCCAGAAAACCCACCTGAGAAGGCATATCAATATTTTTTTTTTTTGAGATGGAGTCTTGCTGTGTTGCCCAGACTGGAATACAGTGGCACAATCTCGGCTCACTGCAACTTCCACCTCCCGGGTTCAAGTGATTCTCCTGCCTCAGCCTCCTGAGTAGCTGAGATTACAGGCACCTGCCACCACATCCGGCTAATTTTTGTATTTTTAGTAGAGACAGGTTTTACCATGTTGGCCTGGCTGATCTCAAACTCCTGACCTCAAGTGATCCACCTGCCTGGGCCTCCTAAAGTGCTGGGATTATGAGTATAAGCATGGATGGGTATGAGCTACTGCATCCAGACTCAAATGTTTTAAGTATGAAATTGTGTACTAGATAAGAGTTTTGTATTATTTAACTTTGGAAGTTTATTTGGAGGCTATTCTGGTAGAGAGGGTAGGTAAAATAGGCCAATCATTAGGTTTTTACATTATCTAGAATTTTTTTCCAATTAAAAAATCATCATTATCTGCTCAAGCTAGCATCTCCTTTTAATCTATGTTCCAGGTCAAACTAGGTTCTTTCTTCCCTTAGATATTTTCCTACTGCAACTTCTGGACCCCTGGGTCTACCTGTACATTCATGCCTTTTTCAGGAAAGCTTGAAAAATAAAATAATATCAAGGAATTTTTTGATCTGTCATAATATGTTGTTACCAACATAGTACATTTTGACATGATTAAAGAAAAGGTAACATTAGTCTGATTGTTACAGAAGTGACAATCCTGTATTTTTCCATAGACCACTTTCCTATTTTCCTTGAATTTTATAATCCCCCTAACTTTTATCCTTTAAGTTAGATAACTGAGAGTTCTAACTAAAATGTTTAATTTGATATAATGGTCTTTTACTGAAATACTGGTTTTAAAGTATTTTCTCCTGAGGGACTTTTGGTTTGCCTTTTCCCTCTACCTGTGAAATGCACTTTGAATATGGCTGGCTCTTTCTCATCCTTTAGGTCTTAAAGGCAGCTTTCTCCTTCCCAAAACACCTAACATATCGTTTCTTCTCAGTCCCTTTTATTTCCTTCATGACACATATCATACTCTGCAATTATCTTTTTATTTACTTGGTGTTTTGTAATCTATGCATTCCCTCAATAAGTTTTAAAATGGAAGGTCCACAACAGCACAGACCTTTCCTGTCATTTTCATCAAAGATATGGTAAATGAATGCTGAGCTTTCACGAGGAATCTGTTTTCCAAATAATGTCCTGAAACAGTATAGTGAAATGAGTGTCTGTTCTCAAGTCAGAGTTGAGCTCAAATCCCAGCTCTGCGACTCACTAGCAATGTGTGTTTTGGCAAGTTATTTAATTCCTCTGGTCCTCAGTGCCAACATATGCGAAATGGGGATATTATCTACTCCATACCGTCTGAGAAGACGTGAGAAAATACAGTAATTGTACAGAATACAAAAACTCTCATATGTTCCTGGTGAGAATATAAACTGTTAAAACAATTTCGGGAAAAAAAAGTTTGGCATTATTTTCAAGTTGAAAAAATGCATACCTTTATCCCAGCAATTCTACTCCTCAGCATATCCTTAGAGATATACAATACTCCCATGAAGCAAGATACTTGTATAAAAACGTTCATACCAGCACTGTTTAAAATTGCCAAAAACTAGAAAAGTCGCAAACACTCTTAACTGAAGAATAAAGCAATTGTAATATATTTATACAGTTGAAGATAAATAATAATTGAAATGAATTAATTGAGGGGTGGGCACAGTGGCTCATACTTGTAATCCCAGCACTCTGAGAGGCCAAGGCAGGTGGATGACTTAAGCTCAGGAATTCAATACCAGCTTAGGCAACAAGGCAAAACCCTATTTCAATAAATAATACAAAAAAACAAAAAAGTTAGCCAGGCGTGGTGGCACCTGCCTGGAGTCCCAGTTACTTGGGGGATGAAGCCAGAGGATCACTTAGACCAAGGAGGTTGAGGCTGCACTGAGCCATGATCACACCACAGCACTCCAGGTAGGGCAACAGGGTGAGACTCTCTCAAAAAAAGAAAAAAAAAAGAGTGAATTACAAAAAAACACAGCATAAATGAGTGTCACAAACTAAGAGTGAACAAAAGACGACAGATTGAAAATACGCTGTATGATTCCATTTATATAAATTTTTAAAGCAGGAAAAATCTAGACAGTCTTCAGGAATACATAAAGGTGACAAATACCATTTAAAAACAAACAAACAACAAAAAAAAAAACACCAATCCCAAAGAAGTGATCACCGTAAGTTAGGGCAGCGCTATTTTGTGGAGGAATTAGATTAGAAGGGGTGCACAGAGAATTTCTAGGGTGCCAGCAACATTCTATTTTTGATTTGGGTGGTGATTACATAGATGTTCACTTGACAACTTACATTATACATTTATATGTTATGCTATTTTTAGATTCCACAATAAAATATACTTTTAAAACATTAAGCAAGAAAATGTGTTAAATGCTTAGTACACTGCCTGATATTAACAGAGTAAGAGGGCAATAAATTTTGGCTGTTATTATAAACAACAAATAAGTGATCTGCTTTTGCAACTGCCCATACTGTGAGCTTAAAACTGGATGCTGAAAAAATACATAAAAATAAATACTGTAAATCATTACTAATCTAGACTCTACTACATAGCTTCTTAGAATTTGATATCGGCAGAGTTTAAGATTACCTCTGAAAGATTAAAAAAAAAGCATGGACTTTCACATACAAATATGAAGTCATCATTCTGCATGGTTGTGTTAAACGATTTATCACCCACACCATCTGCCAAGCCAACAGACTATAGCACAAGCATGTGGCTTTAAAGACCAATGGTCACAGTACTAGAAATGTTTCACAACTTCTCTGACACTAAAAATTTGTTTAATAAATGATAAACTCTTTCCTATTTACCTTAGTGGCAACTGATACACACTTTACAGAAGGAATGCCTAGGGTTAATATGAGATTACATAGTCTGAGAACAGAAACAAAACCTCTGAGCCCAGCATTACTTAGACAAATTAAATAATGGTTAATAACAGCCAGCAGAGTGGGGATCTTTATTTTAGAGCACTAAACTAAATGTTAACATACAAAAATGTATTACTTTCTTGACAAGTAGCTTATTGTTGATTTAAATAAACCCAAAATTTTATTTCAAAAATATTAAAGTCCACCAAAAAAAATGCTAATTTCACCCTACAAACTTCTAAATTAAAATGTTATTAAAGATATTTTAAAGATCAAAATTTCTTATATAGGTTAACAGCATCTGCTTAATACTAGGTAAGTCAAAGTGTTAAATTAATATCATGAATCATAGCTAATTTAGCAACTAAAATATGTGCATATGTATGCAAATTTTGACCCCAAAGTGGCTGGGTTTATTCTAACAATTGTTCTAACATTTTTTTTTTTTTAATCAAGTACTAGCCAATTATATCATCCCAAAGCTACCAACATTTCCTATCCGTGCTGTCGGTGATTGGTGTATTCAGTGTAATGCTCCCCATACAGACTACTCTTTGAAAACAAAGTATTGTTTTATAGGAATCCAATCTGCTCTGGTTAACAATGCTCTATTAATATCCACTGGTATTAATGCAAAGCTCAAAACTCAAGTGCCACAAATAAAAGTGGATGGTGTGATCATGTGACTTTACAATGAACCAAGTCAGAACTGCTGATTACAAAGAATTCAGTCCTCTACCTAGCCCATCATGTTCTTTACTAACCAAGACTGAGTTACAACAAAATGCATTAGAAATAACATTGCTTCAAATCCCACACAACTTGCTAATGTCAACAAACTAAAAGCTTGAAAATATTTTGAGTTACCAGAAAACTTATATCTTCCAGTATAAATTAATAATGCTGCGATCTACATTTCAAATTATTTTAAAGATGAACCAAAAGTTGATAAGAAGATAGTGAAGTACATGTCTAGCAGCATCACAAATGGGTAAAACTCTGGAAAAGCAGTATGTATAAAGAACCATGTAATTAAAAACTACATTTTAGTATACACCTGGATATGTAAGATATACTTGGTTTTTCATGTATTTCTCACAGGAATTTATGATACTTCTCATTATGAATACTGGCTGAGTTTCCCTTGTCCAAAATGCATAGGACCAGAAGAATTTCAGATTTCAGATATTTTTGGATTTTGGAGTATTTGCATCATACCTACTGGGGTTCAGCATCCCTAATCTGAAATGCTCCAACCAGCAGTTCCTTTGAGCACCATGTCAGAACTCAGAAAATTTTAGATTTTGGAGCATATCAGATTAGGGATACTCAAGCCCTATCACCTTTCCCATTTTTCATATAAGGAAACAGAGGGTCAGAGGTGAAGTCCATTTCCTAGAGGTCAAACTATTAAGTAGAAATGCTAAGAGTTAAATCCCTCATATGCTACGTAATGATGTTTCTGTCAACAATGAACTAAATATACAATAGTCCCATAAGATTATAACAGAGCTAAAACATTCCTCTCCTACTGACGTGGCAGCCATTGTAAGAGCATAGTGCAATGCCTTTCTCATGTGTTTGTGGTGATGCTGGTATAACCAAACCTACTAAGCTGACAGTAATATAAAACTATAGCACATATAATTATATACAGTATATGACACTTGATAACAATAATAAATATGTTACTGGTTTATGTACTTACAATTTTTATCATTGTTTTAGTGCTTACTCCTATTAAAAAAAAAAAAAAAAACTAACTGTAAAACAGCCTCAGGCAGATCCTTCAGGAGGTATACCAGAAGAAGGCACTGTTATTATAGGAAATGACAGCTCCATGTGTTATAGGCCTTGAAGATCTTCCAGTAGGACAAGGTGTGGGGGTGAAAGACAATGATATGGATGATCCTGAACCTTTATAGGCCTAAGCTAATGTTTGTGCTTATGTCTTCATTTTTAACAAAAAAATGTTTAAAAGAAAAAAACCTAAAATTTAAAAAACAGAAAAAGGTTTATAGAATGAGGATACAAAAGAAATTCTTGTACAGTTGTACAATGTGTTTTAAGCCAAATGTTATTACAAAAGAGTCAAAAAGTTTAAACAATCTAAAAGTTTATAGAGTAAAAAGTTAAAACAAGCTGAGGTTAATTTATTGAAGAATATATTTTTAAATAAATTTCATGTAGCCTAAGTTTACAGTGTTTATAAGTCTATAGTAGTGTACAGTAATGTGTTAGGCCTTCACATTCCCTCACCACTCACGCAGAGCAACTTTAGTCTACAAGCTCCATTCAATAGTAAGTATCCCACACAGGTGTACCATTTTATCTTTTACATTGTATTTTTATGGTTTAGGTTTCTATGGTCAGATACATAAATACTTATCATTATGTTCTAACCACATACAGTAACATGCTGTACAGATTTGTAGCCTAGAAGCAACAGGCTATACCATATAGCCTAGGTGTGTAGTAGAATATGCTCTCTAGGTTTGTATCATTATGCATAATGATAAAATCACCTAATAATATATTTCTCATAAAGCATCCCAGTTGTCAAGCAACATGACTGTATGTACATGGATAAGAAACCAGGGTAAATGAAAAAGTAGCAAAGACAGGAAAGAAAATACTCTTGATAGATGTAGCTGCACTTTGTGACATCTGTGACTTCTTTTTAATGGAGAGCTTTTCTCAACTGCATATAGCTTAAATGGCTAAGAGTAAAGCCCTACTAACTTGAAATATCTGAAAATAGAGCCCAAAGTCAACAGAGGAATTGGAAATTAAGTGAAAATATTTAGAAAAAGTAGAATGATAGCAAGGGTAAGCCCCTGAATCTCTGCTGGCCACCAAATTACACAAATGTAGGGGAGACCACCAGGGCCAAGCTAAAAAAAATAAGTAGCTGGAAACCATAAAAAAACAAAACAAAAACAAAACAGAGCAGAGATATTAGCTATTGTATGGGGAGGAGTGTGGGTGGTGATAGAGAGTGTGCAGTTTGAGCCTAGATAAAAAGTGCCTTTTAGAACCAAAAAAATAAATAAATAAAAACCCAACAATAATCTTCAGAAGAATATTTTTAAAAAACAAACCCCAAAACCCAAAATCACTATAATGTAGTATCTGCAGGGCCAGTTTCCACCCAAAAAAACTGCTAGACATCCAGATAAACAGGAAAATGTAACCCACACTCAAGAAAAAGAAAAAAGCAGTCATTAGAAATTATCTCCGAGTGGCCCATACGTTAAATTCAGGAGACAGAGACTCTAAAAATAGCTGTAATAAGTATGTTTTTTTAAAAAAGGTAAATATATCAATGAGTAACAGAGATGGAGTCTAATAGAGAAAGAAAAGCTATATTTTAAAAGTTAGAAATAGACCTGGAATTTTTAAAGAAATTCATGAAAAAAAAATTAAAATGAAAAATTCATTAGGTGGATATAATAGCAGAATGGAAATGGCAGAAGAAGGAAAAGTGAAAAACATCAACTTAAACAGATTCAAGAAACTTAACAAACCCTCAAAGGATACACAAAAAAAGAAAATCTTGAGGTACAAACTGCTGAAAGCCAAAGGTAAAGAGAAAATCTGGAAAGCAATGAGAAAAATAACATCTTACACAATTGGCTGACATCAGAAACAATGGAGACCGGAAGACATTGAGCTGGCATACTGAAAAGGCTGAAAGAAAGCTGTCAACTAAGAAGTCTATATCCAGCAAAGCTATCCTTCAAAACTCCAGTAAAATAAAGACATGTTTAGATAAGCAAAAACTAAGAGAACTTGTTGCCAACTGTCCTCTATTACAAAAAGTGCCCAAGGAAAGGAAGCAGTCTGATAGATAAAAAAGAATAAATCTAAATGAAGATATTTAAAAACCATGTATATTTTTATTTTCTCTTTGTTTAAAGCCATGTAACTTTATGTAGCAACAAGTACAACATGTTTATCATTCAGATGACAAGAGCACTAAGGAAAGAAAAAGTACTCTTTTAAAATTCCTCTATTTCAGCTGAAGAAATTCAATAGTCAAATAGAGTAACCACTAAGAAATAATGCAAAGATATATAACTAGAAATTCAATAGAAGAATTAAAAAAATGCTAAAAAAAAAAAAAAAAAAAAAAAAAAACAGCACAAAAAAATGGCAGGAAAGGAGGATTCAAGAAAAAAAACAGGTAAAAGAAAACAACACATCAGGCCTAATTACAACCAAATCACAATAAATGTAAATGGACTAAATAGTGTACAAAAAGCATGAAATAGCAAGTTATGGTACATATACTTTAAAGTATTATAACTATACAAATATTCTATAGGTGCCATAGGAAACTTTGATTACTTATTTTCTAACATTACTTAATGCTAGGTAGGGAAATTGGGACATAAAATTGTAGTTTAAAGTTGTACACAAAAATGCAAAACGGTTAAGGATTTGAGGTATTTAAGTTACTTTCTCTATTTCTCAAACTTTCTATATTATTTCCTCTTCCTAATGAAACAAGAAACATCTGAAATAAGCAAAGTACAATGAAACTCTTGAAATACAATTTTAAAGTGTTGGTTTTGAAAAAGGTTCTTAAAATCTAATATTTTAAACTCTTTTCAGACTCTTAAAATCTAATATTCTAGGAAGGCTTGAGACTGAAATTTTCCAAAATTGTACAGTTCACTGACTGTTTTTTTGTATTGAGATTTACAACATTGTCATTTTCATTATGCTAGATGAAGATGTTCCAATGATCAAAATTCTGAGAACTTTGTTTCCACTTTTCATGATTTTCTTATCTTCTGTTTCTGCAAGATGCTATCTCTCTCTGGATCCACCTCTGCCAGTGTTGAGTCAGTTCCCCTTTCAGCCTACCTTGGGTTCCAGAAACCAGACAGCCATATTTCTTATAACTATGTATGAAATGTAACTATACAGTCTCAAAGTACAGATGCCACGAAGCCCTTGATTGTGAATGCCTATTTGTTGTTATTGAGTTATTTTGTTTAATTACCAGTTCTTAACTTTGTTTCTTATCAGCAAATCTGCCTGATAATTGGGACTGATACAGGAAAGACAGTATAACATTTTCTCCAAACCCAATCTTGGGCAAATCTATTATCTCTAGAAATTTATAGGTAAGTTAGTACTGAGGCTATGTCCTGACCAGCTGTGCCAGAAAACATTTCTCCTCTAAAATACTTACTTGCAAATACTGTGAGTACACAATTCTTGTGGCAGTTTTATTTTAAACTAAAATAATGAGATTCAAATTGCTGATTAAAGAAATGAAAAGCAATATCACATTTTAATTTTCAAAGAAAAAAATCTTCCTATAGAATCAAGAGTTATTACCGTAACACTTAGTTTCCAAAATATAAAGTCTGATAAGTTATGCCTGAAACCATTAGGTTTTATAAAATAATAAAGAGGGTAATACCTAGATCCAAATATTCCACCATAACTCATCAGGATTCAAACTTAACATTTATTACTTGTATGTCTGATATCCCCACAGTATTTGAATAGTACTCTTAATGAGCAACATATCATGTTTTGCTCATACTTAATGAGTAAAAACATAGATTTTTTTAAAATCTTTTCTAATATCCAGGGTATGTCACTAAATAGTTAGGTATTAATAACTATTACCTTTCCTAATATCCAGTGTTTACCACTTTCAAGTTGATACTAGCTTGAGTCTGTTCATCTGTCAACTAGCTTGCAAGGTTGTCATGTCCAGGCTACAGAAAACTCCTGAAACATATCAGATGTTTAATAATTGACAACTTGGCCGGGCGCGGTGGCTCACGCCTGTAATCCCAGCACTTTGGGAGGCCGAGGCGGGTGGATCACGAGGTCAAGAGATCGAGACCATCCTGGTCAACATGGTGAAACCCCGTCTCTACTAAAAATACAAAAAATTAGCTGGGCACGGTGGCGCGTGCCTGTAATCCCAGCTACTCAGGAGGCTGAGGCAGGAGAATTGCCTGAACCCAGGAGGCGGAGGTTGCGGTGAGCCGAGATCGCGCCATTGCACTCCAGCCTGGGTATCCAGAGCGAAACTCCGTCTCAAAAAAAAAAAAAAATAATAATTGACAACTTAATTCAATTCAGTATACAGTTATCTAATAATTAAAGCCAGATCTTTGATAGATAGTACTTGTACTTGTTTTTATCAGGGTATTTCAAAATTGAGAATCAGTACATCAACGAAAACAAATGACTCTGTACTCTCAATATGGTAATCAAAGACTCAACATGGTCTAGGACACCAATTCTCAAACCAGGCTCTCTAAGAATCACCAGGAAAACTCTAAAAGCCACATATACTCCAAGAGTATCAACCTGTTGACTTCCCTGGGCCATATTAGAATAACTGTCTCTACCATACATAAAACACACTAACATTAATAATAACTGATGAGTTTTTTAATCGCAAAAAAATTTTCATGTTTTAAGAAAGTTTACAAATTTGTGTTGTGCCACATTCAAAGCCATCCTGGGCCACATGTGGCCCACAGGCTGTAGGTTGGTCAAACTTGATCTAAGGGGTTTAATAAAACATACTTTGCCTGTTTATAAAAACAAAACACTGCACATATTCTTCGGGAAAGGGGAAACTGTCATTTTTTCCCAGGTGGTTCTTTTAGAAATTTTGGAATCACTGGTCCATAATACAAAAATAGGGAGACTAAGACCTGGTTTCGAAAAGATCCTGCCCCACCAGGTATTAGCTTAAAAGCAAAACCACAGCCTTGCAAAATGAGACTGTTACTCCAGGACCTTCTAAAAACCCAGCTACTCCAACGACTGAAGACCAAATGCAGATATCTAAGTTAAGAATGCTTTGGAGGGCCGGGCGCGGTGGCTCACACCTGTAATCCCAGCACTTTGGGAGACTGAGGCGGGTGGATCATGAGGTCAAGAGATCGAGACCATCCTGGTCAACACAGTGAAACCCCGTCTCTACTAAAAATACAAAAAACTAGCTGGGCATGGTGGCGCGTGCCTGTAATCCCAGCTACTCAGGAGGCTGAGGCAGAAGAACTGCCTGAACCCAGGAGGCGAAGCTGCAGTGAGCCGAGATCGCGCCATTGCACTCCAGCTGGGTAACAAGAGCGAAACTCCATCTCAAAAAAAAAAGGAATGCTTTGGAAACTAACATTTTATACAATATTAAATTCTTCACCGACCTTTAAAGACCCAAATTTCCACTTTCACAAAGAGACAGATTCCATAGATTCAAACACTTCATTGAGGACCTAATGCGTTCTAGACACCTTTATTTAAGGAAGGATCCTATGCAAAATTAGAAGAACATGAGACTCTAATGATTTTAAACTACTGGTGACTATTTAATGTGGAAGAAAACAAGGAATAAAGGAAAGAAGAATGAAGGAAGGAAAAAAGTTCTTTTAGATATCATCTCCCTTGACAGCACTATCTAATACATCTTTCTGTGATGATGGAAATCTTCAGCATCTCCATTGTCCAATGATAACAACTCGCCAAATGTGGTTATTAAGCACTTAAAATGTGACTCAAGTAACTGAAGAACTGAATTTTTAACGCAATGTTATTTAAAGTTAAATTTAACAGCCACAAGTTACTAGTCACTGAAGAGTACAATCTACATTACATTTAAAAATTTATATCATAGTTTGGAAGATATAGACAGGTGATGGCAGAGGAAATAGAAAAAACTAAGTAAGATTCGATGTATGAGAAACTTTCTTCTTCTTAATTTTTTGAACATTTTCCTACTAGGAAGAGATACATCCATACACTAGAACTGTGGAGCCTAAATCTTTTATATTTTATATTCAATGGATGTAAAAACATCTGTCATGAGTATTATAAAAAGAAAAAAAAGTCAAAATAACAAAAGCTTATGCAGTAAGCTCTTGTAGGACATTGTAGGATAACTGTAGGATATTGAAATAAATGCCAACTGAGACTCAATCATGCCTTCTCCAATCTCCAGTGCTGCCTTTACATGTCTATGATTCTGGACAGGTCATTGAGTTCTTTTGGGTCTTTAAAGCCACATATAGAAAACAGGGTAATTTCTCTGCCAAATATCCTTTAGAGAATCTAGAAAATAAATATAAGGTAAGATTCTTTTGTACCACATTAATATGTAAAGAATTAGGCCTATTATTCAATACATATTGATTGAGGGTCTACTGTGTCAGGCCTATATTAGATACCAGGGACATATGGTGATCAATCACAAAGTCAGCTTCTCATGGAGCTTGAAGTTAGCTTAAGTCGACTTAAGCAACCATGTTAATAGATATACTACCACTAACTAAAATAAAGCCTCTAAGGGAAAATGAGTTTGTTCTAGACTGTAGAATGAAGGCTTCCTCTCAAAGGAAATAAGGACTGAAGTGAAATCTTAAAGTGAAAGTTAACAGTGTGTGTATGGGATGGGGGAAGGAGTGGAAGAGTCCATGGAGAGTACCATGTACAAAGATCGCGTGGCCAAAGGAATTATTGTGCCACTGAGCAAGTGAAACACTGAAGAAAAGGCAAACCAGAGCTATATAATGCAGGGAGTATTGGGTGACAATGATCAGTTTTGTTTTAAAAACATCATTCTGAGCACAATAGTGATGGGAAAGCATAGTGAATATGAGAAGCCCAGTTACAAGGCTATTGCTGCAGCTATGTTGGTGTAACAGTAATTGCAGTTTTTGATATTACTTTCAATGTCAAAAACTAGAATTACTTTTGCTCCAACCTAATAGAATGGTAGCAGCTTAGATAAAAAGAATATTTAGAAATTCAAATTGACAGGACTCAGTGATTAAGTGGATGGGAGAATGACAGAAAAGTGTCAAGGATGACTCAGAGGTTTCTCACTTTTGCAGTATGATGAACAGTGGTACCATTCCGAAAGATATAGCACACACTGGCAGAGGGCCAGGATTCTTTTGTTTTTGGAGAGAATGGGAGGAAATACTAAGTTTGTGAGCTGGAGGTGACATAAAACAAAAATGTCAAGCAAGCATTGGATACTCAGAACTCAGAGAAGGAGTATGGGTAGAAGACAAAATGTTGGGAGTCATTGGACTACAGATGACGTAGCATAAGGAGAGAAAAAAGAGGAATGAGGAAGAAGAAAAGTCCAAATCAAGCCTTGAGGATGTCCAGGTCAGAGAAGGAGGAGACTGCAAAGGATGCCAGAAAGGGAGAAGGAAAACTGAGAATCCAAGAAAGTGACCAAAAAAAGAAAGAAAGAAAAAAAGCTTTCAGAAATGTGTGATAAGAATGGAGATCACTTGTGACTTTAACAAGAACTATTTAGGCAAAATGATACATAGTAGAAGCACACTTCAGCTGTTTGAGTAAAAGGTAAGGAAGCAAAGACAGCAGTTACACAAGACTCTCAACAAGTCTGGCTGAAAAAGGAAGGAGCGACTTTGTGCCTGGAAAGGAATGAGAGTTTAATAAAAGATTCTACTTTTTTTGTCAGATAGAAGCTACCCGAATTTCTCTAAAGGAAGTAAACCATTGACAGGTTAAATATCCAAGAAGAAAAATAAAAATCATAGGCCCTCCGGACCAAACTGCAAAATACTGTTTACATCTACACTGTCCAATACAATAACCAAAGGTCACAGGGAGCTACTACTTCAGCATTACTGAAATATTTATCTGAAATGAGATGTGCTATAATGTATATGAAAAACACAGAAGGGATTTCAAACTTGATACAAAAAAATAAATTGAGATATCTCATTATAAATGTTTTAATATTCATTGTATCTGCAATGTTTTAGACACAGTGTCAAATAAAATATAGGTATATTATAAATTAATTTTGCCTGTTTCTTTACTTTTTTAAACGACATATGTAGTTCATATTATATTTCTATTGGATAGCACTGATAAAGACCTTAAATGGTAAAAAGCCATAATCTCAACAAGTGCTAGTCTAAACTTGGGACTGGAGCCCTCAGCCCAGTCATGCTCTGTGAAGTTTCCTACCTCTTTCCAAGACACAGCCAGCCCTGTAGCCCAATTCTTGAATTGTAGCTAAATGTTTTAATCATCCCCCTTCCTCTCATCTTGATTACTGCAACGGTTCCATTAAGATGATAAAGCTGTCATATCATATGTTATGATATGACAATGGTAGTGATCGATGTAATGAGAGGTGTTCAGATGCTGGATGTGTTTCAAAGGTAGAATTGTTGGGATTTGCTGGTAGTCTGGATGAGGGATGTACGGACAGAGTAATATCTATTTAGAAAGAAGCTGATATTAATAGAGAAGTCTGTGGGAAGGGTAGGTCTCAGATGATAGGGGTTCTCTAGGTATTTCTCTACCGGAATACTCAAGCATACCCTACCACAACACCTACACTTCCCACCTGCAAGTCTCCAAAATGGCTAGCATACCATACTAAATTCTGTTTGAAGCTAAATTGATGGAGGAAATAATTCACACTGACCCAACAAAGAACTATCCCACAGGTTTCTAGAATTCTCAACCTAGATGAATATCTAATTTGTGACTATTCAGCAAAAGCATAGAATTTTTTTTAAAAAATTAAGGCAGAGAAATTTCTGAGCCCAATGATATTACCAATGCACTTACCATAATTAGCTTCTGCTGAGAGTCAACATTCCACTAAGCTATTTTTGCTTTTCAGCTTTCCCCCTTCTTTCAATTAGAAATCCCCATGTTCTCTATCAGCTATAAGCTTTTCTTAATATCTTTAAATTCTTATAGCATTGGTAGAGATCTCAGTGAAAAATGGAAAAAGATAAAGGAGGCCCTCAGAAGATAGTAGCTTTCAAATGAGAAACCACTAATATGTTTTTAACTTCAGTATTTTACGTAATTTTCCTTGTTATTCACCCTCAGTGGGCTTTCACTTTGTGGAATCAACCCACTAGTTCCTCGCCCCTTTGTACAGTAGTTGAAAAATGACTAGTTTTCACGGTTTTACCTGAAAAGCAAAGGTACATTTTTATGCTAAAAATTAAAAGCTGCTTTCTTAAGTTCTACTATTAAATAAACCAGTAGCTGCAATTTTACCTGTTTGCCTCATTGGAGAACTAATCTGTAGAATGAAACCCAATCTTGAGTCCACCTCCCAAACCTGCCCTTCTTAACAGACTTCTCTATTAATATCAACTCCATTCTAAATAGGGGGAGAACCCTAGTATTACTCTGTCCATACATCCTTCATCGAAACCATCAGCAAATCCCAACAATTCTACCTTTGAAACACATCCAGCATCTGAACACCTCTCATTGTATCAATCACTACCACCTGAGTAAAAGCCATTATCATCTTTATGGAACCACTGCAGTAGGTTTCTAGCTGGTTTCCTTCCTTCTACTCTTGCCCTCTTACAGTATATTGTCTACACAACAATCAGAGTGGTATTTTAAAACTTAAGTCAGATTATGTCACATCTGTGCTCAAAACCCTACAGTGCCTTCCCCTAAATTACCCAGAGTAAAATCCTAAGTCTTTATCATGATGTACAAGGTTCTACACTATTTGGTCCTCACTACCCACTGACTTTCTCTGCTATCACAGACTTTTTTTTCTGACTTTAATGCTAGGACATAGTAGCAGCAGGTTCTTCTCTTTTTCTCTCTTCTTTTCTATTCCCTAGACCTGTTCTAAGATAACAAAGATGTTGAGGGGGACCCCTTGGGGATTACCAACACCATTTCTTTACCTTGAACTCCTGAGAGTCAAATGATTATGTAACTGACAGAAATGAGAAGATGTGATGATGTAAATACTGATTATTATGACTTCTTCACTACCATATTTTGTGTTTTGATGTCTCATTACTTCAGTCTTGCTGACCTCCCTGTCTCTCAATAACACTAACCACACTCCCATCTATCTCAGGGTCTTGGTGTCTAACGTTCCTCTACCTAGAGTGTTCTTTCCCTGATATTTGCATGGCACCTCCTTCTAGTGCCTGCTTACATATCAGAGGTCTTCACTAACAATGCTAAAACAGCATCATCCCAGCCATCATCTAGCCACTTTTAATTTTCCTCATTGCTAAATTTTCTTCACAGTACTTACATGTGATCTGTTTATTATCTCCTACCACTAGAATGAAAGCCCATTACTTCGTTTTGTTCACTGCTATTATCTCCAGCATTTAGAACAATGTTGTTGTTGATGTTCAATAAGGGTTTGTTGAATAACTGGGTTCACATTTATTTCACTTCAGCATGGAACTATACTATAGACTTCCCAAATATATATACGAAATGTACAAGGAAAAATCATTGAAAGCAAACACACTCAACACATAAAAACCAAGAAACTCTATTTTAGTCCTTTAAATTCCAGTCTCACAGGATTCTAAAATGTATAAACATAAATAAATATACATAGAGAAGGTATCAATTATGATTAGCAGTCTACTGATTTTTTGCAATATTTTAAATCCCAAAATTTATCTTTCCAACCCAGGAAATTAAAATTTTTAAGCTAAAAATTAAAAGCCGTTTTCTTAAATTCAACTATTTAACAAACCAGTAACTATAATTTTACCTGTTTGCCACATTGTAGAACTAATTTAGTCAGTGTATACCAGGAAGAATGCATATAGTATTATGGGTAAGCCTGGCTTCAATGGCAAGTAGCATGGGTTTAGCAGGGTAGAGCCCCTGGCAAAACTGTGAAATCAGCCAAATTTGACTTTGCCACATGTAAATATTTCTTATCAGTGTCCCACCTTTACCCAGTCCTGGAGACTACTCTACTCTTCCCCCTTCCCTGATGAGACACATTCTTGTTCCTCCAGGGTGACTTTCAAGGACTAAAGCTATACACTGAAATGATTAATAGTGTGTGAAATTTCTTGACCAGACATCAGCACAGTCCACTCAAAGAAGCAGCTCAGTGTTAGAAGGGATATTGTAATTTTTTAATGTTTTACTTAAAGTCCTTGTTAAGTGACAGGAACTGCTCACCTGATTTGTACATTTCATTAACAAATCTTTATTTTTGAAGACAAAAAAAACACAAAGATGCTACTGAAGAAGTCATAATAGTCAACATTCAAATCATCACATCTCCTCATTTCTGTCAGTTACATAACCATTCGACTCTCAGGAGTTCAAGGTAGAGATATAGTGGTAGTAATCCCCAAGAGGTCCCCCTCAACATCTTTTTTATCTTAGAACAGGTCTAAGGGACAGAAAAGAAGAGAGAAAATGAGAAGAACCTGTTGCTACTACGTCCTAGCATTAAAGTCAGAAAAACCTGGATGTGAAATCCAAACCCAGCTGTACTACTTTTTCTTTTGGACAGGGTCTTGCTGTGTTGCCCATGCTGAAGACCACTGGCTGTTCACAGGCATGATCACAGTGCACTCTCTAACTCCTGGGCTCAAGCAATCCTCCTGCCTCAGCCTCCCAAGTAGCTGGGACAACAGGCTCCTACCATGGTGCCTGTCCTCCAGCTATACTTTCTATATCAGTGGCTTTTAAGCAATGTCTTCTGTTTCTTTTCTTTTCTTTTCTTTTCTTTTTGAGATGGAATTTCACTTATTGCCCAGGCTGGAGTGCAATGGTGCAGTCTTGGCTCACTGCAACCACCACCTCCTGGGTTGATGCTATTCTCCTGCCTCAGCCTCCCGAGTAGCTGGGATTACAGGCATGTGCCACCACACCTGGCTAATTTTATATTTTTAGTAAAGACAGGGTTTCACCATGTTGCTAAGGCTGGTCTCGAACTCCTGACCTCAGGTGATCTGCCCACCTCAGCCTCACCAAGTGCTGGGATTACACGCGTGAGCCACTGCACCCAGCCAATTTCTTCTATTAGCCCATTTTATCTTGAGTAAAATGTGTATAAGACCTGTTTCTTAGGAATTAATGAAAATCCAACAAGCAATGTGACACATAAAAGACAATACAGCTCCCTTGACCTTTCCCCTTGCTAATGAGAAAGGCAAAAACAGAGGAACCATATGGAAACCTTTGACATACCACCAGCAAAAGGCTCCTAAGCCTTGGCCCAAGGACAACTGTAAGAGTAATGCTATCTTCAAAAACAAAAACATTAGAAATTATGGTTTAGCAGTCAAAACGGTAAAACGAAAAACAAAACGAAAACTATTTTAATAATCCTTTAAATCCACTCAGAGCTAGTATGGATTGTCCACCACTCTTACTTTCCACATTTGATAATCTTGCATTCTATCAAACACGTTGAAGATGTCTATCAAATACTACCTTGTTATGCTCCACTTTTTATTTCTTCCTGTAGGGCCAAATATCCATACTTTAAGTTTTCACTGTGTGTGTGTGTGTGTGTGTGTGTGTGTGTGTGTGTGTCGGGCGGGGGGGTGGTCTGTGTGTACGTATACACATTTTAAAATCAATTCCTGGCATTAGCTTTGAAGAGTTTCCACCTTTTTAAAAACTATTTTCTCTCAGCTTCCCCCAACATTGCTCTCCAGATTATTTGACAGTATGGCAGCTCTTCCTTAATTTCTTTTGCTAGGGGCTCCTCTATCTCTAACAGAACTTTAAACAATCTCCAGGTCCAATACCAGATCTTATTTTCTGTTCTCTTATCTACCACTCTCCCTAAGTAATTTAGTCCATGGCTTTAAGCAACCAAACCTTTATATGTAAACATACACACTTGGAATAAATGTCTTTACAGGCTACTCAAACAGAATAGCCTAAAATACAAACTTCTCCCAACCATCAAATCTATTCCTCCTCCAATCTTTCTCACTTTAAGCAACAGTACTAACATCTACTAAGTTTCTCAAGTTTAAAATCTGGAAGTCAGCTTCTATATCACTCCCACATCCAATCCTTTCTGCCACCAACCTTTACTATCTCTCACCCAGACCATAGTAATCATTTGAGTCTCTTTGCTTCCATTCTTGCCCCTGCCAATCCATTCTCCACCCAGAGCCTAGAGATGGTAAAACAAAATGGATCATGTGACTACCTCACACAAAATTCTTCAATAGCATCCCACTACGTTTATAATGAAAAACACTGATCTCCTTTTAGTTATGTGAATACACCACTCTTTCTCACCGCGTTACCTTCATGTACGCTGTCCCATTGGTCTGGACTGTCATTCTATCCAATCATTAACTTACCCTTCAGGTCTCAGCTTCAATGTCATACTTCTCAAAAAAGGCCTTCCCAAAACTCAATTAAAATTAGGTCCTATTATATCTTTACAAGTATCCTTTTCTTACATAATGTCAAAAAAAAAAGTTATTAATTATGTTATCTGTCCAACTATTTTGTTAATGTCTGTCTAGGCAGAAGCAGGTTTGCTAATCACCACATAATCCCACAGTGTCACAACCATGTTGCCAACATCTAAGATACTCCCTTCCCCAATAACTATTTAATAAATGGAGAACTCATGAGTGCCGTTACTAACTAGAATGGCTATATAACACAGCAAGATGCACCAAGGATATTTAACTATTTCCCTACAGTTGGACATCTACGCAAAATACTTTTAAAAAGTCAGTGATGGATAATGAAAGGAATTCAACTGGAGGGAAGATAAGCCAGTCCTTTTCCCTAACAAGTTTCTGAGGTCTTTTACTTCTTTTGTTCTTCTATAGTTCTCAAGAGTTAGTCCCATGGTAGACACTTACACACTTAGTAGACCGAAGTAGAGTACATGCCAATCAGTCAACTGCTAGAATTAGGTGTTACAGAAATTCTAAATATTATAATTCACTGAAGGCTAGAATCATTAGAGAAAGTATTAGAGAGGTAGAAGTCAATTTAGACAGAGTAAGGGACAACTTCCAGGGATCCAGCCAACCTACTTTATCACCCCACCTGTCTGTACCTCCTTCAACAGTAGTATGTAGTCATATTTGTACTACTTAACACCATTTCTTTAATCCATCTGCTAAAATTCTAAGCAAAATTATCTTCAATATGTAGTTATTAGTTAACACAATAAAACAGTGGCCATAAAGATTATGAGTGGCAAAAGGTAAAAAAACTATGAAGAATTAACTATCTGTTGCATAAATGAAACTGGATATAACATTTTATATACTACATTCACCTAATAGCATAAGAATTAAGAGAATCTGAAATGGGGATCCTAGAGTCTTCTGAAGGGCCACTATAAGAGGGAAATAATAACTACTCTAGCCATTATTTTTCAGGCACTGAACATGATCACTTTTATTGCATTTTTTCTAATCTTCATGATAACCCTGGAAAGTTCAAGCTAAGAGACTGAGTGACTTCTTCAACTACCATACAGCTAACAATACAGGTGTTGTTTTTCAGACACTTTGAACCAAAAAGTCCAGCAAAAAACACAAACACAATCTAAAGTTTTAGAGAACTTAAAGTGTTCTATTGAGATAATTTAAAACAGCCAAAACTTCCCTAGGAAGTATATAAGCTCAAGATATATAACTTTCAACTGGAAGTCTTTCTAAAATGTATGGGCAAATACAGATCGCTTTACTGTTCACCTACTTGGCTTTGGTAAAATAAATTTAAAATGTATCTGTATAATATTTTCATTAGTAAAAATGTTCTAAGAAAAGCTAAACTGCCCGCTCCTTATCTACTTTTGTCTACAATGATTTTTGAGTTTTGAAAAGAAAAAAGAAGAGACTTGAAAGAAACTACAGGAGTACGAATAAAAGAAACGTTTTAGACATTGTTTTGCTTCTGATTATGACAAAATACCACAACGCAATAACAAGAATAGTATTATCTAAAGCTAAATGATGTCAGGCTTTTAAACAATCAATAAGCTGTAAGAGTTGGGACCTCTGTAATTACCTCTGTGTGAATGTTACATTATCAAACACTGGGACAAGTACAGTCTTGTATGAAATGACTGTATAAGATCAAATAATTATATCCAAAAGAAATCACATACTGAATTTAAACTTTTCCACACTGTGATCATTTCAACCTATGTGGTACCATCCTCTTGTTCACAAAATTCCATCAATGTAGTCATTATACACTTGGAAAGACTTCAAGTAATCCCGGCTCATAACGCAGTTAAACATTAATAAAATCTCAAAAGTATCAACGTTATCTCAAAACAATGATATTGAACACTGAGGAAATAAGTCTTATGTGACCCTAAAAAATAGATTTACAAAAATAAATGAGTTTATGGGGATGATTTTCTATTTATAAAGTATAACTGCTTATCGCAAAGACCCCAAAGGTCTTTCTGGTCATCCTCTATAGAAAAACCAATTCTCCTGTTTCCCTTCTTTCTTGAAAGACTCGCCCCTCCCCCTATTTTTTTTTTTTTTTAAATATAGACCTTTCCCAAAACGTTTTCATTGCAAACAAAAAAAAAAAAAAAAAAAGATTTATGTCATTATCAGGAACAGCGTGTCCCAAGACAAGATTTCTATGATCCTTTGCATCTTCAGCATTGCAAGAATTGAGCTTTAACAACTCATAGACCATAAACACACCCCATTAAAATTTTCCTTCAAACACCAACGTCCCCACTCTTGGGATTCCTAACAGGCGTACATAAGCCAATAATACAATCTTTAAAAAGGACATAGCTGATAGGTGCTCTCCAACCTCTCCCAAGAGGTCCTCACCTAAACCTCCTGCACATTCCCTTCTCAGGGGCCCACAAACACAACTGTCATTCAGAGGGGTGGTGACTGTTAAGCGTGGATGAGAAAGAAAGTGCACAGGAGATACATAACTGGATGGGGAAGGTTGTTAAAGGCAGTCTCTCCAGTATCACGTAACCAGCCAAACCCGCTGCAAACTTTTAAGAGATTAAGTTACATTCCTCTGCAATTCCACCCTTGACAGCTGAATCCAGAGATGCCAGCAAGTCGTGCATGTCCACTCTCGCCAGCTCACCCGGGAAGAGTCTGCAGCCACATCCCGAGGTCAGCATGCACCAGGGGCTGGGGAAAAAAAGAAGGCTGGGCGAGCTCACCTTTTCCAGCTCGTCGTGAAGCTCCGCCAGGCTGGGCCGGAGCAGCTTCTCGCCCAACTGCGCGGCTGTGTGCCGGTAGTGATCGATCCTGGGCACAGCGTCCATGGTGTTGTGGCCGAAGGTGCGCAGGTAGTAGGTGTTGGTGTGGGTATCATAGTAGTAGTGCTGGTGGTGCCCACTGCCGCCGCCGCCGGAGTGCAGGCTGCTGCCCTCGCTCAGTACCGTGTCCCCGCCGTTCTGGAAGCTCACGTTGGGCCCTTCGCCTCCGACCCCGGCCACATCCGACAGGCTGTCTTCAGCCGAAGAGGAGGCAGCCGGGTCCACGAAGTTAACGCGGAAGCGCCCCTTGGCTTCCTCGCTGCTCTTAGCCGGCCCGCTCTCGCCGCTGGCTTTCCCGTCCGCAGGGGTCTGCTTGGCCCCCGCCCCAGCACCAGCCGCCGCCGCCGCCGCCGCCGCCGCCGCCGCCGCCGCCGCAGCAGCAGCTGCCCGTCCGGCGTTCTCGGAAACCAGGTCCACCTGGAAACGGCTCTGGCTCGGGGTGGGCCCCAAGGGTCTGCCTAGCCCGTCTCCGCCAGCCGCAGCGCCCTCACCGAGGACCCCGCCGCCGTCCCGGCTCCCGGGCGCAGCATCCTCCGGCAACGAGGGCACAGCTGTGCCGGGCAGTTCCACCCTGGCGGCGGCCGGCGCAGCGGCTGACGGCGTCTCCCCGACCCGAGCCAGTCCAGGGGCGCCGGAGGAGGGCGCCGTGGGCCCCGGCTCCATCGCTGCCCGACCCTCGGCGGAACTGCTGAGCCCGGCGGACGTCTCCGGCAGCGCGCCCTCCGCGCCCCTGGCCCGCTAGCTGCCGCTAGCCGGACGGGCACAGAAGCCACCGGTAGCCGAGCGAGCGCGCGAGTGCGGCGGGCGCGGGGCGGGCCCCGCTGTTTAAAGCCTCGGCGGAGCCGCTGCGGCGGCGGCGGCGGCTGGAGCAGCAGCACGCGGGAGGCGGGGCCGGAGGCTCCCCCGCCCCTCAGCCCGCCCACCCGCGGTCCCGCAGCGGCGCGCGGCGGACGCTCCTCAGCGAACCGCTCCTTCGCGGATCCCGCGCGACCCCACGCGAAAGCGGCCCGTGCGAGGATGGCGGCTAGCCAGTCCGCGCCCGGCCTCGGACAGTGCGGACAACACGAGCGACGCAATCGGGGAGCAGGCGCGGCTACGCGCCGCCTCAGTGATGTGGCCGGGATGATCTCCGCGCCGCTACCTCCTCTTCCGTCGCCCTGCACCCACGCCTTCACCTCCCTCCCCCGCCGCGCTCTGCGGCGAAGAGAAGCGGGTTCCCCGGCCGCCTCCCCTCTCTCCGCCCCGGGGCCGCGCGCCAGTGGACCGGCAGCCCAGGTCACGGGGCTGCGGACGGTGCACCGGCCCTGCCTCGCCTCACGCCGGTAGCTGATGCTCCCGCGGCAGCTGCCACCCCAGTGCCCCAGCCCGGGCTTCACAAGCTCTCGCCCGCTGGGTTTTTTTCCCCCGCTTTGGTGAACTCGCAGTACTTGGGCTGAGCCGGCGAAATCTCGCGAGATGCCGCAGGCGTCAGTGCCGCTTCCCACTTAGGCGTGTGGTACCCGAGGTCTGGCTGGAGCCGCAGGCCCGGCGTGGTTCCTGCGGGCGATGCGGGGGGCTTTCCGGTCAGGGCCGCGGTCGCTTCCGGAGCCGCAGTCTAGGTGTGCTCCCCAGCCTGCTTTGCTCCGGGCTCTGGCCCTCTGCCGCGAATCTCCGCTCTTAACTCCGGGCCTGAACCCGAGGGAGGCAGGATTTCCTCTGTGCCGCTTTCCAGCGGTAGACTCACCCTGCCAGGCAGACCCAGATTGGCATAACCAGAGATTAATTCCAGTTGTAATGCTGTGGGTGTCTCCACACTTCTGATGACACCTTTATTTTAAAAGCTGATGTTCTAAGATGAGAAGGGAGCCTCTTTGAGATGTCATGTTGTTTCAAGAGGAGTTTTAATCTAAGGCATTTCCAAAAGTGATAAGCTCATCTCTCAGAATACAATGCCCGCAATAAACTACCAGTGGAGTCCTTACCAGGAGGTTTCTGCCTGATTTGGGTTGTGCAAAATTCCTCTGTTTATATAGAAACAGAAAGTTGCTCCTCTGCAGGTCTATTTTCTCTTAGGTACAATTTAAGGGAATGTAACTGTTTTCCAACTTTCTTAGCAGCAGAATTTTTAAAAACTAAATTATGCCCAAAGTCTTAAGTAAAATCAATGAATGGCATCCTCCAATCACTTGCGTTTAATGTACTTTATTTTTGTATTTTTAAACTTGACTTATGGGAACGAACACCATCGTTTGCTGAACACTTGAAACGTGAAGAAAGAGCCACAGAGTTGGCAGAACTATTTGAAAATGCTGTAAGTAAAAGCCGCAACCAGGCAATTTTCAAAAAATTGTCATAACCATGATCTTATTTGAACTTGACAACTTTTCAGCCTATTTTATTATCTCTATTTTAAAAGTTGGTGAGAGAAAAACAGCTGTCGCATTAGGATTTTTAAAGCTCCTTTTGAGCTTTAGTAATAACCAGAGGAGGCCAGAAAAATCAGGTGGTCCTTTAAGCAGTGCAGTTTTCTGCTAGGGAACTGCTGCATTAATAGTTGATCTGTGCAGTACCTTTCAGCTCCACAACTAATTCTGCCACTATTGGAATTCAACATTCATTTAGTTGAATGAATATTGAACACCTACTATAAGCTACTCTGTATTTATGGGATATAGCAATGAGCAAAACAGACAATCCCATCTTTGATGGAGTTCATTCTAGTGAGAGAGAGAGAGAGAAACAATGGACAAGATAACTAGATAAATTACATATCATCCAAGTAGGGAGTACTAAGGAAAGGGAAATGGGATATTTGTGTGAAATGGGGATCGTAAAATTTTCTATGTGGCCTCACTGAGAAGGTGACATTTGAGTGAGGAAGTGAGTTATGTGAATTTTTGGGAAAAGAATGTTCCAAGCAGAGGAAAACCAAAAACCCCAAGGTAGGAACATGCCTAGCATGCTCATGGAATTGCATGTAGGCCACTTTGGCTGGAACTTGCTTAAGAGATGGGAAGAATCAAAGGCAATTACATCAGAGAGCTTAGGATATGGGACGTAATAGATCAGAATGTTTAGGACCTTTATGGCTCTTAGACATACTTTGAGTAGAATGGTGTGTTGGTCAGCTCAGGCTGCCATAACAAAATACCATAGACTGGGTGGCTCAAACGGTAGAAATACATTTTTTCCCAGTTCTGCAGGCTGGAAAGTCTGAGATCAGAGTGCCAGCATGATCAGGTGCGGGTTTTCTTTTTGGCTTGCAGACAGTACCTTCTCAATGTCTCCTCACATGATAAAGAGAGAGCATTCTCTCTTCCTTTTCTTATAAGGGCTCCAGTTCTGTGGGATCAGGGCTTCATCCTGATGACCTCAGTTAACCTTAATTACCTCCTTAAAAGCACCATCTGCAATACAATCATATAGGTGTTAGGGTTTCAACATATGAATTTGGTGGGGGACACAATTCAGTCCTTGGCAGATGGCAAGTTGTTGGAAGGTTTCAGCGAAGGAACGACATGATCTGCCACTTTTAAGGGTTGATCTAGCTGTCTTGTAGGTAGGCAAGGGGTAAGTGGTTGGGTGAAAGAAGCAAGATGTGTTAAAAGGTATTACAGCAATCCAGGAAGCAATAATAGGGCCTTGACCCCAGTGGGTAGCAGTGGAAATGGGGGAAAGTAGTTGAATTCCGGGGACACGATAGAATTCGCTGATGGATGTGGAGTGTGAGAGAGTCCAAGGGTTTTGGCCTGAGCAACTGAAAGAATGGTATCGCTATTTTCTGAGATGGAGAAGGAGGTTGAAGGAACAGCTTTGGGTGGGATGAATATCAGGAGCTTAGTCTGAGATGTCCATTGGAGAAAACACACAAATGTGTAGAAATAATAAATAGTAGTTACTCATATAAATGTGTAACTGCAAACAGAAGTTGTAGGAGAGAGGAACATGGTATAAAGAGAATGCAAAATAGGCTAGATTTAGTCAAGATGGAAGTGACTTTTCAGCAAAGGTCTAAAGGAAAACTAGGACCAAACTGTAACTTGCAGAGTGTTTCAAATGGGAAATATTGTGGACAAATGCCCTCATGGAGTGAGCAGGGACTGTCAAGAAGGTTGAAATCAGTTTGGTTAAAGCACAGGGGTTAGGAGGCAAAAGTAGTAAGAGATGAGTCTGTATTCTAAAAGCTCTATGAAAATATTAATGGGTTTCTAGATAGAGGGGCACATGATCAGATTTGCACTTATTAGAACTCTCTAGGCCTGGCATTGTGGCTCACGCCTGTAATCCCAACACAACACTTTGGGAGGCCAAGGCAGGTGTATGGCTTGAACTCAGGAGTTTGAGACCAGTCTGGGCAACAATGATAAAACTCCATCTCTACCAAAAAAAAAAAAAAAAAAGCCGGGCATGGTGGCATGCACCTGTAGTCCCAGCTCCCTGGGAGGCTGAGGTGGGAGGATCACTTGAGGTGGAGGTTGTAGTGAGCTATGATTGCACCACAGCATCCAGCCTGGGCGAGAGAGTGAGATGCTGTCTCAAAAAATAAATAAATGAAAATAAAACTAGTTATATTGTGAGTAGAAGAGGGAAGAAGAGGAAGAGGAAGCATGGGAAGGCAGGACACAATTTCACTAATCTAGTCTTGAGTTGATAATAGTAATAGTAGCTAACCTTTATAGAGGATTTATGTCCTGGATACTGTGCCAAAATCTATACATATGTAATCTTACTTAATTCTCACAACACTATGAAGAAAATCATAGGATTATACCCATTTTACAGATGAAAAACTTGGTTAAGTAAAAAATAAGTAATTCCAACATTAATGACCACATAAAACACCTACAAAGGGCGTGTGGCCTAAGAGGTGAGAAGAAAATCAGATGAAGGCATTTGAAAATAGGATCAGCTGTGTTAAATTGTGCCAAGGGGCAGAGAAAGGTGAGTTGACTATATATTGACTTTATTAACATGTATTAGCCAACAAAATGAGAGAGCAATGTAGTGAGGGGAGGGCCACAAACATTCCAGGAGATATCAAAATGTGAAACATAAAGAAAAATTTCTCAGGAGAGGTCTCCTTTACTTAATTGTTGGCAAACATTTCATTGTCAGACTTAATGGTCAGTTTAGAGACTAACCTTGAGAACAGACTTGCTGTCAGTGCCATGGTGGGGACCTGACTGACTTTGCTCTATTTCCTTTGTTGCCACAAGATCAGCCTTTGACAATGTGTGTATCTGAGTACTTAATAATATGTATTTCATGTACTTGGAATTTTAAGATTAGAAGTGACTTGCATAGTTGTTATTCCAAACTTGTCAATTCACGAATGTCAAAATGTCCTAAAAGAAGATATAAATTATGTTAGACCTACAACTTCTCATATCTGCAGCATCAGAACATGTGAAGTGCAAAGCCACATAGAACCTTTAAAGTCAGCTCCCTTTCTTTTCCTTTTTTTCTTTTTCTTTATAGTGAGTTTTAAACTAGCTCCCTTTCTTTTCTTTTTTTTTTCTTATAGTGAGTTTTAGTGTGCTTAGTTTAGTTGTACTGTGCTTTTCCTCTAGGTAATATATAAATTAATATTTGTAAATTATATCTTTCAAAAGAGAGAGCTCAAGTTTTTTTGCTTACCCAAGTAGTAAATTTATGACAAATGCACTTAAAAAAACAGTCTTTTTCTTTCTTATCCCTATTTTTGTCTACACATGTATTTGTCATAAAGCTAGTCAAGGAAATCTTTTACAATTTAAATTCTGTATTAGAAAAGTTATTTGTGATTACTTTTGTACTTCTAACAGGCTGTGGATATTTGCAAACTTCAAAGTTATCAAATATTAATATTTGAGGTAAATACTTTTGCATATTAGCTTAGTGATGACACATTTGGACTCTGGCACCAGGTAGCCTGGATTTGAATCTCTGCTCCACTAGTTGTTGTATGATCTTGGCCTAGTGTCACCTCTGTGCCTCAGTTTCCTAGTCTATAAAATGGGGTATAATAGTGGTAGCTTTTTTTTTTTTTTTTAGACAGGGTCTCACTCTGTCACCCAGTCTGGAGTGCGTGATGAGATTATAGCTCGCTGCAGGCTTCATCTCCCAGGCTCAAGTGATCTTCCCACCTCAGCCTCTTGAGTAGCTGGGACCACAGGTATAGGCCACCATGCCCAGCTAATTTTTTTTGGTTTTTGTAGATATAGGGTTTTCCCATGTTGCCTAAGCTAGTCTTGAACTCCTGGACTTAAGCAATCTGCCAGCCTGGGCTTTCGGAAGTGCTGGGATTATAGGCGTGAGCCACCACACCCAGCTTTCTTATAGAGCTATGAGAATTACATAAAGTGCTATTTGTAAGAAACTTAGAACAGTGCCTGATAACATAGTAAGGCCTAATGTATGTAAATATTAAATAAATACTTAAAACTTAATATTTTATTCAAAAAGCAAATAGTGCTAAGATACGACCTAAAGGTATTTTTACAAGTATATCCTGTTTTGTTTTTTACTTTGCTTTTTGTTTTGATTTTGAGAGGTATTTAGGTAATTTTTTGAGTAGCACATAAGTGATTTTTTTTTTATGTTACAGATTTTTAGGGCAGTTTTTACTGTCATTATGTTGCTGCCGTATATTTGGAAGAAGCAACAAGCCCAGACAAAGGATGATTCTTTTTTATTCATCTTAAATCCATTCTTTTTTCCTTCACCTGAGCCCTTTAAAACTAATGTGGTAAATTGGTGGGTGTCTGTAATCCCAGCTACTACAGCGGCTGAGCCAGGAGTATCACTTCAGCCCCAAAGTTCAAAACCAACCTGGGCAAAATAGCAAGACTCCTATCTAAAAGCAAAATCTGTGTAAATATGTTATAGGAACATTTTGTCTGCATTCACTACATTGCACTATACTTTAAAAAAAGAGATTTAAAATACAAACACTGACACTTCAAAAACACACATGTACTTATATTTTAATAATTGGTTTAATTGCTCACCGTTTATGGAGTCAAATAATGCATTTCCTAACTGTACTTATATTTTATCAACATTAATGAAAAATCTCTAATATTTTTATCTTCTATTATATTTCTTAATGATTAATCCATTTTCACTTTTAAAAAGCCATAAAAATAAGATTTTTTTTTTAAAAATGGAGTTTCACTCTGTTGCCCAGGCTGAAGTGCAGTGGCGTGATCTCGGCTCACTGCAACCTCCACCTCCTGGGTTCTAGTGATTCTCCTGCCTCAGCCTCTGTAATACCTGGGATTACAGGTATGTACCACCACACCCAGCTAATTTTGTATATTTAGTAAAGACAGAGTTTCTCCATGTTGATCAGGCTGGTCTCGAACTCTGGACCTGAGATGATCTGCATGCCTTGGCCTCCCAAGGTGCTGAGATTGCAGGCATGAGCCACTGCACCTGGCAAGATATGTTTTTATAATTATAAGGTGCCCAAAATTTTTTAAAAATCATAAATATGGAAAAGATCTTAAAGGGTTATGTAATAAGCCCCTACTTTGCAGTATATTCTACCTTTGACACTTTTTTTTTTAAGAATTTTTAGTAACACATCCTAGTGGTTACAAGTCCTTATACTGTAGCATTGGACATTAATAATCACTCAAATCCTTATCCAAGAATCAGATGTTTTTCTGAATGACTAAATTAAATTATTCTCATCATAATTCAATTTTTTTACTTCTTATCCCATTCTTCAGAGGTTACTGTAACCCATAGAAGTGTAAGATTGTTTTCAGTTTTATTTTCTAAATGATTTCCTTTTGCATGTCATTATAGGGCCAAATTTCTAAGTATGTAATTATTTTTATTACTTTCCTCTGGCCCTTTGCAAGTAATTTAATCTTCCTTTAAATGTGGTTCAAAACTATTAGGTTCAATATTGTAGTTTTTAAAAACATGATTATGAAGGTCTAAAGACAAATTGTTACAGTTCATGTAATTGTTTTCATTTAAAACTGAAGTAGCAGCTGACTTTGAATATGGCCCTGTGTATCAGCTCTTCTGACTAGTCAAGAAATGTTTCTTGTTGTTTTTGTTTTTATTTATTGTACTTTAGGTTCTGGGGTACATGTGCAGATCATGCAGGATATTTGCATAGGTACATACATGACAATGTGGCTTGATGCCTTCATCCTCCCGTCACCTATATCTGGCATTTCTCCTCATGTTATCCCTCCCCAAACTCCCCACCCCCCGCTGTCCCTCCCCTATCCCCCCACAACGGACCCCCGTGTGTGATGTTTCCTTCCCTGTGTCCATGTGTTCTCATTGTTCAACACCCACTTACGGGTAAAAACATGCGGTGCTTGATTTTCTGTTCTTGTGTCAGTTTGTTGAGAATGATGGTTTCCAGATTCATCCATGTCCCTACAAAGGATACGAACTCATCCGTTTTTATGGCTGCATAGTATTCCATGGCGTATATGTGCCATTTTCCTTGTCTAGTCTATTGTCCATGGGCATTTGGGTTGGTTCCAGGTCTTTGCTATTGTAAACAGTGCCTCAGTGAACGTACCTGTGCATGTGTCTTTATAATAGAAAGACCTGTAATCCTTTGGATATACCCAGTAATGGGATTGCTGGGTCAAATGGAATTTCTATTTCTAGGTCCTTAAGGAATCACTACACTGTCTTCCACAACGGTTGAACTAATTTACATTCCCACCAACAGTGTAAAAGTGTTCCTTTTTCTTCACATCCTCTCCAGCATCTGTTGTCTCCAGATTTCTTAATGATCGTCATTCTAACTAGTGTGAGATGGTATCTCAATGCGGTTTTGGTTTGCATTTCTCTAATGACCAGTGATGATGAGCATTTTTTCTTATGTTTATTGGCCTCATATATGTCTTTTCAAAAGTGTCTGTTCATGTCCTTCGACTACTTTTGAATGGGTTTGTTTGTTTTATTTCTTGTAAATCTGTTTTAGTTCTTTGTAGATTCTGGATATTAGCCCTTTGTCAGATGGGTAGATTGCAAAAATTTTTTCCCATTCTGTTGGTTGCCGATTCACTCTAATGATTGTTTCTTTTGCTGTACAGAAGCTGTGGAGTTCAATTAGATCCCATTTGTCTATTTTGGCTTTTGTTGCCAGTGCTTTTGGTGTTTTAGTCATTGCCTATGCCTATGTCCTGAATGGTTTTGCCTAGGTTTTCTCTTAGAGTTTTTATGTCGTTAGGTCTTATGCTTAAGTCTTTAATCCATTTGGAGTTAATTTTAGTGTGAGATGTCAGGAAGGGGTCCAGTTTCTGTTTTCTGCACATGGCTAGCCAGTTTTCCCAACACCATTTATTAAACAGGGAATCCTTTCCCCATTGCTTGTTTTTGTCAGATTTGTCAAAGATCAGATGGTTCTCCAACCATCTGACAAACCACACATCTACATGTGTGGCGTTGCCTCCAAGGCCTCTGTTCTGTTCCATTGATCTATATATCTCTGTTTTAGTACCAGTACCATGCTGTTTTGATTACTGTAACCTTGTAGTATAGTTTGAAGTCAGGTAGTGTGATGCCTCCAGTTTTGTTCTTTTTGCATAGGATTGTCTTGGCCATGCAGGCTCTCTTTTGGTTCCATGTGAAGTTTAAGGTGATTTTTTCCAGTTCTGTGAAGAGGGTCATTGGTAGCTTGATGGGGATAACGTTGAATCTATAAATTACTTTGGGCAGTATGGTCATTTTCATAATGTTGATTCTTCCTAACCATGAGCATGGAATGTTTTTCCATCTGTTTGTGTCCTCTCTTATTTCCTTGAGCAGTGGTTTGTAGTTCTCCTTGAAGAGGTCCTTTACATTCCTTGTTAGTTGTATTCCTAGGTATTTTATTCTCTTTGTAGCAATTGTGAATGGCAGTTTGCTCTTGATTTGGTTCTCTTTTAGTCTGTTATTGGTGTATAGGAATGCTTGTGATTTCTGCACATTGATTTTGTATTCTGAGACTTTACTGAAGTTGCTTTCCAGTTTCAGGAGATTTTGGGCTGAGATAGTGGGTTCTTCTAAATACACAGTCATGTCATCTGCAAATAGAGACAATTTGACTTCATTCTTTCCTAATTGAATATGCTTTATTTCTTTTCTTGCCTGAATACTCTGGCTAGAACTTCCAATATTATATTGAGTAGGAGTGGTGAGAAAGGGTATCCTTGTCTAGTGCCAGATTTCAAAGGGAATGCTTCCAGTTTTTGCCCATTCAGTATTATATTGGCTGTGGGTTTGTCATAGATAGCTTTTATTATTTTGAGATACGTTCTGTCGATACCTAGTTTATTGAGGGTTTTTAGCATAAAGGGCTATTGAATTTTGTCCAAGGCCTTCTCTGCATCTATTGAGATAATCATGTGGTTTTCGTCTTTGGTTCTGTTTATGTGGTGGATTACTTTTATAGACTTGCATATGTTAAACCAGCCTTGCATCCCCTGGATGAAGTCTTCTTGATCGTGATAGGTAAGTTTTTTGATGTGCTGTTGCAATTGGTTTGACTAAAATTCCATCTCAGTTGTAACCAATTCCTTTTTTTTTTTTTCTTTCAAGATTGGGTTTTGCTCTGTCATCCAGGCTGGAGTGCAGTGGCACCATCTAGGCTTACTGCAACCTCCACCTCCCAGGTTCAAGCAGTTCTCCTGCCTCAGCCTCCCAAGTTACTGGGATTACAGGCACCCATTACCAGGCTCGGTTAATTTGTTTATTTTTAGAAGAGACAGGGTTTCCTCATGTTGGCCAGGCTGGTCTTGAACGTCTGACTTCAAGTGATTCACCTGCCTTGGCCTCCCAAAGTGCTGGGATTACAGGCATGAGACACCACACCTGGTAGAATTGTAACAAATTTCTAAATACATAAAATTCTTAATATATATTCTACAATATATAAGATATATAAATATTAAATTCTTGATATATATTCCATAATACATAATTCCTGATATATAATAGAATATATATATCTTGATATATATATATTCTTGATATATATAATAGGATATATATCAAGAATTTAATATCTGTAAGAAGTCAAGTAATTAGATGTTTATTATAGTATCTTTCTAATTATAAAGTAATACATGTTTAATATAGAAGTTATAGGAAAAAAGCAAAAGGAAGTAACACAATGCCATCACCCTGAAATAATATCTTCCTGTTTATGGTATTACAAAATGATTTATTGTATGTTTTGTAATTTTTAAAACCAGTAACGTGGCTATTTCTCTGTATATGAAAATGGATATCTTGCAATTGCGTGATTTCTAATGGCTTCATAATATTGCATTATTTAGATTTATCATAATTTACTGAATCGATCACCTAATTCTGAACTCCATTTATTTCCTTTACGAATAAGAGCAAGCAGTGCTACATTGGATATCTTTGTGCATGTATCTTTCTTCTTGAGTATTTCCTTATGCTAAATTCTTAGAAGTGAAATAGCAGGGTATGGATATTTTTTAAAACTTTTGGCATACATATCAAAATTGATTTTCAGAAAGGTTATTATCAGTTTACCTTCTATCAACATGGTGTTTGAATGCCTGTCTTCCACCACCCTTATAAAGTCTGTGTAAAATCTTTCTTCTTAATCTTTGTTAGTCTGATTAGCAAAAAGAAAACGATAGTTTAATTTACAGATTATTGACTTCTCATAAGGTTATAGTTTTAAAATTAATTAATCATTTATATATTTTTATTTCTAAATTTCCTACTGATATCTGATATCTGTAGTAGACCATTACTGTATCCTAGAAGTGTGGTTTCCATTCTGTGGTTTCCGTTCTGTCTTCTTGTGGAAATAGCATACAAATTTTTGTTGTTGTTTTTGTTTGGGTTTTGTTTTGTTTCTTTGATGAAGTGGGAAAATTACCTCTCTGTGTGTATTTTTGGAAGTACATAATAAAGGAGCTTGCCTGCCCCAGCCACATTGTGAACATATGACCAAATATGCCAATCTGGCTCTCTTAAGTGTTTTGAATTTTGGGTGGTGTGATGCAGAGTCAGAAAGTTTGTAGGACTCTTAGTTGCTTATATCTCACTGCCTCCCTCTCTGAGGAACTGCCTTGTCTGAGGGCAGCCCAAGGCCACTGACTGGCTGAAGGTCGATATAAAGGGCACTGACTCTGGGATAATTCTAAAGAGCCAATAACTCAAAGAACACCCTGTAGGATGGACTGAGGCTTCAGCTGCATCCTCATTGTGAGTCTGCTTCTTCCTCTGCCCAATCCTGCCTTCCTCATTTCCTTATAGCTGTGTCTTCTCAGAGCACTCTCCATCAAACTTTCTCTATGCCATTCTCCACCTCAGCCTGTTTCTAAGGAACTATCCATTCCAGTGGCAGTACTCAGGGAAGACTGTATGGTAATTCCTGCCACCAGCACCCTCTTGAACTACATCCCTTGTTTTTCCTGCATCTGTTTCTTCTTTCTTTTAGCTTTCCCATACTCTCATGGTAGTTTACTTCATCTAAATTAACCATAGTCTTGGTTTCTGTGGCTTGCAACCAAAAATCAGTGTTAATACAATGTTCTTTGTCATTTTACCCATCTTAAGAGCTTTTTCATGTATTATGACAAAAACCCTAAACTAAATTGGTTTTCTCCAGTATGTTAATTGCATTGCAGTTTTATCATAGTGTTGACATTAAACTATTTAGAAAATGTATTGCTGTAAGTATCTTGTTCTTTTTGTATGTGTGATTTTTACCTTTGATGTAATGCAGGGATCCCCAACCCCTGGGCCACAGACCTGTACCGTTAGGAACCAGGCTGCAGAGAAGGAGATGAGCTGTGAGCAAGCATGGGAACCATCATCTGTATTTACAGCCACTCTCCATCACTCGCATTACTGCCTGAGCTCCACGTCCTGTCAGATCAGCAGTGGCATTGGATTCTTACAGGAGTCTGAACCCTATTGTGAACTGCACATGTGAGGCATCTAGGTTGCATGCTCCTTACAGGAATCTAATGCCTGATGATCTGTCGCTTTCTTCCGTTATCCCCAGGTGGAACCATCTAGTTGCAGAAAAACAAGTTCAGGGCTCCCACTGATTCTACATTGTGGTGAGTTGTATAATTATTTTATTATATATTACAATGTAGTAATAATAGAAATAAAGTGCACAATAAATGTAATGTGCTTGAATCATCCCAAAGTCATTTGCTGTCACCACCCCAGTCTGTAGAAGGAAATGGCCCTGGTGCCAAAAAGGTTGGGGACCACTGATTTAATGCTTAGAGAGACCTTTACTGTCACATGATCATATGCATAAAAATTAATATGTACATGTTTTTAAGATTTTATTTTTATCTCCTAATTCTTATGACAAAGATTTTTACCTTGATTAATCACAATGATTCAGCTATTTCCTACAAATAATGTAGCTGAGTATTTGACTTTTATGTTAAAATTTTCTATAACAATATCTTCAGATTTCAGTGCTGAAATAACAGACATTTCTGTTTTACTCAGAGAGCAAGCTAGAAATGACCTGCCTAAAGCTGGCCAGGCAGCTCTGTCATTCTCATCAAGAGGCTCCTACCTCTGACTTTAAGATGGGAGCCTTCATTTGTTGCTATTATCCAGTCAGAGGGAAGGAACAACTAGAGTGTAGAAAACAGTCAACTTCCTATCATACACACACATGCCAAATTTTATTGGTCCAAATTTAGGCAGTTGGCTGTACATAGCAGACTGGGAAACAGTCTTTTACTGGAATTCCCCATGATGACATGTTCTGCCCATTGGTAGAAACCTGTGTTTTCCTGTGTTATAAAGAGTTATAAAACATTTAAAATATGAGTATTAAAATAGTATTACGTTGAACATGTAACTGAAAATGTTCCTACAAATATTAAGTGAAAATTAACACATGGCTAACATTTAAAAGGAATGTTCCCCTTACAAAATGGTTTGTGTGTGTGTGTACCTGTATGTGCATGTATATTATAATAATTCAAAACTTTATCCTCCTCCTCTACTACTGCTACCATACATTTAAATGTGGAGCATGAGCTAGGAAGAAAGATTTTGTTTTTGGCCAGGCATGGTGTATTAGTTCATTTTCATGCTGCTGATAAAGACATACCCGAGACTGGGTAATTTATAAAAAAAAGTTTAGTGGACTCACAGTTCCACTTGGCTGGGGAAGCCTCACAATCATGGTGGAAGGCAAAAGTTACACGTCTTTAAGTGGCAGTAGACAAGAGAGAATAACAGCCAAGTGAAAGGCATTTCCCCTTATAAACCCATCAGATCTCATAAGACTTATTCATGAACAGGAGAACAGTCCCCATGATTCAGTTATCTTCCAAAGTGTCCCTCCTGCAACATGGGGGAGTTATTGGAGCCACAATTCAAGATGAGATTTGTTAAACCATATCACATGGTGTCTCACACCTGTAATTCTAGCACTTTGGGAGGCTGAGGTGGCAGGATCTCTTGAGCTCAGAATTTCGAGACCACCTGGGCAACAGGGTGAAACCTCATCTCTGCAAAAAATACAAAAATTAGCCAGTCATGGTGGCATGCACCTGTAATCTCAGCTATTTAAGAGGCTGAGGTGTGAGAATTGATTGAGCCCAGGAGGCAGAGATTGTGAGATTGCAGTGAACCAAGATCATACCACTGCCCTCCAGCCTGGGTGGCAGAGTGAGACCCCATATCAAAAAAAAAAAAAAAAAGTTGTTTTGTTAAGTAGTGGTTTTTAGCCTCTTGACATGTTTCTTACACTTTTTTTCCCATCACTTAGTTTCTTTCTGTGAGGCTAGGTGAATATGAGTAATGATGATAGGAAGGGCATATTCGTATGATTGCTTGAGAGCATTTGCAGTTTATGGAATAATATCATCAAATGTTATATTCTTGAAAACGAATGGCTAAATCTAATTTAGGAATGAATATTAAAGGTTTAATGAAGAAGGAGTTAGAAGTTCCATCTTCTAATCTAAATATAGAATCTCTTCTCTGTACTGGTACTAATTTTTATTGTGATGGTTTGGACACAGTTCCATATTTAGCCTCTTTGTACTTAATTTTGAACTATAAATGTCCAGACCTTAAAATTTATTCTGCAAGCCTAAGGATGATTCTTTGTATAGATATACCATTGTATAGATATGCCATAATTAAGGTAGCCATTCTAATGTTAATTACTATTTTGGTGGTTTCGAGGTTAGCTTTCATTTTTTGCTATTTTAAACACTCCTACTGTGAACTTTGTATACACATACCATGGTGAATATATGAGTAGATTTCTCTCTAGGGTGTATATTTAGTAGGGTAGTGCTGGTTCATGGAGTATGTATATCTTCACCTTCAACAGATAATGTCACACTGTTTTCCCAAGTGGTTGAACCAAGAATGGTATTATTTTAAGATTCTTTACCATAACTTCAAGTATTTGCTTTAAGTTTCTGGAGAAAGGGAAAAAACATGAGTTATACTATACTATTGGATTTTATTATGAAATGAATTTAAAAATAACATCTGAAAAGAATGGAAACCCCATTATTTTGTAGTCATTGTTTTGGTTTTGAAAATGTATCTCAATGTAGATGATATGAATTCTATACCATGCATATTATTGAATGACTGGGCCGTGAACAGTTATCCATGTAATTTATTTACTCTAAAATCTTATGTAACAGTATGACAATAAGAACTATTTAAAATATGTTAATAGGTGTACAAATTTTTTACATATATGTGGCAAAATAAAAGTTTAAATCAGGCATAAAGATATAAAATGAAAAATGAAGTCTTTACTGATTCCTCTCCCTAACGATCTGTTTTAGCTGCCTCATTGTTTCTTTTCTTTGTTTCCTGAAAAACTTATATTTATTTCTTTATATAAATAAATGGATCGTAATGCACGTGGTTTTTTTTTTTTTTTTTTTTTTTGCTTTTTTAACACTATGTATGATTCTTTCTGCTCAATGCTAAATAATATTGAATTGATTGGGTATATAATAATTTATTTAACCAGGCGGACTGATGGATATTTAGATTATTTTCCATTTTTTCTTATTACCAGTAATGGATCAGTGAGTACACTGGAAAATAAACCTTGTAATTTTTGAGAGTTTATTGATTAGATAAATTCCTAGCTATAAAATTACAGTTGAGACAGTACAAGCATTTTAAATTGATACATATGGCAAAATTGCCCTCCAAAAAGCTGTTTTAATTTACATTTTTATCACTGCTACTTGCCAGCATTGTGTGTTATCAGAATATTTTACCTTTACTGCTCTCATAGTTGAAAAATATAACTTATTTTAGTTTTCATTTATTTAATTATAGTGAAATTGAGCATTTGTTTTTCTTCTTCTGTCAACTGCTTTTTAATATCTTTTGCCTATTTTTCTACTAAGTTGCATTTTTTTCTTAGTGATTTGTAAAACTTGTAAATTAAAGAAATTAATGTTTTTGTCTATTATGTGTTGCAAATATTTTCCCCGTTTTGTTGTAAATTTTTATACATTGTTTATAACTTTTTACACATAAATTTTAATCTTCTTTGTGATTATCAGGTTATATATAATTTCCAAATTGCTTAGAAGCCCATTTCCTGTGTTGCCATTTGTCTCGTAAATTTATAATGATAGGTAAATTTAATTCACATATAACTCAGCCTTTTTTTCTTTCTTTTTTTTCAGAGAAGTCTGTGAGAACATGCCTAGGGAAAAACCATTGTAGACAGATGAATATGATATATCTAATGAGTTTGGATTGTCAAAAAAAATGTGTTTAACGTTTAAATGATTGCTGTTTCCTTTTTCCTTCAGGGATCCTAAAAGTCAATAGGTGGGAAAGTTTTATTAGTAAAGAACATTACCTTACCAGACATAAAGTAATCCTTTTCTGCAACCTTCTTTCAAACTGCTGGTCCTCACCTCACCTAAAACACCCTATCAGAGACTAGCAGATGTTCTAGCATCTCTATAAAATTTATCTTGGTTAAATGTTGGTATGTGATAAATGAGATTAAATTGATTTATGTGGACTTTTTCTATATTCTGTATTTGTCTTGGAAAATCTATATTTGAATAGAACAGTTAAAATATGATTTTATCAAAACACTTAAGGATGTCTAAATGAGTTAGTATATGAATATATAAAAATAATCCACGTAAACCTAGCCCATACTTAGTCCTCAGCTAAAATGACTTCTGGTTTAACCCAAACTGTAGTAAGAGACTGAACAAATCTAAATAGCAACGCTTACAAGGAGTGAAGAGCAACCAGTCATGCAAGACTTTTTCCATTAATATTTTTACTTCCTGTATGTTATAACATTATTTTAAAATTAGTAAAGTTAGGTAGTGGAATATCAGATCTTAGCTGCAACTTTTGTTCAGTAGGCTAGAAACTCAGAGCTACCAGACCATAGTTAGTTGGACACAAGAGATTCCATATTGTCCCCAAAGTAATCTTGCTTTCTCCAGAGCTCTCCAGCTCAGGCCTATATCAAAGCAACATCAGATCAGTTCAGACTGGAATTCATACTTTCAGTTTCTAAGGTTAAAGAGGTTTCATGTTAGAGAATTCTACTAACTGTCCCATATCCGACATTTAAAGGTGATCCAGATTTTCTAAAAGATTCCCAATTTTACAGCTTACTGTTTTTAATAGAAGCAGCTTGGGATATAAATGTTATGTAGTTTATATCCTTATAAACATTTATCTTATAAAAGCATTCTTTAAAAAAAGTCTTAATTTTTAGAAACGCTGTTCTATTTATAATGCTGTGAGAAAACTGCTTAGCTGGGTCTACTTCTAGATGTTAAATATCAACTATAATACTTGTTAAATCAACACATTTTAAAATGTTCTTAAAGTGTTTAAATTTCTTCTCTAAAATGTGTCTTTCTTATTAAATTCTGGGTTTTTTTTTTTTTAAGGTAGAGTCTTGCTCTGTTACCTAGAATACAGTGCAGTGGCACTATCTCAGCTCGCTGCAACCTCCGCCTCCCAGGTTCAAGTGATTCTCCTGCCTCAGCCTCCTGAATAGCTGGGACTACAGTCACATGCCACCACACCAGGCTAATTTTTGTATTTTTAGTAGAGATGGGGTTTCACCATGTTGACCAGGCTGATCTTGAATTCCTGATCTCAAGTGATCCACCTGCTTTGGCCTCCCAAAATGCTGAGATTACAGGTGTGAGCCACTGTGCCTGGCCAAATTCTGGGATAATTTAAAAAACATTTTGGACAGTAATAATAAAATTTTATAGAACATGATATAGTTTATGCATTCACCAAAGAAAATGTTGAGTTACCAAATTAGTTAGAAGATGACTATAGAGTAAGTTATCACTTATCTGGTCCCTGCCATAAATCAATCCTTCTGCATATCGGAATTTTTTTAAATAGCTGAATAATAGCTTTTCAATGTTAAGATTTTAAACTGCCTTTAGAAATCCCTATGAGGTGATGTACTTTTATTTCCTGTACTCTTTAAGATAATACTGAAAATAGTTTAGCATTTAGCTAAGATAAACTTTTGAAATGATATAACTATCATAAAATCTGTAGGCAGCTATAGATACAAATTTAGATTTGGATCACAGTGCTCCATGATTCTCTTGTGTTTCTCTATATCTTTTAATCAGAGTCATTGACTTTTTTCCAAACTATCTTTTCGTAAATATTTGTAATAGCAAATTGGAAGATTGAGATAATGTCTCCCTGCAGAGCAAAGAGCAGGTGTGCTTACTGTCCATAATAAAAGATTTGGGTTCCCTAAGCTCATTATCCTCTCCTGTAATACAGCTACTGTGCATGCTGGGGTCGGCTGGCTCTCTTCATATTGCCTGGTGGAAATTGGGGCATAAGGAAATGGTACTAATGCTGATGTTCTGATGACTGCTATTGCTGTAAATAACAACGTCCTTTGTTTCTGACCCTGGATTATCCTGTCTCCCACTAGCATCCATGAAATTTTAGCAAGGTAATTACTAGTTTGCAAGTAGGGTAAAACTCTCAGAACTTTTACAGGTCTTGGCAAGATGATATAGGATAGTCATCAGCAAACTTTTTCTGTAAAGGGTCAGATAGATAATACATGGTCTCTGTCACATATTTTTTTTTTTTTCAGTCCTTTAAAAATGTAAAATCCTTCCTTAGCTTACAGGCCATCTGAAACCAGTCTTTGGGCTATATTTGACTCATGGGATATAGGTTGCTGGTCTCTAATATAGATCATGAGATCAAATGACTATTCTCCCCCTCCAGGAAGTTCCCAAGAACTTCTCTCAAAATTATGATGGCTTGCTTTTCAAACATGTTTTTCTCATGACTATAATAAAATGAAGTATGTATTGTTGCATGTCTGCTTGAAAGTAAAATATGACTGTAAAATTAATTAGATAATAAGAAGAAACAGTAGTATCTTCCTAAGTGATTTTTATATAACCTCCAAGATAATTTAGAGTGCAAAATGGAATTAAAATTGCATCCAAAAAGAAAGCAAGAAAGGAAGACAATATAAACAGAAAGCACTTCATAAAATGGTAGATTTAAATACAAATGTATAATAATTGCATTAAATATAAAAGGAGAAAATACTTCATTATATGACAAAGTCAATTTTGTACTGTTTACAAGCATGATGTTTAAATTGTAAGAATGCAGAAAGATTAAAAGGATAGAAAAATATGTCTGCACTACCCAAAGAAATGCTAACATAGTTATATATCAATCAGATCCATGTATAAATTTTCAATAGAATATATAAATATTTTCAATGAAGATTTATATATTTTCAATAAAATTTGATTTCATAAATTTATGTAACATATCAGATAAAGCAAATGTCTTAGTCTGTTTTCTCCTGCTGTAACAATATCATAGACTGTAATTTAGGAAAAGAAATGTACTTGTCTCATAATTCTTGGGCTGGGAAGTCTAGGAACATGGTACTGGCATTTAGTGAGGGTCATCCCATAGAGGAAGGCATCACATGGCAAGCAAGACAGCATTCGAGACAGAGAGGAAATCTGGCCAAATTCATTCTTTTATCAGGAACCCACTCTGGTGATATCTAACCCACTCTGATCATAATGGCTCTGATTATTCATGAGGGCTCTGCCCTCATGACCTTATCATCTCTTAAAGGCCCCACTTCTTAATACTATTACAATTGTAACCACCCAACAGGTTCAGTTTGCCCACTGTCCAGATAGAGCCTATTTATCAAAACATGGGAATTGTAATAGAAACCTAATACATGTTAGAGCCAGCTAAACAGAAGACAGGAATTTTATTATTACTTAAATCAACCTCCCTGAAAATTTAGAGGCTACTTGAGGATAGTTTGACAGGTAGGGGGTTAGGGATTAGGAAATATTGATAGTTGGGGATGCCATCATAGAGTGTGGAAAACAGCGCTCCTGCACTGTGTCTGCTTCTGGGTGGGGGCCGTAGGACTGGTTGAATCTAGAATTGCAGGTCCAGGTGGGGTTATCTGGTAGTCAGAAGTTCAAAAGCGTGAAAAGACATCTCAAGAAATCAATAAAGGAGTAATCGAAGAAGTTACAAATCTTGTGACCTCTGGAATAAGGGCTGGTAATCATATATACCTGTATTTTAGCAGGATTCAACCCGCCCCTCTTGTTTTCTTAATCTGGCGGGTTTTCATTTGTTTTGTAAAGGTGGTTTAGTTTGGGGGAAGTGTTATTTTCATTTAAACTATAAATTAAATTTCTCCTAAAGTTACCTTGGCCCACACCCAGAAAAGGCAAGATGGAGTTGGTTAGATCATATGTCTTTCACTGTCACAATTCTCTCAGTTACAATTTTTGCAAAGGCAGTTTCACAATGGCAATTAAATTTCAACATGAGTTTTGGCAGAGACATTCAAACCGTAGCAGCAAGCTATAAGGTAAAAGCATTTGTGGAAATAAAATGTATGCTTCATAATGAAAAAAATATTAAGCCACCATGAGGATATAAAATATATGTGTATCTAATTATATAGCATCAACATATACAAAGCATTACTCTGAACTAGGTCATGTGCACACTACGAGGACTCGCTATATATGAGAAGAGTCAGGGTCAGCCTCACCAGGACCTCATAGCTTAGGAGATAATGATTCTCCAAAGGGATGGATGCTAGTGAACAAACACACACATCATGAAGTCCTTTTCACTTTAGCTTCTTAATCTGTAGCAGTGCTTTTCAACTTAGGCTGCCTATTAGAATCAACTAGTGATCTTTTTAAAAATACTGAGGCAGAGACCTTCCCTAGACCAATTAAATCAGAATCTTGGAGGAAGGGAGGAGGGCATTGATATTATTGTTTAAGCTCTCCAGATGATGTTAATGTGCTGTTTCAGTGTTAAGAAGCACTGAGTTACTGTGTAAATCATCAAGGTAATATTTAGGGCAGTAAATAGCAAAAATATTTATAGATATTAATCTGTTTTTCCATGTGAGTTCTGTAGTTACCCAACATAAAAACTGTTGGTTTTTAAATTATGGATCATACAACCTGTTGTTACAATTAAAAATATTTAAAAGAAAAGAATCCTGCAAGGATTGCTTAGTTTGTCTTAATTTAGAGCTACCTTTATAAATTCTTGATCATCAAGGTAATCAAAGTGAAGTTAGCTACATTACCACATGAAAACAGTCAACTGGTTCACACAACTGCTTTAAACCCGTAGGAAATTGATTCATTAGCATTTCCTAGATTAGAAATTGGCCAACACCATTATCAATAATATAGGTGATAGATGGTGCCCTAAAAGGAATTTTCTGAAAGATACCTACTTTCTCATTAGTTATAACCGCATTTTAAATGCTATCTCTTTCTCAAAAACCAAAGCTACCCTTCTGGAAGTACAAAGGATCAGACTTGAGGCAGGACTGTCATGTGATGTCATGTGTCAGTGTACTTTGTATAACTCAACTTGCAATGGCAGTAGCCATTTCTGAGTTGTAACACCATTTTAGTAGATAGATGCTAATATTGTACTAATAGATGCTAATATTGGGTTAATCCAATATGTTATGCTCACTCTTTGTAAAAGGTAAAAATGACCATTCTTTTTTTTTTTTTTTTTTTTCCCTTTTTTTTTTTTTGAGACAGGGTTTCAGTCTGTCACCCAGGCTAGAGTGCAGTGGGGCAAACATGGCTTACTGCAGGCTGAAGTGATCCTCCTGCCTCAGCCTCCCAAGTACCTGGGACCACAGGCATGCACCATTACACCCAGCTAATTTTAAAACATTTTTTTTGTAGAGACGGGATCTTGCTTTGTTGCCCAAGCTGGTCTCAAGCTCCTGGGCTCAAGCAGTCCTCCTGCCTTGGCCTCCCAAAGTGCTGGGATTACAGGCATGAGCCACCATGCCCAGCCCATTCTCTCTTTTAATGTTAGTATAACTATACATTTGTTAAGCAGAAGTATGGCACAGTAAAAAGTAACTTTTAGGATCAGATATGCCTGGAATTAACTTTCATTTGCGTTTGTCAACTGTGTGGTCTTGGGCAGGTTGATTGTTAGTGCATCACTTTCCTCCACTGTAAAATAAGAATACAACCCATTTTGCAGTGTTGTTGTGAGTATTAGGAATGACAGCTATCTATCTGCCATTTTGCTTCAGAATTTTACAAAATTATACAAATCAAAAAATGAGTAAATATATTCTCCTTATAAACAAATTTAAAATTACAAAATATGAAATTATTTGCTGACCCTACCCCTTCCCATCTTGCCAGTAGTAAACACTCATATCAGTGTGGTGCATACTGAGAGACTAAATGTGCAAACAGGCAAAGACCAGACTCTCTGCAGCAACCGGTCCAGAAGTGTCAGAGCTTGGCCAATGACTATCAGCTTTTAACTCAGGACCAGCCAGACAAAGTCAAATGTACTCCTCAAACCAATCATATAAGATGCCTCACTTGTAATTACCCACCTCTAGCTTCCCAAACCAACAGTTTCCAATTGTAGCATATGTGAATCCTCCCTCGTTTTACTATAAAGCTTTTCACTTCTGCCTTGGCTGCCTGCAAGTATCTGCCAAACACAAATGATGGTGTTTGACTCTCTTGTTACAATAAGCAATGAATAAATAGCCTCCGGTTGTTCTCATTTTGAGTAGTCTCTGTTTATTTCCATGATATGCTTCCAGTCTTTTTATTATGTATATACAGGTAGACATTTATATGTGTATATCCTTAAGAAATATATACCATTTTATGGATTTTTAAAAACAAAAATGTTACATGTATTGTTTTATATCTTGATTTTTTTCTTAAAAATGTCCTGGAAATCTATCCATGTTAATTCACCTTCATCATTTTAACTGGAGGGAGGTAGTAATATTTGTCTTGGCGTCTTTAACACAGGTCTTGGGTGCTGCCTACTTCAGTGCTTGTTTTCCTGTCTGTGTCTATCACAGAGACAATCTTTTTGCCTTTGTATTCCCATCCTATTTCTCTTTCACCCCCATCCCCTGCTTACTCCTTTAATACTTATCCTTTGAGCTGCAGTTGATTCACTGTGAGTTTGGCTGGCTGTCTTCTTCCTTCATGGCTGCTAGTAATGACTAGTCAGTGGCTGTTTCTTCAGCTGTGCCAAGTTGGAGCATGTCTGGGAGTTCAAAGGCATTGGTCTCTGGCTGGTATATGTCCTGTGTGTTGCCTGTTCAGCTTCCGCATTACTGACTGTGACAAACTACAAGTCTTACTCATGCTGGATTCTTTCATCTTGAGTCAGTTTTTCAATTGTATGTAAGGAATTTTTTCCAGTGCATTAAACATAGCAACCTTAGAAACTGGTTTGTGAAGGAAGCAAAATAAAGTTAAATGCTTCATTGATCTTTGCTTTTACCAAATAATTTAGGTAAACCTTGCAGTCACCCAAATAATGCCCCTCTTGGTAAATACCAAAATATTCAGAATTAGGACACTTCATGGTGAGGTCTAAGAAGACTCACTTTTAAAACCTTCCCATTTGCATGGGCTTCTAAAGCCTTTAGACCATATAAGAACAATTTAATGAAGTGATAGTAGTGTAGACTCTTGGGACAATATAGCTTGCATTTGTTTTTTTGTGGGTTTTTTGTTGTTTTGTTTTGAGACAGGGTATTGCTCTGTCTCCCAGACTGGTGTGCAGTGATGTGATCTTGGCTCCCTGTAACCTCCACCTCCCCAATTCAAGTGATTCTCGTGCTTAGCCTCCAGAGTAGCAAGGATTACAGGTGTGTGCCACCACGCCCAGCTAATTTTTGTATTTTTAGTAGGAACGGCGTTCCATCATGTTGGCCAGACTGGTCTCGAACTCTGACCTCATGTGATCTGCCTGCCTTGACCTCCCAAATTGCTGGGATTACAGGCATGAACCACTGTGCCCAGCCTAACCTGTATTTGAATCCTCACTCCTCCGGTTTAGTGAACTTGGGCAAGTTTTATAACTTCTTGGAGTCTAAGTTTTATCATGTTTATAAAGATGACAAAATTGCTTTTCATAGGGTTTGTTGGAGAGGAAAATCTTTTCCTCTGCCCTCTTAGGTTCAGGGGGCCTGGGAATTAAACTTAGACAAAACACAGATTTTTATTCATGCAGTAGCACACAGAAAAATGAGACTCTAAACAACTGAAGATGGGGGTTTGTATACCTAATTTAATAGGTGAGAGGTAACTTAATGGGGGAAAGAAAAAGGGTAGTAAAGGTTTCTATGGGAAGAACAAATAAGTATTTAGAAGAAGAAATAAGAAAGTTTGTGATTTTTTTATGCAGGTACAAGTGGTCTTCTCTATCTTCTTTCTGGCCAGTAAAATTCTTTGGAAGAAGAAATTTATGGCAGCCTCACTCCCAGTAGTTTCTGCATTTAGTGAGATAAGGGAAGCTCTAAAAAGACTCTTTTTCTGCATCTGTTGAGTCTCAAATGTCTTTAGAATAATCTTTATAGCAACTCGGGGGGTCTCAGTGAGTCCCCATAGGTTGCTGTGAGAATAACTGAGGTAATATAGCAAAGCTGTTAGATTAGCACTCCACAAATACTTGCTTTTATTATTATTTGAAAACTAGTCTCTCTGCCTTGACACCAGTAGCAGATGGGAAATTAATGGTGATTTTTATTTCTAACAGTGATCCATTTTACAGATATCAGCCAGTCTGCTTAATTCCTGGATCTGCATTTCCTACGTAGTTACCCAATTGCTGATCCATTGCTTTTTCTCATATTCAATTGAACTCTCAGTCTCACTTTTCCAAATCAGTTTTTTCCAGATTGTTAAACTTGACTTAGAATTAATTGCAGTTGTCCTAAATAATTTGAGCAAGTCAAGAAAATTAACATCTGCTGAGCTCTGTTTCTACCTTTCCTAAGTTTCTCTTCGTTCCCTTTTGATGCCGTGGGATATTACTCAAGGCTCTTTTTAAACCTATATCCTCTCCACCTCATTTGGCTTTTTGCTGATCAGAGGTGAAGCATTTGCTTGTGTAATCCTTTCATGTCATCAATTGTTTATAAATGTTTTGAATTTAAAGGTCCACTACGGGCCAGTGGGAAAAAATAAAAATGCATCTTATGGATGGATATCATCATTTTTTGCTATTTAATATCATGGACTTTCATATGGGATTTCTGTAGCTGGAATGAGAAAAATCCTAATAAGTTGAGGATGAATCAGAAGATTTGCGCAATGGACTGAATGTTCATATGCTTCCCAAATTTCGTATGTTGAAACTTTAATCCCAATGTGATAGTAGTTGGAAGGGACTTTGGAAGGTGGAGCCTTCATAAATGGGATTAGTGCTTTTAAAAGAAGAGATCAGAGAGCTAGCTAGCTGTCATTCCACCATATGAGGGTACAATGAGAAGCTGGCAGTCTGCAACCAGAAGGGGACCCTCAGCAGACCCTCACCATGTTAGCACCCTCATCTCAGACTTCAGTCTCCAGAACTGTGAGAAATAAATTTCTATTGTTTATGTCACCCAGTTTATAGCACTTTGATATAGAAGCCCAAATTGACTAAGATAATTTGGATATTAGGTTATATTTGTTGCAGGAAGTGTGGAACTTCTTGAAACATATAAACTATGTGTTGTCTTCTGCTGCCTGAATCCATGAGATAAATATTCGCTTTATTTTGCTTGGTAAAACCGTTACTCAAAAATGTCTTTGATGTTCTCTATGCAAATGCAAAAGAGTAAAAACAGACTATTTCCCCATTTTATATTAGTAATTGGTATTTTGTCAATAAGTGTTTTATTATGATTTAAATAATTGGCATAAGTATAATAATTATTTATTAGTTGCTAAAAATATATGCTGCAGCTTATGAAAATACGTTTAAAAAACACTTGAATTGGTCATTTGACATGAAAGCATCATTCAATTTTGAATTCAGAGACTAAGTTGCCAAAAGAGAAAAATATTTAATGCCATTCCCTGAAGGCTAGTAAGTTTATAATTAGCGGGACCACCAAAGTGAGTAAATTTAGAGCTGAAAGCGACTCACTGATTGTATAGTACGCTTGAATAAAAAAAGATCACTGTTCATTTTGCTGGCCAAATAGCTTAGCAGTATAAGGAAGAAGGAACTAGTTTGGCAGCCTTGGGAAATATAATTATTATTTAAAATTTTAATATTTTCAATTAAACAAACCATCGATTCATTTTAAAATCAGGATATTTCCTCATTTGATTTAAGTTTTTTCATACTAGAAAATTAGAATTGTCACTATATGTGTCAGAATAGATACGAACTTTAGGCTCATTTTGATAGAGAATTTGTTCCTGGTTTAATGGCAGTTATTACAAGACTTGGGGTTCTAAAAGACCTTTTTCTTAAGTTTTCTCTGTCTCGTAGGAAAGAATTTGAACCCTAAAATGTCATTTGAAACAGTGACAACTCAAATTAGAACATCATTTACAATAAAAGACAGTAGGTAAGGTCATAACCGTAATTACTTGGGTAATTCAGTATAGGAAGTGCTTATTTTTCTAAACTGTCAAGATAATTAAGAGGTTATGGAGTCCATTAGCCTGAATTATCCCAGTGGTTCACTGTACAATTCAAATATACATGGTAACTCTAACTCCATACTTACAATTTTTGTTTTTTTGGAGACAGAGTCTCATTCTGTCACCCAACTGGAGTGCAGTGGCCTGATCTCAGCTCACAGCAACCTTCACCTCCTGGGTTCAAGCAGTTCTCCTGCCTCAACCTCCCGCTAAGTAGCTGGGATTACAGGCACATGCTGCCATGCCCAGCTAATTTTTTATTTTTTAGTAGAGACAAGGTTTCACTGTATTGCTCAGGCTGACCTCGAACTCCTGAGCTCAGGCAATCCGCTTGCCTTGGCCTTTCGACGTACTAGGATTACAGGTGTGAGCCACTGAGTCTGGCCATACTAATACTTTTAAGGCTTACTTTGAAAAAAAAAAAATGCCTTTGCAATCTTTGAGATACATTACTTAAAACAGCAGAGCCTCTTCAAAACCACTTAAACTAACTAACTAGCATGTATATTCTTGCTCAATGAGAAGCCTGATGATTATTCCTAGGTTCATGTATTCTATGCAACTAACCATTTATCCTATAGCACCTTATTTTCTTCAGCTAACAGATGAATAGTCTGAAAAATCTGTTCTCTTAATTGAACAACTGTCCTTCTCAGAACTCACTGGGACAAAGCCAATTGTCCACAAGACAGAGAAGTCAAGAAGGGGCCTGACTTCTGAATGACTGATGATCCATAATCTTAGCACAGAGAGTTTGACATAAAAGAATCTCTTGAACTCTAGGTAAGGTAGGTAGCTGGCCTTGAAAGCCTGATCAGAAGTGACACCTAGATGGCCTGTCCCTACTGACCTGCTATTCAAGGGGAGAGGGATGGAAGAGCCCAGTAAAGAAGCCTGGCAAAGCCAAGGCAAGACTCCTTTCTCTTGGGGAATTGGAACAGAATGAAAACCAGGACCAAGGCAGATCCTCAGTTAAACAAACCAGTGCCAAAGACTCATAATCAAGATTGAATTCTGTTACCTCAGACACCAAGTAGCCACACAGAACTCCTCACTCTCCAGCTTCCCCAAACCTGCTTTTCTGCCTTTCCCATTTCAATAAATGGCACCACCATCCATTTCCCCCAGGTCTCCCATGCTAGACCTGTTACTTTTTTTTAATCTCTCAGCTCCAAATATCTGCTCTCTTCTTTCATAATAAAGTTTGACTGCATATTAAAACCATAGCAAAAACACTGGCAGACTAAAAGCTGGTTTCATTTCCTTAAGGGCAAAAAGAACTTAGTTTTACAAATGTGGGACCCATCTCCACACTTTGAAGGGGATCAGACATATTTGTTTTATGTCCTGAGGTTACAAATATGGGGTGATACTACTTCCCATAGATTTATTAGAATCTCCCTTCTAATACTAAAAATAAAAGGGAAAATTCCATATTAAAACAGGCTAATTGTTTATATTCAGCTTACAGATATCGACTGGAAAACTTTTGTTTTTGAAGGAAAATACTTACATAATTCCCAAACATAAGAAAAATAATGGGCTTCGCTCTCATTTTTTGCTGGTTAGTTTTGCTAATTATTTGAGCCTTCTGGCAAGAACATTAAAATGATAATTTTATCAGTTTAGTCACCTTTTGTCATATGTGAAAAATGAGTTACTGACATTTGTCAGTTGATCTTTGCCTTATTCTGCTGGTTGATGGGAAACAAAGTGGTGCAGAGAATTTAGACTTGCTACCATATGTGCTCCAAATGATAGCATATTCCTGATTCTCAGTAACCAGGCGAGGATGCACTTTTCTTGCTCATGCCACCAAATATCATTCCTAATGAAACACCAGAGTTTATCATCTTGTGGTAAACATAGAGAAACTCTATTCAAGAGTGGTGCACTTCCACTTGTAATCAGAATGAGTTAACGAGACTGAGCATTCTAAATGTCCTACTTCACAGCAGGTACTATGGGGAATTGAGCTCATTTGGTAATATATTTTGTTTTTGTCTGTTTTCTAATAAGACTGATGAACCACCCCCCTAAACATTTTTATTAGCACATAGTATGTGTCAGCTCTTGGGGTTGAGACCATGAAGAGTAAGATACAATCCCAGTACCTAGACATAAGTCTACCCAAGACTCTTTTTAATGTTTTCTCTTTTTAATGTTTTCAACCCATGAAAACATTTTTGAGGGGATTCTACTGAAGAAGCAATGGAGACATCCATTGGAGGTTAACACTTTGAGTGGTATGATTATAGGCGCTTTTATATTTTCCAAGTTTTTACTTTGTTTGCTTAGCAGAAAATGTGTTTAATGTTGTATAAGTGAGAAAATAAAGATTCTTTTAAGTGACGACAAAGACTTACACTCTTTTTCACAATAGAATACTTAGTGAATATTTGCTAAATGAATGAGTACATTTTTCAAATTCTTTAACTTTTCTCCTAGTGTCTTTAAAAATAGTAAGGGCATTTATTTCAGGTCTAAATAACTTCCCAAATTTCCTTTAGGGGAGGTGTTCTGAAAACTTTGTCTTCAACTTTTGAAAACCCCTGATGATAAGTAAAGAACTTGATAAATTCTGTGCATGTTATATTCCACTCAAAGGATAAAGAAGATGAATTTGTTTTCCTTTTCTCATTTTTAGAACATTCTCAATATAAACACTATTTGCATGTAGGACATAAACATAGTCTGAGTGTCATCATCTAACCTGAACTAATATGACTTGCCTAAGTGTTTCTAACCTATCTTGATGGAATAGATTAGAGAATGCAAAAAATGTCTATTTAAGCTGTGGGATGTAAAGATAAGTAAATGTAATGAAAAGCAACCTTAAGTTACTGGAACAATCTGATCTCAGTCCAGGGGTGGAAGATTTCAAAACTTAGTCTAGCTTAGATGGCTGGACTGTGAGGGCTAATGAGCCCAGTGTTTCAACCTTAGATAGTCCATTCATCTTGATTTTTTTTAGCCAGTGACTGTGTTGCTAAACTGGTTAGACTTCTTACACAGAGGTCCCATGGTCTTGAGGAAAAGCATACAATAGGAATGTAGTATGATCCGGAGAAAACAGCTCAAAATATAAGCTTTAATAATAGTGGGTAGGAGTGCTTTGATATCAATACTGGGAGCAGAGCCAGAGAGGGCTGGTGGTAGTTTTTGGTAAAATTCCAGACAGTTAACTAGATGACATGAATTTTACTAAATTAGTCAATTTATGGAGAAAATAGAACTGGAAAGATTTAAGATTTTAAAATGATGAGAAAATTGAATATGAATGATTGAATTATTCATTTGCTAAATGAATGGATATATGTTACTGAGACATTTAGAGTCCTACTGAAGAAACAAGAAACTCACACAACAAATTAAATAAAAAGTGTATTATATACCTTTTATGAACCAGTCAAGTCCTCTTTCTGCCATGTCTTGCTCTAGTAGCTACTATAATAGGTTTGGACCAGTATTCTTGTTGATATAACTGGACAACGGTCACCTAAGCCCCAAACATTTACCTATCACTTCCCATGTCTTTGGTTTTTATTTGCCTTTCTCTAGGATGTGCAGAACTTCTCTAATACCATGGTGGAGGCCAGCAGAACTACCCAGAGTCAGGCATGTGCAATCAGGACGTGCAGGGGAGGTATTGCCAATAGGGTCATCTTTAATCAGTGGAGGACAGGAACTTATAAATAAATGTTTGTTTGTTTTTTTTCCTTTTCCCCTCTCAGGTGGATTTTCTGAGATGCATTTCATAAGACTCATTATAAAATCCTAGTGTGACCTAGCAGCAGTTACTCATAGTGGTGGCCAATTCAATAAGGCATTTTTGAACTCATTCTCATTCCTTCTGTGTCCTACTCTCTTAGGCTCTCAGTTATACTTCTTGAGATTATTGTCCAAATAAACTACCAATATGCAAGGCTATGTTTTAGCCTTATTTTGAAAGACTAATGTCAGACCAGGGCAGAGAGAAATCAGTGTGATAATGAAGCCATAGCCTAAGAACAATAATTGCAAAGATAAGTGAAAAGATAGATTTGAGAGACAGAATCTATTTAAAAATGATAGGACTTAGTAATGAAACAATAAAGACTGACAATAGTCAGCTCAGATGGTCCAATAATGAGTTCTGTCCTAGATGAGGCCATAACTTTAGTGGGATGCCCATATTAGACAGTTGGAGCTAAGTTGCAGGAATCAAGTGAGAGTTGAAGTACTGAGGATGAATGAGTTCTTTCTTTTTTTTTCTTTGAGAAATGAGTTCAGTGGCACAGTCACAGCTCACAGCAGCCTTGACCTTCAGGGCTCAAATGATCCTCCCATCTCAGCCTCCCGATAGCTAGGACCAGAGATGTGTGCCACCACTCTTGACTAATTTTTTAAAAACATTTTGTAGAGATAGAGTCTCCCTATGTTGCCCAGGCTGGTCTTGAATTCCTGGGCTCAAGTGATCTTCCCATCTCAGCCTCCCAAGATGCTAGGATTACAGATGCGAATCTCCATGGCTGGCCATGAATGAGTTCTTGAAAAAGAAGACTTCATGAAAAGACAGCCAATGGGCTATAGACTGAATTTCAGACAATGGTCAGATTTCAAAAGTCCAGAGGAAAAAGAAAAGACAGCTCCCTAGCACTCAGGAACATAGACAAGTTTAGAGCTATGTGGAATGGTGGATGAGCGGGAAAAACATACAGTTCCATTCCACCATCAGGTCAGAGACCAGACTGAAGAGGCTCAAGGTGGAAATAGAAAATAGATGGTGAAGAGATAGAGACAGTGATGGAGATGGTTCACTGAGCAGATGAATGAAGAGGGAGATAGTTCACTCTTGACAAGTAACAAGCTTGTTAGGAATGAACTGAAGGAGACAAGTTAGAAGCATGTAGATCCAAGTATAGTAATTTTTGTCAGGATTTAAAAAATAGAAAAAAAATAACTAGGAGAGAACTTTCATATTAAAAAAAAATCCCAATTTTTAAATTTTCAAATAAAATTCACTGAAATTAATCATTGATTACATAGAAAATCTAATATCTTACTTTTACACATTTATGAATTTTTTAATAACACTTCTTTAAAATTTTTAAATTTTTTTTTTAATGAGTATAAGCAACACTTATTTTTTCAAAAAAGATGAACACTCAAAAGCACTTTCTCTAAGATGTTGGTCCACAGAATGGCATTATTGAAAAGTAGCTCTCTTCCAGAAAATATTGGAAGAATTCCACTTGAATAAATATTGCATAACTGAGTGCCTACTTTTACATACCCATATTTGTGTTAAGCTAATCCTAGTTTCTAAAAAAAGGTTGTTGTACTGTTGAAAAGCATTTCTGAAATACTGCCAAACCCATCTTGTGATTGAAGTTTTTTGGTATAAAACAGGTTAGGAGGTGAGATGCCAAGTAGGTATTTAGAGAGAGAGTTTGAATTTGATTTTCTTTATATTAGAATAAATCATGGTTTACCAGGCTGCAAACCCTTGATCTAAACCAGGGATTCCCAATCCCCTGCTGACCCATGGCCTGTTAGGAACTGGGCCACGCAGCAGGAGGTGAGTGGGGGCAAGTGAGCATTACTGCCTGAGCTTGGCACTTGTCAGATCAGCAGTGGCATTAGATTCTCATAAGAGTGTGAACCCTACCGTGAACTTTGCATGTGAGGGATCTAGGTTGTGCGCTCCTTATGAGAATCTAATGCCTAATGATCCGAGTTAGAACAGTTTCATCCTGAAACCATCCCCCACCCTTCCTGTCATGGAAAAATTGTTTTCAATGAAACCGGTTCCTGGTGCCAAAAAGGTTGGGGACTTCTGGTTTAGATAATCTGTTTCTGCAAAAATGTTTTCAATATGCAATCTGGTCATTTTCTACTTTTTCCATTGAATATTTTCTTTCTGGTCATTTTTAACCATCTACTTTAAATATAAATGACATTTTATCATAGCGTGCTTAGATTTTAGCATCCATTATCCTTCCAGGGTGTGTTTATTATCTGTTGGACTTTCACTTTGGATTAAACAGTTACTGTATGTGTGAAATTTGAGACAGTGACTAGCTACCCAGAGAATGAGTGACCCTTATAAACTAAATATTGTTCATTCAATGGCTTGTTATAAACTTTTTCTTTATCCACATAATATAACTGTGACAATCAAACTATAATTTACAGAAGGGTTTTTTCTTGTTTTACATTCTCATGACGATCATATCTGTCTGGTTTCAACTGATATTAAGCAATGATAAGTTATCTTGTGTGTGTGTGTGTGTTTTTTTTTTTTTTTTTTTTTTTTGAGATGGAGTTTCGCTGTTGTTACCCAAGCTGGAGTGCAATGGCACGATCTTGGCTCACTGCAACCTCCGCCTCCTGGGTTCAAGCAATTCTCCTGCCTCAGCCTCCCGAGTAGCTGGGACTACAGGTGTGCGCCACCATGCCCAGCTAATTTTTGTATTTTTAATAGAGACGGGGTTTCACCATGTTGACCAGGATGGTCTCGATCTCTTGACCTTGTGATTCACCCACCTTGGCCTCCCAAAGTGCTGGGATTACAGGTGTGAGCCAGTGCGCCCGGCCAAGTTACCTTGTTTTTTAACTTTTGTATCAATAAGGAACTTGGATGTTTTATGCATTAAGAATAAATACTACATACGCACCAAGATGAGGGACAGGAAAAAAATTAGGACAAATAAAATTTCACAACGAAAAGACAATTAAAATAATATATGGAATGTTTTTCAATCTGCAAGTTGAGTAAGCAAAACTAAAAGATATAAAAGTTAAAAAACAACAGAGAACTCATCCATTGCTTAGTATCAGTTGAAACCAGATATTATGATAGCCATGAGATCTTTTTTAAAAGGAGAGAATAAAACGTTTTGCAGTTCTACCAGAGAGAACCACTGTTGACATTTTTCTTTACATGATGCTATAATTTTTTGGTATGCCTATTTATAAATAATTTAAAACATAAACAGTATCATTTGGGAAGGTTAGCACCCAACCTTCCCAAACTTGCTTTTTTCATTAGCATCTGTTACATACATATAATCCTACCCTAATATTCTCTGATAATATGATTCATACTGGGCGTATAATGGATGTACTAGTCCTCTACTGTTGAATGTTTAGAGTGTTTCCAGTGCTGTGATGAACAGCTGTACAGTCAAATCTTTCCCAGTTTCTTAACTAACCCTTTAGGATATATCACTATATTATTTCTGTATTAGATAGAGCTCTTATTTTGAAGCATCAGAAAACCCCTTGATCTTAACAAATGTATTAGAAAAACACAAGAATATCTTGAGGAATCAAAGGACAAAGATGGAGCTGAAAACATTCTCTTGACTTTTGTGTATGCTCCTCTCTGCATTTCTGACTCATTCCCTTCCTCTTAACTAACAGTTTTCCTCTGCTTTTTATTACATTGATGAAAACATGGCCAAGGCTGCTCCCAAGTTTATGTCATCGGTCCGGTTATCCTGAAAAAAATGAAATCAATCCCAATCCTTTCTTAGCTCCCTTCCCCACTCTCTATTCCAAATTTTTGGAGTTATTAGACGTTCACTTTGGCACAATCAACTGAGGCTGAGTGCTGATGTTTGATGAGCATGGCTGCCACATGTTATCCTATGGCCATGCAAGTGATCAGGAGAGGCTGTTGAGAAGTAAAAGAGAGGCTGGACAAACAACCTATAAATACTATCACATTCTCATCACTTACACTCATTCTTATTTGGAGATATTTGTTGCAATAAAGTGGCATAAACTTGTAAAAGGAAATTCTTTTTGGTTCATTCATTAGCGAGGATAATTTTTTCTAAGATTAAATTTGCTTTATCTGACAGTGCGTTGTAACTCCTTCCCTTGTTTTTGAACTATGGATGTTCAAAAGAGATATCATCCTCCAAAAGCACTCGTTTGATTCAACTGGAAAATTACTATTTTCAAAATCATAATAGAACATTATATGATGGGGCTGGGTGCGGTGGCTCACACCTGTAATCCCAGCACTTTGGGAGGTCAAGGCAGGAGGATCACAAGGTTAGGAGATCAAGACCATCCTGGCCAACATGCCAAAACCCCGTCTCTACTAAAAATACAAAAAACATTAGCTAGGCCTAGTGGCGCATGCCTGTAATCCCAGCTACTTGGGAGGCTGAGGCAGGAGAATTGCTTGAACCCAGGAGGCGGAGATTGCAGTAAGCTGAGATCACACCACTGCACTACAGCCTGTGTGCCAGTACTAGACTCTGTCTCAAAAAAAAAAAAAATTGTATCATGGAAAAAGGTCTTAAAATTTGTTGACTGTTCTCAACGAAACTTACTTCTATGTAACATCATCTTTCTCACATCATAAATTTTATGGTTATTAGAGGAAAAGTAATTCTAGTGCTTAAGAAAAGGACATTAATTTTTACAAAGAAAAATCATAACCAACTTAAAGTAAATCTGAATTTTCTGTGGATGCTCATTGTATAATTAGAAATGTTTCCACAGAAGAGTAAAATCTTCCAGTCAAGCACATTAAAAACTTGTGGAGCGGAAGGAATTAATAGACTAGAAGGCCCAAGGCAAATCAGGTCTTACAGAATTTCATTGGTTTTCTGTTTTCTAGAAATGCCTGCATTGTTACATAAGACTGGAATCTCTACATTTTGTCAGTTCTCATATTCTCTACCATAATAGTTATCTAAGGCTGCATAACAAATTACCCCCAAATTTAGCAGCTTATATGACAACCATTTATCGCACACGGTTTTTGATGGTCAGGAATCCAAGAGGGGCTTATCTGGGTGGTTCTGGCTCAGGGTCTTTCATAAAGTTGCAGTTAAGCTGTCAGCTATGGCTGCAGTCATCTGAAGGCTTCAAAGCTTACTCATTTGTCTGTTAGAAGGAAGGTTCATTTCATTACAGCATTGAGCCTCTCTATGGGGTTGCTCATGACACAGCAGCTGGGCTTCTCCCAGAACAAATTATCTGAGAGAGAAGAGGGAGTGGAGCAGAGGCTACACTGTCTTTTATGGCTTTGTCTTGGGAGTGACAAGCCATCATTTCTGCCATTTTCTGTTGGTTGCACAGATGAACCCTAATACAATGTGGGAGGGATTACATAGGATGTGAATACTAAGAGGTGGGAATCATTGAAAGCATCTTAAGGGCTGGCTTCCACATATATCATCATCAGATCTTAAAAATTGTTCTCATAACTTGAGCTATATTTGCATCTTTAGAACTCTGATTCCCTTCTACTTTTTTTCTTCTTGTACTCACAGTAATGTTACAAATCAAATCTAATTTTATAGTTTGAGCACAGAGACTACTTTAAACAAAAACAGGTCAATTGAATATCTATATTCAGGCTATTGTTCATTAATTCATTCAACAAATAATTATTGAGCTCAGGGTATTGTGCTTTCTTTATTGTTCTGCTATGTCACTCCTGTATTATATACCTTCTTTTGTAAAAATCACGTTTATTGAGATCACACATTTAAAGTGTAAAGCCTCTCTTTTTAAACTTTAGTTTTCAAGACAAATGTCCTGACAGTATCTAAAACTGGGGACTGTTCTTGTGAATCAAGGTGTTTGGCCACCCTATGCACTTAAGTAAGAAGGTCCAATTTTAAGATTCCATGGATATATGTTCTTCTATTAGGGCACATAGGAAGACACAGATGCCTGCTTTAGTCCTCACGTTACTGCTCCACAGAACTCCAAAAACCTAGAAGGATATTGAGTATGTAGCAAACAGGACCAAACAAGTAACTTCAATGGCCTGCAGACCTATTTACTTTTAGATAAGTTCTCCAATCATAGGCCTATCATTTTATCCCTACGAACATAAACACCAAGCCCCAGTAGTGACTATAAAAAATACCTGTTACCAGATTATCAGTACATACCCAAATGCTACTGCTCCAAATAATCAGGTCACCAATGAAAGGAAATTATATTTGAACTAATGATACTCTAAAAAAATTAAAAGATGCTTTTACATGCTCTTTAAAAACAATCATAAGCATAAAACAAAGCAGATGTTTATCTTAAGGGAAATGTAATATACATTCTTTTGTTTCTCCCCTTTGGGATAATTTTTAATTGTTAAAATTATACAACTAGTATATGTACAGTATAAGAAATTAGAAAATACATAAAGGCAAAAGTACAAGAATTGTAAGAACTCTCAATGCTATTATTCAGAGATATCCTGTGTATAAGTTCTGGTGTATATCTTTCCAAATATTTCTTTTGGTGTATACTTACATAAATTGTAGCTGATATACTGCAAGCTTTAACAGTCTATAATTAAAAAGTAGGCTTGTATGAATATTTGACACCCAGATTATTTCCAATTGTTGTGTAGTCTATCTATCCTGATCTCCAGCAGGTATCTATCACCTTCTTTCCTCCCTACCCTGGCTCCCTTGGGTCCATGTTTACTATTGTGGCTCCTGAAATAACTTGACTATCATCACCATTTCAAATGGTGTCCCCTGCTTTTGTAAAGGTTCACACAGTGCTTAGAAGGCTGGCAAGTATCTTTTGGGCCTCAAAACAGTGTTGCCATGTGCCATGACCCTCCTTTAACTTCTTCGAACTGAGTTCCCTATCAGCAATCCGGCAAACAAACACGAATGTTTATTCATAAGAACAAGTGACATTTTTAGGACAGTGAGAATTCAGGCTAAATATATAAAATAAAACATTTATCTCAAGGAGAATAATACTTGTCACACAATAAGTACAGGCAGCCTCCTATATGAACCGCTTTGTGCTACAACACTCAAGTTTTGGGGGCTCTCCAGCTTTAGCATCTATTGAGATGAGAGATCAGTGTAATACTTACATCATTAAATGGTTTATTCAGGATTTTCAGGTCAAACAAACAACAGTCTTCCCTAAAAGCAGATCCAATAACTGCAAAAGAAACAACAGTAAAACCCAGTTTACTCTTTTGACAGTTTTGTAGGTTCTTATCTTCTCCATCCAGGTTTCAATTGTCGAAGTTTCAGTAAAGGTAAAAGTTCAAAGTTCTTGCTCCTTGATTAGCTGTCTCAGCTCTTAACTCTGTTTCCTTTGAGGAGGGTCTTTACTATAGGTTGGGAATAGCAAAGGGGAACTTACCTATTTTCATTCTTGAGGCATATGTAGACTTTTAAGTTGTTGCAATGTGAATATCTTTATACATTAGTGCATCATTTAAAAAATAATCTGCCAGAATCCCCATGAACAAAACAAAAGTAGAGATCCAGCCACGAATATGTTGAAGTATTCAGAGCAAATCTTATGGTATATCTCTTTTTAATGCTCTGCTATAAAACTGGTCACCTTTTATAGGACTCTGTGTAAAAGTAAGATGCTGTTCTTGTTATTCTCAGATCTCATAAAACCCACATCACTTAGGATTCTTATGGTTGCATATAACAGACACCCAACTGAGAAAACTTAAAACAAATGGAAAATTTATTGTAAGACTATAAGTGTGAGTCATGGAACCCTGCTATTGCAATGTATCCAGGCCTCCAATGTCTTAATGGATGGGAATACTGCAGGTAACTGTATCAGTTAGCTAAATGTTCCATGACAAACCACCCTTATCAAAACCACAATTTACTGTTTTTCACAAGTCTATTAGTTGGCTGGGCACTTCTGCTCATCTGGACTATACTTGGATGATCTCAGTGGGACATCTCTTTGTCTCTTTAGTCAGTTGGTGGGTCAGCTATCTGCTGGCATTTTAGGATGATCTTGGTTGTGGCCACATAACTATGCTTCTTATCCTTCCAGCAAGCAAACCAAGCATGTTCTTAGAGAGAAGATGGGTCAAAGATAAAAATTGTAAACATGCCAGGCTTCTTGTGATCAAGACTTGAAACTGACACTCTGTCACTTTTGCCAAGTCACAAGTCTAGCTCAGATCTAAGCAAGGGGACACTGGCTCCACCTCTTGTTGGGAAGACTTGCAGTCATATTGTTAAAGGAGTGGCATACAGGAGGGGGAATAAAGAATTGGGGCCAGTTATGCAGTCTGTCTCCTGTAGTAACCCAGGGAAGAGTTGCTTATTCTTCTTTAACTGCAGACCAGCTTTCTCTTTTACCTGGTCCATGTGATATGCTAGTAAATGGCACTGCTACCAGCTTCCAAATTTACTTTTTTTTGAGATGGAGTCACCCAGGCTGGAGTGCAGTGACGTGACCCTGGCTCACTGCAGCCTCTGCCTCCCAAGCTCAAGTGATCCTCCCATCTCAGCTTCCTGAGTACCTGGGGCTACAGGACGGAGTTTTGCCATGTTGTCCAGGCTGGTCTCGAACTACTGAGCTCAGGTAATCCTCCCACCTCAGCATCCCAAAGTGCCGAGATTACATGTGTGAGCCACTGCTCACAGCCCAAGTTTACATTTTGCTGTTCAAGAAGATAGGCTAAAACTGAATACTCTACCTGTACCGTATAGCCTGAAAGAGATCTCAGTGGCTCATCTTGAGTCAGATGCCCACTCATGGATCAATAAACTATGATCTAGAAGACAGGGTCATATTGATGTTTCTGTTACAGCCAATAGATGGAAGGAGAATAGATGATAATTATCAGAGAAGGAAATAGCAACACAAATGTTATCCAAACATAATCACAGAGCTTACAAGTGGTTCCAGTGTGTCTTCAATTATTTTAGAAGAAATATCCTTTTGCATCTACAGCTTAGGTCATGAACAAAAGAGGAAGATGGATCCCTGTGCTGAGCAAGAGCCTGGATTCTAGGATAAGACTGCCTATGTTGGTACTTCCTATGTTGCTACATCCTGACTTTGTGACATTGGATAAATTCTTGACCTCCTTGTGATACAGCTACCTTATTAGTAAAATTGGGAAGAAAGTGATTCCTTCTTTGTAGATTGTTATGAGGATTTAATTAGCAAATAGATAAGGTGTGTGTAACAGTGTCTATACATAGTAAATGCTCAAAAAAATGTTAGCTATTGTTGTTATTACCATTAAAGAAAAAGTGAAACACACTGAGTATAAAATTCAGCAGTATAGCACTTGTCATTCCTCTCTATTAACCCTCATTGTCCAATGTATTTGCTAGGTGCTGGTAAAGATTCCTAGTTTGAAATTAAATTTGTCACAAGATATGCTTATTGGAAATCCCAGATATGTGTTTACCATTCTATTAGTCATCTTTTTAAGGCATTTCTCCAGGTTTGTGTGTGTATGCTCACAAAAGACACAAAGAGTTAAGTCAAAAATGTATAAAGACCAGGAAGGCTAGTCTATCAGTAGCAGCAAAATGAAGATATGAACTATCAGAAGTTGGGGGATCAGATAGTGACCTGCTCTAGGCTACAGTAAATCAGAAAAGTACAGACTTTTGAAGAAAGAAAAAGGATTCATCTTTATCTTTTTTTTCCCTAACTGCTACACAAAGCCCCAAAGCCTAGAAGTGTTAATAATTATATGACCAATAGTCCTAGCCAAAAAGAAAAAGAAAAACTTTTAAATATTGAAAGATTAATTACAGATAATTTAAGTCATACGACATAGAATGCAAATAGGAGTTTAGTGAACACCGAATCAAGAACTTATTCTAGCAAAAATAGGAAGAATTATCTAAGTTTTAAAAAATTTATTATGTAATTATTTTGAAGATCAGATTGTATCAAATGAACCCAGTCTAAAACTACATGCAAGATATTATGAAAATGTATTAAAATAGCTTCTTCTGTTTTATTTACCACACCTACATTCTTTGTGCATTTTACATAGGAAGCAGCTAGAGCTCAAGCAGGCAATTCCTTTATAATCTTATCAAAAATAGAAGCCAATAGTTGTAATGACTCACTTGTTTCCTTCTGCTTTCAATCCTTATCTTGGGACCACAGATTGCACTGTAGTTTGAACTAATTGTACATCTTTTGTGAAGCACTTTGAAATGATCTGACCATGTTTAGAATTCCCAAACAAAGCTAAGTTTGTTACTGAGCCCTATCTCTTTAATGCCACACTTCATATGATTTTGAGAACCTGTACAAGTCACTGACAAAAAGACTAGAGCCAAGCACTTATTTAAATTAAGAGATTTTCCTATAATTAAATCTATTTGTCATACTTTTCTTCACTTCTAAAATATACTATGAGCGTGTATTATTGCAAATTCTAGGTAACCTGATGCTTAGAACTTTTTTCTTTCTTATTGTCCTTGACACCAATTTATTTTTTCTCTGCATGAAATATAATTCAGAAGTTTCAAAACAGTGAAGGCCTATATGAGATTAACCCAGGCACAATGGATTTCATTTTTAATACAATGTTAAAATATGTGTCATGGAGTGTAGAGGAAACTGCTAGTAGCTCCCCTAAATTTTCCACTTAGTCTGTATTAACAAAGCCCCTGGTGTCCATCTGGGCACATGGCGCCCCACATCAAAGCTATGTTTCTTAACCTCCCATGCAGCTGGGTATGGCCAAGTAATTCCCTTCTGGACAATGGGATTTAAGTGGCAGTCATGTATGACTACCTTTCGACTTTCATATGAGAGTGTTAATTATCTCCACATCTCACCATCCACCTGTATTTCCTTCAAGAAAGGAATAGTGGGAAGTGATAATAAAGTAGTTATTAGTAATTAGTGATTATCATTAGGTACTATAAAAATGAAGCACCATGAGAGAGAGCTAACCATACTTCAGTTTGTAATCAGAGTGAAAGTCCTGAGCCTTCACCAGCATTCTCAATTTCAATAGAAGTAGATCCATCCTTAAAAATATAAAACATTTGTACCCTGATGATTGCTTTTCAAATGGAGGTTATTACATAATATAGACACTACCCACTGATTTACCTCTATTAAAGGTGAAAAATGGGAATTGGATCCAAATCATGGCAAGAGAGATCTGTGCTATAAAGAGAAATTTAAGGAAGAATTAAAAATTCTAAAGATGATTAAGATCTCCATAAAAGACCTCAATTTTGACTATATTTGAAAATGGGATAAACACATACATTTTGTATTCCAGTTTCTTCAGTCTCCTTTCTGATACAGAGTTGGATGGGTCCCCTACATATTGCATCTGTTTAAAATTATAGAAGCACTTTTCCATGAAAATAAAATACAATATCTTTTCTTATTTTTATTTATTTTTTTTATTTTTTATTTTTTGACAGAGTCTTGCTCTGTCTCCCAGGCTGGAATGCAGTGGCATGATCTCGACCTCAGCTCACTGCAACCTCCACCTCACAAGTTCAAGCGATTCTCCTGCCTCAGCCTCCTAAATAGCTGGGATTACAGGCACATGCCACCATGCCTGGCTAATTTTTGTATTTTTAGTAGAGACAGGGTTTCACCATGTTGGTCAGGCTGGTCTTGAACTCCTGACCTCGTGATCTGCCCTTCTGGGTTTCCCAAAATGCTGGGATTACAGGCGTGAGCCAGCATGCCCAGTCATTTTTATTTTTCTAATGAGCATTATTTAAAAATTATACTCACACATTCAGACTTAAGTAATTCTTACGGAAGCTAAAAAAAAATAAAACAGGCTTACTTTTTCATTTTTGTCATGCAAGTTCTTAGGTAGTCAACTAAATATATATTTAATCATATCAAAGCATCCAGTTAAGCTGTAATTTCTAAGCGATTTTGCAGGTCATACACAGGACAAAGATATCTTCATTGCACACTCTAAAGATTTTGTTTAGAACATCAGGTAAGATTGGATATAATTATAGTTTTCTTTATCAAATTTAGAAGGCTATCAACCACAACATACATTCATTTCACCAGTCATTTTAATCAAGTCTGAAAAGCATAGGGCAAACATCATGGCCATCAGTTGTCATCTAGTCACTGGGGACAAATATGTTTAAGCTGAATTCTTTTGGATGTGAGGAAAGAAAAAATTAGGAGAAGATTCTGCACTTCCTTGTAGTAGCCTCTGCAAATTCTTGAACGTTGGCCATTTCCTTTCACTAGAAAAAAAAAAGAGGCAATTGATGAATTTCTGTTAATTCTGCTACTCCTACAACAATAGCAAAACTGATGCTATTTTTTTCTATCATTGCTTGAAAAAAAATCTTCAAAAACAATCATATTTCTTTAAATATATCTGGGCAGCTGAATCCCAGGGTTTTTTCCCTAAGTTTTACAAACACACATTATCAAGTTGATAACCACACCAGCACGTTTTCTAACTCTTTTCTATCTTCTCTCTAATTTTGATTATATTCTACTCTTACTGAACATTGACTCAGATCAAATGTAACATCATTGCTGAAGCGTTACTCTAATATCTTACCATGATAGTCTTTGTATATTTTTTTAATTTTTTTTTTCTCGTAAAGAAGGGAAGATGGACCAGAAAGTAGGAGAACTAGATTCAATTTCTGCTTGTAGTGTGGCTTCGGGCACCCAGGGTTGCAATGTACATCACTGACTTATCTGTACTATGAGGAGAAGTAGGCTAAAAGATCTCTGGGATATTTTCCTCCAAATTACAATATGCTAAAGTTACAATTTAAACAAATGTTCAAAAATATTTGTTTGGTATAATCAGGTAAATATTCCTACCTTTTTATTTGCTTTCAAAACTATAAACCGTAGAAATGGTAGCACTTATGGTATAATTTTAGTGGGAATTTAAAGAAGATCTTTATTGATGTTAATAAAAATTATAATTGTATCATCTCTCTCAAATGAGTTTCTGGATTCAGTATGATTATTTTATACTTGATGAGAATTCAAATATAGAGCCAGCAGTTATAACTCAGAGTTATACATGGCATAAGTTAAACAATGAACAAGTCTGCAAATTCATTACTAAAATAATATTTTTGTGGCTTTGTTTGTTTGTTTGTTTTACAAACCCTAGTAGTAGGCCTTCTGAATTTACCAATGCTTAAACTTTTGGAGAATAAATTTGTCATTTTAAGAAACTTTATTTAAATGATTAGAAACTGTGTAAGTAAAAACATTCTAAGGTTGAGCTAGATTTCATTATAATGCAAAGTTTTGACATTAGCCATTTCTGTAGCCTGCAGTGCTATTTTTCTGGTTCTGTAACCATTAACTTAATCTTTTCAAAACCTATTCCTCTTTTTATTCCTACCATTAAGTCCCTCCCTCTCCCACCCCTGCCCAGCCATTCACTGTCCCTCTCTGTACCATTGATTTATGGCACAGCTCACTCTGACCATTCTCCACCAGCTGCTGACCAGGCACTGAGACATCTCAAGGGTATACAAAATCCTGGGGGCCTGTGGAATCAGTGCAGTCTGTCTATCATCTACCATATTTCTCTCTTCATTGGATTTAGTTACAGAGCATTCTTCCATTGTCGAGTAGGTGTTGATGTTTATGTTGTATAATAAATACAGTTAACATTATTTTATATCAACACCGTTTCTGTTTTTTACAGATTTTACCCAAATCATCATCAGTTTATGTATTCTTTCTTGACCCTTAAACACAGTTACCTGAAAACTAATTTAAATCAGAATTATGCATCAGAAACCTTATAATTTATTAAGTTTGCCTTGGTATTTTTATTATCACTTTCCTTAATTCTCAGCTGATTTCTATTGATTTTATAATTCTGCAGAGAAAATGACAGGTTATTTGGAAGATAATAGTACGGTTATATCAGCTGCTACATGAATACAGATAACGAAAGAAAGAACTATAACTTAAGGAGCACCTGATTTATAAGCAAAAGACAAACAATTCAGACTGATTACCCAACAGCTGTCTTCACTTTTCTGAGGAAAATCTTTGGAACATGGTATTACAGTCTCTTAATTTTAGCATACTGATGTAGACCTTAGAACAGGTAACTTTCAGATAACCAAAGGCTGTGAAGAGCTAAAAGTCGAGGACGTTCTGAGGCATACTTAACTTGAAATTATAAGTTGAGCCATAATAAATACTCTAAGATAAACTAAAAATCTTTGTTGAGAAATATAGACAAGAAAGGAAAATTAGGTCATCAGAAAACCCAAATATGTAGACAGAACATTGTTCAAAAGCATTCCTGAACTGACACTGATGAGCTGTCTTTGTTTGTGTAATTCCCAGATGTACTTGCAAGGTATATACTTTGACTTGGAATCATATTTTATGTGTGACATTCTTAGTTAGAAACATTGTCATGATTTAATCACTTGCTCTTGGAGAAGAAGCTACAGAGAAATAAAGTTTTGGAAACTTTATTTTCTTTTTAACTTTTATTTTAGGTTTGGGGGTACATGTAAGGTTTGTTATATAGGTAAACATGTGTCACAGCGGTTTGTTGTACATATTATTTCATCACCCAGATATTAAGCCCAGTACCCAATAGTTACCTTTTCTGCTCCTCTCCCTCCTCCCACTCTCCCCCCTCAAGTAGACCCCAGTGTCTATTGTTTGCTTCTTTGTGTTCATAAGTTCTTATCATTTCGATCCCACTTATAAGTGAGAACATGTGGTATTTGGTTTTCTGTTCCTGCGTTTGTTTGCTAAGGATGGCAGCCTTCAGCTCCATCCATCATCTCACAAAAGACATGATCTTGTTTTTTTATGGCTGCATAGTATTCCATGGTATATATATACCACATTTTCTTTATCCAGTCTTATCATTGATGGGCATTTAGGTTGATTCCATGTCTTTGCTGTTGTGAGTAGTGCTGCAAAGAACATTCGTGTACATGTGTCTTTATGGTAGAACGATTTATATTTCTCTGGGTATATACCCAGTGATGAGATTGCGGGACCAAATGGTAGTTCTGCTTTTAGTTCTTTGAGAAATCACCATACTGCTTTCCACAATGGTTTAACTAGTGTACATTCCCACCAACAGCATATAAGTGTTCCATTTTCTCTGCAGTCTTGCCAGCAGCTGTTATTTTTTTGACATTTAATAATAGCCATTTTGACTGGTGTGAGATAGTATCTCATTGTGGTTTTGATTTGCATTTCTCTAATGATCAGTGATGTTGAGCTTCTTTTGTTTGTTTGGTTTTTGTTTGTTTGTTTGTTTTTCTGAGACAGAGTCTCACTCTGTCACCAGGCTGGAGTACAGTGGCATGATCTTGGCTCACTGCAACCTCCACCTCCTGGGTTCAAGCTATTCTCCTGCCTCAGCCTCCGGAGTAGCTGGGATTACAGGTGTGTGCCACCATGCCCAGCTAATTTTTGTAGTTTTAGTAGAGAAGGGATTTCACCATGTTGGCCAGGATGGTCTCGATCTCTTGACCTCATGATCCACCCGCCTTGCCCTCCCAAAGTGTTAGGATTACAGGCGTGAGCCACTGTGCCTGACCATTGAGCTTTTTTTATATGCTTGTTGGCCACATGTATGTCTTCTTTTGAGAAGTGTCTCTTCATGTCCTTTGCCTTTTTAATGTGGTTGATTATTTTTCTCTCATAAATTTGTTTAAGTTCCTTATAGATGCTGAATACTAGACCTTTGTCAGATGCATAGTTTGAAAATGTTTTCTCCAATTCTGTAGGTTGCCTGTTTACTCTGTTGATAGCTTCTTTTGCTGCCAGAAACTCTTAAGTTTAATTAGATCTCACTTGTCAATTTTTGCTTTTGTTGGGATTGCTTTTTGGGTCTTTATCATGAAATCTTTGCTCGTTCCTATGTCCATGATGGTATTGCCTAGGTTGCCTTCCAGGGTTTTTATAGTTTTGGGTTTTACATTTAAGTCTTTAATCCATCGTGAGTTTTTTTTTTATATGATCTAAGGAAAGGGGTCCAGCACCAATCTTCTGCACATGGCTAGCCAGTTCTCCCAAAACCATTTGTTGAATAGGGCATCTTTTCCCCATTGCTTGTTTTTGTCAGCTTTGTGAAGATCAGATGGTCATAGATGTGCTGCCTTACTTCTGCACTCTCTACTCTGTTCCAATGGTTTGTGTTCTTGTTTTTGTACCAGTATCATGTGTTTTGGTCACTGTAACCTTGTTGTATAGTTTGAAGTCAGGTAACATCATGACTCCAGCTTTGTTCTTTTAGCTTAGGATTACCTTGGTTATTCAGGCTATTATTTGGTTCCATATGAATTTTTAAATAGTTTCTTCTAGTTCTGTGAAGAATGTTATCAGTAGTATGATAGGAATAGCATTGAATCTGTAAATTGCTTTGGGCAGTATAGCCATTTTGATTGTACTGATTCTTCCCATCCATGAGCATAGAATTTCTATTTGTTTGTGTCTTCTCTGATTTCTTTGAGCAGTGTTTTGTAATTCTTATTGCAGAGATCTTTCACCTCTGTGGCTAGCTGTATTCCTAGGCATTCTATTCTTTTTGTGGCAGTTGTGAATGGGATTGCCTTTCTGATTTGGCTCTTGGTTTGGTTGTTGTTTGTGTACAGGAATGCTAGTAATTGGGACCCATGGACCCAGTCTTAAAAACTATGCTGAAACCATTTGTAAAGAGAAAAATTCAAAATATTGAAAAACATGTTAACCATCTAATTTCTAGACTTGCTTTTAGATTACCTGATCACCCTTTTTAGCAAATGTACCACATTTAAAGTCTGATAGATTTTTGTCACCACACTGCTGTATTCTGCTAGTGAATGCAAATTATTTAATAGCCTGCCATCAAATTCTTTAACAAATTCATCATCTAAGATTAAGGTGCTAAATGTTCACTCTACTGCTGGGTGCGTTTTCTCCAATTTCAACAAAAAATTTTACAAACAACAGACAAGTTCCTTCTAGCTTTGTAAATGAGTCAATGCTTCATTACAAAAATTTCTTGCTTCTGTTGAATTATTCATACTGCTGTCATCAGATTAACAATTCTGCCTTCATTTTGTTAAAGCAACTCATTTTTCTGTCACATGAAGAATTTGAAAAAGGCGTGTATGTAGTAAATGAGTGATGTTGAATTAGTTTATCTTTAAGGTCCTTTTAAGATTTCTATAATAAAACATTAATTTTGTTGTTGTTGTTGTTGTTGTTGTTGTTTGAGACAGGGTCTCACTCTGTCACCCAGGCTAGAGTGATCATACATAGCTCACGGCATCCTCAAATCCTGGGCTCAAATGATCCTTTCACCTTAGCTCCTCAGTAGTTAGGACTACAGACCCATCCTAACAAGTGTGAGGTAGTATCTCCTTGTGGTTTTAATTTGTATTTCCCTGATAATTAGTGATATTGAGAACCTTTTCATATACCTGTTGAACATTTTTATGTCCTTGGAGAAATGTTTATTCGGGTCCTTTGCCCATTTTAAAATTGGGTTATTTATATTTTTGGCTATTGAGTGTGCAAATTTTATTTATATTTTGGATATTAACAACTTACCAGACATATGATTCTCAGATATTTTCTCCCACCTTTTCATTTTGTTGATTGTTTAGTTTGATGTAGTTCATCTTATTTATTTTTGCTTTTGTAGTCTGAGCTTTTTCTATCCAGAAAATCATTGTCAAGGCCACTACCAAGGAGCTTTTTCCCTGTTTTATTCTAGAAGTTTTATGGTTTCAGGTCTTATGCTTAGGCCTTTAATCCATTTTGAGTTGATTTTTGTGTATAAGGGTCCAGCTTCATTCTTTTGCATGTGGAGTAGCCAACATCTTGACATTCCCTAGAAACTCTCTGTAAATTGCAGGGGTGAAGATGTGGGGGTAGGGTAGGAGTTAGCAAGCAAATTCACAGGCAGGTATCAAGAGAAAATCCTCTTACATCCTTGTAGAGATCCCAACACTGAGACCTTTTCTGGGAAAATGCCCACTCTAAAATTGTATGTGTTTTAATTGAAAACAGTCAAATCTTATTTATTGGTTTTTATTGCTGCTTTAACAAATTACCACAAACAGTGGCTTAAAACAACACAAATTTATTCTGGTTGGTTCTACAGGTCAGCAGTCAGAACATAGGTCTCACTGAGCTAAAATCAAGGTATTGGCATTGCTGAGTTCATTTCTAGGAACTTTCTAGTTCCTTTCTACAGGAGAATCCGTTTTTTTCCCCAGCTCCTAGAAGTTTATATTCCTTGGTTCATCTATTAATTCATTTGCATAGTGCTATAAAGTACTGCCTGAGACTGAGTAACTTATAAAGGAAAGAGGTTTAATTGACTCACAATTCAGCATAGCTGGGGAGGCCTCAGGAAACTTGCAGTCATTGTAGAAGGCAAAGAGGAAGCAAGGCACCTTCTTCACAAGGCGGCAGAAAGGAGAAGTGCCAGGCAAAGGAGGAAGATCTCCTTATAAAACCATCAGATTTTGTGAGAACACACTCACTATCATGAGAACAGCATGGGGAAAACCACCCCCATGATTCAACTACCGCCACCTGATCTCTCCCTTCACATATGGGGATTATGGGGATTACAATTCAAGCTGAGATGTGGGTGGGAATGCAAAGCCTAGCCATATCAGTTTATGGCCCCTTCCTCCATCTTTAAAGCCAGCAACAGTGGGTCTAGTTCTTTTCATGCTGCTATCTCTCTGGTTTATACAGCCAGGAAAGGTTCTCCACTTTTAAAGACTCAGTTGATTAGATTGAGCCCACCTCGATAATCCAGGATAATTTCTCTGTCTCAAGATTCTTAAATTTATTCACATATTTTTATATGTTTATTTAAATTTTATTTATACAGAAAGACAGGGTCTTCCTTTGTTGTCCAGTCTAGTCTTGAACTCCTGGGCTCATGCAGTCTTCTCACTTTGACCTCCCAAAGTTCTGGGATTACAGATATGAGCCACTGTGCCTGGCCTTATTCACATCTTAAAAATCTTTTCGCCATATAAGGTAACATATTCACAGGTTCCAGGATTAGGCCATGGACAATTTTGGGGAGGTAATTATTCTGCCTACTACACCTTGGAAGACTTTCATTTGCTAACTTTTTATCATTCTTTCCTCTCTCTGTCTATACGGATTCCATGGATATTCTATCTTCACTTCGCTTTCTTCTCCAGGAATTTCATTTATTATCATACAGTTGACATTTAATGAGGATGACTTTTTATTACCAACATACAACAAATTGAGCATTTTTTGTTAAAATTTCAGTTAACACTGTGAAGTCAGTAATCTGTTACTTATTTTCACTTAAATGACATGTATATTAGTTATTAAACAGGCAACATTTTAGCAGATATAGTAGCTTGTAACAACTACATATAAACTGTGCTTATTTTCTTATTAGCTAAAAATGTTGACATAATAAATGAAGCTTTTAAATCTAAAACGCCTTCTGACTAGAAGAAGAACTGATTTTCTGTTAAGAGTCAAGCTAGTTTTCAGGGTTGCTAGTGACTTGACTATCACTGTGTAAAAATTGGACTAAAACTTAAAATTTAAACATTTAAAAAATATTACATGGATGGGAGCACAGGACAGGTAATGGAAGGAGACTAGAGTATTAGGTAAAGTTATTACCTTATGAGTTATATTTGTCATACAACCTCTGGTTCATGGCTTTTTAATTTCAAGTCACTAAACTGTACTTACTTTAAAACTAGTGTTTCTGAGCAAAGGAGGAAGAGCTCCAGATAAAATTCAGCACAGATAAAATTCAGCATATTCAGTTAAATTTGAATTTCAAATAAACAAAAAATAGTTTTTTAGTATAAGGATGTCCCATGTATTACTGCAATATTTGGTTAAATACTTATACCAAAATTGTAACTTTTCTGAAATTCAAATTTATCTGAGTATTTTGAATATTTATTTGATAAATATGGCAATTTTTTTTGTAGCTAAAATTTTCATATCTCTGGCAAAGATCAAGTTAAATTTGTCGTCAATTGTTCTGCTAAATTTCTAAGCACTTGAATTAAGGGTGGGATGATGAAGCCATTCACCATTTAGGGAAACAAGTTGAGTGCCAACATTTCTTCCTCTTCTTTCCTGTAAGGAAATTTATGAGAAATAAGTTTTATGGCTTCTTACGTGTTTCACTTTTTATATTTGAATCACAGGCTGTCTAATTCAGCAACATTTGCAAGAATATAGAAGGCAATGTAAACTAACCTTGGAGTATGATTTCAAATAAAGATCAGATTAAGCTCAGTGTAGTACACAAACATATTTGTATAACATTTTCAAAACTTTATTTTCAAAAACACTTTTTTAAAGTTGCCACGGATCAAATTCCATTATCACTACCAGCTCTAAATAAACTGTATTGGGCCAGCTGCAGTGGCTCATGCCTGTAATCCCAGCACTTTGGGAGGCCAAGGGAGTTAGAGACCAGCCTGACCAGCATGGCGAAATCCTGTGTCTACTAAAAATACAAAAATTAGCTGAGCATGGTAGCGCGCACCTGTAATTCCAGCTACTCAGGAGGTGAGGCTAGAGAATCGCTTGAACCTGGGAGGCAGAAGTTGCAGTGAGCCAAGACGTGCCACTGCACTCCAGCCTGGGAGACAGAATGAGACTCTGTCTCAAAAAAAAGAAAAAGAAAAAAAGAAAAAGAAACTGTATTATTTAAGTACTTGTCACCAGTAGAAATTTTTGATGTATTAGATGTTGCTTAAAATGAAGGGTTGAAGGGGCGACTGGCTTGTTGCTGACACATCCTTGGACTGTCCAAAATGTTAGTTGAATATGGATTTTTTTTTTGCTATGGGATTCTCCTAGTAGATGGCTGGAGCTCTTGGATCAAATTTCTTTCTTCATTTTACCTTGCCATCAACCCTAATGCCTTTTACATCTACATTAGTACATTTTAGCCTTCTTCACTCAGATCTTTCACTGTCTAATTTTGCACATGTTCACTTTCCCAACATATTTTCCACATATGGGCATGGCATTAACCCTGGATTTTATCATCATAAATTTCCTAGAGAGTAGATGGAGTCATTTCTCCTTTAGGACCACATTTTTGTAGCTTCTGTCTTCTCTACTCCTCTATCAGGCCACTAGTATTACTTCACCCAGTGAGTCTTCCTTGACCGCCTTGCACTTATTCCCTGTTCGACTTCCATTCTGACCATTCCAACACTATAGATCACCTTCCATCATGAAAGTAATGACCTGGGCATCAGTTTTGTGACCTTACCACCTTTCTTCTTTGGCACCTGATCCTTGACAAAAAGAACTCTGCTAAAGGATAGAAGACACTGTGGGCCAGATCTACTGCAAAGTCAAATATGTCATTAGGATTGTGAGTATGTCTAGAGTCAGACCAAAGTGTGAGAGGCATACAAAATCCAATCAGGACTAAAAGAATTTGAAAATTTTGCAGAGTCCTATCAGGCAGTAAGGAGATTAATGAAATCAAGTCAGAGCATGAGGGAAGTTAATTGCAATCATGGTTAGGATGCAGAATTCTCACTATCCCAGTTAGATGATTAAAATTGGTTTGTGAGCTGCATAGATTTGCTGACACAGCTTGTATAAAATAGGTGCAATCTACTTTGTGATTCTGGAAGAATCAAAGAAGTATAGATTTCAAGTCCCCTCTCTGGTCTTAAATTTCTGAACAATAAATAACTATCAAGATCTTAGAAATTTGATTTAATAACTTCATTCTATTAATACTTGAGATGATAAATCTCCTTCACTAAGTAAATATCTTGAAACTCAGGAAAGCTTAGAATTAAAATGGATGCAATTGAATAAATGAAACCCATGATACTTAGGCTTTTATATAAGAATATTTTACACAATTATTAGGGAAATATATGTATGTGTTATTTAATCTGAGAGATTATACATGTGACTTTCATTTGAAATATATATTTGGTTTAATCATGTGACTTCAGTGGAAAAGAGTAATAGAATTTGAATAATTATTAAAATCAGTTTCAGAATATTTATGACAATCGTGGTTCATATTTTCATAGATATAATTTGTTAGCTCTGTAGAAGCGATGTTGGAGCTGTGGAAGGCCTTACTTTTTAGGGCATAGGTGTGCCTGTGCGAACACTTGAAATGCTTGCAAAACATCAAATCTATTAAATTTATAATTTAAAATGTGGTAAAGTGTAATTCAGTATTTAAACAGAATCACTTACATGATTGTAATCTGTTCAACATGAGTTACTTGAATTCATGTTCAATTTAAAAGAACAATAAAAGAACATCTGAAAGTGACTATTCTTATTTTATACAAAAATATTAGATTGTTTAAGTGAAGGTTTGGATATTGACCTCAAAGGTTTAAGAAAATCTTACATTTAAAAATATTTGAATATTAATTTAAAACCTAAATAACTATAAATAGTCCTTTCTGAACACAAACTGAAACACTCAGTCTAACACTTAATGCTCATTTTCACTTCCCTCCTTTTTTTCCACTATCAGAATATACTAAATTAACTTTTTGGTTTTACCCCAAATAATTCTTTTTTGTCCAAACCCTGTTGAGGTTCTGCCTCAGATATTAGAATATATTTCCTAAAATGAAGCTCTGAATGATTGCTTCTTGCTTTGAGATTTTGGTACCCTTTTTCTCTTCTTTTATTCACTTCAGACTTAACTATAATAATTTTTCAGTCAGAACAACTCATCTGTTAACTCACCTAAAGGAATATATTTCCATCCTTATAGCTTGTTGTTTGGTACTGGGTAGACCAGTTGTTTACATCAAATCCTTGACTGAATGATTAAGATATTTCAGTAATTCATCAAATTTTTTTTACATTTTATTGAGGTATAATTTGCATGCTGTAAATTTTTCCCATTCAAAGTACACAAGTCAATAATTTTTAGTAAATTTAGTAATTATTCTACTTGGGTGCAGCAGTTCAACAATACTCTCAGTGACCATTGCTCTTTGTATCTTTCCCTTCTGCCACCCTCAGTGGTTTGATTTTCTTTCTAAAGTTTGTGTAAGGCAAGTTTGCAATACACCTATGATAGCTCCAGGAACTGCATCTTCAAAGTAATGCATTCACAGGCAGAAGAAGATATAGTCCTTCTCACTGTTTCTCTTTTTATCAAGGATCAAAATTCTTTCCAGAAATCCCCACAGAAATTTCCCTTATATTTGTTTGACTGATACTAGGTCACATGGTTATTCCTGATTTGGTAACCCGATGGGTTACCATGCTAACATAGACCAATTGTACTGTATACCCAGCCTTCATCACCTAGCACTGGGTGAGAAATAGAAGGTATACTATTTCAAATCTCACTAGCACCATGATTCCTTTAACAATCTTTAGAATTCATGTTGGGACTGTCAGTTTATCTTTCTAACCCTCAGTTTCCTGCTTTGAAAAACAAGGGGACTGGAGTTAGACTAGGGTCAGGAAAATCTCTGAAGATTCTTTCCAGTGTAAAAGACTTGTTGGTCCCTTAGAGTTTTTCACAATTTCCGATATCCATTCCAATGGGACTTGTAGGGAGCCTAGCTCCGTTCTTAATTGATTCCAGGAACTACAATCAAGGTGTAGAGGTGAGAAAGAAATTTTTCTTTTCATTTATCTTTAGCCAGATCTACTTTTTTATTCGTCTGGCTTTGCTTGGAGCTATACGCTTGTGTTATCTTGGATTTTAATATACTTCTATTAAGATAGCATTGAAAGAATTGAAATCAGGGTCTCCTTGTTAAAACCCCCTGGTTTAAAATATGTCTTTGTGGTTTGGCTTATCTGCTATTTTATTGTAATTAGTTTATTTTTGTTTTTTTTTTTTTGCAGCCACCGCAATTGTCTGCTATTTTAAAAGCACCATGATGCCTAAATATTCCAGCTGCTACATAGGACAGGTGTCTGATGATCCTTAGAACAGTCATCTAAAAATAGAACTTGAGCCTGGAATACATTCTCTGGCATAGCCATAGGCAATCACCAGTATAGTTAATGTAAATGGACACTGGATAGCTTTTTTGTGACTTCTAATGCAGCACGAAGAGATTCACTACTTCCAAAAAGAAAATGTTTGAGATTAAAATCTAGAGTTTTATGACATAGAGGAAATTTTATAGCTTACTCCAAAAAGGGTAAGGCACAAAATATTCTGTGCCAAAGGATGCATATTTAGTATTTTTCCTATGAATTCCATAGTGTAAGTGGCATGATGAGATTTTCTTGGTTTCAACACAGATGATGTGTTGAGGTGGTGTTGAGGCTGAGAGGTGGCTGGGATGGGTCTTGGAGAAAGAAAAGATTTCTTTTGCAATGTTTGTGAAGAGCTGATGCAGTAGTAAGGCTCAGATGAGGGACATTTACTTGCTACTTAGAGTGCACTAACATCTGCAGCACTTTATTTGCATTATCCACACAATTACCATGGGAAACCTATAAAGTAAGTCTTCCTCTCTTCATTTTACAAATGGGAAGACAGATATGATTAAGAAAATTTTCCAAGCTCACACAATTATTAAGTGACAGAACTAGGACTCAAACTCAGGTTTGATTAATTTTAGAGACATGCTTTTAACCACTTGGACACTGCCAACCATAGAATTGTTGGTTTGAAAAAAAAAAGTATTCTTGAGGTATATTATCTACTGTCTTAATATCAGAGAAGTGCAGTTGAGTCACTATCAAAGAATGTGGTAAATTATAAAATAGATAATATACAAAGGTATAAAAATACTTATAAATATTTATATTTGGGGTAAAAGGTATCAAAATAAGGCATGCTCAGTAGAGGGGTAAGGAACTCTTAGGAGAGATTGATCAACTGATAATTGATTAAATGGGAGTTAATTGATTAATTGGGATTGATTAATTTGGAAGTAGGTGGGAAGATAGGAAGTTTTATAAAATAAGGGAGAGATAACTTAGTACCTGGAAAAAAAGAAGTGGAAATAGGTAGCAGCTAAGGGTTCAGTGAAAAAAGAAGGAATAAAAGATATTGGAAGGGAATGATGAATGTAGCATGGAAGATCCAAGATGATGGGAGTTTAGGGGCTGATTACAGCTGTAGGGAAAAAGTAATGTATAAGCTGGAAGCTAGAGATAAAAGCCAGGTAAGTTGGGCCCCAATAGGAAAGAATTATAAAGACTAGAAGGAGCAGGAGCCATGTGGAAAAATATCATGTAGTACTTTTAAGCTTGACCTGTCATCTGTAGCAAAAGCAGCATGCTTGAATATCGAATTGACCTGACTGAACTAAGTTGAAATGTACTATAGTTTTATATCCATATGCACTTGGTCTGTGGAGTTGTGGGAAAAGTATCAGTGAGTAGGAATCCCATGGATATGGGTCAAGTATTAAATATGCTATTTACTGTCTAGCTGTGTGACCTTATATAAGTCACTTGTGGTGTCTGAGCCTTCATGTATTCATCCATAAGATGACTTGTTCTTTACATTAAATGGGATGTGGTTTGTGAAAGAGCTGAATGCATAGTGATACAGAATCACTTTCTGTAATACTATTTTTTAAATATTTCAAATGAAAAAGTAATGAGCTTATAAATTAAAAGATTCAAAAGGGATAAAAAAGGTACACAATGAGAAGTAATTCTTCTTCCCACCTGTGACTGTCCTACTCCTTAGGATAGTCACTATAAACAGATAACCTGAATTCTTTTATAAATATGATATATAAAGTCTCCTTATTTTTCCTTTTTACTATTTTAAATGGGTATAAACTACACTTTGCTTTTTTTATGTAATAATATATTCTGGGGATCATTTCCTAAAAGCACATGTAAACATACCTCATTATTATAAAGGTTTGAAAATATCAATTTATTTGACCTGTCCCCTCTCGATAGATAATTAGGTTATATCCAGCCCTTTTTTATTACCAACAGAGATTAAGTACTTACCATGTACATATAGCCTGTTTTTTAGCATTGTTAGACAAATAGGCATATTCCTTGCTATCCAGAAACTCATAACCTAGTAATTGTAATTGGCTGATAGCTTATGGCCCATACACAAAGACCTAACAGAATCTCTTGAATAAACATCCCCCTTATCCAGACATACCTTTTCCTATTTCCATATTGCAACTTTGCTTACAAATTTCCAGTCTGTTTACAGAAGATATATAAAATTCCTTTTGCATGATCCCTTTATGTCTCTTTTCTTTTGTCTTTGCTATGAAAGGGTCTGCACAGAGTGAGAGAATTATGCATGATCCATGAGCTCTAGCATACCTGGAATTGTGGATCACCAACATGAGAAAAAATGTTCAAGGTACAAATAACATTATCATATGTAATTGGCATATAAATTAAAGATGTGTCTATAACTAAAATCCCTGTGGATATAGACCAAATGCAGATAAATATAATTAAATACATAAATATATGATCAAATAGTGATAATGCTATACAAATACCTCAAATTTGCACAGTGATTTATTTCTTAAAATATGTTAACACATGTGAGCCAATACACTTAGATCACTGGATAAACAGATTCTTGCTAATGATTTAGAAATGAAACTTTATCGTTTTAATTTTAAAGAAATAAAATTTAAAATAAACTTTATAATTTTAGAGTCAGAGAATTTTAATGGTAAGAAGAAATTGACAGTTTAATCTAGTGGTTCTTAAAAAATGTTACGGGTCTTAGATCCCTTTGAGAATCCAATAAAAGCTATTTTCTCTTTCCTAGAAAAATAAAATTTATGATTTTTTATAAGAATCCATAGATGCCCTGAAGCAAATTCACTGCCCTCTACAACAGTGTTTTGTTTTGTTTTTAAACAGCTTTATTGTGATGTAATTTATGTGCCATAAAATTTATCCATTTTAAATGCACAAATGAATTTTAGTTTATTTGCAGAAGTGTCCAACCATCACCACAATCTAATTTTATAACACTTCCTTCACCCTAAAAAAATTCTGAAATCCATTTACAGTCATTCCCGATTCCTACTTCTAGCCCTGCACAACCACTAATCTATTTTCTGTCTCTCCATATTTGTAGCTCAGAGTTTTAAAAACATGTTTACTTCTATTAACAATAAAAAATATGTTTACCACCCAACTCACATATAGAACAAAAGTTTAAAGACAAATACTCTTGTTCTGTGCAATGTATTCTTACGTGTTCCAATCCATTACAAAAATTGATTTTATGACCAACCAAATGGCTACAAGCCCAGTTTGACCAATTCTGTCCTAGAGAGTCTAACCTAGCTGAAAATCTAGCCCAAGTAACCTTGAAACAGATGGCTCCCTCGTTTAACAGCTGAAGAAACAGGCCCCACAATGTCACTTGCTCAAGACAAAAGCCAGGTCATAGCAGAGTGATAATGCTATTCAAATACTTCAGATTTGCACAGTGGATTAGAATTCAGTTCTCTTTGATCCTAGAGCACTTCATTATTTGTTCTAATTTTAATTTCCATGATCTAAGAAGAAACACAAAAGGGGTTTATAAGAAGCCACAACAAATTGATACGTGATCAGGAGAAAAAAATATTTAGTATGTTATAGTTTGTGGCACGAGAGGAGAAACTTGATTCTTCCTGGGGAAGTGGGGTGCATGGATGGTGAAGCAGTGTGGGACTGCTCTGGACCACAGGAGGAAGGCACACCTGCTGCAAAGTGACCAATAGCACACCCTGGAGGCCACAGCTTGAGGCTAATTGCCCTCCATCACGTTCAGGTTATTAGAGTTGAAGCCAAGCAGCCTTTTCCACTGAGATGTCTCTTGTGGCTCTGTTGCTCAGGAGGTTCTGGCATGTTTATAATCTTCTGCAGTGACTCTGCAATCCCAGCAGAAGTTCTTTCATTTGCTTTCTGTGGTGCCTGCAGGCTGTCAGCCCATCTGCTTTCGGAGCATTTGCCTATAATGCATCTTCATTCTTGTTTGCCTTTGCTGTGAGTTGAAATGTTATCTCTCCATATACTGCTGAATATTCAGTATGATGCTTGTGAAATATACTGCCTTCCATTCATACTTTGGATAACAAGTAGCAAATTGGAGAGTGATGGTAGGTGCAGGGTTAATAATTCAGTTGTTTCGCAGATAATCACACAAATGATTGAGAATAACAGTGAAGACAGCAATAAAGGAAAGGTATAGGGGCCCCTGAGAACATATAATAGGGGTACCTGCCCAGGCCTGACGAGTGATGAAATCTAAGCTTTTGATCATTATAGTTCAAAAGATGGAAGACAGGCATGTTTTACATTTATGAAGGGCCCCAAGACACTCATTTTTGAGATTTAAAAGTGTCTACATTTTCCAAAAATAAGTGAATGAAGTACAATGAGAGCAGCTATCAGCTTCTTTGGCATAAAAATGTATGATTAACCATTTTGTTGAGCAAGGCAGTTATGAGACAAGTCACAAAGGATAAGGATTCCATTTCAGATTTCAATCCTAGATTGAAGAGAAATGGGGCTAAGAGGGAAACAGAGAAAGTACTGTTTATCTTCTTGCTAGAGGAAAGAACCAGACACGTGGGAACTAAATGCAACCTAGCTTGAGCAGAGAGTGAAGAGACTTGGGAAATGAAAAAAAGAAAGAGCATGCAAAGTTCTTTTTTTTATTGTTATACTTTAAGTTGTGGGGTACATGTGCAGATCTTGCAGATTGTTACATAGGTATAAACATACTATGGTGGTTTGCTGCATCCATCCCCCTGTCATCTACATTAGGTATTTGTCCTAATGTTATCCCTCCCTAATCCTCCCACCTGCTGCTATCCCTCCCCTAGCTCCCCAACCACCCCCAAGCAGGCCTTGGTGTGTAATGTTCCCCTCCCTGTGTCCATGTGTTCTCATTGTTTAACACCCACTTATAAGTGAGAACATGCGGTATTTGGTTTTCTGTTCTTGTGTCAGTTTGCTGAGAATGATGGTTTCCAGATCCATCAATGTCCCTGCAAAGGACATGAACTCATCCTTTTTTACGGCTGCATAGTATTTCATGGTATGTATGTGCCACATTTTCTTTATCCAGTCTATCATTGATGGGCATTTGGGTTGGTTCCAAGTCTTTGCTATTGTAAACAGTGCCACAATAAACATATGTGTGCATGGGTCTTTATAATAGATGGATTTGCAATCCTTTGGGTATATACCCAGTAATGGGATTGCTGGGTCAAATGGTATTTCTATTTCTAGATCCTTGAGGAATCGTCACACTGTCTTCCACAATGGTTGAATAATTTACACTCCCACCAACAGTGTAAAAGCGTTCCTATTCTCCACATCCTCTCTAGCATCTGTTGCCTCCAGATTATTTAATGATTGCCGTTCTAACTGGCGTGACATAGTATCTTAATGTGGTTTGGATTTGCATTTCTCCAATGACCAGTGATGATGAGCATTTTTTCATATGTTTGTTGGCCTCATATATGTCTTCTTTTGAAAAGTGTCTGTTCATATCCTTTGCTCACTTTTTGATGGGGTTGTTTTTTTCTTCTAAATTTCTTTAAGTTCATTGTAGATTCTAGATATTAGCCCTTTGTCAGATGGGTAGATTGCAAAAATTTTTTCCCATTCTATTAGTTGCCAGTTCACTCTAATGATTGTTTCTTTTGCTGTGCAGAAGCTCTTAAGTTTAATTAGATCCCATTTGTCAATTTTGGGTTTTGTTGCCAATGCTTTTGGTGTTTTAGTCATGAAGTCCTTGCCTATGCCTATGTCCTGAATGGTTTTGCCTAGATTTTCTTCTAGGGTTTTTATGGTGTGAGGTATTATGTTTAAGTCTTTAAATCCATCTGGAGTTAATTTTAGTGTAAGGTGTCAGGACAGGGTCCAGTTTCTGCTTTCTGCACATGGCTAGCCAGTTTTCCCAACACCATTTATTAAACAGGGAATCCTTTCCCCATTGCTTGTTTTTGTCAGGTTTGTCAAAGATCAGATGGTTGTAGATGTGTGGCATTACTTCCAAGGCCTCTGTTCTGTTCCATTGGTCTATATCTCTGTTTTAGTACCAGTACCATGCTGTTTTGATTACTGTAGCCTTGTAGTATAGTTTGAAGTCAGGTAGTGTGATGCCGCCAGCTTTGTTTTGTTTTGTTTTGTTTTGTTTTTCTTAGGATTATCTTGGCTATGCGAGCTCCTTTTTGGTTCTGTATGAAGTTTAAGTTGGTTTTTCCAGTTCTGTGAAGAAAGTCAATGGTAGCTTGATGGGGATAGCATTGAATCTATAAATTACTTTGGGCAGTATGGCCATTTTCGCAATATTGATTCTTCCTAACCATGAGCATGGAATGTTTTTCCATCTGTTTGTGTCCTCTCTTATTTCCTTGAGCAGTGGTTTGTACTTCTCCTTGAAGAGGTCCTTCACATCCCTTGTTAGTTGTATTCCTAGGTATTTTATTCTGTTTGGAGCAATTGTGAATGGGAGTTCCCTCATGATTTGGCTCTCTGTTTGTCTGTTATTGGTATATAGGAATGCTTGTGATTTCTGCACTTTGATTTTGAATCCTGAGACTTTGCTGAAGTTGCTTACCAGCTTAAGGAGATTTTGGGCTGAGTAGATGGGGTCTTGTAAATATACAATAACATCATCTGCAAATAGGGGCAATTTGACATCCTCTTTTCCTAGTTGAATATGCTTTATTTCTTTTACTTGCCTGATTGCTCTAGCCAGAACTTCCAATAGTATATTGAATAGGAGTGGTGAGAGAAGCACCCTTGTCTTGTGCCAGTTTTCAAAGGGAATGCTTCCAGTTTCTGCCTATTCAGTATGATATTGGCTGTGGGTTTGTCATAAATATCTTTTGTTATTTTGAGATACGTTCCATTGATACCTAGTTTATTGAGAGTTTTTAGCATAAAGGGCTGTTGAATTTTGTCGAAGGCCTTTTCTGCATCTATTGAGATAATGATGTGGTTTTTGTCTTTGGTTCTGTTTATGTGATGGATTATGTTTATAAATTTGCATATGTTGAAGCAGCCTTGCATCCCTGGGATGAAGCCAACTTGATTGTGATGGATAAGCTTTTTGACGTGCTATTGGATTCGGTTTGCCAGTATTTTATTGAAGATTTTTGCATCAATGTTCATCATGGATATTGGCCTGAAATTTTCTTTTTTAGTTGTATCTCTGCCAGGTTTTGGTATCAGGATGATTTTGGTCTCATAAAATGAGTTAGGGATGATTCCCTCTTTTTGTTTTGTTTGGAATAGTTTCAGAAGGAGTGGTGCCAGCTCCTCCTTGTACCTCTGGTAGAATTCGCCTGTGAACCCATCTGGTCTTGGACTTGTTTGGGTTGGTAGGCTATTAATTGCTGCCTCAACTTCAGACCTTGTTATTGTTCTATTCAGGGATTCAACTTCTTCCTGGTTTAGTCTTGGGAGAGTGTAAGTGTCCAGAAATTTATCCATTTCTTCTAGATTTACTGGTTTATGTGCATAGAGGTATTTCTGGTAATCTCTGATGGTAGTTTGTATTTCTGTGGAATTAGTGGTGATATCCCCTTTATCATTTTTTATTGCATCTATTCAATTCTTCTCTCTTTTCTTTTTTTTTAGTCCAGCTAGCGGTCTATCTATTTTTGTTGATCTTTTCAAAAAACCAGCTCCTGGATTCATTGATTTTTTGAAGGGTTTTTTTTTGTGTCTCTGTCTCCTTTAGTTCTGCTCTGATCTTAGTTACTCTCTAGTTCTTTAAATTTTGACATTAAGGTGTTGATTTTAGATCTTTCCTCACTTCTCATGTGGGCATTTAGTGCTATAAATTTCCCTCTAGACACTGCTTTAAATGTGTCCCTGAGATTCTGGTACGTTGTATCTTTGTTCTCATTGATTTCAAAAAACATCTTTATTTCTGCCTTCATTTCATTATTTATCCAGTAGTCATTCAGGAGCAGGTTGTTCAGTTTCCATTTAGTTTTGCAGTTTTGAGTGAGTTTCTTAATCCTGAGTTCTAATTTGATTGTGGTCTGAGAGTCTGTTTGTTGTAATTTCTGTTCTTTCATATTTGCTGAGGAGCGATTTGCTTCCAATTATGTGGTCAATTTTAGAGTAAGTGTGATATGATGCTGAGAAGAATGTACATTCTGTGGATGTGGGGTGGAGAGTTCTGTAGATGTCTATTAGGTCCGCTTGGTCCAGCTCTGAGTTCAAGTCCTAGATATCTTTGTTAATTTTCTGTCTCATTGATCTGTCCAATATTGACAGTGGAGTGTTTAAGTCTCTCACTATTATTGTGTGGGAATCTAAATCTCTTTGTAGGTAATTAAGAACTTGCTTTGTGTATCTGGATGCTCCTGTTTTGGGTGCATATATATTTAGGTTAGTTAGCTTTTCTTGTTGCATTGATCATTTTATCATTATGCAATGCCCTTCTTTGTCTCTTTTGATCTTTTTGGTTTAAAGTCTGTTTTATCAGACTAGGATTGCAACTCCTGCTTTTTTTTGCTCTCCATTTGCTTGGTAAATCTTCCTCCTCCCTTTATTTTGATCCTATGTGTGTCTTTGCACATGAGTTGAGTCTCCTGAATACAGCACACCAATAGATCTTGACTCTGTATCCAATTTGTCAGTAGTCTGTTCCTTTTGATTGGGGCATTTAGCCCATTTACCTTTAAGGTTCATATTGTTATGTGTGAATTTGATCTTGCCATTTTGATACTAACTGGTTCTTCTGCTCATTAGTTGATGCCATTTCTTCATTGTGTTGATGGTCTTTACCATTTGGTATGTTTTTACAGTGTCTGGTACTGGTTGTTCCTTTCCATGTTTAGTGCTTCCTTCAGGAGCTCTTGTAAGGCAGGCCTGGTGGTAACAATATCTCTCAGCAATTTCTTGTCTGTAAACAATTTTATTTCTCCCTCACTGATGAAGCTTAGTTTGGCTGGATATGATATTCTGGGTTGAAAGGTCTTTTCTTTAAGGATGTTGAATGTTGGCCCCCACTCTCTTCTGGCTTGTAGGGTTTCTACCAAGAGATCTATTGTGAGTCTGATGGGCTTCCCTTTGTGGGTAACCCAACCTTTCTCTCTGGCTGCCCTTAGCATTTTTTCCTTCATTTCAACCCTGGTGAATCAATCTAACGATTATGTGCCTTGGGGTTGTTCTTGTTGAGGAATATCTTTGTGGTATTCTCTGTATTTCCTGGATTTGAATATTGGCCTGCCTTGCTATGTTGGGAAAGTTCTCCTGGATAATATCCTGAATAGTGTTTTCTAGCTTGGTTCCATTCTCCCCGTCACATTCAGGTACACCGATCAAACGTAGATTTGATCTTTTCACATAATCCCATATTTCTTGGAGGCTTTGTTCATTTCCTTTCATCCTTTTTTCTCTAGTCTTGCCTTCTCATTTTATTTCATTGAGTTGATCTTCAATCTCTGATACCCTTTCTTCCACTTGATCAATAAGTTCAACTTCAGCAGACTTAAGTATCCCTGCCCAGCAGCTCTGAAGGGAGCAGTGGAGCTCCCAGCACAGCACTTGAGCTCTTATAAGGGACAGACTGCCTGCTCAAGTGGCTTCCTGACCCCCGTATATCCTAAGAGACATGTCATACAGGAGAGCTCTGGCTGACATCTGGCAGGTAACTTTCTGGTATGAAGCTACCAGGGGAAGGAACAGGCAGCAATCCTTGCTGTTATGCAGCCCCCGCAGGTGATTCCCGGGCAAGCAGGGTCTGAAGTGGACCTCCAGCAGTCCTACAGCAGAGGGGCCTGGCTGTTAGAAGGAAAACTAAAAAACATAAAGAAATAGCTTCAACATCAAGAGAAAGGGATGTCCACTCAGAGACCCCATCTGAAAGTCACCAACTTCAAAGACCAAAGGTAGATAAATTCACCAAGATGGGAAGAAACCAGCACAAAAGGCTGAAATCACCAAAAACCAGAATGCCTCTTGTCCTCCAAGGGATCACAATGCTTCACCAGCAAGGGAACAAAACTGGATGGAGAATAAGTTTGATGAATTGACAGAAGCAGGCTTCAGAAGGTGGGTAATAACAAATTTCTCCTGGCTAAAGGAGTTCTAACCCAATCCAAAGAAACTAGGAACCTTGAAAAACGGTTAGACAAAATGCTAACTAGAATAACCAGCTTAGAGAAGAACTTAAATGACTTAATGGAGCTGAAAAACACAGCACAAGAACTTCATGAACATACCCAAGTTTCAATAGCTGAATTGATCAAGTGGAAGAAAGGATATCATAGATTGAAGTTCTTGTAGAAAATTAAGAAAACCAGGAAATACAGGATTCCAGCATGGTGAAAGAGAACTGACAGTTGAGTCAGGAGAATAGAAAGTAGAGGAATGTGACACTGAAAAGCATGTGACAGTCTAGACTTCCTGGAAAAGAAGTAGCACATGCACTGCCAAAGATAATGATGAATCCTCCAAGAGTAATTAACATCTGGCTCGTGAGAAAGGAGAGCAAAAGGACCAGGCATGGTGGCTCACATCTGTAATCCCAGACTTTGGAAGGCTGAGGCAGAAGGATCGCTTAAGCCCCAGAAGTTTGAAACCAGCCTGAGCAACATGGTGAGACCCCCATCTCTACTAAAAATAAAAGTAAAAAATTAGCCAGGCTTGGTGGCACACACCTGTAGTCCCAGCTACTCTCAGGAGGCTGAAGTGGGAGGAGAGCTTGAGCCCTGGAGATCAAGGCTGCCATGAGCTGTGATCGTGCTACTGTACTCCACCTGGGGTGACAGAGTGAGACCCCATCTGAAAAACACACAATAAAGAGAGTGGAAGAATGTGATTTAGACGAGAGAGAAAAGGAATAATGGGGCATAGTAGAATGCCAATCGGGGAAGCATCATGATTCATCACAGAGGGCTTCAAGTACTGGCTGAATATTAGCCTTTTGAGTAATAAATGGGGACTGTGAATGCCTGTATATGGCTCTATGCAGATTTGGTGTGGCCTATTGCTTGTCTTTCCCCAGCACAACAGTTGGCTTGGAAAGCCCAAAAAAACTTGTTGAGCCTATTTGTTGGGAAAGGAAGGAATTCTGGATAATATTTGGGCAATATGTTCTAGGGGGAAAAGCTGCAGACAGACTTGAAGCATTGCTATTCACCTTTTCCAATTAACTTCTGTGACTTTAGATGAGCAGTAAGCATTTAAAAGGTTACCAAGATGGAATCCAACAATGGGAAATCTCTGAATCATGGTTGTCTTTAATAGGAAGATGAATTTTAGGCTACCGGTGGCACACATCTTATTAGAATGGGAAAGAATATATTTGCCTGGTCTAGAGTTCTATGAACTGGACATGGGAGATAGGAAGAGAAACATCCAGACTAACTCTCTGTGGAAGACCTGGTTGACATGAAAAGATTATGGGAGCTTCTTAGGTTTTGACAAGTGAAAATTGGCAGGAAAGCCAAAAATAACACTGAAGCCTTAAACATCCATCCCTTGTGTGATATGGACGTAGCAAATAAGATGAACAAAATAAGCCTAAGACCATAATCAGCAAGCGTAAATTCGGATGCAGCACTTGGTCTACTGTTCCAGAGCCCTCAACTGGAAAAGTACAGTGGCAGAGCAGTGGCAGGGGAGAGGTGATGTGTGTCAGGATGCTGCATACCTAGAAGAGAATCCTTTTACCTTCTGGTGCAAGCACACTGCAGGACAGGAGAAAGGATGAAAAAAAAAAACAGTCCATTGTTTTTGAAGTAGAGTTGAGGCTCTTTGATGAGATAGATAAAATGAGCAATGCATTTCTGATGCAGATACTAAAATTGTCACAGAAGAAAATATATACAGTGGTGATAGAGAGTTTCAGCATGGATGTCTCAGTTGGCTGAAGTTAACCAAATTCTTATCTGGATTTATTCACAATTATATTCACCAAAAAAGTTATATAAGCCAGTGGTACTATCTGTCATCCAATGTAAATAATTTCATGATTTTAGTCCATTTGAATAGTATTTTCCTTTCCACCTGGAGAACCATAAGACTAACAAGAAGTTGCAACTCTCCCGGAATGCAAATAAAACATATGTCTGATAGTTGACTAAAATGATAAAATAATCTAAAATGTCATTTTCCTAATTTAGTAAATTCTTTTCTATTTGTCATTCAGATAGCTCTGGAGTCTTCACTCCCCTTTTTGCCTTGTAATGGAGGAGGTTTATGATTTTCTATTCTTATTAGATGAAATGCAGAGAAGAGAGTAAGGGGCACTGAAGGAAGGAAAAATGGTGTACAAGACACGGTTCTTCAAAATAGTATTTCAGTAAGATGAGAATGTGAAGAGGCCAGTTTGGCTGTAGTGCTTAAGAAGGGAAGTAGTGGGAAGTAATTTTGGTTAGATAGTTGACAGTCAGATTGTGGAAGCCTTGAGAGCCAAGTTAAATTGTTTGAATTTTATATTTGGGGTATAGCAAGTCTCAAAATATTTGAGCAGGAAGTGTCAAAATGAGAATGATTTTTAGAAGTGCTAATTTGGGTGCCATAGCTAGGAAAAATTTGTGGGTCAAAGCGATTAGGAGATACTGGAAACAAGGGAAACCAGACAGGAGAATATTACACTAGAACAAGCCCAGTTGAGAAAAGCCTGAACTAGATTGATGATAGTGACAATGGGAAAGAGAGATTATGCAAAGAAAGAATTGTTAGGGCTTGGTAAAGGACAAAGAGAGAAGTGAGATTATGCTGAAGTTTTGAGCCCAGGTGACCATGACAATGAAAGGGAAGAATAAAAAAATTATTGATATGTGACATCTTGGTGATGGCAGAAAACCCAAGCGTAGAAGTTCAAGCAGTTTGAGATATGGAAGGGCAGGTAAGGTCAGAATTTGGAGGTATATAGATTTTGTATTTATTTTCATAGGGAGTTAACAGCTGAAGCTACAATAATATGAGCTTTACTTAAAACATTCATGACATTTGAACTATTTTTGCCAAATTATTTTTTCCAGTAAATATGGTTTAAGGTAGTTTTTCATGTTTGTTATAAGCCAGAGTTCAGTTTTAGACAAGAGTCTGGCCTGTTTAAGCTGAAAGATATTTGGCTATGAAGAGGTTTGTGAAATCATTGTGACAGAGGGAGTGAAGACACAGGGTCTAGGTGAGCTTCCAGGAATGACTCTCAAACGTTATTAGAGAACTGAGCATCCAGGTGAGTTGCTGCCACCTTCTCCACCAGGGCCAGGAGTCCCTGGATCAGGAAGCCTGGGTTACTGTGGCTGACCATGAGACAATGCTGTCTCCAGCACAGACCTTTCTAGGAATATGTACACTGAACACTACCTTTTTCTTCATGCAAGTCCTTCTGAATTTAAATCCCAAGCCTGAATTTAAAAGGATCAAGAGATGTTTTTTTCCAGCTTCTGTATGCTAGAAGACAGTTGGCATAAATGTTGAGTAAACCAATCCATAATATTCATCACTATGTCTCAGCCTCATTTCACAGTAAATACCTAGAATCAAGTTGAACTTTTTTTCTTTTCTTTTTTTTTAACACCTTGACTGCAACATCATCAAGTTGAACTTTGAGAGTTTGCATGATTCTCTTAATCAGACCAACGAGACTGCAATGTTCATTCTGTGGGCACAATATCATGTTGTTCACTGTGTTTTCAGCATATTCTTTATAGGACTACTAGTTCAGGGATGACAGAAAAGGCCAAGATTCAGAGGTTTCATCCAGTTTCAAAAGGACAGCATGCCATCATTGATTTATAATGCCTGCCTAGGGTGAGGAAAGGGAGGGGAGGGGGCAGTGGCTTCTTCTATTTGCCATCTCCATACTAGCTCACTGCTTCATTAGTGATATACTTATAGCTTTGTCCATCACTGTGGAATACTTTCCTTACATGTTAGAAGAAACAGACACTCTAACATTTTAGTGAATAGTTTTTTTTGCCAGTAGTTTTTTCTAATAGAAAACTAGTAGAACGCATACTAAGTCCTAAGTACCCTGAGTGTATTGTATGATCTTAACTATGTTATTTTTCAACTCTAGATTTATCCAATGTTATCTTCCCAGCCCCCTTCCTCAGTTCCTCTATGACTCATCTGCTGATTTTATCCTATTTTTTTTCCCTAAATTGCTTCATTGGAAATATCAGTTCCCTCATTAGAATACTTTTTGGAAATGCCATCAGGGCCTGGCAGTGTGGGGGCAAAGCTAGAAATGTCCTGTGCAACTTTCAGCTTCCAAGAATGGGAGCATCAGTGGCCTGAGGGGGTGAACTTTTCTGCTGCTACCAGGAGACCTAGTAGGTTTAATCTTAACTTTTCTAAATATCTCTCTCTGCCCCTGTTTACTCATCTGCCAAAGTTACCTTCTTTCTGACATTTTGTTGATGACCTTCTCCCAGCTCCACTCTAGACAAAATTAGCCACTCCTTTCTCTGTACTGTATTAGTATACACCTTCTGCTGTAGCAAATAACATATTACATTTTGGTTATTCATGTACATCTCATTTTCAAATTGAACTATTCAAAGGCAGAAACTGTCATCTTAAAGCCATAATGTATTGAGTATTTTACATCTATTATCTCATTCAGTTTTTACAACAAATCTAACAGGAAACAAGCTCAGAGGGGTTAAATATCATGCTCCACTGAAATGTAATTACTCAGCAGAAATAGGGCTTGAAACTAGGTCAGGATTTATATCTATACCTAGCACAGTGCTTGGCATCAGGTGTGTAGAGGGTCAATAAATGCCCAACAAGTAAGTAAATAAACTTACAAACTGTATGTTACAAGAAAGTCTTTTGGCCATCAGATGAAAACAAGTCCTTTCAGTTACTTTCACAGCTGTGAGTATGCTGCAGACTTTAATTCAAACCAGACCTTAGTACCTAGGAGAAGAAGGATATATCACAAAGCCAAATTACCAGCAACAATGCTGTAACCACCTCACTTAAGGTCATCTAGCGAGCTTGGCCTTCCCAATAATGTTTTTGACATCAGAAAAATCATTTAAAGATTCAATTTAAAATATTATACTGCAGTGTCAGAACCATACAAACATTAAACAAGAAAAGAAGCTTTCTTTCTATTGTGCAAAATGGACTTTGTCATGCCCTGTGTTCAGATGGGAGATTTTCTTTTGCTAAAATATTAAGACCTACTTAATGAACTTTGACAGAGCAATGCACTTTTCCAAGTTTGTATAGTTTACATGGTTATCTGTTTTTGGTACCACTATTTCCTGTATTGCTGAAGGAGTTTCTTGCCATGATCTGAATGAATAAAAGTCTTTTCCAACTAAGATGGTTTTAGATCTAATGTTTTTTGTCTGCTGGTATTATTCATAAATGGCAGCCAGGTGCCCGGGCTATTTTTTGGCTTTCCTTTTCTGCTCCAAAGTGGGTTTTTCCATCAGTAGGCCTTCCACATTTACCGTCCGTTGGAGTGGAGGTTGGGAGTGGCCATGTGCGTCCAGGGTGCTGTGCTGGGAATGCTGGAGACTATTCCCCTGTGTTCATGAGCTCACCCTGTTTCCATGTGTCACTGCACACATGTTGGATCCTGGTGGAAAAATAGTTTGGTTCAAGTGGAAATAGCAGGAAGTAGGACAACTGCATTCATTCAACGCTTTTCATTTCCTTTTCCTCAGCATCCAGCATATGGCTCACAATAGGGTTACTGAGTGTATAGTTCTGCACAGTTTCTCCCTTCCTTTACTTTTCTCTTTTGCTCCTTTGCTATCACCACTCCTAACCTTGAAGCCAAATAGTGTTCCCAATGTCTGTCTCTTGGGAATATTAGTTTTATATTGATAAAAAATTTTCTTAAAAATCTAAACTCAGGAATTTTCATATACCCTCAGATTTTTTAATGAGATCATCCACTGTAAGACTTTTTTTTTTTAAATCTTTTTTGGGAGTGGGAAAAGGTTTGGGAAGAGGCAGTGTGATTTATGACAGTCTTGTGGTAGTAGAGTGGAGAGATTTGGTTTCTGGTCCTGATTCTGCCTCTATCTAAATGACTATTTCTGATAAGTCAGAAGGCTAAAGAGATGATCTTTAAAATCCTTTCCAGATTAAAAAAAAAAAAGATTCTGGATTTTATCCATCTAGTTTTTGATTTTTTCTTTTTTTTGGGTGGGGGTTCTCAGAATTTTAGTGAAATAGAATTTAGAGGAGGTACAAAGCGTGAATATAACTATTCTTATATAAGAAGGATTTTCTACCATAATACATTTTCTATTGATTTGTGGTTCTACACTTTCTCTGTGAATTAAATTCTTCAAAATTATCCACAGTTCACGATATATTTAGAGCCATTGGAATATAATTAGATCTTTCTAAATAACTCTCAGATTGACCACTAAATTGTTTCTGGAGCTATCCTAGTTTATTGAAAACAGGGCCTTAGTATTTTCCTGAGAAGAAACAGAATAATTTATTTTAAGAAACTTACTGGAATGGATCAGCCTTGGAATTTGTACTCAGGATTCTAGCTTCTCCTCCCCTCCTTCCAACCTTTATTTTTGTACTGTGTTTACTACTTACCTTCAACAAATTAATTCATCTCTCTGGGCCACAGGCTACCCAGCTCAGGAACAGTGGTATATTTCAAAATTATCTGGAATGTAATGTAAGAGCTACTGAGTTAAACTCTATAACATGTTTTAGATAGCCTGATAAAAACGGATAAAGACAATGTCTTATTTTAGTCTCATTTTCCTCTTTGTGCTGTTAAAGACATTCAGCATGAGAAATGCTATTTCTGTTTTCTAAGTAGAAGTTTTGAAAATGTTGACTATGGTAGCAAATTTTTTAAAAGAAAAGTCCATCAGGCATTTATTAAGCATAAGCATTAACATTATTTATTAAACTTCAAATTATTAGCATTGCATTTTTTTCCTGGCACTATCAAATTTCCTTTTATATCTTGGTGATTAAATGTATCCTATATCTACCAACAAGTGGGCAACTTCACTTTGTGCCAGACAGAAACTCTAATTCTCCCTAGAGACTTTAGATTGTTTCATTTTATGTACAGTGGATCAGAAGGTCCCCTTTCTTCATTTTATAAACTCCACTTTTATCCAAGCATCTTTGTTGCCTGGCCTAAGTCATAGGTGTCCCTTAAAGTTGAATAGTATTCATTATTGATAAATATAATCTGCATGGTGCTATTATTAATAATAATCTAAGATGCTGTTCTTTATATTTGGCAGCTGAATTTTCAAATCGACATGTCTTTGCAGATTAAATACTTATATCCTGCTACGAATATTTAAAACATCAAAGACTTGTTTTGCTTTGAAATAGTCGACATGTTAACTTATCACACTAATGGCATCTAGATCCTTTATTGTTTTATGTTTTCATGGTTTTCAAATTTTACACCACTTCTATGTAACACACCTGCACATCCTGCACATGTACCCCAGAACTTAAAAATAAAAATAAAAATAAATTCTGCTAGGTCAGTGAGATGGGCATTTTACCTGCCAATGTGTGGTAGCACAGGGTGAATCTGGTTTAGGGGGACCTGAACCTTACATAATTGGGGGTGGGAGAGGACTCTTTAAGAAAAAGAACACAAAGTAGGTATGATAGTGATACTTAACATAGAAAACGAAATCACACACAGAAATTTAAAAGAGCTGACAAATACTGCAAATTAAATTAACTTTCTGAAATTAAACTGTTCTTTTCCCAGTATTTTTTGATGTAAGCTGTTTGATTACTTCTTTACATGTCAATAATTTTTAAATTTTATATCATTTTCTATAAAGAGAATAGAATAATATTTTCTCCAGAATGGTTGATAGAAATTTGTTTTCTTATTGATAATTGTTTACAAAAGGTTTATTTTATTTCTACAACCCATGATTGATTGTGTAAAATTTTGGATTTTTGTCAAATTTGGAGAACCTGTGGAAGTTTCATTCACATATGAGTTTGCATATGTGTTCTCTATAGTATTCCTCCAAATACAGAAATTGAAATCAATTTTATTTCATGAAAGTGCCATCGAAAGCATAAAATTATGGTGATTTACAATTGTAAATGCTGCATTGTTGAGCATATACTGACAGAAAAAGAACTACTTTGACTACACATTTATGGAAACTGCATTCTCTACTCACAGTTTTACATGTCTGGTGATTGGGAGAATTTTCCCTTTACTAGTTTCTGACTGTCTCCATTTCCAGCTTCACCCGTGTTCTTCTGTTGCTGGGTGCCATAGGAACATGTTCATATCACAATACACCTTCCAGCTCTGCACATACATGTTGTGATGCAGGTGAGACAATACTAGGGATATTCCTGAAAGCCATTCCTTAAACCAGTTTGCATAGCAGTAATTTATTTATGCAAGTAAATGACTGTGAGTCATGAATTTATCTTGTGAAAGCCAAATTAAATGTACATTCTATTTGATTTCCTCTCAGCTGGATCTTAAAAATGCTCACAAGTAGTTCACCACCAACAACCTGAAAGGTTGGACATAGACATGGAAAGAGGCAGTGGTCTTAACTAATTCCCGTTTTAAAAGATCTTATTTTTTGCATACGTTACAGAAACACCATCTGAACAAACTGCTTGGGTCCCTTCTAGGACGTTGGAAGGTGCCTGTGGATTCTGAACCTAAAACTCTATTCACTTTATAGAAAACCTAACTCTGATTGCCTGGTCTTTTTGACTTTGGAAATAATGTTTTTTATATCCCTGGTCCAAGTGTGAACATTCCCTTGAGGCACCAATGCATGATGCTGATGGCAGTATCTGATGTCATTTAGCAGAAATGAGGCCTCTCTCTTTCCCCCTCCCCATGTTTCCTTTTGTTTGTGGTATTCCCAGAGCCTAGCAGTACACTTGATATACAACATGTGGAAAAGTAAAAAGATAGGGTCTTTCCAGGGTTCAAATCCTACTTTTATCCTTTAACTTTTGGAAAATTATGTTTATGAGGTTCAGTTGTAAACTGAAGTTAATAGAAACCTTTAAAAGTTTCTGTGGGGAATTAGAAAAACTACTTTAAATTTAATATGGAAAAGAAGAGCCCATATAGTGAAGACAATCCTAAGCAAAAAGAATAAAGCTGGAGGCATCACACTGCCTGACTTCAAACTATACTACAAGTCTACAGTAACCAAAACAGCATGGTACTGGTACCAAACAGATATATAGACCAATGGAACAGAACAGAGGCCTCAGAAATAATGCCACACATCTACAACCACCTGATCTTTGACAAACCTGACAAAAACAAGCAATAGGGAAAGGATTCCCTATTTAATACAATGTGTTGGGAAAATTGGGTAGCCATATGCAGAAAACTGAAACTGGACCCCTTTCTTACACCTTATACAAAAGTGAACTCCAAAAAAAAAATTAACTCCAGATGGATTAAAGACTTAAACATAAGAACTAAAACCATAAAAACCCTAGAAGAAAACCTAGGCAATACCATTTAGGACATAGGCATGGGCAAAGACTTTATGACTAAAACACCAAAAGGAATGGCAATAAAACCCAAAATTGACAAACGGGATCTAATTAAACTAAAGAACTTCTGTACTGCAAAACATACTATCATCAGAGTGAACAGGCAACCTACAGAATGGAAGAAAATTTTTGCAATCTATCCATCTGACAAAGGGCTAATATCTAGAATCTACAAGAAACTTAAATTTACAAGAAAAAAACAACCCCATTAAAAAGTGGGTGAAGGATATGAACAAACACTTCTCAAAAGAAGTGATTTATGAGGCCAACAAACATTTGATAAAAAGCTCATCATCACTGGTCATTAGAGAAATTAAAATCAAAATCACAATGAGATACCATCTCATGTCAGTTAGAATGGCAGTCATTAAAAAGTCAGGAAACAACAGATGCTGGAGAGACCTCAGCTTTTACACTGTTGGTGGGAGTGTAAATTAGTTCAACCATTGTGGAAGACAGTGTAGTGATTCCTCAAGGATCTAGAACCACAAATACCATTTGACCCCGCAATCCCATTACTAGGTATATACCCAAAGGATTATAAATCATTCTACTATAAAGACACATGCACACGTATGTTTATTGCAGCACTATTCACAATAGCAAAGACTTGGAACCAACCCAAATGCCCATCAATGATAGACTGAATAAAGAAAATGTTATGCATATACACCATGGAATACTATGCAGCCATAAAAAAGGATGAATTCATGTCCTATGCAGGGACATGGATGAAGCTAGAAACCATCATTCTCAGCAAACAAACACAGGAACAGAAAACCAAACACCACATGTTCTCACTCATAAGTGGGAGTTGAAGAATGAGAACACATGGACACAGGGAGGGGAACATCACACACTGGGGCCTGTCGGGGTCAGGGGGCTAGGGGAGGGATAACATTAGAAGAAATACCTAATATAGATGACGTGCAGCAAACCACCATGGCACATGTATACCTATGTAACAAACCTGCACGTTCTGCACATGTATCCCAGAACTTAAAGTATAATAATAATAAGTTTCTGTGGGAATGAGAGATAATACATGTAAATTAGTTAGTTTTGTGAGCCTTGGTTTATTCATTTATAAAGTGAAATTAACACTTATCTTGAAAGGTTGTTTTGAGGATCCTAGATAATGCATGTAAATTAATTAGCACAGATCTTGGAATAAAGCTTTAATCAATGTGTCAGCACTGCTTGTGGGAAAGGCTCTTAGGGCTCACCAGATACTCTAGTGTTCTTCTATACTTCCCAGCCTACCTTGCAGTTAGGTTAGTGTCATGTGACTAGCTCTGGCCAATGAAATACGGGAAAGCAGCATTTCTGAGCCAGGACAGTTAAATGCCAGTGTATTTTTTGCGTCTCTTTCCAACTCTGCAGCAGGAACACTGGTAATGGTGTAGCTACAGTATACAAGGAACTTGCATCCCTGAGTCATTATCAAATGGGAACTTCTCAGTAGAGCTCCTGGATTGTATTGGACTTTGTATGAACATGAATAAAATTTGATTATGTTATGCCACTATGAATTAGGTTTTTGTTTGTTTGTTTGTTTGTTACTGCAGTTTGTCTAGCATTATCCAGTCATCGTTGTTACTATTGAATTGAACAGAACTACTCACGAACTTTGGCAATTTTAGTGATATATGGAGCTAAAGTGTTGACTCCTACCCTCAGGTAATGGAAACAGTAAAATATTCCTGTTGCAAATCAAACCTCTAGTTCTTTCACAAACATAGATTGTAATAAAAGTAAGTGAAAATAAAATAGGAGGGAGAAAAAAGTATATTAAATTTCCCATTGGCTCACCAGCTAATCCTCTTTATTAGGCTACCTTATTTCCTTGAAACCTTTAAGAGTCAATGCATATTTTCATGACTTATTAAAAAATAATATCTCTTTATCAAAGTTTTAGAAATTATGTTTTCTCCCTTCTAAATTTCATTGGTTCAACAATCCTCCAAGACTTTTTTTTTAAAGAAAAGGTCTAATTTGAGTTGTGTACTATCTCTTCCAATAGGAATAAATCCCATAATCACTGATTCTTGGCTAGGTGGCTGGTAAGTTACATTTAGCATCAAGGCATTAGCAAGTACTGGCACAAAGTGAATATGTGTGTTTTTGGTTTTGGAGGAAAAACAAAACTATTTGGTAAACCTCTATTAACCACTTTTTAGTGGTGTAATTCTAAAGATGGTTTAATTTACCCAGCTCTCTTTGAAGAGACTGTTGGAAATCCTAGCTTGATGGGCTGTTTTCTGAATCCTGTGCAGTTTTTACTAGGGGCTTCCAGAAGTAGACATAATTCAAAAGACCAGTGCAAATTATAGAAAAAAAGTAACATCAATGTCAGGTTGAAAACAGGTATGAGGCTGCAGAGAAGTGGTAAGATCACAGTGCAAGAGGTTGGGAAATAACAGGATACATGATAATTTAGGAAACAGGACCTGGACAAAGAAAGAGTGCTGGATCTTGTTCTCTTTGAATGCTGGTTATACACCTGGAAAGGGAACAGGCAGGCTACAGTGCTGAGGGGCAGATCATGGGCTTAAGGTTGTAGAACTAAGTTAAGACTCTCAGTCTAGTTAGAGAAAGATGATAAGACTTGGCAAAAGGAAATGTTAATATTCATTAACCTGGATGATCTTATTAAAAAAACATATGCTCATGGATTTAAAAATATATATATGTTCATGGATTTAAAAAAACAATAACATTTGACAGCATATTGAGGTTAAGGGAGTTTCATGACCTTAGTATAAACAGACTCTTTTAGTGCTAACTTATATATGGACCTTGTTCCCAGATACTCCATGACAGAAAGAAGAACAAAGATTAAAAGAACACACACACATCTAAGGGGGATCCTGAAATCTCCAGCTAAATCCTTTTATTGCAGAATATTTGGATAGTGATATCAGGTAGGCCTAATTTGAAAGGTCTTCTTGGTAGTGGTGAGATGAATATGCATTCTGAAAGAGTTGAGAAAATTGACGTAATACATTGCAAATATGCTCCAATATGAAGTGTAGAGGAAGGGGCTGGGGAGCAGGTGCTCTGAAAGCAAGAGTCCTCATGCTGTTTCTGAGCAGAATCATTTTCCAGATTTCTCTAAAACCCTAGTTTACTAACACTAGCAGCAGACAAGTATTTCCCCAGGCCAGTAAGAAATCCTCCTGGAAAAGGAGAAGAAAGTCCTCCCTTGAGGGCTTCAGCAATGTTCCTATCTTCAGGAGCAGCTCCCTCCAGCAAGAGGCCTGCCTGTGGTTCTCCCCTGGGTCTGTGCAGTCTGGTTAACCACCTGCTAGGCTTGCTAACTACCTCTCTGCTGATTTCCATCCTAAACAATGGCTCTTAAACTTTGGCTGGCATCAGTCACTTGGCAGATTGGTTTGTAAAAGCACAGATTGCTGACCCCACTCTCAGAGTTTCCGATTCAGCAGGTCTGGGGTGGGGCCCAGTATGTGCCTTTCTAACTAGTTCCCTAGAGATCCTGTTGGTACACGTTGAAGAAATGCTGCTTTAATATATATGGTAGAAGTATTTTTAAAGAGTTGTTTATTAACAAATGTAGATCGTTTTCTGTAATCCTGGGGAACACTTACTAATCATTTTTTACGGCTAGATGCCAAATGTTTAAAATGTTTCCAAAGATCTCTCAATCACAAAAGCACAGAAGCTCAAGTGTTGGGCATTACCTTATGGAGCCAGATTTTCTAATTTTGTCTTCTTCCTTTCTCTCTCCCCTCTCCTTTTTTTTTTTTTTTTTTTTTTTTGTTTGTTTGTTTTTTGAGAGAGAGTCTCACTCTGTTGCCCAGGCTGGAGTGCAATGGCATGATCTCAGTTCACTGCAACCTCTGCCTCCCAGATTCAAGCAATTCTCCTGCCTCAGCCTCCCAAGCATCTGGGATTACAGGCGTCCACCACCACACCTGGGTAATTTTTGTATTTTTAGTAGAGACAGGGTTTCATCATGTTGACCTGGCTGGTCTCAAACTCCTGACCTCAGGTGATCCACCTGCCTTGCCCTTCCAAAGTGCTGGGATTACAGATGTAAGCCACCTTGCCCAGCCCTTCCTTTCTTCATGAAGCTTTAAATACAATTTCACCCTTTATGCTGCAACTCAGTATTCCTAAACTTTGTGGTAAAGAATTAGTCTTCCTCTCTGGACAACTGTTTATCAGTAAATGGCCTGGTTTTTTTTACCTTTTTTCTTCTTCATAGGTAAGGATGGTGGTCTACAGAATACATTAACTTTTATGAAAACATTATAAATGGAGAAGATATTATTAGAATCGGTCCTACTTATGGTCACCTCCCTTTTCAAAAATACCACTGCTCAGTGCTTGCTGGCTTTCTGTTCCTTTTTTTTTTTTTTTTTTTTAAATCTTCTACTATTATTCTCTATGGGTAACATGATATAATTCTTGCAGATGAGAATCCAATTTATTTCTTATTTTTAGTTCTTCTGAAAATTCTTTTTTTTTCTTTTTTGTAAGTTCATAACGTTAGTATCAGACAGACTTTCTATCGCAGGGTCTCCCTACTTGCTTTTTTTCATTTGTTTGTTTACATTATATTTTAAAAATTGTGGTAAAATATACATAACACAAAGCTTATTCTTTTAGCCTTTTGAAAGTGTATAATTAAATGTTACTAAGTATATTTACAAGGCTATGCTATCTGTTTTCAGAAGTATTTCATCATCCAAAACAGAAACTCTGTACTCATTAAATAATAACTTCCCATTCTCCTCTCTCTATGGCCCCTGGTAACTTCAGTCCTACTTTCTGTCTCCAAGAATTTGCCAATTCTAGGTACCTCATACAAATGGAATCCTGCAATATTTGTCCTTTTGTGTCAGGCTAATTTTACTTCATTTACCATAATGTTTTCAAGGTTCATCCCTGCTTGCTCTTATAATTCATTCCAATGTGGTCAAACAAATATTTGAAGGAAACTTTGTCAAGCCCTGTTTCCTAGTTGAAGATTAGTAAGCAGAGTTCCTTCTTGCGAAGTGTTAACAATTTGGCAAAGGTCAAGGAGGAATAAGGTAAATATGCACATATGGTTAAGGCAAAGCAGAAATGCCAATGTGTGGTACAAAGTGCTTCTCTAAGAGTTTTAGTCAGGGAAGAAATTAGGTGCCCTTGGAAGGATAGAAATAATTTTAGGCCAGGTGCAGTGGCTCATGCCTGTAATCCCAGCACTTTGGGAAGCCAAGGTGGGCAGATCACTTGAGGCCAGGAGTTAAAGACCAGCCTGGCCAACATGGCAAAACTCTGTCTCTACTAAAAATACAAAAATTAGCTGGGTGTGTTGGCACATGCCTGTGGTCCCAGCTCCTTGGGAGGCTGAGAGGAGGATCGCTTGAGCTCTGGAGGCAGAGGTTGCAGTGAGCCAAGATGGCACTACTGTGCTCCAGCCTGGGTGACAGAGCCAGAGTGAGACCCCATCTCAAAAAAAGAAAGAAAGAAAGAATTTTAGGTGGTAGCATTTGAGATTGGTCTTGATTCTCAAAGTTTATTATGCATCAGGATTACCTGGAAGACTTGTTAAAACACAGATCACTAGGATCTATACGCAACATTTTTTATTTAATGTATCTGGAGTGGGGCCCAAAATTTATATTTCTAACAAGTTCCTAGGTGATTCTATTACTGCTTTTTCAGAGATAACTCTTGGAGAACCACTGCTTTAGCGAGATTAAAAAGGAGTGGTGAATGTTCAGCCAAAAGAAAGAAAATGAGCAAATTTGAGAGGCAAGAAACTGAAGGGTACTTTAAATGATACTAATAGTAATGATAAACGACTAACTTTTTGAGTTATCTCAATTTTGCCAATGAAATTAAGTTTCAGAGAGGTTAAAGAATGTGCTTGAAGTCACACAGCTAATTAGTGGCAGAGTCAGAATTTAAACCTATGGAGTCAACAATTCAGAACCTTATGTCTAATTGCCATGATTAAAGACTAGGAGTTAGTACATCTTGATTGACACAGGCATTTTGTTAAGCAGTAATGAAAGTTAAGGCTTAGGATACAGGTTGCAGTTTTTTTTCAGAGGGCTTAAGTGCCAGGGTAAGGAATTTTGTACTTAGGATGTTGATAGAGATGTATTAAAATATTTTGAGCAGGATTAATTAATTGAGTAGCAATGAATGTAATCAAGAGAGAGAAAATGATGGAAGCCTAGTTAGAGGCCTTTTATAACAGCCCAAGTAAAAGGAAGGGAAGGAATGGCATTTGCAGTTGGAATGGAGTAGAGGGTATGGGGGTAAGAGCTATTTTTGTAGATAGGCTATAGTGGTGATTCCCAATCTTAACACCAACTGTGATTCCATGATCCAAAAGATTTGGTTTATGAAGCAAACTGTATTTAACTAAACAAAGATAAACATGTCCACTTGAGTTGAGTATTTTCCCATTATGACACAAATCTAGATTGTAACTAATAGTTCATAATCATCAAATGTTAAAAGAAAAAGAAGTCACAGCATTGTCCTGGTTGTGGTAATGATAAGCACCAAACTTGAACAAGGGAGCAGAAATTTTAAAATATTTTGCTGCTTTGTGTATCAGATCTTTGTTACTATGCCCATATCCAAGATCAGTCACATGATCAACATTTTAAATTTGAATCTGATTTACGTTTATGTTTCAGGAATTCTTCTGATGCTATCAAAAGACACTGGAATGTTTTAATAATCCTTAGACAATAAGTGTTACCATATTGATATAAAAGAACTTCAGGCTGGGCGTGGGGCGTGGTGGTTCATGCCCGTAATCCCAGCACTTTGGGAGGCTGAGGCAGGTGGATCACTTGAGGTCAGGCATTTGAGACCAGCCTGGCCAGCATAGTGAAACCCCATCTCTACTAAAACTACAAAAATTAGCTGGGCTTGGTGGCACACACCTGTAATCCCAGCTACTTGGGTGGATGAGGCACAAGAATCACTTGAACCCGTGAGGCGGAGGTTGCTGTGAGCCGAGATCGCGCCATTGCACTGCAGCCTGGGTAACAAGAGCGAAACTCTGTCTCAAAAAAAAAAAAAAAAAAAAAAGCCTGGCTGACAGAGCAAGACTCAGTCTCAAAAAAAAAAAAAAAAGAAAAATCAGCTAAAGCAAAGAAACCCATGTGGTTTTATGGGTAAATATATAACTTATGCTAGGTATTTTAAAAATTGAATATATCTTTCCTGTCTTTATGGTTCTAAAGCTATGGGATTTTGCTACCTGATAGATAATGTATGTGGGGTCAGTAAGTAGAATCAAGGAAGACTCCTTAGGTTCAGGTTTGTTTTGGAGGAAGATGGAGTATTGACAAAGGTCTGAAAAGAACCCCTCTTGGGAAGAGTTGCTGCTGAAGATGAGATGGAATAAAAGAAGCATGTTGGGCTGTCGGTTTAATTCAGGACCCATGGCAGAATATTGCTACCAATCAGCCATTACAAAAAAAAAAAAAGAAGAATTAAAACTTTTTGGAGGCCGGAAAAACTACATTGATATTTCTCTCCAATGGGAAATATTTTAACCTGAAAAACTTCTAGATGCAATTTACAGGTAAAATAGGCCAATTCTAATGGTGATGTAGAAGTTCCACTTACACTTTCTGTCACTGCTCATACCTGCGAATCCCAGGGCGGGAGAACCATGATTTCCTTTAGACATAACAGTTGTAGCCCACAAATAAGTGGCCATGAAACAGTCAAGCAACAGGCCTCCGTAGCTGCAGGTGGAGAAAACACTGGATTAGGTGATCCAATTTCTGCACAACAAGATCTAGTCTCTCCTTCATAGTCTGAAAGTCAGTCATTCTCATACTGTCAAAAGCCAGGGTGCCAGAAGGGAATCTTTACAGAAGCAAGTATTTTACAGAAGACTTGGGAGAGTGTGCCTCCCTATGTTTCAGTATCTATTCCATAGCAAATTAGGAGCAGCAATAGCTAGAGTTATAAATACAATTCATTATGTGTCTTTTGAAGTTGAATTTTGAGCAATTATCATCAAAAATACTGAATATGCATTGCAAATTAGCATGCCAATCTTGTTAAATGAAATAACAGCTCTGACACGTACTTAAGTAGAAAGTGGAACTACACAAAAATGGAGAAATATCTGTAGATAACATGCAAACCAGGATAATGAGAAAAGAGGACACAAGTAAGATCACTGCGGGTATATTATACTTAGCTACATATAGCTAACTGAGTCACCGTTCTCTCAGGAGGAAAAATTAGAAGGAGTGTTGAAAGGGAATAACTCCAGACTGTTAATTACTTACAGTGAATATATGTTTGCATATATTTGCTTAAATTAGCTGTTAAGGAAGATCTATTTAATTTATTCCTCAGTGTGGGCTGAGTCATCAACAATTATACTTTTCACTTTTTTCATAGAATCCAGGACAAGAAGAATTTTTCAAGTGTTGCTAACTAGAACTGAGCAGATCCAAGTAGCAATTGCAGCCAAGCCCTTAGTCCCTGTATGGAGATACTAGAGAAAGCATTTCCACGAGGTGATGCCTCAAGCTGCCGGAGCACTTGACCAGAGTCAGTGAAGCCCTTGGCAGCTGGTGAAGCAAAACCTGGGACAAATGAGAGCTTTAACAATGAACCAATAGGTCAAGGCTAACCAGAAAGAATGCAGCTGGGTAATGCAAGCTATCCTATCATGTAATTAAAAGGGTTTTCTGTGTGGTTACCTGACATAGTTACTAAATAGCTTGCATGAAATAACATGCAGCATTCTGTAGTTACTGTGCAATTACCTTATATTATTATCACCCTACAGTCAAAAGACAAAAAGAAAATGCAGGGTGAAGATTTTAATAGCAATTTGTAGCAAAGATGTTTGGACTAAAAACACATAGCTTGTTACCACTGACTCATGTGTTAATCACCTAATTGCAAATTGGTATAGATTTTTTTTCTCTTCCCACAGGCATTCAATGGCTCAATTTTTTCCTTTTTGTTTGGAGGCATGAAAATAAGACTAGTGAACTACGGGACTGTATTCTGAACCCATAGTTCAAAGATGGAATATAATGTAATATTTTGTAAAGCAATATATAAATCTTTATTCACAGAAAAGCCTATCAAAAACTCCACATTCTGGAGAAGACATTTGCTGCCTTTGAATATTGCTTTCCTTTTACCATAGTCCATTCCAGCATTTTAACCCTCACTTTTTAAAGAGGCTTAAATCCACACTTTGCTTACTATATTCTACAGGTGATTGTCATCTGCTATTAATGGAAATGACAGTAACCACTGGTTGGTTGTGACACCAAGAGAACAGTCTGTATAGTCATTCCTGGCCCCTAGATGTGTGCCATTCAAGATATTCACACAGAACATACAGCCTTATCGGGTGGATGAGAGGGCTTAAGTAAATTAGTGTGAAGTAAGCTAGTTAGCACAGTGTTCTACCGAAGGAAAGGGACAAATACACATATGGGACCCAGGAAGTTATCTTCTTCCTTCCTCCTTCCTCCTCCTTTTTATTTTTAAACTTCTCTTAAATGCAATATCTGTTACAGAAAATTGTATCTGTAATGATGAAAAGTATAAAGAAGAAAACAAAAAATTACCCTTCCCCCCACCCTGAAATTAACATAAATGCTATCCATTTAAAAATTCTTCCTTTTTCAAGATTTATTATTTCTATATCTATATTTCTGAATATATTTATTTCTTTATCTAAAATGAATGTATATGTTCATCAGTCAGGAAATATTTTGAGTCTATAAGGACTAGTTTGACAAAGACAAATTTCTGTTCAATATGGTGTAGAGATTACAGATGATCCTTTTATGAACTATTGGAAGGAAAAGAAAATGCAGAATTGGTCAACTTATCCAAGTGTCACATAACATGGGACCAGGATATATATATATATATGATTTTTGTGTTTATTTCCTTAGTCTGGTTGAAATACTGTGTTCACCTCTATTTTGGCTCTATTCCCAGAATCTTCTTTTTCATAGCTCTGGGTTATATACTTCAACTAATTATCTTAATGTATTTATTTTATCTTCTAGTATATTTAATTCAAAGTTTATGTTCATAAAAAACAAACTTGTCTTATAAAATGTAACATTAAGGGAAGAAACAGCACACATCCAAATAATGAATAAGCAGGGTGAAAGAAAAAAAGAAAAAGCTGTGACTGCAGCCTGAGTCTGCAGTCTTACCTGCTTAGTTAAAACCCCCTTACTTTCTGAACCACAGCAAAGGAAGTCTTTTTGTTGTTTTAAAATCGTAGTTGAACATAACACCAATGAAATAATTTTTTTCCTAGCAGCTAAAAAGAATCCAGTGTCTCTAAACCAAAGATTTTCCTCTTTCCTCTTTATAATGGGCTGAACTTGTCATCATGTTGTAATTCAAAGGCTTTCTAAAAATTAACCTTATTGAGTGGATAAGGTGATAAACCTCATTGGCTCTGATTGAAAATGTAAAAACTGAAATGAAAATATTGAAGGCAGGAACCAGGTTTTTGCCAAGAAATTCACATGGGATGAATGAATGAATTAAAATTTATCCAATTTAGGTCTTCCAGCCTTTCACAAATAGTCACAGGTTAATCTGGCTCCCAGACTGATTTTCCTAGGATACCCTTAAATCAAGTATCTTAGCTTAAGATTAAACTCAATTCACCCAGCCTTTAGGTACATGTAAACAAGTCTGAAAAATTTGTAGAGGAGGTAAGGAGTATGTTGTGTTCATGAGTCTTCTCAGCAAAATTTTATTCCTGGAAAGAAGGAGTTTGACCAATACTAGAGAAAAGGGGTGACACTGTGTCTTCCCCCTCAAAGTAATCCTTAATCCAGACTCATCCCTGGTACATACATGTAACAGGTTCAGTAACTTTGCCAGAAGGTGGACTAGAAGCTTCGGTAGATGATGGCCTTGGCTACAAGTGTTGCACTCTCAGCTAGACACTGGTGGTGGCTATTGCCTCCTCGGTAGGAGGAAATATCACCCTATAAAAGGTACAGGAGAACAGGAGCGCTAGCCATGGGTCACCAAGAACACTAGTTTGTGGAACACAGAGGGAGAAGTTCTTGAGAAGCCTCATACTTTTTAGAAGAAACAGAAGCTGAGTCAGGAAATATTGTTTTGTGATCATTGTTTTGACAATATATTTATTCTCTAGCTGTGGTGACCTAGGAAACATGGATTTTCCACCAGCTTAGAGTTTGTGCTAGACTAAGGATGAGTGAAGTGTGTGAAAAAAATATCTGAGGCATGGAAACATGATTATATATGCATTTTAGACATTATGTATAGTTCAGATTTAAGTGAATTGGTTATATATTACTGATCTGCATAATTTAGTTGGATGTTGGGTGAGAAATGTCACAGTAGAATGTCTATCAACCTATAAAAAGTGACTTATTAAAACTATGTGGTGTGAAGAACATTGTTAAATGCCATGGAAGGTCGACATTAAAGAGAAGCAAGACAAGTGTGGCAAATTCCTACCTCTACTGAATGTATCCATGTTTTTATAACCAGGACCATGGAGTTATGCAGTTGCCTTGCTTATGGGTTAAATGACTATCAGTAATTGTTAAGGGTTGTTGTAAATGATAAGAATGTCTTTCAGGCTTACTTTGAAAAGGCTAACTAGTTCTGGGTCTCCATAAACATGGGCTTAGATAAGGATTCGGAGCTCAGATAGGTGGTAGAAGAGGTCCAAAGGACAGCACTGTAGTTCAGAAAGTACAGCTTATCAGGAGAGTATGCTAGATCCAAGGCCCTTGAGTTTTATTCACTGCTGCAGCCCTAGCACCTAGAACAATGATACTCACTAAGTATTTGTTGAATCCATGAAAAAATGGACATGCAGTGGGGGCATCTCAGGTGGCTCAGGCATTGGGGAAACCAACCAAAAGCAAATTATGTGAGCATGACTCAGCTTCTACTGAAATTAGAAGTCATCAAACTAGAAAAGGCCATGTCATCTTCCCCAGGAAGCAAGGAAGACAGTTCTGGTCTGGGGTTAACTAGAGAGAAATATTTAGATCAAGGGCCACTGAGAAAAATTAGTAACCTAATGGACTCTTCATCAGCTATTTATGTCTGTTGCTAAATAACAAAGTTACCCTAAAACATATCAATTTATTTTGGAACCCAGGAGCAGCTTAACTGGGTGGTTGCAGCTCAGGGCCTCTGGTGAGGATGATGTCCAACTGTTGGCTAGGGCTGCAGCCATGTCAAGGCTTGACTGAGGTTAGAGAGTCTTCTAAGCTCACTCCCATAGTTGATGGTGGGCCTCAGTTTCTCATTGGATGATGGTAGGCTGGCAGGTTCTTGCCATGAGAACCTCTATATAAGGCTGCTCAAACATGGCACATTGCTTTCTCCCAGACTGAGTGATAAAACAGAGAGAGAGAGAGAGAGAGAGAGAGAACCTGAACAGAAGCCACAGTCTTTTATAATCTAATCCCAGAAGTGACATCTCATCACTTCTGTATTCTGTTGCTTGCACAAAGCAACCTTGGAACATTGTAGGAAAGGACTATTCAAGTGTGTGAATAACAGGAGGCAGTGATCTGTGGGAACCATCTTAGAGACAGCTACAGTAGTAGCTACGGGGACTGTTCCAAAACTGTGTGTTCCCCTGACAGAGGAAAATGTGAGCCAATCCTAATCCTCAAGGAGTTTATAGTCTATGTTGGGCTATATAAATTTTTCAATAATTATTTAAAAAATTAAAAAGTAAACTGTCAATAAGTTCAAAATAAAACCCCCAAATCTCTCTTGTAAGTTTCTGCTATAATATTTGAATTGGAATGCAGACTGCTCTGAAATCCATCTTATATGGGGCCCAAAGTCAGAAATTTATTTCCAGTCTGTCATCTCTGAATCAGTCTCACCTGTCGAAACTGTCAGGAGAAGCAGAAAGGAGTCATCTTTTCAATTCAGTTTTTATTAGCTAACTTTCTAGACAGGACTGAGGGTAAATCCTTTGGGTCATTCCAAACCCTCATTTTCTGGCTTACCCAACCTCTGTTTGACATTAGGATTATCTTCACTGTAGAGGCTCCCTCAAACCTCTAGTACAGTCTTTATTTTGAAAAAGCTATATTTCTGTTTAGAGAGCATTACATCCACTCCAGTTTTACAGCTTATGCAAATATTTCAAAAGTCATGTGGCAAGTGAGGGAGGACATGCACCTGTGTCCTGGTGCCACTAGAGAATGTCTGCTTCAAGCAGGCAGGGCTCTTCTGTGAGCCGAACACAAGAGACCATCCCCTGTGTGGAGTGTTTTTGTCTTCTCAGGGCTTGATGAGATGTTGCTCTTGGGGCTGCTGTATTCCACATGGGGAAAAGATCTGCAAAATAAACAATTTCGGATTAAGAACTGTAAGATCCATATTCGAGCACACCGATGGGCTGGGTCCAGGATTCAGCTTGGGCAGCTTCCCCTGTGTGGATGAGGCTGGATGAGCAGCACTCCATTATCTTCCACCAGAGGCAGCCTGGCTGCACCACAAGGAGTTAAAGCTTTTTCTCTGCACACAGAGAAGCAATACCGGAGCAAGCGAAGCTCTAATTGCTTCTCTAGAACCTACATGGGGATCGGTAGATGCAATGACCTAATAGTTTTTTTCCACAGCTATTGTTCTGATCACATGAGAGCTACTGGTAGTCCTTATAATACAAATTTTCCAAACCCTGGCATCTGTCATGATATAGGACTAAACTAACCTTTAAGCCATTTTGTTCCTTAGATCCTTGAAGCCATTGGACAATGAAAGTGCAGATTGCTAAACTTCAGCTGTTTTATAAAACCACATGGTAGATAATAATTACAATGGTCTTTTCCATTGCTTAGATAAGCTCTGCTGGTACGGATTAATAAACTTGATCTCAGCATTCCAATGAGGGAGTGGCTTTATTAAACCACCGAGTTTGACTCTAGCAACATAATTCTTTACAATAGAGTTAATGTAGGAAAATCTGATTCTTACTTAAAGGGATAGTGAAGTTATTTATCAAAATTTTGCTCTAATCTGAATTCTAATTTGCTTAATACATAGCCTTCAATAAACCTGATCATATGGACATTTTCAAATTATACATGCTAATTACAGAGGCCATTTCTGCCAACTTTCTGGAGACTAAGACAGTCATGATTGAAAGGAAATTTTTTCTTAGGTCCCTGATGAGAGAAAGTAATGGCTTCATAAGGCAAAGAAACAAATAAGTGTTTTTGGCGAACATATTCTACTTCTTTATTCTTCTTTGTTTCTGACAGTTTATTTCTGACAACCTTCTCATTGGCATGAAGTAAAAGTACTCGTCAAAAACCAGTCTATTTAGTATAATCCAGTTGCCAAGGAAATTACTCAAGGATTGTCCTACCTTTAACAAAATGTATTTAACCCTTGCACATAATGCTCCAAGAACTCTATCCAGAGTGGGACAAAAAGGGGTGTGTGTTTGGGAGTGTGGCTGCAAAATATCCCAACAGAAGCTATCATGTCCCACGGACAGATGTCTTCACCACTAGCACCATGACTTTGAAAAATGCATGACTTAGTTGTTATCAATGCCTTCACAGAGGTCACCTCATATTCATCTGCTAACATTTAATAAGCCTTATTGAATTTCTACTTTGTGCCAGGCAGAGAAGCAGGTACACTTAACAGCAGATGTGTAGCTTAGTTATTAAAGCATGGGTTTTGGACAATGATTGCATGTGTTAGTTTCCTATGTCTGACATGCTAATTGGGTAGTGTTGGGAAAGTTATTAGACTCCTCTGTGCCTTGATTTCTTCAACTTTAAAATGGAAATAATAAACGTATCTATCTCTTGGTTTAAAGTGATGATTAAATGAGTTAACAAATACACTACATTTAAAACAGTGCCTTGCATAAAGTTATGATATATTTAAGTTATTATTGGCATTATTGTTAAAAATATAGTCTCAATCAACTACTTTCACCTAAATTTCTCCCTATCTACTCCTTCTCAGTTACTTTTTGTTAAGTTTAAAGTAAATTTTCATGAGAGCTTCAAGAAGTACAGCACTTTGCAATCTGAGACCCTTATTTTATAGATGAAAACCAGCCCTGAAAATGTTATATGAATGGCTCAAAGTAAAACACTTGGTTGTAGTGCCAGGATGAATATCCTGTTATGCCTTCTATACTTTGTTGCTCTAAAGTCAGTATGGCATAGCTTTGGGGGCCTCTCAGATCTTGGCCAGAAGACCCCAAGCTCATTCTTCTCATGCTATCACTGTCTTCTCAATAAATCTGCATTCTTCCTCTGTCTACCAGAGCTAGATATTATGGCCTTGAATCTCCATTCCGGCCACTTTCCCAGTTTCAGTCATTCTTACAGCAAGCATTAATGCAAAAACAAAAAAAAAAGAAGATGAATATTTCTGCCTTTATCTAGACATCAGTCATTGCACTGGTGACAGAAGCCAATCCAAATTAGCTTACCCAAAAAAGGAAATTTATTAAAACTGAAAGAATACGTGAGCAACGACCCTTAAGAGTTCATCAGAAGACTAAAACTAGGAGTTTACATTCCATCAGGATTCTCCTTCTGTTATCTGCTAGAGAAGCAGTGTTACCCTAATTCTTCCAGACCAGCTTTCCCCACATGCTAGGGACTTGGTCACCAGCAGCTCCAGACTTACCGTCTTATGGATTTCTGATTATGTGACACAACAGGCCTGGCTTGGACTATGTGCCCATTATTGCCAAGGAGAGGGGTAAGGTATTATAATTGGCCCAACCTGAGTCATATGCTAATCCCTGAGGCTCTGGGTGGGAGTGGGGTCTATTTTGAGTGAAAGGAGGAAAACAGTACAGGGAAGACAAAACGTATACTCTGATTAGCTTCATCTGGGAGAGGTGGCAACTCATGGCTGTTTGCAGGCTCATGTGCTATGCATGTGTGTGGAATCTGGGTCTCAAATTAATTTGCTTGCAAATAAGGAAGATTGAACACATGCTCCTGTGAATGTTCTGAATACTCTCTGTGTATTGTAGCACACATCCTGGATTCTGATATTTCTTTCCTATTTTGAATGTTCACTGATATTTTGTGGGCAGTAAAGCAAAGGGGGAAATGGAATTACCAACCATCCCTTTCCATGACAAAATTGTTTTTGACCTCTGTCAGTCTGGGATTTAAGAGACCAACAGAGCCCTCATACAGCAACTTGTCCAATATTTATCATTGCTTATAATTTTATAAGAGCTTGTATTTGGCCATACTTGCTCTTGGTAACATATTTAATAAGTTATAGAACATGAACTAGAACTATATCTTTTTGTCTCATTGTTGAATATTCTTTCTACATATTTTGCTAAATTGAGGCAAGCAAGCGTATTTTTAGTTTACATGCAACAAAAGCATTGAGTATAGCGTGCCAGGAGTCTGGTTCAGTGTATACATAATACACATTTGTTAAATGAATGAATGAATGTATCTTTGCTAATGTCACAGAGTAAATTCTTAACAAGGGGGAAAGAGAAATGAAGATGTGTGCAACAATGAGGCCCCACTAAATTCTCTTGACACGTGTCCACCAGGGCTAGCATTCTTCTTGAGTATTGGCTGAGGGAAGCTTTTCCTTGTTTTCTTTCCTGATTCAGATTGCCAGATCCTTGTGTTTGATTTTAAATTGATATGACAGCATGTCCTGTTTACTTGGATTAATTCACAATTATTCTTTTTGTCTTCTGTTCTATAATACAAGAGTAACTTTTTCATACCTGACCGGATGCTAAACATGTCCTTTATGTGTTTGAGTTTGTTTAGTTCTTGCAAATATGTTTCGCAACTGTATTTAACAACCAAATCAATTCATAGGTTTAGGGGTGGAGTAGTAGTGAGTAGAGTGAAATGCTATAAGCTCTTTTGCCTGGCTATTAATTAAATGATTCATTCTATGTTAAGTATTACTGGAAGTAATTATTAAATTATGATTAATTAGATCAATAATAACATTCTCACTGGGAGTTTTTGATTTCCAGAATCAGAACTTGATGCAAATATAGTTTTGCAAAGAACCTACTTCTATTTAGAAACTGGGAAACCACTGATCAAATCCCAGAGAAATCAGAACATAAACCTTATGCTCCATAGTTATCAGTAAATCCAGGTTTGAAAAATGACACCCCACCACCAAATAGCCAATAATAGAAGTACTTTATAATTGCCAGCAATGAACCCTTTCGAACTTGGAGGTTCAATCTGCAGTGTTCCCTTTGAGATCCCAAACTCCTTGCAAATAAATGATTTTACTTTTCATGGAATGGAGGGGCTGGCCCAGTCTATAAGCAGTGAAAAATTCCCATGTGCCATCTGTGGAGCTGTTGAATTATACATATCAACAAAATTAATCTGTGACTGCTTGTATGAGTCACTCAGTGTGCCACCTCACACATTACATAAGTGTAAATGTAAACACTGGGCTATATAGAAGCTGAGCTTGTACCTAAAAGGTAAAAGGAAAGTTAACTCTACACTTAGGGTCTTATTCTTAGGTTCTCATTAATTATTTTCTTTTAATGGAAACACGTTCACATCTCTTGGCCATCCTTTTGTTTTGAGGAATTTCCCCTAAAATCTTAGTGTAATATCAGTAGTCTTTTCAAAGCATATGCCATGTTTGGGGTAACTTTTTGGGTTCTTTTCATCTTTCTTGTCTTACTATATAATTATACTTTGCCTTTCTTTCTTTGTTCTTACCAATCTTCTTTACATGCATCATTTCCATAATTTTCATAAATTCCGAAGTGCTCTTGGTTTTTATGCATTCTTTACATTCTTCTTCCTTGAATCTCATGGCATCTCTAAGGAGATCTCTTTGGATGACAAATGATGAAAAAGGGAGGTCCTTATTCCCATTGGCTCTGTTAAGTTGGCTTTCAGTATCCACTGTCTTAGTTTTTCTGGCAGCCATTCTGATAATACCTCTATGTGTTTAGAAAAGTGTTTCAGACAGTTCTCAAAACAGTGATAAGCTCTATAACCATGTCAGTATCCCAAAGTGTATAAGCACTGATTACATTTTTCATGAGCCTACATTTTTCTATAGACAAAGAAAAGTTTGCTGTCCAGTCTTTATTTAATCAAGCTCCAGAGCTAACTTATAGCGAGTTGCTTAGAAGTGGAAGACCATAGTCATTGCCTGACTCTGGGGTCCAAGTAGATCATGTGTGCATTTGACTGCAAGCAACTTGGGGTCTTAAACAACTCCAGATGTGGACATCCTGTATATATTTAAGACACTCTTCCCAAAATCTTAGCTAAAATTGCTTGTTGCCCATTAAATTTTATTCTTTTTGTCTGTCTTAGGTGAATTCCTCCACAAATGTGGTGTGAAATTAATGCCACCATTATTTTATTCATTTCAAACAATCTTTTTAGTCTCACCTGTTTTTGTGTGTGTGTGTGTGTGTGTGTGTGTGTGTGTCTTTCAGTTCTCTAAGAACACTAGTCCAAAGATTGGAGACAAAAGGAGAGTTAAGAGCCTGGCTTTCATATCCAAGCAAGGAGGAAATTGAGTCTGATCAGTTCCCACTGCCTCTGGCTGTCACAGGATGTCACTATTGATGACTGCTCTCAAGACCAGTGGTTTGTGTCATAGCTGTGATGGTTCTATGGTTTAGGTTGCTCTAGACCCTGCCTAGGTCAAAGGGCTCCTTAAAGGGAGTCCAGTACCACCCCATCAACACTAAACTTGCTTGGCTCTTTCCTATACAGCATATTAATAGGCCCTGGGTTTGCTGGGTTGGTCTGGTCTGATATTTGTCCACTCATAGACCCAAAACAACATCTCCCTTCTCTCCTTCAGGATCTACTCAGTTTGATTTTGTTCATATTGAGAAGACTTGTTCAGTTTCTCTTCTGAGGATGAATACTTTCAGTAACTTAAAAGTGTTTTACCTTCTGAAAAAGATTCAGAAGTGATTTCAGGGCTACTTGGGAGGCTGAGACAGGAGAATTGCTGCTACCTGGGAGGCGGAGGTTGCAGTGAGCCAAGATCTCACCATTGCACTCCAGCCTGGGCAAGAAGAGTGAAACTCTGTCTCAAAAAAAAAAAAAAAGATTGAAATTTTGTTTAGTGTCAGAATTAATGTTGGTGAATTCCTTCTTTGTTAATTGTTTTACATTTCCTTTTATATAAGCAGCAGTTGAATTAAATGGGTTGAATTGGGAATATGCCAATATTTTGTTGTCCTTAAATTTGGAGAATGTGATGACTCTAAAAAATATACATCCTGGCTTAGTCTAAGCATCAGTCATTGATTGCTGTGGCTACATTCAGTGTAAATCTTGTCTAACCTTCCAGCTCAAAACACAAAATGCTCTCAGTTAGATATGACAGAAGAACCTGTAAAAACAAAAGGCTTACATTGTAATTCTATATGATTTGGAGTAACTTGTGGCAGATACTCTGTTAACCTGGCATAATTAGATTCAACATTATTAAAATCTCCAGATTCATAATCATAGCTCTTGGGAACATTAATAAATGGTGGAGGGCATTTTGTTTGCATTCCATAAAGGATGATCTTTTTGTAAAGCTTGCTGTGCATGGGAGATTTTTAGGCTCTCTTCCAAGATGACTCAGCTCTTGTCTGGCTGTACTATGAATTGGATACTTGGAAAATAATATAAATAACAACTGCAATGGTAAATTACAAGTAGGGACCGCAAGCATGCTGGACATCTAGCATGCAGAAAAGCCTTGCCCATTAAGGCAGACACTTAGGTCAATTGCTGATGCTATGGAAGCGGATGTTATGGGAACATTGTAGTGTACATGTGTTTGAGCATATCTTGCTCAGGGGTGCTGGATGTGCATCGTGTTGTCTTGACCACAGGCACTGACCACGACCAGGTATCTGGAGAGGATGGAACAAGACTAGTGCAAATTTATAATCATTTCTGAAAAAAAAAATCTCAAAGCTCCTCAAATTCTATAATATACCATGTGGTTAAACAGCTAATTACATGCTGCCTATGCTTTCCTTAATTTGTTCCACATGTGATAGTCTTAGCTTCCCAAATAGACCATTAGAAGACATAGTCCCTGACAAAGCTGGGAAGTACGAGGAGCTGGTTTTGGAAGTCCTCCCACCTACCCTCTCCTGGTGTCCTCCACCACCCTCCCCATCGGCCCCCAGAAGTACTATTGTTGTGTCCCCTTTCCCCTAATAGAACACCATGCTCTAGGGCTACCCAGTGTGACCTTTCCAATTAGGCAAATCGGTTAAAATTACAGCTCAGTACTTACACTGTGACCTCTGGAAAGCTCCTTATCTCCTTGTTTCCTCCCTGTATGGAGCTAAAAATACTGGATAGTTGTGAGGATTAAACAAAGTAAGGTATTAAAATGACTTAAACAATGTGTAGCACATGTAAATAGTGTAATAAATGCTGCTCCTCTTTGCTTCTCTTCAGTAGAATTCTAACCATATTCTACCCTCACTGAGGCTGACTCTCATGAGTTACATCTGTAAATGAGGATTATGTATTTTAGAGTAGAAAAGGCTTTAGAAATGATCCAGGCTGGAAGTTTTTAAGGAGTGTTCTCCATGGCCTCTGGTTCCCCTGGGACATCCCGAGGAAGGCTGCAGTGTTGCCCAAGGAACGGAGCTGGTAGGGCTCTGGCTTTTGACTTCTTTTAACCAGAGAAGTACTGCTTTTATCAGTTGTAAATAGTGAGATTTTCATAAGATTTCATTTTGGGAATACAAAAGTGTTCCGTTCCTTGCCCCAAACCCTCAAAAAAAAAAAAAAAAAGAGTTTGAAATGCTGCTTTGGCCAATACTTCATTTCATGGATAAGGGAAGTGAAAAAAAACTCAAGTTACAGATTCAAGCCTTTGCCTTCTGCTTTCCACCCCACCAAGTCTTTGGACTCTCCCTTCTTGGAGCGCTTCCTTTAGACGTTTTAAATGCCATTTGACCAGACTCCACACTGAACTGTACTCTTGTGAGCTTTGTTCAGTAAAAATTTATTAAATTCAAATTCCCCCTAAAAGTTTCACAACTGTTTATGAGTGAAGCCCCTTCTACTACTGCCATCATCATTCTTACTAAGTTATTGATGATTGCCAAGACTCTAAGTTTCATTTAAAATATATTTGAAGATTTATTCACTTGTTGAAATCCAAATATATTTCAAAAAGTGAACAATCCAAATATATTTGGATTTCAAAAAGTGAACAAATCTTTAAATATATTTTAAGAGAATTTCTTAAGTACTACAAAAATGTGTTATAAATATTCAGACAATGAAGATGAGAATAGCGTAAAAAGCAAAAGTGTTTCTTCATCCATCAGCCTTCCCCTAAGTAAGATCAATTAACTTTTTAGCCCACTATGGAACCACTGTTAAAATTTTCAGATATTGAAGATATTACTCTGTGAATCTACCTACATTCACATATAGTTTTAATTCTCTCCATATAAATAAAACCAAACTCCTCATATTGTTTTGTGACTTGATTTTTTTACTTCTAAAAAGTCATAGAGATATTTCCAAGTAAGTCCATCTGTATCAATGTTACTCTTTAAAAATTCTTCACAGTATTTCCATTATATTTCTTGAGGTGAATGTCACTAAAAATGGGCAAATAGATGGTTTTGTTTTGTTTTGTTTTGTTTTGCCATTACAAATACCCTTGCAATAAGCATTCTTGTATATACCTTCATGTACATATTTGAAAGTCTATCTCTAGCCTGGGTGAGGTGGCTCACACCTATAATCCCAACAATTTGGAAGGCAGAGGCTGGTGGATACTTGAGGTCAGGAGTTTGAGACCAGCCTGGCCAACATGACGAAATCTCGTCTCTATTAAAAATACAAAAATTAGCCAGGTATGGTGTGTGTGCACATCTGTAGTTCCAACTATTTGGAAGGCTGAGGTGGGAGAATTGCTTGAAGCTGGGAGATTGTAGTGGCGGGAGATCACGCCACTGCACTCCAGCCTGAAAATAAATAATAAATAATAAAAATAATTAATAAATAGTGGAAGTATATCTTTAGAATAAATACCAGGAGAATTTCACAGTCAATTAAAAAACTTGATAGATGTAGACAAACTGCCCTCCAAATATCCGTATTCATTTATATTCCCATTAGTACTTTCAACCAATTCAAAATATTTTAACTTGTGTATTTTTCTCTTTTATTATATTTTAAATTTTATATCTTTAATTTTTCTAGTGAAAAAGATTAAAGTAATTTATTACTTTATTTTTTAAGTCTGTTAATTAACAGGGTAGAATGTCTTTGCATTTGTTATTTCATTTGTATTTTGTTCTGTAAATTATCTGTTTATAAACCTGCACATTTTTTTATTTGGTTGTCTTTTTCTTATTCATTTATAGCTTTTAAAATGTACTTTTGACATTTTTAATATACATAATATATTTTATTTTAATCTGTTGTTATACATATTACACATTTTTTCTTCATTTATTTTGTAACTGTTAAATTTGTTTATGGTCTATTTGATATATAAGATTTATATTTCCATACAGCAACATCTGTCAGTCTTTTGCCTTATGCCTTCTGCAAGCCCTGTCAAATTTTTCTTCCTCAAACAATTCTCTCCACCCTTCTTTCTGTAATTCTTGCCTAAGACACTATTTTCTCTTGCCAAGACCACTGCAATAGCCTCATAAATGATCTACCAGCTTCCACTCTTGCCTCTCCATGATTCATTGTCCATACCTTTCTTATTAAAAAATATTTATGGGATATCACTTTGTTTAAAATTATTTAATTGATTCACATTTCATTTAGGATAAAATCCAAACTTCTTGCTCCAGCTTACCTTCTTACTCTAACTTACTCTATTTTACAGATTCTAAATGAGACTTCATCTTAGATGGGTACTATGCTTCAGCTACATAAGTATTTATGTTTCTCAAATAAGCTAAATTTAATCTTAGCTATGGGCTTTGTACTAATTAATTTCCCTTAATAAAAAGTGTTCCTTCCAACTCTTTGAAGGACTTGCTCCTTCTTGCCATTCAAATATCAATTAAATTTAATGTTTTCAGAGAAAATTTTTAGTGAGAAATAGTTGAAGTCACTCTTGGTCATCAAATAAAACTTTAATTCTCACCACAACACACATTTCACTGTTTGATTCTCTTTTTTCCCAGTTAGTTGTTGGCTGAATGATCAGTCTACTTATTTTATATATATCTAGCCATCCACCTATCCATTCATCTATTTCTTTCTATCTACCTAATTATGTACCATCCATCCATCCATCCACCCATCCATCTGTCCATCCATCTGTCGATCCATCCATCCATCCATCCATCCATTTGTCCATCTATCCATCCATCCATCCATCCATCCATTTGTCCATCCATCCGTCCATTTGCCCATCCATCTGTCCATCTCTCCTCTCTTGGACCTTGTAACTAATATTTTTAAAATATATGTATTGCTTTTTAAGTAGGGTTTGGGAGGGAGTACAGATACATATATATGATTAATTGTAGGGTGACCATATAATTTATCATCCAAAACAGGACACTTTTGAGAGTAAGAAGAATTATTATTATACTGGGACAAGAAGTGAAACCTGGTCTCAGACATATGATTATCCAATCTAATACCAGCAGTTTCTTTATATAAGTTATAGAAGATTTATAAGATTTTAATATCTGGTATGTTTTATATTTCTTTATTCTTTATTTAATAGGGCTATTGATTATTCTATTATTTTTCCTGGTGCACTTTACATTAATATTATTAAATTCACATATCTCTACACTGGGATTTTTCTTTTTTTTTTCTTTTACTTTAAGTCATGGGGTACATGTGCAGATCTTGTATACCTATGTAGCAATGTTATATAGGTATACACATGCCATGGTAGTTTGCTGCCTCCATCCCCCGTCACCTACGTTAGATATTTCTCCTAATGTTATCCCTCCCCAATCTCTCCATCCCCTGCTATCCCTCCCCTAGTCCCCCACCCCGCAACAGACCCCAGTGTGTGATGTTTCCCTCCCTATGTCCATGTGTTCTCATTGTTCAACACCTACTTATGGGTGAGAACATGTGGTGTTTGGTTTTCTGTTCTTATGTCAGTTTGCTGAGAATGATGGTTCCCAGATTCATCCATGTCCCTGCAAAGGACATGAACTCATCCTTTTTTATGGCTGCATAGTATTCCATGGTGTATATGTGCCACATTTTCTTTATCCACTCTATCTTTGATGGGCATTTGGGTTTGTTCCAAGTCTTTGCTATTTTAAACAGTGCCACAATGAACATATGTGTGCATGCATCTTTATAATAGATCAATTTATAATCCTTTGGGTGTATACCCAGTAATGGGATTGCTGGGTCAAATGGTATTTCTATTTCTAGATCCTTGAGGAATCGTCACACTGTTTTCCACAGTGGTTGAACTAACTTATACTCCCACCAACAGTGTAAAAGCGTTCCTATTTCTCCACATCCTCTCTAGCGTCTGTTTTCTCCAGATTATTTAATGATTGCCATTTTAACTGGCATGAGATGGTATCTCAATGTGGTTTTGACTTGCATGTCTCTCATGACCGGTGATGTTGAGCATTTTTTCATATGTTTGTTGGCCGCATAAATGCATAAATGTCTTCTTTTGAAAAGTGTCTGTTCATATCTTTTGTCCACTTTTTGATGGGATTGTTTGTTTTTTTCTTGTAAATTTGTTTTATTTCTTTGTAGATTCTGGACATTAGCCCTTTGTCAGATGGGTAGATTGCAAAAATTTTTTCCCATTCTGTTGGTTGCTGGTTCACTCTAATGATTGTTTCTTTTGCTGTTCAGAAGCTCTTAAGTTTAATTAGATCCCATTTGTCAATTTTGGGTTTTGTTGCCATTGCTGTTGGTGTTTTAGTCATGAAGTCCTGGCCTATGCCTATGTCCTAAATGGTATTGTCTAGGTTTTCTTCTAGGGTTTTTATGGTGTTAGGTCTTATGTTTAAATCTTTAATCCATCTGGAGTTAATTTTTGTATAAGGTGTTAGGAAGGGGTCCAGTTTTAGCTTTCTGCATATGGCTAGCCAATTTTTCCAATGCCATTTATTAAACAGGGAATCCTTTCCCCATTGCTTGTTTTTGTCAGGTTTATCAAAGATCAGATGGTTGTAGATGTGTGGCATTACTTCTGAGGCCTCTGTTCTGTCCCATTGGTTTATATCTCTGTTTTGGTACCAGTTACTGAGTTACATTTGGAGCAGAAATAACACTGTTCAGGAATATGATGTATGACATTGGTTTGAAAGGACATTTTTAAGAAACATATATCCTCATTTCATTAAAAAAAACCTTTCAGAACATTCGATGTTTCCTTCACATGTGCTCATATAATTTTAAACCTTTTTTCTAAATCATTTTGTATTTTGTCATGCTGATGTAAATGGGATTTTTTTCCCCATCTTTTTTGCATTTTTTTTTCATGACAGGGTCTCACTTTGTCACCCAGCTTGGAGTGCAGTAGTGCAGTCACAGCTCACTGCACCCTTAACCTCCCTGGCTCATGTGATCCTCCCACCTCAGCCTCTCAAGTAGCTGGGACTACAGGCACACGCTACTATGCCTGGCTAATTTTTATATGTTCTGTAGAGATAGGGTTTCACCATATTGCTTAGGCACTGGTCTTGGACTCCTGGGCTCAAGCAATCTGCCTGCCTTGGCCTCCCAAAGTGCTGGGATTCTAGGCATGAGCCACTGTGCCTGGCACTCCACTTTATTTTTGTACCTTTTATTATTGATGTGTAGGAAAGCTCTATTTGTTTAGTTCTTTCATAGCCATTTGAAGCCCTAGTTCAGATTTGTTTTTTCTTTTATTTCCCTATTATTTGTACAGAAAATATATTTGTGCTTACAGTGAAAGATGATATTTTTCAAAGATGTGCACAGTAGCATCTCCCATCACAAATGCTCTTCTAAATGTGACCCTGCCACTCTTCCACCAAGAGTCATTTTCCATTGAATCTGGGCTTAGTGACTCACTTGATGCAGCAGCAGGGTTGCTGTGTGACATCTGAGGCTGTTCAGCTCCTGCCTAGTTCTCTAGAACACTCCCCCTCTGGGTGCTCCCTTTTGGAAGTGCTCCTCAGAATGCAGATGGCATGCTGTGAGAGGCCCAAGCCACGTGGAGAGGCCTCATGTAGGTGCTCTGGTTTATTTGCATCTGGTGTTCTAGTTGTCCTTGCTAGATGTGGCACCAGACATGTGAGTCTTCTTTAAGCCTCTAGATGATCCCAACCCCGGTCACCAGCTTTCTTCCTAGCTGAGGCCCCAGACCTTGAGGGGAAGCCATTTCCACTGTGTCTTGTCTAAATTCCTGATGCTCTGAATCTATGAGTAGCTTGGAGTACTTTACACAGCAATAAGTAAATGGAACACTCATAAATCAGTGCAAAGAATAAGGAGTCATAATACCTCTGCCATCTGTTACCCTTAAGAACTTCATCAAATCCAGTAAGCCTTCTTGGGCTCAAGTTTCCTTATCTGTAAAGGAGTACAGTGTTATTTGACCTTCCGAAACCACAGAGAATTGGTGAGAATCAAGGAGAAAATAATATGAAAGCACTTTGTGAAAATGGATGTGAAATAAATAAATAAGAAGAGCTGCGTAAACATAAAGACTCTCTTTTGAGTCAATTATATGCGTATTTTTCTAAATCAAATAGGCTTAATGATTCCCTAGGTAGACCTGGCCCCATGCTGCAGGAAAAGTGATCCTGGCCCCTCGGAACATAACCTGTATTTCCAAAACATGAAAAGAACTCTCTGCTCTTGATAAATGACTGAAATTCCTTCTGAGAAAGGCAAGATATGTGTGGTTCCATTCAGAATTGAAGAAATCCAGATACCTCAGACATGACCTTAAGTAAAACTAAAACTGCTAGAGAGTATCTCACCCTTGTTGAGGTTTTTCTTTACAATCTAAGGTCACCACATTAAAAATAATTGAAACCTCTTGTTGAGACAGCTGCTTACTGTGTTACTCCAAGGCAAAGCAAGGCATTGGCCAAAATGGCTTAAGTCTCCAATGTAAAATGCCAGAACCATTAGTGATCAAGCCAAGCTCACCAATTTCCATGCAACCCAAGTAAATCAGAGCTAGATAAGAAAGTGTTTGACCTCTGCAAGGGCACTGAGAGAGATCTCCCTCTCAGTATTTCCACTCTGTTTTCATGTGAGTCTAAGAAAGAAAAGTGTTGATGCAGAAAGTATAAAAATTTGAGCATCCTGATTTATGCCTAGCTGTTCTCAAACCCAATCCCTATGGCTCACTCTTTTTTTGACACTATTAATTCTCCTGTATCTAAAACAATTTGAGCATCCCTTTCAGTTGTCTGTCTGTTTTCTTTAAGAATTTTATAGCTGCAAGTAGCCAAATGAAAAGGATTTAGTGCCTAAAGACAGTATGATCTACTTACTGGAAAGAACTCAAATCTTATTATGCAAAGTTAACAGCATTAACTTCATCTATCTACTTTCAGAAACCCAGAAACGGAGTAAACAGGGATAATGATATTTATTTCCTCATGTTATTGTGAGGATTAAATGGTCTTTCATGTCTGGGGGAACAAAGTCATGTTAACATCTTTATCGCAATTTCCCTGGCTCAGATCCTCTTCAAACATTGCTGCCGAACATCCCAACACCTTCCTTCCTCTTTCCCCACTCCCTCTAGGTATTTCTAGAATGTCCCATGTGTTTTCACGCATGCCCACGTGAGGATCTCAGCCCTTATGAAATTTGGAGTAAAAGAGTTCCTTCAACCTTTGCCTTCAACCCTTTAGCCCATAGGCTTCAGGCTGGAGATTAGACGTAATTTTCTCTATAATCCTATTTTTTTCTCCCTCCCAATATACATTTCTGTTGAAATTTATAACTTAACTACCTCTTACTTGTATGCAAATAAACTCACTCAGGAATCACCATATCTTCCAGTTCCTAAGCTTACCTAAGACCCTGAATTCTGATTTGGACTGACTGGGGCACCTGGCACATAAGAATCTCTCCATCACAAGATCTAATTTTGCCTTCAAAGAGGATCAGTGGCATATCCAAAATCACAGTGTCAGGACTCCAACTCAGGCCTTGTGACACCATAGAACCTCTTCTGTATGCAACAGTTGGAGTTAGACCCTGGAGCTAGATTGCCATCTTCAAAGCTGGTATCAGTGCTTTCTCATCATTGATATTGGACCAAGTCTACGCAGGGACAGAAGACTCAAAGTCTATTTTGTGGCTTAGCCTGGTTGTTTCCCTCCATGATTCAGACCTATAAAGATCACTCTGCAAAATCTATGATGCCTTCCTACTCAGTAGGAAAAATCACATCTTTAATTTTCACCCTTGGCAAATATGTGAGTGTGCTTTTCTTGAGTAAATAATAGTTATTTGTGTTTAATTTCTATTGTGTAATCAAAATTTCCATGTATGGGCTGAGTCACAGCTTAAATTAAACCTGCCTCATAGGGATTTTGTATTCAACATTTTTTTATTTTAAACTTTTTTAAATATCCTGGAATAATTCTTGGAGAACATTTTCAGAGACAGCTAGGTAGTGCTGTCACACACATACGTACAGAAACATCCAGTGATTTTTAGTTTTTCTACCAAAGGACCAGCCTGCTTGGCATCCAGATTCACATACAAGTGACATGCAGTTAGTGTTCATGGAAGTCAGCTGAGATAGCCCAGCCAGCTTATTCCTGTGAACCACCCCACGCAATTCAGAAAACCAATAAGTTGAAAATCAATATAGCATTGATTTCCAGCCAAGAAACTTATAACTGTTTTTTGTGTAGTCTAAAGAGATCAGCTAAAATGATCCCTTCGAGCCCCTAATGAGGGAGGCTTGCAGGCCACAGCCAGACATTTTCTACCTCTGTGGAGGGGCTGGCCTGCAGACTCAGAAAACTATCTGAAGCTCTTGACTTTGTCCTGTTAATTCTTGAAGAGGTAGGGAAGTCATAATTACATTATTCTGTGTAAAAATAAAGGAGATTCAGTGAAGGGAAACATCATATAACTATAAATTTTAACCAAGATCGTCATTATTAGATATGTTTGCTAGAAAATGTCTCCAAAAGAATCCCTTTCTGTTCTTCCTCATTGTCTTTATTTAGATTTCACTTCACTTCTGTGTCTTTTTATACCTCTTGGGCAGGAATTTAAACCACATTGAAACTTGTATCAAAAACCATAACTACCAGACTGGCTTGCTAACCCTGAACCAAATAAATATTTATTTAAAGCATAGGCTAAATGAAAGAATTTGTTTTCCTTTCTTTCTTTTTAAAATTCTAATGAATAGGTTTGCAATGGAATGACCCTTTTTCCCCCTTAATTGAGAACACCACAAAGTATTCTCAGAAATGAAGTGAACAAAATTGATGATTTTTAAAATTCCAAAGTCTACAATCAAAGGGAGAGATTTGGGGTCACTACCTGGAAGATGTATTTAGTACCTGAGATGTTGGGCAGATGATGAAGCTTTTTGTAGCTATGTCTCATTTTTCACCCATCTTCCCCCTTAATTTCAGGAAGTTGATTACTGAAACTTGGGCCGACCCCTGTACTCTCCTGGTGCTGTCGGTATTGGCACCCATGACTTGTGAAGTCTAGAAAGTCCTTGGAATGGGTAGGAAACCATTAGCCAATCAAATCATTGTTCTGTGCACTCCTATTAGCTCCTGAAACTTACAAAGCAAATTAGCTACTGCTCCAGCTTTCCAAAAGAGAGAGAGAGGACAAAAAAAAGTCTGATTTTCGAAAGGTATTATAGATAAGCACTCCCTCTTAAGCTTAAGCTTGGGTTATTTAAAATAATTACTGTAACACCTGTACTTTGCTTTCTCTGAGGAGACCTTAATTTCTGTACCAGGCAAAAATAAACCCGAAGACTACTTTGCACACTGAAATTTTCAGGAAAATGAGACCCTCAATTCAGCTTGATATTTTCATTAGCACTTAAATGAATGATAGCCTAGCAGCTCACATTAGAGCCTTCTCCTCTCAACTAAATGTGACAGGTAATTTCTCCCTGCAATTTGGAGAACAATTGTTTCTTCTCACCCCGTCTCTATACACCAAAAGTCCTGCTGTTATCACCTATGTTGATTTTAGCTCAATTTGTACTAGAGATAAAGATTTTAATTTTAAAGGTAAAAAAAATTTTGAAGTTCAATCTTTAAAGTTAAAGATTAACTTAATCTTTAGCACAACCTCATGAGGGAGGTTCTGTTACTTCCACTTCACACAAGAAGAAAATAAGAGGCATAGTGTTTTACATTCCCTGACTCTGTAGCCTCTGTGATGGCCTGATTTGTTTTGTTTACTGCTGTTTTCTCAAAATCTGGCATGGTTGGCACATAATAGGCACGCAATAAATACTTGTAGACTGAAATATGCATGCAAGCATGAATGAATAAATGCACAAACAACCCCAAGGTCACATAGCCAACTGGGACCTAGGCAGCTATCTACCCCGGTCTGTGTTCTTGGTGACCTCTGCACACAGATGATTCAGGTGGTTTGCCTGCGCTGTGACCTCAGTCTACTCGGAAGAGGAAGACATGGCTACCTGCTCATTGTCATAACCTTTGTGAAATCACCAACTAAGGCAGGACCAGATTTAGGATCCCCTAGGGTTGTCATACCTACTTGTTTGGGTTCGATATGAACAATCTGGTGAAGGCAAAGAAGTAGGTTATATAATGGAATCTGATAGAACTCTTTTTTTTTTTTGAGACACAGTCTCTCTCTCCTGCTAGGCTGGAGTGTAGTGGCTCAATCTCTGCTCACTGCAACCTCCACCTCCTGGGTTCAGGCAATTCTCCTGCCTCAGCCTTCCAAGTAGCTGGGACTACGGCAACTACCACCACACCTGGCTAATTTTTGTATTTCTAGTAGAGACAAGGTTTCACCATGTTGACCAGGATGGTCTCCATCTCTTGACCTGGTGATCTTCTTGCCTCGGGCCTCCCAAAGTGCTGGGATTATAGGCATGGGCCACCGCACCCAGCCAAGAAATCTGGTAGAACTCTTAACTACCTAACACTTACCCTCTCTCTGCTCCAGTTCCATCATCTGGAAAACAGAAATAATTACATTCACGTCAGGAGGGGATTGTGAGGATTAAATTTTAAAATGTAGACAAAACACCTAGCATCAAAGTCTTGTATGTAGTGGGCATTCAGTAATAGTTTACCTTTTCCTCCATCCATGGCACCTGAAGTTCTGTCCCCATTTTTGGATCGGCAACACAATGCTGTGCTCTCTTCTTTTCAAGCACAGTGGAGAGGGGAAAAGCCTGAACAAGAAGATTCGCCCTAGGGCATAGAGGATGAAAATATATTCAATTTGTACTGACTGTTCTCCTGCAGGTAAAACATTCCCTTGCAGATATTTCAGTGTGTGTGCTAAATACTCTGAGATAATTCTGGCATTTGTGGATATGGAATAAATGCCAAATTGACTGAGGTGTTGTGGCTGCTGAAACAAAGCCTAAGTAAATAGTATGAAACACTGTAGGTAATGTGTAGCCATTGTGAGGTTAGGGAAAGCAGGCTTTTCAGAATCTTTATTAAGAGAAGGAGGGATTAGAATTAAGCAATACTAAGGACTCAGATTCTAAGAAAACTTGTTTTTAAAAACATGTACCTATAGGCCGGGCATGGTGGCTCAAGCCTGTAATCCCAGCACTTTGGGAGGCCGAGGTGGGTGAATCACGAGGTCAAGAAATCGAGACCATCCTGGTCAACATGGTGAAACCCCGTCTCTACTATAAATACAAAAAATTAGCTGGGCACGGTGGCGCGTGCCTGTAATCCCAGCTACTCAGGAGGCTGAGGCAGGAGAATTGCCTGAACCCAGGAAGCGGAGGTTGCTGTGAGCCGAGATCGCGCCATCGCACTCCAGCCTGGGTAACAAGAGCGAAACTCCGTCTCAAAAAAAAAAGAAAAGAAAAACATGTACCTATAAAGCTGAAAGTATCTTTTACAGAAAAAAAGGAGTGGCTTCCAAAATGGGATTGAAATGCCTTTCAGTGTTTTCCTTGAATGCAACATCAAATCTTTTTTGGGACTGAAGAGGAAGGGAGGCATTGGGGAAAGAAGCAAAGTGGGGATCAGTGAGGCAGGCCTTAGGAAGCTCACTGGAAGAGTGGAGGCAACTGTGTCGCTGCCTCTTTACCCCAGCTGAGACTTACAGTGGAAAGTATTTTTGAAAATAAGCTTTAATTTAAAAAAAGAAAGAAGGAAGGAAGGGAAGGAGTGAGGGAGGAAGGAGGGAAGGAAGAGATGAAGGAGGGAAACAAGGAAGGACAGGAGGAAGGAGGGAAGGAAGAAGGAGGGAAAGAAGGAAGGAGGGAAGGAAGAAAAGGAAAGAAGGAAGGAAAGAAGGAAGGAAGGAAAGAAGGAAGAAAGAAAGGAAGGAAGGAAGGAAAGAAGGAAGAAAGAAAGGAAGGAAGGAAGGAAGGGGAATGGGAGAGAAGGGAATGAAAGGAAGGAAATAAATGCCTGTTAAAGCACTTGCAGAGGAGTTCTGAGAGCCTGAGCTCAGAAGCTGCGACCACTGCTTATAGTGTTTTTCTGCTACCAGCATGATGAAGTACATTCAGAAGAAAATGTTACATCCCACACAAGACACTCAGCCAGAACTGAAGCAAAGTTCCCTAGATTGGGAAAGAAGCTCTCCCTCTTTTTCTTGTTTCCTTTCCTACTGTCACCCAAAAATTTAGCACCATTGCTTCACTTCTGTAAAATGTTTTGGAGATTTGAACAATGGAAAGAAGGCCTTTAATAAGATGTTTCCCTTAAAACAAGCGGGTAATAAGGCCAGATTTAGGAATGGGAGTTTAAAGATAAAGCAAATATGAAGTCCCATTTGTCTTCTCTCTTTCTGCCTCCTGCTTGGCCATAGTGAGTGGCCATATGAGGACGGATGTTGGCTGTGTTTGTATCTCATTTCCATGGCTAATTCACATGTCTTCCTTTTGCCTGTCATCTTCTTTTATTCTTGTCTTTATTTATCTTTCTTCCTATTCCTGCTACTTTAATTTCCATTTCATTGAATTCTATTCCCATCTTCTCTCCTTCCTTTTTTCTCTTACTAATATGTTCATATAAGAATTTCTGAGAATGACAGGTTTAGAGATACCCTTTCTTCATCCTGCCAATGTTAAATGCAAGAGATTTTTATTTTAGAGTTTATTTAAAAGAATATTTCTCTGAAAACTTTTCTTCAAAACTGGAATGCTCTTTGAGACAATTTGATACAGATTGGGGTGTAGCAAAATCAGAGCTGTGTTTCTGAGGCAGGAGAATAGGGCCTGGAGGCAGGGAACTTAAGGACTTCCTAGATCTAAATCAAGTGGAAACACATCAGCTATGATAGGAAAAATACTCTTCATTTACCTAAGGCATACACCAAATAAATGACTTTGCAACTTCACTTTAGCCTCTTCATTTACATAGGACATGTACCAAGTAACCAATGGAAGCCTCCAGAAGATATTTAAACCCCAGAAAATTCTGTAACTGGGCTCTTGAGCCCCTATGCTCAGGCCTGCTCCCACCCTGTGGAGTGTACTTTCATTTTTAATAAATCTCTGCTTTTGTTGCTTTATTCTTTCCTTGCTTTGTTGGTGTGTTTTTGTCCAATTCTTTGTTCAAAACGCCAAGAACCTGGACACCCTCCACCGGTAACACTTCCTAGCACTGAAGATCTTGGTAGATCCTGGACAAAGTAAAATATGTTTGCCTTTAGTTAGAATAACCTACCATAATAACTCAAGAGAATATTGTAGTATAATTTATAAGTGACCTATCATGTTTTCTGTGTGGACGATAGCAGCTAAATTATGAACACTGAACCTTCATAATATGATTATCAACCTTAATAAGAATTCTAAGTGTAACTTTGTACTTGTTGACCAACCTCTTCTGGTCCCCTCTCTCTCCTACCCTCCTCAGCCTCTGGTAGCCACTGTTCTACTTTCTCCTTCCATGAAATAAACTTGTTTAGATTCTACATATGAGTGAAATTATTTGATGTTCATTTTCCTGTACCTGGCTTATTTCACTTCACATACTGTCCTCCAGGTTCATCCTGAATGTACCATTCACCTATCAATGGGTATTTAGGTTACAGTTAGAAAAGAAGAGTTAGTTCTAGTGTTCTAGTACACAGGAGGGTGACTATAGCAAAGAACAATGTAGTATATGTTTCAAGATAGCTAGAAGAGATTTTTAATGTTATCTCCACTAAGAAATTATTAAAGTTTAGGGTAAGAGATATGATTCTTACCCTGATTTCATCATTAAACAACATATACATACATTGAAACAACACAGTGTATCCCATAAATATGTGTAATTATTATGTGTCAATTGAAAAATAAACATTAATTTCAACAGAAAAAGCTCTAAAGATCTTTCTGTTACTCCTATCTCAGTCCTGGGTGCCTAAAATCAACTTTGAATTATTCATTCATGGTTAATCCAACACTTCCTATTATCCAGCACTCACTTCCTTCTATAACATATTTAGGAAGTGACAATGGTGCAAAATTCGTAACATGGTCAATGTAATATAATTACAGGTCTAATATTAATTATTTTATAGCCAGAGTAACTATCTTTAGGAATCATACCTTTTTTTCTTATCTAATAACACTTTTGGCTTCTTTTTTCTACCCATCCTGACTTGTTCATTTATTTCATAAACATCAAATGTGACAATATCTAGGCATTTAATGTTTATGGAATAAATGAATGAATAAATGCCTACAACAGCTACGTGTTGGGCATTAGAAACACAGTAAGTGAACAGATTGACATGACTAGGTCATCCCAGAGCTTAACATTTATTTTTTCTTTGAGTGCCTTGAATTTCAGCAGCCTTCAACAACTACAATGAAAAAAAAAGAAAAGCTAATTTATTGACTTGAATATTGATACTTTCAAACACAGCAGTGCTAGACTCCCCAATTTAAAAAAAAATCCTTTTTGAAGGCTGAAACAGTTCAGTTTAGTTCTTAAGAGTATACCTTGAATTCATTAATTTACCAAGCATTATAAAGTACCTATAGAGTGTGAATCATTGAATGTAAGATATTCTACAAATAAAACCCAGATGCAATCTTTGAAGACTTTATGGAGACACACATATTTTCACTTTTTTCTACTTTTGAGTTTTTTTTAAAAAATAGAGGTGTAATTTACATATAACAAATTGGTTGATGTTAAATTTTCAGTTTAGTGAATTTTGGCAAATACATGCAGTTATGACATCTACAGTTCTGTTAAGATATATAATGCTTCCATTATCCCAGAAAAATTTCCTTCCCTCCTCCAGTCAATTCCTTCCTTTCCCCAATACCAGAGAACCATCACTTTTCTAATTTTTCTCACTGTGGATTGGGTTTGCTTGTTCTTGGTCTTCATATAAATGGAATCAGATAGTATGTACTTTCTGGGTTTTCTTCCTCTAAATATTATTTTTGAGATTCATCCATAATATTGAGTGTATCAATAGTTTGTTTCTTTTTAATTCTGAGTAGGATCCATTGTATAGGTGATCATAATTTGTTTATCCATTCAGTTATTGATGGACATTTGGGCTGTTTCCAGTCCTTAGCTACTATAATAAAATTTTCTTATACAAATCTTTTTGTGGACATTTTATTTTCCCAATTCTCTTGGGTGAGGACCTTGAATGGGATTTCTCGGTCATGGGATAGGTTTCTGTTTAAGTTTATAAGAAGCTGCCAAAAAGTTTTTCAAAATAGTATTTATATTCCTATTAGCAACATTTGAGAATTCTAGTTGCTCTACATCCTCACCAATATTTTGTATGCCTGTCTTTTTATATTAAATTTTATTTTTAATTGACAAGTATTTATTATATGTATTTATGGGGTAAAACCTGATATTTTGATATGCAGCATGTTTATCTTGTGGAATAATTAAATCAAGCTGATTAACAAATCTATCACCTCACATACTTAGCATTTTATGGTAAAAACATTAAAACTCTACTCCTTTAGCAATTTTGAAATATAAAACACATTATTATAATAAACATTATGTGAAATAAATGACTAAAGCTTATTCCTCTAGTCTAACGGAAACATTATACCCTTTGATCAACACCCCCCATTTCCCTGCCCACCAACCTCCCCAGCCCCAGCATTCTACTCTCAGCTTCTGTGAGTTCAACTTTTTAAGATTCCACATATGAGTGAGATCATGTGGTATTTGTCATTCTGTGCCTGACTTATTTCACTTAACACAATGTCCTCCAGGTTCATCCATCTTGTCCCAAATGACAGAATTTCCTTCTTTTTTCAGGTTGCATAGTATTCCATTGTGCATATATACCACCTTTTAAAAAGGCATTTATCCGATGAAGAGACCTATGTTGCTTCCATATTTTAGGTATTTCAAAAAATACTCCAATGAATATGGGAGTGCAGATATCTCTTTAACACACTGATTTCAATTCCTTTGGATATATGCCCAAAAGCAGAATTGCTGAATCATATGGTAATTCTATTTTATGTTTTCTGAGGAACCTCCATACTGTTTTCCAAAATGGCTGTATTAATTTACATTCCTACCACCAGTTATGCCAGTCTTTTTTATTCTATTTGTTTTGAGTGGGTGTGACATGGTGTCCTATTGTAGTTTGTACTTTATTTAATGATTTAGAGCACCTTTGCGTTTTCTTTTTTGCTACTTGCATATCTTCTTTTGTGTAGTATCTGGCCAGCCTTTTATCTTTTACAAATGGATATATGGGCTGGGCCTGGTGGTTCATGCCTGTAACCCCAACACTTTGGAAGGCCCAAGTGGGAGGATTGCTTAGAGCCAGGAATTTGAGACAAGCTTGAGCAATCAAGAGTCTGTATCTACCAGAATAAATAAATGAATAGGTAACCGGTCATGCACCTATACTTGGGAGGCTAAGGTGGGAGGATTGCTTGAACCCAGAAATTTGAGGCTGCAGTGAGCTGTGATGGCACTGCATTCCAGCATAGGCAACAGAGAGAGCCTGTCTTCTTAAAAAAAAAACAAAAACAAAAATAACTCCAATGGATTTATCTATGTTTTTATTGACTTTATTAATACTTTATATATTATAGATACAATCCCTAAATTAGAAATATTTATGAAAGTAGTTTCTCCCAGTCTGTGTCTATGGCTTTTTCTCATGTGTTCTCCCAAATCTGTTGCCCTATCCTACCTATTTCCATGATTTACTCCCAATTAGCTTAGACTTTTGAAATAGAAAAGCCAAAAATTCAGTATTTCTTTTTTTAAATTGTTGTAGCCTCTCTTCCTCCCTTCCCTGAGGAAATAAATATGGGATGACTTTGATAATTGAATAGAGGAAAACCCAGGGGGTATAAAGAAATCAGAGGATAAAACTAAAAATGTTTTCCTGTTATACGGGGTTTAAAAAATTTTTTTAAATGAGGATGGAATTAATCCTACACAGCTGTAGGTGAAAAACCAGGAGAGAGTAAATGAAAACCAGAGAGAGAGAGAGAGAGACAAAAGAGGCAGGCATAAGCGGGGGGAAATGGAGCCAGCTGATGGAGAGGTGGCAGGAGATAAACCACAGAGACAGGAGGAAAGATTCACTTAGGAAAGATGTCTGGTATTTTACTGAGAGAGGTAGAAAAGGAAGAGATAAAATACAGAAATATGCTGAAAGAGAAAAGGAAACTTATGGGATGTCAATTACATGGCTTCGATCTGAGTAAAGTATAGGAGAAGTCACTGCAAAGACCAAGAGAAGCATTGATTGAGCTGGGAGTCTGAGGATCCTGGATGGCTGTGGGAAGTCTGCAGGAGATGAGGGAGGGTAAGGGCAGTGATTTCTAAGATGACCCTTTGGTTCACTAGCCAGACATCTGCAATGGCTCCCTATTAGAGAAGGAGGGAGAAGGGGTTAGTGCAGAGTTCGGTATTGAAAAGGTGGACAAAATAATAGGACAAGTGGTGAAATCTCAGATGTCAGAAGGACCACCACAGAAACGGCAGACATAAGTATATTTTGAGGAGGAAGGAATTCAGGGTCAGAGGAGGGCGGATGGAATGGAAGAATACGGAGCTCCTGCAAACAGATGTGTTAAATGGTTGTGGAATTGTCTGATTATGGGCAACAATATGACTGAAGCACCATTGCCTTTTCTATAGGAATCTTTATGTAGGTATGGCTGACCTAGCCCTAGTCTAAGGTTGTGGACATCTTAACTATCAGCAGAAGGATTAGAAATCCATTGTTGGAACCGTGCCAGAGAAGTTGTTCTGGAGTCCTAAGAGCTCCAAGTTTCTCTATATTCTTTCATACTTAGGTCCAGCAATTTTACAAAATTCAATCAACTGTGCTTTCTTGAAAGTGATTCCTTCCTACTGATAAGCTAGTTCCTCTCCTTTTGAAAAATACTTTCTCAATGGTAACTGTTTTACAGTTGGCACGGCTGAGCTTGCATATTACATTTACTTTCTCCTAGAAGCACAGTTCTATATATCCTGTAGAAGATAAGACACCAAAAAATAGAGGAAGAAAGGGAGAGAGAAACTAAGACATCTGGCATCCCAAAAGGGCTCTGGAGGAACAACATATCCCGTATGAGCTACCAACCAGAGTACTGAGAAGTCTCATTTCTAAACTTTGGTCTCTTTCATATTCCTCATGTCTTCATGTCTTAAACTAAAATTTGCCAGTAGTCACTGAGCAAATTTCATCATTTGAAATTTGATGCAGATTCTAATTTTCCCTCAAGTTTGCTATAAATACACCCAATTATTCTGCCAAAACACAGTCTCTTGTGGAGATAAATTTAAGAAGAAAGAGAAGGAGGAAATTGAACTGACTCTGGCTTTGGCTTGATTAGCAGGAGATCTTTGATGCTAATCATTCTTTAATACTAGTTAACTGTGTCAATTCACTACAAAAAGTTAATAGTTTGACATAATAGCTATAACCCAATTGATTACTTGGCTAAATATTTCCACACCTCAGTCAATGGCTATTGCCACATTTTCCATCCTATTTTCTGTTTGGCCTAGGACAAGTGGCTTGTTATTTGTATCCAATTTTAGACTTTTAGAATCCTTCTAGAGTCCATTATTATCACCTATTATTATCTATCTATTTTCTATTATTGTCATCTAGAGTCTATTATTATCCCTCCAGTTTCAATTATTCTTCCTTTAAATTGTTTCAGACCAATAGGCAAGTCTTCTAATCTCTGGGGAAGGGCATGCTTTTGTGACCTAATTCAGGACTCAGTAAATTGTACTGTTCAATTCAATAACGTTGTAGGGAAATGCGTGGTATAAAAAGCACTGCCCTCAAGGCTGTAAGCATCTAGTTGGGACAGGACATGTGTGAAAAACAGCCAACACAGTAGGTTATTAAGTGTCTAATAGAAGTACTTTACAATATGTGCTGTAAGAATTCAGGAGCAAGAGAAATCAGTGTAGGCTGGAACGCTAAGGAAAAATTTTGTGAGGGAATAGAGACTGGAGGACAAATATGATACCAAGAGGAAGATAAAAGTGGGGAGGGCAGGCCAGGTTCAAGGCATGGTACAAGTGAGGCACTGAGGCTGAAAGGCTCATGGGTACTTGGGAAATGATGGTTAGAAGAGAATGGTTAGAGAGCAAGCTTTCGGTTCAGAAATGGGAGCTAAGTTTGGAAATCTAGGGTGGAATAAACAGTGGCAAATCTTGAATATAACTGGTCCCAGGAACTTGGAATTTGTTGTGTGGGATGTAGGAGGCTATGTTTAAGCAGGAGAGAAACATGATAAATTTAAACCTACTTTCTATTTGGTTCTCTATAGAAAAAGGATTGCTGTTAGCTTCTGTCTTCCATATATTAAAATTTTAATTTACTAGATGCTAATTATTAAATTATGTTCTTCTCTTCGTGGAACTAGATGCATCTGTGAATCCATCTCCCATTCTTTTAAAGGTACATTCACCTGCACTTTTCCATATATTGTAACCACAATTCATTTCCTTGAAAAAACAGTATAGCCTTTGTTTTTTTTGTTGAAGTTCAGGTAAGAACATCTGATTCAACTGTCAGTGATTAAGCTGGCTCAACAAAGTCAGTGTCGGTGAAGCATGAACCATGGACTCCTAATGTTCCACATTTAGTTTTCCTTTATTATTTTCCTATAGAAAACATGTTTAGATTTAACAAACTTTATCAGAACAGGACAAGTCAGTTTTCTTTTGATGCTATAAAATGTCTTTCAGAGAGATGATACTAGTAAAACTCAGATGGCCCTATTGAGAACTGCTTGTGTCTCAGAAGTAGTTGAAAACTTTCTGACAGTGATTATTGATAGGAAGAAGCAGGGCAGTGAAAACAACCACGTACACTCTTTGGGACCTGCTATTTTTCTGAATGACTTCACACTAGGAGTCTTAGAGATAAGCAACCACTTGGTCTCAGCTAGAGAAAGATTTCCTTTTATTTTGACCAGCCCTATACAAACCAGGTCACTGCATGTTGTATTCATGGCTTCACAAAGCCCTGCTTTCATTCTGATTGGAGGCTGCTGTCTATTCAGGACCCTTGTTGTTGATGGCCACCAAATAAAAGGAAAGGGATCTGATGTTGGCCAGGCCAGGATGGGCAGAACTGTGAAGTGGAAGCTTCTTAGTCCCAAAATGGGGCATTCATATGGCCCAGGCAGTGCCCCCTGCTTCCTTGTTTCCTAGTTTCCCCTTTAGATCCCTGAAAAATGTTAATCCTGCTGTGCTAGTCAGGGTGTGACCCACTTGTGTAATCTTGTGGGATTGAATCTCTGGGATTTAAAATACTATGCTATGTAACAGAGGCAGTATATTTGAATAGTTGGCCTTTTGTTGCAGGAAAAATTGTATTATGCTAGAAGCCACCTTTTTGCATATATCTTTTATTTGCCTCTAGAATTTTAGAGTCGACTGGGATTTTACAGATTATTTAATTCAGTCATCCCATTTTACAAATGAGGAAATTAAGGTTCAGTGATAGCAACCAATATGGTGACCAGCCAATTATGCTAGTTTGCCCTGGGCTAAGTAAGAGGTTTCCTGGGATGCAGAACTTTTCGATGCTACAACTAAGAAAGTCCCAGGCAACTGGAAATAAGTTTGTCATCCCAGCAACCAATTACCTAACTCAAAGTTTCATAGTCGTTACTGACACATTATAGACTAAAACACATGCTGACTTCCAGGACAAAGCCTTACAGCATAATACAATCAAATATTTTCTCATTCATGAGCCACATATTAAGACTCCAGAATACTATAATGGTCAGGTCAACTTTATGTTCTAGATATTTATGAAAGTTTTCACTGACTTCTGATTTAGGCCATCTTATTCCTAAGAACTCAGTATTAGTACATACATTTTTAACCTAATTTAAATTTAATAAGGATAACCTAATTTAAATTTAATAAGGATATTTCTGTCTTTATTGAATGGAGAAAAAAAATCAATGCAGTGTATTAAGGAAAGCCAAAGAGAGCATTTATTTTGGATATTATTTAGGACCATAGTTACTATATCTCAAACATGCGAGGCTTTGGTTAAAGGCAACAGACAATGGATTTCTGTATTAATAAAAATTGGGACAATAAACCTAAACACTGTTATTAACAATTCTTTCAGCTCAAAATTCTGTTGTAACTATAAAGCAATGAAGTCAATTGATACACGTAGCTTTCAAATTGCCTCATCACTTTACAGATAAAACCTGGGCAAAATTTTGTGACTCCTTGTAAAAAGGGTGAAATGCTTAAAAACCCAGGTTGATAAAATTTGCTGAACTTATCCTAAGACAAACCTTCTTTTATCTACTTCTTAAATATTGGTGATTCATTGGTGATTCTTAAATATTGGTGATTCCTCTTGATCATGGTTTTATTCATATGCTATATCCTGTTTGGGGGCAAAATTGACCATGAGTTCAACTTTGTTTATGACAGGGTCAGCCAGTGTGCTGCCTGCCTGCCACTGCACCTCTGGCCTAGGCCCATGGCATGTATTGCTGATTTGTCCTGGCACCTATTCCTGCCCATCCTTGACTTGGTCTCACAGTCCTTCTGAACATGCACCTTCAATATGACACTACAAACTGATCCATATTAGCACAAAAGGTGAAATCTATTCTTGGACCTGCAATTAATTAATCATAGACCCAGATTAAACCCAAATTTAGGTATCTAATCCTGGCCTCCTCCAAGTTGCCTATCTGAATGTCTGAACTCCATGTGCCATCTCTATCTGGATGACTTAGGGGTACCTCCATTTCAACATTTTCAAAAGTAAACTCATCTTTACCCTCCAAATCTACTTCTCTTCTGTTTTTGTTACCCCTGCCATCCAATCAGTCACCAAAGCCTATACTTTATTCATTATAAACATCTCTTGAATCCTTCTCATGTCTTCTATCCCTGCTGCCACTCTTTTATTTGGACTCTTGCAAAGCCTGCTTGCTGGTATCTCCAACTTCATTCTCCTCTCTTCCTCATATCCACAAGAGAAATTACTCCCAAAACCACAGATCTGACCATGGCCATTCCTTTCCTTACAAATCCCTAGAATGGCTCCCCCTAGCCTTCAGAATAAATACAATTCAGGTCTCATAGTTCAGCTTATAAGATCCTGATTGTTTCTGTGTTCCTATCTGTACAGAAGTGTTGACTTCGTCCTTGTTTTTATATTTGCTGAAGATTTGACTAATTTATCTGTCTTTTAAAAAGACAATATTGGTTTATTTCATTAGTCAAAGCTTTATTAATCTTTTAGTTTTCTATTTTATAATTATCTACTTTTATTCTTAATTTCTTTGTATTTATTTTCCTTTATTAATCTTCTTAGTTGAAATGTAACTGCCTCAGGGGTTTTTCCTGCCTGCTGCACAAAGAAAGGCTATGGCATTGTAGTAGAGAAAGAGTTTAATAGACATGAGGCCAGCCACACCACATGAGAGATGGAGTTAGTACTCAAATCATTCTCCTCCAAAGCCTTTAGGCTAAAGGTATTTCACAGGCATTTTGAGGGAAGGGATGAGGGTGGCTAGGCTTGCTGCTGATTGGTTGAGGCAGAGATGAATTCATAGGGGGTCAAAGCTGTCCTGCTTACTGAATCGCTTCTGGGTAGGGCCACAGGGGCGGGCTTGGGGGATCCCAAGTGGAGTCATGGGTGTCAGACATGCAAAGAAACTTGAAAAGATATCTCAAAAGGTCAATCTACAATAGTGGTGTTATTTGTAGGAGTAACTGGGGAAGTTGCATATCTTATAACCTCTGGAATAATGGCTGACAATCATTCATGTCTGGACCTTAGCAGGATTCAGGCTCTTCTCCTCCCTCAAGCCTGATGGCTTTCCATGAGGTTTACAAAAGCAGTTAGCTCAGATCTCTTCCACTGTCATAATTTTCTCACTGATAATGGTTTTTGCAAAGGTGGTTTCACAAATACTTGTTTATTTTTCAGTGTTGATGTTCTCCTACAAATGTTTTTAGGAATGGATTTTCTTCTGTGTGTTGCTGACAGGAACAGGAAACAAAAATACTGAGGAGAAGAGAGCGGTTCCCCAGCAAAGGCCCCACCCTCCAGCCTGGATACCCACGGCCCTAAATGAGAACAGGCATTTATATTTGGGGGCTCAAAAACTTGCCTTTTGACTCACCACCCTCCCTATCCTGCCCCCATATAAACCCCAAACCTAAGCTCCAGAGCGTACCAGCAGCTGAGGAGACAAGGAGGCAAGCCGACTGACAGCAAAACAACGCGGCAGAGAAAGAGAAGAGGAGGAACGTCAGGACACCGAGATATGTTTGGCTACGGTCAGTGAGAGAGGAGTCCAGCCTCTGTGCGGCCCGACTCCAGGGGAAGATGGCCTTCACACTTCATCCATCCCCCACCCTTCTGGCTCCCCATCCATCCCACTGAAAGCCACTTCCACCACTCAATAAAACATCGCATACGTCCTTCAAGTCAGTGTGTGATCCGATTTTTCTGGGATGCTGGAGAAGAGCTTGTGATACAGAAAGCTGTCCCCTGGTCCTTTGCCTTTGTGAGAAGGCAGAAGGTCCATTGAGCTCTCAAGCCATCTGTGGTGGCCAAGCTGAAATAGCTTTGTGACACTGGGGTTGCAGGCACCCACCTCTAGGCACTACTGCAGGGCCAGAGCCCAAAGCACTCGCCCCAGCCTCTGCACCTGCCCATCTGCATGCCCCGCCTCTCGCAAGGGGTTTGAGCAGAGGGGCTACTGGACAGGTGAGCCCCTCTGTCACATGCTCTGCAAGGGGAATCAGGGAACTCTCCCATTTCATTGCTTTGACCACATCCTATAAATCTTCTTCTCCTTGTCTTTCAGCTCCAATTTTGTTTATACATTCAATTTTTACTTTTGATTTTACTCACGATTTATTGTAGAAAGAGGTTTAACAATTTTCAAGCAAATGGAATAATTTTTGCTCCTCTTCTGTTGTTAATTTATTATTCACCGGAATTAGAAAATTGTTGCTGAAATAAATTCTGTGTTTTGAAATTTACCAAGAGTGTGTTTGTATGTATGTGTTTGTGCATGTATAAGTACGTGGCCAATTTTTGTAAATTTTCATGGATCTTAAGGAGAACAAAATGTATTTGTTATAATATATAATGCATTTTATGAAATGTATTTATTATAATATATATAATCTTTTAGAAAGGTTTTCTTTTTTTTAATGGTACCTCTTCTGAGTAAGGACATGCTCCCCAAATATTTAACTTGTTCTTATCTTTTAGTGAGAGTTCGGCTAGACAGAATTCTATATTCAAAACAGCCTTTCCCCAGTATTATAACAATATTGCTCCTTTATTTTTTAGCAACTGTATTTGCAGATAAGAAGTTCAATGTTAATCTGATTCTGTTTCCTATTGGTATGCTCTTTATTTCTCTGAAGTGTTTTAGGATAGTCTCTTTATTGTTTGTTTCCAAAATTTCATCAGGATATGCCCAGTGGGTTTTGTTTTTGTTTTTAATTTGAGGCTTTTCATTGGAAGATCTGATAAGGACATTTTACTTTATTTTTTTTTTTTATTTCTTCCCCTTCATCCCCTCTCTTCTGCTTTTTAGAATGCCTACTAAATGAATGAATATTCTTCTGGGCCCCTTCCTCATGTTCTTGAGGCTTTCCCTGTACTTTTTTACCTCTTTGTTCTTCTGGACTGCATAGTAGGAGAATCACGGGGCTCTGTCTTCTGCCTATTGACTATTCAGCTGTGTGCATTTTGCTATTTGAGCTGCCCATAGATGGTGGTCACATTTTTTACTTTGGAGATCTCCCTTGTTGCTTTTTCATTACAATATACTGTTTTCTTTTGAACACAGTATCTCTTCAAACCAATCTGAGGAAATTAATTATTCTTATTTTGAAGTTTTAATTTCTTGTGTTTATACTCCTTTGTAGTTTTCTTTCATTTGCTTGGATTTTGTCATTTCCCCGGGGGTTAATTTTTCTACTTGTTGAGTTTAGAACTTTGTGTTTGTTATTTTGATATCTTTGTGGTTGATTTTCCTCAAATATTTAGATACTCCCAGTTGTCTGTTCTTAGCTATAGATGTGAATCCTAACCGAATGAAAATCACTGCTCATTGGCTGGGTGTGGTGGCTCATGCCTATAATCCCAGCACTTTAGGAGGCCAAGGTGGGTGGATCACCTGAGGTCAGGAATTCAAGACCAGCATGGCCAACATGGGGAAACTCTGTCTCTACTAAAAATACAAAAAATTAGCCAAGCGTGGTGGTGTGCACCTGTAATCCCAGCCACTTGGGAGGCTGAGGCAGGAGAATCACTTGAGCCTGAAAGGTGGAGACTGCAGTGAGCCAAGATTCCATCATTGCACTTCAGCCTGGGAGACAGAGCAAAGCTCTATCAAAAAAAAGAGAGAGAGAGAGGAAGGGAGGCAGGGAGGGAGGGAAAGAAAGAAAAAGAAGGAAAGAAAGAAAGAGAGAGAAAGAAAGGAAGGAAGGAAAGAAAGAAAGAAAAGGAAAGAAAGAAAAAGAAAAGAAAGAAAGAAAGAAAAAGAAAAAATCACTGCTCATAAAACAGGTTCTGATTACAGGAGCCCTGAGAGATTATGTAGGGGAAGTATGAGTGAGATCATAAATGCCGAGTCCCAGTCCCTCACAGTAACCATAGTTTGTAGTACTGCTCTGCTTCTCCAGCCTCAGCTACTGTGGAATTTTCTATGCCCCAACTTTCACTTTAGAGAGGTGTCCTCATAAGTCGAATCTGGAGTCTGTAGCTCTAAGAAGTAACCACTCCCCTCATGACATCAGGGACATGGGTGGACACTGATGTAAATGTTTGATATCCTTTAACTAGTCACCTTACTAATGGTCTGCATCCTGCTCTTTCCCCTAGTTCCCACTGGTTCTACTCTTTGGATTATTTGGGGGCACAGTTGGGAAAACACATGCTGTTTGACATTCTCTTTCTTCTGTATGAGACTGAAGCTTTCTCAACTCTCTTAGTTTCTACTTTCAATCTAGTCTGAATTACTCTATATCCTCTAGAAATCTGATTGGTGGCATCACTTACAAATTTTCCACTCTATTACGGATTCCCTTTCTATGTGTATGTATATGTGGCTTTCTGTCATCTTAATGGGATTTCTTCCCCTAGAGTAAACGTTTGTATTCAGTTAGCCAATGTGAACCGGAAAGCCAACTCCTTGTTTAGGACTTCAGTATATAACCAGGACATTTCCTTTTTATTGTTCCCCCTGTTGAAGGATTTAGAACAGATGTCTCAAATCAGGTCAGAATTATTCTGAGCTATGCCCCAATGTGCTGTTTTCTGCTTCATGATTAGAGTCTCTTGCTGGGGCACATGTCAGATGTCTTCTACTTCAGGGTAAGAACTCAGGGACCAGATTTATCTCAAAGGCTCAAACTTTGAGCATGTTTCTCAAGATCCACTTTACATTTATCTCAAGCACCTGCATACAACAAGAACTCCTGGTTATCTTTTCATCCCAGAGTCTCCAAGGAGGTTATACAGATTAGGATCCCTCAAATTCACTCACGTTTTTGTAACATTTCTCACCTCACCTCGACTTTTACACTGGTATTTTATTTGAGCCTTTTGACAGTTTTCTGTAGTAGTAGAATATTATCGTCATTTAGCACATGAGAAAATTGATTCAGACAGGTTATTTGCCAAAATATACAAATAAAAAATGAGCAAGCCAATTCATAAGCCCGAAATTCTTTTTCTGAGTACAGTGTTTTGCTTCTATGGCTCCTGTGGACTGCGATATAGAAAGAAAGCAGAGGTGAGATCAGTGTCCGTAGACCAAGATTGATTTTAAATCTAGATATGTATCCTTGAGGCTAGACAGTAATAGAACTAGACATTAGGAGTTTGATTCAATATTTACTGATAAAAATATGTCTGCTGATGACAGATTTTTATCTTATTTTAAAAAGTCAAAGAACTAGCTACTCCTTAAAGAAGCTCCCCTGACAAAAACAGGAATTGTAGGAATTATTGTTTTAAGATGCTTGGTGACCTGTATTAACTCCATATTTCTGTCTAGGTTCACTTTATTGGGTGTATGAGTTATCTATTGCTGTTTAACAAGCCCCCTCCATGCCCCAAGCTTAGTAGCTTAACACAGCTGCCATTTATTATTGCTCCCAAATTTACCAGTCAGCCGGCTAGTTCTGCTGCTCCAGCCAGTCTTGGCGAATCTCTGCTGGGCTCACTCTTGTGTCTGTGATCAGCTTGAGGACTGACTAGGGGCTAGCTGTTCTATTCATGTGTCTGGTTGTTGACTGTCTGGCTACTGGCCAAGGCGATGTCTGTTACCCAGCAGGCCAACCCAGCTTTATTCATGTGATGGCATCCAAGCTCCAAGAGAGCAAGTGGATGCTCACCTTTTGAGCTCTAAGATTAGAAGTGATACAATGTCACTTCTGCATTTTGTTGGTCAAAATAGTTCATAAAGCCAGTCCAGGTACAGTAGAGAGGGAAGTTGCAAAGTCATATTGAAAGGTCCATGAGTATAGAAAGAAGATTGCCGTCATTTTTGCAAATAAACTACCATACCTGGCCTTTGTAGGCATGCCTCAGTTGCTATGAGTGTTGTCTGCCAAAAGGTCACAGATGCCTCTGGCGATGAACTGACTTGTGTCACCTCAAAGTTCATCTGTTGAATCCCTAATCCCCAAAGTTACTGTATCTGGATACAGAGTTTTTAGGAGGTAATAAAGGTTAAATGAGGTCATAAAGGTGGAGTCCTAATTCAATAAGGCTGTGACTTTATACAGAGAAAGAGAATTTTTTTTCGTTCTCTCTCTGCCATGTGACAACATGGCTAGAAGGCAGCAACCTACAAGCTAGGAAATGCACCCTCATCAGAAACCACCTGTTCTAGACCTTGATCTGGGACTTCCTCCTTCACAACTGAGAAAATAGAGCTGCCCGGCCTGGGGTATTTTGTTATGGCAGCCCAAGCTAACCAACACACCTCTCCACTTCTGGAGAATTACCCTCTGTGGAAGGGGACTGCCTTGCCCTAGAGATTATGCCTTCATCTTTCAGGTGGGATGAAGGAGGTACAGCCCACACAGCAAATGGCTCATGGATGTGGGAGTATAAAAGGCTGGTCCTCAATCGGCAACAACTCTGTATGATTTAAGCCCCAGAGCCTTCCTATGGATCAAGGCAAGGCTGGCTTTCATTGGAGACCACGTCCTTGTTCTTTTATCCCTCTCTAGTCTTAATTTTCCTCTCCCCTTTATAGGTTTTTCCTGAAGAGGACTCCCTCAGTAATTCATAAGCACCCAATTCCCCGACTCAGGACCTATTTCTAGGGATCCCTACCTAGGCAGATGTTTTATGATCATAGGATATTAAAAGACAGCACTTGTCATTAGTACATAGTTATAAGCAGAGTTGCAAATTTTTAGCTTAGTTGCAGTCTCTGTGAGATTTCAAAATGCTATTCTACACTTTGATAAAAACAACAATAGTTACTAACATTTGCTGAGTGCTTACTAGGCTCTCTGCTGAGTATACAACATATATGATTTCATTTAATCTTCACCATGACTACATGCGATAGCTACTGTTACTATCAGATTTTATACTTTAATGTCTTCTAAATCATTTTGTATCTGGGATTTTGATCTATTATTCTTTGCTCTAGCAACAAAAGACTTATGGGCCTGCGTAAAATAGACTTTGGCACATGACATTCAGGAAACACCTGTTAAGTGTCACGGACAAGACAAGTTGACCTTTCTTCAGCTTGAAAAATCAGGACTTTCTGGGTTCATTATTGAACAGTATTGATAGGGAAACCTAATGGTCTATGGAACATTCCTGTTCAAAACTCTAAATATTTTCAGTGAAGTTAGTTGGTAATTGTGGTGTGCTACTTTGGTGTTGCAAAGTGCTTTGCTAAATAACACATTTGTAGGTCCAGGCATGTCCATCTTAGTTTTTAAAAAGTTGTACCCTCTCAAGTTTCCACTAAGTAAGGTTCATTCATACAACAAACATTTCTTAAGTTTTCATCACTGCTTGTTAAGTACCTCTCTCTCTCTCTCTCTCTCTCTCTCTCTCTGTGTGTGTGTGTGTGTGTGTGTGTGTGTGTGTGTGTGTGTCTGTGTTGTGGGCATCACAGGAAGATAAAAAAAGAGTCCATAACAACTGTTCAAGTCAGTGAATCCCTAATTTCAGCAGCTGCAGCAGGAAATAGGAAATCTTATAAAGGGAGGGTCAAGGAACAGGCATCAATTCTTTGTTAGTTGCGTGGCAATGCTTTGTCTTTTTCAGTTTAGGTGGAAATGGCCTCTGGCTCCAAGGGAAAATCCAGAAAGGAAGACCAGATAATACTGTGTTTGGCATGGTCCTAAGCCAGAAACCAAGGCTTAAAGGACTCTCCTCAATGTTACACAGTTAGGAAGTGGTGTGATCAGAATCGGAACATGGATGCACCACTGCCTGCTGAAATAGCAGGAAATGGAAGAGTAAGCAACATGATAGATGTTAAGGGTGCTTCCTGGAGAGGAGCTCATATGGTGCAAAGTTTCTTCTACAATGAAAGCAAACTCCAACAGGTGGTATTCCATGTAGCTTTCATGAAACCACCTACCTGAACTAGATCCCTGTAAGTTTATTAAGGGGATTGTAGCTGGATTTATAAAATTAAATTAGTTACCAAGAACTAAACAGGCATTTGAAGAGAAGCGGAGCTTGAGAGACAGACAGAATAATGAATGTGTCTCTGAGTCTGGTCGATTTGAAACTTCTGCTAAAACTGATGAGAAAATGCTAAGAGGCTTAAACTTAGAAGCTTTGTAAAGAAGGTTTCTCTGGAAAGTAAATAATAAAGACGTAATTCTTTCAGTGAAAGAAACAGAGCCTAATTTAACAGGAGATTGGGTACCTTGTTCTGCAAGGAACCAGAGATTGAAGGCCGCCACTGGGCATTCTATGAATTCTCATGGAGTCGGGGGACTCACTGGCATCGAGCCCATGAGTGACCCACCTGTTTGCACACCATATAGGAAGGATACGCACAGATAGCTTAAGTTCTCCAATCCATTTGTTTTATCTAAAAGAAACACAGTCACCCCAGAGGCTTATGGATGTGCAGTCTAGTCACACTTTTAAAGGATTTTTATGTATTTTTGTTTCTTTAAAGACAAAGCTAGCAATTGCTTTTTACATCTGTCCAAGCTAATCTTTCCCTGCGTTAAGCAGGCAGACAGGAAATGCAGTTTGCCTCGATTTACCTAACATGCAGGAGGTATATAAAAGAGAAATAAGAAAAAAAAAGTGAGAGCATAAGGTAAACGGATTGGATGAGATCAAAAAAGGAAAATAGGAGCCTGGTGAGCAATCCTTGGCAGGGCGCCCGGAGCAGCTTCAGGAGAGGGACAGAGCCCAGCAAGAGCATTTCCTGCTTTGGGTTAAAAAAATAAATTCAACTATCTTCTATGAGGTGGTCTATTTATCCTGTGCAGCATTAGGTCATTAATTTGAAAATTGCAGGTAGTAATAAAAACAGTAGTTATTTTTTTAACACCCAGATGAATGGGCCTCTCCCTGCTTCACCCACTGCACACCTGGGTTATATTAATGTTATCTGGTGTGTGGGTAGTTTCCCAGAAAGTTTCAGCCTGCGTGAAAGCTTGAACAGCCTTGTTGCTTCTCTAAAACTTCTTATGTTTTCTATATACTTATATTTCTCTCAGCCCATAATCTTCAATAGAAACTAAAAGCAGCATTGTTTTTTTTCATAATCTAGACTAAAAAGCAGCATTTCTTAATTGCTGGAATTACCAAAATCCTAAACTGGCTTCTGTTATAGCATACCCAAGTGGCTTCATGTTTTGCCTGCCTTTCAGTGGTCATCAGTTTCCCTTATCCACAGGACTTTGCGAGCTTCCTAAGCACTCCTTGCTATCATTCTGCCTGGCCTTTCTTCAGGAAGTGGATGAGTCTGGGGCTTTCTCTTTTCACATTGTCAGCTTGAAAAACCTTGGACTTAGGGAAATGTGCCTTAGATGTCTAGCTATGTGACTATAAACTGTTTCCCATGTCAAAGTTTCCTGTTGATTATACAACCTATAAGACCACAGTCCTTTGAACTCTGGGCAGGTGTATGGTTTTACAGTGCAATATTTTAAGAGAATTTGTTTTAATCTTCCAGCTAAACCTCTTTATACAAACAGAGCTGCCAAGAGAACAAATGCAATTCACTTACAAGTTGTTTGTCTAGTTAACAGTAAGTACGCAAATCAGTTTCCTGTTCACACAAAGGATTTTCTTGTGTTTGAAATCTTTGACCAGTGGTAGGTTGGCTTGGATTTTTACAGGGAATTCACAATATTAATTATGTATAGTGCTCTGTGCACCAGGATGTGAGGTGACTTAGTAAGCAGCTGGTTAGTACCAAACAAATATATTGCCTGAGTTTCTGAAAAGGATCTTTGTGTGCATAGTGGGGAGGCATCACAAAGGGCCCACATGGAAACAGAGGTTCAGCATGCAGTGAAAGGTATCAGGAAGTTGGAAGACAGCAAAGAGGAAAGGGAAAGTAAAGCTTTACTGTCAAGATAAAATTAAGACAAGGGACAACGAATCATCCATTTTTCACAGGATTTTTGTTCAACGTTTTCCTCTTGTGCTTCTTTTCTTGCATGTGTTTCTTCCTTTTTCTTTACAAAAAATGAAAACATTCACATCAATAAGCATCAGAGAGACTCTTGAGTCTTAATGCAATAGGACTGTATTATCATTGCAAGACAAGTTGTATACAGCATCGGTAACAGAAGCCCAGCAGCTGGAGCCTTGATTACCATCAGAAGGCCTTTATGGAAGCATTGCTAATGTGTACAATACAACACAGAGATACTTTACTGTAGAGGCATAACCTCCCCCTGACCCATGTATGCATTTATGTACTTTATTCTCATTGCCAAGCTCTTTAAATCTTTTCTCTTCACTTATTTACCTAAGGCTGTTTTCCTTTAGCCCAGTAAAGTTAGACATAAGTTGTGCATTGCCCTGGGGAAAGAAAGATACTATGCAACTGGAATAACAAAGGTAGCATAATCTTGATTGTTAAGTTCAAAACTGCTGGTTTAGAAGGAAGACAGAAAAAAATCAGAAGCATCCTTATAGAACTAGTTTCTCTTGTGGTCAAATCTGGGAAATGGGGATATGATGGAACCATTTCTGAGTATGCATTTTGGAAAATAGAAACTTATAGCCATGATTTGAACTAAGCAATAACAATTCTCAGGGACAGGACCTCTTCCCCCATGTCACTCTGATGTGACAGCTTACAGGCATAGATGAGAACTGGTGGCACAGTGGATCCAGGCAGAAGAGGGCCAGAAAGTCTCCTCAGTTTTATGTGCTCTTGAAGTTGTGGGCGAAGTCATGTGAAAAGTTCCCCAATCCGCTAGAGCAGGTCACTGATGCAAGCTGAGGAGAACCACTGTGCTACATAGGTCTTGTTGTGGCAGGAATGAGATGTTACATCTTTAGCAGGGGGTTGAAGCTACCTGCTAGCAGATGGATGCTGGGATGCTACCTGGGAGCCAGGCCAAGGTCTGCAGCTCCTCCAGCCACCATAGGAATAAGCACCAGATAGGATGAGTCACACCTGGAGCAGGAGGTCAGCATGGGCCTGACACAGATATGGACACCTGCTGCCCACTGCTGCGGGGTGCCATCTGCTTACATTCCCTCACAGCTTATTAGTGTCAACCCCAGGAAGAAGATGCATAAAAACAATTTGTAACAGGCTGAGTTTTTTTTCTACTAAAGTTTATATTTGAGATAATTGTCGATTCACATGCAGTAAGAAATAATACCGAGAGATCCTGTGTACCATTTACCCGGTATTTTCTAGTGGTAACAGTTTACAAAACAATATAAACTACAGCCAGGATATTGTCAAGGTATAAGACATTTCCATCAACACAAGGAACTTCATGTTGCCCCCTTTTTTTTTGAGGCAAAATCTCTCTCTTTTTTTTTTTTTAAAGATGGGGTTTCACCCTGATGGCCAGGCTGGTCTTGAACTCCTGACCTCAGATGATCCACCCACCTCGGCCTCCCAAAGTGCTAGGATTACAGGTGTGAGCCACGAGGCAAAATCTCTCTATGTCAGGCTGGAGTGCAGTGGCGCGATCTTGGCTCACGGCAACCTCTACCTCCCAGGTTCAAGCGATTCTTCAGCCTCAGCCTCCCAAGTAGCTGGGACTACAAGTGCACAACACCATGCCCAGCTAATGTTTGTATTTTTCTCAGTGACAGGGTTTCACCATATTGGCCAGGCTGGTCTTGAACTCCTGACCTCGTGATCCTCCCGTCTCAGACTCTCAAAGTGCTGGGATATCAGGTGTGAGCCACTGCGCCCAGCCCATGTTGCCCTTTTATAAACACACCTGCTTCCCTCTCTGGCACTTACACCTGGCATCCCGTAATCTGTCCTCTATTTCTATAATTTTGCCTTTCTGAGAAAGTCTTTATTTCTTTTTCACTTTTGAAGAATAACTTTGCTAATATAAAATCCTAGGTTGGTGCCTTTTTTTCTTCAACACTTTAAATATTTCACTCTTACTCTTCTTTCTTGTGTGGTTTCTGATGAGAAGTCCAGTTGTAATTCTTTCCCTTGCTCCTCTATAGGTAAGGTATTTTTTCCTTCTCTGTCTTTATTCAAGACTTTCTCTTTGTCTCTACTTTTTTATCATTTCAATATAATATGCATAAATATGTATGGGTTGTTTATTGGTTTTTTAATTTACTATTCTGCGTGGCATACTCTGAGCTTCCTGGATATGTGATTTGGTAACTATCATTAATTTTGGAAAGTTCTCCATATTACTTCAACTATTTTCAGATTGTCTAGCTATTCTAGTACCTTTGCCTTTACATATAGATTTTAGAATAATCTTTTAAATAGGTTAAAAAAAAATTCTGGGATTTGGTTGGAATTGTATTGAACCTGTATATTAATTTGGGGAGAGTGTCACTATATTGGGTCTATTAATCTATAAAGACAGTATTTCTTTCCATTTATTTAGACCCTCTTTGATTTTTTAAATTAGCATTTTACAATTCACCCTACAAGTCCTCTATGTGTTTTGTTAGGTTTACACCTAAAACTTTTTTAAAAAGTGATTATAATAATAATGCATTTTTTATTTTGGTGTTTTTAATTACATGTTCATTGCTACTATATAAAAATACAATTAATTATATTTTTATCTTGTTTCCTGAGACGTTGCTGAACTCATTTGTTAGTCTTAAAAGATTTTTTTTTTTGGAAGCTTGGGATTTATAAAACTTTTCAGACAGGGCCAGTTTTATTTCTTCTTTTCCAATCTGTATTCCTTTCCTTTTCTTTCCTTTCTTTTTTTTTTTTGCCTTATTGCACTGGCTGTGATTTCCAGCATTATGTTGAATAAGAATGGTGAGACTGGAGATTCTTGCTTTGTTCCCAATCTTAAGAGGAAAGCAATCAGTCTTTCATTATTGAGTATAATGATACTTGCAAGTTTTTTTTATAAATGCTCTCCAAAAAGAGAGTAAGTTCTTTGTAAGAGAATAAGTTGATTAAGTTTCCTTCTATCTCTATTACTCTGAGAGTTCTTAGTTATAGATACTGAATTTTGTCAAGTGTTTTTTTCTTATCAATTGATATGGTCATGTAATTTTTTTAGCCTGTTACAATGGTAGATTACATTGAATTTTGAATATTGCACTAGTCTTGTATCTCTAGAATAAACTCTACTTGGTCATGGTGTATAATTTTTCTTCATTATTGTTGAATAACATGTTTTTATTTTGTTAAGGAATTCTTTGAGCCTGTATTTTGAGCTATACTGGCATTAATTTTCTTTGTCTGGTTTTGATATTGAGGCAATACTAGCTTTACATAATAAATTGAAAAGTGTTCCCTCCTTGTGATGGTTAATTTCATGTGTCAATTCGGCTAGCCTATGGTAACCAGATATTTGGTCAAACATTATTCTAGATGTTTCTATGAAAGTACTCTTTAGATGATAGTAATTTGTAAATCAACAGACATCAGGTAAAGCAGATTACCTTCCATAATATGAGTGAACCTCATCCAACCACCTATGAAGGAGGGAGAATTCTGTCAACAGACTACCTTGGACACAAACTGCAACATCGACTTTTCCCTGGATCTCTAATATGCTGGCCTACCTTACAGATTTTGGATTTGCCAACCTCTGCAATCATATCAGTCAATTCCTTAAAATAGATTCCCTCTATTTTTATAGTAGATATATATATGTGTGTATATATATATGTATATAGGTATATATATGTGTATATATATATAGATTCTGTTTATCTGGAAAGTTTTCACTAATTTACTTCTCTTCTATAGTCTAGAAAAGATTACATACAACTGGTATTAATTTTTTCCTCAAATATTTAGTAAAATTTGTTGTTAAACCATTGGGCCTGGAGATTTCTTTTTTTTGAAATCTCAATGATTAATTCAGTTTCCTTAATATTTATAGGGCTACTCAGATGGTCTACTTCATTATTGGCTGAGTGGTGGTAATTTATATTTTTTAAGGAATTGGTCTATTTCATCTAAATTGTCAAATTTAGGTTTACAGATGTGTTTCTAGTATTCTCATATTATCCTTTGATGTTCATACTGATATCCCCTGTTACTGATATTGCATACTGCATCTTCTTTCTTGTCAGTCTTGTGGAAGTTGTCGATTATATTGATTAAAAAAAAATCCTAGGTCTTTGTTTCATTGATTTTCTTTATTGTATATTGTTTTCCATTTCATTGACTTCTCTTCTTTTTATTATTTCATACCATCTGCTTGCTTTGGGTTGACTTTGCTCCTCTTCCTAGTTTCTTTAGATGAAATCTTAACTATTGATTTGGGACTTTTCCTCTTTTATAATATTTGCATTTGGGGCTATTACTTTTTATATCAGCACTGCTTTAGAAATATCCCACAAATTTTAATAGTGGTATTTTCATTTTCATTTAGTTCAGTGGACTTCTTTAATTCTGGGGGGACTTCTTTATTCCATGGCTTACTTCGAAGTATTTTGTTTAGCTTCCAAGTTGGAGATTTTACTATTATTGTTCTGTAATTGATTTCCAATTTAATCCCATAGTGGTCAGAGAACAAGAATCTCTATGATTGCAGTTTTTAAAATATTTTTCAATAGTTTTATGGCCCAAAATATGGTTTATCTTGGCATATGTTCCATGGGCACTTAAGAAGAATGTATATTATGGTTGGGCGCAGTGGCTCACGCCTGTACTCCCAGTACTTTGGGAGGCCAAGGTGGGCAGCTCATGAGGTCAAGAGATGGAGACCATCCTGGCCAACATGGTAAAACCACATCTCTACTAAAAATACAAAAATTAGTTGGGCATGATGGTGCATGCCTGGAGTCCCAGCTACTTGGGAGGCTGAGGCAGGAGAATCACTTGAACCTGGAAGGTGGAGGTTGCAATGAGCTGAGATTATGTCACTGCACTCCAGCCTGGTAACAGAGCGAGACTCCATCTCAAAAAAAAAAAGAATGTATATTCTTCTTTTGTTGGGTAGGGTGTTCTATAAATGTTGATTAGATTCTAGTGATTAATGGTGCTATTAAGTTCTACATCCTTGCCGATTTTCTGTCTAGTTGTTCCATCAGTTTTTGAAAGGGAGTGTTGAAATCTTCAGCTATAATTTTGGGTTTGTTTATTTTTTTCTTTTAGGTCTATCAGATTTTGTTTCACATGTTTTGCAGGTCTGTTTGGTGTATATACATTCAGCATTGCTATGTCTTCTTGGTTGACTGACTTTTTAAATATCATTGTATAATATTCCTCTCTCAGGCTAGTGATTTTCATTGCTCAGAAGTTTATTTTCTTTCTTGTTAATATAGCCACTCTTGCTTTCTTTCGATCAGTGTTGGCATAATGTATTTATTTTTATTTAAAAAATTTTAGCCAGCCTATGTTATGTTTTAAATGAGTTTCTTAAAACTATACATTTAACAGTATATAGTTTGATATGTAGCTTTTGTCTACTCGACCGTTATCTGTGTTTTAATCTGTGTATTTAAGCCATTTACATTTACATGTAACCACTGCTATTACAGGGTTTAACTCTGCATTGTTTCTTATTTGGTTTGTTCTTTTTTTCCTCTGTTTTTTTTTTCTTTCTTTGTGTTATTTGAACATTTCTTGAATTCAATTTTGATTCATCTATACCATTTTAAAGTGTATTTTTTTTGTATAGCTTTTGTTAAGTGATTACTTTAGGTATTACATTCTATAGACACAACTTATTAAAATCTACTATTGGCCAAGTTCGGTGGCTCATACCTGCAATGCCAGCATTTTTGGAGGCCAAGACAGGTGGATAGCTTGAATCTGGGAGTTATTGCTGGGAGCACTGGTATACACCTGTAGTCCCAACTACTTGGAAGGCTGAGGTGGGAGGATGCCTTGAGCCCAGGAGACCGAGGCTGCAGTGAGCTGTGATTGAGCCACTACACTCCAACCTGGACAATGGAGTGATACCCTATCTCAAAGAAAAAAAAAATGTACCATTGGAGATGAAAAAGTATTGCAAGATTTCAATTTTTTTTTTTTCATTCCAACCTCCACCTTCTGGGCCTAAGTGACCATTCCACCTCAGTCTCCCAAGTAGCTGGGACAACAGGTACACACTAGGCTAATTTTTGTATTTTTTGTTGAGACAGGGTTTCACCATGTTGCCCAAGCTGGTCTCAGACTCCTGGGCTCAAGTGATCTGCCCACCTGGGCCTTCACAGTGCTGGGATTACAGGTGTAAGCCACTGTGCCTGGCCCTTAATGAATTTTTAATGTTAGTTCTCTTAATCATGTGTGGATTATTTTTCAGGCTGAAAGGTGTATCAGTGCCATTTCATTATCTAACCAACTTTGATTCTGTAGAACACTTTCAAAGAAGTGGAACAGAATGAAGAGTCTTATAAAATGCTCCCTGACAGGGAGGACAATTAAGTTGCTTATTTTGTGAAGCCATTATACTCCACCATTATTTTGGTCACCAGAAGAGAAGGAAGAAGCATCTATGAGCACCTGATTGGTGTAAGACACAGTATGGGTGTGGTTTCGCAAGTTATCTCACTTTAAGGAAAGTTCTAATCAACCTCATTCTGGGGAAATTTTCACCAGACTCATAACAAACTTCACTGTCTCAGTGCTGGCTGGAAATAATACAAAAATTTTAATTCTCTCTTTTCATTTATCTGGGTGAAGTGCTAAAGAAGTTCAGATCAGTAGTTTCCTGTTTAGTCTTTAGTTATTATAGTTAATCATGCCTACTTAAGACATCTGGAAAAACTCTAATTTAATTAAACATATAGAATAACTATAGTAGTACAAAGAAAAAATAACTTGTATTTCAATTTTCCGCTTAGTAACGTAACGCATCTCATTTCATTCAAGGATTTACTCTGTAGAGAGCACACAAAACCAGTAGAATGTTTGTTTGTATGTTGAAACTTTTGACTTATAGATTTACCACACATTTCCCTATAGGGAAAAATCACAAACATCCTAGCCCATTAAGGGTTATTACTAGTATTGATGAGAACAGATGTTTCTTGGCATTGATTCCCTGGAAGATATTTTCCATGCATTTAGTTCGTAATGCAACTATTTTATTTTTCAACTTTCATTACTAAAAAAAGGAATTTTACATATAGACACAAACTCTGTTTTAAAATTTAATTCCATTTTCTCAGTAAAGATCGAGTTCTCTAGTTCTTGCTGAAAAAGGAGCAGATGGGAGTAAGCTCTCTCAAATTATACATCACTCTAGGGGTCTATTGAATTTCAATATTGGATTGGGTCTCAGGTGTCCTTCACTATGGTCTGATGCTTTAAACAACTCCCGCCATTACAGTTAGCCCTTCCACAGCCTGAGCTCCTGACTCACAGGCACTCTGACATCTTTACGAGATAACTGCTGTATTTCACAACTGTGGAGCAAACACCAAGAAGGAAAAAAAATTTCTCTTCAGAATATCAGTTTATTAGTTGTAGCGACAACAATCTAGAGAACAACCTCATGGAATGGGTCTAAGTTTCTATGGCAAAATAGTAGGATTGGGTAGCTCCCAGAAGATAATCAGATAATTTAAATTCTTGGCATCTTTGCTATGTGGAGGGCAGGTAGAGAAGAGAGGAAGCCATGGCTCTTCAATATCCCTAGACCTTCCTTCAGGGATCCGAATCTGCAGACTGAAGCCCTAGACCTTCATCTAAGTGCCTGAATCTGCAGTCTGCTGCAGATGGAAAATGACCTGGCTCTCTGAAAGTTATCTGCCCCCACAAAGTAGCATTCATCCTCTCCCGAAGATCCAGGGCATGGAGAATTAAAAAAAGAAAATGTTCCTTCTAACTAATTTCAAATATATTTATAAGAGAAACTATGGCATAGAAAAACCTCTCCTTTTTCTGATTTCTTTTTAGCAGCCATTTCTTGAACCTACTATTTAAAAAAAAAGTATAGTAAACATCTCTGAGGGAATAATAAGAAACTATATGATTCTATGGATAAATTTGGGCTTACTCTAGACATCTGACATGATTGCTAAAGCATATCATATGTACAAGCTCAGAATAAGTATTCAGTAACTATTTCTTTTTTTTTAGTCCCAAATATTACCTCTGACAACTGAAATATTTTAAGCAAATCCCAGACATTATGTCATCTCACCCCTATAATTTTATTTTCTTTCTTCCTTTTTTTTTTTTTTTTTTTTTGAAATAGAGTTTCACTATTGTTGCCCAGGCTGGAGTTCAACGGCACTATCTCAGCTCACCACAACCTTCACCTCCCAGATTCAAGTGATTCTCCTGCCTCAGCCTCCTGAGTAGCTGGGATTACAGGCATGTGCCACCACACACGTATAATTTTTTGTATTTTTAGTAGAGATGGGGTTTCTCCATGTTGGTCAGGCTGGTTTCAAACTCCTGACCTCAGGTAATCCACCTGCCTTGGCCTCCCAAAGCGCTGGGATTACAGGTGTGAGCCACTGCACCTGGCCTCAGTAACTATTTCTTGAGTGGATGAGTGAACATATACTCAGGCTGTTAATCTATTTTAAAAAATAGAAAATTTTAACAAAAATGACAGCGTGGTGAGAAGATTTCTACTTTAGTTTGTAGTGGTACTGCTTTGTAAGTCTTTGGAATAGTAAAGGATGGTATGGCAGAGAAAAATACTTTGTTTTAGCTTAAAAACTCCCATATGAATCCAGGCATGGTGGCTCATAGCTGTAATCCCAGTGCTTTGGGGAGGCCAAGGCACGAGGATCACTTCAGGCTGGGAGCTCAAGACCAGGCTAGGCAATAAATTAAAACCCCATCTCTGCAAAAAATTAAAAAATTAGCCAGGCTTGATGGCATGTGGCTGTGGTCCTAGCGACCAGGGTGGCTGAAGTGGGAGGATTGCTTGAGCCCAGAGGTTCAAGGTTGCAGTGAGCTATGATTGTACCACTGCACTCCAGCTTGGGTGACAGAGTGAGATCCTGTCTCTAAAAAAAAAAAAAAAAGAAAAGAAAAGAAAACCACACACACACGCACACAACTTACAAAATTTTCATATGAGTTATCAGAAGCTGGATTTCTTTTTTCTTTTCTTTTTTTTTTTTATTGCATTTTAGGTTTTGGGGTACATGTGAATAACATGCAAGGTTGTTGCACAGGTGCACACGTGGCAGTATGATTTGCTGCCTCCCTCCCCTTCACCTATATCTGGCATTTCTCCCCATGCTATCCCTCCCCAACTCCCCACCCCCCCACTATCCCCCCTCCCCCCCAACAGACCCCTGTGTATAGTGCTCCCCTCCCTATGTCCATGTGTTCTCCTTGTTCAACACCCGCCTATGAGTGAGAACATGTGGTGTTTGATTTTGTGTTCTTGTGTCAGTTTGCTGAGAATGATGTTTTCCAGGTTCATCCATGTCCCTACGAAGGATGTGAACTCCTCCTTTTTAATGGCTGCATAATATTCCATGGTGTATATGTGCCACATTTTTCCTGTCCAGTCTATCATCGATGGGCATTTGGGCTGGTTCCAGGTCTTTGCTATTGTAAACTGTGCTGCAATGAACATTCGTGTGCATGTGTCCTTATAGTAGAACGATTTATAATCCTTTGGATATATGCCCAGTAATGGGATTGCTGGGTCAAATGGAATTTCTATTTCTAGGTCCTTGAGGAATCGCCACACTGTTTTCCACAGTGGTTGAACTAATTTACACTCCCACCAACAGTGTAAAAGTGTTCCTATTTCTCCACATCCTCTCCAGCATCTGTTTTCTCCAGATTTTTTAATGATCGCCATTCTAACTGGCGTGAGATGGTATCTCAATGTAGTTTTGATTTGCATTTCTCTAATGACCAGTGATGATGAGCATTTTTTCATATGTTTGTTGGCCTCATGTATGTCTTCTTTTGTAAAGTATCTGTTCATATCCTTCGCCCATTTTTGAATGGGCTTGTTTGTTTTTTTCTTGTAAATCTTTTTTAGTTCGTTGTAAATTCTGGATATCAGCCCTTTGTCAGACGAGTAGGCTGCAAAAATTTTTTCCCATTCTGTTGGTTGCCGATTCACTCTATTGACTGTTTCTTTTGCCGTGCAAAAGCTGTGGAGTTTGATTAGGTCCCATTTGTCTATTTTGGCTTTTGTTGCCAATGCCAGAAGCTGGATTTCTAGAGTTACAACTTTAATTCATTTTTGGAGATGCCTTCCTTTATATTAGGAAGTCACAAAAATGATCATTTAATTATGAGAATGCAAATACCTACTTCTTGAAATGGAAGTCACCATATATCTGAGTGCAGATGCACAGATCGAGATACTTGGCAGTCTATAGTGTGTATTGAGAACATTTCCTCCTAAATATAGATTTTTATAGGACTTCTAGTATCTCACAGAGGCTGTTATTTAGGTTTGAATAACCCAGGTTCTAGGATATATGGTTGAAGTTCGTGAGGTCAGGCCACTGAGCTTACAGGGAAGTTTGAAGATCAAGTGAGTAGAATATATATATGTGGGTCTCCTGCCTTCAGAAAATGCTGGTAGTAATCACTTACCTATTTACCTATGCTTGTGAGGTGGATTGAATAACATTTTACTATCAGAATTCCCCACCACATAGGAAACAGATTGAAAAAAAAAAAATTTATAAACTGTCTTGAAGTCATGAGAATGAGGTAGTAGGCTCTTGGTAACTTTCTTTAGGTTTTCTTTTCCTTCTTTATCATACATATGTAAATATGTATTAACGTTAAATATAGGATGAATGTACTCATTTTGAATGTTTATTTTAGACTATAAATCAAAAGTTCACAACCAGAGCATACCAAATCAGACCTGGTATACACAACTGGTATACAGTTGAATCTGGACCACTTTTTGGACCCCCTATAGAGGAACAAGCTTGAGAAAGAAGATGACCATGGAAAACTGTTTTTCTTATAAATGGGATGGAGGCTGACTTGAAAAAGAGGGTATAGGCAATAAATATCTTTGTTGTCTAACTTACAGGAGGGGTGAGTGATGAAATATGTACTGGCCTGGGGGCTACAGATCCTGGTTCTGGCATTTTCTAGTTATAAGATTAGGACTAGTTATCTAGCTAAAACCTTCTTCATGATGATCAAATAAAAGAATCTATTTGAAATCTTTTAAATAACTGTAAATTGCTGTGTAAATGTTAATTACATTCCTATATACATAGCTGATGTTTAGTAAATGCAGGTCTGGAACAAGGTAGTGGGCATCCATGATGAGTGTCTGTCGCTCCTTTCACCATCACCATACCAACTTTATTTCATTAGGAGCTAGGCAATAAGGTACACTTTTTTTTTATTGCAAGGCCAAAGATTATATTATCAGCTTTTTTCTTTTAATGATAACTCACAGTTTTCATTGCTTGGACCTCATATGACAAAGGGCTGGTTCTGGGCTAGTTCTTTTTCTTCCATTCTGCTGTCATCCATTGCCTGTGATATCATCATGCTATGAAAAATGTGATCTCAGATAATGAACTGTTGATGAGGCTTATTTGTGACATTTAGGAAAATAGATAAAGAGTTATTAGACCACATGCCATGTGATTTTCCTATCCAAGAACGGAAAGACTGGGTACTACTGGAAATGTGCACTAAGGGTCATTCTTTGTTAAACAAAAAACAATAGTAAGCCATAGAGATGGAAATGGTCAGATAATTAAATGTCATCCCGCTGTAAGTTCATGCTATTGAAAATGTACAACATCATGCTGAATAGGCAAAAGCTGGAAGCATTCCTCTTGAGAACTGGAACAACACAAGGACGCACTCTCTCATCACTCCTATTCAACATAGTACTGGAAGTCCTAGCCAGAGCAATCAGGCAAGGGAAAGAAATAAAAGGCATCCAAAGAGAAGAAGTCAAGCTATCTCTGTTTGCAGATGATATGATTCTATACCTAGAAAACCCCAACATCTCTGCCCAAAAGCTTCTAGATCTGCTAAACAACTTTAGCAAAGTTTCAGGATACAAAATCAATGTACAAAAGTCATTTGTGCATTTCTATGCACCAACAACATCCAAATTGAGAGCCAAATCAAGAACACAATTCCATTCACAATAGCCAAAAAAGAAAAAAGAATAAAATATCTAGGAATACAGTTAGATATAGAGGGATAAAAGATCTTGACAATGAGAATTATAAAACACTGTTAAAAGAAATCAGAGATGACACAAATGGAAAAACATCCCATGCTCATGGGTAGGAAGAATATTGCTAAAATAACCATACTGCCCAAAGCAATTTACAGAATCATTGCTATTCCTATCAAACTACCAATGATGTTCATCATGAAATTAGAAATAAAAACTATTTTAAAATTCATACAGAACCAAAAAAGAGCTCACATAGCTAAGGCAATTCCAAGCAAAAAGAACAAAGCTAGAGACATCACATTACCTGACTTAAAACTATACTATGAGGTTACAGTAACCAAAATAGCATGATACTGGTACAAAAACAGACATATAGACCAATGGAACAGAATAGAGAACCTGGAAATATAGCCACAAACCTACAACCATCTGATCTGTAACAAAGTCTACAAAACAAGCATTGGGAATAGGAAGCTGTACTAAAAAAATGGTGGGATACTAGCTGTATTCAAAAAAATTGCTGGGTGGGAATACTAGGTAGCCATATGCAGAAGATTGAAACCAGACCCTGTCCTTACACCATATACAAAAATCAACTCAAGATGAACTAAAAAATTAAACGTAAGACCTAAAACTATAAAAATCCTGGAAGATAACCTAGAAAACACCATTCTGGATGTAGACCGTGGCAAAGATTTCATGATAAAGACACCAAAAGCAATGCAACAAAAACCAAAATTGACAAATGGGACCAAATTAAACTAAAGAGCTTCTGCACAGCAAAGGAAACTATCAGCAGAATAAACAGACAACCTACAGAAGGGCAGAAAAAATTTGCAAACTATGCATCCTACGAAGGTCTAAACAAATTACCAAGCAAAGAACAAACAACTCCATTAAAAAGTGGGCAAAGGACATGAACAGACACTTTTCAAAAGAAGATATACATATGGCCAACAAACATGAAAAAATACTCAACATCTCTAATCATTAGAGAAATGCAAAACAAAATCACAATAAGATACAATCTCCTACCAGTCAGAATGGCTATTACTAAAAAGTCAAAAAAATAAGACATGCTGGGAATGTTGCACAGAAAAGGGAATGCTTATATGCTGCTGGTGGGCATGTAAATTAGTTTAGCCATTGTGGAAAACAGTGTGACAATTTTTCAAAGAACTTAAAACCGAAGAACCATTTGACCTAGGAATCCTGTTATTGGGTATATACCCAAAGGAACATAAATCGTTCTACCACAAGACACATGCACACGTATGTTCATTGCAGCACTATTCACAATGGCAAAGTCATGAAATCAGCCTAAATGTCCATCAATGATAAGCTGAATAAAGAAAATATGGTATATATGCACCGCAGACTACTATAGCCATAGGAAAGAATGAGTTTATTTCCTTTGCAGCAACACAGATGAAGCTGGAGGCCATAACCATAAACGGATTAACGTCAGAGAAAAGAAAATCAAATACTTATTCTCACTTATAAGTGATCTCAATTCTCACTTATAAGTGGGAGCTAAACACTGAGTCCACATGAACACAAAGAAGGGAACAACAGACACCAACGCCTACCTGAAGGTGGAGGGTGGGGAGAGGGAGAGTGTCTGGCTTTGAAAATGATTTCTTTGGAAAGCTGAGAATAAGAACTGTATTTTGTTTTGTTTTGTTTTGTTTTACCGTAAAAGTCATAATTTCATTAGGTGTGGGAAATCTCATGGCGAGGCCTATCTTTTGCTGTGAACTTTGTCCCAGTGTACTTGTTCTTCTATTTTAAAAAGGTTATTTCCTACTTGAACTTGATTCTCCTCTTTTAGCAGGAAAGTTCTCTTGTGTGTGGGAAATCTTAATAAAAATTTTGTAGTAAAACCAGGAAGAAATTATAATAATTATTTATTCTTTATAATTTGTTCTTTTTTGTTGTCTAATTTCAAATTATGAGAATCAGACTTTGAATCTCAAACATTTGGTTTCCTATGTCTTTTTAAAATGTTTTTAAAAATCTTTTAGAATAGTTTTGTCTTTGCAGTTTCTATACTTGATAATTGACAAATATTATTTGTACTTAAGCCTGTAACATTTATCAACAATTTGCTATTGCATTAAATCAAAAATTATTTATTTCAGTGTAATGTAGAAGAAAATGATTGGATTTTGAAATAAACAGAGAGAGTAGAGGAGATAATTAGAATTGCATTAGATTCATTCTTTTCAAGAAATGTACTTAGAAAGTACTATAATTTCTCTGCTTTTGCCGAACTGAATACTAGGGCAACCCCTGGGCCAGTTACTCCAATGGCTTGCTTTTCTACTAATCTTTAACAGGTTTATTGCTATGATTTCAGCTTTCCATGAAAGTATTTGGAAGCCCACTAATATAATAATGAAACTAAATTGCTAAATCCAATATTTACTTAAATTGGTTAGAAATGTTACATATTTAATTTAGCTTTCTGTCTGAGAAAAGTTCATGACTGGTGAAAAAGGAGAATTAAAACTATGCATATAGTTCTGTAAATGTTCTTATACTATTAGAGAATGGCTTGTGGTACTCTTGTTAAGTACCTTATTTCCCAGAGTTTCAGTTATTTTTGAATCAGATATATTGCCTGATGATTTGCTGAATTTTCATTAAAAAATAGAATCATTAGCATGTGAATTGTCTCGTTATATTTACACCTGGTATTTTAATGATCAGTGCGAACTACTTCAGCAACCCGATTTGCTATAAGAAAATGAGATTTTTGTTTACAGTGTAGGCTATAATCTCATTTTCAGTTTGTCTGAACCAGGTGTTTAGCACAATTTGAAGTTTCCTAGAGGTTTGGCAGAACATAGAAATGAACTTTGGGGCATACAATCACATAAAGATTCAGCTGGGAATGTGAATTTTTCCACTTTTCGATTTCTCCAGTTGGGTCTGGTGGCTCATGCCTGTAATCCTAGAGCTTAGAAAGCCAAGGCAGGAGGACTGCTTGAAGCCAGAAGTTCAAGACCAGCCTGGGCAACATTGCAAGATCCAGTCTCTATAATAAACTAAAACAATTAGCTGAGTGTGGTGGCTCATGGCTGTGGCCCCAGCTGCTCCTGATGCTGAGACAGGAAGATTGCTTGAACCCAGAAGGCTGAGGCTGCAGTGAGCCATGATTGTGCCACCGCACTCTAGCCTGGGCTACAGAGTAAGACCTTGTCTCTAAATAATATTAAATTTAAAAACAAATAAAGGAAAAGAATAACTTTTCAGGGGTCAATAACACTCCTTTCATCCCCTCTCTTCCAAACCCAGATACTTAAAAATGTCTTGTTACTAAGATGTCCCTAACAGAGATTAGTCCATTCATACCTTTGGGCCAAATTTCCTCCCCACTTCTAATGTGGGAGTAACCTCAACCTGAGTCAAGATGAGCTTCTTGTAAAGATGGTTTTACAGGGTAATATGACCCTTGGTGCTTTCTTCTTCAGTGTCTGGTCCTTGGATATTTAGAGGTGACAGGCTCAATTAATTATTAATAGCAGCTCTTGCTCTGCCTGTTACTTTATCTCCACTGTAAGACTGCTTTCATACTGAGGGCTACTCAGGACATTAGCCAGGGGAAATTGATCTAGAAGTTGACACCCCCCCTATCTGGAATGTGATGAATTTTTTTTCTCTCTCCTTCTCTCTCTCTACTTTTCTACAGTGAGACTGGGAGATCTCACTCCCAATATCCCATGAGATTAAGACGATCTTTGGTAAAATAAAAAGATGGAAACTTGGTTAGCATAATAACACAACAAAATTGTGGAGCTGTCACTTTGTCTTGCAGATGGTCCACTATTAATCAAGGGAAAGATTTAAAGCTTTCTCCTAGAAATACACAATAAGAACATGCCTCAGCCTCATGATAGTGTCAGGGGCAATGGACAGGGGAAATGGATAGTGTCATGACTGCAACAGGGACACCTAGGCCAGAGAAATAGAAAAGAACAGGGAAATCATGGGACTTGGGGAGGTGAGAAAAGGAGGGGCCAGCGAGAAGGGATTTCTGAAGTGGATTATGTAGGAACTGAAGTGCACCCTATGGAAAAGATAAAGAGGTACTTTTAACCACTTTCTGGGGTAGTGTATATTCATGATCAGTGATTTAGTTTCATTTCTGATATAGAGCTGCACCTGTGCATACTTGTAGCCATAGCAGGCAAAACTGAGGTTAAATACTGAGGGAAAAATCTAACTCTGGTTGAAAACAGAGGCTACTGATAGGACCCATGATTTTTGTTTTTTGGGGTTTTTTTTGTTGGGGGGTAGTGAACCTCTGGAGTCAATATCGATAAGTTATCTTATGTGAGTCAAGAACTCAATTAATTCCTTTTTTGTTTTAAAAAAATCACATTTGGAAACAGTGTTTTGTAGATAGGTGGGATCCATAATCAGATTATGCAATAGTTAAATAGTGTATAAGACTTAACCCAGATTGCAAGGAGAAATTCTCCTTCTGGGGATTCTCTATTAGTCTGGGAGCAAAAGTATAATAGGTCTGCTTGAAGCCATCCCTAAACCAATGTGGCCTAAAATGTAGTTTCTGGAATAAGTTCATCAGAAAAGCCACATGTGGTTGTTAAAATGTATATTCCTGGGCCCTAAACCAGAGGCCAGGAATGTACATTCTTGCTGATTACTCATGCTCAGTATATCTGAGAACCTCTGCTGAAGCAATGCTGATCAGGTTTACCCCATGTTCACTCACTTCCCTTCTCCAATTTCCCATCTCTCAATACAATCAGCCTTACTTTTAAGGAGATCCTGTGTATCTATGAACTTCCGGATGGCAAAAATAATGATTCTCATGTTTGCTGTGATTTCTAGCATCTATTATTGTGCCTTCCAGATAGAAGAGTATTTGATGAGGATTTGTTGAATCAGTTGAATTAAATGGAAAAGTAGCATTACAGTCATACTCATGAGAGAGCTAGAGCTGTTTGCCTGATTGTTGCTGTACCAGAACAGTAAGAATTAAAGACCAAAGTCTTCCTCACAGTTAGTACCTAGCTGCTCCCTTTGGTGGAAAATAGTTTATTTAAGGGGGTTGAGTGGAAGAGAAATATGATCTGATTTCTTTTTTTCCATTAATTATAGGGCAGCTTTCCTTTGCCTATTCTCCATTATTCCTACCAATATTTTGCACTGTTCACAGCTCATTGGTAAAATCATAATAGAAGATTGTATTTTGCTTTGGTTTTAGTCTTTTTCCTAAGGGAAAAATCAGTGTTGTGTGTTTTCCCAGGGAGATACTGAACCAGGACACTTTTCCCAAAGGACTGCAGCTCTGATTCACCCATTTTTAATTGTTTTTATTGCTTTAGTTTTATTTCCTTTCTATCCTTGCTAATGTTAATAAAATGCATGCCATAAAGAAATAAACTCTTGAGGACATGAAAGGACAGACCTCATGGCTATTTACTCTGCTGGCGGCTCCTGCTCTTTAGTACCCCAACATTCACCAGTTTGAAGCTTGCCCTCCATGACAGCTTTCTTTTCACAACACAGCTGCATACTGAACTGGTCGGTGCCACCCCTCCCTCGCAGTGTGACAAATTTCTGGTAAGACGATAATGCTAAGTTCTTTCACCATCTGTCTAGTATTGTTTCCTTGCCTCCCCCTACTCCTACCAGGAATGTCTAAAAACACAGTAGTCTACAGCTGCGTGGTTTACGTGACTATTGCTGTCTGAAGGGGGAAACATGCAGCATTTCCTCATGAACATTTCCTTTATTTTGTTTCCTTCCAATATGAACATTATAGTGTACATTCAAACCCATGGACTTGAACTTGAGTTTGTCACCTAGGAGACTACTTGTGATTGGTGGGATCTGACTGTACCTGGATGACACTTAAAAAACTTTTATTTGCATTTCTCTAATGACCAGTGATGCTGAGCATTTTTTCATATGCTTGTTGGCCTCATATATGTCTTCTTTTGTAAAGTATCTGTTCATATCCTTCGCCCATTTTTGAATGGGCTTGTTTGTTTTTTTCTTGTAAATCTGTTTTAGTTCGTTGTAAATTCTGGATATCAGCCCTTTGTCAGACGGGTAGGCTGCAAAAATATTTTCCCATTCTGTTGGTTGCTGATTCACTCTATTGACTGTTTCTTTCGCCGTGCAGAAGCTGTGGAGTTTGATTAGGTCCCATTTGTCTATTTTGGCTTTTGTTGCCAATGCTTTTGGTGTTGTGGTCATAAAGTCCTTGCCTACACCTATGTCCTGAATGGTTTTGCCTAGGTTTCCTTCTAGGGTTTTTATGGTGTTAGGTCTTATGTTTAAGTCTTTAATCCATCTGGAGTCAATTTTAGTGTAAATAGGAACACTTTTACACTGTTGGTGGGAGTGTAAATTAGTTCAACCATTGTGGAAGACAGTGTGGCAATTCCTCAAGGACCTAGAAATAGAAATTCCATTTGACCCAGCAATCCCATTACTGGGTATATATCCAAAGGATTATAAATCATTCTACTATAAGGACACATGCACATGAATGCTCATTGCAGCACAGTTTACAATAGCAAAGACCTGGAACCAACCCAAATGCCCATCGATGATAGACTGGACAGGAAAAATGTGGCACATATATAGCATGGAATATTATGCAGACATCAAAAACGATGAGTTCGCGTCCTTTGTAGGGACATGGATGAACCTGGAAACCATCATTCTCAGCAAACTGACACAAGAACACAAAATCAAGCATCGCATGTTCTCACTCATAGACAGGTATTGAACAATGGGAACACATGGACACAGGGAGGGGAGCACTATACACTGGGGTCTGTTGGGGGGGAGTGGGGGGACAGCGGGAGGTGGGGAGTTGGGGAGGGATAGCATGGGGAGAAATGCCAGATATAGGTGAAGGGGAGGAAGGCAGCAAATCACACTGCCACGTGTGCACCTATGCAACAACCTTGCATGTTTTTCACATGTACCCCAAAACCTAAAATGCAATAAAAAAAAAAAAAACTTTTATTGTTTTCTTACTGGGAATGTTTACAAATTCTCATCAGAGACCACAAGAGGGACGTCATCGAAAGAGAAAATTGGGGCTTTTTGTAAACATTCTGGAGGGTCCTTGACCTCTTGGGAAGGTTGCGCACTCCACTCAGCTTCCAGCTGCTGAATCTTCCTTTCCTTTTCCTCCAAAATTTCTTGAGGCTGAGTGATCCTCTCGGTCTGAAGGGAAACCTGGGTCGACAGTTCCATAATCAGGCTAATTTTTCTATCACTTTTCTCCACAGGTGGGAGACCTCCACAGAACTCCTCCAGCAATCTGTCTTCTAAAGCAAACAAGAAAAGGGAAGTCTGAGCAGTTTTGATTAGATTTCCCGGAAAGCAAAGAGAGGAAAAATGAAAAAAGCTTAATTTCTCACTTTCTTAAAAGAGAGCACAGATGTTGCATCATCTGGTTAGATACCCTGAGAATAAAATCTGGATCCAGTGAGAGGAAAGATTCTGGGTGCTCATGAAAAAAGAAACAAAACAAAACTTGGGAGCCTCTTGAGAATGTACAGAATCAGCCCTTGCCAACTCGTTTTTATGTGGATTTAACTTTCAATTAACCATAGGAATGATTCAGCCATGAAAATCCAATCTATGAGCAACAGCCATCCCAACTTTCATGTTTTTCTTTTCCCTAAGAATCTTTCACAAGAGCTATGATCAAGTAGAATTAAGCTTTGATTTGAATTTTAATTCAATTGAAAATAAAAAAAAATGAAAAGTTTGCCATTACTCTTTCTGGGGAAAGCAATAAAGAGGAAAGACTAGTTTCTAAACCCAAGTCAGGTTTCCCGTCCAGTCGGCAAGGGTGCAATTTGAGGTGCTCCAGGAAAACTCTATTATCATGGTATTTCCCATACCGATTCATTTCTTTAAGGCCTGAAGGCTTTTTGGCACTTCTTAATTAAATCACAAATACCTCCTGGACATGAAAGCTTATCCTTTAGCAATTTCTATCAGTTAACCCCTCAGATAAGGATAAGGCCTGAGTGAGTAAGGAGAGAGAGACTTCCAACAAAGAGATAACAGTTGAGTGGTCGTAAGGAGTCCTTGAAAACACCTCCATAGCCCATCAAAAAATGGGCTCCTTAAATTCAAGTCCATCTTACTAGCTTTTAGCAGTACCCTATCACTCTTGAAATTTCCAGCATTAAATGTCTCTGAGCTATATAAAAGGCAGACTTAGGTGTAAGTAGTAAGAGATGTCAAGGGCTTGGGTATCATTTCAGAACTAATGGAGCTAATTGCATATATGAATGAACCTGACGCGTGGTCTCCACGGTGGATTGTTATAATTGAGGTCCCCCATTTATGAGATCCCCAGTGAAAACCAATCTCACAGCTTCACCTGAGAGAAACATTGCTGTCAGTCTCAGATACAAAGGCCTGCTACTATTGGGTACCTACACACCTGCTAAAAATGGGCCAGCTTTGCTGTAGTGATGCATGCAGGCAAAAAAAAAAAAAAAAAAAAAAAAAAAAAAAAAAAAAAAATCACCCATTTCTCAGCAAATAAAATTAATTAGTAGTTATCACATTCCCAAGGGATCAAGGGGTAAAATCTTTGGCAACACATTGCACAGTGGGCAGGGTGTTTTTAGCTTCGCAAAAGTGATAAGAGGAGACATAAGGCTATTCTCTGCTCTTAGAAATTATTAGCACTTTAGTAAGGTTTAAGTATCCATGGGGAAATTTTTGTTCTGAATTTCTGTTAGAATACTTAAAATTATAACAATAATATTTAAGATCGCCCATTCTCCATTATTCCGACCAGTTTGAAGGACGGGCACAGTGGATCACACCTGTAATCCCAGCATTTTGGGAGGCTGAAGCAGGTGGATCACTTGAGGTCAAGAGTTCGAGTCCAGCGTGGTCAACATGGTGAAACCTCATCTCTACTAAAAATACAAAAATTAGCTGGGAGTGGTGGTGTGCACCTGTAATCCCAGCTACTCAGGAGACTGAGACTTGAGAATCACTTGAACTCGGGAATTGGAGGATGCAGTGAGCCGAGATTGCACCACTGCATTCCAGTCTGGGTGACAGAGTGAGACTCCATCTCCAAAAAAAGAAAGAAAGAAAGAAAGAAAGATGTTGGTTTGAGTACCTTTTATAAGTTAACAAGCAATGAAAAAACATCTCAAATTTCAAAAGACCATTTAGTTTATTGACTCTGTGACAGGCCTGTGCTTTCCACTCCAGGAGAGGGAGTCCATATGGCAGGAGGCCTTCCTTATCTGCCGATGTGCCAGGGTCTCACCTTTCCTTTCATTTGACCAGAGCTGTACTGTCCAATACAGTAGTCACTAGTGACATGCGACCATTAAGCACTGGAATGTGGCTAGTCTGAATAGAGATGTGCTTTAATGTAAAATACACATTTGACTGGAAGATTCAGTTTAAAAAATGTTAAATATTTCACATTTTCTATATTGCTTATGCATTACAATGATAATATTTGAATATTTTGTGTTAAAGAAAATGTATTTTTAAAATAATTTCACTGACTTATTTTTATGTTTTAAAAAATGTGGCTCCTAAAAAATTTTAAATGCATAGCTTACATTTGTGACTCCCATTATATTTCTGTTGGATAATGCTGAGCTAGCGTTTCCTTCCAGATGAGCACTCTCTGAAACCCAGGTGGACGTGTTACCTGGAGATGGCTCTAGTTAATCTGCACAGATATTATTTGAGAGGGAGGATCTCTGGTCCTCAACCATTGGCATACAGATCATTTTTCTGTTACCCCAGAGGGTGGAGTCATGGAAATCAAAGTTTGGCAAAAAGTGATGACTGCCAATTAATTTTATTTGCTGAGGAGCAGGTGATTTCTTTCATGAATGCACTACCATAGCAAAGCTGCCCCATCTTAAGCAGGTGTGTAGTTATCCAGGTAGCAGGTTTTTGTATCTGTGACTGACAGTAATGTTTCTCTCAGTCCCTAAGCTACTTCTTAAAATACATAAGAAACTGATTCAGATAGGTTGAAGTGAGTTTTATCAGGAGTGGGAGAAGGGAAATGGCCGCAAAGTGGCCAGGGAAGATGCTGAGGAGAGGAGGAGTGAGTGGCGGGGGATGCAGGACCTCCACAGGGGGCAGGGCTAGAGGTGGGTGCAGTGGAGCTTCACTGTGCCTGTCTGACATCTTCTTCCTCTTTAACTTCTTCCATCTTTTCTCTCCCCAGTTTTTCCTCTGCTTTTAGAATGAGTTATCTTCAAAGAATTCGTACAATGAAGAGAGTTTAGTGCCACCCCTGTGTAAGGTTTGTTAAGACTCAACTGCTCTTGGTCAATAAGACTTGACTGCTGTTGGTTGGCAAGAGGCTAGGGTTACAAGACCTTGTTTGCATACTGGGCTCTTTAAGGGAAGGCCAGGCTGTGCGAGCATGGGAGAAGGGAGCATGCCTGAGCATGTCTGAGCCTGCCCGAGCTCGTCCGGGCTTGTCCGAGCTTTTGGAGAAAAGCGGCGGGGGCGGTTTGCGTCTGAGCTCCCAGCGAGACAACCGGCCTTACGCCCTGGTCAAACTGGTCAAAAAGTTTTTACACAATGCAGTATAGATAAAATATTTTGTTCACCCAGCTCTAATGATGCAGCAGCAAAAATGCAGTGACGCGGCATTGCATAGGCAGTCACGGTCACTAGGGCCACATCCTCCATCTGGAAGAGAGTAATACAGGGAGAAGGTAGAAAGAAAATGAGAGAAGGAGAAGCAGGTGTCTAGGCAGCTTGGGCTGCTATCACAAAATACCACAGAGCGGGTGACTTAAACCAGAAACATTTATGTTTATAGTTCTGAGGGCTGGAAGTCTCAGATCAGGGTGTCAGGATGGTCAGGTTCTGGTGATGACTGTCTTCCTAGCCATTTTCTTGCTACATCCTCACATGGCAGAAGAAAGAGACCAAAAACTCTCTCACGTCTCTTCTTATAAGGGCACTGGCTGCATCACGAAAGGCCCACTCTCATGACCTCATTCAAGCCTAATTATTTCCCACAGGCCCCATCTCCAAGTGCCATCTAGTCTGGTGCTAGGGCTTCAACCCAGGAATTATGATGGGGACATAATTTAGTCCATGGCACAAGGAGAAGACAGTTGGAAAAGCGTTAGATGCTGAAAAAAAGAGAGATAGCATGAGGATTCCCATTGTTTTGTTCTCATGTATTAAATGAAAATGCTAATAGACAACCTAAAGACATACTAAAAATAAAAAATTCTCATACAAGCATATTTTACTACTAAATAGTCCATTTACACAAATAACACAAATATTTTGTTCCATTTCTAAACACATTACAACAAACAAAAGTGTTTAAAACTCTTTAGCAAAGTGAGGGACTTCAAGAGCTTCATGTCCTATTTGTATTGGAAAGGGCCCAAGGCCACCCCAGTGAGTTTTCTAGAATCTACCACTAACCATTTCACTACTCTCCCCTATCTAGTCTCCCTTGTCTGTAACAGGAAATGATGTGTGTCCCCAAGGTTCTGACAGCTGTATATGTCCTACAATTCACACACCTGTGGTCTTTTGTAGGCTCTGCTGGCAGCTCCCTGAAGCCTGGAGGTGCTGTTATCTTACCAGATCATCTCAGCCTTAACCCCACACCCAGAGGATCCAGGAAATCCAGAGATTGCAACAAGAAAAGCTCTTCTATGTGTGAGAAAGAGAGGAAAAACCTGATTGGCCACAGTGAGGGTATGAACTAATCACTCTAGCTGCTACTGCAGGAGTTTTTACAAGCATATACTATTTTTCATCATTTTCCTTCTTTCTGCCTTTACTTAAAATGGATGTAAGGCAGGACTGAGAATGAGGGTTTAGGGTCCTGGCAAAAAGGCTGCAGGGAATGGCCAGTGGGAGTTGGGCAGGGTTAGAAAAATTTAGCAAGAGGAGAGGCAGTCCCAGCATTCTGCCTTCCGTTGATCCAAGCTGTGCTCACTTTTCTATGTCAGGCTTGGAAGACTGAAGGTCCAGAAGAAAATATGACATTGCCTTTGGCCATTTCCAGCTTCCTGTTCTTCATACCCTGAAAACCTTCATGCTCTGAGAAAAGCGACACGTGAGAGATATATCAAAAATGACTAATAGCTAAACAGATAACAACAGAGGCTACTGTAGTTGAAGCAGTACCTTCAGAGACTGAGAGCTGACTACATTTTGAAGGTGGTCTAATCTCACCTGCTACCGAGTATAGGAATTATTTCTGAAACATCTCTGATAATTTTCTAAGCAAGTGATCTCAGTCACTGGTGTCCCTCCAGCTCTTCAGAGGTTGGCTGCCAATTATAATCCATGAGTTAAAAATCTGCATTTTGTGATGACTGCAGCTGCACATTGTTACAGAGAGACCTGACAGAGGGAACGCTGCCATACATAGACTGGGAGGACAGTGGGATCCCACTTGTTGCTAATCAGAGCAAGAAGGTGTGGTTTCATATTAGGTCAACAGACCTAGAATATGTGAAAACATTGCTTTACTAGTCCAAGAAGTTAACTTTTCTGTAAACAGTGATACAGAGCTGAAAAGTGACCCAATGAATAGGAGGAAGAGTTCTTTTAGATTTTCTCAATACTTCTTGCTAAAAAGGGATGTTCCCTTTTAGATTTCTTCATGGGTGCCACCAAAAAGTATGCATTAAACAGAGAAATGCTGAGAAGCACTGATCTAATTTCTGATGCAAGTACCCCTAATAATGGGAAATATACTTGTTCCTCACCAGATTCCAAGTATCCTTCATAGTCATCTTCTTGTTCATTCCTTCACCCAATAATTATATTTGAGAACTTGCACCTAGAGAGTGAATAAGATCATGTCAGCTCCCACAGCTGCAGCTTCACAGTGGTGTAGGGGAGTGGCAGCAGTGAGTTAGGCCCAAAGGGTATAAAGCATTAGCCTAAGCAAACATCTCAGCTGAGTACTCACTCGTGAAAGTTTACTTTTCTGTCTGCCTTTCAAGCTAATGACTAAGGCTGCCAAGTATTTACTCAACAAGAAAGACTCAACCAGGATCACGGTGAGGTGATTAAATACCTCATTCCACCAGAGCCACCCAGGATTGCTGTTTGGCCTAAAAGACAGTGACAGCTTCCTCCTCTGTACATACGCCCATCACTGTGACTCACTACGTGCTGGTTTTGAAAGTTGTGTATATTTGTCAGCAGCCACCACAGAGCCCAGTTTCATCTCTTGCCATACTTGGACTTGCACAGTGGCACACCTTTAGGATATATTCTTTAGAAATATATCCCTCCTACTTAAATTAAAAAAAAAAAAAGGAAAACTTTTTAGGTTTTCTGCCCTCTAGATTTTTACAGTGAACAATTTGCAAATGGCTATTCTCTGAAATAAATGATTCACTTATTTTTTTGTATTGTAGTATAAATATTTTTCTTTTTGAAAATCAGATTAGTCCTATGTCTTGAGGTTTCATTTATCCTCCCCTTTTAACATTTTCACTTGCAAAGAGACCAATCTCTATAGCACCAAATGACTGACTTCAAAGGTACTTCAATTTCCTTCCACTAAAGCTGTGAACATTTAAGATACATCTGTAGTAGGCACGTGTTAATTGAGTTGGAAAAAACAAACAGCATTATAAGAATAAATTGATTGGCAAAGAGATTTGGTCACTAAAAGGAATTAAAATGTAGTACAATATTTGCTAGGAATTTTTGATAATATATCTTAATGAAGATCAGTCTTAGTTATATTTTAAAGGAAAAATCTGAAATGCAATGGTGCACTGGAGGGAATATATGTTTTCACCTAGCAGCAGGCCGAAACTTGTGAGTTTAAGAAGATCTGTCTGTTTTTGTAAGTGCCTTAGAAGGGAACAAATACTTAGTCGAGACCATGATGGAAGGGCTGCAGGCCGAATGACATGGGGCAGTGCTACTGAGAGCAGTGGATCAGAGAGTAGAACACCCAATGAAAAGAAAAACAAGAAAACAAGAGGCAAGAGAGACCATGTAGGAAGCAGTTGTTGCTTACTGTTCATCTGGCCCCAAGAAGTTGTGGTGCCTGCATATATCTTAGTCTGCTTGGGCTGCCTTAGTTTATGCAGAAATGTATTTCTCATAGTTCTGGAGACTGGGAAGTTGAAGATCAAAGTGCCGGCAGGTTCACTGTCTAGTGAGGACCCATTCCTCGTAGATGGTGCCTCTCAGCTGTGTCCTCACATGGTGGAAAAGCCAATAAGCTCCCTCAGGATTCTTTTATAAAGCATTACTCCCATTCATGAGGGCTCTGCCTTCATGACCTAGTCACCTCCTAAAGGCCTCACCTTTTAATAGCATTAAAAGGTGATTGAATGTCAACATACCTATTTTGGAGGGCCACAAACATTCAGACCCTAGCACCGCACCAGTCTCCAGGCCAGAGTGAGGGGTCTGGCTGATGAAGACACTTCTAGGACTTGTTTACTGTTTAGGGAACAGGTAGAATGAGTGAAAAACACTTGTCTCTAACCACGAGCATCACTCATGTGGCAATTAGATGCTCTCATGGTGAGAGGTGTGTGGGAGCTAAGCAGACCAAGGGAAATACAGATTCCTATCTTTCTTCTTATGCCCACTCTGAGGCATATACTCTAGGGCCCACGTTCATCATTTATTTAAGTGGTAATTCCCTCTTGCCTAGTATTTAAATATTGCAATAGCGTCTTCTCTAGTCACCCTGTTTCTGCTACTTTAGTCTGGTTTCAACTCTTCACAGAGAGGTCCCATTAAAATATGTCAGGTCTTGACACTCTTGCCTACAATCCACCAGTGACTTTTCATCTTAGGCAGACCAAAATCTCACACTGACCTTCAAGGCCCTGTGTGATCTGGGACCCCTTTACCTCAATAGCACATATCCTAATCCTCCTTCCTCCTCTCCAGAGTAAATGCAACATTGACTCTGCTACATCTCCACAATTTCATTGCTGTTCTGCGAGGCCTGGCATGTTCTTATCCCAGGACCTTTGCATTTACTCTTTCCTCTGCCTGGACAATTGTACACCTGATGCATACATGTCTAGCTCTCTCAATTCCTTCAGGTCTTCACTCTCCAAAGTCACCTTCACACAGTGAAGCCTTCCCTGGCCATCCTACCTACAATTTCAACCCAAGTGCCATTGCTGAATACTTCAAATCCCTGTTTTCTGCCTTATTTTTACTGACATGCTGTATTCATCTATTCTAGATTTTGTTTTTATCTTGTTGGTAGTCTCTCTCCCCTGCTAGAATGAAAGATCCATGAAAGCAGAGCTTTTTTATTGTCTTGTTCAGTACTGTGTCTCCTATGCCCAAAATCATGCATGAATTGTGGGGATGGTCGTTTGTCAAGTGAATAAATAAATGAAAGTTAAGTGCATACATAATACAAATCACCTAAGAAAGTATTGGTCTAAAGGTTACAATTGGCATGTCATTAGGATGAATACAAAAATATCCTAGGCCGGGCACAGTGGCTCACGCCTGTAATCCCAGCACTTTGGGAGGCCGAGGCGGGCAGATCACGAGATCAAGAGATCGAGCCCATCCTGGCCAACATGGTGAATCCCCATCTCTACTAAAAATACAAAAATTAGCTGGGCATGGTGATATGCGCCTGTAGTCCCAGCTACTCGGGAGGCTGAGGCAGGAGAATTGCTTGAACTAGGGAGGCGGAGGTTGCAGTGAGCCGAGATTGCACCACTGTACTCCAGCCTGGTGACAAAGCGAGACTCCGTCTCAAAAAAAAAAATCCTAGATTTCCTCCCCAGGCATATTTTTTCTTCAAATACTGCTTCCACTACTGCATTAAAAAAAATAAACTGTTCTCATTGCATGTAATATTGCTGAGTTTACTTTCTTTTTTGATAGAAAATGGAAAGTTAGAAATGTCTTCTCAATCTAGGATGTAGATTGCTATACACTATAAAAATGGTTCCCCAAACGTGGCACTGGGAAATCTCTGTTAATGTGGAGAATCCAAGATCTCATCCTTGAAATTCTGCTTGAGCTAATCTAGAAGGGCACCTGGGAATCTATCCTTTTATAGAGCTTCCCAAGGAAATCTATCAGCCAGGTTTCTACAGTGAATTTCTGCTGACCTACAAGATTGACGGTGAACCAATATTTGACTAAATCCTAACAGGTAGGCCGGAAATCACCACACAAGCCTATTCTTGACAAGGCTGCAATATTCACAGCTGGAGGAGGGAGAGCACATCTATTGTGCTGGCTACATGACAAGGCTCTGCGTTTAAATGCTACTAGCTGATTGAATGCATCCATGGTCCTTGCAACCCAGCCCCCGTCCTTTAATTAGCTTACATCCCAACAATATCTTGCCAGTTCTAATTTGGCTAAATTATCTCCAGAACACACAGAAAAAATAATGAGTGTTTAGGAGTTTGTTTCTGTTTTTGCTTTCATTTCTGTTTCAGTGAATGAATACATCTATTTCCTTAGTCTGTCTTTTCTTTCCTTTTCCTTTGGGTAGTGGATGGAAAAGAGAGGGTGAGCCAGAGAGAGAGGAAGGCAGAGATTGCAGTTTGGGTTGGAAGTATAGTGACTCCCCAGCTTCCATAGAAGTTTAACAGTTACCCCCACCATGCCCTCCTGAGGATCTGAATCCAGGGCTGTATTCCTGGAGCTTGCTGGAGTCAGCGCATATGTCCAAGAAGACCGATAACACTTTGCTAGCAGAGGCAGGGTGTTGGTTGTTTGTGTGGAAAAGCAAGTGATGATGTCTCAAAGATGACACCATAAGATGAATATAGGAGTGTGAGAGGTGGGGGTAGGCCCCAGTGGCCAGACATTGGCTGGTGGGCAGAGTGCAGTGCTGTATCCCGTCTTCTGTCTACTCACCAGTAGGGCAAAGTGTTCCACTAGGGTGAGGGTAGGATAACTTAGGCTAACTTACCTCATCAGTCTCTTTCTGGGGCACGGTTCCTTCCCACCCACTGCAGGGTGAGCCACTACACCTGACCATTTTACGTGTTTTGGATTGAATGTTGCACTACTGTCAAATGTGGGACTTTTTCAAGTTTTTCTTCCTGGTGGTGCATAAGGGTTAGTTAAGGATACCTCCTTATGAAATCAGGAATGCCTATTCAGATCATTTGTTTGCCTTAATTTTTAAAAGGTATTACAGTTTCTAATGTTGTACAGCATTGAGAAATAAATTAATGTAGTAATAATAGTATTATTAGGGCTATTCTTTATAATGACTGAAAAAAATTTTTTGAGAAAGATGGGATAAAGGGTCCATTGCTATTGTTCATCAGGATTTTACTTGTTTAAACTGTGCCAAGGAATGGGCTTTGCACAGAGGAAGTACAAGTTATTTTGGTTTAGTTGACGTGACACTGCTATTAAATGTCCCTGATGACAGAACACTTGACTGCAGTCATTTTTCGTACAAAATTTTGACTGACATGTGCAACTATACATGCCTACACCCAGCCCCTTCTCTTTTTTAAATTTCACCCCATCTCTCATTTTCTTTCTTTTGATCAGCCTTGGGATAACAGAGAGAGATAGCACTACTGGTCTGCAGAGAAGTCTCTCTTTTCCTAGTCCCCTAGATATGGTGCTAGGTCTCAAGACAGTGTCTTTTGGCTGGAGCTTAAAAATGTGTGTATAAGACATAATAAACTGCAAAAGATACTACTGCAGCAGCAGGTTCACACAGAACTTATTTGTGTTGTCCATTTATTTTGTCCTGAATGCTAAAAACAATGAAATCAATTGCTACTAGAACCAGCCAAGTAGGATCATCACATAATTCTCAGAACATATTATTCTCTGAGTGGTGGCCACTCTCTCACTTAGTGACATGGCTGAAATTCGTTATTGAGATTTTCACTTACATAAAACGTAGAACAGAGGAAGCTCCATCCATGATTCTCAGAAAGCTTGGAAGAGTACTTTAGAAATAGGGAAAGGGGGAGTGGAGCGGGACAGCAGGGGGTGGGGAGTTGGGGAGAGATAGCATGGGGAGAAATGCCACATATAGGTGAAGGGGAGGAAGGCAGCAAATCACACTGCCACGTATGCACCTATGCAACAATCTTGCATGTTTTTCACATGTACCCCAAAACCTAAAATGCAATTAAAAAAAAAAAGAAATAGGGAAGTGTGGTAGGCAGAATAATGACTACCCTCAAAGCTGTCCACAAAGATGTCCAGAAAAATATTCCCCCAAGAGTTCCCCAAAACCTTTGAATATGTTGCTTTATATGACCAAAGAGACTTTGCAGATGTGATTAAGGATTCTGAGATGGGAAGATTGTCTTGGATCATCTGGGTGGACCCAAAGTAATCACAAGGACAATAAAAGGGAAGTAGGGGGTCAGAGTCAGAGAAACATATCTGAACATGTTACAATGCTGGCTCTGAAGACAGAGACAGGGGCTGCAAGCCAAGGGATGTGAGTGGCCTAAAGAAGATGGGAAAGGCAAAGAAAGATATGTTCCTCTAGAACTTATAAAAATAGCACAATCCTGTTGACACCTTGATTTTAGTCCAGTGACACCTGTTTTGGACTTCTGACCTCCATCTGTAAGAACTATAAAAGATCACCAGCCAGGAGTGGTGGCTCACGTCTGTAATCCCAGTACTTTTGGGAGGCTGAGGCAGGCAGATCACCTGAGTTTGAGACCAGCCTGACCAACATGGTGAAACTCTGTCTCTACCAAAGATACAAAAATTAGTCAGGCATAGTGGTGGGCACCTGTAATCTCAGCTACCCAGGAGGCTGAGGCAGGAGAACTGCTTGAATCCAGGAGGCAGAGGCTGCAGTGAGCCGAGATCACACCACTTCACTCAGAGTGAGACTCCTTCTCAAAAAAAAAAAAAAAACTGTAAGTTCACAAACTTGTTTTACTTTAAGCTACTAAGATATTATAATTTGTCATAGCAGCAACAGAAAATGAATAGAGAAAGGAAAAAACTAAAGAACATCTGAATAATGAAGACAATCTATCCATTATAGGAGAGCCAGAAAGCTCATTTAGTGCATTGTCACCAGTGGACTTGGATTTCAACTATTTGCAACTGAAGGTTTCCAGACATCCAGAGAGATCTGGATTACAGACCCTCCTGCCGCCTCTGGAATCTTAAACCATTATAGTTCCCTCTTCTGTGTAAATGTTAATCTTTCTACTTTTAAGCATTTAAACATAATTGCTGTCATTTTAGAAAGGAAATAAAACTTTTAGACTACGTAATGCCTTTTCAGCTATTACTCTGTCACTCTGCTCCCCTTTCACAGTCAAAGCTCTTGGGTGAGTTGTCTATACTCTTCTCCCTTTCCTCTACAGTAGTCCCTGCTCATTCTTGGAGGATAGTTCCAAGACCCCCAGTGGATGCCTGAAACCACAGACAGTACCAAACTTCACATATACTATGCTTTCTTCCTGCACACACATACCTGTGATAAAGTTTAATTATAAATTAGGCACAATAAGAGATTAACAAAAATAATGAATAGTAAAATAGAACAGTTATAATAATATACTATAATAAAAGTTATGTGAACATGATCTCTCTCTCTCTCTCTCTCTCTAAATATCTTATTGTATTATACTCACCTATTTTCAGACCATGGTTTACCTTGAGTAACTAAAACTGCAGAGAGCAAAATCACACATAAAAGGGGTCTGCTGTATTTTTCTCATGTCAACCTATTACAAGCTAATTTTTGTTTTCAGAAGGGCCTTACTAAACTTGGCCTTGCTGAGGTTACCAATATCACCAAATCCAAAGGACTTGCTTCAAGTTCATCTACCTGACCCCTAAACATTTGGCCTGTTGACAGTCTTCCTTAGAGCAGTCCCGTACTTCAACCACTCGTACACTGCTGAGTATGCAAACGGTGTTCAGATAAGGCAAAGGCAGAGATGTAAGCAATCCCGCTGGTCTGTACCTCACTTCCAATTTCTGTATGCTCCATTTTCCTTTTTTTCTGATCTGTAAATCTTCTCCTACCACGTGGCTGCACTGGAGTCTCTGTGAATCTGTTGTGATTCTGGGGGCTGCTCGATTCACGGGTAGTTCATTGCTCAATGAAACTCTTTTAAATTTAATGTGGCTGAAGGTTTTCTTGTATCATGATAATACAAAGGGGCTTTGTAGTGGCACACCTGCACACTCGGACATTTATTGTTGGAATGTACAGGGTTCAGGTCAGAAGATACCAAAAGAAAAGTAGGTTTTAGGGAGAGAGCCATGAAAGTGGTTTAAGCAAATGAGAATCAATAGCAGAGTTGAAGTGCGTAAAAATAATGTCACAGTGAGAGGGTCCTTGCACACTGGAGAGGAAGAACTTACAAAAGCAGCTACTGCTTATCAGTCTTCTCCAATACGAACAATAATACCTAACTTTATTTTTATTAACTTTCTTTCACTTTTACTTTGTACAACTTGCTTTTCATTTAAATTTTATATAATAAAACAACAGGAAGAAATTGACTCAAGGATGGGGTGAGGGACAGGGATGTCTCTGCTAAGTTAACTTGGCACCATGAAAATGCCCCATTCTTGAGGACAGCTTGTGGTATACTGTTCTCTCAATCCCTCCTCCTTGTGGAATGCCATTCCAATTTTATCAGCTTGACTTTATTTTTTTCATATCAAGATATAATTTCATCTTGAAATTACAAAAGATAATTCAAGTTATAGAGAAATTCTCCAAAAGGGGACTCAAACAAGCTTTTTTTTTTTAGTTTAAGAAATCTTCTGATATTTTATATAAATATTAATTTTCATAGGTTTTTTTTCTAATAGTTACCTACTTTATCAGGTAAGTTACATTCACTGAGAACATTATTAAAGCTAATGGTAACAGACTTATTTTCAGATGAGACTCAAATCCAAAGCACTTTAGAGAAGCATATGAACATGCAAAGCACCAAAAAAGAAAAAAAGAGAAAAAAAAAGAAGCATAAAAAAATGCCTAGGGGACTGATGGAATACTCGGCAAAATTCTTCTGTTGTTGTTGTATAAGTTTTGTTGTATATATTTGAGATGTATTATACATAAATAATAATAGAAAAATAAAACTTTTAGAGATATCAAAGAACTTCCATGGCTATGATTTATTTTTCTTTTTCCACAGCTTCTTCCCCTGTACTTGTGAGACAGGAGGAAAGAGGGGGGATAAAGGGAAAGTGGGGAAAGGTAGATATTTACAGAGCACCTACTCCATGTCATTTTACTAAGAACTTGTTCAGCAATTACACCAAAGCAGAGTAAATATTTGCCTCTTATTGCTACTATTATGCATGATACCACCAGACTCTTTGTATAGCTAGGAGCAGGTCTGAAACATGCAGCAACTTTTCAACCACATTACACCCTGCCTCTTCTATCAGCTAAGTATATAAGTCCATGGAAATCTTGTCCCATCAGCATCTCCTACTAATCTGGGGTCACAACATACCCATGGGGGTCATATGCTAAGTACTTCTCAATTGTTTATGGAATATTCCTGGCTTTAAAAGATAAAACAGACTAGGTGCGGTGACTCATGCCTGTAATCCCAGCACTTTGGGAGGCTGAAGTGGGCAGATAATATGTCAGGAGATCGAGACTAGCCTGGCCAACGTGGTAAAACTCTGTCTCTATTAAAATACAAAATATTAGCTGGGTGTGGTGGTGCATGCCTGTAATCCCAGCTACTCAGGAGAATGAGGCAGGGGAATGGCTTCCACCCAGGAGGTGGAGATTGCAGTGAGCTGAGATCTCGCTGTTGCACTCCAGCCTGGACAACAGAGCAAGACTCCATCTCAAAAAAAAAAAAGAAAGATAAAACAACAGGCCAGATGTCTCATTCTTTTTTGTTTCCATCTACTATTAATTTCTGATCTAGAAAATGCTAAGAATCTTAGGAATTGGCAGCAGGGTTGTTGTTAAGACTATTGTGGGCATTTGTTCTGGCTGCTTCCCAAGATGACCCTCCCAGTGTTTTCTGGTTCTAACCACCTGGATAAACAAAGACTTAGGACACACATTCATTTTCAGCAGGTCAACTTTCCATTTAGTCTCAGGCTTAAGATGTAGAAATTATTTAAATTTAATCTGCATTATGTATTAATTGGTCACCTCAATTCTACAAACCACTTAAACCATCAAATGACAAAATGTGACAAAAATGGTGAAAGAACTTGTTTCCTTTTTAGGACTCAGATTAATCAATTAAGTAAGGTAATATTTAACTTGAGATTAGCCTCAAAGAATCAATATTGTCTGTGAATATATTGGTCAGAGTGATTCAGCTCCAAATAACAGGATATGTGACTATCAGCAACTTATACAATGGGAAGTTTATTATTATACCGAAGGTGAAACTCAGGGGAATTCCAGGGTTAGCACATTTTGTGAGTCTGGGGAGCCAGGTTGGCTTCTCTGGGATTCTTTTGTTTCTCCTTTCTATTTGCAATGTGGTTGCATTCTTCACAAGGCATTGTCTGAAAGTTGGAAGAGAAAGTCCTGTCTTGTCTCATCTTTTCAAAAGTTAGGAAAACTTCCGCGATGCTTGCAACAGAATCTACCTCATATTTTCGTGCGTGTGTGTCCCTGGTTATATCACCTCCCTGAAGCAGCCCTTGACAAAGAGAAAAAAGTCACCTCCATGATTGGTCAAGACGAATGAAAATCAGCATTCTGAAATGGGTGAGGAAGGACCCCCAACATACTCTATAAATAAATTATGAATAAAAATGAAGTTCTGTTTGCAAGGAAGAAGAACAGTATCTTTTGTGTAGGTGACTAATGGGGTCTGCCACAGCGAACAAAACTTTTCTTTATACCCAATGTCAATAATAGTGTATCATTCAGTACTGTTTTTGTTCAACAATCAGAAAGCCAAACTCTAACTGGCTTAACTAATAAAGAGAATATATTGGCTCCAGAGATAGCTTCAGGCAAGTCTTGAACTAGTGGCCTCGATAATGTAACTGAAAATGTGGCTTCTTTTGGTCTCTCTGCTCTCTCTTTACGGTGCCAGCTTCTTCCTAAGCCTGCTACTATTCTGGTAGTCAGATGGCTGCCATTATCTTCTAGAGAGAATTCTTCTCCTTTCTCATATTTCTACCTGCATTTACTACAGAAAAACAGGTAGGTTGTCTTTCCCACTAGCTTCAACAAATACTCCCCACATCCCATTGGCTCATTTAGATGACAAGCTCATCTCTGAATCAGTGAGGGAGCTATGTAATTGATATTTAAGCTTTCTTTCCTCCTTGCTTTTTTTTTTTTTTAAAGACAGGGGTTTACCCTATTGCCCAGGCTGGAGTGCAGTAGTGTGATGTGCGATCCCAGCTCACTTCAACCTCCACCTCCTGGGCTCAGGTGATTCTCCTACTTCAGCCTCCTGGGTAGCTGGGACTACAAGTGTGTGCCACCACACCGGGCTAATTTTTTGTATTTTTATGTAGAGAAGGGGTTTTGCCATGCTGCCTAAGCTGGTCCTGAACTCCTGGGCTCAAGTGATCTGCCTGCCTTGGCCTCCTGAAGTGCTGGTATTACAGGCATGAGCCACTATGCCTAGCCACATTTAAGCTGTCAACGTTGTAATGTACTTAAGAAATGCAATTTATAACAGAAATGAAAGAAAATCAGGAAAACGAGTGAATGAATGAATATATAAATAAATAAATAATAAACAGAGGCCCCTCCCCATGCCCAGCTGCCAGTCTTTTCTTAAAGAGAAAAGGGACCAAAGGTAAGCAAAAATAACTTATTAATACCTCTTTAGTGGCCAGGTGCAGTGGCTCACGCCTGTAATCCTAGCACTTTGGGAGGCCGAGGCTGGTGGATCACCTGAGGTCAAGAGATCAAGACCAGCCTGGTCAACATGATGAAATCTCATCTTTACTAAAAATACAAAAATTAGCCATGTGTGGTGGTGAGTGCCTGTAATCCTGGCTACTCAGGAGGCTGAACCAGGAGAATTGCTTGAACACAGGAGGCAGAGGTTGCAATTAGTTGAAATCTCACCATTGCACTCTAGCCTGGGCAAAAGAGCAAAAATTACATCTCAAAAAAAATAGGTTTTTTTAGTTTTCCAGTTTCTTTAGTTTTTTTAGTTTCCTAGAAATTATGATGACTGATGATCATAATGATAATCATCATTGATGATAAATGAATAAAATATAAATTCTGTGATTTATCAATGATGTATTCATTTATCATACATCACAGAATTATGTATTTATGTATGAGCACAAATCTCTTAAATGGGTAAAATAAGAATGTTGGCAAGTTAGAGTTTTAATTAAAACTGAAAAAAACTATTTCTAAAATGGTTCTATATTAACAACTGGTATAAGAAATGTGTGAAAGCAAATAGGACAGCTTAAATTCTCAAATTATCTTCTCTCCGCAAGGATGGTATAGGAGTGCAGGTGTGTGTATCTCTGCATGTATAGACATATGTCTGTAAGATCCAAGAACAACCAGAGAGGAAGTATGATGATGCGCCATGGAAAGTAACGAGGTGGCTGCTGTCCAATGGCCAGTCCTTTACCTGATTTTACCTTAGCTGAAGGTGGCATTCTTTGTCAAAATAGTGCATCTATATACTGTAGTACAGAGCAGATAGAGGGACAGAGGGACACAGAGAGCGATGGAGAGTGATATCTTGTGAGATAGAATAGCAGAGGGAAAAGCTACAGGAAGGAGCAGTCATCTGGCCATTTTGCAGAGGATGCTTTGGAAAAGAGTGACACTCTGAAGTCTCAGCACTTCCCTATGAAGTATCAAAGTCCAGTTTGCTGTAGAAGCTCTGTGAGAACAATGCTGTGCTCTGAGAAAAACTTTTGCACAACTGCAGATAGAGATACTGAGAATCTGCTTTGAGTACCAAAGCACTGAGACAAGAGAGCGACTCTACCATTTACAGTCTGAAATGAGACAGAATAGGATAAGTGGGGAACCGTCGATCCTGCAGAACCATGGCAGTGGTGCAAAATATGGATGGATTCTGGAAGGAGTTTTTTTTCTTATCCAAAAATGCCTTAATGAATAAATATTGGACATTAATACTAGAAATACATGTTTTGTTCAAGGTAACTTAAAAAACTCTATGCAGTTTGTACTGTGGTATGGTTTCAGGCATTCTCACCTTAATCATCTTGACAAAGTTCTGAGTCAAAGAACTCTTCAGATATTGTCAGAGATAGGCATGGGAACCAGGTGAAAGCACCTGACTCTGGCAGTCAGTATCTGGAGTGGTCAAACTGGATAAGCTGCATCATTTTCCAAGAGCTGCTGGAATAAGGCCTGATCTGATCTGGAGGTGTTACACATTACATGTTCATAGGTACACACACACACACACACACACATGTATACACATACATACATGTACACATATACACACACGGACACACACATGCACACGGACACAGACATTTACATACAAACACATATACACACATACACACATGTACACACACATGAACACACAGGCATGTATATATACATACATATATACACAGAGATACACATGTATACAAACACATATACATACATATATACACACACACACATATACACACACACATATAAGCATGACTAGGAGTCAGGAGGGACCAGCTAAAATAACACATTCAACCAAATGCAAAACTGTTAACTACCCTCCCATCAATGCTACACTTTTATATAAATACAAACCAATATAAAAGTTTGATTTCCTAAAACCTAATGGATTAACATCAACCAAAAAAAAAGCATAAACAGAGTAATGCAAATTAGCATTTTTCAATGGGACTTCTTCATTTTGGGGCTTTTTTGAGGTTGGGACACATTCATTCATTCCGTAGAGTATGTAATATGCACAAGCCTCCAAGTTAGGCCTTGGAGATAAAACAATGACTAAAAACCAGTCCCTACTCTCAAGGAGAAATGCAAATGCTTGATTTTTCTCATGTTGCTCATGCTAACATGGTTTGTATCAATAATCTGTTAATTTACTTAGTTTCAAGATAGAAAACTTCAGATGTTCTCAAATAAAAAAGGACACTCCATGATGAAAGCAAGCATTTTGAAAGGTAGGGGCATATCTCATTTAATTGGGCCTTGCTATATTGCATTTTATAGATACCACATTTCTTTTTTTACAAATTGAAAGTGTCTGGCAACCCTGCATTGGGTAAGTATACCAATGGCATTGAGTTTGTTTTGTTTTGTTTTTGGCTTTTGAGACAGGGTCTCACTCTGTTGCCCAGACTGGAATGCAGTGAAGCGATCTCAGCTCACAGCAGGCAGTCTAGGCCTTCTGGACTCAGGTGATCCTCCCACCTCAGCCTCCCAGATAGCTGGGACTACAGGTGCCCACCACCACACCCAATTAACTTTATTTTGTAGAGATGAGGTCTCACTATATGGCACAGGCTGGTCTGCAACTCCTAGGCTCAAGCGACCCACCTGCCTAAGCCTCCCAAAGTGCTGGGATTGCAGGTGTGAGCCACCATGCCCAGTTTTAGTGCCATTTTTTTCAACAGCACTTGCTCACTTTGTGTCTCTATGTCACATTTTGGTAATTCTCATAATATTTCAAACTCTTTCATTATTATTATATCTTTCATGGTGTTCTGTGATCAGTGATCTTTGATGTTACTGTTGTAATTGTTTTCTGGTGCCACGAGCTGCACCCATATAAGACAGGAAACTTAATATCTAAATAGCATGTGGGTTTTTACTGCTGCATTGACTGGCCATTTCCCTACTTTTCTTCCTTTCTTTTGGCCTCTCTACTCCCTGAGACACAACAATATTCAAATTAGGCTATTTAATAACCCTTAAATGGCTTTTAAATGTTCAAGTAAAAGGAAGAGTTACACATTTCACTTTAAATCAAAAGCTTGAAAGGGTTAAGCTTAGTGAGGAAGGCATGTGGAAAGCCAAGGTAAGCCAAAGGTTAGACCCCTTGGGCCAGTTAGCCAAGTTATGAATGCAAAGAAAAGTTCTTGAAGGGAAATGAAAGTGCTGTTCAGTGAAAACATAAATGATAATAAAATAAAACAGCCTTATTGCTGATATGGAGAAAGTTTTAGTGTCTGGTTAGAAGAACAAACCAGCCACAACATTCCTTTAAGCCAAAGGCAAATCAGAGCAAGGCCCTGACTCTCTTCAGTTCAATGAAGGCTAAGAGGTGAGGCAGCCGCAGTAGAAAAGTTAGAACCTAGCAGAGATTGGTTCATGGTGATTAAAGAAAGAAACTATTTCCATAACACAAAAAGTGTTATGGAAAGTGCAAACTGAAACATGAAGTGCCATGGAGAAGCTGCAGCAAGTTATTTGGAAGATCTAGCTAAGATAACTAATGAAGGTGGCTACGCTAAACAATAGATTTTCAATGGCAACAAAACAGCCTTCTATTGGAAGATGTTATCTAGAACACTCATAGCTACAGAAGAGAAATCGACGCATGGCTTCAAAGGGCAGGATGACTTTTGTTAGGAGCTAATACAACTGATAACTTTAGTTGAAACCCAATGTGCATTTACCATTCCAAAATCCTAGGGTCCTTAAGAACCTAAATGTGGTTGAAATGATGCTAAATCTACCCTGCCTGTGCTCTATAAATGGAACAACAAAGCCTGGATAACAGCACATCAGATTATAGCATGGCTTAGTGAATATTTCAAACTTACTATTGGGACCTCTGCTCAGAAAATAATATTATTTTCAAAATATTACTGCTTATTGACAATGTACCTGGTCATCCAAAAGTTTTGATAGAGATGTACAAGGAAATTAATGTTGTTTTCATGCCTGCTAACAGAACATCTATTCTGCAGCCCATGGCCCGAGGAGTAATTTTGACTTTTAAGTCTTATTATTTAAGAAGTACATTTTGTAAGGTTATAGCTTCCATAGATAGTGATTCTTCTGAAAAATCTGGGTGAAGTAAATTAAAAACCTTCTGGAGGGCCAGGCGCGGTGGCTCACGCCTGTAATCCCAGCACTTTGGGAGGCCAAGGCGGGTGGATCCCGAGGTCAAGAGATTGAGACCAACCTGGTCAACATGGTGAAACCCCATCTCTACTAAAAATACAAAAAATTAGCTGGGCATGGTGACGCATGCCTGTAATCCCAGCTACTCAGGAGGCTGAGGCAGGAGAATTGCCTGAACCCAGGAGGTGGAGGTTGCGGTGAGCCGAGATCGTGCCATTGCACTCCAGCCTGGGTAACAAGAGCGAAACTCCGTCTCAAAAAAAAAAAAAAAAAAAAAAAAAACCTTCTGGAAAGAATTCACCATTCCACATGCCATAAAGAACATTTGTGATTTGTGGGAGAAGGTCAAATTATCAATATTAACAACAGAATGGAGGCAGTTGATTCTAAACCTCATGAATGTCTTTGAGGGGTTCGACACTTCGGTGGAGAAAATAACAGCAGAAATGGTGGAAATAACAAGAGAGCTAGAATTAGAAATGGAGACTAAACGTGGTTGAATTGATGCAATCTGATGTTAAACCTCAATGGATGAGGAGTTGCTTCTTGCGGATGAGCAAAGAAAGTGGTTTATTGAGATAGAATTTATTCCTAATGAAGATGCTGTGAACATTGTTGAAACAAAAACAAAGGATTTAGAATATTCCATAAGCTTAATTGATAAAAGTAGCGGCAGGGTCTGAAAGGACCGACTTCAATTTTGAAAATGTTTAGACTGTGAGTAAAATGCTACAAAACAGCATCACATGCTAGAGACAAAACTTTCCTGAAAGGAAGAGGTAATCAATGCAGCTAACTTTATTGTTGTCTTAGTTTAAAAAATTGCCACAGCACCTCTAACCTTCAGCCACCACCACCCTTATCAGTCAGCAGCCATTGACCTCCAGGTAAAACACTCTATCATGGAGTATCCAATCTTTTGGGCTCTCTAGGCTACATTGGAAGAAGAATTGTCTTGGGCCACACATAAAATACACTAACAGTAGCTGATGAGCTAAAAAAAAATTACAAAAGAAATCTCATAATGTTTTAAGAAAGTTTATGAAGTTTTATTGGGCTGCATTCAAAACTCTCCTGGGCTGTATGTGGCCCACGGGCAGTGGGTCCCACATGCTTGCTCTATCAGCAAAAAGATTAGGACTTGCTGAAGGCTCAGATGATTGCTAGCACTTTTTAGCAACAAAGTTTTTTTAAGTTAAGGTGTGTGCATTGTTTTTTAAACATATTGTCGTTGCACACTTGATAGACTACAGTATAGTGTAAACATAACTTTTTTATGTTTTGGAAAACCAAAAACATCATGTGACTTCCTTTATCACAATATACACTTTATTCTGGTTTCCTGAAACGTAAACTGCCATAACTCTTGAGTCATGCCTATATTATAGTAACTTAAATTGTAAAATATATCCCTTAGTTTCCTATTGTCAAGAATAATGTAATTTGAATGATACGTAAGTCTTGTTTTGTGTAGAACATAAAATTATGATACTAATAGTCAGGGAAGGAATCACTTTGTGTTCAAACTTGGGCCCTTCCAATTGATTGTTGTATGCATTTGGCAGTTACTTAAACTTTCTGTGCCTCAGTTTGTTCGTGTGTCAATTGGCCCATCAATACATCAATACAGTATCTCATAATGTTGTAAGAGGCTCAAGTGGGTTAATTTATGTTAAGCCCTTAGAATACTGCTGGGACACAGTAATTGCTTAAGAAATATTAACTACTGTTATTATTGTCTATATACTATTTCCAAGCACATTCCTAAAGTCAAAGTTTTCCATCTTCCTGTAAATCAGCTGATAGTTTTGTTTAGTAGAATAGTCAAGTAAAGTTTCCATTTGTACAGGTTCACAATCTCATAGTTCTATTTCTTAAATCTTCTGGAAAATTTTAAGTTTTTCATAGGTCATCAGGTGGCAAAATCTGACCTGATCTCATCTCAATTCATTTGGCAGCAAAACTTGATCTGAACTGATGGGAGGCTATTTATAGTATTTATACATTCTACTCAGTGTAAATATTAATATATTTGATATTAGAATATTGTCCCAGACCCTACCTGGGTTACTTTTCACATTTTAAAAAGTCCACATTCTGAAACATATTTGGCCACCAAACTTCAGATAAGACATTACAGGCATACTAGTCAGGGCAGACAGTATAGAAGAAATTTCCACATGTAGCGCTGCAAGGCAAGATTTATTAAGCAAGAATGTGAGTTTCTCCATTACAAACATCCTGAACCAATCAGCTCTCCAGATCCAAAAACATGTGAGCCTTGTTTTCTCCATGACATTCATTATCACTAGATCAGTCTTTCCAACTCATTCTCTCTGCTATAATTTCCAGCGAGCAGTTATTTTGGTTTTGGACTATTTTCCAAGTTATAATAATTCTACCCTTCTCCCCATTATTTTAATCTCTACCCCCCTCTCCATTTTTATTCACGTTCATACAAATATACCATAAAATACCAGTCAAAGCAAACTCAAATTGTTAGGCATAGCTATGTATTCCTTCACCCCTGTTCTTGATTGCTTTTTCCATCTACCTCCACATGGGATAAGTCAAGGAATTAAGATGTTTAGGTCTTGCCAAGCCCATTAACTCCAGCACATGTCCTATTATGCATGAACTACTGGTTGGAAGAGCTATCTTGTCTTCAGGCAGTTCATCTGTTTTTAATCTCAGGAAGTTGACAACAGATCCCAATCTAAAAGATCTATTCTTGTTAACTACTCCTAAGATCTCCAGAGAAGTCCAGGAGAAAATTCTCTAAGCCTCCTTCCTCTTTATCTCCAGGGATTCCAATGTCTTTTCACATGTTTTAAAATTTTCAAATAGACTTAACCTCCACATCAGCTTTAACCACAGTAACTACAGCTGGGTTTAAAAATCTGATCTCACGTCCATTTCTAATAAAAAGCAGCAGTCTAATTGAACCTGAAAATCTCTTTTCCGGGATACTCAGAATATTTTTTTTCTTTTTGGTGGTCAGTGAGGCCTCAAGATGTAGAACCACTTAGTTACTAAGGTGGCCAACAATGAAGAGGTAAATGTAGGTTTATCGCAGATGGTAATCTGAACAAGCAAACATTCAAAGCCCAGGGTGAAGACACAACCCTTTGGAAAATATGGTAAAGTGGCATCTGCATTTGAATTCTTCCTAGACCATTTTCTTATTGTGTTCCTGAAGCTTCTCTGGGCTTTAGTTTCTTGGCCTGTAGACTAAGCATCTTAATACATGCTTTTGCAGAATTATCCCAGGTCACAGCTAGAAAATTACAGATCTGGGATTCAAATTCATATCTGCTTGACCCCAAAACCATTTGTCTTGTCCTTGTGTCATGCTGTCTCTAGAAGGTTCACATATAAACCAGAACATTTCCTCTACTGCTAAACAATACAGCTAGCTGTTAATATGGTGTGGAAAAGATTCTGGACAGTTTGACTTTTGATGATGGGACCAGGTGTTGGTCAGGGCCAGTGCAGAACACACCTACGGTGTCACCAACCCTAATTAACATGGTGAAGGGCAGAGCAATGTGGAACTACCATGTTTTATTCTATCATTAGGTGTAAGTCTGCTTTTTGCAGTACATGCAGCAAGCCGTAAGAAGTCTCACTGGAAGCATTGTGGAACTCATTAAGAGTTGAATGAAAGAGAGAACCTATCACAGAAATTTTTAGTTGCTTCAAATATCTAAGCAGAGAGTAAAGAGTTCCTCCTCCCCAGGCAAGCCTGGGTCTCTTGGATATGATAGCTCTAATGAACACCTTCTTATCACTACAGGAAATCCACCTGTGATGAGAGGCTGCCTCCCTTGCTGAGAAGCCCACTATCACAGAGGCCCAGTGTTCTCCTGTGATGTCCGCAAATACAGAAGCCCTTGGCTTCCCAGAGTAAGTTCTAAACATCTTTGGTAAAACCTCTAAACATTACAGTTAAAAAAAAAAAGGTGTAAAGTACAACTCTTTTTTTATTGTTTTTTTGCTAAACCCAGGAACCTATTCTCACTAGAGATAAGGAAAACACTATACAACCCATTGTTGAACTCTGTTACTTGATGCTTTCGGGGGAGGCTACTGGAAAAATAGCCTGAATATACTGTCAGCAGCATTTCCTTGCTTGATGTTGTTTCCTTGTTTCCAGACAAGATTTTTTTTTTTTTTTTTTAGTGAGAGGTGGGGAGATAAGCTAGTAAAGAACTTTAAAACAAAAACAAAAACAATTATCTGGGCACATGGTGTGCCGTCTGTAGTCTTAGCTACTGGGGAGACTGAGGGAGGATTGCTTAAGCCCAGAAGTTCAAGGCTACAATGAGCTATGATCACACCACTGCATTCTAGCCTGGGTGAGAGTGAGACCACCCTGTCTTTACAAAAAAAAAAAAGAAAAAAAAAGTGGCATAAGGTAAAAGATAGAGAATTGTTGTATTATCTGTCACTCTCTTTTTCAAATTTATAGTACATTGTTTAGTATGTTTACTATACTCCTTTACCAACCTAGAAGGAAAAGTTGCCTCTTTGTGTATCTAGATCTATCAATACATGTATCTAAATTATAGAGTGCATGAACTTATGGTGCTGAGAAGAATATAATAATATATGCTTTTTCAACTTCCTGTGATCACTTCATAGAAGAGGGTGTAGGATTTGTTCATTAGTATTACAAGTAACTGGTAATGTCTCCAGAACATTGAGGATTTCAGAGGCTTGTATATCAACAGCAGGTTTAGCTCCCAGCTTCTCTTCAGCCATCATAATGCCCTGCATTAATCTTAGTGTTTTCCTGTCTACATATCTGTTCCTTCCTCTGGCATGAAAATTCCTTGGGATTAGAGACGCTGTATTACCTGGCTTCATGTCTCCAGGACTTGAACAATTCTATGGCCCACAATGGGTGTTCCACAAATGTTTGTTGACGTACATTGATATTGTGGGATTCAATGCATGCCTTGTGAAATTAAGGAAAGCAATTTCCATTGCAGGATTTGACAATTGGACTGATCATGATGGGCATTTTAGGTAGCTATTAATATTTTGTGTTCTTATGGGATGATATTGTTTACATTGCTTGAAGGTCACATTTTACATAAAAATAAACATCTCGCTTGGTTAATATAAGTCATTCAGAGGAAGTTTTTTTTATGTCTAATAAAATTACACAATGCACGAAGCTACAGGAAACTCACATTCTGCCTATCTCCATTTTCCAGCTAAATTAGGCTCCCAGAAAGGAAATATGCTTCTCTCTCACAGCCTGCCACTTTTAAACAACCTCAAAGGCCTATTCCCCATGGGTTATACTTTGGCAGGACACTGCTGTTAGCCTGTGTATGGGGTCATGTGAAACACTGTGATCTGGAGAGTCAGTGGTCCTCTACTTACTGCTGGATACCACCTTTCTTGTGGCTCCTCCATGGGAAAAGAAATCTCCATATTTATTGCAGCGGAGAAACAATGGGACTTTTTGTGGAATTGTGCTACATTCAGTTATTTACACTCCTACATATTTATTCAGTTCTGAATAATTACTAATTCAACACTGGTGTTTATGGTTGTATGGATTTCCCTAACTACGCACCCAACCATTTATAAGCACAGCTGGAAGTTTCCTTTTATATTGCAACAAAAATTTACTAGTAAAGATGGATGCACTAACCAGCGAATCTGAGAAAAGCAGCCACATTGGTTTTATCTGGACATGAATTCTTTTATTAATGAATTTACTTAAGAAACCAGTCTAAAGAGCTGCCACCCATTCTTGTGTGTTGAGCTTTTGCATTTTTTTATTTAATGAAGATGCCAAAAGCTTCAAAGGACCCACAAAGCAGTGATCTTGTTTAAAGGTAGAGGATTTCACATTCATCATCTTGACAGTCATAAAGGCATATATTATTTTCAGATGTATAAACAAGACAGGAAGAGTCTAGCCTCCAGCTTCATGCAGAAGATGCAAATCTGAGGCTTTGGAGGCTCAGAAAGGTCAACTTTTCTTTGCAGCACATTCTGATTATTTTCATCTTCTTATAGGCACTTGGCCTCTTTTGTCTAAGTTTAACATAAACATTTTTCACACAGGTGCTTGTCTTGGCATCCACAGAAGAAATGAGGAAACTGCCAGATTAAAATGAGCACATTATGAAAATATGGGGATTTGATCCTTGTACTGGTTTCTTTTCATAGAAGAGGCAATAAAAAGCCGTTGTAAAGATGAATTGAGATTCTGGTCTTCCTTACGAAGTAAAAAATATATGTATAAACCATTCTGTCAAGCCTTGAACTCTTCTATGTATCTATCTTGACCAGAAAATTTTAAAAAGGAGCCTTTATCATTTGGTGCATCATTGCCTTAGCACTTTATAACTAAAGCTTAAAACCAAAGTAACAAACTCTATTAAAAAGTGCCCTGGACCAAGCTCAGAAAATAATGAATGTTGCTTCTAGTTGTTTTTTTTTTTTTCCCACTAACTAGCAATATGACAATAAACAAATTGTCTCACTTTACAGCTGTTAATATTGGAACTATTGTATATTAAGGACACAAAAAACTGCTAATTAGGTAGTAAGTTAAAAAGTAGCAAACATGTTAAAGATAGAAAAAGTTTGTTTTCTTCCTAAATGCAACCCATTTTGAAGAACATGTTTATCTAAATCTGGTACGGAATACCTGAAAACTTAATTGATTTTTCTTTTTATTGATCTCCTATACTTGCTTGGTAGCAAGGGGAAGGAGTGAACTTAAACTTGCCCATTTAGGGTAACTCGGTCCTTGAAGTTTGGAACCAGAAGCGCGTCTACTTGTGGCCAGTCAACATACGGTATTGCGACGGGCCTTGGAAAGTCCTCAGGCTCTGTGTGGTGAGGCAGTGAAATTGGCCCCAAACCCACGGGGTGTGCATCTCCCTGTCCACTGCTGTCACGCAGGGGCTGATCTTGTGCCCGCCTTCACAGACCTTTCTCCCTATTCTCTCTTTGGCTCCTCCTCCAAGCAATAGAAAGATAAGCATTTTCTTTGTATCACATCACATGACCTCCCTTTCTTTTCCATGATGGAATCCAGGGCCAATTTTCCAAGCTTGGGTTCTTGATATATATTATAAATTGAACAATAATAAATTTACATTTTGTTGGTCAATAAATGGTTGAATGTTAAAAAATTTCCTGCCATTCAATCTATGAAGATATGATTTGAGAGTGTGAGAAAATAATTTTTTCTTCTCAAAGCCTGATTTTCACAACCATTATTTCCTTACAGGGCTTAAAAACCTCAATTTGAATGTCAAAGTTAAACAATTATTCTTTTTACTATGCAATATTTACTCTTCCCTACCCTAAGGAGTAACCCGCAGCCTCCCACAGGTTTTACACTTAAGAGCAAAAGGCAATGCAAGGGAGAAATAAAAATAAAATTAAATTACTGAGTCTATAAATTATATCAGCAGATATTTCAAAATACTAGTTTTCTACCAGTATAAAAATTCAACTCATAAAACAATATAATAGTTTTAAGTTTTTCTTGAGCATGTGACATTGCTAACATGATTAAATTTTATCAGGAAGAAGTGATGTTAAACTTTGTCTTTCTCTAATCTAATTTGTCTGAGGTTTTTATTCTGTTCTGGGAAAGTAAAAAAATGACTTATAGTATTACTTTAAGAATAATAATCCTTTACATTTCTGTAAAAATTAAGATTTAGAAAAACCCAATTCATCTGATTTTATTTCATTTAGTTCTGAGTAAATTCTAAATTTCTAAGGGGAGAAACTCATTTGTCCCATATCAAAGAGATTTAAATTATATGAGATTTAAATTATATGACCAGAGGAAATGAATGTGTTTAGATTATTAGTATGTTTTGAGCACTTACCCCTCCAAAATAATCATCTGTCTGGAAACTAAAAAAAGCATGAAGTTAGCTGTCCCAGTGCTGAACAAGCTGTGAGATGTGTGTGGACAGTGTGTGTATAAGATGAGACATCAGATGAGATGGGTCCTCTGCAAGTGAGCATGATGACAGCATTAAGCCATTCTTTTTTTTTTTTTTTTTTTTTTTTTGAGACAGAGTTTCGCTCTTGTTGCTCAGGCTGGAGTTCAATGGCATGATCTCAGCTCACCACAACCTCCGCCTCCCAGGTTCAAGCAATTCTCCAGCCTCAGCCTCCTGAGTAGCTGGGACTACAGGCAGGTGCCACCACACCTGGCTAATTTTTTGTATTTTTAGTAGAGATGGGGTTTCCCCATGTTGCCCAGGCTGGTCTCGAACTCATGGACTCAAGTGATCCACCCACCTCAGCCTCTCAGAGTGCTGGGATTACAGGTGTGAGCCACTGTGCCTAGCCTCAAATAGATGTTTGTACACCTGTGCTCATAACAATATTATTCACGATAGCCAAAAGATAGAAACAACCCTAATGTCCATTGACAGATGATTGGCTAAACAAAATGTGGCATATGCGTACAATGGAATACTATTCAGTCTTAAAAATAATGCAATTCCAATACATGCTACAACATGGATGTACCTTAACATTTCCTAAGTGAAATAAACCAGACACGAAAGGACAAATATTGTGTGATTCCACTTATAGGAGGTACCTAGAATAGTCAAATTCCTAGAGACAGAAAGTAGAATGGTGGTTAGTACAAGCCAGGGAGAGAAGCTTGTTCAGTGGGCACAGGGTTTCGGTTTGAGAGAAGGAAAAGTTGTGGAGGTGGATAGTGGTGGTGATGGTTGCACAACAATGTGAATGTACTTAATGCCACTGAATTGTACACTTGAAAATGTTTCAAATGTGAATTGTATGTTGTATATATTTTACCACAATAAAAACAGTTGTAAAAAAAGATCTGATTTTTGATCAGGTAAATTCAGCCTGCGCTTAACAAAATTGCTGCTTTCTACTGGCACTTAGATTTCCCTCAGGAATGGCATCTCTTTCCCTATTGGCTACCTGGCATAAGTTAGTAAATTTCTGTAATTCTCAGTTTTTTCTTCCTTCAAATAAAGGAGTGAAATTGAGTAATCTCTGGGTTTCTTTTTTTTTTTTTTTAGCTGTGGTTCTCACCTTGGATGATTAGATGGAAAATATTAAGCCATTACTTAAAATAGACTATGCTTTCGGTTTACTTTTTTTGCATTCCAATTCTCTTAGAAAAGAAACACAGGCTGCGAGTTTACTTTTCATGTCAGTCACACCTTTTGATAGCCTAAGTATGCTATTTTGCTAAAGTTTATTAGCATCTTGTCGAATGTCTTAAATGTGAAATATTTTGAAAAAGGGCAATTTCATCACATAAATGGTGAACTTGACATGAAAGCATAGTATCTGCATCATCACTACCAGTCAATGACAGAAAAATATTACTTTTTAATAAAATGCAAAACTTTTTTGTTTTCTAAATTAAAATTCATCATTATATGATATAAACACCACAAAGGGAATAGTCACTTAAATAATATTCAATATTATCCCAAGTGCTATATAAAATTACACATCTCCTTATTATGCATGAAGGAAAACCAAAGCCCAAAGATACAACTTAACAGATTAATAAGAGATACTGAATTAGAAATTAGTTTCCACATTAAACTTGATAGGTTGAACCTTTTGTCTCCTGAGGTAGCCTTATTCTAATTCATCAGGATACACTAGTTTAGTCTGCAGAAACAAATCAATCTGGAAACTTTGGTGGCTTAAGACATAAAAATGTATTTTTTACTTATGCCAAATCTGCTGCACTCCCAGTGGTCCTCTAGGCAGCTCCTTTTCAGCAGAAGCCCAGAGATTCAGGATATTTACATCTAGTAGCATCAACCACCTCAACATGAGTCTTCCAATTTGCCAAAGGGTTGCACAGAGGCTTTTCATTGTCTGAGCATGGAAGGTGACATTGGTTACCTAAATGTAAAACCCATTGGTCAGAGAAAATCACACAACCCTACCTAACTACACAGAGACTGGAAAAGGTGGGTGATGTGTGTATATTCAGTGAGCATTAAATGTCTCTGCCAGGCTGGCTGCGGTGGCTCACACCTATAATCCCAATACTTTGGGAAGCCAAGGCACATGGCTTACCTGAGATCAGGAGTTCGAGACCAGCCTGCCCAACATAATGAAACTGTGTCTCTACTAAAAATACAAAAATTTGACAAGCATGGTGGCAGGCGCCAGTAATTCTGGCTACTCGGGAGGCTGAGGCAGGAGAATCGTTTGAACCCAGGAGGTGGAGGTTGTAGTGAGCTGAGATTGCACCACTGTACGCTAACTTGGGCAACAGAGTGAGACTCAGTCTCAAAAAAAAAAAAGTCTCTGCCAAAATGAGGATCTTCAGTCTGAGGAGTTTTAAGTGGTCTATATCAATCACATGCTAAGAATTTAGGTTACAGAATGTGTGAAGGTGCAGAAATAGCTTTTGTATTACTTTTATTATTGCTGCTCTAACAAATGACCTCAAACAGCAGCTTAAACACACGGATTCACTATCTTACAGTTCTGTAGGTTGAAAGTCCAAACATAGGTCTCACTGGGCTAAAATCAAGGTTATGGCAAGGCTGTCTTCTTTTTGGAAGCTTTTTTTTTGAAAGAAAGAAAGAAAAAAAATGAAGAAGAGGAAGAAAAAGGAAGAGAAAGAGAGAGAACGGGAGTATTGCTTTCTTGCCCAGGCTAGAATGCAGTTTAGTAATGGGTATTGAAAACCTCTTTTATACCAATAATTATACTTGATGTAGACAGGAAGGAATAAGGGAAGAAAATAACAAACGAGCAGCCAACCAATATTTCATTTAAACCTATGAAATGCTATGCGATTACTGAGGAGTGATTTACTTCCGATTATGTAGTCACTTTTGGAATAGGTGTGAGGTGGTAATGTATGTTTTATGTATTTGAAGTGGAGAGTTCTGTAAATGTTTATTAAGTTTACTTGTTCCGGGTCTGAGTTCAAGTCCTGAATGTCCTTGTTAATTTTCTGTCTCGTTGATCTATAAAATCGTTAGCTCTTCTTGTTATATTGATCCTTCTGCCATTATATAATGTCCTTCTTTGCCTCTTTTGCTCTTTGTTGCTTTAAAGTCTACTTTATCAGAGGCGAGAATTGCATCTCCTGCTTTTTGTTTGTTTATTTTTACTCTCTGATTGGTTGATAAATCTTCCTCCTTCTCTTTGTTTTGAGTCTTTGTGTATCGTTGCATGTGAGATGGGTCTGGATGCAGCATACCGATGGGTTTTGGCTTTTTATCCAATTAGAATATATATATAGGTTTAATACTGGCATTTGATGCTAGCTGGCTGTTTTGCCCATTAGTTAGTGTAAATTTTTCATTGTGTTAATGCTCTTTGCTTTTTGATGTATTTTTGGAAAGACTGATATTGGTTGCTCCTTTATATGTATAGTGCTTCTTTCAGAAGCTCTTGTAAAGCAGGCCTGGTGGTGGTGAACTCTCTAAGTACTTGTTTGTTCGCAAAGGATTTAATTTTTCCTTCGATTATAAAGCTTAGTTTGGCTGGATAGGAAATTCTGGGTTGAAAGTTCTTTTCTTTAAGGATGTTAAATATTGGTCCCCACTCTTTTCTGGCTTGTAGGGTTTCTGCTGAGAGATCTGCTGTAAGTCTGATAGGTTTCCCTTTACGGGTAACCTGACCTTTCTCTCTGGCTGCCCTTAGTATTTTCTCCTTCATTTCAACCCTAATAAATCTGGCAATTATGTGCCTTGGGGTTGGTCTTCTTGAAGAATATCTTTGTGGTGTTCTCTGTATTACCTGGAGTTGAATATTACCCTGCCTTGCCAGGTTGGGAAAGTTTTCCTGAATGATATCCTGAAGAGTATTTTCCAACTTGGATTCATTCTCTTCGTCACATTCAGGTACACCTATCAAACGTAAATTAGGTCTTTTCACATAGTCCCATATTTCCTGGAGACTTTGCTCATTGCTTTTCATCCTTTTTTCTCCATTCTTGTCTTCTCGTTTCATTTCACTGAGCTGGTCCTCGACTTCTGATATCTTTTCTTCTGCTTGATCAATTCGACTGTTTAAACTTGTGCATGCTTCGCGAAGTTCTCGTGTTGTGTTTTTCAGCTCCATCAATTCACTTATATTCTTCTCTAAATTGTCCATTCTCGTTAACATTTCGTCAAACCTTTTTTCAAGGTTCTTAGTTTCTTTGCATTGGGTTAGAACAAGTTCTTTTAATTCACAGAAGTTTCTTATCACCCACGTTTTGAAACCTGCTTCTGTTATTGGAACACACTCGTAATCTATTAAGCCTTGTTCCATTACTGATGAGGAATTGCGATCCCCTGTGGAGGGAGAGGCATTCTGATTTTGAGTATTCTCTGCCTTTTTACACTGGTTTCTTCCCTTCATTATATATTTATCCATCTGTCGTCTTTGTAATTACCGACTTTCTAACTAGGTCTCTGAGCTGACGTCCAACTTGTTGATTCCCAGCGCCAAAATCTGAGCAATCCACTGCGCCGGCCAAAATAGCGGTGTTAAGATTGATGGTGCTTTTCTGCCCGGGAATCTCCAGACTCTGCACCAAGAACTGGTGCGCTAAGGCACCAGCAAAACCGCCACGTAGGCCACAAGAGTCGCCCTGGCGACCCGTGGGCTCCTCTGCTGGGAATCTCCTAGTCCGTGAGCAACAAATATTCGTCTGAAAGTGTGGCGTCCTCTCGTTTTCTGCGCTTTCACTGGGAATTACGAGCCCGAGCTGCTAGTGATCAGCCATCTTGGATCTCTCTCCTGGAAGCTTTAAGATAGAATCTGTTTCTTGTCTTTCCCGTTTTCCAGAGGCTGTTCATATTTCTTGGTTCGGGGCTCCCTTTCTCTATTCTCAAAGACAGTAAAGGTGCATCTCTCTGGCCCTTCATAATCTATCATGTCTCTCTCTGATCACGGGCCTGGAAGGTTCTCTGCTTTTAAGGACTCAGGTGATTACACTGGACCCACCTGGATAATTTCCCATCTCAAGATCTCTAACCACAACTACATCTGCAAAGTCCCTTTTGCCATGTGAAGTAATGTATTCACAGGTTCCAGGATTTAGAATGAACAACAGCTTTTGGGGGAGGACCATTATTTTACCTGTAACAGCCACTTTTTGTCATGAAGAAATTCACTCTCATTAACTGTAATGTCAGTAACTGGCTGCCACTTCAAACAAAACAGTTTTTAATAAAAGCTATCATTGCTTTGGATTTTATTTCTTTTTAAAAACTATTGGCTCAAATTTGGTCACCTAAAATTCGACTTCAGATCAAGTTTTGTTTTTTTTTCCCCCCAGATGGAGTCTTTCTCTGTTGCCCAGGCTGGAATGCAGTAGCCCTATCTTGGCTCACTGCAACCTCCACTTCCCAAGTTCAAGCAATTCTCCTGCCTCAGCCTCCTAAGCAGTTGGGATTACAGGGGCCTGCCACCATGCCTGGCTAATTTTTTTTTTTTTTTGTATGTTTAGTATAGACGGGATTTCACCATGTTGGCCAGGCTGGTCTCGAATTTTTGACCTTGTGATCCTCCCGGTTTGGCCTCCCAAAGTGTTGGGATTACAGGTGTGAGCCACCACACCCTGCAAGATTAAGTTTTTAACATTTGTATTTGTAATGGACAGCTATTTTTTGTTTGGTAATCTCCCCTTTTCTATTCCCAGGCCATATGATTTGGGGGCAGTTTACATTGTTGGAGGCTCCACTGGTGCCCACATAAACCAAACATACCCATCCAAAATTTTTAATCATCCAACCATAATGATTCATTCAAAAAATTCCTCCAAAAGAGTGAATTACAGAAGTTAGGTAGGATTGTTCTAAAAGAAGAGTTCTTATCCCACTGGGGTTACTAACTGTGTACAGTGCCAGTATGGAGCTGTTGGTGTCTACCTCTTTAAACAATGGAAGAGCACGCCTAAATGTTGAACCATTATAGAGGGAATCAGGGTTGGAAGACAGACAGATTTCTGATTCCCATTGATCCTCTCCAAGCATCTGGAACGTGCGTGCCATGCTTGAGATTTTTAATAAGAAAAGCCTATACATTCCCTTTTCCCTTTTTTGTTTAAGCAAGTTTAATTTTGGTTCCTGACACTTGCAACCAATGAGTGTTGACTGACAGACACAATAAAGTGAAGCTCACATGCTCCACAATAACTCCAGGCAATTAAGAATTTTGACCTACACACTCAAAGCCATTGCTGAAGCACTTGGGTACTTCATAGGCTCTATCTGCCCAGAGTAACTGGTGTCATCGTTTATAAAAATACCACTGCTAATTGCCCAGGAGGTTATTCTCTCTATGATGCCACATGCACCCAGAAAATTTTCTGTAGCTATGACAGGCAGCAATCCTTCTGGGCATTTACTTCACACTTTATAGTCATGCAAGTTGTTGAATGCTAGGCGGAAGGCTAGTCCAACATCAGATTCATCACTTGACTTTCACTGCCAAGTATGATACACATCTCATGAATGCATGCAGATAGGAGGTATGTGAAAACCGGGGGTGATGGTCAAGTAAGGAACGTTTATGATAGTAAGTTAAAGAGCATTCCCTAAACTAAATGACAGCAGGAAGGTTTTTTTGTTTCTTTGTTTTGATTGTTTTGTTTTGTTTTCTTTTCTTTAACAAACATGTTGTATATGTCAGGACCCATATTCAAGAATGGAAAAACAAAAACCTGTTTTATAGCTTCCTGTTGTTATGTTCTCTCTAGATCATGTGGTTACTATTTTATTTTATTTTTTGAGACAAAGTCTCACTCTGTCACCCAGGCCAGACTGGAATACAGTGGCATGATGTTGGCTCACCTCAACTTCTGCCTCCTGGGTTCAAGCAATTCTCTTGCCTCAGCCTCCATAGTCACTGGGATTACAGGCATGTACCACCATGCCTGGCTAATTTTTGTATTTTTAATAGAGATGGGGTTTTACCATGTTGGCCAGGCTGGTCTTGAACTCCTGACCTCAAATGATCCACCTGCCTTAGCTTCCCAAAGCGCTGGGATTACAAGCATGAGCCACCGCATCTGGCCTGTGATTATTATTAGAAGAAAGATTTGTGTTCCTCAACCGTTACTGTCTTATATACACAATTTATTCACCACAATTTATTTGGGATCCCCATAGTACTGAAATTTAAAAGATCTTATTGAAGTTGCAGAACACAAAATAAAGTTGCAGAATATAAAATAGCATTTGGACTGTAAAAACTAGTATAAAATAATACTAGCAGCAGCCTCTAAAATATAGGGAGGACAAGTAACCTTTAAAATGTAGATGAACCTTCAAACGTGTGGAATGGAAAGAGATGAATGGTAAAGAAGGCCTGACTGGTTTGGAGCATGAAGAGAAGATTCTTGGATGCCATACTTTTCCCTTAGGCCTTCTCCAAAGCGAGTAAAAAAATAACTGTCTTCTCTCCATCCCTCAGGGATTATTTAATTATTTTTATTTTTAATTATGTTTGCTTTTCATGTCTAAACTAATGAATCTCTAAGTGTCTCTATTTGTTTTTAGACTATATTTTTGAACTTTTCTAAACCAGTCAAATCCTGTAGGGATGCGAATATAGTTTTTACAAAGTGCCCTTTATTTATACAAATGAAAATACAAAGGAAAAAGAGGTTTGGTAATAACTGTCTAATCATTACTTTTTTTCCTTAGGTTTATTCAAAACAACTGCAAATCATTGATAATATTATTTAGGAATGATTTTTTAGGATATTACCTAGCAATGTCATGATTTAACAAAAGTTTAATTTCTTTTTTTTTTTTTTTTTAATTGCATTTTAGGTTTTGGGGTACATGTGAAAAACATGCAAAGTTGTTGCATAGGTGCATTCATGGCAGTGTGATTTGCTGCCTCCCTCCCCCTCACCCATATCTGGCATTTCTCCCCATGCTATCCCTCCCCAACTCCCCCCGCCGCTGTCCCCCCCACTCCCCCGCAACAGACCCCCGTGTATAGTGCTCCCCTCCCTGTGTCCATGTGTTCTCCTAATTTCTTAAGAATATTTCAGTAAAACAACGTGGAATGAATTTCATCATATAAGCTTCATGAAAAGAAAGAGTTCATCTTGTTTCCTGTAAGCAGATATCCAATTTTATTACATGAAATAAAATTAATTATAATTTAAGTCATGTCCCATTGTTTTGACAAATTTATATTTCTGCTTAAAAACCAACTTATACAGACTTAAACACTTTTTTAACCAAATATGTGTTCTCCAGGGGAAAACAATATTGTATTCTGAACCCACATGTTAATTTTTTTCTCAAATTGGTCTTTTCTTCAGAAGGTGGACATTCTAGTAAGACCCGAGGCACAGAGCAACTTTATTTATTTATTTTTCAAGTGAATATATTCTGATAGAACATAGCAACTTTTATACCGTACTGCTTTAATAAAAAAGAGTGTTTAAGAAAACCTAATTCATTAGAAGGGTTTGCCATATCCCCCTTACTTGTTACCTAGGTATTTAGGAAGCCAAGCCACTCTATACATGAGGTCATGGCTCAGAAACATTGTTAGTTTATCTTAATGAGAGGTACATTTGTGATCAGACTTAATAATATTTAATATACTTTTCTCTTTTGTCTTTTTGAATAAAAAATCATTTGTGCTAGTCTCATTTAAGCATCTGGCCTAAGGAGAAATTGGAATTTATTACAAAGACAACCCCAACAGGCTATATTCAGCTTCTGACCTTCAAAATTGGGTTATGTAGCAAACAATGGGTGGCCGATCATATTTTCCGAAGACTACAGTACTATGTCCCATCTCACGTGTTCTTCCGAAATGTGAACTTGCCACACCCTATTAACAGATGGAATTTCACCCTATCTCCTGGAATCTGCACTGGCCTTACTGACTTTCTTATAATTAATAGAATCAACCCAAATCCGTTTCCCATGTACATCTGAGTTTAGGATGCTATCCTGCTTTAAAAGTGTAGCATCTCTAAGAGGAGCAGACACCTCGAAAAGGAAGGCGCACCTGTGGTGCTGGGAATTTCCATATTTTTTTTCAACAAATTTTTGCAATGCTATTCCAGTTTTAAGGCAATGAGAAAACTGAGGCATAGCTAGGAATTGATCCCAGTTATTCTGATTCTTCCCACTCTACACTCTTTCTCCTGAGAGCTAGATATCCAAATTAAGTGTTAACATGTGTCTGATAAATGGTGGTTAAATCTGCACATGATGCTAAACACCTGTGAAGGCAGGGACTTTTTGGAATCAGCTTGGCAGTTTTCTTTTAGAATCTGAAGGTATTAGTTAAGCCTCAGGGGAAACAAACTTGATGCAACCACAGAGGACACCTAAGGCCCCACACAGAATTCGGGACCTGTGGCCCCTTGTGACGCCCATTGCCATTCCTATGGGACAGCCATACATTCAGGGTATCTGGGTAAATATTCGAAGATAAACATACAGGTCGTTTTGAGAACTTGCTGTGACTTTGAAAACACTCTAAAATTGTGAGTCTTGTCGTGCAAGATTAAGATCAGGTTTGAGTCCCCACTGAGCTACCACAAGCCCACAAATGAGCTTTGAATCAGTAGATTCACTGCTGGGTGATTGACTTTGAATAAACAGCTGTTTAAAGCCCCTTTTTTCTAATCAATTCCTTTCCTTTTTTTTTTTAGTGAAGTGTGATGACGTTTTACCTTTATGGCTGGCAGTTGAGAGGCTGTGTTTATGCTCTTTAAGTTCAGGAGCAGGCCCTCTGGCTTGCCGACCTTGAGGCGTTATGATTGAGCCAGCCCGCACGTTGTTCCAGAAACTCTTTCTCCAAACATTTCCTTTCCTGCCAACATGTGCATTGTCCATGCTGATGGGGAGCTTGGTCAACAGACTTGGAACAGGGCTTGTGTTTCTCTTTGGGCAGTCTCTTAAACTTTTAAATGCTTTTTTTGAACATATTTTCTCCTCATAGAGAATGTTTGCCATTTGGTCCTCTTTCCTCCTCTGTATTAGAGCATTTCTTTTTCTTTATTGAAAAGAAGCTTCCCCTCTTCACCCCCCGAAAAATGCAAAACAGAGAAATAAAGACATAATGTCTAACCTTTGCCCTGGAGTTTAAAATTAGCAGCATTCTATAACATATGAAACTAAATTTCAAAATGTATCTGTGAGTCAATCCTCTTTCATAAAATGTATTTTCTTCCTAAACAGCTGATTGACTCTAAGAAACCCACTCTAGTTGAAACCACTGCCCTGAAGCCAGAACAGGTGCCACAGAAAAAGCAAAACTAAGGTGAGAGACCCTTGTTCACAGTGGAAATCTGTCCTCATTAGATATGACCTGTGTGCCTTAGAGCCACAGGGGTTAGTTAGAAAACCATACTTTTCTACTCGGGAGGCTGAGGCAGGAGAATCGCTCTCTACCCGGGAGACAGAGGTTGCAGTGAGCTGAGATCGTGCCATTGCACTCCAGCTGGGTGATAGAGTGAGATTTTGTCTCAAAAAAAAAAGAAAAGAAAAGATAACCATACTTCTGTCCTAAGTACAGAATTACTACAGGTTTACCCTGGAACCATCTCAGTCACAGTGACCTCTGTCTTTCTCCTTCCCTCTTGCTCCACCCTTCACTCTAGGACACTGCTGAGGATGTAGGGTACCATGCAGAGCGGGGAATGGACTCCGTGGAAGGCTGCTTTGTCCACATCGTGGTATTTCATGGAGTCAAAAAACCTTCTTGCTTGCTGTGCTGTGTTCACGCTCACCTCCTTTTCTTGTATTCCACCTCTCCCTTCGTCCCACTCCTCCTCACACCTGCAAAACAGGACCACTTACTGCTGCTGAAAGTAGGACATGATTTCACCTTTTCTTTTTCCTTTTTAAAAATTACTGCACCTACAAACAAACTTTCTATTATATAGGAAATTCTGAATCAAGGAACTAAACCAGCTCCTCTCATTATTAACAAACATTTGGGCCGGGCGCAGTGGTTCACGCTTGTAATCCCAGCACTTTGGGAGGCCAAGACGAGCGGATCACTTGAGGTCAGGAGTTTGAGACCAGCCTGGACAACATGGCGAAACCCCGTCTCTACTAAAAATACAAAAATTAGCCAGACATGGTGGCGGGTGCCTATAATCCCAGCTACATGGGAGACTGAGGCAGGAGAATCACTTGAACCTGGGAGGCGAAGACTGCAGTGAATGGAAATTGAACCATTGCACTCCAGCCTGAGCAACAAGAGCAAAACTCTGTCTCAAAAAAAAAAAAAAAAAAAAAAAAAAAAAAAAAAAAAAAAAAATTGGACCATATTAGGGTCTTTTTGAGGCCATTAAAATATGCCCTACCAAGTTTTTAAGCTAAGCAGTTCTTAAGTTCCTAAGTTAATCATAAAGCTAAAGTGAACTCTTTCACGATGATTACTGCTATACTGCCCAGTATGTTAGGCTTCTCGTTTGATACCAGGGAGAGTCTTAATTACTGAATAGAATCAGGTCAATTAATTACTTTTGTGGCATAACTTAGTCTAATATTACAAAGGTTACTTTTGAAGTAAACTACATGAGAAGTTGAAACATTCTTAATTATTTTCACATTCTCAAACGATTTTTTTCAAAAATGCTTTCATAAAGTAGAACATCCATTCTAATCCAAAATTTTAGAAGAGAAATAAATGAGAATTCTCTCTAAAGGCTAATTCCTAAGAGGAAAAATGGAAAAAAAAAAAACTATGCACTTTTTCTAAAATTGCATTATTCCATATATACAAGATTCTTTTCCATTGAATAGTGTTAAAAATCCTCCAAGGTCCTATTTCTTCCTCTGAGAGTGGCCTGATTAGATATGCCTGCTTTTATATCAAGAACTGCTCTGTTATGAGCACTTATAAACAGAGAGCCTTAACTTTCACTTTCAAAAATATCCTACTGTGAATCCAAGTCAATGCTTCAATGAAGTTTCTTTTCCCTTTGTCTTCTCCAATATGGTGCTACTTTTGTAGAGTTTCAATATGAATTAATTGTGGGCAGACATCATATCCCTTTTTGGCATAGCCCTCTTTCCTATAAAAGGCTGATTTTTTGTTGTTGATTTTTACTTTTCTTGAGCTGAATATAGAAATTTTCCCTTTAAAATTGCATTAGGTAAAATAAAGTGATTCTGATATAATATAGGATATATAACATCTAGTTTGTTAGAAGGAATTGAATAATAGTCGTATGTGAGGAAACTACTGTGTAACTATTTTTTTGCTTGTCTGGTTATACCAAAAGTCTATTTAAAAGGCATAGAAGATGATGAAATCTTAAAAGAAAAAAAGAAAGAAACGTTAGAGAAGAAACACACAAGTTGACCTGCAGTTTCAAACTAAAGCTATGAAAACTTCCGGTACATTTGTTCCATAAAGGAAACCTTTTTCAATTCAAAGAAAACATTATTTAGAAAGAAGAACAAAGTCAGTAGAGTCTTCAGGAAATACGCTATACTAATAACCTAGTTACCATTATGAAAACATTCTGATTGAGAAAGTACATTTAGGGGATTGGTCCTTTGTACTGTACCACTCATTATATCTTCTTTAGGTTTTTCTTTAATAAACCGCAAAATAGGAAACACAGAAAAGGAAAAGAATCAGGAGCCACAAACAGGAAGTTTTCATTTTTTGAATGGAAGGCAATGGAGTCATGACTAAGGTCTGGCACTTAAGATGAGAATTGAAAAAGTGAAAGTGACTTTTAATCTTTTTAAGTTATCATTATTATTAATTACTATTATTAATATTATTTGTAGGGACAGGGGTCTCACTATGTTGTCCAGGTTGGTCTCAACTCCTGGCCTCAAATGATCCTCCTGCTTGGACCTCTCAAAGTGTTGGAAATATAAGAGTGAGCCACCACGCCCACCTGAAAGTGACACATTACTCTGCGGGTTAAGTGCAATCAATCTCTTGTGATACTCACTTAAAAATGCAAATTCCTGCATCTCAACACAGACGTACTAATTGAGAATCTCTTCAAAAAGGACCTAGGGACTTAAATTCCATGATAACGCTTATGTATGTTAACATTCAAGATTCAAATAAAGCCAATTTAGAGATTTTTTAAAAATCATATGAAACCAAATGCCTCTAATAATTAGCCCTCCTTCTAAGAACAAGCTAAGTAGCAACTGATAATCAGTATTTTTGTCTGAGGAGGCACTGCTTTTTTTTTTTTTAATTTTATTTTTTGAGACAGGGTCTAACTCTGTCACCCAAGCTAGAATGCAGTGGTGCAATCTCAGCTCACTGCAACATCTGCCTCCCAGACTCAAGCCATTCTCCCACCTCCGCTTCCTGAGTAGCTGGGACTACAGGCACACACCAACAAGCCCGGGTAATTTTAATATTTTTAGTAGAGACAGGGTTTTGCCACGTTGGCCAGGTCTCCAGTGATCCTGGTCTCCAGTGATCCACCTGCCTCAGCCTCACAAACTACTGGGATTACAGGCGTAGGTTACCATACCTAGCCCTACTTTTTTAAAATGCATTTTTTTAACCTGAGTATTTAATCTCTTGTAAATCATGCTCTAGATTTTATTTTTGTGTGTATTAATTTCTTAGGGAATATGCATTAAAACAAATACTCTGCATTAGCTTTAGTGCCTAAAAACAAAAACAAAAAACAAAACAAATACTCATTCAAGACTTTCTGAAATGGGAAAAGGCATAGTTGGCTAGGAGACCTGGATTGGGGAGCTAGCTTCAGCCTTTTGATTCTCTGGGCATTGGCTTTTCTTTCCTGTAAAATATGAATTTGGACCAGAGCAAGAGCTGTGAAGGCAAGGTCAGTAAGCAGAATTGGCCTGTGTCATCCCATCAGGAGTAATAGGAAATGGGGGAACTGGAGAGAACTCATTGCATTTAAGGGGTGGCCGCTGTTTGGTTCTAACCAAAGATTGCCATGCCAGAATTCAGTCCCACTGTCAGAAGGTAGTCGGGGGAGGGAGACCATTAAAGAGAATAGCTAAAGGATGCTGGGCTTTATACCTAAGTGATGGGATAATCAGTGCAGCAAAATACCACGGCACACGTTTACTTATGTAACAAACCTGTACATCCTGCACATGTGCCCCTGAACTCAAAATAAAAGTTGAAGGAAAAAAAAAAAAAGAATTCGGCCCAGAATTGCCACATTATCTACTTTTCCAAGGAAGCTGGAAATCTTGTTTGCAATGTGAAATCTCTTGATTGTTATGTGGTTGAAACTATTGCAGAGTATCTAACATATAGCTTGGGCAAATACTTTAAGGAACAAGTAAAACACTTTGGTTGGCTGGATTTAGCCTGTGGGCTAATTTGTAGCCCTGTTAACATCATTTCTAGTCCTAAAATCTTATATATCTCTTACTTTTCTCAGCTGTAGATCTTATGTTACCACACTGGCGACTCCAGGCACCTGGAAACAATGCAAGTAGTAACTTGGAGAAGGTAGTTACTGAGCATTCCTTTATAGATTCAGATTCTCACTGATTTCCAAATGGGCTATCCTGAGAAGGTATTCAGTAGAGTCTAGCTGTGGAAACTTACAATACCCATTCTAATTTAACATGTCATGGCTAATAACTATATTTATACAAATGAGTTAGAATTAGATAGGACTAAAGTATCTGAGCAATCAGATTGCCTATGATTCATTAAGTCTATCCTGTAAGTAGTAGGGCCTGTATTTCCATGTCATATACACCTGCAGTGAGATAGGTAAATAGGACAAATAAACATTTCAGCTTTGTCTTACTCTTTTATAAACCGTAAAGGCTTTAGGAATTTTCCTTTATCTGTTTGCTATAATTCATTCAGTCTTTAAAGGTTTGGATTCTTTTTCTCCAAAGTTAAGTCAGTTTTAATTTGGCATAAAGTTTTTTTTCTTTAATTGCAGCTTTTATTTTAGATACAGGCGGTCTGTCTTAAATGTTAGATAAATTAATGCAATATTGCTGAATTTTAAAAAATAGGTCATTATATAACTTATAAAACCTAGTTTGGTATACATATATGCAACATTGACACCCCATCCCCAAATATACTTAAGTGTGAAAGATTCAGTTCAGAAAGGTTCCTTGGGCTGTATTTATAAGTGTTTATTACATTTCTGCCCTTTGTGTTAAACTATCCTTTGTCATGTTGATGTTCTGGAAAAGTTAGTAAGTTCCAGTCGGCAGTTTATACAAGACTGACTCATTTGATATTTCCAGATTATCAAAAGCCTACGTGTTTATAGAGGAATGTAATAACTCCTCCCTTCACCCCCTTTTTGGAAGAGGTCTGCTGATTGGGGATCTCTAAAGGTATATTGAGAACACACTTGGATTGTAGTGGGTATCCTTTTTCTGGCACTAATCCCAGGACTATGGGCAATAAGACCTAGCATTGGTTGATTCTCTACGTGTCAGATGCTTTATATGTGCTTTGCTCCTAATCTCACAACCACCCTGCAAAGTAGCAGGGTGATATTTTGATTCTCATATTAAAGTTGAGGAAATCGAGGCTCAGAGATAGTAAGGGACTTGTCTGAGTGACTGAGCTGGGATCTGGTCCTAATTCTGTATAGTTCCAAATATATATTCTGTTCATTACTTCCTGGTGCATGTCAGTGTAGCTGGGAGGAGAGAGGGTTGTCTGGACCCCAGTATTTTCATCTGTAAAACATGGGATTGGACAAGATGATCACTAAGGTCTGCTTGACTTCTAACAGCCTATACTGATATTTTAAGGCTTTCTGCTATGGAGACTATGACTCATTCTTAGGCGAAACCCCCTTTGGATGTTTTCAGATACCTCTGATCCTGGCTGAGATTTTCAAACAGGATGTTGACAGATATACTTAATATTAATCTTGTCTCCCGTGGTATTGGATTACTGCCAATTCTGTGTCACTTGAGACAATGGAGAGCATTATTTTCTCTGTTCTCTCATTTTCATACAAACTTACTCTATACTGTTTCTCCTCCTAACCCTGAGCTATGTGTTTCTATTTAACCAGGCTGGTGAATTTAAAAATAAAATATTTACTTGCACATTTGGCCAACTATAATTCAGATCTCAGAATACTTTATTTAAATCCGTAATTATCCAATTTCTCTCTAGAACTATGCCACATCTTCATAAAACTGGACAACCATGAGAAAAAATGATGTCAAAAGACTGCACTGCCAGTTGCCAAGGGAACTATTAGAGCTTATAAAGATAAAAATTAAAACTCCCCGAACATCACCTACATACCTGAAATATACATACGTGCTTCTGATTGTAATGGAAACATATTTTGAGTTCACACAGATTTTGTAAAGGCATTTGGAATCCACACTACATCTCAACTAATGTCAGCATCTTAGATACTCAACCAGTTTCTCCATACATTTAGAAATATCCACATCTGTGTTTTTCTGTTGTGCTAGTTCCATCCAGGAGTTAATCTTTCTCATGAAAACAGAATTACATGGTAACAAAACAAAACAACAAAAAATAGCGCCTTACTTATCTCAGGATTGTCTACCTTTTTTGAAATCGTATGTTTCTATGATGTTTAGTATCTAATTTTAGGGCTTTCTCCACTGCTTCAAGCATATGATAGCATCAGATCATTTACAACTTAATTATGACATAAGCATTTTAATCTTCAAATAATGATTATTGCCACCAACATTCTTTATAGCCTCTTGGCTTCTTATAGGCTTAGTAATTTGCACAACATCTTTCATTTCCATTCTTGTTCATAGTACTCTGCTAAAAACCCAAAGTTTTCTGCCAGTCTTTATGCAAGGCAATGATACTGGGTACTGTGGGAGGACACAAATATGCTGAAGATGTGATACATACCTTCAAAGAGCTTGTGGCCCAATGGGAAGAAATGGAGAAAAATTGTTAGATAAGCCAAAAGGTAGCAAATGGTATACATAAGAGCACTGTTGGTTGAATGCCATCATCAAGATGGAGTGGATAAAACCGGAATGTGGTAGATTAAACAGCAAATGGGAGGGAGGTGAAGAGTGAAGATAGTGTGTGGAGATAATCTTGTCAAAATGTTGACCTTATTCTAAGGTAAGAGTGGGACACAGAGACTGAGAAGTGAGGCATCAAAGGAAGTTTTTGCACAGATGTGAAATACCAACATGTTCCTATGAAGATAGTAATGAGCTAGTAAAGAGGAGTGTATGATGCGTGCATGAGATAAGGCAAATACATACATCACTGGAAAGGTGAGAATGACGGGTGTGGAGCACTAGGTGGAAGGAGAGACCTTGAATGGAAGGAGGGACCCTTTTTCCACTCTAAGGAAAAGCAATCAAGAGAATACAAGTGAAGAAGCAAGAATTTAGATTTGGTAGCAGAAGGATAAGAATCCCCCATGGATGGCTTGTGTACTCTCAATGAGTCATAAGTAAGGTCATTTTCTGCCAGGTGCAGTGGCACATACCTGTAATTCCAGCACTTTGGGAGGCCGAGGCAGGTGGATCACCTAAGGTCAGGAATCCAAGACCAGCCTGGCCAACATGGTAAAACCCCGTCTCTACTAAAAAATAAAAAATTAGCTGGGCGCAATGGCAGGCGCCTGTAATCCCAGCTACCCCAGAGGCTGAGACAAGGAGAACTGCTTGAACCGAGAGGTGGAGGTTGCAGTGAGCTGAGATTGTGCCACTGCACTCCAGTTTGGGTGACAGAGCAAGAGTCTGTTTCAAACAAACATACAAACAAACAAGTAAGGTCATTTTTCTGGGTGTACATATAGGGGATGAGGAGAGAAGTTTGAAGATAAATGTGAGGGTACAGAATAGTGAGAAAGCAATCTACGGGGAGAAATTCATGGCTGCTTTGCTGAGCAAAATTAAATGCTCATCTGAGATCTATAACCGTGCAAACAAAGTTAAACTAACAGGTAGCAGTGGAGAACAGAGATAGATAGCTTCCACCTGATGTTTTGTTGGACAAATGATGGAAATAGGGAATATGAGTATAAGAAAGAAAGTTTTAAGAAATAAATCTAGAAATAAATGTTGAGGCTAGTTCGTAGAAGGCCCTGAATGTCAGGCTGAAATATATAAATTTTATTTCACAGGCAATGGGAAGCCATGGAAGAATTTTTGACTATAAAAATGATGTTCCCAAAACCGTCTTCCTATGTAATTAACCTGCCTTAAGTGTAAAGCACTGAGTTGGTTAAATAAAAAAAATTATGAGACTATCTGTGCAGGACCAGAGATTAGATAATGAAGCTCTACATGTCTAGATGAAGGTAAGCTACAGGGAACTTGAGCCAGACCACTGAAGGTTAAATTCCTAAGCCATTTTCTTTTTTGAGACAGGATCTTTCACTCTCACTCTGTTGGCCAGGCTGGAGTGCAGTGGCATCTCAAAAGACCAATCTTAGGTTTTACAATAGTGATGCTTATCCACAGGAACAACTGGGGAAGTCACAAAATCACATCTCACTAAAGCCTCGATCACCCAGCTCAAGTGATCCTCCCACCTCAGCCTCCTGAATAGCTGAAACTACAAGCAGACACCACCACATCTAGTTTTTTTTTTTTCTTGTAGAAATGGGGTCTCACTATGTTACCTAGTCTGGTCTCAAACCCTTGGGCTCAAGCCATCCTCCAGCTTGGCCTCCCACAATGCTGGGATTACAGGTGTGAGCCACTGTGTGTGGCCAAGAGATCTTGGTATCTGTGAGAACCAGATCAGTTTTGTGGGAACATCAGACCACATAGGAGACAATGCTAAGGACTGAACCAGGGCAGGATATTACCTAAAACAGCTGGAAGCAAATATTCATCAAGGGGCTTATCGATTAATTAAGGAATGCAGTGAGAACCAGAAAAATTACCTTGAATATTGGATCAAAAAAAAATTATAAAACTGTTGACCAGTGGCATGGCCAGAGGAGGTCAGGAAGAGTTCAGAAAGGGGTGTGCAGAATGGACAGGTTCAAAGTGGCTGAAGGAATAGGCATACCAGTACAGGGGGCAGGTGTTGGTCCAGGGTACTGGCCAGGGTAGGGAGGCCAGTCAATTTAAAGAATACAATAGAAGGAGGCTGAGGCAGGAGAATTGCCTGAACCCAGGAGGTGGAGGTTGCGGTGAGCCGAGATCACGCCATCCATTGCACTCCAGCCTGGGTAACAAGAGCGAAACTCTGTCTCAAAAAAAAAAAAAAAAAAAAAAAAAGAATACAATAGAAAGGACTTTTGAATTAATGTTCAGTTCAGTTTTACAGGATTGGCCAATTTAGTGACAAAGCTCTGATTTTGACACTGAGCTTTAGATTATAAGCCCTCTAAATACACGTGCCATCTATATGAGTTGAGATAGTGAAATGAAAAGTCATAACATAACACAGTTAGAGATAAGTCAAAATCGGTCTAACATTGTGGTCACCTGATGGGTTCTTTCTGCCCACTGCACAAAGCCAATTCACTGAGATTATGGTATTTCAGTAAAGAAAGAGTTTCATTAGTGCTAGGTTAGCCACACAGAAGAGTTAGTACTCAAATCAGTCTCTCCAAGAACTCAAGAGGCTAGGGTTTTTATGGATAATTTTGTAGGCACCGGGCTAGAGAATGTATGCTGCTGGTTGGTTGGGGGTGAAATCAAACAGGTGTGGAAAGTGGTCCTTGTGTGCTGAGTCTGCCTCTAGTTGGGGGGTCTTAGTACCAGCTGAGTCATGAGTCATGGATCCAGGTGGGATCAGTTGGTTGCCGGAATGCAAAAGTCTGAAAAACATCTCAAGAGACCAATTATAGTTTTTTTTAATAGTGACGTTATCTACAGGGGCAACTGGGATAGTCACAAGTCTTGTGACTTTAAGTCCCATGACTTCTGAGCAGAAAGGGATTATAGAAAGGCAGGTCCCATCCATAATCCTAATCTTGTGGTCTTTCATTAGTCTTAAAAAGATGGTTTCAGTCCTTGAATGAGGACACGATCAGTTCTAGGGAGGGGCTATTATCATCTTTACTTTCAAGTTAAACCAGGGGTGTCCAATCTTTTGGCTTCCCTGGGGCACACTGGAAGAATTGTCTTGGGCCACCCATAAAATACACTAACATTAACAATAGCAGATTAGCTAAAGAAAAAAAAAGGAAATTGCAAAAAAACCCTCATAGTTTTAAGAAAGTTTATGAATTTTTGTTGGGCCACATTCAAAGCCATCCTGGGCCACTGCATGCAGCCTGCGGGCCACGGGTTAGACAAACTTGAGTTAAACTGTACAGTAAATTCCTCCCATTATTAGCTTGGCCTACACCCAGGAATGAGCAAGAATGTTCAGCCTATGAGGCTAAAAGCAAGATGGAGTCAACTATGCTAGATTTCTCTGGCTGTCATAATCTTTGCAAAAGCAGTTTCAATCTTTCAAACCAATCTCAGGATTTGATAATCTTCTTAAACCTGGGAGCCAGCAGCTGTCTAGGGCTCCTGTGAATATCACTGGCAATATGAAAGTACAATCTGTTCACTGGTATATCTGCCACTCAGGTCCCTTTACATGTTTTCATTTCATAAGCAAATTCTCTGTCACTTCACAATTAATAAACATATTAAGCAACAGTACACAAAGACACAATTCCATTAAGATTTATTCAATATCCATCTATCCAACATTTTATGACCATCCAGGGTCAGGCACTGAGATGGGCCATGAATACAAAGAGAAATAAGACATCATCTTCCTTTGTCTTCAAGAAACCTACAGTAAATTGATAAAAAATGAAAAGCAAAAAGATAGTGATAATAATTCTGATTGTCATATGCACAAGGTTTATGGGTGTATAACTCATGGAAAGGCCAGGAAAAGGGTGGGAGGTGGTAGTGGTGATGAAGACAGTCACAAAAGACTTCCTTTAAGAAAGATCTGAAGACAAAGTAGATGGGGTGGGAGTAAGGCTTAGGGCAATCTAGAAAGAGGAAATAATGTGAGGCCTGCAGGTACCGAGCAGAGTGATGCCGGTAGTGGCTGGAGCTACCACTATCACTTTTCTTTTTTTCTTTTTTTGTGATGGAGTTTCACTCTTGTTGCCCAGGCTGAAGTGCAATGGTGCTATCTCAGCTCACTGCAGCCTCCACCTCCTAAGTCCAAGTGATTCTCTTGCCTTAGCCTCCCAGGTAGCTGAGATTACAGGCATGCACCACCATGCCTGGCTAATTTTGTATTTTTAGTAGAGATGGGGTTTCACCATGTTGGTCAGGCTGGTCTCAAGCACCTGGCCTTTGGTGATCCGCCCACCTTGGCCTCCCAAAATCTGGGGATTACGGAGGTAAGCCACTGCATTCAGCCTCACATTTCAATTAGGTTTGGATTTTGCTCATTTCACGTGGATTTTAATTCTCTAGTATATTTATTTATTTTGTTTTCCCCTTCCTTGATTTGAAGTTCAGTCAAGATTTTTTTCACTCTTGCTTAATTTTCATAAGCACATAATTTTCAAAGAGTGTTTACTATAAGGGATTCACGTAATAAATCCAGAAGTAATACAAATAAAATTTAACCAAGACAGAAATATATATGTTGGCTGGGTGTGGTGGCTCACGCCTGTAATACCAGCATTTTCGGAGGCCAAGGTGGGCAGATCACCTGAGACCAACAGTTCGAGACCAGCCTGGCCAACGTGGTGAAACCCTGTCTCTACTAAAAATACCAAAATTAGCATGGCATGGTGGCAGGCACCTGTAATCCCAGCCACTGAGGAGGCTGAGGCAGGAGAATCACTTGAACCTGGGAGGCAGAGGTTGCAGTGAGCTGAGGTGGTGCACTCCAGCCTGGGGACAGTGCAAAATTCTGTCTCAAAAAAAAAAAAGAAAAAGAAAAAAGAAAAAAATACATGTGAAATTAGTCATTTAAAAGAAATAAGAATATTTACTTATTTATTGCCTTAGATTAACTAAAAGGAAAGGTGATATAATTGAGGTGATAGAAAACTTGGTAGATTTATCAGTTTTCTTCAGGAACATTTTCAAAGGATGGAAGCTTTCTTATATAATATAAATAAAAGTATTCAACAGCATGTGCTCATGGGAAAGATAAAAAGAAAACCTCAAACCAGCTTTCATTCCCATAAGCATTTATTCTGAAATGAATTATTAGCATCTTGGTACTGCTTTATTGATGAAAAAATTAAGGTAATTTATTTTGTTTGCCATTATTTCCACATATGTATCTTTGTTTAGAACCCACAGCTTCTGTTAAATAAATTACCTCCCTTTGGCTTCAGATCAAAAACAACCTCAAAAGAAGGTCATCTTTTCTGAAATTCAATTATTGACTCTCTCTTGGGACTTATAAGGAAAAGTTATGGCTATGATAAAGAAAAGATTAGCCCCTTGTATCTGGAAATTTTGTTTATAGCATCGAGCTAGATGGATTATATAAGGTCTGATTTAAATACTTTCTCTTCTTCTGCTACAATGAATAAAATGAAGCACTGATTCTCACATTCAGAATAGTCAGCTGTATATTTTCCTCAGTTTCTTTGACAATCTCAGATTCGTGGATTTAAGTACATTCTACTAAAAGTTAGTATACTCAGTAATAACTTTTGCTTCTATGACCACATGACACTTAGTGGCTAACATCGATAAATGAGAACAGTTAAATAAACATGGCATTTCCATTCTCTCATGCAATCCTATTTGAATTAGAAGTATAGTGATAATAGATCTGGTATTCTGGAGCATGGCTCTGATTTCAAATATCTTTGACTATGAATGGCAATTTATATGTCAGAACTTATGTCAAGTGATATCCTGACTTTTAGTTCTAATAATATGATCACTATAGATATATAAGGTATTAAAATTTGAAAATTAAAAAGATGTATTTTAAAGGAGTTCTCATGTTAAAAGCTTGTTAATCTTCAAAAATAGTAAATAAAAATTGTGAATTAATTAATGTTATACATAATTTAAAATGAAAATGAATGGTGTCTGGTGTGGCATACCTTACAAAAATGAAATAAAAGTATATTGAAAATTAACTACTTTTTGTCAGAAATTTTCCAGAGGTTTTGACACTCATCCAATGTTACAAAAACCTATTTACTCTGAAGAGCCATCAGAATTGTTACTCTGGTCAGCCGGGATAAAGGGACTGGAAGGCATTGTTTATCAAATAGGTTGATGTATTGTGAGTCAGTTTAGAGGATAACATATTTCCCTGAATTCAGAATCCTATTACAGACAGCTTAGTGTGATAAAAAAAATTTTGCCATCCTGTTGCCTTAAAAATTTGGAATTTTTTTTTCTTTTTTTGAGACAGAATCTCACTTTGTCACCCAGGCTGGAGTGCAGCGGCGCGATGTCAGCTCACTGCAACCTCCACCTCCTGGGTTCTTTCTTTTTTTTTTTTTTTGTCAGATATCTTGCTCTTAAAGAAACCTCTGCCTCCTGGGTTCAAGTGATCCTTGTGCCTCAGCCTCCTGAGTAGCTGGGATTACAGGCATGCACCACCACAGCCAGCTAAATTTTGTATTTTTTGGTAGCGACGGGGTTTCCCCATGTTGACTAGGCTGGTCTCAAACTCTCGACCTCAAGTGATCCACCTGCCGTGGCCTCCCAAAGTGCTGGGATTACAGGCATGAGCCATCGCACCTGGCTTTTTTAAGAGTTAAGATAATAAAGATTATAACATAGAAATTCTATGGAGCTAAGTTTTATCCCTTTGATCTGTCTTGTAAGTACTTGTTCTGCCTTTGAGGACTGGTAACAATTCTTGTTTTCTTTCATTCCTGAAGAATACATGTATTTATCTTGCCATCTCTCTTTGCATTCTTTCATTTCCTTGGCCTCAGCAATCTACCTTTTTGAGTTACAATCAATCAATTTACAGTTGACCCTTGAACAATACAGGGGTTAAGGTTGCTGGCCTCCTGCATAGTTAAAAATTCACACAGAACTTTTGACTCCCTCAAAACTTAACTAATAGCCTGCTGTTGGCTAGTCACTTTACTGATAACATACAGTTGGTTAACACAAATGTTATGTGTTATATGTATTATATACTGTGTTCTTATAAACAGTAAACTAGAGAAAAGAAAATGTTATTCAGAAAATTATGAGGAAGAGAAAACATATTTAGTATCCATTAGGTAGGAAAATGGATCCAAGATCTACATCCTCAGCATCTTCGAGTTGAGCAGACTGAAGAGGAGGAGGAAGAGGATGGGTTGGTCTTGTCATCTCAGGAGTGGCAGAGGCAGAAAGAAATCTGGGTATAAGTGGACCAGCACAATTCAAATCTATGTTGTTCAAGGGTCAACTGTGTAATAATACAAGTTCAGTCTGTGGCTGAGGGCCCCTCCTTCCTTTGTTTGTCAAGTTCTATTCAAAGTTCTCTAGAATAGGAACGAGGCTCCTTCCTTATTCACCAGGAAAGCCATGGAAAAAAGTAGCCCCTGGAACATGTCTTGACCATCTTTATGGAGCAGATGCTCTATCTGTGTACCCAGATTGGGATGACAGCTTGGCATGGCAGGACTTCCAGGTCTTAGTGGAAAACTGGGGAGTCAGGGGGCATTTATAGCCACAGTTTCTGGGATGAAGGAAAGCACCTGCAGATGAGCAGTAACATTTTCAGTCTTGCCAGACCTATTTCTTATGCTTGTCTGAGTTAATAATACACTTTTCTGGGATCCAATTGCATACTAGGCAACTAAAGAACAATTAATGTTGTTCCTCTTACATTTTTCTTTTTAATTATATGTTCTTTGGCAAATATCAAATTGTGGCTTTATTTGATGGAGGAATTTAGAGGCATAGTAGGGTAATCTGGTCCAAGCCAGTGTATCTTTAGAATACCATACTAAATTGCCATATGCACATAGATTAGCATAATGCACATAGAGGCGTATGTCTAATATACATATTAGATACCTATAACACTATCCCACTGGCCAGAAATAAATCCTGTGCCTTCAAACAGAAGTATCCTGCTTGTCCAGCAGGATTTGGTTTTGTGCATCTGAAATTTTCTAAATTTGATTTGATGAGCTCAAGCTCCCTAAAAGTATCTACTCTTTTCTCCAAATTTATTCATACGACCAATGTAGCTAATCTCTATCCTTAACCTCCAATTAGGAAACACTGAGTTACTAAATAGAATAATAGTGAGGTTTCTCGGGCGCTACGGGAGGGAACACGATTCATCTTTTCCACTTTGTCAATAAGAGGTTTATACCAGGGACAGCTGCTCCACTATTGACAGCTGGCTGACAATCGTTTGCGATCCCAAAGTCTCCAATTCAGCTTATGTTGACAAATTGATGTCCATCTGCTGATGTTTGACAAAGGAGTGCCCAAGACTGTTCTGCAAATATCCTGGAAGGAAGTGTCTTCCTCCCCAGCTCCAGTCTGAGCTATTTAGCAGCATTCCCAAACAGTACAAGCCCGTCAGGTAATCAGAGCTGTCTCTGTAGTTAAGTAGGAAACCTTTGAAACTGATCAAGCTCCAGTTCTCTTGTGCCTTGTCTGACATTTAGCTAGTGCCTGCCCTTCATCCAGCCTCTCTGGATAGAGAGGCAAGAAGACTTTTTTTAAAAAAACAAACAAACAGAAAGTACCGTTCCTAAGGGATGGACAGAAGGAAGGGAACACCATTTCCTGATAATAGTATAATTCCAAAATTAGTCTTATAAACAAAGGAGGGAGGAGACCTTGACATCATTGAATTCCCACAGCTGGTGTAGTTAGAAAACACTGGACCCCAACCAAAAATTTCACAGTAGATCTTTTTGCCTTTTGTTAATTACAAAATAAATGGATTTCCAGACCGCAGGCAAAGGAAGGACCTAAATAGGCAGTGTAAAAATGATAGGGAGAAAAAAGAAGAGAAATCTTGTACGTTCCTGACAAATAAAACAGGGAAAGGTTCTCTTCTCCAAGTTTATAAGGTTTAACTAAAACAGAGGGCACAGTGACAGCTGCGTTTTTGTCTTCCCTCCAGAAAGTTTCTCCATCTTCTTTTATCTGATAACACTCCCTAGCCCTTGACCTCTGCCACGTGACTCAAGTGTAGTCCAGGACAATATCCCATTGCCTTGGCTGCAGTAATTGAGCTACAGAGTAAGAAAGTGATACAAGCAGGGGCAATCAAATTCCTTCTCTGAGATTCCTTTGTAGACTGTGAGAAGGAAGCTCTGTTACCTGGAGTTGGGTGTGAATTAATGTTCTTTGACTGCAAGTACTATAAGCCAGTGCCGACTACCTAAGGAAAAAGAATTTATGGTAATGGCATAAAATAGCTGTCTTTCTTTCTTTTTTTTTTCTTTGAGGCAGAGTTTCTCTTTGTCGCCCAGGCTGGAGTACAGTGGCGCGATCTTGGCTCACTGCAACCTCTGCCTCTCAAGTAGCTGGGACTACAGGAGTCTGCCACCATGCCGGTTTTTGTATTTTTCAGTAGAGACACGGTTTCACCATATTAGTCAGGCTGGACTCGAACTCCTGACCTCAGGTGATCCACCTGCCTCGGTCTCCCAAAGTGCTGGGATTACAGGGATGAACCACTGCGCCAGCCAGTTCTCAGTATTTAAGGAAAACCTTATCAACCAGACCTCATAAAGGCAACCTTAGGGACATAGGTCCCAAAAACAAATACACAGTTTCCTCAGGGGTCAGGCACCAATCTCCAAGGATGCATCAGCTCTACTTTTCTGCCCTCCTTTCCTCAAATCAGCTCAAGATTCTAGTTCCTAGAAAAGAGCAAGTGTGATTGGCTCAACTATCACAATCCTTTCCCTGGGACAAGTGGAAAAGTGACAGCTTGACTGACAGTCCCATAAGACTAGGGAGAATGGGAGAGGGGTACTTACTTGCTCAAAGGGAAATCATGCCTCTGCTACCGAAAGAAGGGGGAAGTGGTTCTGAGCAGAAACAATAAATGTTCACTGTAGACTGTTAAGCCTGGGCAGCCAAGGGACCTTTTCCCTTTCTGTGCCTGCAATACTCCACGTGGGGTCAATAGGCAAGGAATGGGCAAGGAAGAGGTCTAGAAACCCTGCGGTTCAGCCTCCTTACCAGCCTGAGGGGCTCACACATCCCTTTCCTGCTTAAACTTTTGGTTTCTGTCACTTGCAAACAACTTGTAAGTCTGTGGGACTTACTCCTCTGATCAATGCTTAGTTTTTACCTCAGTGCTGTTTAAGTCTATAAAATGACATTTTGAAAATTATAATCACATTAAGTTTGTACATACTGAATTAGGCCACAGCCTCCAGCTGGAAGAAGTAGCATTTCTTGGGATTTTTTGTACATACAATAAATCTCTAAGCTCTGCAGGGACTCCTGAAACAGATGCTTATTCTTGCGGGAACTTCTGAAATCAGGAAGAAGACTTGGTTTGGGGGTATAGTGGCTCTATTTCAGGAAAATACTTTCAGCGGACAAAGGAAGAGACAACTAACAGGCAATCTCTGAATGAGATCTAGAGATCAAAAAGTTAAATAAGAGCTATTTCTATGAGATGAATATTTAAACTCCTTAGGAATTTGTCATATTTAGAAAGTACACCTTTAGTTGATCAATCCTATGCTCTCTTATTTTTTTCCTGCTGTTAATTCCTGGTGTGTATTGGTCCAAATGTAAAACATCCCACCTTGGAGTAGCTTCTGTAACTGAAAATTCAGTGGTAGTGCTGTAAAAGTAAATTCCTTCCCGTAAATGGTGGGATAATGATTCCTGTCTGGGAGACATCTCTACCTTTTGTTTTCATTAAGTACTTGTCATTTTCTGTCAAGGCCACAGCAACCTTGACACAGTAGAGAGTAGGGAGCAGAGAGTGCAAAAGCATGCTTGCGCTTTTGACTGCGTATTGGACTGAGCTCCATGCAGTCTGATGATGGTGAGCAGTGGTTTTTGACGAAGTCCCAGCAGCTGAAACAGCGAAATTCCAGGACCAGACTATTTTTTAGAAAACCATAGGTAGACTGGTAAAATAAATATCTGTGTTCAGTGGAGAAAGAAGGTTACCTGTAGAACTCTTGGTCAAATAGTTGGTTGCTAGTCTGGGGAATAACAGCTTTGAAAGAGTTAGGCTGGGAGGAATTAAAAGAGGAAAAGGTGGCATTGTCCAACAGACCTACACACAAGTGGACAACTATTCAAGCCTAGTTTATTCCAATAAATATTAAGATGACCTCGCTCTAAATGCTTGCAATGCTGCTAACTCAAGACTTTATTTAGGTCCAATGCACTTTCTTTAAAGTATACTTACACTTGACAGGGTTCTTAGTACATGTTAGTGAGGATTGCTTTAATCACTGTTTTTTATTTTCTAATGGAGATAAAGTTCACATAACATACAATTTACCATGTAAATTTTACATTTAAAATTTGCATTTTAAAATGTACAGTTAAGTGGCTTTACTATTTTAAAAATACCATGCAACCATTGCTATATCTAATTCCAGAATATTTTTATCACCTCCAAATCCTTCTTTTCCTAATACCTAGTTGCCATGGGAACTTTGATCCTGAAGAAGTTTGCAGGTGGAAAGGTAAAAAGAATACTGCAAGAAAGAGCAGGTTTGAGCTGAGTACCTAGGGGTGGGCATCATGATAAAAGACACACTTTAAAATATTGATGAGAGTTGGCTCTGGGGTGTTGGCAAATAAATATATTTCCAGACTTTCTCAAGAATGTAGGACAGCAATAGTCTGATACTTAAAATAAATGGGATAAGTTGTGTAGTGTTTAAAAAGTTATGTGTCACTGAAAATCACTAAAATGTCAATCCTATTACAAGCTTCCCTTCAAAAGTGTAGCTGGCTCGATTCAGACATTGAGTATTGGATAAGCCTACCCTGGGATGTACCAGCACTACCGGGTAAGTTCTTTTTGTAAGTTCTTCTCCTTAATGGGAATAAAACAAAGAGATGACATTAGAGTTGCCAGGACTTTCATTGGGATAATGGGGACATGCATGTGTAGGCTAGACACCTTATTTGGTAGCTGTGTGTATTAAGAGAGAGAAAAAAAAAAAGAAACTGAAAGGAAAAAAATCAGAAAGATACATTCCCTTAAGTATACTAGCTTGAAATCTGTAAACCAAGTTCCTGATATTCTGACCAAAGGCAGGCACTTTCATCAGACTGAGTAACTACTAATGCACCAACAACAGGACACAGTCAATAAGGTCTTTTGCAAAGAAACTGTCTTAAGCCAAAGGAAACAAGGATTGTTTTCTGTGTTTGTGTGTGTGTGTGTGTGTGTGTGTGCGCGCGCGCGCGTGTGTGATGGAATTTTGCTCTGTTGTCCAGGCTGGAGTTCAATGGCTCGGTCTTGGCTCACTGCAAACTCCACCTCCTAGCTTCAAGCAATTCTCCTGCCTCAGCCTCCCGAGTAGCTGGGATTACAGGCGACCACCACCACACCAGGCTAATTTTGTATTTTTAGTAGAGATGGGGTTTCACCATGTTGGCCAGTCTCAAACTCCTGACCTCAGATGGTAATCCCGCCTCAGCCTCCCAAAGTGCTGGGATTACAGGCGTGAGCCACCGCGCTTGGCCACAGGATTGTTCTAAAATTTAACCTTAGGTTCCTGCATACTGAAGTTTGCCAAAAGGTGGGCTCAAGCTTTGAAGGTGTACAATAGGTGTTTTACTGAGTTCTGATAAACAGAGCTGTAAGCATTTCAGGTGTGGAAATGACGGAAGGAATCCGCCTTGGGTTGTGATTATTTGAACAAAGTAAAATCAACAAACAACACTCAGGCTGTAAGTAAGTTTCCTGCTGTGCCAGTTTTGTAATAAAGGTGCTTTTCTTTTCAGCTGAACTTTCCATTGACTTAAATCATTTATTTCCTTGGAGGTAATTTAAGCACACTGCTAATGAAATAGTTTACTGTGTTTATAGTTTTAAAAAGGAAGAAGTTTGGTAGCACACTGCGTCATTAATTCAAATATGAATATGCCTAAAAATATTCCTAATATTCTGGAACGTCCCTCTGATCCCTCTGATCAGAAGATCTGAAGGGCAGACCTGAATGACCTATAGACTGCTTAGAAAATGAACCAAACAAGGAAAAATCACACAGAGGTAGAAAGGAGTTCTAATTTATTTGGAAACATTTCATTAATCTGCTTGTTAGAACTGTAAGCATCAGTTTGTAACTATAACAGAGAAATAGCTTAATATTAATCTGCGTAACAAATGTCACTTAGAATCAACACTTTTTTCTCTTCTGACCATATAATTATTACAACAAAGCAAGCCTTCAGAATAGGTGACCATGTATCACTTATTAACGGCTAGGAGGGAACTCCTTTTCCAAAGTGGTTCATTCTCTGTTTATTATGGGATCTGAAATTATACCACTGGAGATTTATTTCTTAGATCACGAAGGTCTTTTGTTCATTGACAAGAATACACTTTTAAGTACAAATACCCATGGGATTGGTGGCTCATTAAGTATTATACTATATATGTGTGTGTGTGTGTATTTTATTTTATTTTTTTAATTTTTGAAATGGAGTCTCACTTTGTTGACCAGGCCAGTGTGCAGTGGTGAGATCTCAGCTCACTGCAACCTCTGCCTCCCAGGTTTAAGCGATTTTCCTGCCTCAGCCTCCAGAGTAGCTGGGATTACAGGAGCCCACCAACATATTCAGCTAATTTTTGTATTTTTAGTAGAGACAGGATTTCTCCATGTTAGCCAGGCTGGTCTGGAACTCCTGACCTCAGGTGATCCACCCACCTTGGCCTCCCAAAGTGCTGGGATTACAGGTGTGGACCACCACACCTGGCCTACCCTATGTTTTAACTTGACCACTAGCTGAGGGTATATTGGAGATTTTTTTTTTAATTTATTTTATTTCATTTTATTTTTTAAGATAGAGTCTTGCTCTTTCACCAAGGCTGGAGCACAGTGGCACGATCTCAGCTCACTGCAACCTCTCTGCCTCCCAGGTTCAAGCAATTCTCATGCCTCTGCCTCCCAAGTAGCTGGGATTACAGGCACGCATCACCACACCTGGCTAGGAGATACTGGTTTTGCCTATCATTCCTTTCCAGTAGTGAGATATCCCTTTAAGAAAGTGGATTTCTCCTAATCCAGCTCTGTGCTTTTGGTGGGAGCTGCCAGCTGGAGCATTCTCCTTCCCCACCTTTACTTCTCTCTGCCCTGCCACCCAGTGGTGGCGACAGGACCACAGTTTATCCAACCTTATTTCCTCAGCCCTGGCCACAAAGACTGGTTCATATCCACAGATGGGTACCCAACCTAAGCCAGGACTGAGTTCTTTCTTGCACTTTTTCCAACTAGAGATAGTGGAAAAATGCTTTCTTTCTTCCCTAGAGATTATATGATAAGGAGGGCAGCCCATAGCTGCCTGTGGCCACGTTTTCATTCTCTTCGGACATCTAACCTGAGAGAATGAAGTCTCAATGCAGAGAGAAGCAGAGATGAGTGACACAGTTTCCTGATGGTACTTTAGACCGGAATCCATCTGACTCTAAGGCTAGTGCAATGCTGTCTCTTGGTTTGTTTACATGTGCCAATAAATCACCCTTTCTCCTTAACCTATTATGACCGGAGCATCTGTCATTTGCAAACAGAGGTCTGAGAACCCAAAACAAACATTTTACAAGATAATCAGGGGAGTGGTGGTGTTCTAGGTCCAGAACTATGTGTGTGTGGGTGGGTCAGCCCTAATTGTTCTGTGGTTACACAGGGGTCATTGTGTGTTAAAGTTACTGGACATCTTTTCAGACTTTATTCTGAAGTGAATTGAGAGGCCAAGGTGACCAGGTTTTCTGAGAATGCCAGTTAGTATTATATTATGCTGGGGCCACAATGGCCTTGACAATCTTCCGGACTATTGAATTTGGGTGAGGCTGCAAGGGGCCTATGAAAAAGCAAGAATGTGCTTTTTTTAGGATTTTAGTGCTACGTGTCAGTCAACTGACTCAGTTTCTCCACTAAATAAGAGAAGCAACATGCAAGCCTAAAGAGAATCACTGTTTTGATCCATAATGGATCTTACAGTGACTGGCTTTCTTTACATTTTAAATGTCTATCTGTTCATAAATATCTGTGTTTTTCTATACAGGTAGTTAAAAAAAATAAAGAGAATAAATGGGCAAGAAAGGGTAGGATTTAATGTTCTCTTCTCTCCCCCAAATCCTTTGGATCCTAGGCCCTCAGTATTATTTAAATTTTGCCTTATCAAAATATCCAAGAGACAAATTGTCATTAGACAGTAAATAACATTGAAAAACTGAAACTAACAGGAATTAGATACCTTGCAATTATACTTTTTTTGCACCCAGTTTAAAATGCAGTTGCAAAGTTGAAAGCTTCCCTTAAGTGAGCTGGGGAACTTTCTCCAATGTGCTCTACAATCACTGTCAGTTTCTTCTAATGAAACGAGTGGAAAATCTGGGTGATGCCTCAGAATAAGGACTTTTAAATAGACAATATTCTCTAATGGATTTTATTCTTTTAGGTTTCAATGTTGGTAAAGCAAACTTACGAACTGCCTTTATGTTGCTTTATTGAAAGAAAAAACACTGTGTTTCAAGTTCACAGTGTTACCTGCCATTTGAATCCTGGGAAAGCACTATTCAAAATTGAAAATGAAAACCAAATTCATATGAAAAGCTTTACCATGTAGTCAGGGTGCTGGGAGTGTCTGCTTTTCTGCAACTACCACATCACTTGCTTCCCCCTCCTCCATTTGATTCCACATTGCTCCACTTTTTCCAGAATTACTTATGAGTAATAAAGGAAGCCAGAGTAAGAACAATAACATGTTCCTGGCTTTGCAAGAGTGGCAGACATCAAACGAAGACATTTTTCCCAGGGAACCACAGCTTTGCAAGAGATTCACCAGGAAGTTTGATATTACTGGGACATAGCAGAGGAAATGTCCTGAGTCTCCCAAAGCACTGCTCTAGAGGCTGACTATCCAAGTGTTGCCTGCACAGGTCTAACCTGTGGCAAGGTAATGAACATCTCTAAGCCTCTGCTTAGTATTAGGGAATTTGTAAATGTACTTACCTCAGAAGTTATTCTGAGAGTTAAATAGACATGGAATGCTTAGCAAAATACATGACCCGTAGTACTATATTACATGTTAACTAGTATTCTTGCTAAACTAACAGTCTGAGACTTGGGTTTGTTTGTTTATTGTTTGTTTGTTGCCTAATGGTGTGTTTACAGTTTCTTAGTTGGAGAAGTCTTTTTTTAAAAAATCAAAACCAATGTGGCTATTAACAATTTTCTGAACTACCCAGATTTCATCTTGTGCCAGACTTCCCTGCTTGTTTCTGGTTCATTTGCCTATTTTTTTTTTTTAAGATTCTCTTTTCTTCCCCATGCCCTACTATGTCAGCCTGTGCTTTCAGACAGCTCCATCTTGCTCCAGAGCCCAGTCCCTGCAGGCGCCTGCCTTCCTTCTTAGGCCCTGCCCTCCCCTTATTACCACCAGCTTGTCCGGTGACACTTCTCAGATCTATTTCAGTCCAGCTCTTCAGCCTCAAAGACTCCCTTTACGAGCAAACCGCTTATTCATTCCCTGCCCCTCTCCAGGTGAATGTGAATCCAGCCTGGAGTTAGTAGTTCATGTGCTGTCTCTATTGGTGCCACACAGAGGTCAGGCCAGGCCTATGGCCTCGATTTTTGTTTCGTTGACAATACAACTACATACATCACCCAGTGGACGGGCCAGTGTAGATCTGTCACGTGGTAATACTGACCTCTAGGGGCTGGCTTTCCTTCACATAGAGTGTTTATCTTCTCATTGAGTTCCCGGATTGTGATGGCAGCCTCTTGCTTAGCTGTTGCCAAATCAGTTTGTAACTTTTTCACTTTCTTTTTGTGCTTTAGTTTCTTTAAAAAAAATAATAATAACAGTTTCCATCATGAGGGACAGACACATCAAAGGACTAAAAGGAATTAATGATGTCTGAACTAACACTGCCTTTGAAGTCTGCTTAGATGAAACACTCCCTGTTTATCTAGACTGAGTTCTGTTTGAGGTTTGTGAAACAGTGTATGTGCTCCTGTCAGAGTATTTGAATCCCCAACAAAAAAAGCCCACTGTCTACATCATAGTACCTTTTACCCTCTTGAAGAGTTTTTATCTGGGTCAGAACCCTGTTGCTTATAAAAGAGACAGTTAGAGAAGAACTCTAGTTGCCAGTTGGCATTTACCACTGAGGTACTAATGCCTACTAGTACCAGGGGTTTTTTCCCAATCTGTAAGTAGACTCCTGTGAAATAGTCAGAGCCTTGATTCTAAGTCATTCCCCTCAATACTATAATGGTTTGCTTTCAAACAAACTCTAAAGTGTGTGATGCGACCGCCAAATGCTGATGTTTTCCAATATTTAACATGGAATCCATATGGGGAAAATGTTAAGAAAGGGTCAAGCATAAGAATGGCTTTTAAGCAGTAGTGAACAGGAATGCTTTGCTATAAAATAATTTGATTTATGAGATTCTAAATCTTTGGGAGAACTGCATTAGGAACTTGTTACATAACCAAAGGATTCACCTCGGGACTTCATGACTTGAAAGTTCCTTTTAGGGTTTCAAAGTAGATTTAATTCATTAAAAGTGGGTTTATCTGCAACTTCAGAGAAGCTGTCTGTTGTGTAAAGTGCTGCATTTGCACTTTCGTGTTGCCTATGTGTAGCTACCTTTCCATTGAAAAGCTCACCTTGCCAAGTCTTTGTGGGCTGGTAATTAGGAAGCCCAGAAAATAATCTACCAACATTTCTTATCAGACATACATCTTGAGATAGGAAAGGGATGGTTTTTGCCACTAGGGAAGGTCTATGAAGGCAGTATACTCAGACAACAGGAAACCACTCTTCTCTTTGAGAGTAAACATCAGTAAAATCAATTTATCAAAAAATGGGCTTAAGTAGAAACAGGGCTCTCATTTCAAAACCCTTCATTTCACTTTCTGCTTTGCTGCCAGTACAACTATATATGTCGCCCAGAGGATTTATGAGAGCTAAACTTTTGAGAGATCATCCAGATCAGGTTATCTTCCAGACCCAAAACAAGATCAGGACTTCACTAAAGCTTAGTTAATGGCATAAACACGGCTAAAAGAAATATGTTACTCAAAGGGGAACGGTAGTCACGGAACTTCTTTACAGGGAGTTGGAGGGTAGAATTTGGCAGGGTTCAGCCAGCACAATCCAGGTGACAGGTGCCCTGAACCACAACCCAAATGCCTGGTTTCATGGCAGTACTTGTAAAGAGGTAGTACTAATTATTAGGAGGCATCCACTCTGGGTGTCAGGCACAGTGCTGGCCAGCTGTTGAAACACGAAGGCTGATAAGGTCTCTGCCTCCAAGCCATGAAGACCTTCTAATTCCCCTCTTCTGAGCCTCTATTTATTAAAAGCCTTCGTAATTTGGCTTGTCATATAGATTAGTTCAGGAGAGACTGAGCTGACCAAGAAATATGTCTGGGTATTTGACCTGGACAACTGTATTTCTCAATTATTAAGCTGGCATATTAACATATACTTCTGTCTCTTGTGAGTTGGTTTGGGTCAGCTTGTTCATGAGGACCTCATCTATCCCAGGCCTGTGGTGACAGCACCTTGTGAGGCCCTGGATGGTCACCATTGACCTTTTCTACTCAAAACTGTTTCATGCTCAAATTCCTACACTTTCTTTTTACCATTTAGAACTTCGGGGATACAGAGTAGGAGGAAGGGCGCAGAAATGAAAATTGGGAAAGTGGAGAGAATGAGGTTCTGAAAGTGGAGAGAATGAGGGAAAATAAGGCAAGACAAATTGTGAAGGGAGTGCAAGAAAGTGTCCAGAGAGAACTAACAATGATACACATGCTGAAATATTAAGGACTAGGTGTGCTGTGAGAGCAAGTTGCACTGAAATGCATAAATAAGACAGTTTGATAGAGAAACCATAGATACACGATAAACCAAAGATGGTAAAATGTTCCCTGTAGAATCTAATTGTTGACTTATATGGTGTTTACTATATAATTATTTCAACTTTTTTGTATGTTTGCAATTTTTCATTATAAGATATTGGGGGAGAAAGAACTGAAGATTTAGCTTCCTTACATTGCCCCTCCCTTAATTCTTAATAAATGGTATTCAAATTCTCAAATCATGTCACAACTCTTCATATGCAGATATTTATTTTTTTCTAGAAACTTTTCTCAAAGTATGCATTGACAGTAAATAAACACAAGAAAAAATAAATGCAGTGAGGTGAGAATTAGTGAACAGTCACTAGGAGCTGGCATGGTGTCTGTCACTAAGAAAAAGTCTTACCAAGTTACATTTTCTTTTTTTTGAGACAGAGTTTTGCTCTTGTTACTCAGGCTGGAGTGCAATGGCATGATCTCGGCTCACTGCAACCTCCGCCTCCTGGGTTCAGGCAATTCTCCTGCCTCGGCCTCCTGAGTAGTTGGGATTACAGGCACGCACCACCATACCCAGCTAATTTTTTGTATTTTTAGTAGAGACGGGGTTTCACCATGTTGACCAGGATGGTCTCGATCTCTTGACCTCATGATCCACCTGCTTCAGCTTCCCAAAGTGCTGGGATTACAGGCATGAGCCACCGCGCCCAGCTACGTTTTCGTTTTGATGGAATAACTTGATGGCTAGAATGCGGGAACTCAGTGGACAGACACAGGGTTTCTCAATATCAGTTAAGAATTTCAGCTTTCTAGGTACAAATTTTAACTCCTTTTAAAAAAATATGCAATTCCAGACCACTTTGCCCTCTGTCTTTTATGGTAACTGTATGTTCTGTCCCTGTATATTTACCTTATTATCTGAGAAAGAAATTAAGACTATGTAGTTTGGAGAAGACATTACATATACAGGGCAGTCACGGCAGTTGACTTTAGTTACCTAAGGGACTATTCAAGAGGAGAGGAAGCTGAGTCCAACAATGTTGTTCTCAAGATACCATGAAGAACAGTGGGTAGAAACCATGAGGAGGCAGATGCTGGCACAATATGAGAAAGCACCTCCAACCACCAGAGCTGCATCCAGAACAGGACAGGATGCATCCTGGCAAAGACCTTCTGCTCTGGGAAGGATGAAGCAGGGACCAGATGGATATCTTCAGGCAGGCCCCTAGTGACCTGTGGGACCTGGGTTGAGAGGTCATTGGAAGTTCGACCTCCCTCAACTCTTTCCACTTCTGGCTTTCTCCAGCTCCCCAGGGGCACAGCACATAAGTGAATGGACATCTCAGCTCTCAAAGCCTCCAGGGTTGGTACAGCTGGTACACTTTAAAGATAATTCTGGTATTTGTGAGAAGTTGGATAAGAAGGCCAAGAAAGCCTGTGGGTCCCTTAGAATTCAAGAATAATGTGACTCAAAATGTATGAACTTTATTATTTAGCTATAAGAGTGGAAAATGAAATTTAAATTAAAAATTGGATAAAAGACCTAGATTGGTTGTCTAAGGTTTCTATTGAGAACTTTTGATTACTCAGACACATTTTAAAATAGTTCAACATCTTCATCTTTTTTTTTCTTTTCTCCAGAAAGAACTCTGTATGCTATTAATTCATAGCTTTAACCAAGCCCTTTGGGCATTTCAAATAATTCAATTTGCCAACATGTTTTTTTATTAGTCATAGACATCAAATGATTTCAGCAACAATAATATTTTCCTTGCCATTTGGCGTTCACTAGTCAGGCAACCCAAATGTTGTATTTGAATCTAATGCAATCTGTTATGGTCTCCTTAGTAACTAGGAATTCTCTTTGGTAATTACTGAAAGGATAGGAAGGCTTTATAGCTTGGAGGTAAATTCCTATTACTGTGCTCTTTTCCTACTTCTCCTACTGGGTGGAAAGAGGGAGGAAATCATGTATTTGTGCAATGTTTTGAAAAGGAAATATCTATTCGTATCATATTGCTGAATGGCTTGCATTATTCCAGTCAATGAGAATTAGAAATAACCAGGGAACTATTCACAGAAGATCGTCAGCACAAAGTTGCCAGCACTGTTTAAAATTTCTGGGTATTTCCACATACTTTAAACTGTGGCATTACCCAATTGCCTGGCCCATGACATTTCTAAGCCTTAGATTCATGTCCTAGGACTACTGTGGGAACCCAAGGACGTAACATAGAAATGACAGTACCCGGCACCACGCATGCTGTGTGGGAGTTATGTCTTTCTGGTTTTGTCATTACTCTTAAAACACATAAGAGAAAGTTTCGATTCTTCACTAAAACACTAAGTTTCTTTTCTAAGCACCTTTTCTAAGGATACTTCAGTGTTTTAGTGAAGAGTTGAAACTTTACATAGAACAAAATGGGAGTTGTCACACTTTACAGAAAACAAAATTTGTACTTTATTGAAAGCAGGACATTTCCTTTCTTCTTTTTCTTTTTAGAAATTAAGTTTTCTGAATGATTGCATTGATTTCCTCCTCACTTTGGATGGGTGGACAAAACTTAACTTAATGGTCTGAAAACAGACATGCAAATAGCCTTGATTCAATCTCTTGCCAGAGCTGGCCCGGTGCCTGGGCAAAGTCAGTGGCTGCCTGCGTGTAATGATGTGAGGAGCACTCCAAGGCACTGCCTCTGGCTCCTCACAGCAGCTCTCTCTTGAGCCTGCCAGGGCAGAGCTTCCTCCCCCTTTGAACTCTACTCTGTCCATCCCGGCCTCCTTCTCTTAGCCTGTATAACAAAGGGGTTTTGTCTTCAGCGGCCCACTAAGAAAATGCTCTCTACGGAGGACATAAAAGAGAATTTGGTTTGAATACAGAAGGTATAGATAGGTTCTTCCTTGCATTTCTCTTCTAATAGCCAGTCAATAATAATGAGACTTATAATAGTGATAGAATTTGGATACAACTTGTCTTTAAAAGTCAATTTTAAATGTTTTGTATTTATAATACCCTCAGGAGAATATTTTAAAGTCTAAGGATGTCAAATATGTGTCATTTATGTTCCTTTTCAGTCCATGGCAAGCCTTTGATTTGGGGATTCTTTCACCCTGTGTTGCTCCCCTGGATTCACAGCCCTTTAGCCACACTTTCAGCAGCCACTGCCCATTGATGAAACCTAATTCATCCGTGTTTGTAACTCTCTATGTAGACAAGAAGGTTGAGCTGCCAGAGAGTTCAAGTGGACCTCATCCTTGTTGTACAGTGAGTAGACAGCTAAATGAACTTGAACCACGGTCTTTCTATTTCAGATGTTGATTTTTCTTTCCAATGACAACATGAGTCTACGCTAATCAATAGCACCATTAGGTTTTTTAAAGTTACTTCAAGATAACCTAGAAAGGCAATGTGATGATTTGGTTGTAAAAATTTAGCACTGAAGTGTGCTGATGAAGTGTGATGGCATTTATTGCGTGGGCTGCCGTGATATCTCTAGAGAACCTGGGAAATTAAGGGAAGATTTGATGAACCCAGCTAAGGGCACTGTGAGCCAGGCATTGTTCTTTCCCCTTGCTCTCTCTCCTCAGAGGATCCTGAATTGCTTCTGGTTATTGTGACCATTCCGTTGAATCATCTTAAGTGAAAAAGAATGGATCGGATGAACTTTTCTTACAAATGCCTTGAGTAAAAAACAATTACAAATACAAGGCGTAACTCTTTCTTATTTAATTTGATAAAGTTTTGGGGAGCTAGTTGATACACAGACCCTTAGGACTCACCCTAACCTTGACCCAGAGCCTGACCCCACGTGACCACTGGTAGATTCTTGATGACCAAGAGAGTCAGAGCTTGGAAATCAAAACTAACACCTTTCGGTTCTTTGCAGTAGCCCTCCCGTTTGAGTCCCAACTCACCTTATTTTATGTTGCAAAATGCTATAGAAATATATTTTAGTTACCCCTGAAACTCAATAGGTTTGGGATTTATAATAAAAAGAAAATGAAATCCCAGTAATTCAGCAAACAACCTGAGTCACTATAGGGGAGGAATTTGCCTATAGTTGGAGCCAACTCTCAGTTCCTTCCCTCTGTGGGATAAATAGTTATTAGAGACAGAAGTGGCATTTGCCAGTAGATGTTCTGCTTTCCAGGATGCCTGTATGTGTTTATTGAAGAGAAACTACAAATTAATATAAGATGAAGAGATAACCTTCCACTTGGGGTGAATTCCAGTGATAAGATAGAACTTTCTAATAGTAGGGTTGTCAAAAACTTGTCATGTTTTGCTGTAAAATGCGGTGCGCTTCCCTCCCCTGCATGTGGTAGACAGGCCATTGCTGGGAGTGTTCCAGAGAGATGCTAACAGTTATTGGCCACCTCTAATATGCCAGGCATCATTCTGAGAACGTTATATGTACTACTTATTTCTTTCTTTTCTTTTTTTTTTTGAGACGGAGTTTTCCTCTTACTGCCCAGGCCGGAGTGTAGTGGCGTGATCTCGGCTCACTGCAACCTCCGCCTCCCGGGTTGAAGTGATTATCCTGCTTCAGCCTCCTAAGTAGCTGGGACTACAGGCACCAGCCATCGCCCCCAGCTAATTTTTTGTATTTTTAATAGAGATGGGGGTTTCACTATGTTTGGACAGGCTGGTCTCAAACTCCTGACCTCAGGTGATCCACCTGCCTTGGCCTCCCAAAGTGCTGGGATTACAGGCGTGAGCCGCCGCACCCAGCCTCATTTCATTTTTGTAGCAAGCTGACGAAGTAGAAGTATTATAAATACTATTTTTAGATGCAAATACTGAGACACAGAAAGGTTTAAGTATCTTGGCCAAGGTAAAACAATGAGTCACAATTTAAATCTCTGAGGTCTATCTCTAGACTTTGCCTTCTATCACTATGCTGTGCATGCCTCAGTGTCTTACCTAGTGTTTTACATTGTGGGGAGTTTTGATAAGTGGGCATTTTAGATTCTATTTTTTTTTTTTTGGACAGAGTCTTTCTCTGTGACTACAGGTGCCCCCCCCACCACACCCAGCTAATTTTTGTATTTTTTGGTAGAGACGGGGTTTCACCATGTTGCCCAGGCTGGTCTCAAACTCTTGACCTCAAGTGATCTACCTGCCTTGCCTTCTTAAAGTAATGGGATTACAGGCGTGAATCACCACACTCGACCAGGGCATTTCAGATTCTATAAACCTATTTTAAAGCAAGTGAAAGCAGTGTCTAACCTCTGACCGTGAAGTCTTAAAGATGTGGACTTGACCACTCAGCATGAATTAGAGTCAGATGGAATCATCAAATCTTGGATGACAGAATTGTATGCCCTCTTAGAGGACAAACTGTCCAGCATTTTGAAGATAGAAAAGTAGAAACAGCAAAAATGAAATCATTTTACAAAATGCATTAATATAAAGCTGCAAGAGGCAGAACTCAGAGCCAGGTTTTTTGATTCCTTGTCTGATTGCCCCTTCCCTGACCCCATGTTATGCTGCTCCTTGGCCATAAGAACTGAAGAGCAATGGGATGGGTATGTCATGGGAATCTGAAGTGGGACCTAAGATTCCTCAAGTGTAAGGTTCCAGTATCAGAAGCAGCAGGACTTTTTGGCAGGTAGTTTTCACCAGGGAGGACTGGAATCAGGTCCTTTTATGTAGTATATATGGACAGGGAGAAAGGTCCAGGAAATTGATAGAATGGTCTAGGCAAATAAGATCTTGCTATCTTGAAAAAAAAATGAATCAATGTCTATTACCAAACCTGTTTTCATAGAGCATTATGCTATATGCCATATTCAAATGTCAAAAAAAAAAACCCAACCCATTTCTGAGATTAACAAGGTTCTACTTGCAGGTTCTTTCCTTTGGGTAATGCTGCTGCATCTTTTTACCCAGTAAACATCAATGAAGTTGATAATCAAGATTTTTGAGAAGGAAAGAACCTATCATTCAATAAACAAGTTTTCATATTACTGGCTGAGCAGAGCAAAGAACAAAACTGAGAGCTCAAGCAGGTCATGCAAAGAGAAAACGTAGACCAAGGAGATCTGGTAAAGCCAGATCTCCTCTTGGGTCTTACAATCTCAAATCACACCCTGAGAACAGAGAGGGAGGTACACTGTCACACCTAGAAGTGCCTGTCAGGAAGCTGTTTTCCAGTCCAATTCCCCCTGGGGACAGAAAGCACCAAAGGGCCAAAGCTATATATGAAGCAATTTCAGTTTCTCAGCCCCACCTCTACAGTTGTTGGTATAATATCATTAGCAAATATCTGTAAGAAGTGACGTGGGTGGAAGAGCACACAAACCAGAGAGGATAAAATTTACAAGTGGTGAGAGAGAATTCTTCTCACATAATTACAAAAATAATGAAGAGCAATAACTTTGTAATCGGCCAAGATACTTTGCTTTTTCTGTGTCCAGCACTCCCTTTGAACTTGACTGAAGCTGTCTTCCGGAAGAAAATTAACAGCTATTGGCCATCTGTGACTTATCTGGGATCAAAAAAGCACAGGCATGTGTTCAAGGACTGGAAAATTGAAGTATTGAAACACTAAGGTACTTAATTCACCTTTAGGGTTTTTGGTGTAGTAAGGAAAACCTAATTAAATTAACTTTCCCAGTGAATATTCTTCTCCTTTACAAACCCCATTCTGCCCTGAAAGCAGTGAAATTACATGGGATACAGGTACAGCGAAGTACAAGAGCTGGCCTTAAAACAACTTCCACGTGATAAAGCAACCAAAGCAGAGAAAAGGAAAATTATTAGAAGAGGAGAAAAGATGCTTATAATAGCATGAAATAGCTTTGCACACTGTACAGGAGAAACTAGAGAAAACAGCCAAGTGGGAGGTTTTCTGTGATATGCATTATTTTCCCATAATATACTATATTTTTAAAAACTGAGGCTTTCTTATGGCAGAGTTAATTTAGACATTTACAGAAGAAATGTCTAGGTTTAATGTGAAATGGACATGATCTCATATAAACATGTGTTTTCTGTGTTAAAAGTAAAGGAGTATGTGGGTGAATGTTTTGAAAACTGCTGAGTTGCATGGTGTTAGTTAATAGTGTTACTGATATTAATACTTTAGAATCTTTATGTTTACAAATAGAACTTCTGAGAAAGTGATTGATTCTTGGCAATGAATCATGTGAGCACATGACTTCACAATATTATCTGTAAGTTGAATATTATATAGCTGTAATTAAATGAGTCGATACTTTAATTTTTCAATTGCTTTCATCTAGTATGCATCTGGAAACAAAAAAATGGTTTTGTAGAGGCAAGAATCTCAAGCTAAGTTTTTCCCCAAGAAAATGTAAAATTTTCCATCAGCTTCATTAGAAGCAATGTTTGACAGTTAATTTGACTAAGGACATTAAATGCTTATGGAAAAATTACTAAAAATTAAAGCATCAAACTTGGCTCCTGGCTCAAGATGTGGTTTTCCTTTTTGACTCTTTTACATGAAAGGGAATATTCACTAGAATATCAAATTGACTGGGAAATGTAAGAAGTGAGAATAAGTTGATGAAGCAGAGGTTTTCTTCCTTGGCATACTCATAACCACAGAACCGGTGCTATGTGGTCTGCACATACTGAGAACAACAACTTTTATCTAGAACCGCAGACAACGTTCAACAGTTTAGTTGTTATTGCTACCCTGAAAGCTCTCTGTTCTTGAATTTCCTCTTCTCAGTTCCTTCTCAGTTATTGACTGTAACACAGGGAGCACAATAATATAAGAAAAGGCTCATCGGGGAGGCAAGTGCCACTACAATTCTGTCCTGTTCTTTAATTAGAGAAACCAAGTTCCTCAGGGTACTATAGGCACAAAGCAATGAAAGGAGTTGATCTTCAAATAAAACATATGGTCTTGACAACGATAGATATAACCCAGTGATGAAAGCTGAACTACTTCAAGTTTATTTAGCTACAAGACAAGGTCACTTTGGGGGTCTCATTGCAAACGTATTTTATAGTCCTTCCCAATTCTGTCCATAGTCTTACGATTTTATGAATGTATATTAAAGATATTTGATCTAGTATGGATGACACTGTAGTCTGTGTCCATTTGATGATGAGAAAACCATGTTTCCAATAATGAAACAAAATTACGCCTTATTTTTCTGAATTAAAACCTTAGAGTCTAACAGTCTGACAATCATTAGCTTAACTTCTCCCTTCAGCCTTTTTGTAGCTCCTGTCCTTGACCATTAGGGAAATCTGCACCCTAAACTTTTAAAGGTGATTTAAAAAAATCTGAAATACCACAGCTGAAAACTTCTTTACTGAAAGGTATCAGTCCTGGTCTGTGGAATAGTTGAGCACTTGGGGAAATGATCTGAACTTTAAGCAGTATTAGCACTCTAAATCAAGTTTCGTTTCTCATACTCAACATTTCATCTGTGACTTTATTTATTTATTTATTTATTTATTTTTATCCTCCCCTCTTTAGAGAAGCTTTTTGTTCATGTTATAAAGCCATGTTTCACAGGTGGAGAGACAAGAATATTTGGATTTTATATAGTTATTTCTAATAGTCCTTAGAACAAAAGTTTAATTTCAGAGTGTGATGTTGCAAGTGAATTGGGTTATATGTTTGCAAGGTGAGGTTGCCAAAACATGACCCAATCAAAGAAGCACTTGATACTTGTAAATAGCATGTAAACAGTGAGAGAGGGAAAGGTGTGGTGGTAATGTGAACTTTTACTATGGAGATATTAGTAAGTTTCATATTGCATATTTTAACAAGTCTAAACAATGTCCTTGCTCTAAAACAAATCATCACATACAGATTATTCTTTGGTTTTGTTGGCTTCAAGGACTCTCTGGTTAATTTACTCGTCAGCACAATGTCTTACCTAATTCCATTACAAATCTAACACTGAAAAGATAGCACATGAATCTGAACTCCCAAGCAAGGATCTTCAAGTAGATCTCAATATCCTTTCTGGTAGCCCACTAAGCCTGTTTCCTTCAACACAGGCTCATTTCTGTGAGATATGCAGAGATAACAGGTAGGGAGGAAACTTGTGGATTTGGCTTAAAACCTCTTGCCTCATTTCTCACTAGTGACTTGTGGTGTCACCACTTCCCCGAGTCTGAGAATGTAAAATTTAGGAAAAATCATATGAGTTGTTCATAAAGAGAAGTTTGAGGATTTCCCAGTGTAGATAAATGGTGGTTTTCCTGTTGTGGTTCTGACCCAGAAAACTCAAGGGAGTCATATTTAATCAGTTCTGTTTTGAACTCAAACTTTCTAATCATCCTTTGTAATAGTGGAAGCAACAGTGGCCTGAAACAAGACCACTCAGATATGAAAATGTTTGGTGCCCAGAAAGACATCCTCGATATACCCTGGATTGAATCTGATTTCTTCGAGGTAAAAGTGAGGCTGACCCAAGGCCAGCCAAGCTTCTGTGAAACTAAAGCTCAGGAGATGCACAACAAATACACACCTTTTGACTGTTTAAAGGAACAAATAGGTGAATGATATGCTCCCTAACTTTGCTCACATATTATGCGTCAAAGTTAAAAGTGAGTTCTACTTGCTCTAATTTCAGTTTTATAGTCCCTTATCTAAACTGACAATGTCAATTACTCTGAGTCACAAAGGAATTTGACTTTTCAATGAGAAGACTTTTTTTTCTTTTTAATTGTGATTTAAAAATGCATAATACAAAATATACCATCTTAACCATTTCTAAGTGTACAGTTCGGTAGTATTACATATAGGCACATTGTTGTGCTACTGATTTCCAGAAAATTTTCCTCTTGCAAAACTGTCCAATACACATTAGACAACAACTCCCCACTTCCTCCTCCTTCCAGCCTCTGACAACTAAAATTCTGCTTTCTGGTTTTATGTATTTGACTCTTCTAGGTACCTCATGTTAAGTGGAATCACACAGTATTTATTTTGTGATTGACTTATTTAACTTAGCATGATGTCTTCATTCATAATTTACTCTCCAGCAAAGTGTCTTCTCTAATTTCATTACAAATCTAGCACTTCATTTATATGAAGTCTGTCAGTACCATGTGCCAGAATTTCCTTCCTCTTTAAAGCTGAATACTACTCTATGGTATGTATATGTATTGTTGATTCATTTGTCCATGGATAAATACGTGGGTTGTTTCCATCTGTTGGTTACTGTGCAGAAGACATTTCTTGAAGTAGTGATTATGGTAGCACAATAACTACAATACTTGCCTTTTCCAAATTAACTGAAACTTTTCACCTTTTAATTATAAATTTCATTCTCTCTTCCTAAAAATACTTACTATTTTTCTGGGTACCAAATTTCTTTATTTGAAGGAATGGTACAAATCAAATAACCTAAGTGGATGTTTTGGTACAACTTATAGAAAAGGTAAAGGAAACCCCAGCATGCATGCACTGCCTTGGTGACCAGGGAAGTCACCCCATGGCTGTGGGGAAGTTAGCCTAAGGTTTAGCTTTCATTGTCACTGTCTCCCAAGGTGTGCTTGTCAAAGAGGTATTCTGCCAAGCCAGATTAGGGTGCTCCTATCTTGTGCAAGTTGGTCACGTGGTCACCCAATTCTTTGATAGATTTCACCTGCTCATTCAGGTAATGTGTCTCAATGAAGTCACACAAATGGGGGTCATTTTTGTCAGTGGCCAGTTTGTGCAGCTCCAGTTCACATTTTTTCCAATGTAATACACACTCCATTGCATTTAGCCCGCTATTCCAGTCATCGTGGTCTGGTTTCTTGACATCCTGAAGGAAGATTCGGCTGCCACCTTGTTGGCTCTGCAGCTTCTTAACGTTTCTCGGCAAGTTCCCTCACCTCACGAGATTGGTGAAGAAACAAAACCAAAAAACTTTAAAATGGGCATCCTGGGTCCTATTCCTAGAGACTGATTCATCAGAGCTAAGGTGGAACTCAAGTTATCTGTATTTTGGAGAAACTTCCTAGGTGATCGTGTTGCACAGCCAGATTCCAGAACTCTAGTAATAGTTCTCCAACATAAGGAAATGTAAGAATCACATGGGGGACTAATTAACATACAGATTCTTGTGTCTGATCATAGAGACGTTTGACTGGGAGAAGACCCTCTCAGAAAGTTGAGTTAAATATTAACAAACATGTTTTATTATTTAACAAATACTCACATAAGATGTTGGTTAATATTTAAGAAAAGAATTAAAGGTAAGCTGTAAATTATAGCTTTTTCTATAATTTAGTTTGTCTACATAAACATCTCAGGCACAAAATAACTCATGGATTTCTCCTCCCTAAGGGAAAAGGCAGTTGGGAATTAGTAGTCACAAGAACATAAGCTCCATGAGAACTCTGGCATTGTTTGTTGGTGAACAGACAAATGCTCCGGGCAGAGCTTCATGATTCATTTTTTCATTTAGTACATCTATACTGAGCACAATTTTTATGTCATGGTGTTTTTTTCAAGCACACACATTGTCAAAGGATTTGAGCACCTTGATAATGATTTAATGTGACTTTATTGTATTGTTTTCCTTCCCTTATGAAATATTAGCTGACTCCTTTATTCTGAATACAGCTGCAAATTGTGGACTGGATTTTGTCTCTTTCTTCTATTTTTCTAGCTGTGAAATGGTCGTATGAGTTCATACAGTGACTGGGCCTTTCTTCTCTTTGTTCTTTTTAAGCTGGTGCTATGAGTGGGTAAATGCCTCATGCAGTGACGTATAAAGCCTTTATTTGTTTATCACAGATAAACTTAGCAACCCAGGGAATACTGGGATAAGCAAGACAATCGTAGTCTCTTCCTTCATGGTGTTTAGAACCTAGTTATGGAAGCAGACTTAATCACACAGATTCAGTCAGTTGCCAACTGTGACAAGTATTATGAGGGAATGACACATGGCATTCTGAGAGCTTATGATAAGAAAAGTGACCTCATTAAGGAAGTTAGAAAAGATTTTCACAGTTGAAGGAAACCTTAGGGATAAAAGGCATTAATTAGGTAATGCAGGGAGAAAAGAGCATTAAGGCGGAGGAAATTCTGTGTGTAAAGGTCTTACAATGGAAAGAGAAATGGTGAGCACTGGGGCCTGGATGGAATCCAGCAGGCCTCCGGCAGAGAGACTGGGAACCTGCAAAGACAGACAGAAGCCTGGCGTATGAGGTTAAAAGCAATGGGAGGTGATTGTAATGATTTATGCAAGTGGTCAATAGTATCGGATTTATCATTTAATACTAATATTTATAGTGGTTAACATTTATTTAGTGTGTGCTGTGCACTAGGTATTGTTCTAGGTGTTTTATATGTATTAATTTATTTACACAAACAACAGCTCCATGAAATAAATATTATTGCTATTCCCATTATACATATAAGCAAATGGAGACTTTGAGCTGTCACTCTGCACAATGGTTAATTTTATGTGTCAACTTGGCCAGGCTATAGTGCTCAGGTGTTTGGTCAAACACTGGCATGGGCGTGCTGTGAAGGTGTTTGTGGGTATGATCAACATTCATAATCGGTTGACATTAAGCACAACAGATTACCCTTCATAATGTGGACGGGCTCCATGCAATTCTTCTCAAAGAGCAAAGACTAAAGTTTTCTGAAGAAGAAGCAATCATGTCTCAAGAAAGCAACCTAGAAACCCTGCCTGGGTTTCCAGCCTGTTGGCTCATCCGGCAGATTTAGAACGGAAAACTACAACATCAACTCATTTACCTGCATTCCCAGTTTACCGGCCCACCCTACGGCTTTCAAACTTGCCAGTCCCCACAATCACGTGAGCCAATTTCTTAACATAAATCTCTCTCACTCTCTCTTATATGTCTAAAATATATATGTACGTATGTCTCATTGGTTGTGTTTCTCTCTGGAGAACCTTAATACACTCTGGTTTCCATGTAGAGAATAAATTTAAGTAGGACAGAATGGATTCAGGAACACCAGATAGGAAATTAATTCAATAACTTAGTCATGTTATGATGAAACCAGAGTAATGATAGCAGAAGCTGAGAGAAGAGGATGGATCTAGAGATAGTCAGGAGTTAACATTAACAGAGTTTGGTGCTGGTTTGGATAAGGGAGGGAAAGGTGAGGGAGGTATTCAGGATGAGTTCCAGTTTTGAGCTTACAACCGGGGGGACTACAATGGTACACACTGAGTTGAGGAACACCGTAAGAAGATCACTGATGTAAGGTGGGGAAAAGTTTACATGGGAGGTGCAGTGTTATTGTTGGTATCATGGAGATGTAGCTCTATTTGAAGAATGTTGAGTTATTTGAGTGGCTTTTGAGATTTCCATATGAATTCAGGCATATTTTGTTTTATTGTGCTTTACTTTATTGCCCTTCTCAGATATTATGTTTTTCACGAATTGAAAGTGTGTGGCAATCTTATGTCAAGCAAGTCCATCAGTGCCCTTTCCAATAGCATGTGCTCACTTTGTCACATCTTGGTAGTGTACAAGATTAATGTTGTTTTCATGCCGACTCATATAACATCCATTCTTTAGTACATGGATCAAGAAGTAATTTTGACTTTCAAGTTTTACTATTTAAGAAGTACATTTTGTCAGGCTATAGCTTCCATAGATGGTGATTCTTCTGATAGATCTGGGCAAAGTAAATTGAAGACCTTCTGGAAAGGATTGACCATTCTAGACTAATTAAGAATGCACATGATTCATGGGAGAAGGTCAAAATATTAACATTAGCAGAAGTTTGGAAGAAATTGATGCCAACCCTCAAGGATGACTTTGAGGGGGTCAGGACTCCAACAGTGGAAGTAGCTGCAGATGTGGCGCAAGTAGTAAGATAAGTAGAATTAGAAATGGAGACTGAAGATGTGATTGCTGCAATCTCATGATAAAACTTGAATGAATGTAGATGAGAAAGATTCTGTGAGTATTGTGGAATGACAAAGTAGGATTTAGAGTATTACCTAAACTTAGATGACAAAGCAGCAGCAGGTTGTGAGAGGATTGACTCCAGTTTTGCAAGAAGCTCTACTATGGGGAACATGCTATTAAAGTGTGGCATATCACAGACTCTTTCATGAAAGCAAGAGAATCGGTGCAGGAAACATCCGCCGCCACCACCACCCAGACCAATCGGCAGCCGTCAACACTGAAGCAAAAGGATTACCACTTGCTGAAGGCTCAGATGACTCTTAACACTTTTTAGCAACAAAGTATTTTTAAATTAAGGTATACACATTGTTTTTGTTATAAAAGTTATGTCATAAAAGTTATGCTGAAAACTTATGTTTACATTGTTATAAAAGTTGTTTACACTATTCTATCATCTGTTAAGTGTGCAATAGTCATAAAGCCATAAAGTTACTGCACACTTAATAAATGATAGGATAGTGTAAACATAACTTTTATACATACTGGGAAACCAAAAAAATTACTGTTACTCACTTAATTGCATTATTTACTTTACCGTGGTGGTATGGAATCAAACCTGCAATATCTCTGAGGTTTGTGTGTATGTGACTAGGAATTTGGCTATATGGGTCTGATGCTCAGTCAAGGAGGTCTAGGTTAGATACACAGGAGTCACCCCTTATCTGCAGGGGATATGTTCCAAAACCCCCAGTGGATGCCTGAAACTGGATAATACTGAACACTATAGATATTTTACTGTGTTTCTTCCTATACTGTACATACATACCTATGATAAAGATTTACTTATAAATTAGGCACAGTGAGAGAGAAACAATTATTAATAACAAAATAGAAAATAGAAAGCTTATAACAATATATTGTAGTAAAAGTTATGTGACCGTGGTCTCTTTCAAACTTATCTTATTGTATGTACTGTAGGCAACCAAAACTGCGGAAGGCACAACCACGAATAAGGGGGAACCATGTGCAAATCAGGAAGGCATCTGGAAATAACCGTAAATGAAGGCATTTAATTGAAGAGATTGTCTATGGAAACACCAGAAAGTGAAAAGAGAAAAAATGCATAGGATTGAGCTCTGAGGAACTCAAGGCTTTAATGAAGGATCAAGAAGGATAAGCCTGCTGAGAGAGAGAATGAATGGAAGGATGGGGGTTTGGAGGAAGGAATCAAGAGAGTGTTATGGCATGGAACCCAGAGGAATAGTATTTCTCGAAGGATGTGATCAACAGTGCTCCAAGCTGCTGCGTGGTCAAATGCAATATAGGTTCAAATGGTTTCATGATAAAGGTGCTATGGTGTCTTTGGGGAGCTGGGAATAAAATCATTGAAAGGATGGGCTGAAAAGCGAGTCGTGCATAAATACATAAACAGACATCTTTGGAAGTACATAACACCTGGAAACAACAGTTACCTCTAAGAAGGACTATGGGGCTGAGGGAAGGGTTGAGAGGAAAAATTCTCACTCCGAATGCTTTTTTTTTTTTCTTTTGGACAGAGTTTCACTCTGTTACCCGGTCTGGAGTGCAGTGGTGTGATCTCAGCTCACTGCAACCTCTGCCTCCCAAGTTCAAGCAATTTTCCTGCCTCAACCTCCTGAGTAGCTGGGATTACAGGTACCCACCACCAAGGCTGGCTAATTTTTGTATTTTAGTAGATACAGGGTTTCATTCACCATGTTGGTCAGTCTAGTCTCAAATTCCTGACCTCAGGTGATCTGCCTGGCTTTACCTCCCAAAGTTTTGGGACTACAAGTTGGAGTTCAAGACCTCCAGATGCTTTTGATGCTTTGAATATTGTACACTGGGAGTGTATTATCTGTTAAAATTGTGAAATTAAACAAAGGTGGCTGAGTTTAGCAAATGGAGTCAGGAAGCACAGACAACCTGTTAAGAGTGCTTTGTTGGAAAAGGGGTATCTGTTTGAGAAAGAGAAGAATTTTAACATTTTTACATCATGACATATATGGAAAATAATGTTTGTAAGGGATACTGAGGATCCCATTCTGGATAGTATATAGGGCATAGATAGTCCCTGGAATAAGGTGATAGTCTAGTTGCTGAAACTTCTACTCGTGTTAACTTGGTAGAATATTCTGGTGGAGGGTAACCATCTGGATTGGTGCAAAGATTCAGACTCTTTCAGCATGGGGTAACAACACTAACGATGAACTAGTTTGTCGCGATGAAGCTTACAGAGAATAATGGATAACTGATGATAGTTATCAAATAGTTAAGAACGAAGTGTGAGGGCCACCAGGCATCTTTAGTAGCTTATAGAGTGTCTCTCCCTCCTGTTATGGTAGAATAGCTGCAGTCAGGAGCAAACTCAGAGTTTTATAGTCAGAGTTGCTAAGCTTCAAAGACAACAGATGTCTCAGCCAAGGCTCTGATTGGGACAACCCGGGACCCCAAAACCATGGGATGGACACATCTGGGTGAATGCCATAGAAATTTGTGGCTCTGAAGGCTATCTTGACCCCTTGGAGTGTGTAAATGTGACTGGGTGTTCCACATAACAGCTGATACTTACCGCATGTGAGAAAATACTGCAGACGCCTCTCCTCCACAAGGCTGAACAGGTACTCCCCTTAAGAGCTACACCCATCTTTTCTCCTATCACGTAAAAACAAGGTAATAATCAAACATATGCTTTACACCTAAAAAAAAAAAAAATTGTGAAAATGTGAGTAAATTAAATCAAATGCAAAATTAAGCATGATTTTACCTGTATCTTCAAAAGGATGATACATAAACTTGAAGGAGAAGTCAAGGAGAGGAGGCACGCATGATAGGCACTAGTGTTTGTACTCTGGGGTTGGTATCGTGGAAAACATTGGGAGCACAAACTAAGCATTATTAACTTCAGCAGAGAGGGGACCATAAAACTAGTGTTCAAATTTAATTTTAACTGCTAAGTTTTGAATGGTTATAAAACTGGTTTAACTTTTTATTACCATAAATATTTACAGCCGCAATATATCACAGAACACCTACAATCCATTCTTGGAACACACGGTATTCTGGCACACCAGCTGGTAAACTCTGAGACAGACCAACAGCTACACAGATGTGTGGGCTCAGTGTAAGTCATTTTTCTTAGCTATGTATGCACGTTCAAATGTTGACAGAGCGAGACTCCATCTCAAAAGAAAAAAAAAACAAGATAGACATAAATAGTTGATATATGAACAGTTGATATTAAATATCACAAATAGTTGATATTCCAAGATTCTTGAGATAGTAGGAGAGGATCTGACCCAAAGCTAGGTGAATGTTGGTCTTGAAGAAGTAGGTACACAGGTTTACATGGTGGTAGGAAGGTGAATCGTCCTGTCTGGTAACATTTTGGAATAATTTCCTAATCCCTGCTCAGGGTTCTTAGTTGTAAATCATAGACACCAATTTAATAAAAACAATTTACTGCTGAGAAATTTGGAGAATGAGATTGGAAAGCAGTCCAAAGACAGGGGAGATTTGCAGAAGCCAGGACAAGCCCCCAGCCCTTCGACAGAACTAGTCTAGAGTCTCAGGTGGCCCAGCTTGCAAAGCCTCCATGGCGGCACCAGGGATAGGTGCTTCTTGTTGCTCCTGCAAACCCCTGCCTCCGATGCTTTGTTTGTTGTTTTTTGTTTTGCTTTTTGTGTTTTTTGTTTTTTTGAGACGGAGTTTCTCAGTCGCCCAGGCTGGAGTGCAGTGGTATGTTCTCAGCTCATGGCAACCTCCGCCTCCCAGTTCAAGCGATTCTCCTGCCTCAGCCTCCTGAGTAGCTGAGATTACAGGCACCCAGCACCACGCCTGGCTAATTTTTGTATTTTTAGTAAAGACAGGGTTTCGCCACGTTGGCCATGCTGGTCTTGAACTCCTGATCTCAGGTGATTCCCCCGCCTCGGCCTCCCAAATTGCTGGGGTTACAGGAGTGAGCCACTGTGCCCAGCCCTCTGGTGCTTTGGAAACTGGAATTGCTACGGCCCCAAGGAATTCTCAATTCATAGTGCAGGGAATGTACATCTGACTGATCATATCCTTTCATCCTGGCTGCAAGGGACGTTATCCTGCTTATATGGTGGGCTCTGCTTTCCTTGAAGACCTGTAGAATTGAGAATTCTCTTATCATAGGTAAGGGGTTCCAAATTCTGGGAAACTAAAATATCCACCAAGATGTCTACTGCATGCCATGGAATACCTTTGTGGGAATCAGTAAAAGATGCCCATTGAGATAGATGCATCCTTATGCATTAGCCCTGGGAGTACCTTTAAGAGAATTTAAAAAATTACTCCTTCTCTGGGAGAATCCTTTCCTGAGTCAAGGCGCTCAGTTAGACCAGCAGAATGAAGCTGAATTTTAGTCCCCACTTGCCCCTGAGCTGGGTGTCCTTGTCCAGACATATTCGATGTTCCTGGTGGCTCTACACCTGCCAGAGATAAGGGGATTAACTGTGATCACATGCAAAGAAGGGACAGATTCAGGCGGTGGCACTGATCCCAAACTCTATAATCCATAAGGCCTTTATTTTACAACCAGCCTTAAAGCCATAAACTATTATTGCTTTACAGTCAGTTAGCAGATGTTATCAGAAAAGGCAGATAAACCCTCTTTGATTTCTTTGGTTGTCGTAATTCTCCAAGTGTGGATCTGAGTAAGCACTGAAGTCTGGTAGGTATAATAAATGCAATTGATCTTGTTTTCACTCAGGACTTGAAAGGACTTACTTGGATTTTCTCAGTCCTATCTTGAGAGATTCTACCTTACAAAAAATTTTCTCAGGCTGGAAAATCCTGAGCTGTAAGTCTTGATTTAGTTTAGGAAACAGGACTGGCTTTAGGAAAAGATATTACTGAGAAGTTGAAGATTTGTTTCTGCTTCCTCGGCCTTGTATCTCTCCCCACCTCTTCAAGAGCCTTACAAATCTCTAACGTAAGTCAAGCATAAATTACTCATTTGGCAACATTTCAATTTTTTTACAAGCCATAGGAGCCTAAGGCCAAAAAAATGAATCTCTAATGATGGTATTTATGTACTTGTAGGCAGTAAAGGAAGGTTCTCTCAGGGCTGATGAAATCATTCTTGTCCCAGGAGAGCCAACTCTTCCTACATGCTGGAATTCCTGAGGCTGTCTTCCAGACATTCTCTCGAACAGAGGTGAGCCAGGCTGGGCAGACCTCTGGAGAGCACCCTAGACCAGAGTGGCCGGTTGAAGTCAGCATCCAGCCCCTGTGACTTGTAGGCTGCTGATTTGGGAGTGCCAAGGAGGTGGGAATCCTGGCTGTAGAACTGGGGAGAAAAAGGCAGTCTATGCTTACTAATTTCAAGTATTCAAGATCCCTTTTTTTTTTTTTTTTTGAGACAGAGTCTCACTCTGTCACCTAGGCTGGAGTGCAGTGGTTCGATCTTGGTTCACCACAACCTCCGCTTCTTGGGTTCAAGTGATTCCCCCACCTCAGCCTTCTGAGGAGCTGGGATTACAGGCACCTGCCACCACGTCCTGACAATTTTTGTATTTTTAGTAGAGATGGGGTTTCACCAAGTTGGCCAGGCTGGTCTCAAACTCCTGACTTTAAGTGATCCGCCTGCCTCAGCCTCCCAAAGTGCTGAGATTACAGGTGTGAGCCACCACACCTGGCTATATAGACAGCATTTCTAATGTTTACACAGAAGCCTTTCTCTCAGAGTAGGTGGCAAACTGCTCCTTTTATATAGTTTATCTTCAATGTAAAATTTACATAACTAATGTCTTTTCAAATTTAAATAATGGATACTGCCTTTTCTTCCCAGAATGACCTAATGTCTCTGTAGTAATGAGAGCTAACACTTATTCAGTGCTTTCTGCATGTCAGATACTATTCTAAGCATTTTACATAAATTAACTCATAAGAACAGATAAGAATTTTATGTGGTAGAGACTCTTATTAGCCTTTTTATTTTGCAGTAGAGGAAACTAAGGCAAAGGAGATAGGCCCAGGTGAGTGGCAGAGTTTAGGTGAGAAGTCACATCCAGTAAGCGTCAGAGATGGGTTTTGAATCCCTGAAGAGTTATCCGGACTGAGCTCTTAATTGCTATTGTTGGACTGGCTTCAATCAGGAAAGCTGCTTAGGCTTTCCAGGAAGAAAAGATGAAGACTAGAAGTAAGGTCAGGAGTTGGACAGCCAATGGATATCAGGTAACCACAGACCAAGAAAACAAAAGTACAGAAATGCAAACAGACCCGGGGAAGGAGGAACTTCCAAGTTCACTCTCAAGTTGGGCAATGGTTAAACCCCTCTGTGTTCCATCAGTTGCAAAGTTGTTTTAGGACCCTCTGAATAAAAGGACTGAGCCTATGGGACCATGTGAAAGGTTTACTACAGGACTGACTCCAGGACACAGAAATGCTTCACAGACTGCAACAGTAAGACAGAAACAGCCATGCTTAGGAGCAGCGATAAGAAAACTGCAGCCACTCAAGAGTTTGGTCACCAAACAGAGAGATAAAGAAAATTGCTGTAATCCCAGCACTTTGGGAGGCCGAGGCAGGCAAATCACCTGAGGTCAAGAGTTCGAGACCAGCATGGCCAACATGGTGAAATCCTGTCTCTACTGAAAATACAAAAATTAGCTGGGTGTGATGGTGGGCACCTACAATCCCAGCTGTTCAGGAGGCTGAGGCAGGAGAATCGCTTGAACCCAGGAGGTGGAAGCTGCAGTGAGCCGAGATTTTACCACCTGCACTCCAGCCTGTGTGACAGAGGTGAAACACCATATCAAAAAATAAGTAAAATAAATGTGTTCTTTTATTGTGGAGATATTAAAGGAAAACCAATTATAGGAGATATATGTTCCTTCCAAAAGAAAAGTAGGAGTTAAGAGTAGAACACAGTCCAAAAGGTCAGACCTCTCTCAGTCAGTTCGTGTTATTACCTATGGTGTGGCACTTGGGTGATAGTGTTAGAGATGTCAAGCCCAAGTTTTAACGAGCATCAGTGATGGCTCCACCATTTCTAGGCAAGAGGCTTTCAGAGCACAAGTAATCCAGATGGAAGATGCAGCCGGGCACGGGTCTCAGGCTGTCTGCCTAGGAAGTACACTGCTGTAATTAAGTTAGCATGTTTTCATAGGCAGTGGCTTGAGGGATGAGGGAAATTTACTCTCTAAGCTACTCTTTGGTGCTACCACTAACAAGCGCTCTGCAAAAGGAATGTCATTGATCTCCTAACAACTTCCTCCAAGGTTTCTCGAAGACAGTCAGTCCGTGTGCATCCCTGCACACTGCTCAGAGACATGTGCAGGCCGCTTAACCAGCCAGTCCGAATTCTCTGGCGGTGGAAAACTTGTTCACTTCAATCCTTAATAGGCTTTTTTTTCTTCCTTTTTTGGGAACACAAACCACATTGTTCAGCAGAAACAAATTTGTGGCCCTCAACCAAAGTAGACAAGATAGGGCAAATATGCTGAAGCGCCTCTCTGTTTTCATTTGGATCCCACTCCTGTCTGAATCTCAATTTCTAGAGAGAAAAAAAGGGGGGGCCGTGAGGAGTTGGAAACAAACAGGCTCACAAAAGAAAGAATCTTATAACTACAAATTGGCATCTGCATCTAAAAGTTTGACGGATGTTCAATTTTCCTTCACGAATGATATAACAACTTACATTGTACTGAGCAGGTATTTGAGTGCCTGTATCCTAGCCTATCCTGTTTCTGTTTTTGTTGCTGTTTTCTAGAGACAGGGTCTCACTCTGTTGCCCAGGCTGGAGTGCAGTGGTGAGACCTTGGCTCATTGCAGCCTCAACCTCTTGGGCTCAAGCAATCCCCCAACCTCAGTCTCCCAAGTAGCTGGGACTACAGGTACACCAACATGCTTGGCTCATTTTTGTTTTTGTTTTTGTAAACACAGGAGTCTCGCTATGTTGCCTAAGCTGGTCTTGAATTTCTGGCCTCAAGCGGTCCTCCTACCTTGACTTCCCAAAGCACTGGATTACAGGTGTGACCCACCATGCCCAGTCCTATTTTTGATATTATTTATTTATTTATTTTTAGATGGAGTGTCACTATGTTGTCCAGGCTGGAGTGCAGTGGTGCAATCTTAGCTCACTGCAAACTCTGCATCCCAGGTTCAAGTGATTCTCCTGCCTCAAGCTTCTGAGTAGCTGGGATTACAAGTGCCCACCACCACATCCTGGTAATTTTTGTATTTTTAGTAGAGACAGGGTTTCACAATGTTGGTCAGGCTGATCTCAAACTAGTCCTGTTTTTTAAGTAAAACTTTTATATTTTGTTAATCAGAAAGGTAAAAAATGACATATAGCTATTTTGACTTACTTTAGTTATGAGGGAAGTCAAACATTTTATCCGTTTATATATTATGTCCATTAAATATGGACATACTGGGTTTAAACATTAAATTTGCTGCTTTTTCTTCACTTTCTACCATAAAGTTCCATATTTTTTGAAAATAGGTCTTCAAAAGAAATACTGTCAGCAGCAAAAATATAAGAGTATTCTGTATGTGAATTTCAAGGGAAGAAGCTCCTTGGAAGATAAGATAATAAAGGAGGAAAAATGTGAAAAATAATTTTGATTTTATCAGATGGCTAGGAGGCAAGGACATTTTAAACAGAGGAAACAACATGAAAAATGGCATGAGATTGTGAAAGTATGGGTCCACCTTGAATGGACAAAAGTGCATAGTGGAAAGTAACAAAACCCAAAGCATAGCAGAGATTAGATTGTGCAAACTCTTAAAGGTTACACCAAGGAAATTTGTTCCCTAGAAAATCATGGGTCATGCTTTTAACCACTGGATGGACATTTGGAAATAACACTGGACTGATGGAGAAACTAAACATGGACCCGTTGAGAAATGAAGAAGGCGTGCACAGAGGGGGACTACGGAAATGCCGAGCAGGGAAAATGTTAATCGAACTTTTTCCAAGATAGAATTGATAGAATGTGGAACCCATTAGTTCTAGAAATGGGGACAAGGGAAGAATCACTGATGTCTCCGTTTCTTTGCTTTATTGACTAGGCGAATGGAAACACCTTTAATTAAAATGGGCACTATGGCCCGGTGCAGTGGCTCACACCTATAATCCCAGCACTTTGGGAGGCCGAGGCGGGTGGATCACTTGAGGCCGGGAGTTCGAGACTAGCCTGGCCAATATGATGAAATCCCATCTCAACTAAAAATACAAAAATTAACTGGGCATGGTGGTGAGCATCTGTAATCCCAGCTGCTTGAGAAGCTGATGCACCAGAATCGCTTGAACCCAGAAGTGGAGGTTGCAGTCAGCTGAAATTGTGCCATTGCATTCCAGCCTGGGCGACAAGAGCAAAACTCCTTCTCAAAATAAAAATAAAAATAAAATAGGCACTACGAAGAAAGATAACATTCTTTTGTGGGCATAACAAGTATGTGGGGTGAAAATGGGTGCAAACTAAGTCCAATTTTAACCTTTAGATGCCTATAAGAGGTTAAGGAGAAGATTCAGCCTTGTTTCATGTATTCATTCATTCAACAAACATTCTTTTATTATTGAATGCTACTTATCTAGGCCCTATTCTAGATTTCGGGGGACCATTGTAGGAAAGACAAAGTACTGGCTTTTATAAAGGTTACATTCTACTGAAAGTAGCTGGAATATTAATTTCAGGACAAGTTTATGATACACAGGAATGATATCTTACTCCTTGGGTAGAGTGAGGTACATAGAAGCCCTTTGCACAGTTAATATGTATAGCACGTATATGTCCCTCTTAGCACAATTTTTTTCATGCTGAAGTAAGAGTTATAGCTTTTTTTAGTTGCATATTGTTGTTTATGTCTATCATCTATTTGAACCCGAGATCTTTCTCGGTGATAGAATCTTCATTTATGACAAAGTTCACATGGAAAACTAGCAAATACATTGAAATGAATTGCCTGATGACACATTTTTCAGATAAATCAGTAAGCTGTTTTTTCTTCTGAGCCTCACTTGTCTTATTTGTTCACTAAGAGGCTTGCAAAATGATCTCAAATGCTACCTCTCTGAGCTCGGTCAAGTCTGTGTCATGTGGTTTCCTTGTCCTAGTACTTCAACTCTCTCCTCAATACTATTCTCAGCTACAAATATGCTTAGACTTTCCTTTCATACAAGCAAATCAACAAAAGAACCACCTTCTTACTGCACATGCTCCTCAAGCTGTCACCCTGTGCTCTCATTCATGGCCACAGGTCTTGAAAGAACGGCCCACTCATTATTTCTACTAGCAGTCTCCCACTCACTCCCTGACTCTCCTCCAGACAGCTACAGTCTCCACGACTGACCTGAAGGTGAGGACATTTCACATAGCTTCTTGGCTAGTTGAAGGGAAGAAGCCATTTCTTAAAATAAAAACTTCATCGTTCTTGCTTTGCTTAGATGGTGGTACTCATTTGTTTTATTCCAAATGCTGCTTTTTCAAGTCCATCCAGCTCCCTCTTAGTATCTCAGGGTTATTTGTTCTTCCACAGATGACCCTTCTTAAGAACGGAGAATAGCAGTGGAATCTTGCTGTCTTCAAAGAACCACAAAGAGAAGGGTGGCACCCACTGGTTAAAAAAATAATAAACAAATAACAAAAGCCAATTCCAGTGAAATGGTGGCACAAGGCCCTGTGTGGCTTCAGACATCATTTCCTCCTCCTGTCTTCCCAGGGTTTCTTCATATTTTAGGGACACCTGCTGACGGTGTCAGCTGCCAGAATATTGCTGGCACCACATGGTACAAAACAACAAAAGAGCAAAGACAGGGCACTGTTGGCTGGGCTGCCCGGCAGACTGCCACTGTGAATACACAAAGAGCAGCCACACCATCCACATCCTGCTGCGTCCCCAAAACATCTCACGCATCCGCCACACAGCCCTGTGTCTTCGCCCTTTGTCTCTGTTAGAGGGAAATACAGCCTAGTGCTGGATGTGAAAGATTTACTGTGTCACTCAGAGTGACCTGGGCAGGAGCAGACACCCTTGCAAGGCAAGGGTGAGCATTCCAAAGAAAAATTACTGAAGTTAAATCAAACGCTGAATCTGTCTGGAACCTGGGCTCTATTCTACTCGGCTCTATTGTTTTGACAGTTGGCTTTGTAGTGTTTGTCAAATCCATTCCTGAAATCACCTATCTTACTGATCACAATATCTTTCATCTAAATTGTCTCTAAATCCTGTTGTCTCATTACCAAGTTTAATCTACTTTGAAAATTAGACTTTGAGGCAAACAGGGATGAAATGATTAAGCTATCGGCTTCAGGTATAAAATTTCACTGTGGGAAATGTATCCATTGCCTGCTGCAGGATTTGTCAAAGCAGATATTCAATTACTGATGGCTTGCAAGATTCTTCCTGTCTTACGGGATGCCATGGAACAGGACAAAAAGAAAGACACAGAAATGGGGGCATAAAGGCAAAGAAATATACACTACAAACTCTTGAAAAGGGATGATGTTGTTTATTTTACAGTTTTTATAGGGATGGATTTAACACAAATTGAAATCTATAAAAATAGCCAGTCCATATAATGTCTGGTAATCCAGGAATGCACACCTTTCTAATGTGCTAATATAAGAAAGATTAAAACAGTTAAAGTATAATATGATCTTACATTTGTTTAAGCTACATTTTCCCTTCTTACATCACATAGAATGTTATCAAAGTGGATGGCATGAAGAAAGGGGAAAAGAAAGAAATCGCCCAAATGAAAACCTGCAGACCTTGGATGGGATCTGGTAATGTATGTCTTGCAGTAGTCTGGGACCTGGAAACATACCAACCTCTGGCTAAGTCAAGAGTTATTCCTGGGGCTGGACAAGGTGCCTCACGCCTGTAATCCCAGCACTTTGGGAAGCCAAGGCAAGCAGATCACCTGAGGTCAGGAGTTCGAGACCAGCCTGGGGAAATCCCATCTCTACCAAAATTACAAAAATTAGCCAGGCATGATGGTGCATGCCTGTAATTCCAGCTACTCAGGAGACTGAAGCATTTGAACCTGGGAGGTGGAGGTTGCAGTGAGCCAAGATCGCACCACTGCACTCCAGCCTGGGAGGCTAAGCAAGACTCCGTCTCAAGGGAAAAAAAAGAGTTATTCTTGGATAATTACTATGTAAATGATAATAAAACCAACAATGGCTTAAATCCCTGGCAAAAAATTGTCGGTAAGAGATCAAAAACAAACAACTTTCTTGACTAAAACGCAGCCCAGGAAATTAAGGTGATGAAGCAGAAAGTGCACACTGTCACAGATGCCATGAAACTCCAATTCCTTGCACTTTTTGCCATGGCCAGTATGTCCAGGAAGGCTGCTCCCAACAGGATCCGTACAGTGGAAGTTATAAGTGACAGTCTCTATTTTTATTTTCATTTTTTTTTTATTATTTCCTCATCCAGAGAATTAGGGGATTAGCCAGGTTGGATCAAGACATCATAGCTCCAAGTTCTAAGATTTTAGTATAATCACTGAGACAATCTAGATGGATAAACATGTTGGCCACCTCTAGACCAGTTAGCTTGCAGATGTGTAGCATTCACTGCATTTCCAAGTTTCAATTTGTTGCCAATATTTAAAAATTGGAATATTCTGAAGAAAACTACAGATGTATAACTGCTCTTGAAAGTAAGACTGGCTACATCTTTTTTGAAATCCAGTGCAAAATGAAAAGCCCAGGTACCTCTTGTTCAAAAATTATTAAGAATTTCGGCCGGGTGCTGTGGCTCATGCCTGTAATCCCAGCACTTTGGGAGGCCAAGGTGGGAGGATTGCTTGAGCCCAGGATTTCAAGATCAGCCTGGGAAAGATGGCAAAGCCACATCTTTACAAACAATTAAACAATTAGCTGGGCATGGTGGCTCACGCCTGTAGTCCCAGCTACTTGGAGGCTGAGGCTCCTGGGAGGATCCTTTGAGAACAGGAAGTTGAGGCAGCAGTGAGCTATGATAGTACCACTGAGCTCCAGGCTAAGCCACAAAGTGAGACCAGTCTCTAGAAAAATTAAAAACAATCATAATAAAAAAGAATTTCAAGATGGGGACACTAGACCAATAAACCAAGTGTGGGCCCTTCTAAGCGCTGGCCCTGGGGTACTGCAGGGGTCGCAGGCCCTTGAAGCCAGCCCTGCTGAATAGTCAGAGGAGCTGGCATCTCAGCCCATTTTCCTCACAAAAAGCAATGGGAGCTGGGTGGTGGCTCCCCCTTTAAAACAGAGCCTGTCTTCTCGGGGTCATCATGGCCTCTGTCACTCCCTTTTCTGTCCTCATTGAGGCCAAGCAATAGTCAACATTCATCATTGCACTTGCTCAGTGGATTTTTCACCGCAGCTTCACTGAGCTCATTTACACAACCTGCCTGGCCCCTGTAGAAGTGGGAGCTGTGCCCTCTGGTCCAAAGATTAAAACTGCCCCCATACCAAGGCATGCTTACTGATCACTTGTTGGGCTGGTGACCCAAGGCTTGACCTATGGCCCATGACCATGGGAGCCACCCATACACAGGTTGCACAAGTCCTTTTGTTCTAAGACGATGTATTCAAGGGTGAGTGTATGTTAAGAAGCAGCTCAGTATGGACCGCAGAGGCCTCCCTCCTCCAGGACCTCAACATGCCTTTCTTGCTCCAGAGGGGTTAGTTACATGGAATAATGTAGACTAGGAGATAGATGAAGCCTCTTTTATTCTAGTATTCAAAGAAATCTACCATTTTATGAAAACTTGGAAGATTTTGTTCTAAAATGAAAACCGAGATTTTAAAAAATTGGCAAACACAGATGCTAGTTTAAAAATCATTCCTTGTTTGCAAATCAACACCCACACAAAATGTTGAACATCAGTCATTCCCTTCAACCCCATCTGATACACATCAATGAATCTTTTCCCTGAGAGAAAGTAATGAACGTTGGGTACTCAGGGGACAAATGTGAAGGGCTCAGCTCTTCCAGGTTATAATACACTCCAAAATGATGTGCTTTGTTCTCAGAGCCTCAAAATTCACCAAAAGCTAAAAGTGTATTTGGGACCCCACTATGTCTGTTGCTCTACACTCTAATACAAATTTGCCTTTTAAGGGTACATACAAGCTGAAGAAATGTCTTTCTGTTAGCAGTTCCTTTTCCTGTTTGTTTGACATGATGTGGTTCCTGGCACTGTAGAGTATTTCAATTTTTGGGACCATTTCCAGGTCACATCTTATTTCTATTCAAGATTTCTTCTATACAAAACCTGAAAAGGCTCAATGGTCAGGGTTCTGGTTGACTTGTTTTGCCAGATTTCTCCCACTTGGTCAACATTTTTACCTCATTTCCTAGCTGAAGCCTCTGCCAGTGCTTTTATATTCATCTAACTAAAGTAAATATTTGGTAGGAACTTTATCTGTGAGTAATTAAAAACATAATAGATTTATCCCTTAAGTGAGCAATATGATGAAACGTATTGCTTTTTAATGCTTTTAATAACTTTCTCTTTCACTAGTCTTGCTCTTAAGCCAAGATAATGATGAATATTTTACATTTGGTCACAATAGGTCTTTTTCAAAAAGTGCTTAACTTCCTAGAGTCTTGCCACAGTTCAAAAAATGTGAAATAATTTAACAATTTAATTAATTATTTAATAAAATAATTTTAGCACATCTTCACTTGTGCGCTTGTTTTTCTTCTGTTCTATTGATATTTATGCATACTCTTACAGGCACATAAATTGCACGTTTTCCTATATGTATGTCTTTATTTTGTTAACTTGTTTGGAATGTTCTTAACAAAGGAGACAGCAAATGTGCTCTTTTTCTTTGAAGCTTTATTTCTACTCCACCCATGCAACTACAGGACTGTGTCCTGTGGTTACTCAATAAATATTAGGGATACAGAGATAATTTGGTGATTGTAATAAGCCACTCAACCTGAAACTTTCTTCTACTTCCTCTTTTTCTTTCTCAACCTTATACATTTAACTTCTTACCCAGTTATTTAAGAATGTCAGGTCCAAGAATCCTCTGTAATACTGCTTTCTAAAACAATGGCTGTATTTTCTACTTGTGGCTCTCATTCCTCCCCAGGAAGGGTAGGGGACTCTGGCTTTAGGTTTTCATGACAGTCACCCTCAGACTTCTCAAATTGAAACATCAACCTTCACCCTCAGGATCTTTGCTAGCCACATTAAGTAAGTCTACAATAATAGCTCACATTTGTTTAGTGTTTGTTAAATGTCATATGCTCTTCTGAGAACATCACATAGATTGTTTTAATTCTCACAAAACTTTATGAAGTAGGTACAAACATTACCATAGTTCTTCGAGGCTCTGACACATCTTTTTTTTTCACATCTCTGAAATAAGAATGTGCTTTAAGATTGGCAGTGTTTTTTAAAATTCTTACTTGTACATAAAAGGATGGTGTATGTATCTTACAATCCATAGAATCTTAGTTTGATGAAATATAGTCTCCTTATTCAATTGGCAAGGATACACAGCTCAGAGAAGTTGACCTAAGGTCATGAGGCTGTACAGTCATTCCAGGGCCCAGTCTCTTGACCACTACCCTGCAATGCTTGCCACTTTTCTCCATGATTATATTTTCATAAAAATATTCATATTTATTATTTTAAAAACCAATGATTATTTTCATTTTGTGATTTAAAAGTTGACCTCTATTCATTATAAAAATTTTAAAAATAGAAAATTTAAGAAAGAATTATAAATCACCTGGAATTCTACTAGGACTACTATTGCTAACATTTTTAGTGTATTTTCTTCCTGGCTTTTGTTCTCCTACCCACGAAGATGTACTTTATAACATTTGTAGCATACTAATATAGCATTTGTAGTGATGTGGTTATGCATCCCTCTCTTTTCACTTAACATTGAATGATGACCATTTCCCCTTGTTATTATATGTTCTGTGAGGACATGACTTTGAATGGTCATCTACCTCCTCTTGTGGAGTTGTGCTATAATTTAATGCTTAGATTGTTTCCAAGTTTTCACCTTAAGTACATGTAATAGGTAGCCTGATTATTACCTTAGCATTCCAAGAACTGTTCATACTTTTAAATTATCAGGACTTTTTCAGTTTATCAAGAAATTAAGAGTGTATACCTTCCACGTGGAGGAAGAACTGTGAGCCTTAAGTGTTTGGAAAATCCAGGGTTCAGATGAAAAACATTTATCTAAAGAGAACAACAGCTTCTTGTGGAGCTGCTACTGGCATTGTTCGGCCTCCTTGGGAGGGGATTTTTTTCTCATGGGAAGAGGCCCGGGCTGTCAGTGTGTTTGAGGCTGAGTCACCCTAGCGACAGTCTATGCTGCCTACCAGTTCTGGTCATACCACTGAAGTACAGGCTACACATAGGATGCTGGTTTCACAGTGCTGGGAGAAAGTGTGGGATACATGGAAAGAGTGAATGTGGAAATTGGGGTCTAGGCAATCTGAGGTGAACATTTTTAGGGCTCTTGATCTTCTGAGTCTCATTTTCTTTTTTACCTCTTCTCAGTACAGACGACAGGGAGATGAAATGAACAAGTAACCATTGTAGCAGAACTCAGTCTTTAAAAAAGGCTACAGTGGACTGAAGAAAAGGAAGTTTAAGAGAGTCCATGGGAAGACTGCACATTCCTGACAACCCATCCGCCTATCCTCAGAAAGACATTCTGTACCTATTCCACCTTCAGAAAATAACTACTGTCAATTGTGGCTTTTATTTCCTGAGTACATTCATGTTTACTAATATAATTAAAATGCACCTTGAAAATTAATGTCCCTTGAAGACTAAGGGGCATTATTTTCTCAGTATCACCAATTAAAAGTCTTTAAAAACATCTTTCCATTTTCATTTGAACAATTTAGAACTCTCTAAGTGACCCTAACTTTCCCTAAGTGAAACAAACACACATTATTCTTGTTATGTCCTTATTAATACTTGCTTCATGTCAACTATATGTGACATTGTGCTAGGTGCTGTAGAAACCAGGATTCTAGCTTTCCTAGAGGCTACAAATTGAGGTAAAGTTTGAAGGGACTGTAGGAATCAGGGAGACGAAAGAAGAGTGAACAGGGTTGCTTACCCATGCAGGGTGAGAGTTGGCTAGTTAACATCTATTTGCATAACCACTACTTAATAAAGAGTTCACATTTCAGAATCTATGTTATGGAATCTGGTCTAATTCTTATTCATCAGTACAAAATAACGAATATTTGTTTTTGAGACAAATGGTGCCAATTTCCAGGTGGCCCTTGCCCATAGTAAAGTGCAATCCCTGTGCACAGAGTGTTCTGATTCGTTCTGATATGCTTAGGCTTTGTGTTCCCATCCAAACCTTATACTGAATTGTCATCCCCAGGTGATGAGTGAGAGACCTGGTGGGAGGTGACTGGATCCTGGGGGTGGTTTCCCCCATGCTGTTGTTGTAATAGTGAGTTCTCACAACATCCAACGGTTTTATAAGTGTCTGGCAGTTTCCCTGCTTGCACGTCTCTCTTGCCTGCCACTGTATAAGACGTGACTGCTTCCTCTTCCACCATGACTGTAAGTTCCCTGAGGCCTCTCCAGCCATGCTGAACTGTGAGTCAATTAAACTTCTTTTCTTTATAAGTTACCCAGTCTTGGGTATGTGTTTATAGCAGTATGAAAAAGGTCTAATACAGTAAATTGGTACCTCAGAGAGTAGGGTACTGCTATAAAGATACCCAAAACTGTAGAAGCAATTTTGGAACTGGGTAATAGGCAGAGGTTGGAACAGTTTGAAGGGCTCAGAAGAAGACAAAAAGATGTGGGGAAGTGTAGAGCTTCCTTGAGACTTGTTGAATGGCTTTGACCAAAATGCTGATAATGATGTGGACAACGAAGTCCAGGCTGAGGTTGTCTCAGATGGAGATGAGGAACTCCTTGGAAAATGAAACAAAGGCATTCTTGGTATGCTTAGTAAAGAGACTGGTGGCGTTTTGCCCCTGTCCTAGAGATGGTCTGAAATTGGAATTTATGTTTAAAAAGGAAGCAGAGCATAAAGCTTTAGAAAATTTGTAGCATGACCATATAATAGCAAAGAGAAAAACTCATTTTTGAGGAGGATTTAAGCTAGTTGCAGAAAGTCACATAAATAATGAGAAGCTAAAAGTTAATCACTAAGACAATAGAGAAAATGTCTCCAGGGCATATTAGAGACCTTCACAGCAGCCTCTCCCATCAGAGACCCAAGGTCTAGGAGGGAAAAATTGTTTTGTGGGCCAGGTCAAGGGCCCCTCTGCTGCTCTGTGCAGCCTTGAGATTTGGTGCCCTATATCACAGCAGTGGCTAAAAGGTGCCAACATACAGCTCAAGCCATTGCTTTAGAAGGTCCTATCCCTGAGCCTTGGTGGCTTTCATGTGGTGTTGGGCCTGCGCATGCACAGAAGTCAAGAATTCAGGTTTGGGAACCTTGGCTTAGGTTTCAGAGGAGGTATGAAAAGTGCCTGGATGTCCAGGCAGAAGTCTGTTTCAGGGGTGAAGCCCTTGTGGAGAACCTCTGCTAGGGCAGTCCGAAGGGGAAATGTGGGGTTAGAGCCCCCACACAGAGTCCCCACTGGGGCACTGTCTAGTGGAGCTGTGAGTAAAGGGCCATCAGACCCGAGAATGGTAGATCCACTGACAGTTTGCACTGCGTGTCTGGAAAAGCCACAGACACTCAAGGCCAGCCTGTGAAAGCAATGTGGGCAGGGGAATTGTACCCTGCAAAGCCACAGGGGTGGAGCTGCCCAAGGCTGTGGGATCCCACCTGTCACATCAGTGTGACCTGGATGTGAGACATGGAGTCAAAGGAGATAAATTTGAAGCTTTAAGATTTGACTGCCTTGCTGGATTTTGGACTTGCATGGGGCCTGTAACCTCTTCATTTTGGCCAATTTCTCCCATTTGTAATGGAAACATTTATCCAATGCCAGTGCCCCCACTGTATCTTGGAAGTAACTCACTTGCTTTTGATTTTACATGCTCCTAGGCAGAATGGATTTGCCTTATCTCAGGTGAAACTAGGGACTTGGACTTTTGACTTAGTGCTGAAATTAGTTAAGACTTTGGGGGACTGTTTGGAAGGCATAATAGGTTTTGAAATGTGAGGACATGAGATTTGGGAAGGGCCAGGTTTGGAATCATGGTTAGGCTTTGTTTCCCCACCTAAATTTCCTTTTGAATTGTAATCCCAAGGTGTACAGGGAGAGACCTGGTGGGAGGTGATTGGATCATGGGAGCGGTTTCTCCCATGCTGTTCTTGTGATGGTGAGTGAGTTCTCATAAGATCTGATGGTTTTGTAAGGGACTCTTCCCTCTTCACTACACAGACATTTTCTCTCTTGCCTGCCACCATTTAAGGTGTGCTTGCTTCCCCTTCTGCCATGATTGTTAAGTTTCCTGAGGCCTCCCCAGCCATAAAGAACTGTGAGTCAATTAAACCTCTTTCCTTTATAAATTACCCAGTCTCGAGTATGTCTTTAAAGTAGTGTGAAAACAAACCTATACACATTCTAATAAAGGGAGAGAGATATCTCCATAATCAACATCAGCCAAAGTGCCATTTGAGGAGGGCCAGAAGAGGCAATCAGCATTCAAAGGAGAAAAATACTGTGTGTGTCCTCAGAGAAGACCATGAAAGTTGATTAAGAATTTAGAAACTGGGCAAAAGAAACATGCTAAAGAAAGTGGAAAATATCAAGGTGAATTTGGGAAACCTTCCAGATTTTGTGCTGACTGCTGAACCATATGGAGTGTTTTCTGATATGTAAACTGGACCAATTTTATCCTTAATATTTCAATTTCAATAAATATACTATTTATTTGAGAATATCTCTAAATTTCCTGTAAAATTTGATGCAGTTTATCTATAGGACCATAGGACCAAACAGAAAGAGTTTTAGCTTAAATAATTTTCTTTTCATCCTGCCTGTTAGCTTAAATACGATTGAAAGTCATGATCATTACTTTTATTTTTTTCTCAAGTTGCAAATGCTTTCTGAGACAGTTGATAAACTGGCCAAAGAGAAAGAAAATGTTTTGGAACCATTTTGTTTTAATATTTTAATATAAAGTTTACCAATGACTTAAAAATCTTCTTTTCTCTGCTTTTATATATATATATATATATATATATACACACACACTGTCCCATTTGTGCTACTGGGACACTTAACAACACACTGGCCCCTATTTATTATCATGCAATCACATTTTCTTCACTTGTTAGATGATAATATTTGTGTAGGTTCAAGACACTCACAGCTGTTTTACCATTCACTGGAGAGTTTAACAATTAGCAGCTGACACTCGGGGAAGGTTTTGTTTGACTGTGCCCAGGAGACTAGCTGTTTGCACACAACAGTTGCTCCCTTTAAAAAATTCTCCTGGTGAGAATTTTGGCTTATTTTTCAACTTGAAATCCTTGCCTGCAAAGATGCTATGAACACAGCATGTAATACTACAAAACACATTTGTATGTCATGTAAAGTTTGTGTAAGCACTATAATTAATATTACAGTTTTGCTTTTGCTATTGTTATTTTTTCCTCCACTCATCTTAGGTTCATTGGTTGGGGCCCTATAAATTAGACTGACAAGAGACAGATTAACAAGAAAAACAGAAGTTTATTTACATGTCCATCTGTACACTGTGTATGGGAATATTTAGTTGATGAGTAACTCAAAGGAGTGGTTAGAATTTGAGCTTGTATAGTTTAGTAAAAGACCAATACATTTTTTAGACAACTAACAAGACAAAGAAAAAGGACTTTGAGTTTATAGGGCAACAAACTGTGGGAAGGTTAATGTATGGGGAACTAATGAAAGATAAGGGCTGGTTAGTAAAATCTGTTTTGTAGATTCCTCTAGTGCCATCTCTGGGCTGATAAGGGTCTAGGGACATCTCTGGTGATTAACTTCTGTCATTCAGGCAGAGAGGGGAGTAAGAACACCTTTACCAATTTACATCCTGCTTTTAGACAAATAGGAAGAGGGAAGAGAGGTTTTTTTTGTAGCTCAATTGCCCTCAGCTCAAAATAATTCTTATGTCAAAGTGGCATATTTGGGGATGGCATATTCTCTTAACTTTCATTATTGATTTTTATTTTCTTAAGCTGATCTCTAATTGTCACTTAATTGTGGATGCACAGTAAACATTGTGTAAGTTTTTTGGTGTGTGATAGAAGAAAAATTTTCAAGTTCTCTGTCTTGATTAAAAGATGAAACATTTTCTGAGACAGAAAATTAACTGAATTGTTTTCTATACAGCTTATTCTAACACTTATTGCTAACTGCAGTGATCTAATCTTGCATATCTAGAAAAATTAGGTTTTCTATAAATAAGTTTATTAATTCTAGGAGTACAAACAAGTCATCTGCAAAGAAGTATTAGTTTTCAAGCACAGGCACCCCCTGAAGATTAATAGAAATACAGCTTTGCTTTGGCAAAGGAAGCAAACAAACAAAAATATTATCCTTCTACCTAAACAACTGTTCAAATAATATGAAGCAATTGCTATAGATATGGCGGAATGTAGTATAAGGAGGGTACATGGAACATAATGTCTGTGCTCTCAAGGAGTTTACTATTTTATAATTATAATGTAATATAAACAGATACCAGAAGAAATCATTCAAAGAAGTTCAAATCAGTATTTATTTAGTGAGCTCTGCATGTGCCCACCATTGGACAATAGGAGAGTGATTTTGAAATACATAATTTTGAAAGCGATGAACACATAAAATAATTCTGACAAAATGCAATTTTAATAAAATAATTCAAATAATAAAAATGATAGACTAGAATAATAAGTTATATGCCATAGGAGATTTAAATAGTTGATTATCTATTGTCAGCCCATTAGTGAAAAAGAACAAGGCAGGACTGTGAAATGAGAAAAGGAATTATAAGAATGTTAACACATGAGTTTTGCTCCAAGGTGTATTTTCTGAATAAAAGCTACACAGACCATAACCAAAGAATACGATTATCTATTAATAAGAGAGCTAAGCCTTTTAATGTGGCCACAATTAAATTTTTCCCTCAAATTCTATCAGCCTGCAGAATAACTTATTTCTTTGGCTTAGTGGAGAATATTATAATTACTTGAAAAGGTTACCTATTCTGGCTACAATTTCAATATTTAGACGATTCAAGCCCTAAGATAACCCACAGTAAACAGGACTTGCTGACACACATAACATATTTCAAAGATGCCCATGCTCCAGGGCATTTTTGTTTTGCTTGATTTGGTTTTTAGCTAGATATGAACAAGATATAAATATATAGTTTGAGTTTTGGTGATTTGGTTCAGTTCTTAATAGTAACTTATTATATAATAAATATGCATGTATTCGTGTGTGTGTCATATATTACTAAGTTTGATATCCACTTTGTTCTAACCCCCAGTTCTATTATCCCATTTTTTTCTCCCCAGAGGCAATCACTATTTTGAATTTTGTAGTTTTTTTTTTTAAAAAGTTGTTACTCTATTTTGTTCCACTGATTCTTTTACATATTCCTTTATCACAGGCATGTTTTATGCCCTTATCATACTTTAAAAAAAATTTTCACATTAATGCAATTATACTGTCTAGATCATTTTGCAGTGATTCACCTGGTGCAGGAGTTTCTTTAGGGTACATACACAGAAGTGGGATTGTACAGATATAGGACACGTGCACTTTCATCCAAATTAGGGTTTGCCTGAGGGCTCTAGAGTGATTCTGCCAATGTGAACTCTTAGAAGCATTTTTGAGACTTCCTGTTTTTCACTTCTACTTCAATATTTGAAGCCTCTTCTATTATCCAATCGGATGAGTGTGAAACTGTACCTCATTGTACTAATTTCTGTCTTCCTGATGACTGGTGAGATTAAAGACATTTGTGTATATTTACCGGCTATTTAGTTTTATTTGTAACTTTTGCTTTCTCCTACCTTTGCTTATTTTTCTATTGTGTTGTTCTTTTTCTTTTTTAAAAACTGATTTGCCAGAGTTCATATTTTTTTCTATTCCTTTAATTATTTAGTTCCTTCTATTTATTTGAATTTACTAGTTATTTTTATCTTCCATTTTAAAATTAACAATTTAACTTTTTTAGAGTTTTAAAAAACTTGCAGTTAATGTTATGATTTTATCATATCAAATTAAGTTTTCACAAGATTTTTTGATATAATGTTGTTATTATGTATTTGTTCTAAGATTTCATAACATGAATTGTAATATTTAACAATCACGTTAATCAGGAGTGAGTATGTGTGTATATATGGATGTATGTATACTTTACTTTCCAGTGTATTTTTAACTATGTTTATATTAATGAATTTGAATATGTTATAATAGTTGAATTTCTATCATTAGGTATTATCTTTATGTATTCATTTTGTTTATTTCCAAGACTCTTAACAATAAGTATGGCATAACCAGTGATTAATACCTCGATAAGTTGTTTCCTTATCGGCATTGTATGATTATTTTCTCATAACAGCTACTTAAAAATCACACACACACAATACAGGTGTTAAATTTCATTGGGAAGAAAGTAATGTGAGAAAGTTCAAACTATAGAAATGCCCAACATGCAACATGGGTTGCTAATTCAATGATTGGACATGTGCACGCGCACACACACACACACACACACACACAATTTTGAAGATTTTGAAAATTTCAAAGCACAATTTATTCTTATGATAATTACAGAATTGATTTTAAATGTTTAATTTTTACTACAATTAATGCCAAAATCATATAAACTTAAAAAATAAAGCTTTTCTTGATTTTTAATAGGATAAGAATACAAGATCTTTAAGATAGATGACATAGCATTTTAGAAAAAAAATTTGTTTTTAGGGCTAAACTTCCAAACTGTCAACTGGAATTAGAAAGCCTCTAGTACTTATTTACAGAAAACAAGAGCTGAGCTGCAGCTTGTACAGATTTAGAAGTGGCATCCCTCAGAATTAACCATAAATAACTATTTTGCCTCTTTACTAAGCTTCCTAGGTGAGTTTGCAGAAAACAGTGCATTCACAGATACTCAATTAGGATTTCCATAGGGTGCCAAAATATGTCCTTAAGCTGTGGTTTAACATTCTGTGTTTAGATAAATTTAAATTTTTACTTTTTCATAAAGAAGAATAGTTCTATTTGTTTTTTAGTTTGTTTGTAGATTACAAAGTCATAGAAGTAGAAGGAAGCTTTTCTTTTCTTCTCCAAAACCTTTAGTGTTGTTCTTTTTTTTTTTTTAATGCATTTTAGGTTTTGGGGTACATGTGACGAATGTGCAAGATTGTTGCATAGGTGAATACGTGGCAGTGTGATTTGCTGCCTTCCTCCCCTTCACCTATATCTGGCATTTCTCCCCATGATATCTCTCCCCAACTCCCCACCCCCCGCTGTCCCTCCCCTATTGCCCGCAACAGACCCCAGTGTGTAGTGCTCCCCTCCCTGTGTCCATGTGTTCTTGTTGTTCAACACCTGCCTATGAGTGAGAACATGTGGTGTTTGATTTTGTGTTCTTGTGTCAGTTTGCTGAGAATGATGGTTTCCAGTTTCATCCATGTCCCTACAAAGGACGCAAACTCATCATTTTTGATGGCTGCATAATATTCCATGGTGTATATGTGCCACATTTTCCCTGTCCAGTCTATCATCGATGGGCATTTGGGTTGGTTCCAGGTCTTTGCTATTGTAAACTGTGCTGCAATGAACATTCGTGTGCATGTGTCCTTATAGTAGCACGATTTATAATCCTTTGGATATATACCCAGTAATGGGATTGCTGGGTCAAATGGAATTTCTATTTCTAGGTCCTTGAGGAATCGCTGCACTGTCTTCCACAATGGTTGAACTAATTTACACTCCCACCAACAGTGTAAAAGTGTTCCTATTTCTCCACATCCTCTCCAGCATCTGTTGTCTCCAGATTTTTTAATGATCGCCATTCTAACTGGCATGAGATGGTATCTCAATGTAGTTTTGATTTGCATTTCTCTAATGACCAGTGATGATGAACATTTTTTCATATGCTTTTTGGCCTCATGTATGTCTTCTTTTATAAAGTATCTGTTCATATCCTTCACCCACTTTTGTATGGGCTTGTTTGTTTTTTTCTTGTAAATCTGTTTTAGTTCTTTGTAAATTCTGGATATCAGCCCTTTGTCAGATGGGTAAGCTGCAAAAATTTTTTCCCATTCTGTTGGTTGCCGATTCACTCTATTGACTGTTTCTTTTGCCGTGCAGAAGCTGTGGAGTTTGATTAGGTCCCATTTGTCTATTTTGGCTTCTGTTGCCAATGCTTTTGGTGTTTTGCTCATGAAGTCCTTGCCTACGCCTATGTCCTGAATGGTTTTGCCTAGGTTTTCTTCTAGAGTTTTTATGGTGTTAGGTCTTATGTTTAAGTCTTTAATCCATCTGGAATTAATTTTAGTGTAAGGTGTCAGGAAGGGGTCCAGTTTCTGCTTTCTGCGTATGGCTAGCCAGTTTTCCCAACACCATTTATTAAACAGGGAATCCTTTCCCCATTGCTTGTTTTTGTCAGGTTTGTCAAAGATCGGATGGTTGTAGATATGTTGTGTTGCCTCCGAGGCCTCTGTTCTGTTCCATTGGTCTATATCTCTGTTTTGGTACCAGTACCATGCTGTTTCCCACAGCGTTGTTCTTAATCTCCTACATGCTGATTTGAGGCAAGAGAGTGTTGTGGGCCAAATTGTGTCCCCTACCTCACAAATTCATACATTGACGTTCTATCCCTCTGTACCTCAAAATATAACCATATTTAGACACAAAACCTTTAAAGAGTTATTTAAGTTAAAATGAGATCTTTAGAGTGGGCCTTAACCCAGTCTGACTGGTGTTCTTATAAGAAGAGGAAATAGGCATGAGACATGCCCCTGTACAGAGGGAAGATCATGCAAGAACTCAGCAAGAAGACTGCAAGCCAAGGAAAGAGGCTAAACCTCCTGGAACCTTGATCTTGGACTTCCATCCTGCATAACAATGAGCAAATACATTTCCATTGTTTAAGTCACCCAGGTGGTGGCATGTTGCTATGGCAACCCTCACAGACTAACACTCAGGGTAGTCATTCCTTTTCTTCAGTCTCTACAGAAATAAATGGAAACCACCAACCTTAGAAGCCTGGTCAGTGCAAGAATGTGTCTACCAAACTCTTGACTAAAAATCAACCAGAAAAACACACATGCACACTACAGGAACCCTTGTTTTTTTTTTTTTTGTTTTGTTTTGTTTTTTTTTTGAGACTGTGAAAGGCATCTGTGTAACTTTTGCATGTGAGCCTTGCACTGTTTTTTCCCCCTTTGCTATATAAGGTGTATCGTGACCTGACAATGTAGACTGTTTTAAAAACAGTTCTAAGTCTTAGAAAATAAATTTAGAATGAATAAAAGGTAATAAATATGAGTTCATGTTTTATTTTTCATTCCATTTCACAATGCAAGCTTTTGGGAAAGCAGATAATTTACTAAAAAATAGAGTACATTTTTTCCTTCATGACTTTACTCAAGCCACCGGTATGTTATTCTCATTTGTCAAAGATCCTTGTCTGTGTTTGTTGTTATTAGTAACAGTTGTGGGGGCCATAGTTGGGGAAAGATACTGCCATATCCCTGAGCTGTATTTAATTGACTTCATAAAAATCAACAAACACACAAAAGTACTAATTCTGGAAATTAGTAAACTGAGAAGTAAAGTAACCTTTAAAAAAATTGACGAATAAAAGCCCACTAAGATGTACTTCTTCATGCATCTGATTTTCTTTGCAAATATTTTATGAGGTTGGAACTATTCCATTTTTTGTATATTAAAACTATATTTCATGATGTAGCTGTTCTTCACCTAGCTCCTCTTATAGCAATTTCTTTGGTTCCCTGCTATCGTTTCTCTTTGATTCCCAGCAATAATGTTAAAAATAAACAAACGCATTAGAAATTATAGTGCTGTCATAGATATTGGAAAGCCAAAGGTGGAAGATGATGTTTTCCCCTTTGAAGATTCCAAAGGATGTTTACGAAGCTAAGTACCAAAAAACAATTCTGGGAAAAAATATAAAAGAGGATCTAAATTTCCCATTTGTTTCCTTGACTTGTATTTAAAACTGTTTCCAATCCTGTTTGCACTTTCCATATCAGATTTTCATTTTCAACTTACTCTTGAGAACCACGTGTACTCAGATATTCCACAGGCATATAAAAGGCAGTGTGTTCAAAATCAAATTCAGCCTACTCCCCAGCCTGCTCTCAACAGACTCCTCCCTCTCCATGACTGCTGCCACTTTCCACTCTCTGGCCTAAGCTCTTGAAGCAGCATACTGGGTTCTCCCTCTAAACATCTCCCATCTTTCACCATCCCACCAGCATGGCTTCTGTGTCCATCCCCATTACCTTTTTCCAAGGAAGAGCCACTATCTGCCCCCAACCAGGTTGCTGCAGTAGCTAACCTTGGCTCATGCTCTCCAGTCCTCTCTCCACATTGCTGCTAGTCTGTTTCTATAATAGAAATCTGACTATATCTAAAACCACCTGATGACTACCAACTGCTCTGGGCAATGCCCACCTCCTTGGCCTTATTTCTGGACACCTTTCTGTTCCAAGAAATGCCCTTGTTCTTTTTCAAGGGACTAAATATATAATACCCCTCTCCTTGATATTTTCACCTGGATTCCTATGGGCACTTCCTACTTCCACTTATACAACATTTCTCTTGAGAGATCTCCGCACCGGCTCTCAGGCTCAGTTAGGGACTATTTCCAGACGTTGTCACAAAGATGCATATTTACCCTGTTTTAGCATGCTACACTCTGCATTGCAAATGCCTGTTAATTTGATGGTGCCTTCCACCGGTCTGAAAGTACCAGAAGAGACACAGGCAATCGTCTTTACGTTGTTAGTAACTATGTGTGCACAGATCCTGGCTCATAACAGATGATAAGTATTTATTAAATAAACAGGTAAATAGTAATTGGCAAACAAAGATCATACTACTTCTGATGAACCTCTTCTTTTATCTTTTTGTTAGTAGTTTACCAGATGACACTAAGGCGTGAGGTTTCTAACTACTCAAGAGAATTTTAACCTTTTCTCCAGACCACATATATAGAACTTGAAGGATGCTTTAAATTTCTTGAAATGACTGGGTAAAGACTGAAAAATGAATTGTGGAGTCAAGTCTTCAAATTCTTAGCAAATGGCCTGGCACAGTGATTCACGCCTATAATCCCAGCACTTTGGGAAGCTGAGGCAGGCAGATCACCTGAGGTCAGGAGTTCAAGACCAGCTTGGCCAACATGGTGAAATTCTGTCTCTAATAAAAATACAAAAATTAGCCATGCATGATGGTGCGTGTAATCCCAGCTACTTGGGAGGCTGAGGCTGGAGAATCTCTTGAACCCAGGAGGTGGAGGTTGCAGCGAGTCAAGATTGCACCATTGCACTCCAGCCTGGACAACAAGAATGAGACTCAGTCTCGAAAAAAAAAAAAAGAAAAAAAAAACTTATCATCAAATAATGGGTAGGAAATTGCTGACCTTGGTGAAGGATTTTACATGCTGACCTTGGTGAAGGATTTTACATGGGGAGAATTCAGGTATACACCTCTCATTTTTCTGTCCAGGTGCTGGTGAGACTGCTCCTATGGAGTGGGAAGTTAGCATTTGACCGAATGATCAAGTTGAAGGCAAGCATTCATTTATTGTTTTGACATTTATTGTTGGTCCAGTTATTTCAGGACAGCCCTTGTGCATTGCACAGCTGTGTCTGGGCAGGGGAGAACTGCTGAGTTAATGACAATAGGCAGCATAAGGTGTTCTTCTGCAGATCACGCCTAATTCTTTTACACTGATTAAATATTTAAGAACAGATTGGTTCCGTATTTAAAGACACCATAAACCATGCCAATATAAATTACAAGATCTTTAAAATCAGATGGTTCCAAGACTTTAGGCTAATTATTCACTATTAGAATAATAAAAATAAGCTAATTTTCTAAACAACTGAGATCTGTTCTTTTTCTTTTAGGCTTTATTCCCAAAGGACACGATGGATATTATGTGTGGCTCAAGAAAAGCAGATACTGGAAAAAAGCACTAGAAACTGTCCTTTGAAGTTTGCTACCAAGATCTAATTTCTTGACAGACTAAATGGGTATTTGGTGCCCACTGAGAAACCTGTACTCCTTTCACTCTTCCTAGAATCAGTGAAGGACAAATTGACTTATTTGAAAAAGGTTCTGCATTTTGGGAATTTTCACTACTTTGTGTAATTTTCTATTCTGTAGAGCTGGCCTAGCCCGCCATTCAAATGTCTCACTTCCACTAAAGGCCCAGATCTTGGAACACAGGCCTCTATAGATGACATAATTCATCCACTACACAAATCATGATTCATTCAGCATTTCCATATTATCTTGATTTGTCACATTTTAAAAATAAATATACACACAAGTTTTAACATTTGATTTCAAAATATCTGGAGAAAAGCACACTGTTGGAAACATTGTTCCTCTTTTTAAAGATCACTCTATTAAAATTATCACCAAGGCACGGTCAGAACATTGGAGGTAGAGAAACTTGAGAGATGGTCTCTATTCTTGTTCTTCAGTCAAATGATTTCTTTCTTTTTAAAACAATTTTTTAATTTTATTATTAATTTTTTTCGACTTTTATTTTAGCTTGAGGGGGTATATATGCAGGTTTGTTACCTGGGTATTACATGATGCTGAGGTTTGGAATATGAATGATCCCATCACAGCATAGTACCCAATAGTTTTTCAACCCTTGCCCCTCTTCCTTCCTCTCCCATCTAGTAGTCTTCACTTAAAAGTGACAACATGTGGTATTTGATTTTCTATTCCTGCATTAATTCACTTAGGATAATTGCCTCCAGCACATTTTCTTTGTTCAATCCACTGTTGATGGGTTGATTCCATGTCTTTGCTATTGTGAATAGTGCTGTGATTGACCTACAAGTACATGCGTCTTTTCAGTGGAAAGATTGGTTTTCTTTTGAATATGTATACCCTATAATGGCATTGCTGGGTCAGTTGGTACCTCTATTTTAAGTTCTTTGAGAAATCTCCAAATTGCTTTCCACAGAGGCCAAATGAATTTACGTTTTCACCAACAAAGTATAAGCTTTCCTTTTCCTCTACAGCCTCGCCAACATCTTTTGTTTTTCTGACTTTTTAATCATAGCCATTCTGACTCATGTGAGATGATATCTCATTGTGGTTTTAATTTGCATTTCTCTGATGTTAGTGATGTGGAGCATTTTTTTCTGTGTTTATTGGCCACTTATATGTCTTCTTTTGAGAAGTGTCTGTTCATGTCTTTTGCCCACTTTTTAATGGGCTTATTTGGTTTTTGTTTGTTCAATTGTTTGAGTTCCTTATGGATTCTGTATATAAGACTTTTGTTGTATGCATGCTCTGAATATGTAAATAGAACTATTTCTAAGGTCATTATAAAATTAAATTCAAGATTACCATGATCTTCACTTCAGCAGGAAGAATGGGTGAGTTTAAACCTCAAAAGAACCAGGGACAGTCATCTCTAGGGAACATGCATTTTAGATTTACTTAAAGTCAATCCTTACTAACATCTTGAAATACTCTTATAAGATAAATGGTCAGCCTATTTTGTCTGTGGTTCTGAAAATGCACAGGTTGGGTGTAGGACAGCCACAGATAGATTAGTTATTTCACTCACTTAGTTTCCCCTATACTAAAATAGCCTCTTTGGCAATCCAACTATGTCTCCTAGCAAAAGGTTTGTGTGTACTCCTCTCTAACGTTAACACATTGTAGAGTATGTTGTGGATTTAAGCAGTGGTTCTTCAGCTTTTAATAAAATTGCAGCCTACATCAGTGGTAAGGAATGGGGGAAGCCAAAGGTTCTAATCCATCTCTCTGATTCATTCCTCCTTCCCAATGAAAAAAGAACACAGTGACAATTAAGAAGAAAAGAATAAACAATTTGCAGTTTGAGCTTATACACACATTGTGCTATAAAGCAGCATTCTACAAAACAAAAATCAATACATTAATTTTATTACATGTATATTGACAGTATTTAACCACTTAATCTGCACAAATTCAGTTAGTACATCTCATCAGTGAGTTTCATGTTACTAGCCATTTGGTAGAAGTGGGCTGAAGTGGCAGTATGGGTACTATATACATCTTTAGTATGGGTGATATGGATGATTCCTATTTAAACCTTAATATGCACATATCATAATGACTAGTTATTTGAAAGATACAGAATTTAGGTATAAGTGGTACTAAAAAATAAAATTAAATTAAAAACATAAAAAATGAAACATATAAACTTGAAATACTACTAATGCTAATACTCATCAACCAAATATCCAAATAGTTTTTAACCTAATGACCCTCAATAAATGACCAAATAATTCTCAATAAATTAAATTGAAAATGATAATGCTAAATTAACATTCATTTATAATTAAAAACCGAAGAAGCAACAATTAAAAACCAAAAATCAACTAATTGTCCATGTTCATAGCAGTAGCTTTCTAGTACTGCTAAGCATTGCATTAAATATGGAATATCTTCTTATGGAGTATCTTCTTCCTTAAATTTTAACAATGTGCTAAGTTTAGCTTATGAGCCTCAAATATTAATAATGCATAATAATTCATTTAACTATTAAAAATCTATTTAACAAGTAAAAATCTTTGGCCCTCCCTAAAAGTGAATGTATATGAATTGTGTATGAAATGTATATCATTGGCTATAAACGGAAGGAAGAATGTGTACTTTTAAAGCAGTTGGAGACCTGTCGGGAGGAACCTCCCAGAAGCACCTAGGAGTGAGGACCATTCTGGGAAACCCAAGTATCATGTCCAGGATGACATGTCCAGGAGACAACTTCAGCCACTCATGCTGTAAATGGAGGAATATAAACCTCTAAGAACTAGAGACATTCCTGATGGAGCGTAGCGGGCTGTCTTTCAAGTACTGTGATGCTGCTGAGAGGTTCCAGTCTTGCAACGACTTTGAACAAAATGGTCTCTACGGCTCTAGCTGACCTAAAAGTCACCATTTATGACTAATGAGGAGATATTTCTGCTCAGAGCTTTAGCTGTAAGTTTTATTTCAAAAATTGTACTCTTGATGTTCTGGGACAGATACCACTAATAGAACTTCTTAGCTTGTAGACTGTGTCTCTGAACTGTTACTCTATGCCATTACAGGTGATGTGATTTATATTAATGTGTTTTAATAGATTAAAAATAAATAAATGCTATTATCAAACCTTTTCTAAGTGATTATCCATTCTTAGTCAATACTCCTCAAAACTCTTCAAGGAAACACTTGATGGAGATACCTTAATATTTTGTTTCCTAAAAGTATCAAAATCTGGTTAAAGAGTTTGACATCACTGTTGTGGTATTTCAGTTAAGGTATCCAGATTATCTTAAAGATCAAGCTTGTGTCCTTGAACAACTACCAACCTAATCATCTCTTATATCAAAAACTTTTAATCCCTTTCATTGTTTCTCTGGAAACAAGTATGTTTGGATTGAAGGATTTGTCACCAACACAACCTCATTTATCTTAACACAGGTGGTGAAAAATAGGCTACTTCATAATCAACTCTGTGACTTCCTGAATATTCTCTTTTCTAAGACAGTGTGACCCTAGGAAGCCTGAGGAGAGAAGGCAAGGCATGCTGAGGTGATCCTACATCCTACACAGCCCACAGGGCTCCCATTGCTCCAGAAACTGCAATGATTTTTAAACAGAGACTCTGATTTCATCTTGATCTATGAGGCAATTTCTAAATTTAATGATATCCAAAATCTGCCCAGCTGTATCTCTGTCCTTGGGTCTGTGAAATTCCATGCAAAAAGTTCTCAGAAAGCGCTTCATTCAGTGAAAGATTTGGGGAGTTTTGGAAAGACTCAAACAAAATCTGTTTAATTTATATAAACCACCAGTGAGAAAAGCATTAAGAATGGAAGTTTAGAAATAAAAATTTTCCACATTATTTCATAGGTTCTGTTTCCTTACTGAATGTTGCCTGCTGCTTTTATAAATAATATTCCCTCCAGCTGGCATGCTTAAACAGGATCCATTCAAATGGATTTCATGGGACATTGAGCAACTCCGGTACCTTTCTCAATCAAAACTAAAGGTTATTCTTTCTATCCTTTTTCCTTCCTTTCTAATGGCTGAGAAAGAAGTTGTTGATACTATTGTTAGTGTTCAAAGGAAACCCTAACACAGCTGCTGGTTGTTTTCTTAAGGGAAGCACATCTTTTAACCTTCATCCTGTCCTTGAAGATAGGCTCCTTTAGGTCTAATATTTCCCAGAGGGCAAGGGGTAATAGCAGAAGTTTTTGGCCTTTAATCAGTTTGCCTTCATTTCTTTCCTGAATATGCTTCATGGTTAGAAACCTTGATATTCGGTGAAGGTGCAATACACACACCTGATGTGGCCTCTGGTTGACCCGTTGTGCGAGGTGACATGAGGACTGTGCATTTTGAAAATGCCCATGATTTCCATCAGCAAAGAAAAAATTGGTCAATTGGCAACTAAAGGTTCAATCAGTAATAATTCTTTTGTGTAGGCACAGTTGGAACAGAAAGTCTTTCACCAATTTTAATAACACTTCTGAAACACGATTGTAGAGAGGCACTAAGAAAAATCTTTTGACCTCTTTGCAGCCTACAAGGACTCTCAGGGTGACCCTAGGGTGATTCTGGAGGTCAGAGAGGGAATGAAGCTTTGAGGATCACTCTTTCCAATGAGAACAGCCCTACATGTTATCAATGGCTTTTTAGATATAAGGCAGAAACCCCAATGAGGCTTGAAAATAGAAATTTATTGGCTGGTACAGGGGAAAACTGGCGTAGTAGAGTTTAGCAACCTTTAATTCATAGGTGGAGAAAGGGTAGTTCACTAATAAAATAGTCTTCATTGTGGGAAACTGAATTAGTAAAATCAGCGCTGAGAGAAGAGTATGTTAAGAATCTATTAAAATGTGACACCCAATAATGTGACATAATGGAGACTTTTGGGTGATCCCAAGGGCAAATGGATCAACCTGGCACTCAACAATCAAAAGCAGAGGGATTCTCTCTGACCCAAGACCTGGGCAGATGGCAGAGGAAAGAGGCGTGATTGTAAACAGCTCCAGGCTCTGTCAACATCACCTGTGCCCCCAGATTTGAAAAGACGAACTTTACCCATACAGAGTGTGGGAGAGACACCTATACAATGAGATTACTGTTGCTGCACTATTGCTGTCAGCAAGTGCTCAGAGGAGATGCACAAATCAACAAAACCCCGTGAAAGACACTTTTGGGGAGTGGTAAGCTTGCCTGGGTTGCCCTCTTGCGATGCAGAGCAGATAGGCAGGGTTATCTTCATCAGAGAGTGATGTGGTGTTTTTCTGGATTTGGGGCACTTCTTGAGGAGTGTTGAGAGGGCCCTGGTGCCTTCTCTCCCTGGGAACTGTGTCTTAAGGCCTGGAATCACAAGAAGATGTCTAGCCTACAATGCAGACATGGTCTAACCCTGAAGCTGGGTGTCACTCACTGGGCCTCAGGGGCCTGAGGACTTGAACACAACCTGCAGCAACAACACTTCATGCTTGAGGGCCATTTTATCTGTTATCCTCTGGAAATCTTAGTCTGCAGAGACCTGTGACCTGAAATCTTTCCTAAGACCCCCAAAAGAATGGTCTCTGTCCTTCCTGGAGCCTCTGAGGAGCGTCCTTCCATAGTTGCTCCTGGAGCTCTCTTCCTGACTCCCTGCACATCCCTGCTCTGATGTCCACTCACCAGTGAGGCCTTCCTGACCACATCATGGAAAAGAGCTGCATATCCTCTCCCAGGATCCCTCCCCCTTTTCATGTTCTGTTTTACTTTTTAGTCCTTTTACCATCTGATATTTCACATATTTGCTAGTTTATTTGCTGATTGCCTTTTTTGCCCCACTTGGACATCAGTTCCTTGAGGATAGAGATTGAGTTTATTTTGCTTACCACTATGTCCTGCCATAGGCATCCTGTAAATATTTTAGAAAGGAATGAATGGGGTTTTAAGAAATGCTGTTAACTCTTTCTAATCTCTCTGTTTCCTAAGACCTATGGGCAGATTGAGCCCTGAAAGGGATGAGAGATGGAAAAGGCTTTCTTCAAAGGACACAGCCTGAAAGGAGCCGCCAGGGTCCCCAGCCTCAGCAGTGTATGAAGGGACAGTGTGAAAGGCCCTTCAGTCTGAGAAGGGCAAGCAGTTTTCAGTGTTTCCTGACTACGTGTCTCAGGCAGGGCCCTACCAAGCCCAGAATGGTGTCCTTGGAGTTGCAGTGGCAAGTTCCTGTTTCTCAGGAAAAAAGCACCAAGACAACTGATTTGAAGTAGCCCAGGAAAATGCCAGAGTTCAGTAGTTACTAACTTGTCTCTAAATTTTCATTTCTTTAAATCTGCCCTTTGGTGTTGCTTGATTTAACTTTTTGAGACAATAAAGCTTGTGAGATATTTACAGTTATCTTTGTAATTCAGTTGTATGGAAAGTCATGACTGGCTGGATGTTATGTGAGCCTTCTGTTCCACAGTTTCTGGGTGCCACCTTCTATATCGGGGTCTTTACGGCAGTTATAGTCATGCTGCCATGGAAGAAATAGTAGCCAACTAGGAAAGGGTCTTCAAACATCTGGATCTAAGGACCACCAGAGGAGGTACTTGATCTCCCAAGTTTCCTCTTTTTCTACCACTCTGAATTCCAGATGCCAGGGACCACAGGTTCTGAGCTGGACTTTAGGACTTCCTGCAGGATGCCTGGGCAAACTCTTAGCTTCAATATTGGTAAAATGGAGATAAGTCCATAAAGTCCACAAAAGCCTGGTTGCCCCATACCAGATTGGGAGCTACATTAAAGATCCCTAAAGTATTTAAAAGGGTCTCATGGGAGCCTTAGAAAGTTGAATTCTCCAGTCTCTTGTCAACTTTGGATCAAGGCAGAGGACTGAGATGACTTTTTGGATTTCCTGAAAAAGAGGCTGTGCCCTAGATGAGTTTCTCCACCAACCCCAGGATGCTTCACGTAAATCATAGCACCTTTATTGTTGGCAACATAACCTCTGTCAGTAGCAGCCTGAAGCCAGCTCATTTAGATTTGTGAAATCCAATTGTTAAAATTTTAGGAAATTGGGAACTGGTTGATCTAACATCGGTAGCTCAAAAAGGACCATGGCAAAAGGATGTATTTAAACCACAGAAATAGGCAAACTCTATAAATCAGCCACCCTTCCACCAGAGCTAGTTGTTAAACATTTACCAACACACCACGAGCCCTTAGTCAACACTCAATGTTACTGTGAACTCTGCCTGCCTGAGCTTTCAGTGTGTGGATATATGTGTGTGTGTATGCATGTAGTGTTTGAATACTATAGGAATGAGAGGGAAAAAAGAATGTTGGAAAAACACTAGCCAGATGGAGACCAGAGGGCATGGGAAGATGGAAAGTGAGATCTCAAAGTTAATGAGACATTTTTATATTAAAATATATTTAGATTAAAATAATCCTTGGTAGAGATTTCACTATTTTAAGATTATATCATTTGAAGTCTTGTTTTAAATATGTCTATGACTAACTGATAAAGAAAACAGATGATACATATATTTGAAAAATAATACATATAGAAGATCACGTTTTTGTTAAAATTAAAAAATTAAAAAGAAATAGTATGTATATGTGTGTTTTTCTATGTTACAGAGTATAGAAAGTATATATTGTTAACATAGGGAGTGAGAAAGTAGGAAGGAAAAGGAAGTCATTTTAAAATTAATTAATTAATAAATTAATTTATTTATTTAGAGACAGAGTCTCAGTCTGTTGCCCAGGCTGGAGTGCAGTGGTGCAATCTTGGCTCACCTCAACCTCCGCTTCCTAGGTTCAAGCAGTTCTCCTGCCTCAACCTTCCTGAGTAGCTGGGATTACAGTTATGTGCCACCAAGCCCAGCTAATTTTGTATTTTTAGTAGAGACTGGGTTTCTCCATATTGGTCAGGCTGGTCTCAAACTCCCGACCTCAGGTGATCCGTCAGCCTTGGCCTCCCAAAGTGCTGCGATTACAGGCTTGAGCCACTCGGCCGACATTTAAAAATTTATATGCCTTTATATTATTGACCTTTTGGCCAAATATTCATTGGCTACATTTTTCTGGTTGCAGAGCAAAGGCTGAGTAAAATTGTTTTAAAGAATAACCTGTTTAGAAATGTAATATGAATGAAATGTCATAGATGTACATGAAAAGTTCTAAGAGAAATTATCTTCATTCAGTTTCACACACAAAATTCACAGCATTATCTGCTCAAAATAAGAGCATTTTAAAATAACACAGTCAGTAAGAGTATGGAGATGAAACGCTAAGGTTACGTTTCAATGTTGGAGATGTACGTGTGTGAAAGGGTGTGTGTGCCTGTACGCTTTAAAATACTTTGTGAAAACAAACAAGGATAAAGATATCCCTGAGAATGGAAACTAAGGCTTCCTGTGAAAGTACAAGCACCTGATAGACAATGGACTATTCATTTGTGCAGAGGAGCAGGAGTCTAAATCTCTTTCTGCCTATTTAAAGTATGACAATGATGATTCTCTAACCTTGGACCCGCTGTTGAATCTCCCTGCAAATTGTTTTACAGGGATCATGGTGGCAGTCTAAGGAAAGAGCAAGCTTCTTGGTGAAAGGATTTCAGAATCTATGATGCAATCTATACAATAGATTTATTTTACAAGTAAAGACATCTGAAAAGAAACAACCAATAGAGGGCTTGGCTCCCATGCTAACTTTCTTTGTTTGGGTGTGTGTGAGAGATGGGGTTTCACTAGGCTGACCAGGCTAGTCTCAATTTTTTTTGTTGTTTTTTCTTTTTTTTTTTAAATTATACTTTAAGTTCTGGTGTACATGTGCAGTTCATGCTGGATTGCTACATAGATATACACATGCCATGGTGGTTTGCTGCATCCATCCCCTTGTCATCTACAATAAAAATTTCTCCTAATGCTATCCCTCCTCAATCTTCCCACCCCCTGCCATCCCTCCTCTACTCCCCCACCCCTCAACAGGCCCCAGTGTGTGATGTTCCCCTCCCTGTGTCCATGTGTTCTCATTGTTCAACACCCACTTGTAAGTGAGAACATGCAGTGTTTGGTTTTCTGTTCTTGTGTCAGTTTGCTGACCCATGCCAACTTTCACTATGGTATTAAATGTTTGCTAGGGCTTCCTTCATCTTAGGTCTTTAAAGTCACGTGATGGAAGTGACGGCCCAGACTGAAGAAAGAGAACATATATTATCATATCACTGACTCCACCCTGACAAATAAAGGCAACCTCCCTACAATCTTAAATATTCCTGTGGAAATAACACACAGGTTATTTACCCTACTTGAGAACCGCCCATATTTGTATGGCAATCTGACTGGGGGGAGAGTAAGAACACAGGGTCAGGAACCTACAGCAGAGTCTGTTGACTTAATTATGTGGTGAGTACCCAACCCCCAAAGTTCTTATGGGGATAAGAAAGAAACAGGCATCTCTTGAGGGATAGTCATTGGTAGCTCGCTCCCTAGTAGTTGCATTAGTGTGTACCCTCCCTGCTTTCAATGATGGCTTAATTTAGGGACAATAGAGGGTCTTTATCTGGAACATGGGCTTCAGGGACTTCGGGAAAAGTGGCATTGAAATGGATATGGGTAGACAAGTATGAAACAGTTCACAAACAAATAATGAACTCTAGGATCCCTTTCAACAGTTAATAGACTCACTGGAAAAGCTCAGCACTGCTAGGTTTTCTTTTACTACTATGAGGCCATTACGTGGGTATTAAGGTATTGTTGCTTTTCCTCAAATGAAACAAAGCAAGATGTCATGACCTGAAAGTCCCAGCATTACCAACTCACGTTGATTTCTGAGGAAACTTCCAATGGCTGTAGCCAGCTCTAAAATATGTGACATGCCTTTTGGGGATTTCCTTGCCAGCCCTTTCCCTTAGCTAACATCCAGGCTGTTTCAACTCTCCTTGCCTTTGCACAGGCTACTTCCTCTGCCTGGATCACTCCCACTCTCACCTCCATCTTCCCTTGGACAGTTCCTCTCCCTAGTTTAATACTCAGCTCAGGTATCACATGAAGGCTTCTCTGAGTAGTCTCCACCTCCACTCTGGGTTAGGGATGGTTCCTCTGAGTTCTCATAGTAATTTTTGACAGCCGCCGTCATTCCACTTGCCATAATATGTTATAAGACCTATGTATGGGGTTTCTATGTAATCTCTTCCTGATAGCAGTGACTCCAAACTTTGGTTGCACATTAGAATGACCTAAAGAAACGTTAAAAGTCCCGATGTCCTGTTTGTACTCCAAATCAATAGAATTTCGGATGTCTGGGAGTAGAACCCAGGATTCATTTTTTTAAAAATGTTGCTCAGTTGACTTCAGTGGTAGCCAAGATTGAGATCCTCTGCATTAGATGGCAGTCCTACAGGCTCAGTCTTTAGTATGACAACCCAATGAATAAACCTGTTTGATATTAAAATTTTGCTGAATTAACCTATTTATAAATTCAAATTGGACTATTTTATACTCTTATCAAGTGACATTAAGAAGTAGCAATTTATTTATTCCAGAGTGCAAGCAGGTTATGAGCAAAAAAATATGTAAATAACATGTTGATTAAAAATCACTAGGCCCATTGATTTTAGAGCAGTGATTTGGGAAAAAGCCATGCTGAGTTTTTTTATATACTATATTCTGAAGACTCTTCTGATAGTAATTTGTACTATTTTTATGGATATTTTCTAAAGCAAGGTGATGAACTTTGAAGAATTGTGGATTTGTATGAACACTTCTACAATGTCATAGCTTGGGAGATTTATACATGTGAGGACTAGATACAATGTTTCTAAAAGCATGGTTCACAGATCAGCTGCATCCAAATAAAAACACATGTTTCCAGCACTCACCCTGCATCTGCATTTAGATTCTTTGGGAAATAATTCAAGAATCTGTTTTTATTTTTATATTTTAATTGAGATACAATATTCATCCTTTAAAGTGTACAATTCAGCAATATTAGTATATTCACAAAGTTGTGCAACTATCACTACTAATTCCAGAACATTTCACAAATACAAAAATAAATCCCTATCCATTAGCAGTCACTCCCTCACCCCTTATTCATCTCACCCTCTCAGGCCAATGGCAACCTGTACCTATTCTGGACACTTCAATCGATGGAATCATACAATATGTGGATTTTTGATTTTGGCTTCTCTCACTTAACACAGTATTTCCAATGTTCATCCATATTGTAGCATGAACCAGAATTCCTTTCTTATGGATAATAATATTTCATTAGTTGAATATTTTGTATTTTGTTTATCCATTCATCAACTGCTGGACATTTGAGTTGTTACCAGTTGGCTATTATAAATAATGCTGCCATAAATCTTTTTGTACAAGTTTTGTGTGGACATATTTCCATTCTCTGCAGTATATATCTAGGAAGAGAATTGTTGGGTCATATTTTAACTCTTCTACCTGTATTTTAAATAGGCCTTTTGGGTGCCTCTAAGACTCACTAAATTTGAGAACCACTTTATTAGGGTGTCACTATTTCCTCCATGGCACTGTACCTGCGAACCATCAACTGCCAACTGGTGTGACATTGCACATAGTAATAGGCGAAAAAGAATGACTTTCACAGCATCCAATCAATTATGATTCATAAACAAAGAGTTCACGGCATGAATAACTAATAATATCACATTATCATCACCTTTGACAAATTTAAATCCAGATATATTGAAGGACAAGGTTTAAAAAAACAAATAGCATGGAATAAGTCAATCATTAAGAACTCTAATATTTTTCCAGATTACAGTTGAACTTGCCTTGATTTTCTTTTATCTGAGAACCACAAACATACTGGGTTAGGCCAGCCCTAGGAACCAGATTTTGAATCTGATAGGTGTGATGGAAATACATCATTCTTTTTGCCTGCCAAGCATCTCTGAACATGTTTCCTAAGTTTGGTTGTTTCCCCACCTTGAGACCTCACCTTCCTAAAGTAGAAACCTCCTTTGTATCCTCAGTGCAGGCTTGAAACATCTGTGCCAGCATTCAGATAAGAATAGCTGCTCTGTGCTCACAGCAGAAACACCCTGTTTAGAAACAAAAGTTCTTGTGGAGGCTTCCAGTGCCCAGAGTCAGAGGGACCAGCTAGAACTAGGCAGCAGTGGGAGGCTACCTGGGGAAGTTCTGTGGTGTGATTTGACCATTATTCCAGCTTCCATTTCCAAGTCTGGTCCTCTGGCTCTCCTGAAGAGGAAGAGTTAGCCAAGACCCTCACTTAATTCCTATTCTACTTAAATTGGTGAGAATATATTTCTTTAAAACTAGAACATGACTAAAATCACGGGACTCTACCTTATAAGCCACTAAAGCTAAACTTTCAGTAGAGGCTTGCCCCAAATTTGTTAATTAGCCTTAGGGTCCTAGCAAATCTTGGTCTGCCTCCTTTGCAGAAAATCTCCCCTTTTTTTGGCTCAATTGAAGAAATTTCCTCTAAAAAGCTTTACTGATGCAATTTGAACACTTTGCAATGTTTATTGCTAATTATAAAATATTTATCCACAAAACAGTATGTGACTTCTAAGTCACTCTTTCCAGAACACTAACTCTGAATCATGATTTCTTTGCCAAGTCCATCAAATCCCCTCCCCACCTCGTCACCTTTCCGTAACACATATTAATGTACCTCAACTGCTTTAACGTATATTGTCGAATAGTTTTATCTAACCAATGATGGATGAAAACTTTTAGAGACAAAATATGGATCTGTGATTTTTGTACTTTTTCTATACATACTGTACATTTAATAACACTTGATCACAAATATAGTCAATCATTGATTTTGACAAATTCTCTTTCTTATAACTCTCTCTTTAAAGAATCTCCTTAGATTCCTGTTAGCAATCTGGAAGGGTTAAGAGAATATTGTTTCTGTGAAGCTGAAGGTAGATTCCACGCAGGAACTTTGTGAATTTATAGAAATCATGTAAACCCTGATTTCCTCCACCCCCTACCATCCCCAAATGTGCTACTGGACAGACCCAGCCTCAAGATTCTAGGTTTTGAGTCTCTTTGATCACTTGCTCTTAAATGAAATCCAGCAAGAGAGAGGCAGAATTTTACTTGCTGTTCTGACATTTCACCATCTACCTCAGATTTAGTTTGCTCTGCTATGTGGGAGTCAACAGAAAATGGCACATAAATATCCATCAACTCTTTCTAAAATATGTTAAAGTTGATGCGTACAATAGCTGCCAGGTCACACAGTCTATTCACACACCACGTAGATCTGAAATAGACCCTTGAACCTACAGTTTCAAACTGTAGAGAAACACCAGCCTGGAGTCTTACTACTGAGCATTTTTAAGGCTACACACGGTCATTGCTAAAAGAGAGAGATACTTCCGTCACAGTATTTATTCATGAGAGGTGTAAAGAATTATATTTTGAGGCTAGAAATGTTCCCAATACATACGGTCTTGCAAATAAAAATAAACAAAAAACAATCTGTGAAAACTAATCAAAATATCTTTTTAAAATTTTGCTATATTGAAGATGTTGAAAACAACTGCTTACCCTGTTTAAGACAACGTTTAAGGCAACACAGGTACGTAGGACATGAATGGGAGAGCAGTGGGAGCTGCACAGCTAGAATTTCATTGACATAAATTTCCAAACATGTCAGACTTGAAACTGACCAGGAAGGGATTGCTTTGCTGGGAAGTCATTCTAAAGTCTAAATTCTTATTCTAAGATCCAGGGCTGAAAGGCAAATTAAATTCCTCAGGCAACACAGTTTTAGAGAAGTCATGCAACCAATCTCTCAAAATGTTACTGAGTCTTTTTCCAACTAAGCTTTATGCTACTCCAATTAACTGAAAACTACACATTTATGAGCATTAAACATGCCACTGTTTAGTCTAAATCCTCAATCCTCCATTTCCATGCAGTGAAGCTTTTATCCACAACGATGAATTTAACTCAACATGGCAGCCTTGTAAGGGCTACCACGGGAGAGCAATTTCATTACTTTGGTTACCTCCTGAGCTCCACACTCTGGAGCAGGTGTGTTTTGTGCCAGGCAGAGTGTTGATTTGGAAACATTCCCATGGGCTCAAACTGGACATAACTTGTTTTTAATGCTTAATGTAAATATTTAGCTGTATTCTCATTAGCAATTCCGCAAAGAAGAATAATGCCTCCTATTCTGATTTCTGCCTATTCTCTCTGCTGAACTTCCAGTCTGATTGTTCACATTGTTCCTGCTCCCACTCCTGCCCTACTGTATTCTGCATTCTCCCCTACTCCTGCAGCAGCCTCCCTGTTTGATCCTCCAAACCTCCTCCTTCTCTTTCTCTTAATCCTTCCTCTAAATCAGTTCTTCTGTGAGGGCAGACAATAGCAATTCAGAACCAAGGCTCCCTGCACCCACGAAGCTTGAAGGGTGAGAGACTGACTTGTTAGAATCAGTAAAAACAGTTGAAGAATGAATAATTAATAACTATCTATTTTGGCTTTGCATTCCTTTGCCTCTTCCTGTATTTTGTGATTTACTGCATTCTTTCCATGAGAAGCTCGGGTCCTTCTTAGTTCCTATAACACAATACTGTCATAAGTTTTTAATGGAAAAAGTTCAAGAGTTATAGAGTTACTATTTTAGGTTTGTTTTTAAAATGACTCATATTTAAACCATTTGTGGACTCTGACCCGGCTATCTTTCCTTCAGAAATCACACCTGCTTGAACAAGTCTGTCTAAATCATTTTTAAAATTTTATGGTCATTGATTATTGTTACAGATTCTGAGACTATGACAAAACTTTTCAGTCATAAAGGTTCAAGCAAACTCTTCCAGGTCTCTTTTTACTCCCTGTAGTCTCCCAGTGGGATTTATGTCAGCCCTCAGTAAATGGCACATAAAAGAAAAGGAAGAGATTGGGCAAAACAGAATTATTTATATTTGAAACACTACAAATGATAAACATCAGCACATAAGCAGTTCCTTAAATAAAACTTAAAATCAGAAACAATTTCCTTTTTTTATTTTGCAAAAGAGGGGATTAATATCCTCAATGATTTTTAGGAAACTACTACTTGTTTAAATTTTCAAAAATTCTGAGGTTTTTCATGCAATTTGCTCTAAGGTGTTCTAGAGATATTCCTGACAAGAGAATTTGAGAGTGGAAAGACTAATGTAGAAAAAGAACAAAATAATAAAACAGGGACAATTTAAGTCCCATCCTGGGCCACCGCAATCAGGAAGGTGAAAAGTAACATCAAAAGAGTCTCATGGAAAGGCGTGTGCTATCAGGCCCTTCTCTGCCCTGCACGGGCTCCCACTCTAGAGGGACACAAATGTCTCCAGGAACATGCATCCAAAAATGGCTGTCAAAGAGACCGGTAAAATCAGCTGCATTTGATTTAGCACTGAGCACCGGAAATATGTGTCATAAAAATTCCCAGTTGAGGCATTTGGTTATGGAGTCAATCAAAAGTTAGAGAGAAACAGGTAGGAGGACTTTCTCCAGGAAGCTGAGAATGTAAAGGTTCGGGCAGCAAAGCTGAAGGAACAAGAGTGTGGTCAGAATTGCCTTGAAACATCAAAGCTTGTCTTTCTCAGTTGCAAAACTCGTAGGCAGTAGTTTTCCATTCCCCATGGCACTGACCTTTGCCTAAGCAATCACTGTGCTCTTACTCAAGTGAAGGCGAGCAGAAACACCCCACACTAATTCCTCCTTTTGCAGAAACAGAACAGTCTCCTACATGCTCTCCTCGTGCACAGAAAAAAAGAGTGAGTAATTCCTTGGGCTCAACACTTTTTTTGAAGACAGTGAAATAATTAAGAGTTAAAATCAATAAAATGGAATTTGGTACTGAAGAATTTATGCTTTTAATCAGATAAATGTCAAAGCACACGTAGCAAATGAGGGTCAGGACAAGGCAACAACGGCAGCAGCACCGATGCACTGACAGTCACCGTCGATATTAATGAGGGCTGGCTACGCCCCAGGACCAATTTCAGCTCTTAACCAGTGTCATCTCATTTAATTCTCACAATAATTCTGTTGAGGTAGGGTCTACCATTATTCCATTTTACAGATAATCATGATGCTGAACATTCAGACCATTCTCTCACAAAGAATGTGGTTAAAACTTACCACTGAGCAAAACGTGGAAATGTTGCTGGTTTTGTTGTTGTATTTTTTGTTTTGGTTTAATTGTTTAGCAAGCACTGACATAAGATTGACTGTGTTGTAGGTACCAATCTAATGATTTTATAAAAATTAATTCATTTAATCCTCATGACAAATCTGTGAGCTAGATACACTTAGTATCCCCATTTTGCAGTTGTGGAAATTAAGCCTCAGAGAGATCAAGCAATCTACTCAAAGACACACAGCTAGTAACTGGTAGAGCTGGGCTTTAAACCCAGGCAGTCTGTCTTGAATGTTCAGAGGAGAAAATGGTCTATACATGCAGTTATACTCAAGAATTTCTTAAATATTTAGTCAATTCATACAATTTAGTGGGGCAGGGAGCAGTGTGTGTGGAGGGTGTAGCTAGTGTGAGGAGAGGCTGGGGAGAGGAGAGACAGGCATTTACTGTGTCTCTCTTTTCTTTTCAGACCTTGCCAATGACTCTATCACATATCATGATTGTTGGTGTAAGTATTCACATTTCCTCTTATGCATGTTACCACCTGGTAAATTTGATGATAATAAACTTATCACTGGGGAGTAGAAGATATCTAACAGGTAAATGAATAGGCAAAGTCAATTTCAGTGCTAATAACTAACGCTTACGGCTCTGATTTTATTTTACCTAATAATTTCAATATTTCTTCGTATTTTCCAACAAAATAAATTAAAATACATCACGTTTCAACTCAACCATCTAAGCACATATTTTGGTCTAAGCATTTCTGTTTAAGCCTTTCTATCTGAGCATTAAGTACACAACTCTCTAAAAAAAAATCCCTTAAGTTTCAAATAAGTTTAGACTAAAAACATCGACTTCTTCATAAAGAGGAACTGATGCTACTATATCACTGACACTACCCCCAACTCCCATGCAAGAAGAGGAAATTAACTTTAGTGACAGAGTTTGAGCATCTGGAAAGCCTTTGGTTGGGAAACCTGGTCTCATTAATAAAACAACCTGAAAATGTCCCAACTAGGGAGGAAATGGAGATTGGTGCTTTGAAAAGGAAAAGAAGATAGAAAAACCTAAGGGGAAGAAGTTGCTTCAGATTTGAAACAGATTAAGTATTGGGAATTCCTAAGACAACAGAGAGTGTACTCCACTTGTACACAGCTCTTTTGGGTAATAAGACCTGAAATAGGCAGTTATATGTAGAGAGACCTGATGTTGAGTGTTGTATATAGACCAGGAGCTCCATAAACCCTCTGTTAAAGCTTAGCACTGAACAAAAAGAGCTGTAAGTCTTTGAATGGGCCTGTAGACATGGCCATGGACCAAAGGGAAGGAAAGTCACAGCCAACTAGAAGCTAGTGGCCCCAACTTTTGGCGAGTAAAATTCCTGGGGTACTTCTGCAAATCACAGGAAGGAGAGAGGATCACCCTTCCTCCCAAATGACTGAAACTGAACTTTCTGCTAACAGTAACACATGGAGCCTAAGTCAGATTTGATTTTATTAAACAACAATAAAAAAGTGACTTTTTTCCCTTGAATATCATAGAGCAAGACATGGAGTTATACTGTACATTCTCTTTCATTTCTTTGTATTGTCTCGTATTTATTGCATACATTTTTATCTCCAGTTTCACTTGACTTAGGAATAAAAATAATAGTAGTAATAATAAACCAATTTCTAATGTTCTTCACCCTGGAATCAAATGGTGAAGAGAGATCCAAGTTAAAATAAATCACTTAAAAGACTAACGTGGCAGAATCTGATGGCTGCTCATCAAAATCCATGTTCTCCTCTCCTTCCTAGGTGTACAGCTAGACTACGCTTTTCAGCATTCCTTGTAATTAATGTGGTCTCATGACTGAGTTCTAACCAATGCACCACCTCCAGCTATGACCAATTAAAAATTTTTCAAGCCCATACCTCAACGATATCTTCTCTTTTGGCCAACTGGGATAGAGATGACTCCAAAATGTCCTTAGATCTTACATGTTGAGCACAGCAGAGGGCTCCAACAGTTTTTACCACAGAATAACACTAAATAACAATGAATGGGCAGAGTCTGCCCACCAGCAAGTCCTACAATGGACTGTTATTTGAATGAGAAAGAAATAAACTTCTATTGTGGTAAGCCCTGAAATTCTGGGATCTATTTGTTACAAAAGCTAGCATTATCTAACTAGCAAACTTAAAGTGGCTGAAACAACCACCACAAAACCTAGTTCTCCCTCACTTACAATCAATCACCACTTATTCCTGTCCTTTGTGGAAGAACATCTTTCCAATAGATGTAAGAAAATAGCAGCCTGAATATAAAATCCAGTGAAAGGCTCATATTTAGGCTACACATAAATATATTTTATTTTCCACACACAGCAATCTATTTTATTCAAATCAGTTGACAACATTTACAAATGAGATGATTGCACACCAAAAATCTGGAATTTTCATTGGCTGAAAAACCAGTGATCTTGGGTTTTATTCTCCTTTTTATGTGAGTCAGGCACCCTCCGGACCCACATGACTGGTTCTGGCCGTCTTCCCTCTTCCACATTACTTACTTGGTCTTCGACTACCATTGACTTTGCCAGCTGGATTATCATAAATAGCTGGGGATTAAAACTATATGCAATACTAGCTAGCCTAAAATTATAATAAGGAAAGATTACTTTAACATGTAGATTTCTATTTACGTGTTACATCCTTGGCTTGCTTCTTTTGATGGAAATTACAGAAATAGCAAAATAAAACCAATTATTAGATTTACTGGTCTGATATTGTTGATGAGTTTTCCCCCTACTGTGTCCTTCAATATTGCCAATACGATATTCACCATAGAATCTCATTTTGGAGTTAACTCAGTAGAAATAAATGGTAGCATCCCATAGAATACCCCCAATACAATAATTATTTATTTGATCATTTTCCTTGCTCTGTCTTTGGCTGTTAAAAATAAAATCCATATTTATGTTTCAACTATATCGCATGGGAAGTTAGAACTCACACTTGCCTATTCTGTTTTTTTCCTGATATTTCTATTTTATTTAAATATATATTTTCAATTATGGCTCTTTAAGTGCTTTTTAAAAATTCAACTATTTCATACATTCATTTCTTATAAATAATCTCAAATCCTTTGTGAAATTAAGTAGAGTATAAATAAATAAATATGGTTAAATTAAAATTAGTTAATATTTAATGACTATAAAATTGTATCAAGAGAACAGTAAAAGTTTAATATTCATAAAGTACCAGGCTATATCCAACTGAGATGCAAATTTTTATTTGATTTTGTTTCTTCCCTTTTGAAAATAAGGTAAAATTATAAATAAATCTCTTAGTATCTTTTTTGGATGCTTTGCTATAGAAAGACACATTTAACTGTTGCTGCTTTGCTCATTTTTAAAAATCAAATTTATAAAATTTATAAATCCATGTGTATGGCATTTAAACATTCTTTCATTTACTCCATTCTCATTCATTGAGCAAGGCATTTACTGAGTACCTCCTAGCCAAGCCCCAGAGCCTGGCAAACTCAACTAATGGAGTAGAATAAAGATTAAAAAAGAGATCCATGGAATATGTTCAAGGAGAGGTTGGCTTCTGCCTGAGGAGTCAAGAAAAGTTTGTCCTTTAGGGGAGATGAGTGCCAGGTGTTGAAAGTAAGCAGTGGATGAAGCAGAGGGAAAGACTCACTTTGCAGAGGGATGGAGGACTGAAGCTAGAGAAATTCTTAGTGAATTTCAAGTCCTCAAATGAGCACCATCATTGGGTGTTAACTGGCAGTAGAGGGTAGGGGCAGAGTGTCAGGAGACCTATGGGCAGCCACTGAGGGTTTTAGGCAAGACTTATGTAAATGAATCTACAGTTCATGGAACTGAATCTGGAAAAACCACTCAGGGCCGTATATGAATCTGATGACTTCCCTTATGATTCATTGATTTAGTTTGAGACTGCACACTTCAGAAATGATTTAGTGTAGCTTGAAAAAAAAAGATAGCTATAATAAGGGAGAAGCTGCTAAAATAAGAACTCCAAAGATGTGATAAAGAAAATTTAAGAGCAGAGAAATAAAATGGGGCAAGAGGGAAGGTTCACACAATTCATGCCCTAACATAACATACTCACTTGTTAGAGGTAAGGCACAAAGTTGGCTGTAGTCTTTCTGATAGTCAAAATAACCATTTATAAAAACAAAAATGCATCTACGGAATAAAATCAATCCCAGTGCTCAGTGGAAGCAGCAACATAACTGGTGCAGAAAGGCATACTACCTGAAAGAATGATAAATATCCTCAATAATAACCTGACAGTTAACACAGTAATAAGCTTCACAGGGCAGTTTCTTATAAAATCCTCCCACACTAAGTCATGAACATCAGACTACCCCTCCTGCCTGCCATTCAATCAAAGCAGCTTTAGGGCACCTTGGTGAGGTCTGGGAATGTGGTTCTCTGCTGATTTCACTTAATTCAGAAAGGATTTTAACTTATGTATCTGAAAAAAGGGACTATATATTAGATAGTCTTCTGTGATATGCTTCTCTTCACCTAAGCTTTTTAAAGCTAAGCATTGAGCTCAAATACTGACACGTGATCAGCCCAGGAATGGAGAGAAGTACAGAGCTCTCTGGTAGAAATGGCCAGCTGGGTTAGAGGTAGAACAGAAATCTTTTGGAAATGTGAGACCTGAAATGATATTTTTTGAATTGAAGGACTGATTGAACAACTGATTAATTGAACAAATACTTATTGACAATCTACTACTCAGAAGGCACAGTGGACTAGACCAAGGCTCTACCCTCAAGAAGCTTATAATCTAATGGAGGATAAAGAAAAAAACAGACAATTAAATGGCAAGCAGATAGCTCTGTGAAAGGCTTAAGAAGATGTTTACCACAGAAAGAAATGTGCTGAGAAAGTACTGACCTGACGGGAACATGACAAGATTCTCTTCCGAAAGCAATTTTGTGTTTGATTAATTAACTTCCTACTATTGCCTATAAAATAAATAGGCAGCTAACATGAGGTGCCTTGTTCTATAAAATGATTAACTATAATCTCATAAACTGGGGAACAGTTACTGTAAGGAATAACTCAATTTTAGAATAACCTGTTAATAGATTTTTTGAACACTTAATATGTGCTGGGCACTCTGCTACCACTTCATGAGAATTATCTCACTTCACAACTTTACATAACCTCTAAAAAACCCTAGAGGTCTTAGTAATATCAGCTTCTTTCTATTGACGGGAGGAACAGAAGTAGAGTAACTTTTCCCAGGTCACACAGCTGGCAGCAGAGCTGAGGTCTAGCCCAGCGCCTCACTCTCCAGGGCTGTCTTACATTCTGGCAAGGATTAGGCAGCAGGACCAGGGGCCTTTTAAAACCCCTCATGATTGGCATTAATATGTCATCTTTCTGCCCCCTGTAATGGAGAGGTATGCCTCTCAGTCTTCTTAAAGTAATTTAAATGTTTAAGAACAATAAAAATGTGATTTCTATTAGATTCTTGTGGTAACAGTAAAGGGTGAGTTCTGGGTGAACCTCAATGGCTGGAGGTTTATATAGTAGATGGATGGGGCCCAGGATCAGAGTGGGGAAAAGCTGAGACTGTCTTACATTGTTCCCAACCAATTTTACAACAAGTAATAGGGACTGTAACGATGATCTGTATTTTAATATGAGAACCTCTAAAATCTGTATATTTCTTTGATAGAATGTTGTTGTGAGAAGTCTAAGCTTATTAAGTAAGAAACTGAAATACATGTTTGAAAAAATGCATGGTAATAGGTATTTATTTAAAGAAAAGTCTGTCCCCCATGTCCAACCAAATAGCCAAACAAAGACCAGATACATGCAAGGGTAGCTCGGGTGGCAGGAATTGGTATAAGTAGTTGTTCAGCTTAAACTTATTTGTCGTCTATAGAAAATGAGGAAATAGGACTTAGATTTGCTCAGAAAGGGGAAAATAAGCCTCCTGGGTGCCAGCTAGAATCCAGGCTTGTGTGATGTAACGAACCCAACTCAAACTTTGGGTCCCCGCTCCTGAGTGTGTCCTCACTAGTAAATCCAACCACTAATTAGTGGCTCCTCGAGCAATTCGTTGTGTGTTGGCTTTGATGGGGCAAAGAAAAAATAATATGCCTGGTGGGGCTCCAAAGTTTCACTTTGAATATTGCCTCAATGTGTTAGAGATTAGCTTCTTAACCACACCTAAGTGGGCAGGATCTGATAATGGATCATAGTCCAGAGAGTGCTGACTCTATCTAGGTTAGGAGCAACCTGCTGATGTGATGAGAGCTCAGATGCCCTCCTCTTCTGAGCTCACAGAGAAGCTTGGCGGCAACACCTACCAATAGAATTTGAAAGCTTCTGCTAGTTTTTTATGATATTCGACCTTTCCAGATCAAGCACGGGAGGAAGAGCCATGGAATAACCACACAAAGAATTAAAATGAGGGGCTTATCTTCCAGTCCAGGCAATCTAACTAAAGATGGTGGTATACAGAGAAGGGCTCATTTTAATGTAACAAACACATACAACAAAAATATTTCCTAGATTTATATCACATGCAATCATTCAGTACCACCTGGCTCTGTTCATAAATAATCACTGAGGGGTTTTCCATTTATGTTAATATATATGTGGCATTAAGAGAATGGCCCAGAGGAAAAGAACTTCCCCATTCCTCATTGGCTCCAGATAGAACTCTAATATACCCTACGGCTACAGTCTGTCAGGCTGATTAACTCTGCCGTGCGGGCTGAGGAATACAATAAAGTTAAAAGATAATTAAAATTAATTGATTGCCACAGCTGGCATCTGTGCCTTGGCATATATATGCAGCAAAAAATCCTGACTTAGAAGTGAAATTCAGCTTTAAAAACAGGCGCTTTAGAGTCAAAACATCTACACGCAAGTCTCTGGTGTGTTACATACCAGCTATTGGCTGTGAGCGTGGCTCTTTGTGTCTTTGACTCTCACTTTCTTCTTCTGAACAAGGACGGGAAGTGATACCTACTTCATAGAATTATTGTGAAATAGAAATGACATGATGTGGGTGGGAGCATTTAGGAAGCTGTACATTGTTATGTGACTCTAAGATGTGATTAATTGCTGTCACTTTACAGTAGAATTGTCATGACAAGCCTCAGGAATGAAGTGATGCTTCTAGAGCACATAGAAGTGTGGGGTTTGGAAGAGGGAGGGCAGGAAGATCATTCTCATTTGACTCATCAGTTGAACAGACACGTATGGTGTGTTGCAGCGTGTTTCCATGTCTCGATCCCCAGCACTGTGCTAGGAATCAAGCTGCAGAGGTATCCCAGCACCAGGAGCATGAGGTCTGTGAGGCCAGCCTCATCCATGAGATGCTGGTCGGGGACAATGTCCTGGTCAGAAGGTAAGGGTCTATGCTGGAAGAACTAGGGGCATCACTGGACAGCGCAGTGCATCTCAGATGTTACCACCATCACAATCACCTACAGGACTTTAAAAACTCTGCATCCTTCTCCCAGAGTTTCTGATTTTAGGAGAATGGGATGAGTCCTCAAAATCTGCATTTCAAAGCCCCAGGTGATGTAAGGGGCCCCACTTTCAGAACCACTGGGATAAAAGAAGAATGATGGGTTCTCAGTTGTAAACAGCTGACGGATTCTCGCTAGCGTAAAGAAAAAGAGAATTTATTGGAAGGTTTTGGGGTAGCTCCTAAAATCAGTAGGAAACAGGCTCAGAAATGGAGAGAATCTAGGACAGTTCCGGTTCAAGCAGCATAAGCTACTTTGCCATGATGCCTGGGCATCCCTGGTAGAATGTACCAGCTCCAACTCTTTTTCCTCTCTTCCTTCACCTGAATTTAATGTGCTGAGTCCCTGGAGAAAGAGTCCAGTTGGCACATGTCCACTCCTCACCTATAGCTGACAGTGTTCTTTGAATGACAGGCCCTGGAAGACTGCATATAATGGGAGAGATGCAATTGTAAAGAATATCTGGGTATTACTGCCAAAGGTGTGTCAGTGGATGCTTAGGCAGCAAAACAAAACGGAACCAAACCCAAGAAAACAGGCCACATCCTTTTTCATGGTAGGAACAGGTCAATTTGCAGAGGGCCTGGAATTCTAGGAGGAGCAGTCTGCTCTTGCAGATTCTTAATTTAGAAAGTGAAATGGCAGTTTATAGCTTCCTTAGAGGAGAAAAGGAAGTTAAACCAGCATTTTGGAGGCCCCTGTCCTGGGGGCCTCCTATGCCCTGAGTTCCTCACCCTGCGGTTCCAGGCGTCAGTAGATCCTTGGGGCTGTGGTTCAGGATCTTCTGGTTTCCAAAATTCACTCAACTGTCCAACACCTTTAAGCATGATGTATGATTCATTTGAAGGATTCCTTCATCTGGATTTTTTTTTTTTAATTTTTCGCTTCTTTTTAATTTTTCTTCTTTTACCTTCATTCTAGGACTTTACATCTGGATGTTTTAAACTCTTTTGTTTTTTTGCGAAATACATCAAACATACAGGGCATTACAGGGAATAACATCACACTTGAGTGCCTACCACCCAATTACTCACATTTCCATTTTGAAATAAACCCATTGAATATTATAGAGCTTTTGGCCCTGGTCAGGTCTTGTGGGTAGCTGTACACTGAGAGATGGGATGGCCATTGGGATGGTGGTAAAGAGTGGAGGCAGACATCTGGAGTACTGCAGATATTCAGATCATCAATGATGGAGTGAACAGATGGGGTTGAGCACTTATACCTGCCAAATACTAAACATAGGCAATATAAAGATTCTATAATTTGGAAGGCATTCATTTTAAAAGGAATTTTTTTCTTAAGATACCTAGTCCTAACTCAAATTGCCCTAACATGAACAAATATCTTTAAGTAATTATAAACATTCACTTCAAATATTTGTTTTATCCCATGTAGGTCTTTAAGCGGATAAGTAATCGTGGAAGGGAGTGATAATGCCCAGGGCAGCTTAGCTCGGTGGTGGCTCAGGCCGGGTGCCCACGTGTGCACTGGGAGGGGTAACACTTAGTAATTTCTTTAGAAGTATAAGTTGTGACTAGGCACAGTAAATTAAATGGGATGAGATTTCAATCTTCAAAGTATTAGCAAATGATAACTCTGAAATGTTAAGGCTTGTATCTCCTCTCTATTTCATAGCTATCAATTTAATTATACAATAATATTATTCAACTATTGAGTTCTAGAGGAGTGAACTCTGAATAAAAGCAAGCAAAGACACTAGGTTGTTAATTTTCATGTTAAGACACTGTTTTCGTTAGAAACTCTTTTTTGTTTCATGTGAAATGGGAATTTCCAGCAACTATGTTTTTTTCTCTGCTATTTTTTCCTTCTGTTTCCCCTCTAAGAGATCCTTACCTTTTGTCACTTGCATAATATACCTTGAAAGTGTCAGCCTCATTAAATTAATGCCAGATGTAATACTGACATCTTCAAGGAATACAATCCTTTTTCATAAAATAATTTTCCCTGATATATAAAGGATGCTCTTATAAATGCCAAAATAATTTTATTTTTAATTTAGCCATTTTAGCGATTCTTTTCAATAAAATCTGTACAAGGCATTGAGCCAGACACTGTGGGAGCCGTACAGATAAACAGACATACTTCCTCCAGAAACTCGCAGTCTTGAAAAAGAGATAGGCCGCTTCAGATGATTCTCTTGTGGGGCATAGCGTGACAAACGACTGAAAAGAGGTGCAGAGAAGTGCTGTGAATGCACCAAGGCAGGAGAGATTACCTCTGGGTTGAATAGGGAAAACTTCCTGGAAGAAACAGTCTTGATAAAGAATGGGGAAGGTCTGTCAAACTCAATGGCAGGGACAGGTATTCAGGGTAGCAAGGAACTAAAAGCACAGTCACTACGGCAGGGATGCAGGGCACAGTGCGGGGTCACAGATGGAGATGCAGATGAGGCAGGAAAGGGGGTCAGGTCCCCATTGTCAGCATGATAAATGCTGTGGTCAGGAGGTTAGACTTTATTCTGGGATCATGGACAAGCATTGTCTCACTCTAGGCTTTGGAACTAAGTAAATGACATGATCAGAGTAAAATTTAATTCAATTCAGCAAAATGTATTGAGTAGCAACAATGCACCCAGCCCTGTACTTGATGTAGTGCATTCAGAAACCATCTTAGTGCTGCCTTCAATGTCCCTAGAGTCTAGTGGGACGGATATATGAACAGATAATGTCAACAGAAATAGTATATTGAGTTCTGTTAAATAAGCAGGAGGCCATTGGCCTGAGATTCTCTCCCTGTTTTCAGTTCCTACTTAACAAACTGAAACCTAACTTAGGAGTATATTTTTTATAACAAATAGTTGGGTTTCAGTCAATCATAAACAATTGCGCTTTAGCCAATCCCAGGCACCCAACTGATACAGCTACACCCAAATAAGGCAAACACCTAACAGTAGCCAACAGATAGTATCTTTACTTTGCTTCTGTGTTTGGCCTGTAAAACTTGCTACTCATGCTGCGGGATGGAGCCCTCTCACCTCTTCTGGTTCTGATTTCTACCCAGTTCAGGAATCATTCTTTGCTCAAATGAACTCTGTTAAATTTAGTTTGTCTAAAATGTTTATTTTAACAGTTCATATAGATATATCTAAAGGAGGCTATGGGAACCCACAGAAAGTAATATGGGGGCTAAGGGAGAAGTTGGTACCTAACATGAGTCTTACAAGGACTTAAAGAGTTATTCGAATGAAGAGAAGAAAGAAGGATATTCCAGTTTAAGAGAATACTGTGATCAAAATCACAGAATATCAAATAATACAGGATGTATAAAAAAGACAGCAGCTCCATTTTACTAGTGGCTCAGAGTGAGGCAGAGAGAGGGGAGTGAGGGAGAAGAGATAAGGGGCAGGGACTGTGCTTTGGAAACTTCACTCTGGATGGAGGCAGGGAAACCAGGAGACTATTACAGAAGTGAAGTCCCACAGGTGTTACATTAAGGAGACACACCCCAAACAGAAATTCCAAACTTTCCATGGGAGTCTCACTTAAAGGGGTTCAAGTATATATTTTGCCAGGCAACCGTTCTTAATACTTCAAGTTATTTCCTAATCTTCAGCATCCTCAGAACTCCCATTCCTATTCCAGAGGAACCCTCACCGCATCTTCAGTGTTTCATTCCCACCACCTGGTTTTTTAATCCCCTTTCTCTTCTCTGCCATTCCAGCAGAGCACACTTGCCCTGTGAGTGTTATACTTTTGCTCTCTGTTTGGTTTTCTGCACCTACTCCAAATCTTTACACACAGATTTTTATCCTCTCTTCTCTGCCAATAGGGCTTGATGGTGTCAGAGAAAGTGGGCTACTTTGTAATAAGGATGGGGGTTGTGGGAGGCTCTGAATTCACATATGTTAACAATTTGGGGCCAGTTATAATAATTAAAATGTAAGACAATCAGAAAGAGCTAGAGAAGTGGCAGTATAATGGAATAGAAGACATGGAAGTGAGATAACTTGTAGAAACATAGTCAGGGCCAAACAAGTAACCAAAGTAGGACAGAGGCAGAGAGAGGTAGGACTTTAAAACTGCTTTGTAGTTTGAATCTAGAATAAATAACAGTAGTGTGATATTATTCACCATGTCTGGGGGATGCAAACAGAGAAACATAAGAGATAATAACAGAAGATGATAAACTTGGTTTTGTATATGCTTAGCCTGAGGTGTCAACAAGATATTCGGGTCATATTTAAGAACCAGAGTACTTCAATTTGATGCCATATACCAGCTATCTCTAAACCTGTGTGTTACAAATCGCCATTCATAATCAAAATCAAACTCTTTTGGAAAATGACCTACAATAGCCTGTTCTTGGAAATTGTTTGTACATGGATAATGCTTGCAGGAAATAAACCCATTTAACTTTGTTTCCAACATTCTTCCTACCCACCCCCTCCCTTCTTTTTTTCTCAGAATACCTCAGCATCCTAGGGAATGTTTTTTCGGGGACAATGCTCTAAGAAATGCTCATTAAAACACTGCGGGTCTCTAATCAGGGGAAGTTTAAGACAGAAGGAACATGGTGTGGGAGAAGGCAGTTTGTTTGCATGGGAGTGAGAGTTGAAGCATTATGAACTGCTGAATCACCAAGAGTGAACAGAAAGAGAAAAGGGGGTTGGAGACAGAACATTTATAAACACCATTTGATATCTCAAATGACACATGGAGAATATATTTGGAAGGACAGCAAGTTGTAATAGCAAAATCATGTGTTTCAGAGTGATCTAATCTTTTTAAGATTCCATTTTCTTTCTGAAAATTGATGTCTACCTTGTTGGGTGGTACTGAGATTTAAAATAGATATGTGAAACATCTTCCACATAGAAAACACATAATCCACTCTCAATAAATACTATTGTTAATACTGTTTTCATTTAAGTTTTTCTTGATAAACTGAAGCAAAACCTTGTTGAGTACACTGTGGCATTAAAACTTGAATGTTGGACAATTACATACTAGAAATCTCAGTCATTTGTATCAAAACCCTAATACAGGGAAGCAATCCTAGTTCAGACAAGCCTCAAGCAGTAATAGCATGGTACAGGAATAGCATCCATAGTAACTAGGCAATGAAAGAAGACACCATAGGAATTTCCCTATGGTACCAGGAACTACGTTTTTTTCATCTATTTTTCATGAAGAGATGCTGGAAGCTAATATCTGCGCCTCAGTGAATACATTTGCTCTCCATATAAAATCCTAAGCTAAAAACCCCTTCCATGTGAATGACTGTGGGTATCAAATTGTCATGACGGAACATCCTCTGACAATACTCATTATCTGGCACCCTCAGGGTGAGACCAGGGGAAAGGCATCCACAACAAAATACTGGCTAATGAGATATATTTCTGTCTAATATATCACCGTGATACAAATGCAAGCCTTAGTCATTTTCAATATCGGACGATTGAGCATACAAGCCCAAAAAAGATTCTGAATTTAGAGTTAAAAGTTCTGTTAACTGCCACAGCAGATTAGATTTTCTGTTCTCCAGCAAAAAATGGGGGCAATTACCAAGATTTTACCCGAGTCAATTCATTCCAAACCCCAAAGGAATGGTCACCAGAATTTATTATCTTGCAGTCTTTTGGAGGGCGACCTCATAGGTCTCAGGTCTGTCTGAGGAGCCTGGGGTAGTTAAGACTGGGCATTAACATGACTGGTCAGTGTTCTTAATAAAGAAGACATTCCATAGCAGCCAAGATGTGGGTGAAAAACGTAACCAAAAGGATGGCAATCAAGTCATTGCAGAGGTGTCTGAGGCATTCGGGTTATTCGGATCCTTGGGAAGGAACAGTGGCAGGGTGACAGATTTATGGTCACAGACACACAGGGCATTGTGGCAGGAGATGCTCACATGTTATTCTCTGAGCAAACATAGGCTAGTGTGTAAATGAAATTTGCCATAGAAATTCATGGGGTTTCTCTCAGGTGAGTACTTGCAGGAGAAAATGGACAACTATGTACTCTGATTGGTTTACATGGTCACTTGCCTAAAATCACAAGACTGGGGCAGAGCGAATATATATATATATATATATATATATATATATATATATATATATATTCAATCTGTCCCAGTGAATATATATATAAAATATCTTACAATATATATATTATATACGTATGTATAAAAACCAATGTTACTTAATGTGTCCCAAAGACTGGCAGCGTCAGCATTGCCTGAATCTAGAATTACCCAAAAGTGCAAATTCCTCCTAGGCATGGAGGAAGCCGAATCTCTGAGTAATTTGTTTTAAGAAGCTTTCAGGTCATTCTTACATACAGTAAAGTTTAAGAAGCACTGCTCTAGACCTTTATCTGATGGGTCAATAATTGGACACATCTCTCCACTTCAACCTACTTCCCAAACTAGGCTGGCTTCTTCATCTTTCTGCCCTGAGTTTCCGGTTCTCTTTCTCTGATAGCACCTGACTAGACCATCTGATTACATATAAGAGCTCAGTTTGGAATTTCTATCACCCACAAAAATCGAGAAACTGTGCAGAGGCAGTAAAAATACTAATTTTTAGCTTTGTGATTTGGTTTGCAGCAGACAAAACTCATTTATAACTTTTTTCCAAGTTCTACTCATTTCCAAGTTAATAATGATATAAATAAAGGAATGGAAAAAGGAGGAAAACACTTACATGAGCTATAAGTTGCTCCTGGGAAGCTTTTACTTCAGCTTGCAATTTCTCGATGCACTGAAAAGGAGAAAAATTTAGAAACCAAGTATGTACCTCTGTCTTTTACATGCTCGAAGTATTGCAGACATATCTGTGTTATCAGTTTCCAAATCTTGTGAATGGTAGCATTATTTCAACTACATTTTTTGAAAATCATTATTGGAGAAATCATCCCCCTTTTCCTATTTCTCTTCCATTCTATGGAAGAGCCCAAAGGAAAAACACACAAATATATTAAGAACTATGATATGTCTGAATAAGGTAATATTAGCTTGATGTGCTGTGGTTAATGCAAACACCCCTATATCATATATATATATATATATATATATATATATATATATATATATACACACACACACACACTCTATATATAATATCTATATATCTATATCTATATACCTCCACATGAAAACATATTCATATATTCCAAAAACAGATACAAACCCTTTAGATTGAACAAGATGTAAATTTATATAATGATATATATAAATGCTCAGATATTCAGAGATCAATCATTTCTTATAAAGTAATTGATTAAAAAACACATGCCGAATGTTAGAATCCTCGTTTTACTGCACAGAAAGAAACTACTCCTTGTTTAACCTTGACAACTTAGAAACATTTGTACAGTCAATATCATTTATAAAATAAATAGAATATTTATCTAATATTATTCAAAAAGATGCATATCAAACTTTAAAACTACTACTAGCCAAATAAATTTTATGTCAATATTCACCAGGGAATAAAATTACTTTTAGCAAATACAAATATTGTTATTTGCCATTGTGAACTTGAAAATATGAACTTTTAATCCAGACTGAAATGGCTTTGCAGAATTGTCAGTTCATTTAAATTAGGTATCTTTTAAAGTAAAGATGACTTTGTTCTACAACATACCTGGTCTTTTACAAGAACCATTTTTTTATATGTTTCCTCACTGGCTTCCTTGTGGTTCACAGCCTCTAGTTTTTCCTCCAGCCGGGATACTTGTTCAAGCAGTTTTGATTTTGTTCCTTCAGAGACTGAAAGCTGAAGTTATTTTCTTTATATGGGCGTGTAAGTACAGTAATATTTTAAAAGCTCCTTTTAAAAATTCAACTTATAAATAATTTATCTTCCACCAATATCTATTAAATATGAAAATAGCTTCTGGAACATTTCTCATAGATAATAAATTAGCATAGAGAAAGAAGAAAAAAATTGATTTTATTTATTCTTTATAATTAAGATCTTTCTAAGCAGGAGATGAATCCTCATAGTTACAATGGGCAGATAAATTTCTTAAAAATCTCAACACTCATCTTCATTGCGTTTCATTATTGTACTTTATTTGTACAGCTGAATCTGAAACTAGTATTGTGGTTTACATATGGTCTTTGAAACGTAACTCTTGGGGGGGTTACAGTTCTCTAGAAAGAGTGGGAGTTCTGACTCCCTTGAATGTTCACCATAGAAGCAGCAGGGTGCATTTAACTAGGGGATATGCAGGAATTTCAAGTTAAAGTCTGATCAAAGGCAGATCTATACTAAGCCACAACCAAAAAATTCCTAGCAATGACTTTGTCTTTGTTTGACTGCTTGTAGATTCCTCTTGAGGAAAGTGGTAGTTTGATAGTCCTTAGTCTCTAATTCCCCTGGAGAGGGCCTGTACTAGCTTCTCCTTTCATTCTGGCAGCTATTGTGCTTTTTCTCTATAGTTCAGCAACAATCCTTAAAGATTCACTGGAATCCTTAAAGACTGTCCTGGAAATAAAACACATGATTTTGTATTCACTGCAACTTCTAGGGTTTTCTCTAAAGCATGAATTATCTCTACATCTCTTTTGCATTACTCTGAAAGTTATTGCAAGGCATACTGTCTCATCTTGAAAAAACTTGATTGTTCTTAAATTTTTAAAGACAAGCTACCAAATGTGGAAGCACGAAGAGGTCAGTCTGCCAAGGAAATAAGCACATCATCTCTACTGGTCCATCATATACTGGCATATCGTATATACTGTGAGCATATCATACATACTGGCACTGAACCATCCAGCAACACACTCGTTCACTGGGCAAATGTTTGTTCAGTTGCCTCCCTCCACAGCTGTTGTGTTATGTGCTGCAGATTAAGAAAGTGAAAAATAAGGTTTAGAGGGAACACACATGTTACTAACTGTTGGCCATGCCTTTTGGCTCTTGGTGGCCTTGAAGACCTGTGGTGCTCCTCATGATCACTAATATGTTTAACTCCTGAGTGCATGGTGGTTTGGAATAGCAGTCTGGCTTTTAAAACTGCCTACCTTTCTATTTTATTAGAAACATAGTATAGCGTAAGGGTTAAAGCCATAAACTCTTATGTCATTATCCTTTGGGTAAAAAAATCTCATTTTTTTTACAAAAATTAGCCAGGCATGGTGGCAGGTGCCTGTATTCCCAGCTATGAGGGAGGCTGAGGCAGGAGAATCATTTAAACCTGCGAGGCAGAGGTTGCAGTGAGCCAAGATCTCAGTTTTGCTGTTTACTATCTGTGTGATCTCAGCAAGTTACTTAGCTTCCCTGTGCTTGAGTTTTCAAATCTGTAAATAGCAATGGGAATGAAAAGAATACTACTTATCTCATGGTTTGGTTGTGAGGATTACATGAGTTTAAACAACAGAAACACTTAGAACTATGCCTGGAAGATATCAAGCATCTAGCAGTTCTTAGAATGATTCTTCTACCTCTTCTAGATCACAGTAGGTGTTCTTCTGGGTTTTATCTACATATTTATCAAATTGGTTTGTTTTTTTTTTCTGAGATAGGGTCTCACTTTGTCACCCAAGTTAGAATGCAATGGTGCAATCTCTGCTCTGCAACGTTCACCTCTAGGGCTCAAGTGATCCTCCCACCTCAACTTCCCAAGTAGGTGGGACTACAGGTGCACACCATCATCCCTGGCTAATTATTTGTATTTTTGATAGAGATGGGTTTTCACCATGTTGCCCAGGCTGGTCTTGACCTCCTGAGCTCAAGTGATCTGCCTACCTTGGCCTCCCAAAGTGCTGGGATTACAGGTGTGAGCCACTGTGCCTGGCTTATTTATCAAATTGTAAAGCAAAAAAAAAAAAAACAAAATATCTGAAGACGTCATAACCTTTATGAGCTGCATACCCTGAACTCAAACTATATTTCATTTGTTCATTTCCTGTAACAACTCTAATCTTCAGGGAAAACTCCTTTCTATGTCCAGAATTATTTTTTTCTCAAATATTCTATCTCTTAGTTGGGCCCATTTTGTTCCCATATCCTGTCTGTTATGTGATCCATTGTTACCATTTTATTGTCTTTCTTTTAAATCTATCTTCTCTTGTTTAAAAGCCTTTCTTCATTCACTCAACAGGCATCATTTATTCAATCATTTGTTAAAGAAATAAGTTGGACATTTATTATATAAGAATATATAGATTAAAAAATGAAAACAATATTGTTCACATCCTCAAAAAACTCATACTTTAGCCAGAAAGTCAGACCATTTAAAAATAGCTATTATATAATGCAAAACTATATAGGTGAATAAAAATATTATTAATACTTAACATTTATTGGGCACTTACTACATGCCAGACAGTCTGTTTTCAAATTTATTTTAGTATTGCAATTTATCTTCAAAACATCCTAAAGGTTCATTCTATTATAGCTTCCTTTTTGCAGATAAGGAAATTGAGTTTCAACAGAATTATATAACTTATCAAAGGATATAGCAAGTAACTTCTGGAATTCAAGTTTTCAGTAGTGGCATCAGGTTTGACTTCCTATGCCCAAATTTGACCCCAGTTACAAAGTAGGCCCTGGTCATCATGACAATTTAATCCTCTTTGCTGTTGATTGGTTCAGGAACCAAGGCATGAATTAATCAGAGCCTCACTTTCCTGTGGCAAAGTTATTGTATAAGGAGATGTGACCTAATTTGGGTTACCCACACTGCAGAGAAGTGGAGAGTGATTTGGAGAAGCACCTTCTGTCACCAATCAGACGTGAATGCTACTATAACCATCCTACAGCCATCAGGAAACCAGGCACTCAGAAAGGAAGAGTAAACAACAGAAAAAAACTTAAGTTCTTGCTGACGTTGTTAAAGTGCTCTATTAACTAACCTTGAAGCATACCCTACCTTGCAACTTGCACTTAGTGAGCCATAAGTTCTCTTATTAAGGAGTTGAGTTTTCTATTACTTGTTGCCATAAGTATTCTACTGATATGTTGTTTGGTTCCAAGATTCCATGCTCTTGACCACAAGTGAGAAAAGTTAATGAAAAACAGAAGAAACTAACATATATTTGGTAGCTACAGTATACTAGGCATTCTGCTGGGTGCTGCATATATAAATGTTACCTTATGCCATTGCTCAAAACCCTAGCAATTTTCTTTACATTTTTTGTTGTCGTCATTGTAAAGATTGAGAAACTAAATGCTTTAGTGGTGAATTGCATAAAATTCTACAGCTAATAAGAAGAGGTTAGAGTTGGGCCCTCATTTGTCTGCTTCCATCCGTGGATTTTATATTGTATCCAAATCCTGACTCTGAGGCTGCCTGTCACAATGAGGCCTGTGATGTTTTTTTCCTTATTATGTGGACTTCAATCTTTCTCAGGTTGTTAACTTATATTCTTAATGGAAATTTTTTTTCTGAGACCTGAGAACTCTCTCTAACCCACCATCTTGCTTCCTTTTTACATAGACACCAACCCCATATTTTCTCTCCTTTTTAAAGAAGTTTCTTACTGAATATCTCTTTGACTCAGATCTATTTAGCTCAGGTTCAGCTTAAGACTAAGAAATGTTGACTTAGAATCAGGATATCTATGTTTTAGTCTTAATTCCACAGATCACTGACTCTATAACCTTGGTGCCCATAACAGAATTTTTATTTTTATTTTTTGAGATGGACTTTTGCTCTTGTTACCCAGGCTGGAGTGCAATGGCACTATCTCAGCTCACCGCAACCTCCGCCTCCTGGGTTCAGGCAATTCTCCTGCCTCAGCCTCCTGAGTAGCTGGGATTACAGGCACGCGCCACCATGCCCAGCTAATTTTTTGTATTTTTAGTAGAGACGGGGTTTCACCATGTTGACCAGGATGGTCTCGATCTCTTCACCTTGTGATCCACCTGCCTCGGCCTCCCAAAGTGCTGGGCAGAATTTTTAAAATAATTTCAACTTTTTTTGTTGTTAGATTCAGAAGTATATGTACAGATTTGCTGCAAATCAAGAACTTAACCCCTTTTACAATAGCTGCAAAATAACTTAGGAATATATATAACCAAGGAGGTAAAAGACCCCTACGAGGAAAACTACAGCCACTGCTGAAAGAATCATAGAGAACACAAACAAATGGAAACACATCCCATGCTCATGGATGAGTAGAATCAATATTGTGAAAATGACCATACTGCCAAAAACAAACTACAAAATCAACACAATTCCCATCAAAATACCACAATCATTCTTCACAGAATTAGAAAAAAAATTCTAAAATTAATGTAGAACCAAAAAAGAGCCTGCATATCCAAAGCAAGAGTAAACAAAAAGAACAAATTTGGAGGCATCACATTACCTGATTTCAATCTAAACTATAAGACCATAGTCATCAAAACAGTGTGGTACTGGTATAAAAATAGGTATATAGACGGATAAAACAGAATAGAGAACCCAGAAATAAACCCGAACACTTACAGCCAACTGACCTTTGACAAAGCAAACAAAACCATAATGTAGGGAAAGGACACCCTTTTCAGCAAATGGTGCTGGGATAAATGGCTAGCCACAAGTCAGAGAATAAAATTTGATCCTCATCTCTCACTTTATACAAAAATCAACTTAAGATGGATTAAGGACTGAAATCTATGAAACTATAAAAATTCTAGAAGATAACATTGGAAAAACCCTTCTAGATATTGGCTTAGGCAAGGATTTCATGACCAAGAACCCAAAAGCAAATTCAACAAAAACAAAGATAAATAACTGGAATTTAATTAAAATAAAGATTTTAATTAAATTAAAATGGAATTTTGATTAAATTAAATTGTGAAGATTTTGTCATGCAAAAGGAACAGTCAGCAAAGTAAACAGACAACCCACAGAGTGGGAGAAAATCTTCACAATCTATACATCTGAAAAGGACTAATATCCAGAATTTACAACAAACTCAAACAAATCAGCAAGAATAAAAACAAACAATCCCATCAAAAAGTGGGCTAAGGACATGAATAGACAATTCTGAAAATGAGATATACAAATGGCCAACATATGAAAAAATGTTCAGCATCACTAATGATCAGGGAAATGCAACTCAAAACCACAATGCAATACCATCTTACTCCTGCAAGAATGGCCATAATCAAAAAGTCAAAAAACAGTAGATGTTGGCCTGGATGTGGTGATCAGGGAACACTTCTACACTACTGGTGGGAATGTAAATTAGTACAACCACTTTCGAATACAGTGTCAATATTTCTTAAAGAACTAAAAGAACTACCATTTGATCCAGTAATCCCACTACTGGGTATTTACCTAGAGGAAAGAAGTCATTATATGATAAAGATACTTGCATACGCATGTTTACAGCAGCACAATTCACAATTGCAAAATCATGGGTGCAACCCAAATGCCCATCAATCAATGAGTGGATAAAGAAACTGTGATACATATATATATATATGTATCACATAGAGTAGTATTCCATTACATATATATATATATATATATATATACACTACTCAGCCATAAAATGGAATACTACTCAGCCATAAAAAAAAGAATGAATGAATGGCATTCACAGCAACCTGCGTGAGATTGGAGACTATTATTCTAAGTGAAGTAGCTCAGAAATGGAAAACTAAACATCACATGTTCTCACTTTGTAGTAAGTTTTGAAAAGTTTTACAAAGCTACAGTAATCCAAATAGTATTTGACTGGAACAAGGATAGACACGGCTGGGAGCGGTGGCTCACACCTGTAATCCCAGCACTTTGGGAGGCCGAGGCGGATGGATCACGAGGTCAAGAGATCGAGACTATCCTGGTCAACATGGTGAAACCCCGTCTCTACTAAAAATACAAAAAAATTAGCTGGGCAAGGTGGTGCGTGCCTGTAATCCCAACTCCTCAGGAGGCTGAGGCAGGAGAATTGCCTGAACCCAGGAGGCGGAGGTTGCGGTGAGCCGAGATCATGCCATTGCACTCCAGCCTGGGTAACAAGAGCGAAACTCAGTCTCCAAAAAAAAAAAAAAAAAAAGAATAGAAGCATAGACCACTGAATAGAACTGAGAGCTTTCAGAAATCAACCCAAAGATCTATGGCTAATTGATTTTTGACAATGGTGCCAAGACAGTTTAATAGGCAAAGAAGAGAGTCTTCAACGAATGGTGCTGGCACAAATGGATAACCAACATGTAAGAGCTTGAACTTGGACTCCTTTATCAATTCATAAACAAAAATAATATTAAACTAGATCGATTACCTAAATATGTAAGCACGAACTGTAAAATTGTTAGCAGAAAACATTGTGGTAAATCTTCATGATCTTGAATTAAGCAATGGGTTCTTTGACAACAAAAAAAAAACAAAAAATTTAAAAATAGTGAAATTGGAGTTGGTCAAGATTAAAAACTCATGCAGCAAGGAATATAATAAAAAAATGAAAAGACAACTTACAAGATGTGAGAAAATATCTGCAAATCATATATGTGATAAAAGTTTAGTGTGCAAAATATATAAAGAACTCTTATTATTCAGCAACAAAAAGACAAACCACCCAATTGAAAACTGGGCAAAGGACTTGGTAGACATTTCTCTAAAGAAGACACACAAATAAATGGCCAAGAGGCATAAGAAAAGACGTTCAACATCACTAGTTGTTAAGGTAGTAGAAATCAAAACCACAGTGAGATTCTACTTTGTATCTACTCTTATGACTATAATTTTAAAAATGGAAAATAAAAGATGTTGCTGAAGATATGGAGAAATAGAAACCCTTGTACATTGCTGGTAAGAATGTAATATGTTACAGGCAATGTGGAAAAAATGACCGATCAAAAAGTTAAACATAGAATTACCATGTGATCTAGCAATTCCACTTCTACATATATATCAAAAAGAAATGGAACACTTACATTCACAAAATATGGCATACAAATGTTTATTCATAACAGCTAAAAGTTGAAAACTAAACGTCCATCAACGGATGAGTGGATTAAACAAATTGCATTGTGTACACACAGTGGAATATTATTCAGGCATAAAAAGGAATGAAGTACTTATACTTGCTATAACTTGGATAAACCTCAAAAACATTATGTTAAGTGCAAAAAGCCACATACAAAAGGTCATATTAGATAAATCCTTTCATCTGAAATATCCATAATAAATCCATAAAGACAGAAAACAGATTAGTGATTGTCAAGGGATGGGAGGAAGAGGGTTTGATGAGTGATTACGTAAGGGCATAAAGTGCTCTTCAGGGGTGATGGAAAAGCATTGAAACTTGACAGAGTTGGTTGCACAATATTGGAAATGCACTAAATGTGACTGAATGTATATTTCAAAATGATGAATTATAAGTTCTGTGAATTTTACCCCCATTAAAAATAAAAAATAGGGAGCAAATGATCCAAGATGGCTGATCACTAGCAGCTCGGGCTCGTAGTTCCCAGTGAAAGCGCAGAGAACGAGAGGACGCCACACTTTCAGACGAATATTTGTTGCTCACGGACCAGGAGATTCCCAGCAGAGGAGCCCCACGTGTCGCCAGGGCGACTCTTGTGGCTGGCGCGGCGGTTTTGCTGGTGCCTTAGTGCGCCAGTTCTTGGTGCAGAGTCCGGAGATTCCCAGGCAGAAAAGCACCATCAATCTTAACACTGCTATTTTGGCCGGCGCAGTAGATTGCTGAGATTTCGGCGCTGGGAATCAACAAGTTGGACGTCTGCTCAGAGACCTAGTTAGAAAGTCGGTACTTACAAAGACAACAGACGGATAAATATATAATGAAGGGAAGAAATCAGCGTAAAAAGGCAGAGAATACTCAAAATCAGAATGCCTCTCCCTCCACAGGGGATCGCAATTCCTCATCAGTAACGGAACAAGGCTTAATGGATTACGAGTGTGTTCCAATAACAGAAGCAGGTTTCAAAATGTGGGTGATAAGAAACTTCTGTGAATTAAAAGAACTTGTTCTAACCCAATGCAAAGAAACTAAGAACCTTGAAAAAAGGTTTGACGAAATGTTAACGAGAATGGACAATTTAGAGAGGAATATAAGTGAATTGATGGAGCTGAAAAACACAACACGAGAACTTCGCGAAGCATGCACAAGTTTAAACAGTCGAATTGATCAAGCAGAAGAAAGGATATCAGAAGTCGAGAACCAGCTCAGTGAAATGAAACGAGAAGACAAGATTGGAGAAAAAAGGATGAAAAGCAATGAGCAAAGTCTCCAGGAAATATGGGACTATGTGAAAAGACCTAATTTACGTTTGATAGGTGTACCTGAATGTGACGAAGAGAATGAATCCAAGTTGGAAAATACTCTTCAGGATATCATTCAGGAAAACTTTCCCAACCTGGCAAGGCAGGGTAATATTCAACTCCAGGTAATACAGAGAACACCACAAAGATATTCTTCAAGAAGACCAACCCCAAGGCACATAATTGCCAGATTTATTAGGGTTGAAATGAAGGAGAAAATACTAAGGGCAGCCAGAGAGAAAGGTCAGGTTACCCATAAAGGGAAACCTATCAGACTTACAGCAGATCTCTCAGCAGAAACCCTACAAGCCAGAAAAGAGTGGGGACCAATATTTAACATCCTTAAAGAAAAGAACTTTCAACCCAGAATTTCCTATCCAGCCAAACTAAGCTTTATAATCGAAGGAAAAATTAAATCCTTTGTGAACAAACAAGTACTTAGAGACTTCACCACCACCAGGCCTGCTTTACAAGAGCAGAGCTTCTGAAATAAGCACTATACATATAAAAGAACAACCAATATCAGCCTTTCCAAAAATATATCAAAAAGAAAAGAACATTAACACAACGAAAAATTTACACTAACTAATGGGCAAAACAGCCAGCTAGCATCAAATGCCAGTATTAAAGTTATATATATTCTAATCGGATAAAAAGCCAAAACCCATTGGTATGCTGCATCCAGACCCATCTCACATGCAATGATACACAAAGACTCAAAACAAAGAGAAGGAGGAAGATTTATCAACCATTCAGAGAGTAAAAATAAATAAACAAAAAGCAGGAGATGCAATTCTCGCCTCTGATAAAGTAGACTTTAAAGCAACAAAGAGCAAAAGAGGCAAAGAAGGACATTACATAATGGCAAAAGGATCAATGTAACAAGAAGAGCTAACGATTTTATAGATCAATGAGACAGAAAATTAACAAGGACATCCAGGACTTGAACTCAGACCCGGAACAAGTAAACTTAATAAACATTTATAGAACTCTCCACTTCAAATACATAAAACATACATTACCACCTCACACCTATTCCATAAGTGACTACATAATTGGAAGTAAATAACTCCTCAGTAATCTCATAGCATTTCATAGGTTTAAATGAAATACAGGTTGGCTGCTCGTTTGTTATTTTCTTCCCTTATTCCTTCCTGTTTACATCAAGTATAATTATTGGTATAAAAGAGGTTTTCAATACCCATTACTAAAATGCATTCTAGCCTGGGCAAGAAAGCAATACTCCCATTCTCTCTCTCTCTTTCTCTTCCTTTTTCCTCCTCTTCTTTATTCTTTTTCTTTCTTTCTTTCTTTAAAAAAAAATAAAATAAAATAAAATAAAAAATAAAAAATAAATAAAATGATTTTCTTAGGTTTAGAAAATTGTTAGCATTACATCCACTCATTGAATGTTACCAGAGAAAGCATCAACAAACTTGGATTCACTGGTTTCATTTCAAATTAATAAGCACAAACCTCAGGTGGGTACTCCACACTACCCTGAAATAAAAACACCAAAAAATACCACTATATTTTTCTCCTAATAAATTGGCTTTCCTCTTCTTTGAGGTAGTTATTTATTTCCCTTAACTTTCTCTTCAAATATGATTTCGTACTTCCCCTCTTCAAAAATTCTACTCATCCCAAATGACAATCTCAGTAAGTCCCTGAAAAAAATAGAACCTGCAAGATACTCCCTCACCTTCACACCAGTTAATCTATAAATCTTACTGCAGCAGATACTGATCATCTATTTCCCATGAGTTTTTTCCCTTTTAACCCTTGTTAACCAAAACCCAACTTGGATTAGCTAGCATCCATGTGTTCAGGGGAGCTTGGCCTTGCCCAGCTCTGAGGCATGAATCATGATTGAACTGTATCAGTCATATTTGTTTCATTTCCAGGTATAAGAGATCATTTTTGACATGGGCATGCAATATATAGAGGCCCTGGGAGCTTGAGGAGGATTTTTACCAGATTTTTAAAAAGATGCACAGGAGGAAGCACATCTCGTTTTATCAGGATGTAGTTTTAACTGCCTATTGCTTCGAATTACTGCAGAGGCCTTGCAAGTATGACACAGCCAACAAATAGAGAGTGGTAGAGCAAAGGATGGATAGCCTCTGTAATCTTGGTAACTTTTTTTTGTGTGTGTGATGGATTCTCATTCTGTCACCCAGGCTGAAGTGCAGTGGTGTGATCTCGGCTCACCTCAACCTCCGCCCCCACAGGTTCAAGCTATTCTCCTGCCTCAGCCTCCAGAACAGCTGGGATTACAGGCGTGCACCACCACGTCTGACTAATTTTTTTTTTGTATTTTCAGTAGAGACAGGATTTCACCATGTTGATCAGGCTGGTCTCGAACTCCTGACCTCAAGTGATCCACCTGCCTTGGCCTCCCAGAGTTTTGGGATTACAGGCATGAGCCACCATGCCCAGCCCTTGTTGACATTCTTGAGCCACTGAATTAACAAATTCTGAAACTGGCCCACCTATAGATATAGTGTTACGTAAGATGATAGCTGGCATTATTGAAACAGCCAGGTGGGCGAGGGTCCCTGGCAAAAACTCCAACTGGCCTGAGCACTGGAAAGAATACGTACTGGGGCGGAGCTACACAGTTCATGCCCTTTGCAGCGGGGAGGAGCTTGCCCCTCCTTTTCCTGTGTGGAACCTGGGATTCAAACAGCAAGGCGAGAAGTGCACCAACAGAACTCTGGCCTTGTGGAGAGTCCCTGTTTCCCCTTTTTTTCCTTTTCACTAAATAAAACCCTGCTTTATTCACACTTCAAACCGTCTGTGAGCCTAAACCTTTGTGACGGTGGGACAAGGACCCTGTCTTTAGATGAAGGAAGGAAAAGTCCTGCAACATTATTACATTACTTTAATTGGGATTCTGTTACCTGAAGAGGAAAGCATCCTTACTGAACAAATATAGACGATATTCTTCCGTTTATCAAAGGCGAGCCATTGCACTTGGCTTTGAATCCTATCACATCTACCTGTCACAAAGCCTTTGCTCCTGTAATTTCTGTACCCTATCTCCCAATCCTCTCCTGCGTTTTCTAGTTTACTCTTTCTGAAAGATACCATTCAGCTTATAAACATGACATAGACATTTCCATGAATGAAAGGTGTCCACTAAACTCTCCATTGCCCCTCTCTCCATCATCATCCCATACTTTTGCTTCTTTTCCAAAGCTTTGTAAAACAATCACCTTCTATACTGTTGTTATTTTTTGTAATTGTATTCTTTTAAAAAGGCACATTAAAAATTATTGGCTTATATAACTGAGGAGTCAGAAATAGGGGTATTGTTTCACATACACTAGATGCTAAAAACTCAAACAAGGTGTTTGAAACAATTCTGTCTCTTCCTACCTCCAAATCTCTGCTGCTCCTATGTGTTTGCCTTGTTATTTCCCATTGCAGACAAGCTATCTTCACAGTGGGAAAAATGACACCTAGAGACTTCCAGTTTCATGGCATTAATAGTAAGGCACTTCATCTTCCAGTAAAAATTGGAAAAACACTCTATTAGATCATATGACCTCTCCTGAATCAATTTTTATGGTCAAGAAAATGGGATATCATAATTGAATGGACCTAGATCTTGTGCTCAAAAGTCATTCCCTCTAGCCAGGAATACTGTGATTTACAGCCATAGAATTATTAAAAGGTTGGAGTGAGAAAGGAGCCATTCTCCAAATAAAGCAGACATATAAACAGAATCCAATTACAGTCCACCCTTGCCCCCTGGTGTTCAGCACAATCAAATCCTTATACCTATACATAACATGCATTTCCTAAAATTCTCCTGCATAATATAATGCATCTATTCTATGTTAATCCAAAAATGCACTCACTCTCTCTCAAAAGGAGACAAACCAAAATTATATCAAGTTACTGCCTTTAGCTCTACATTCAGATTTCCAAACTATGTGCATTCCCTCCTGAATCAAATCTAGATGAGAATCGTCATGATATAGCATCTAAAATTAAATAAAGAATGTACCATCCCTAATATGCCCAATATACAGAAAAACCAGAATAATCAGGAACAAGGGGAAATAACTTACAATTGTCACCAGCCATCACAAATTCTATTTGCACATTCCATTAGTCAGAGATAGAAAAGCCACACTGTCCTGGAAGTGCAATGAGTAGAGGTAGCTGAAAAATTTGACTGTTTCTGACCTCTGAGAGCTTTCTTTGTCTTTTACATCCATGGCCATAGCCAAAAAAAGAGCTACAGAGAATTCCTTTGGTGGGGAATTGTACTAAATTCCAGTTTCAGGTATGTCACCAATTTATCTATTTGTCAAGGCCACTGTGGTTATATTATAGAAACTCAGTGCAAATATGTTTAGGTTAAAAAGAGAATTGAGCTAGGTTCCACCCAGAAGGCTGCGGTGGGTTATTCAATGCTATACTGAGCCATGATCATGCCATTACACTCTAGCCTGGACAAAAGAGTGGGGTCCAGTCTCTAAAAAAATAAAAAATAAATTGGTTCATTTAACTGGGAAGTAGAGGCACCACTAGATCCTGAATCTCAAATAAGATTTTCAGAAATCTCTCATTCTACAATTGGCTCTTCGCTCGTTCTCTCTCAATCTCTCTCTTCCTCCCCCCTCTTTTCTTTTCTTTTCTTTCTTTCTTTTTCTTTATTCTGAGACAAAGTCTCACTCTGTCTCCAGGCGCCAGGCTGGAGTGCAGTGGTGCAATCTCTGCTCACTGCAACCTCCACCTCCTGGGTTCAAGCAATTCTCCTGCCTCAGCCTCCCGAGTAGCTGGGACTACAGGTGCACGCCACCACGCCCAGCTAATTTTTTGTATTTTTTAGTAGAGATGGGGTTTCACCATGTTGGCCTGGATGGTCTCGATCTCTTGACCTCGTGATCCGCCCGCCTTGGCTTCCCAAAGTACTGGGATTACAGGCGTGAGCCACTGCGCCCAGCCTCCTTTTCTATCTCTATTTCTATATCTTTCTCTTACTATGGAAAAATTTTCCAGTAACTGGGAAGAGGGCTGCCAGCAGCCTAAATTACATTCCTCTCCCAACCACTCTTCCAATCTGACTTCTGCCTTCAACTACTTTATTGAAATGGATTTTTTCAAGGTTTCCTCTGACACTCATTTTACCAAATGCAATATACAATTTCTTAGGCACCTTATTCAACATCACAATAAAATATTACACATTTGAGCACCTCATGCCCCTTGAAACACTTTCCTGTTTCTGCTTCTACCACAGAGTTCTCTGGATTTTTTTCAGATTCTCAGTTTCCTTACCTAGATTTTCCTCTTCTTCAAATCTTCTACATATTGAGATCTGAAGATTTGCTCCTGGACACTCCTCTCTGTTTTATCTATACTCTTTCTCTAAGTAATCTCATTAGGTACCACAGTTTAAATGCCAATCACATGTTTGTGACTCCCAATTTTCAAACGTACAGCCACTCAGCTAGACACACACACACACACACACACACAAACATACACACACACTCCAACAACCTATTTAACATTGTCATTTAAATGCATACTAGGCAAATCAGAATTAATGTGTTCAAAATGAACTCCTCATGATCTATTCCCTCCGCAGACTTCCTTCTTTCAATAAATGGCACCATCCATCCATATGTTTAAGCCAGAAAGATAAAAGACTTCTCTTTTTCTCACCATCCACCTAATCCATCACTTCGTGCAATTATTAAATCCACTGCACTAAATAATGTGAATATTCTATTTGTCTCCTCTTATTATCTGTTCTCCAAAATTTTCTCCTCCACAACCCACACATTTACAAGCAGCAATTAATATTGCAGAATAGATCTCCAGTGTCACTCAAAAACCACTGAAAAACAAATTGTCTTGCCAGACCTTGTAGAGCTCATGCTACAGAGAAAAGAGGGACTTAATTTAAAAACAAAGCCTTCTCTTGTGCTAAATGCTTTGCAAGCTGAATTGGATTAGTAACACAAATTATGAAATTTCCTGGCAGTAAATAACAGAGGCAAGCACTTCAAAAATTACCTATCCTACCTGTGGAATGGGCAGAAAGCCCTAAATCTGAATATAGATTTAGCTCACAGAACGGATTTAGTCTCATTTCAGTTTTAGGAGTTAAACAAACAACAAACTCTTCATTTTAACCCCATCCTAGACAGAAGAGACTTTTATGTTTATTAATACTTTTTGCCTTTAACAGCTTTTGTGGTCATTTCTAGATTTATGCACATAGATCTCCAAGGGTCTACTTAGAAGCATAATTATCTCCTGTATTTGTCCGGCTACCATGAAAGAGTACCACAAACTGAGTGACTTAAACAACAAAAATTTATTATCTCACAGTTCCAGGGGCTGCAATTCTGAGATCAAAGTGTCAGCAGACCTGGCTCCTTCTGAGGACTATGAGGGAGAATCTATTCCAACCCCTCTCCTAGCTTCTGATGGTTTGCTGGCAATCTTTGGCATTCGTTGACTTGCAGAAGCATCACTCTGGTCTCTGCCTTCAGGTTCACATGGTTTTCTCTCTGCATGAGTATGTCCAAATGTTCATTTTTTATAAGGACACCAATCAGATTAGACTAGGGGCCTATCCTACTCCAGTATGACCTTACCTTAACTAATAATGAGGGAATGTATTAACTTCTCTTCCCGGATCCACAAGGGGCGCGGTTTCAAAGGCAAGAACTTCCCAGCGACAGCCAGACCTGCCTTCTTTTACGCCTCCATCCGGGAGCTTAGAGGTCTCTGTCTAACTTTCCGAACGTGGGAAAGGTAGAGAGCCCAGGTGTGCTCTTTTGTTTAGAAAGCGCGGCTATGGAGGAGGGGCTTTTGATTGCGAGCCTAGCAGCCAATCCAATATCAAAGTCAGAAAATCAATCATTCCAGAGGAAGTTTAAAGAATTCATCTCACTGAAGGAGAACTTGAATGGGGCGGGAGTAAGTCCGAGATTAAAAGACCCTCTGCCACTTACCTGTTTGGTTTTTCCCTCTTGGGGATCTCCTTCCAAGACAGCTTGAGGGCTCGCTCTCTATCTAATTCTTTCTCTCTCTCTCTCTCTCTCTGCCTAAATAAATCATTTTTTGCAAAATTCTTTGGGTCCAATATTTACTTGAATGAGCCTACTGCGATGCCGGGATCCTCTCCCCGTTCTTGGGTGAGTGAGAGATCAAGGGCCTGAAAAGAAGACATCTGATGCGGAGGGAGCAGAGCCGTCGTTTCTTCCCCTGCATCCCGCAACCCGGTCACAATTACATCTGCAATGACCCTTTTAAAAGATAAAGTCATGTTCTGGGGTATGGGGAGTTAGAACTTCAACAAATGAATTGGGAGGTTGGCATGCAATTTAACCCATACACCTTCAAGTTATCTGGGGGGAAATGATCCCTAACAAAGGAACATTTAAGCTCCAAGTGAAAATAGAACTATTTACCAACAGGTCAATGAATAATTGAAATATAAAGTTCAGGATGCGGGCAAAGAGATTCCTAAGATTCCTTTAATCTTCAAAAAAAATTATCTAGGCCTTAAGAATAGACAAGAATACCAGAGAGAAATGAAAAGACATGGGAAAGGTGAGGTGATCAATCATTGACTTAGAAATAAAGGGCAACAATTAGATATAAAGGTCAAAAAGCAATAATATTGGGTTCTAAGAAATTAAAGTTAACATGAGAATGGGCATAAAGTAATTACACAGAAACAGAGCTACTGAAAAGCAGATAGCTCTCAATCCACAAATCCAAGTGTATAAGAAATATCACATTTTTTACTTTCTGTAAATCTTATTTATTTCAATTTTAAGTCCCCACCTCTAGTTACACAGCTGTTCTTGAAGATCTTCTCTGCCAGGGTAGTTTACCCATATGGGAACCCTGTATATCCTCAGGGCACTGGTGATGCCTTTCTCGTCCCGCCAGAAACCCTTGTATGCAATCATAGATCCCACAGGTTAGCCAACATTTCACAGGAGTCTAGGACACATTCCTAGGTTACAAAACTCCCTCTAACTAGCACATTCTCAGAGCATTTTCATGGAACAGGGTACAGGCTTCCCCTGCTGGTGTGACTCAGAGCTGACTCTCTACTTCCAGTTTGGGGAAAAGGCACTCTGCTCTCTTTTGAATCTCTCTCAGGAGTCTCCGTTTCTCTCACGTCCTTATTAGTCTCTTTGACGGGTTTAGGCTTTTGGAAACAAAAATTAGGCAACTTCAGGAAAAGTCCTCTGAGATTAGGAAATACAGAGTCCTCTACTCTGAATGAGGAAGGCAACCATTCCCAGATGAATTTTAACACTGGAAATGATTGTTCCCACCAGAATGGAAGCCGAATTCAACTTATTGCTCTTTTACAGAGTGTGTAGGTTCCAAAGAAAATACAAAATACTCAAGATGAGAATAGAGGAATAGAGATAGGAAGTGGGGGTGGGCAAGGACCCCACACACTCAAAGCAGCAAGACGATGCAGCAGTCCTTTGTGTTACTGAGGGAAACAATCTGAGACAACATATTTGAAGGTAGTCAAGGTAAGTGAAGCTTTAGAGTTCATACTTTTTTTTGGACACAGGACATGAGCACAGACACAGATAATAAGGGGCTTTGAAGTAAGAAGTAGACATCTTGGATGGGGTAGGACAAGAACAGAATAGAACCACAGAAGTTCCATGACCTGAAATTAAAATCCAGAAAAGATCAGAACTGCCCCCTTAGTTATATTAGGTAAGAGGTTTTTGCTTTGTTTTGTTTACCAGTTCCTTAGAGAGGAAGGATTAGTAATTGATTTCATAACCCATTACATATACTCTCTAGAGCTTTTTTTTCTGTATGTGCCTGCATAGTATACTCTGTGTAAAATCAGTCATTCTCAACAATGCCTCTCTGCTGTTCACCACATTATAGAATACTCCCTGAAGGTATTTTGCCTTGACTGAGCAGATTGGACTCAGACCATTGACCCCAAGACTGCTCTCCATCTTAGGTGAAACCAGAGAGAAGTCCTTACCTTTTCCCTCCTTAAACAATTCTGTAAAAATTCATTTATCTGCCTGGGTGTGCTATAAATTTAAAATGATTCTGTCAGAATCAGAAATGTAGTGTCAACACAGGGCATAAGTGAGTGGGATGGGTCAACATAGGGCATATTGTGAAAATAGGTTTAAGAAGCTGACGGCAGGCAGTGGAGGAAAAAGTTCAGTGAGAGGGGAAGAACAAAACAGGCTCAGGAAGCTTAGATGCACAAACACTGGAAGTCAGGAAGAAAACAAAGAGTCTCCATAATGTGGACAATTCCTTTTTCACTCATGGTCTTGTGGAAGTATGAATAATGAACATGCTCATTTCATTGATATCCTCCTACTAATTGAAGGACATTTTCTGTTCAGTGACAGAGTGACCTGCGGTTCCAATTACCAGCCACTGATGAGGTTCCCCTCTTTGGAGGTCTGTTTAGCATATTATTTTGTTTATTAATAAAATTATGTTAATTTACTATACATTTTATGTAATGGTAATTTCCATCATGATTCATGTTCCCAAACAGGCTATGCTTCTTGAATTATACCCTACAGGGTCATATATCAGCAGTTTGTAAACTTTTGATGCTCAGAACGTTTTTACATTTCTAAAAATTACTGGGAACTTTTAAAAGCTTTTGTTTATATGGGCTATATCTACTGATATTTACTGAATTAGAAATTAAAACTTAGAAATTTAAAAGTGCTTTTATTAATTTGTTTAAAAACAATAAACTCAGTATATGCTAACATGAAAATATATTTTAATTAGAAATAACTCTTTTTCAAAACAAAACAAAAAGCAAACAGTAAAAAAGTGGTATTGTTTTAGGTTTGCAAATTTCCTTAATGTCTGGCTTAATAGAGGACAGTGGGACTTTCATATCTGCTTCTGCGTTCGTTCTGTCATGTAGAATCTGGAAAACTCTACTCATAAAAGAATGATAGCAGAAAAGAATAATAACCTATTAGTATTATTATCCAAATAGGTTTAACTCCGAAGATCACTTAAGAGTGTTAGCAACCTCCAAGGGATCTCTTGGATAAAATTTTGAGTACCTCTGTATTGGACCACTGCTTGTCACTAGACACTCATTCAATAGTCTCAAGAGATTTGCATTGGTATAACTCTAAACTTCAACATTTAACATTTCTGAGGCTAATAAATGAGATCTTCACACATAAAATGCATGGTCTTCCAAAATTTTCTCCCAGAAGCTCCAGGGACTGAAAAATAGAAGAAAACCTATTTCCAGGAAATGGGTTAAAACAAGCTGTCCAACCTGTAGCCCGTGACCCACATGCAGCCCAGGATGGCACTGAATGTGGGCCAAAACGCATATGTAAACTTTCTTAAAACATTATGAGGTTTTTTTGTGATTTGTTTTTTTAGCTCATCAACTATCCTTAGTGTTAGTGTATTTTATGTGTGCCCCAAGACAATTCTTCTTCCAATGTAGCCAAGGGAAGCCAAAAGATTAGACACCTCTGGGTTGAAGGATCTGACATAATAGCTAAGGATGGCAAGATTTAGAAGATCTATGAAAGGAAATTAAAATCATCCAGAACTTGGATGAAGAATCTATAGCATAAGTGGTAAATCGAGTCTGCATGGAGTAATCCATAAGAAATGAATCATTTTTAACATCTAGTGATTCTAATATAAGATAGTTGGGTAACCACGGGTTACACAGTCACCTGAAACTTGAGATCGGTTTTGAACCCGACTTTCCCCTCAGCTCCTACATTTGATTAATCACCAAATCCAACTCATAAATATATCTTGTTTCTGTCTTCTCTCCACCAATAAATTAGGCCTTTATCATTTCCAAACTGGATTTTCATAAGAGCCTACACATTGATCTGCCTGGCTTAGGTCTGCCAAATCTGTCCTCAGTACCCTAATTGTTTTCTCTCTTGAGCACAGATATGAACGTGCCTCCTTCTATGGCCCTCCTTGCCTAGGGGTCAACTCCAAGCGTAAAATGGAAAAAACATGAGCTTTGACATAAAAGGGACAAGTAATGAATTCTAATTTGACTTAGGACCTCATAGGAGTTACTGTCTGAGCTTCTTCCATGGGGTATATTAATGAAAATTTGACTCTAAGAAATGGGGCCTTTGTTTTTCCTTAGATTAGATTAGAAAGGTGAGAGAGGTTATGATACCTTTAAAGAACTGAAAGTGGTGTAATAGTGGTATACAGGGAGTGGTGTAAGGTCAGCTGGAGAAACAAGCAGGTGGTCGTATCATAAATGGCATTGTAACATCTGTTAGAGCACAGATTTGGCCCTGACAGTGAAAGCGGGCTAATTTAAGATTTAAAGTTGAGAAATATGAGGTCTGTGTTACAGAATCTTCATTCTGGTTGTAGTGTTGAGGAGTCATTAAGGGCCATAATCAAGGTAAAGTCAGGAGAGGCGCTGCAGACCGTGACCTAGACAGGAATGACGACAGTGGAGAGAGGGATTCAAGAATGATTTGGGAGTCATCACCCAGAGTACTCAGCAATTGATTGCATATGAGGGGTGAGGAAAAGGAAAGAATCAAAGCAACACAGACTGGCTGGCGGCACTGATCACTGGCCTAGGGAATGTGGGAGAAGAAACAGGCTTGGGGCAAGAAGCAGGCAAGTTGAATTTTAGAGATGGAGAGCTTGAGTTGGCTGTGGGAACCTTGGTGGAGCAGTTCAGTAGACACATAATTAGGTCTGGGTTCAGGGAAGACCTGGACTAATGGTGAGGACTTAATGCTTTTCAGCAGATTGTGTACCCTAAAGTCGGATCACCAAGGAGAGCATATAGAAGGAGCAGACAAGAGGCCTGCAAGCCCGCAAAAGAGCTTTCTTCATTTGCAAAATGGCATATACGCTTTTCCAGAACTGTTTGGAGAAATACATGAACTGAAATTCACAGGAGTACCAAACAGAATGCTTAGCTCATAGTATAAACTCAATAAATATTTATTGAATGAATAATTGAACAAAAGCATATACCTAACTTACTAATTTATCTGTAGACAGTAAGCAAAGGGAAAGTTCATTTACCGTCTCAAAGATAACCTTATGAACAAAATACAAGTTAAGCCCATACGAAAAGACACCACCTTCTAACAGCAGAACGATGAATCTTAAGGCAGGAGGCTTTTCGCTTTTTCTAAAAAGAGAAAGTCACATTTATCAGCACCGGTCAGCTATTTAAAACTGACCTCTGTTTGATCTTGACATTTACAAGCAAAAGGAAGTCTTTAGTTATGTAACAGGCCAGCAATCCACACACCCCGCCCGCAACAACAATACACTACAGAACCTGATTTGTCATTGTGTTTGAGTTTATTCAAAACAACACCATCTCTTCACCAGCTTCTATTTTTTTCCTTGCATTCTTTGAAGCTCCCAATTTACACCAACAAACCAGTAATGAGATGAAGATGAACATCTGCTTAAATGAGAGGTTGTCCGATTTTGTTTTGTTTTTTAATAAGGAGGGAACTTGTCTGCTGTAAAATCAATCAGAACTCTGGCTAGCCAAATTGTTTAATGAAGTTCCTGATAACTAGATTTCATGTTGATAAGGAACCCATTCCAGGTCAAACAGACTGCTTGTGATTTTATGGCATTAAAGTAGACTTCAAAATAGTTCTGAAAACAAAAACTCATTCACAAAACTCATGATTTCAGATTGGCATGTCAAGCATAATTTCTGAGCATTTGCAGAAATGAATACTCCTACCAAGGGCACATTGTTTATTTCAAATAAACTTGACATCAAAAGATCTACTGTTGCATATAAACAATAAAAAAAAAACAGAACATTTTTTGGACAATCTCAGTATGCATCAAATTACTTTTAGCCACTCAATACACACATTCAGTATCTAAAAATTTGCTAGTATCCTTGTTCCTTCTATTCCTAAACGTAAAGAAAAGATAGACTGGACACGAAGATGTACTAAGAGAGAAATGATGGGAATTTGTTTTAGGGTCTTAGGCATAACATGATTCATAATATCTTGCTGATTAGAGTTAAACATATTAGATTTTTGTGTGTGTGAGGCATTGTTTCAAGTCCAAGCTTTGTAACAATACAAATAAATATACCTGAAGAATTTAGCATAAATATTAGCAAAGTGGTTAAAACTCTTAAGAGAAAGTAAACTGTTAAAATCCTTCCTTTTCTGTTACTATGATCTATTTCCTTCTTTCTCACCAGCTGCTATTTGAGCCCTGTTTCATTGCTCATGGCACACTCTTACTACCTCATGGCCAAAGAAATCCTAAAAAGAAAAATCCTGTTTCTTTGAAAATGCCATCTTGAAGAGAAAACCTGAGCCCCAAGAACCTTGATCTAACCTAGGGCAATAATTTGGCCTTAGCGTTTATTGTTTACTGTCAAAAACAACAGGAATAACACACAAACACATGCACACACACATGCACACAGAGCTACAGTCACCAGTTTCTCAAGGACAAGAGCCCATAGGTTATTTTCAGGAACGAGACTTTCCGGTGGGATTTAAGGTCAAGCGTAGTCCCACAGACACCCATTAGTGTGGCCCAGCAATACTTAACGCCATCTGAAGCTCTATGTATTTTCAATGTTTATTTGTTTGCTGTTTCCTCCCAGTAAAATGTCAGCTCCATGAGTCAAGGATCTTATTAATCTTGTTTACTGCTGTATTCTCACTTCTAGATATCGTACCTGACATGTAGTGAATACTCAATAAATACTTGTTAAATGAACAAATGCCTGCTGGCCAACAAAAACAAACAAATAACAACAACAACAACAAAGAAACAAACTAAACTTGGCTTGATCTTGACTTTGAACAGTGTGCAAGGCCACAAATGCCCCAAATTGTGTTCTTGCAATAAGCCAGAATGGACCTGAAGGGGAACAGCATGTTGGGAAGCCAGTCAGAACAGATACAAGTCTTTTTCAGAATGGGATGGTTTCTTCTTCTGTGTTTTTGCCTCCTCTTGAATTTCCTTTAACTTCCTTGTTCATTCTGACAACATACACTTAATGTTTTCTTTCTTCAAATCAATATTACAGATGATTTGTCCCCACCTCTTACATTCCAGGAGAGTCTAATCATATGACTCCAACATGGAGGGGTAGCTTAGAGGTCAGCTCTTGCCATCTTCTGCTAACTTGAGACTTGGTTTTCTGTCTTGCTGAGATTATCTCTGCAAACTGTAACATGGGGGTCTTGGAGCAATATTATTTTGTCATACCTTCTACGTCTTTCCATATTTACAAGACATTCAGTTGTTAATGTATCTTTATAGAGCATTGACATTATGTCAGAGATTTAGAGAATTGAGAAACCAAATGAAGAAAACCTCACTCCATTTGTTGCAGTTTCAGATGATGAAACAAAATATCCCATATTTGTTTCTTTCCAGATGAAGTGCCCCCAAAACATCAATATCTCCCCAGGGACAAACCTGATGACTGGGGCTTCCAACCAGTAGTACCTGGTGAACGTCACCCAGTTATAGACAAATAGAATAGAATTGAGAGTCTGGAAATAAACTAATACATCTTTGACCAATTGATTTTGAATATAGATGTTGTGTTAACCCATTTTCACCCTGCCGATAAAGACATACCTGAGACTGGGCATTTTATAAACAAAAAGAGGTTTAATAGACTGACAGTTCCATGTGGCTAGGGAGACCTTACAATCATGGCAGAAGGCAAATGTACTTCTTACATGGTGGTGGCAAGAGACAATGAGGGCCAAGCAGAAGGGGTTTCCTTTTATAAAACCATCAGATCTCGTGAGACTTATTCACTATCACAGGAACAGTATGGAGGAGAATGCCCCCCTGATTCAATTATCTGCCACTAGGTCCCTCCCACAACATGTGAGAATTATGGGAGCTATAATTCAAGATGAGATTTGGGTGGGACACAGCCAACCATATCAGATGTGAAGATCATTCAATGGTGAAAGAATTGTCTTCAAGAAATAAAGCTGGGAAAACTGGATAGCCACATACAAAAGAACATGGAGGTTATCAGAACAGTGTACTAAGTGCATCAGTAGAGTCAAGCAGTTGAATGAGCAAGGCCTAGATTGCTATTTGCCAACCAAATATCCATTCTTCTCTTCTTAGTAAAAAAAAAAAAATCGGCCGGGCGCGGTGGCTCAAGCCTGTAATCCCAGCACTTTGGGAGGCCTAGGCGGGTGGATCCCGAGGTCAAGAGATCGAGACCATCCTGGTCAACATGGTGAAACACCATCTCTACTAAAAATACAAAAAATTAGCTGGGCATGGTGGCACGTGCCTGTAATCCCAGCTACTCAGGAGGCTGAGGCAGGAGAATTGCCTGAACCCAGGAGGCAGAGGTTGTGGTGAGCCGAGATCGCGCCATTGCACTTCAGCCTGGGTAACAAGAGCGAAACTGCATTTCAAAAAAAAAAAAAAAAATCCCCCTACTTTTGGGAGTGGCAATGTGCCCAGCTAAATATTTGTATTTCTCAGCCTTCATGCAAATAGAACTAGTCAGTAATATATAACAATTCATTTACTTAGGGTGCCACGGAAGTTCTTAAAAGGGGCTGCTCAGCTGACAGTTGTCCATCCCTATTCGCACATGCCTCTTCCTTCTCTATGACGCCTGAAGTGTAAGTAAGGTGGCTGCAACTGCAAGAGTATCTTGGACCCGAGGATGGAAGCCATATTTGTGAATGTAGAAAGAGATAGATCTTGGGCCTCTGAAGGTTGTGGACCTACCTGTCTTCAGATGCCTATGTCCACACTTACTTTAGATGAGTGAAAATTGTCTACTTTCTTTAGGCCATTCTGATTTGGGTTGTCTATCTAATGTACCCAAACCTAATTACACTTGATTCAGTCACTCCCATGCAGCTGGAGAACACAGGATAAGGGTGAAAAAGAACCTCAGCTTGAAGATCTGGGTTAGCATTTGGTACCTAAGCTAGATAGGAACTTGTTATAAATGCAAAGTTTTGAAACTTACCTCAGATCTATGAATCATAAACACTAGAGATAAGGCCCAGCAATCTGTTTATCAGGCTCTTGAAGTGCCAGTTTGAAAACCTAGGCAAATTCTTCTTGTTCGATGTTGCTGTGTAAGAAATTTCTGTTAATTGTCTTTGGCCTATGACCACATGCTGTTAAGAACAGGGGCTTTCATCAATGATAGACTGGATAAAGAAAATGTGGCATATATATACCATGGAATACTATGCAACCATAAAAAGTAGTTCATGTCCTTTGCAGGGACATGGATGAAGCTGGAAACCATCATTCTCAGCAAACTAACCCAAGAACAGAAAACAACCACATGTTCTCACTCATAAGTGGAAGTTGAACAATGAGAATACATGGACACAGGGAGGGGAACATTACACGTTGGGGACTGTCGGGGGGTGGTGGTCTACAGGAGGGATAGCATTAGGAGAAATACCTAATGTAGATGATGGGGTGATGGATGCAGCCAATCACCATGGCACATGTATAACTATGTAACGAACCTGCATGTTCTGCACATGTACCCCAGAACTTAAAGTACAATAAAAAAATTAATTGTTTAAAAAAGAATAGGGGCTTTGAATTTTAAAAATACTTCGGTTCTACTTGTAGATTAACAATTCATATTAGTCTTTTCTCATGCTGCTGATAAAATCATACCCAAGACTGGGTACTTTATAAAGGAAAGAGGTTTCATGGATTCACAGTTCCACATGACTGGAGAGGCCTCACAGTCATGGTGGAAGGCAAAGGATAAGCAAAGGCACATGTTCCATGGCGGCAGGCAAGAGAGCTTGTTCAGGGGAACTCTGATTAATAAAACCATTAGATCTCATGAAACTTATTCACTACCAGGAGAACAGTATGGGAGAAACTGTCCCCATTGTTCAATTATCTCCACCTGGCCCTGCCCTTGATATGTGGGGATTATTACAATTCAAGGTGAAATTTGGGTGGGGACATAGTCAATCCATATCACAATTTATTGACTATACGACCTGTAGCGAGGTCATATTGTCCTCAATAGAAAATTGGGTTATTGTGTAGCTAAAATGAAATGTCTATAAATCTAAACATGACACATGGAAAATTGTAGGTGCTTAATGAATGTTAGTTCCTCCACTCGCCATCTATCATTTATAATGCATTGCGGGGGTCTGGTCCTAGGCATGTATTTCTGCAGAATGTGAGATTAGACACCCTCCCCCACCTCCTTGCTTCTGTTATTATTTAAGATGAGAGAGAACTTAAGGCAGGGGAAAAAAAGAAAGGGAAAGGCATTTTCTTTACATATAACTTAAGTGTTCAGGTTAGCCATAGAGTGAGGATACAAGATTGCCTTGTTCCTAGTTTTATTTTGGGCATTAAAAGACCTTAATAAATGTCTCTCTCATCAGGCAAGAGGAAACAATGCCCAGCTCACACATGAATTATTACTAAGAAGTCAGAAAAATGCTCACACATGCTTTTTCTGAATGTTGGGAAATAAAACTACCACATTTTTCTCATTGAAATTTCTTTGCATTTTGAGTGTCTCCAAAAAAACCTCTCTTAATGGAAGCAAAAGGGGCAAAAAACCAAAAAGGGACCCCTTGCTGTATTTTGCCTATGCCTCATCCCTACCTGGGAGAAACAATGATAAGAAAAAGAGGTCAACTTTCCCACCCAGTTTTCCACCTCCTATCCCCTGCACCAAATCATGAAATCTTCTTTCTAGCTAGTTTTTATGGCATGCTGAATATGAGGGTTCTTCAAAAATATCATGGAAGTGCATATTTTGAAAAAATTATGCATGGATTTCAAAAATAGTTTACACCAAAAGAAACTCACACTAACTTGTTGTAGCACATGTGAACAGGATCTAGTTTGAGTACTAAGAAGGATGACACAGTTTGAAAAGAGGCCCTATCAGAGGAACATGAATTCTGCTAAAGTAGAAGCAAGAACAAACATCAAATTTACATGAAACTTGGGTTTAAAGAATAGTGAAATTATTGATGCTTTACAAAAAGTTTATATATACAATGCTCCAAATAAATTGGCAGTTTATATGTAGATAATTCATTTTAAAAGTGACGAGACCATGTTGAAGAAGCAGCATATGCAGTAGACCATTTGCATCCATTTTTGAGGAAAAAATTTATCTTGTTTGTGTCCTAATTGATGGACAATTAATAAGAGAAACAATAGCCAACACCACAGACATCTTAACTGGTTCGGCATACACCATCCTGACTGAAAAGTTAAATTTGAGAAAACTTTCTACTTGATAGCAATGGGTGCCAAAACTTTTGCCAAGATCAGCTGCAGATAGGAGCAGATCTTTCAATGGAAATTTTAAACAAGTAGGATCAAGACCCTGAAGCATTTCTTCAAATTGTAACAGGAGATAGAACGTGGCTTTGCCAGTACAATCCTGAAGACAAAGCACAATCAAAGCAATGGCTACCAAGAGGGGGAGGTGGTCCAGTCAAAGCAAAAGTGGACTGTTCAAGAGCAAAGGTTGTAGCAATAGTTTTTTGAAATTATCAAGTCATTCTGCTTGTTGGCTTTCTGCAGAGCCAAAGAATGATAGCATCTGCTTATTATGATAGCGTTTTGTGAAAGTCAGCCAAAACTTTAGAAGAAAAACACCCAGGGAGTCTTCATCAGGGTCTTTCTCCACCATGACAATGTTTCTGCTCATTCTTCTCATCAAACAAGGGCAATTGTGCAAGAGTTTCCATAGGAAATCATTAGGCATCTTCTTTATAATACTGATTTGGCCACTTCTGCCTTATTTTTGTTTCCTAGTCTGAAAAAAAAAACCTTTAAAGGGAACTCATTTTTCTTTAGTTAATGATGTAGAAAAGGACTGTGTTGAAATGGTTAAATCCCCAGGACCCTCAGTTCTTTAAGGTGGACTAAATGACTGGTATCATCACTTCAAAAGTGTTTTGAGCTTGATAGATCTTATGCAGAAAAATAAAGTTTATATTTTTAATTTGTATTGTTTAATTCCATTTTTCCACAAACTTTATGAAGTTCTCTCTCATGTAACTTATATTTTGCTAGGTATGGTACCAAGAAGATGTATGAAACTAATTCTGACTACATAGTTCTTACTGGATTCACCTCCTGACGCACACCTCCACCCCGCCCCAGCTTGCCAAGAAAAACAGCTCCCAGCCAGGACAAAATCAGGTAATGGGCAGAAATAGACACTCCAAGAGATGAAGCAGAAAGGAAAGACAAGGTTAAAGAACTAATGTCCCTTTACAAGATGTAGAGATGAGAAAGAGCAGAAGAGAAAACTGGATGGTAGAAAAGCCAGCCAAGTTAGGAAAAGGGAGCTTGGGTAGGGGGCATTGTGTGTATGAGAGAAAGAGAGACTTTTGTGATAGGTTGGTACTCATTAAATTATGTGGCTCAAGGCATAAAGAGAACTACACAGTTCTGTTATGACCACTGGTGGGAATGAAAATAAACAGATATTTATTGAGAACCTACTGTCTTAGTTCATTTGGGCTGCTATAACAAAATACCATGAACTGGCTAGCATAGAAACAATAGGAATTTCTTTCTTTCTTACAATTCTAGAGGCTGAGAAGTGCAAGATCATGGCATCAACAGATCTGGTGTCTTGTGAGGGTCTGTTTCCTGGTTCACAGATGGCAGCTTCTTGCTCTGTCCTCACACAGTGGAAGGGGTGATCACAGGAGCTCCCTTGAGCCTCTTTTATAAGGATACTAGTCCCATTCCTGAGGCAGTGCCCTCAGGAACTTATCATCTACCAAAGATCCCACCACCACATACTATCATATTGAGGATTAGGTTTCAATATATGATTTTTTCTTTTTTGAGGGGGGAGTGGGGTGGGGAACAGAAACATTCAGCCATAATACCTACGAAGATGCAGATGCCTATCCCATGTAATCCTCACAGCGGCCCTCTGAAACTAGTTTACACCCTCCTAGATAAGACAACGGTAGCTGAGGAGACAAAGTGAATTGCTCAAGGCCATAAAGCTAGCAAATAGTGGAGCAGGAAAAAAGCCTGGGCTCTCCCTGATGCCTGGAGCTGGGAACCAGAAGCCATTGGTAATGAGAGAGACTCTGGGCTAACACTGCTGCCAAAGGGAATGTTGTCTCATAAACTCTGCGTTGACATGCATCTGGATCCAGGCTTCATTGCAAAAGTATGGGTTTTCTTGACACTTTCTTTTGTCTCAGCACAAAAGCTGTATGGTATATTTGCTTGTATGTGGTCATAAACAGCAGTTCACCAGAGTCCCTTTCTTTGTCCTCCTATATTCACTGGTGATAGAAGCCAGCACACATGAAAAAATTTCTTTCTTATGGGCTTCTCTAGAAACCCTTTTACTTTTCATCTTTCTTTCACATTCCTAACAGCTTTTCTCTCTTTCTTATTCATCCTTTTTTTTTTAATCTATTACTCATCTTCCAGGCATTTAGCTTTCCTCTCACCTGATCTTAACCTATAGGAAACATAATAAAGTCTTTTCTTAAGCAAAAGATGGTAATGTGTTGAGTAGTTTATCATTATAATCCAGGTTAGAAGTTGGAGTCTAATGACACTTTCTCAGTCTAGGTTGGCTGAATTGCTGCAGTTATTTCTCAAAGCCTTGACTTACTCAGATTATAAATCTTAATTGCAGACTATCCTGATCTCATTTTTTTTTTATTTTGACATTAGTGACTTGACTGTGGAGAAATAAAGAATAATTGTAAGCGAAAGTGAAGCCCAACAAAGAATTCTGTTGACTGTGTGACCTCATCAAGGAAGTGGCCACAACTTTCTTATTTCTTCGCTATTTCTAATCTTTTTCTTTGTAACAGTGGACCTTGCTGAAGGAGACCTTAGAAGTGTTCAGTTCGCATAAACTGAGCCCAGGACCAACAGATGATTAATGTAGGTAACAACCCTAGGCACCTATACTTTCCAATCTGAGTTAATTCTATGCTCTCAGAGGCAAGGCCAAGAGATAAAGACTTGAATAACAGTGAGAGTAACCCTTTTCTCAAAGGCAGGATCCATTGTTTGATAATAGTGTAAGCTTCCAATGCTTTGTTACGACACAAATCTTGGTTCTTGTCATTTCTTCCACTCTCCCCATCTCATTCTACTCTACCAGGCCAGACCATAATTTGGGTTACCAGTAAAGGCAAGCTAGCATTCCCAACATCCTTTGACAAATCCTAAATTAATGACATTTAGAAGAAGCCTTAACATCTATAGCAGGCAAAAATATTCCTTCAAACACATACATACACACACACACACACACACACACAGATTGACACAGATTGAGAGAGAGCGTGTGTGTGTTTGTGTCTGTAATCATTGTTTTTAACACTAAAGACAATCTTTCTTCAATCCCTTAGTGGCACGGCCTGGTAAGGAAGACAGTGGCACCCAGTGGACAAATGTTTGATTGTTTGAGACAGATGTTCCATTCTGAAATATTCTCAAGAATATTCTCAGGAAATATCAGTTTCTCCCCTTTCCCTATCCTCTCATCCATTTGTTTTTAATGTCAACTTAAATTTTAAAATAGGAGACAGAGGACTGTTCTTAAAGTTTTTATCTTTTCAAGGAAAAGACCAGACTCAAACACCGGAGAAAGCAAAAATCTCAGGATTAAATTCTCTGACAACAGTGTTGATTGACTCCTCTTAACAGTAACAGTGAAGACAGCCAAATCTCATCAAATGCTCAAGTTAATTAAAAATGTAATATTGAAAACGCCTGCAATGTGCTTTTACACATCATACTCTCCGTTTCCTCATACCATGGCCAACTTCCAATTCAACTTACTTGGTTATGCAAATTTGGCAGCTTCAAGAACTATATTTTAGTACAATTAATAAACACAGATCCTGCAACTTAATGCTATTGTGCAGTTTATCTTGGAGTCATATAAACACCTATTTTCATTCTCTATGTCTTCCAATTATTCTATTGTCTGTGAGCTACTTGGGTAGAGAGGCTCTGGTTTATATGTCTTTCTCCCCAAAACACCTAACCAGCACCTTACTGATGGTAAGTACAAAGAAGTGAAGTGAAATCCAGTTTCCATTTTATATATTTAATCTGATAAATATTGAAAAAATAAATACATCTAATTGTTTGGTGTTATACAAAGAGATTATTAAACTAAGAATCTTAAATATTAGGGGCTATTTGTGAAACTGTCATTGCAAAATTATGACAATGAAAGAAATAAGACCTAACTGACTCTATCTTACTTCTAACCCTTAAGCTGTCCTTGCTCATTCTTGGGCATAGGCTGAACCAACTTTGGGAAGGAATTCAGTTTACGGTTTGACTCTGAAACAAAATTGATAATAGCCCTTTCCTGAAAATACTCCCTTCTTGCCTGGGGTCCAGTCTGCCTTTGCAGAACTACCAAATTAGCCACAAGATTAGAAATTACAATTTAGGGGTCAGGTAGCCTCTGGCTCCAAGAGTCTGAACCTCCCCAAATTGTTCCTGGATTCACTATTGTAAAACCTAAGATCAATGCTTGACATATTTTGCAGACCCTGCAATGGATGGATCAGCTGACACCACCCAGATCGTAATCTGGGCCAACCAGTTCTGTCATTGCAACCAGGCACAGAAAACATGAAGAAAACCTAACTTCGACCCCCTATGATTCCATCTCCAACCTGACCAACCAGCACTCCCCACTTCCCAGACCCCTTCCTGCCAAATTATCTTTAAAAATTCTGATCCCCGAATGCTCATGCTTGGGGAGACTGATTTGAGTAGTAATAAAACTTCTATGGTCTCTTCCTGCACAGCTGGCTCTATGTGATTTACTCTTTCCCCATTGCAATTCCCCTGTCTTGATAAATCAGTTCTGTCTAGGCAGCAGGCAAGGTGAACTCACCGGATGGTTACATTTGCAATGGATAAAAATATTTTCTAAAGAACAAAAGGATTGGGTACTCTTATGAGTGAATTGAATCTTACTGATTCAAATGAGATATTATTAAAAGCCATTTGATCACCAAAAAAAACCCCTATGTATCTTCTTACTATAACCTAATCCCAGCAGGGGTACCCTCCTCTAGTTATCCATTGAAAAATCCTTCCTGATTTGGAGACTCTGAAATTCTTAGTTTTTTTTTTTTTTTCTTTGAAGTGTTATCTCATGTTGATCATTATGTTCTTGGTAATTCTTAATTTTGCCACAGTTCAAGGCTTGTTTTTGTTTGTTTTAGAAAAAAGAAGCAGTTGGCAGGCTAGAGCTATGGCTTGAGGCTGAGATGGAAACTTTTCCAAAAGGGCAACACATTTTTATTAACTGACACAAGTACCCTGTGACCCCTTGCATCGACCGCATTTAGTCAGTAAACAATAAGTAGATACCAAAGTAAGGGATGTATTTTTTTTCAGTAAGCTGAAAAAGAAATGAAGGGCATTTGTGTGTATCACTACATTACACATTAATCATACTTCTTTTTCTCATAACACAAGCACCTTTCCTCCTTAGTTTCTGCCAAATTTCTTATAAAATTCTGATGCAATTAGCTCTTACTGTACAAAGAGTCTACCTTTATTATTAAAAGCACCTTAAAATTCGTTTTTTTCAAAAGTATCTAAAATATATTTTTATCTAAATGTATCAATCCAGGAGAAATTTATAAACATTTCTAACATTGCAGGGCCTCCTCTATCCTTTTTCCTCCACTGACTGTTCACCAAGAGAGAGCACTGGGGGACCCAGACTCCAAGCGGCTTTGCCTTCTGGGGCAAGCCCCTCTGATTAGGGGAAAAGGCAACAGTAGTTGCACTATTTGCAAAGTATAATCTTATTGGGAAATGTTCCAGCCCTGGCCTGCGCTTTACTGATAACCCACAGCCACTGCCTCTGAAATCATGGACCTATTGTACATGCAAAGCACCTGTATAAGGCGTCCAGGCCAGCTGGTGCAGGCCAGGTTCACTCATCATCTGCTACTTTGCTTCTGTGAGTTCCAAAAACCAAAGAGGGATGTCAATATTTGAAAAACTCTCTTCCAAGTAAAATTTCCTAAAATAAAAGAAAATTACATCTGCGTGACTCCTATAGGCTTTACCTTTGAGCTTATCTGCTGATAATGCAAATATGCTTTGTTTATTCTGGGAAACCACTTAGTTAAAGAAGGTTCGCCTAACTCACGGCCTATGGTGAATGAAAGTCAAATAAAATATAAAGATGAAAAAGGTTTAAAGGCTTGCCATACAGACTAAAGTAAGCACTGTTATGTCTAAAATGAATGGAATGCTGTGTGTGTGTGTGTGTGCGCGCGCACATAACTGCAATGTGTATGTGTGTGTGTGTGTGTGTGTGTGTGTGTCAGTAGAGGCAGAGGTTAAAACGTGTTTACATTTAGACTTGCCATGCTGCGCACTGAGGAACATTTGTTTCCAGTTCCCATGACAGATATTACCTGTTCAGATAAAGCTTTAGCCTTTTCTTCTGCTGCTTTCAGGCAAATCTCCAAGGACTCAAGTTGGGCCAAGGTAAATGCCATCTGTCCAGTGTCCAGGGACACTTTCTTTAAAAAAAAAATCAAGTATTACTTTTTGACATGGATAGTTTGAGCGCATCTCAAACAATCTTATAAACTAAAGATGGGCTTGATAAACTCACAGAAATCCTCCCCTTTTCTTAACACAAAAATAAAACAGCAAAATGTTTTAACAATTGTTTTATTTAACATATAGAGTGTAAAACAAGTAAAAAACAAGTAATCACAATGAACAGCTTTAGAAAGTTAGATTAAATAACTGTTGTTGGAATTGGATTACTTTGAAACTTTCATTCTTACTTCAAAAGGTTAGGATTAAAATTTCACATTCCTAATGGAAGACGTCACCTAAAATGTCTACGTTTTTAACAGTCACCTAACAGTGGGAACAGAGTCAACTGAATTCAGAGAAACTGTTTCCTCTGATCTTCACCTGCTTAGCACATGCCATTAAAACAAAGATACCACATGTTTTAGAACCAAATCATTCTTCCCCAGAGCCTGGCTATATCACTCAAATCAGCAGATGTGTAGACTCTGACTCTCAAAATTTTTCCTTTTCTTTTTTTTTCCAAGCGGAGTTTCACTCTTGTCTCCCAGGCCGGAGTGCAAGGATGTGATCTTGGCTCACTGCAACCTTCACCTCCTGGGTTCAAGCGATTCTCCTGTCTCAGCCTCTGGAGATTACAGGCGTGTGCCACCACATCTGGCTAATTTTTGTATTTTTAGTAGAGACGTGGTTTCAACATGTTGGCCAGGCTGATCTTGAACTACTGACCTCATGATCTGTCCCCCTCGGCCTCCCAAAAGTGCTGGGATTATAGGCATGAGCTACTGCGCCTGGCCTCAAAATGTTTCTAAAGTTACTTTTTCTAAAGTTACTTTTTCTCAGATACAAGCTAACGAGTATGCAAAGTTGGTATGAAAATATCAGGTACAGGCCCTACTGAGACTAGACACTTCCTAGCTACTCTTTTTCTATTGTTTATTGTGATAATTAATAATTACAAAGCAATATGAAAAGTTGGAAAACCTTGTATATGCTAGGATGATGACCTTCCTATAGCTTCTCTGGATGTGTCCTGTTTCCTTATGAATACTCCTGCTCCTGCTGCTACTTCCAATGAGCCCCATAAAGAATGAACTTCGTTCCTACATGCCTTAAAGGTCTAACTTCTGCTTCACTTTTCCCTCTGGTTTATGAGACCACTGATTTTACATGTGTGCATTTCCTGATGATACAATAGAGCCATCTGGTGGCAAATGGAACCAGGTGTAAAAATACAGCATTCATTCAGCTTCTATAATTGTTTGTACTATATGCTGAACCTCGAGGCTTTGCCACTGGCTTCTGATATAAACAGAATTCTATGGGATGAGGGGCAAAAACATATTGCTATGTCACAAACAACCTGGTTCCACAGTCAAGTTCTGCCACTACGGGTGCATACTCACCCTCAGAAGTTTGCCTTTAGGGAAGGAATATCTCAGGCTGGAATGATGTTACTAGGAAGTGAACCAATTGTCCTCGGATTCCTAACGGTTCCAGTAATTTGAAAAGTGGGTTCAAAAATTCTCCAAAAAAAATTTCTCTAAACAAAATTCTTGTATATTTACACTTAGAGATGAATACATGCTGTAAGACATTATATGCAGAAATGGGGAATTGTCACAGGCCAAACTATTTTTAAAAGATGGGAAATCCCTGATCTAGACTGCTATTTCCAGGGAAAATTTTCTTGTTGAATGTTTGATCCCAAGAGGAAGTTTTTAAAATTTGTGTGAGTAGACTCAGCAAGATCACCTAATCCATTTCTCCAGGACTTCCTCTCCAAACACCCAACATTTCCCCAGCCAAGAAGGACAAACATTTCCATAAGACAAAAGCATTATAAGTCAAAGGCAAATGAAGCAGGCCTAACCGAGGACTGTTATGAAATAACACAGGACTTTCTGTACAAATTCAGGAAATTGTCAGATGTTTTGGGACAGGGAAAGACCTGAGCAAACCGTGGAGATGCAAAGTTGATCTTCTGCACCCTCACTCCAGCTGCAATGGGTACTGGCTGCTCTCCGACCTGCCTTTCACCTTCCCCCACTCCCTTAAGTGAAAGAGCCTATACAAAAGCAAGCACTTTTAAAATAGGAGTAACCCCATTAACAGTACAAAGGCAAAGGAAAATAAAGTCAAAAACAATTTCAGAGATAAGTACATACATAAAGATAGAGGTTTTGGAAGTGGGTATGTAGTTTCAAAGACTAAAAAAGTTAGATGTACTCAGTCGTTGTCCGGTGCAATGGCAGAAGGGCAGAAAGGCAGGACTTCCATTATTAATTTTATTTTACATCCAGGTATGTTCGGACACATACAATTTGTGGTAATAATGAAAATGAATATTCTAAGTGGTTAAAGTAGTCGCAAGCGAATTATATTAATCAACAGTCTGTTACATGATATCAAAATGATGAAAATATAGGCAATATGTAGGTGTTTGGGAATTGAACCTGTGTATGGATTTCCACATGGTAAATTCCAACCATTTAATAATAATTCCCACTGTTAATTTCTACTTTTTGTCTTAAAATTGTATACCTAAATATAAGGTTATTATCTAAATACATATACCTAATGTAGCCAAGATGAACAATCTAAAATGACACCAATTAACACTAAAAATTCAATAAACTCTTTGATTACAGTAAAGATACCTGACTATTATTATGCATGGATGTTGAGGTTGATAGTCTACTAATTGAACAAATCTTGCATGACACTGTTAGAGCAGACTTCGTTTTGGTTGCAAACGTTTCTCATTTGGGAATTTAAGGGAAGATTTACATATTATTTTCTAATTTTATATTTCTTGATTTCTTAATCTATTCCAGGACCTTCTGATTACCCCCTACCTTGTTATTAAGTCTTTATTTCTCTGTCCTAAAATGACAGCTATACAAACTCTTTGACCCTTAAGGACTGGCTCAAGGTTTCCGACTGATCCAACTTCATGTGCCGTAGCTAGAAAGGTTCCTGTCTGCAGAAGCCAGAAAGGACTTTGCTGAACAGTAAGTAGGAGCCTGATAAATAATTGTTGATTGATTAAAGGTTTGGAAGTCAAGGAAGGTGGTTGCACCAGAATGAGCAGTCCTTCATGCTGAGAGGCTATAACAGTGACTTCTTTGAGCAATACTTTTCATGCATCTGACCTGGGACACTGACAGGGATCAGAGCCACAGAGAAGTTCTCCTTGCCATGGTCAAGGGCCAGGTTGTGCAGATGAGGGCAAGAATGTGGTCACGAGATTAAGTGATGGTAGGGTTGTTGTAAGAATTGAATGATTTGATGGATGAAGTGCTCAATAAATGTCAATAATTCCATTATCCCGATTCCTATAAAGAGAATAATTTGATATTAAGACTCTCTAGCTTATTTTAAAGCCCTAGTAAAAGAAAATACCTATAGGGACACTTTTGTAACAGCAGTGGGAAATTCAGTCAAGTTTGTAATTAAAACAGTTAATGTATTAAATACCTGTATGTGCATTTATTTAAGAGCAATATTTCTAACTAAAAGTGAGGTTATGGCAAATTTCACCTTTGTGGAAGAACATTTTGATAGAGGTCAGTTTTAGAGACTTGAATGTCTCTGAAATCTGAGGCTCCTAATATGTCAGAGTTCCAGCAGCAGCTCCTGCTCGATAGTACAGTAACTTCCTGCCAGATAGATACATTTGCAAATATCCTGTTTGATATATATTCATTACTGCTGTCCATTCCTCTCTCCTTTGCTTGACAGGTATCTATCACCCTATTCTTCCTTACCCTTCTACAACCTACTCATTTTCTCATGCAGACTCAAGTCTCCCCAGCTGATCATCTTCCCCCCTACCCACCACCCATGTCTCAGCCCCTCACCCTGGGCACATTTATTTCATCTCTCCCCGCTCCCCTTTCATGATCAGAATTCATGTCACAGTGGTAAGTTCATCATTCACATGTTCTTTTGTGTTTAGCATTTGCAATAGTTTCTTACACTAAATTGCCCATTTCTACTTAGACAAATATTTTAAAACTTAATTTTCCTGGTTCTAATCTATTCCAGTGAAAATAGCATTCCTCTGTGTTTGGGTTTGCCTTAATAGTCACCTAAGAAGACATTTAAATTTGAAATGTGAACCAACTACAACTAGTTGTTGAAATGCCTATCAATAAGCTGAGCAGAAGGTAGCCCTGGGAGGATGGTGACCCGGATGAACACTGCCTAAGGAGCACTCTGCTTGTAATCTGGAAGGCCATGGTCTAGTCTTACTTGATTTTAATTGACTGTGTGACTTTGGGCCAGCTACTTCATTTGTCTGCACCTCAACATTTTCATCTTTAAATGAAGAATGTATTGATCAAGGCCAGGAGGAAATAGATGGCCACTCCAATGCAGAAACTGAGGAGAGTTAAATGAAGGGACAATGTAGAAGGTGTGAGTAAGATTAAAGGAATCAACAAAGGTTGGTGAGGTATTCCCTGAAAGTACGGGTGCCCTTTGTCTTATCTTGACCTGAAGAGGTAGGGGAAGAGCAAAACTGCTGGGCCTAGAAAGAAAGCTTGAGGAGAGGAACACAGCCACGACCAACAATGTCTAGGCAGTCATGGTGGTTGGAGGGCAGCGGGGACGGGAAATAAACGAGAGGAGTAAATAGCCTGACTTTGTCTCCTCTCATCCCTTTCTCCCGTCTGTGTGTTTCATGAGCTGAGCTCAATAAGCCAGAGGGCTAGAGAGCCCAAATAAATGTCCAGAGAGATCAGTGTTCCCTGAAAAGATGACAGTTGGGAAGGGTGGAGAGTGGATAGGGAAGAGGAACAAAGAAACCTCAGCCCAAATGGGCTTAATTATATTAGTGGTTCCCAAATGCCACCTCATAGATCAGGGTGGTTTGTGGTAACATTTGTGCCAGCCAGCGACAAACGGACAAGGCATATTTTTAAAGATAACATGTGAATTGTTCATGAAGTCAAATTGATTCCACTTTAAAGACTGCCCTTTATTCTGAGATTGTAATCATTCTACTTTCTTTGGTGTTAAGAGGGTATTTCTTTAACAAATGATGGTGGTATATGGAAATTATTGTGTTTTAGCATCTTGAAAAAAATTGAAAAGTTGGCAGTCCTATTGGAACTAATTCTAATTATTTTGGGTGTGAAAATTCTTACTGGTTTATGAAATCTAAGTATAGAGACCTCCTATCTAAAAGATTTCTGTTAAATTGCGAATTGAATGTTTTGTCAGGTGGCCCTTCCAAAACTAGAGTCCCTGGATTCCCCTGGATCTAGTCCAAGATGGACTTGTATTCTATATCAACTTATCTGCCTTAGCAAGGTTCCAGGATACTTTTTTTTTTTAATAGAAATAAACACCTTCCTAAAGGTCAACCTTTCACCCTGTGAAATATTTAACTACTTTTCCATTTTTATAGCATCACTGATAAAAGCAAAAAGTACTGGAAAGAAATTGTTGACTCAGAGTTTAATTTATAAAAAGGTTGTTGGCATGGAAGTTAAAGAGAAATGACCACGTGACATTTGATAGCTTTATAAATAAATTTAAATAATAGCTTACCCAAAACTTTTAACATGCCAACTACTATTCCAATTCAGTTCAAAGCAATTCTATTCATTTAAGTTCAAAAAACATTTATTGAAGGCTCACTATTTGCCAGGCACTATAGTAGGCAATGGGGAAATAAGGAGTAACAAGGCAGACGTGATTAATACACTCACCAGGATTCTCAGCCTAGAATTTCTCTTCAATACAGAAATCTTGGGATTTGGGTTTATGTAAAAATGGAAAGAATGTCACAAGTTTAGTGGTTAATTTAAGATTTTTATGCTTACTCATAATACACTGCTTTGTGCTTTGGGGTTTTGTCCTTTCCTCTTTGATGAGGATTCTGGTAGATGTTAGAGGGTGGTAAGAGGGCAGTTCTAATCTGTTTTCAAATATTCCAGGTCTAGCTCTAGTAACATTGCTTTATAGGCTCTTGTATAAACAGCATCAGAGGAGAAAATGTTGCTTGCAAGCGATGGATGTCCTCCATGGTTTAAATGAAAGTTAATAGCAAAATAGGATCTGGATTAGGGGAGTTCTGAATTCAAGTTCGTATTGTATTACGTATGTTACAAAATCTGTTCTGTGACCTAAAATAGCCCTATACCATTCTGATTTATGAGCAACACAGACTCCTTTGAGTACCTGATAACATCTGTGAATTTTTTTATTGAAAAAAAAAGTGTGCACAGCTTAGACACACATATAGTAAGCACACATGCACACAATTTTGTATATGCTTTCAGGGTGTTTAAGCACCCTTCTCAATGTCATTCATGTAGTTCATATTAAGCAATACTTGTTTTGAAGAAATATCACATGCTAGCCACCTTTAATTTTTATTCAAAAACAAATTACGGGCTGGGGGTGCTGGCTCACACCTGCAAGTCCAGAATTCTGGGAGGCTAAGATGGGCAGATCTCTTGAGCTCAGGAGTTCAAGATCAGCCTGGGCAACATGGTGATACCCTTGCCTCTGCAAAAAAGAAAAATAATTAGTAGGTGGTGATGGTGTGTGCCTGCAGTCCCAGCTACTTGAGAGGCTGAGGCTGAAGGATTGCTTGAGCCTGGGAGGTGGAGGCTACAGTGAGCCGAGATTATGCCACTGCACTCCAGCTTGGACAACAGAGCAAGAATCTGTCTCAACAACAATGACAACAACGAAATTAAAAAAAAAATACTGTCTGTTTTTAAATAAAATTTTCAGGTAAGTGGGATATAAAATACTGCAAATACGTTTGCCATTTGTAAAAATGGTCGTTTTTTGTATGACAGGATTACTTATTTTCTCACTTATCATGCATGAGTTTAGATTTTGAGTACTTTGGCATGCTGACCAACAATGTTTTCATTCTCCAGCTGAATTTTAGTGTTTTAGGAAATGCACGTCTGTAGGACTTTGAAGTAGTTTATGAGTGAAGTGATAGAATTGATGAAATTTTATTGCCCAGGTCGATTGTGGCTTTTCAAAGTTAGTTTTGTTGTATAAATTTTGCTATACTGTGTAAAATTAACAGCAAATGTTTTATGATTGATAGTGTTCAGGCTGGAGGTAATTTTTTTCTATTGAAGAGTTTTAGATTCTAAATAGGTAAATTTTTAAAAATTTAAAAATTAATTACAATGATAAGAACTTCAATATTCCAACAATGCTATTTCTAAAACCTAGCAAGGAAATCCTTAGTTGAACTTGAAGTTTCATGAGAAAGCTTTTTCATGAGAAACGCTTTTTTTTTTCCTAACGGCCTGGCATTTGCACAGACTCCCTTCTTTACCAAGATCTGAAGGAGAAATGTGTTATGCATCCTTTCATATCAGATAAAAGTTTAGCAACAATTCTCATAGTACATTCCATTATGATAAGGCACAGAAGACAGATGGAAAGGTTCACTTTTGCTGTGAATTTCCACTTCTTTTAAGGTCTTGCAGTCAAAATGCTTCTAAGAGGCATGGCAAAAATATTGGAGAAGAAAGCATAATACAGCCAACAGTAGTTACTCAGTGGGTCTCAGTTTTCTCATCTGTGAAATGAGAAGACCTTCATACCTCTGCAACTTGACCTCTGCACTGAACATTTGGCAAGTTGTTTTGACTGCCTAGTGTCTTTCTCTGGAGAGTTTCTTATCCCATAAATCCTATCTTCCCAAGTTAAAAGCCAGGAGCTCTTTCTCAAGCATTCTTCACAGCCAAGGTGTAGGCATGGACTTAGACTCCACCAAGTCAGACACACAAGCGTGAAACTTCAATGTGGATGAGAATGAAATGAAAAAGGTGCCAAACAGCATGGAATCTGGCTTGGTGGATGGGGTCATTTGGTTTTCAGAGGCTACAGTGACAGAAGAAGTCATATCTCAGAGTCAGGGAAAGTAACCGGTTATACATCTGGTGGCAGCAGTTAACAGATTTGTCCTCAGAATCTGCAAGGTAATTGGGTATAGCCTCCAAAGTTGATTCTCTGACTCTCCTAAAGAACCTCTGAAATAGCTAATATTTTCCAGTAATTCTTTCCCTGCTGAATCCTAACTAGGTAGGTTCTGCTGATTTCAAATATGAATCTAACGATGCAAGGTCCTTGACCTAATTATACTTATTGTTTGTGTGACTTTAAGACAGTAATTTAATTATTCTGAGCCCCCATTTCCTCATCTATAAAAATGGAGAAGATGATAACTCCAGGAACTGCAGGGATGATTAAATGGGATAATGCAGGAAAATACTTAGTATAACGTCTGGTCCACAGTAGCAAGTAAAAAGAAAATTCTCTCTTTAAGCTGTAGGTTTTATGGGGTAGCTTCTGGGAGTTCACCGCCTAGGAGAAAGTCTGGGAGTTGATTGTAAGGACCAGAAGCTCTTGACTTTATGTGAATATATCTGCTAGCCTCTTTGTTAGAAAAGGCATGTCGTTATGCATAAACTAAGAGCAAAAATTCAAAAATGCAATGGGGAAGGGCACAGCCTTGTATCCTCCCCTGCCAGCTAAAAAGAATTTTTACTTGATCTACTCCTTTTTTTCTTTTCCTTGAGTTTCTTTTTAAAAAATTACATTATTTTATTTTAAGTTCCAGTTACGTGCATGGGATGTGCAGGTGCATATTCTTTGGTTTTCTCTTCCTGCATTAGTTTGCTGAGGATAATGGCTTCCAGCTCCATCCGTGTCTCTGCAAAGGACATAATCTCATTCCTTTTATGACTGCATAGTATTCCATGGTGTATATGTACCACATTTTCTTCATCCAGTCTATCACTGATGGACATTTGGGTGGATTCCACGTCTTTGCTATTGTGAATAGTGCTGTGAAAAAACATATGCATGCATATATCTTTATAATAGAATGATTTATATTCCTCTGGGTATATACCCAGTAATGGGATTGCTGGGTCAAATGGTATTTCCGGCTCTAGGTCTTTAAGGAATTACCATACTGTCTTCCACAATGAATGAACTAATTTACATTCCCACCAACAGTGTAAAAGTGTTCCTTTTTCTCCACAGCATCGCCAGCATCTGTTGTTTCTTGACTTTTTAATGATTGTCATTCTGACTGGTGTGAAACTGTATCTCATTGTGGTTTTGATTTGTAGTTCTCTAATGATCAGTGATGTTGAGGTTTTTTTCACATTTATTGGCCACATAAACGTCTTCTTTTGAGAAGTGTCTGTTCATGTTTTTTGCTCACTTTTTAATGAGGTTGTTTGTTTTTTTTTCTTGTAAATTTCTTTAAGTTCCTTGCAGATTCTGGATATTAGACCTCTGTCAGACAGATAGATTGCAAACATTTTCTCCCATTCTGTAGGTTGCCTATTCACTCTAATAATAGTTTCTTTTGGTGTGCAGAAGCTCTTTAGTTTAATTAGATCCCATTTGTCTATTTTTCATTTTGTTGCAATTGCTTTTGACGTTTTAGTCATGAAATCTTTGCCACAGCCCGTATCCTGTGGTATTGCCTAGATTTTCTGTTAGGGATGTTATAGTTTTGGGTTTTACATTTGTATTTAATCCATCTTGAGTTAATTTTTGTATATGGTATAAAAAAGGTACCCAGTTTCAATTTTCTGCATATGGTTAGCCAGTTCTCCCAGAACCGTTTATTAAACTGGGGATCTTTTCCCCATTGATTATTTTTGTCAGGTTTGTCAAAGATCAGATGGTTGTAGATATTCAGTCTTATTTCTGAATTCTCTATTCTGTTTCATCAGTCTATGTATCTGTTTTAGTACCAGTACCATGCTGTTTTGGTTACTGTAGCCTTGTAGTACAGTTTGAAGTCAGGTAGCATAATGCCTCCAGCTTTGCTCTTTTTGCTAAAGATTGTCTTGGCTATATGGGTTCTTTTATGGTTCCATATGAATTCTAAAGTAGTTTTTTCTAATTCTTTGAAGAATGTTGGTGGTGTTTTAATAGGAATAGCATTGAATATATAAATTACTCTGGGTAGTTTGGCCATTTTTATGATATTGATTCTTCCTATACGTGAGCATGGAAAGTTTTTCCATTTGTGTGTTTCCTCTCTGATTTCCTTGAGCAGTGGTTTGTAGTTCTCCTTGAAGAGGTCCTTCAGTTCCCTTGTTAGCTGTATTCCTAGGTATTTTATTCTCTTTGTAGCAATTGTGAACAGGAGTTCATCCATGGTTTGGTTCTCTGCTTGTCTATCATTGATGTATAGAAATGCTTCTGATTTTTTGCATATTGATTTTGTATCTTGAGACTTTGCTAAAGTTGGTTATCAGCTTAAGAAGCTTTAGGGCTGAGATGATGGAATTTTCTAGGTATAGGATTATGTCACCTGCAAATAGAGACAGTTTGACTTCCTCTCTTCCTATTTGAATACCCTTTATTCCTTTTCCTTGCCTAATTGCCTTGGCCAGAACTTCAATACTACGTTGAATAGGAGTGGTGAGAGAAGGCATCCTTGTTTTGTGCTGATTTTCAAGGGAATGCTTGTAGCTTTTGCCCATTTGGTATGATATTGGCCGTGGATTTGTCATAAAGGGCTCTTTTTAGTTTGAGGTATACTCCATTAATACCTAGTTTATTGAGAGTTTTTAACATGAAGAGATGTTGAAATTTATTGGAGACCTTTTCTGCATCTATTGAGGTAATCATGTAGTTTTGTCTTTAGTTCTGTTTATGTAATGAATTACATTTATTGATTTGAATGTGTTGAACCAGACTTGCATCCTGGGGGTGAAGCTGATTTGATCATAGTGGATAAGCTTTTTGATATGCTGCTGGATTTGGTTTGCCAGTATTTTATTGAGGATTTTTGCATTGATGTTCATCAAGGATATTGGCCTGAAATTTTTTTTGTTGTTGCATCTCTGCCAGGTTTTAGTATTAGGATGATGTTGGCCTCATAAAATGAGATAGGGAGGAGTCCCTCCTTTCAATTGTTTGGAATAGTTTCAGAATACATGGTACCAGCTCCTCTTTGTGCCCTTGGTAGAATTCAGCTATAAATCTGTCTGGTCCTGGGCTTCTTTTGGTTGGTAGGCCATTTATTACTGCCTCAATTTCAGAATGGGTCTATTCAGATATCAACTTCTTGGTTCAGTCTTGGGAGGGTATGTGTTTCCAGGAATTCATCCATTTCTTCCAGATTTTCTAGTTTACTTGCATAGAGGTGTTTATAGTATTCTCTGATGGTTGTTTGTATTTCTGTGGGGTCAGTGGTAATATCTCTCTCCTTTATCATTTTCTATTGTCTATTTGATTCTTCTCTCTTTTCTTCTTTATTAGTCTAGCTGGTGGTCTATTTTATTAATTTTTTCATAAAACAAACTCCTGGATTCATTGATTTTTAGAAGGGTTTTTTTGTGTCTCTATCTTCTTCAGTTCCACTCTGATTTTGGTTATTCCTTGTATTTTGCTAGCTTTGGGGTTTATTTGCTCTTGGTTCTTTAGTTCTTTCAGTTGTAATATTAGGGTGTCGATTTGAGACCTTTCTGATCTTTTTTGATGTGGGCATTTAGTGCTGTAAATTTCCCTCTTAACACTGCTGTAGCTGCATCCCAGAGATTCTGGTACATTGTCTCTTTGTTCTTATGGGTTTCAAAGAACTTCTTGATTCTGCCTTAATTTCATGATTTACCAAGGAGTCATTCAGGAACAGATAGTTCAATTTTTGTGTAGTTGTGTGATTTTGAATGAGTTTCCTAATCTTGAGTTCTAATTTGATTGTGCTGTGGTCTGAGAGACTGTTTGTTATGATTTCAGTTCATTTGCATTTGCAGAGGAGTGTTTTACTTCCAGATATGTGATTGATTTTAGAGTAAGAGACATGTGGCACAGAGAAGAATGTGTATTGTGTTGTTTTGACATAGAGAGTTCTGTAGATATATATATCAGGTCCACTGGATCCAGAGCTGAGTTCAGGTTCTGAATATCTTTGTCAATATCCTGTCTCTATGATCTATCTAATATTGACAGCAGGTCTTAAAATCTCCCGCTATTATTGTGTGTTGAGTCTAAGTCTCTTTGAAGGTCTCTATGAACTTGCTTTATGAATCTAGGTGCTCCTGCATTGGATGCATACCTTTTTAGGATAGTTAACTCTTCTTTTTGAATTAAACCCTTTACCATTATGTAATGCCCTTATTTGTCTTTTTTGACCTTTGTTGGTTTAAGGTCTGTTTTGTCAGAAACTAGGATTACAGCCAAGCTCAGCACTTTGGGAGGGCAAGGTGGGCTGATCATCTGAGGTCAGGAGTTTGAGACCAGCCTGGCCAATATGGTGAAATCCTGTCTCTGCTAAAAATACAAAAATTAGCTAGGCATGGTGTCATGCACCTGTAGTCTCAGCTACTTGGGAGGCTGAGGCAGGAGAATTGCTTGAACTCAGGAGGCAGAGATTGCAGTGAGCTGAGATCATACCACTGCATTCCAGCCTGAGTGACAGAGTTAGACTCCATCTACACACACACACACACACACACACACACACACACACACACACAGAAACTAGGATTGCAACTTGTGCTTTTTTATACTTTGCTTGGTAAGTTTTCTTCCATCCTTTTATTTTTAGCCTATGTTTGTCTCTGCATATTAGATGGATCTCTTGAATACAGCACATTAATGGGTATTAATGTGTATCTTATCCAGTTTTCATTCTGTGTCTTTTAATTTGGGCACTTAACCTATTTACATTTAAGGTTAATATTGTTATGTGTGAATTTGATCCTGTCACCATTATGCTAGCTGGTTATTTTGCAGACTTGTTCATGTAATTGCTTCATAGCGCCATTAGTCTTTATATTTCATTGTTTTTTGTAGTGGATGGTAATGGGTTTTCCTTTCCATATTTAGTGCTTCCTTCAGGAGCTTTTGCAAGGCAGGATTGATGGTGACAAAATCCCTCAGCATTTGCTTGTCTGAAAAGAATTTTATTTCTCCTTTGCTTATGAAGCTTAGTTTGGCTGGATATAAAATTCTACTTTGGAAATTCTTTTCTTTAAGAATGTTAAATATTGTCCCCCCAGTTTCTTCTGGCTTATAGGGTTTTCACTGAGAGGTCCTCTGTTAGTCTGATGGGCTTCCCTTTGTAGGTGACATGGCCTTTCTCTCTGACTGTCCTTAACATTTTTCCCTTCATTTTGATGTTGGAGAATTTGATTATTATGTGTCTTGGAGTTGATCTTTTCATGGAGTATCTTACTGGGATTCTCTGGATTTCCTAACTTTGAATGTTGGCATGTCTGGCTAAGTTGGGGACGTTCTCCTGGTGGATATCCTGAAACATGTTTTCCAACTTGGTTTTGTTCTCCCCATCTCTTTCAGGTACCCCAATCAGTTGTAGGTTTGATCCTTTTAGATAATCCCATAGTCCTCAGAGGTTTTGTTTGTTCTTTTTCATTCATTTTTCTCTAATATTGTTTGCCTGTCTTATTTCTGCAAGATAGTCTTTGAGCTCTGAAATTCTTTTCTCTGCCTGGTCTGTTTAGCTTTAGATACTTGTGGTTGCATTGTGAAGTTCTCATGTTGTGTTTTTCAGCTCCATCAGGTCATTTATTTTCTTCTCTAAACTGGTTATTCTGGTTAACAGCTCCTATAGTGTTTTATTGTGGTTCTTAGCTTTTTTTGCATTGGGTTAGAACAGGCTCCTTTAGCTCAGCAAAGTTCATTATTACCCACCTTCTGAAGCCTACTTCTTTCAGTTTATCCATCGTAGTCTCTACCCAGTTCTGTTCCTTTGCTGGAGAGGTGCTGTGATCATTTGGAGGAGAAGAGGCACTCTGGCTTTTTGAGTTTTCAGAATGAGTTAATACAGCTTTGATCTTTAAGGCTGCTGACTTTTGGATGGGGTTTTTGTGGAGACTTTTTGTTGATGATGTGGTTGCTGTCTGTTTGTTTTTCTTTTAACAGGCCCATCTTCCATAGACCTGCTGTGGTTTGCTGAGGGTCCATTCCAGACCCTATTTGCCTGGGTCCCTCCTACACATGAAGCTATAACCAGGAGCAGCTGCAGAACAGCAAAGAAGGCTGTCCACTCCTTCCTCTGGGAGCTCTGTCCCAGAGGGGCACCAAACTGGTGCCAGCAGGAATGCTCCTGTATAAGGTATCTGGCAACCACTGTTGTGGGGTCTCACCCAGTCAGGAGGCATGAGATCAAAGAACTGCTTAATGAAGCACTCTGGTGGCCCCTTGGTGGAAGGGGTGCATTGTTCTGGGGGGAATCCCACTCATACAGACTGCCTGGATTCCTCAGAACCAGCAAGGGGAAAGACTAAGCCTGCTGAGCCCCTTACCTGAGGGGTTTGATCCCAGGGAGATCAGAGTTCTGTCTGTAAACCTCTGGCCAGAATGGCTGAAATTCCCACAGGGAGGCCCTGACCGGTAAGGAAGGATATGTCGGGGCCCAGCCTAAAGAGACAGTCTGGCCATGATCTGTCACAGCCACTGTGCTGTGCTGTGGGGAATTCCTCCTGGGTTCAAACTGCCCAGTCTCCCTGGCACCCACAGGAGAAAATGGCAGACTGGAGTTGTAATGATGGCTGCTGCCTCTCCCCTGGGTGACCTTCTTGTTAGAAAGGTTCTTTAGGGCTTTTGAGATGAACAGAGTGTGGACTGGGGCTAATAGAGAAAGTTTTTCAAAGAATTTTTGAGGGGAAAACTTGAGAAAAGTCCTATGAGATGAAAGCTTATGGAGAAGAAAGGGAGACTAAAAAGTAAATGTGTCTCTGAAGTTTTCCCTCACATGCTGTTTAATTAATGCGATTTAACCCTCCAGATACCATCAGAGTTCATTGGACTCAATTATAGTTTTGTTTCTTTTTTTGAGCAGTTTTATTTGTAAAAATTGAGATTTCATGAATTTTATTAATTCTTAATAGTCTTACAAAGAACAATGATAACATACATTTGTTTTTAAATAAAATAAAATTTATTATATCTTGCAATTATCATACATGTCCATTGAGCCTTCTATAAAGCTAGGATATATTGTGGGATCTTAGTGAACTTCTTTTTACAACATTTTAAACATTTTTGCTATTTTGTCATCCTAGAAATTATTTTTTTCTTATTCATCAATTATTTGCAACTATGACTCTAAAAAAAGACTAAAGAGAAAAACAAAAAATAATGGAACCTACTAGAAAGACAAATAGTGAAATTAATAATCATTTTTCAATTTTATACTGTGTTGCCAAAAGTATTGCATCATCTTTCAAGATGGTATAGAAGAGGAGTTATCACATGTATAGTATGTTTTTAGCTTTTATTGAACACAGTTGAAAATATGGATTTTCCTTTTTCCATCTATAATGACCAAACAGAAGAAAACTGACAGAGGGAGACATTTCACAATTCTTAGACAAATCAGAAGACAAATATCAAGAGTTACAGCAAGCTCTCTGGACCAGTACTGTCCCACTAGGTAGCCACTAACTACATGTGACATTCAGGTACTTAAAATATGGTTAGGTTGACTTGAGATGTGTTTTAAATATAAAATACACATTGATTTTGAAGCTTTAGTACAATAAATGAGAATGTCAGGTATCTTATTAATATTTTTATATAAATTATATGTTGAAATAATATTTTCAATATGTGACGTTAAATAACATGTATTATTAAAATTTAATTTCACATGTTTAAAATTTTCAATGTGGCTTCTGGAAAACTTTTTAATAACATATATAATTTGAAATATATTTCTGTTGGACAGTGCTACCTTACACACTAATGTCAGTGATGGAATTGATCATGTAAGTGAAATAGGCTGTGAATCTTTAGATCATGATTTCCTACAAACCTTAATAAATTTCTTCAAACTCATGAATCAATGAGTCAACAACCTGTTTCTATGGACCATAAAGAAAATAGGGTACTCTCATATGGGACAGACTGTACCACACCATATTTTGCAACAAGAACTTGGACTTTTCTCTTTTACTAACTGAATATATGACAATATTCTTTTGTCTTTTATAATGTGTGTGCACTGATTTTTGCATTTGATATAAAGAATTCTGCTATGTTTAACTTTTATTATAATTTCCAATCAGTTTTTCTATTATGCCTTTATCTTTCTGTAAATTATTTGAAAAATGACTTTGAAAATAAAAAAAATTTAGATGGCTTTATTTAGTTCAGATGGCGAGTGATGATGACTACTTTCCTAGTATACATAGGGGTGAGTACATGAATATTTGAAAGTTATCTTGCAGGTACTGGACATTTTTTTTTTTTTTTTAGATAGAGTCTTACTCTGTTGCCAGGCTGGACTGCAGTGGTGCTGTCTTGGCTCACTGCAACCTCTGTCTCCCAGGTTCAAGTGATTTTCCTGCCTCAGCCTTCCAAGTAGCTGGGACTAGAGACGCACCACCATGCTCAACTAATTTTTGTATTTTCAGTAAAGATGGGGTTTCAACATGTTGGGTAGGATAGTCTTGATCTCCTGACTTAATGATCCACCTGCCTCAGCCTCCCAAAGTGCTGGGATTACTGGCGTGGCCACTGCACCCAGCCTAGACATTTTTTAAAACACAAACCAGTTTCAACCATTTAGTACATTTGGATTTCAACATTACATGATGAGTGATCACAAAGAAAGTACTATGGAAGACTTCTTTCTGGATTTTCAATAACATAATTATCAGAAAAGAATGTGAGAACACATTAGGAGGCAAAAACTCAATGCTGTTATAATTCAGAAGAAAGATTAATAGAATTTGTAATGTAGTCACCACAGACATAGATGTTTTTATTTAAGGAAGACTGCAGGTAGAAATAGCCTCTAGAGAAAGCAGGTTTTTCTAGAATTTCTAGCATTTTCCTTAGGCATTTGAGGCAAGACCTTAATAAATCAAGGTATATTATATTGTAATAAACATTATAAATATTTTTCAATCACTTATTTTGAGTATTTGGAAATACTTCTTAAATGGATTGAAACAATGGTAAGTGATAACTTTTCTTATGAGATACAGAATTTTCAGAATCCAAATTATCTTGTCATCTTTGCATGTTGATGCATAACTTCAAGGAGACAATCAACTTCTTGAAGAAGCAAGTGCTAATGAAACTTAGAAAAACCTTCTATTTCTCTGAACCTAAGTTCAGGTAATATACCACATTAATTGAAATATTTAAACATATTTCAAAATAACCAATGGACTCTGATACCTGACCTAACATAAACAGTTCAGCTATTGACATGAAGACCTGGGGCTATTATTCCCAGCAGCAAATTTCAGTTTAACAAAACTATCAAAATAAATTAAGCTGATGTTACCCAATCTGCCTGGTGAGATTGAGGGCAGCCAGAGGTCAGACCTTCCTGAGAGCCTGCATCCTTGTGCTGTTTACCCTGCTGCCACCTGCACTCTCTGCCAACTTCCCCAAGCATCCAGAGAAAGCCTCTCAAAGGAAAAGTCTAGATTGAGCAACTTTCCTAACCCCTTGGAAGGATATCCTCTCTTAAGGAAATTTTAAACAGTTTTGAAAAGTAATTTTCTTCAGATCATAGCAATTGAAGTATGCTCTCAAAGTTAGAGTGAATAATTTTGATGGTCTCTCCACTTTCACCACTGTTATTCAACTTAGTACTAGAACTCCTACCTAGAGCAATGAGATGAGAATGAAATAGAGAGCATCTGAATTGGAAAGGAAGAAGTCAAATTATTCTTGTTTGAAGATAATATGATCTTATGTTTAGCAAAATCTGAAGACATCATTAAAAAAGCTATTAGAACTCACAAATTTAGTAAAGTTGTAGAATACAAAATCAACATACAAAAATCAGTAACATTTATATATGCCAAGAGCAAACAACCCGAAAAAAGAAATCAAGAAAGTAATCCCATTTACAAGAGCTACAAATAAAATAAAATACCCAGGAATAAACTTAGCCAAATAAATGAAAGATCTCTACAACAAAAAACTATAAAACATTAATGCAAGAAATTGAAGAGTATATGAAAAAAAAGAAAAAGCATTCCATGTCCATGGGCTGGAAGAATAAATATTGTTAAAATATCCATGCTGCCCAAAGCAATTTACAGATTCAATGCAATCTCTACCAAAATACCAATGAAATTCTTCACAGAATTTTTAAAAAATTCCAAGAATTGTATGGAACCACAAAAAGACCCAGAATAACCAAAGATATCCTGAGCAAAAAGAACAAAACTGAAGGAATCACATTACCTGACTTCAAATTATACCACAGAGCTGTAGTAACCAAAACAGCATGATACTGGCACAAAAATGAAAACAGACCAATGGAACAAAATAGAGAACCCAGAAATAAATTCATACATATAGAGTGAACTCATTTTTGACAAAGATGCCAAGAACAGACATTGGAGAAAGGACAGTCTCTTCAATAAATGGTGCTGGGAAAACTGGATATCCATATGAAGAAGAATGAAACTTAACCCCTATGTTTCTCCATATACAAAAATCAAATCAAAATGGATGAAATACTTAAATCTAAGACTTCAACTATGAAACTACTAAAAGAAAACATTGGGGGAAACTCTCCAGCACATAGTTTTGGGGAAATATTTCATAAGTAATACTCCATAAGCATAGAGAACCAAAGCAAAAATGGACAAATGGAATCACATCAAGTTAAAGACTTTCTGTATAGCAAAAGAAATAGTCAACAAAGTGAAGAAACAACTCACAAATGGGAGAAAATATTTGCAAACTGCCCATCTGACAAGGGATTAATAGCCAGGATACATAAGGAGCTCAAACAATAGTAAAAAAACTAATACTCTAATTAAAAATGGGCAAAAGATCTGAATTGACGTTCCTCAAAAGAAGACATATGGATGGCAAACAGGCATACGAAGAGGTGCTGACATCACTGATCATCGGAGGAACTCAGATCAAAACTACATAAGATATCATCTCACCCCAGTTAAAATGGCTTTTATCCAAAAGACAGGCAATGACAAATGCTGGTGGGAATTTGGAGAAAAGGGAACCCTCATACATGTTGGTGGAAATGTAAATTAATACAGCTACTATGAAGAACAGAATGTAGGTGATATGGTTTAAATTTGTATCCCCATCCAAATCTCATGTTGAATTGTAATTCCCAATGTTGGAGGAGGAGCCTGGTGGGAGGTGATTGGATCATTGAGGCAGACTCCCCTTTGCTGTTCTCATGGTAGTTGGTCCTCACAAGATCTGGTTGTTTAAAAGTGTGTGGCACCTCCCCCCTTCATGTGAGACATGCCTCCTTCCCCTTAGCCTTGTACATGATTGCAGGTTTCCTGAAGCCTCCACAGCCATTCTTCCTGTACAGATTGTGGAATCATGAGCCAATCAAACTTCTTTTATCTATAAATTACTCAGTCCAGGTAGTTCTTTATAACAATACAAGAATTGACCGATACAGAATATTAATACCAGGAGTGTGGCATTGCTATAAAGTTACCTGAAAATGTGGAAGCAGTTTTGAGACTCAGTAATTGGCAGAGGTTAGAAGAGTTTGGAGGGCTCAGAAGAAGACAGAAAGATGATGAAGAGTTTGGAACTCCTAGAGACTTGTTGAATGGTTGTGAGCAAAATGCTGATAGTGATATAGGCAATGAAGTCCAAGCTGAGGTGGTTTCAGATGAAGATGAGGAACTTCTTGGGAACTGGAGAAATGTCACTTTTATGTATTAGTAAAGAGGTTGGAGGCATTGTGCCTCTGCTCTAGGGATATGTAGAATATTGAACATGAGAGAGATGATTTAGGGTATCCATAGAAGAAATTTCTAAGCAGCAAAGCATTCAAGATATGCCCTGGCTGGTTCTAACAGCATATGGTCATATGTATGAGCAAATAAATGATCTGCAACTGAAACTTATATCTAAAAGGGAAGCAGAATGTAAAAGTTTGGAAAATTTGCAGCCCAGTCATGTGGTGGAAAAGAGAAACCCATTTTCTGGGGAGGAATTCAAGCCAGCTGCAGAAATTTGCATATGTAAAAAGAAGCAAAATGTTGATTTCCAAGGTAATGAAGAAAACGCCTTGAAGACGTTTCAGAGAACTTCATGGTAGCCCTCTCATTATAGGTCTGGAGGCCAAGGAAGGAAGAATGGTTTTGTGGCCAGGCCCAAGACTTTGCTGCTCTGTACAGTTTCAGGACATGGTACCATGCATCATAGCCACTCCAGGTCTAGCCATCTTAAGGTCTGTACCTTAAAGAAACAGCTCAGCCTATTGTTTCAGAGGGTACAAGTTATAAGCCTTGGAGACTTCCACGTGGTATTAAGTCTGTGGGTGCAGAGTGTGAGAGTTGAGGCTTGGGAGCTTCTGCCTAGATTTCAGAGAATGTATGGAAAGGCCTGGATATCCAGGCAGAAGTCTGCTGCAGGGGCAAAGCTCTCGTGGAGAACCCCTACTAGGGCAGTGTGGAGGAGAAATATGGGGTTGGAGCCTACACACAGAGTCCCCACTGGGGCACTGCCTAGTGGAGCTGTGAGAAGAGGGCCACCATCCTCCAGACCCCAGCATGGTAGATCCACCAACAGCTTGCACCATGCACCTGGAAAAGCTGCAGGCACTCAATGCTAGCCCATGAAAGCAGCCATGGGGGCTGTACCCTGCAGAACAACAGGGGCAGAGCTGCACAAGGCCTTGGGATTCCACCCATTTCATCAGTATTGCCTAGATGTGAAACATGGAGTTAAAGGAGATTGTTTTAGAGCTTTAAGATTTAATGACTGCCCCGCTGAGTTTTGGACTTGCATGGGGCCTGTAGCTCCTTTGTTTGGACTGGTTTTTCCTTTTTGGAATAGGAGTATTTACGCAATGCCGGTACCCCCATGATATCTTGGAAGTAATGAATTGGTTTTGATTTTACATGCTTATAGGCAAAAGGGACTTACCTTGTCTCAGATGATACTTTGGACTGTAGACTTTTAAGTTAATGCTGAAATGATTTAAGACTTAGGGGACTGTTGAGAAGGGTTGATTGTATTTTGCAATGTGAGAAGGACATGAGATTTGGTGGGGGGTTGGGGACAGAGTGAGAATAATATGGTCTATGGTCTGAATTTGTGTCCTTGCTCTAATCTCAAGGTGAATTGTGATCCCCAATGTTGGAGGAGGAGCCTGGTGGTAGATTATTGGATCAGGGAGTGGACATGCCCCTTGCTGTTCTCATGATAGTGAGTAAGTTCTCACAAGATCTGGTTGTTTAAAAGTGTGGCACCTCCCTCTCTCTCTCTTCTTCCTGCTCTGGCCATGCAAGATGTGCCTCCCTCCTCTTCAACTTCCACTGTGATTGTAAGTTTCCTGAGGCCTCCCAGCCATGCTTCCTGGACAGCCAGCAGAACCATGAGCCAATTGATCCTCTTTCCTTAATAAATTACCCAGTCTCAGGTGATTCTTTATAGCAATGTGAGAACGGACTAATACAGGAGGTTTATTTAAAAAACTAAAAATGAGCTACCACATGATTCAGCAATCCCACTGCTTGGTATATATCGAAAAGAAAGAAAATCAGTATATTGAAGAGATACCTGCACTCCCATGTTTACTGCAGCAGTATTCACAATAGCCAAGACTTGGAAGCAATCCGGATGGACGCAGTGGCTCATGCCTGTAATCCCAGCACTTTGGCAGGCTGAGGTTGGTGGATCACGAGGTCAGGAGATCAAGACCATCCTGGCCAACATGGTGAAACCTTGTCTCTACTAAAAATACAAAAACTAGCTGGGTGTGGTGGTGCATGCCTGTAATCCCAGCTACTGGGAGGCTGAGGCAGGAGAATTGCTTAAACCTAGGAGACGGAGGTTGCAGTAAGCCAAGATCTCACCACTGCACTCCAGCCTGGCAACCGAGTGAGATCTGGCTCAAAAAAAAAAACCACCAAAAAAACAAAAAAAGATTTGGAAGCAATCTAAGTGTCCATCAACAGATGAATAGATAAAGAAAATGTGGTACATATACACAATGGAGTACTAGTCAGCCATAAAAAAGAGTGAGATCCTGTCATTTTCAGCAATATGGATGAAACTGAAGGACATTATGTTAAGTGAAATAAACCTGTCACAGAAGGACAAACTTTGCACGTTCTCAAGCATTTTGGGGAGCTAAAAATTAAAACAATTGAATCCATGGAGATAAAAAGTAGAAGGATGGCTAACAGAGGCTGGAAAGGGTGTATATGAAGAAGTGAGGATGGTTAATGGGCACAAAATTAGAGAAAATGAATAAGATCTAATATTTGATAGCATAATAGGGTGGCTACAGTCAACAATAACTTATTGTACATTTTAAAATAACTAAAAGAGTATAATTGGATTGTTTGTAACAAAAGAAAGTATAAAAGCTTGAGGTGATGGATACCCATTTATCCTGTTGTTATTATCTTATATTTATGCCTGTATCAAAACATTTCATCTCATATACCCCATAAGTATATACACCTACTGTGTACCCACAACAATTAAAAATTTTAAAAGATTTTAAACAAGATAATTTCCAAAACATGCTTCCCCTTACCCAGTCTTCCCTGATTTAAATATTCAGTTTCCAGAGGATGAGCAAGTTGCATATAAAATTTGATTTTATTCAAAATGTTAGTACAGAGTAACCCTTAATCTCTAAGGATATATATTTCTCTCCTCTTTTCACATTACCAAATTCCCTTCTTTCTATATGTACAAACTCCTCAACATTTCCACTCTCATAGAGAATAAAATGTGCCAGCACTACACAGCATAAATTAATATGCTTTCCTCAAATTATGCCAGTTGTTAGGAACTTTTTGCCATTTGAAGGAGCCAAATGGAGAAAAATGTCATCGGTATCTGATGAAACAAATTTGGAGACACTCAAATGCTTCCATTTATAGAGGTTCTTTGCACCACTGGTGCCTCTTGGGGAAATTCTGAAAAACATTCTGTCTGTAAACAATCTGTTTCAGTGCCACATGTTTTCCAAATTTCTTTGCCTGTTGACATTTTAAAAAATTAAAAGAACACATTTTCATGAAGACAGGACCTTTTGTTTCTTTTACATTTGCACTATCATATAAATTAAAAATGAAATAGGTTGTCTTGCCCAGTTGTTTGTGAAGGATCATTTTCTAAAGGACACTTCCCAGATCTTTGGCCAATTCCATTTTAAATCACTAAGATCTTTTTTATGGCCTCTGCTCTCAAGTTAAATAGCACTTATTATTAAAATAAGAACTTCTGGAGATAATGCTTTTCTTTATTTTGTATCTATCTATAGTATTTCCTTCTTAGGTTTTTTTTTTTCTTTTAAAGGTCTAGTTTTATATTGCTATAACTTTCTGTCCACAAGATAGTTCTAAAACGTTTCCCAGATGCATAATACGATTTTACTTTTGCAGGCTTGAAGTCTTTGGGACCATGTGACTTCTTTGGCTGATGAAGGAATACAGAAGCTATATGCATAACTTCAGAATAGAGCCCTCACAATGACACCATAGTTGGTCAGGTTGCAGAAATGCATTCTCAGGTAAAGAGAGTTCCCTAGAGACCCTCTGCTTCCCACCTTGAATGGTTTTCTGAAGGAAAAATAAACTATTAAGGTAAATAAAATTTTAAGAATTTAGCTAATTGCAGCAGATAACTTTAAAAAATTAATGATAATCTGAGAGAGATCCAAGATGGCTGACCACTAGCAGCTCGGGATAGTAGCTCCTAGTGAAAGTGCAGAGAATGAGAGGATGCCACACTTTCAGATGAATTTTTTTTGCTCACAGACTAGGAGATTCCCAGCGGAGGAGCCCCACGGGTCGCTAGCGTGACTCTTGTGGCTGGCACAGCAGTTTTGCTGGTGCCTCAGCAAGGCAGTTTTTTGTGTAGAGTGAGCGGGACTGGGTCCCCTTTTGGCCGATTCCCGGGCAGAAAAGTTGTTTTGGCCGGTGCAGTGGATTGCTCAGATTTCGGTGCTGGGAATCAACAAGTTCAATGTCCACTCAGAAACCTAATTTGAAAGTCGGAAATTACAAAGACGACAGGTCGATAAATTTACAATGATGGGAAGAAACCAGCATAAAAAAGCTGAGAATACCCAAAATCAGAATGCCTCTCCCTCTACAGGTGATCACAGTTCCTCATCAGCAATGGAACAAGCCCTGATGGAGAACAAGTGCGATCCATTAACAGAAGTAGACTTCAGAAGGTGGATGATAAGAAACTTCTGTGAATTAAAAGAACTTGGTCTAACCCAATGCGAAGAAACTAAGAACTTTGAAAAAAGGTTTGACGAAATGCTAATGAGAATAGACAATTTGGAGAGGAATATAGGTGAATTAATGGAGCTGAAAAACACAACATGAGAACTTCGTGAAGAATGCACACGTTTTAACAGTCGAATTGATCAAGCAGAAAAAAGGATATCAGAGTTCGAAGACCAACTTAACGAAATAAAACGAGAAGTCAAGATTAGAGAAAAAAGGATAAAAAAGAATGAGCAAAGTCTCCAAGAAATACGGGACTATGTGAAAAGACCTAACTACGTTTGATAGGTGTACCTGAATGTGATGAAGAGAATGAATCCAAGTTGGAAAATACTCTTCAGGAGATTATTCAGGAAAACTTTCCCAACCTAGTAAGACAGGTCAATATTCAACTCCAGGTAATACAGAGAACACCACAAAGATATTCTTCAAGAAGACCAACCCTGAGGCACATAATCGTCAGATTCACTAGGGTTGAAATGAAGGAGAAAATACTAAGAGCAGCCAGAGAGAAAGGTCAGGTTACCCACAAAGGGAAGCCTATCAGACTTACAGCAGATCTCTCAGCAGAAACCCTACAAGCCAGAAAAGAGTGGGGGCCAATATTCAACATCCTTAAAGAAAAGAACTTTCAACCTAGAATTTCATATCCAGCCAAACTGAGCTTCAAAAGTGAAGGAAAAATAAAATCTTTTGCAAACAAGCAAGCACTTAGAGATTTTACCATCACCAGGCCTGCTTTGCAGAAGCTTCTGAAAGAAGCACTACACATATAAACGAACAACCAGTATCAGACTTTCCAAAAATACATCCAGCTAGCATCAAATGGCAGTATTAAACTCATATATATTATTAACTGGATAAAAAGCCAAAACCCATCAGTACGCTGTATCCAGACCCATCTCACATGCAACGATACACAAAGACTCAAAGGGACAGAGGAAGATTTACCAACCAGAGAGCAAACATAAATAAATAAATAAAAAGCAGGAGTTGCAATTCTCACCTCTGATAAAATAGACCTTAAAGCAACAAAAATCAAAAGAGGCAAAGAAGGACATTACATAATGGTAAAAGGATCAAATGCAACAAGAAGAGCTAACGATCCTGTATATACACGCACCCAATACAGGAGCACCCAGATACATAAGACAAGTTCTTAATGACTTATAGAGACTTAGCCTCCCACACAATAATAGTGGAAGACTGTAACATCACATTGTCAATATTAGACTGATCAACAAGATAGAAAATTAACAAGGATATCCAGGACTTGAATTCAGACCCGGAACAAGTAAACTTAATAAACATTTATAGAACTCTCCACTTCAAATACACAAAACATACATTCTTATCAGTACCATATCAGACTTATTCCAAAAGTGACTACATAATTGCAAGTAAATCACTCCTCAGCAATTGCATAGCATTTCATAGGTTTAAATGAAATATTGGTTGGTTGCTTGTTAGTTTCTTCCCTTATTCCTTCCTGTCTCCATTGTTAAGCACAATTATTGGCATAAAAGAGGTTTTCAATTCCCATTTTTAGACTGTATTCTAGCCTGGGCAATAAAGCAATATTCCCGTTCTCTCTCCCTCTTTCTCTTCCTTTTTCTTCCTCTTCTTCATTCTTTTTTTTTTCTTTTTTTCTCTCTCTTTCTTTCTTCCTTTTTCTTTAAAAAAATTAATGATAATCAAATTAAATAAAATTAATTGAAGTTTTGATCTTTCTTGATATCAGGCCAAAAAAAAAAAATCCCCAATTACAAGGATACTAATACTACCCTCTTTCTATGCACTGCTTGAGCTGAAATCTGTAGAAGCTTTTTTCTGAAGAGGATTTAGGCTACACTATTTAAATTGGGTGAAGATAGTTATATAGGGGCAGGGAAGGAAATGGGAACAGGAAAGTATAATGTAGGTAAATAAGATCTGGGGAAATAACATTACTTCCTTTTAGCAGAAGAATCTAGAAATAAAGATTCAAATTACATACTATCTGTGTTCTTTTGTGGCAAAAAGTAAATTCTTAAAATTGAATATATAAACATTACAATGATTTGTTGAATAAAATATTTTAATTCCCTAAAGTTTGCAAACAGATTTTCATTTAAATTATATATATATTAAGAAAGATTTCTCTAAAGTTCTGTCAGTTACAATGACAGTTTCTATTAATTTTTTTTGTCTTGCCTTCAGTGATAATACCATGGCTGTTTAACATTTCTTATTAATTTTCATTCACACAACCTAATTCATTAGGTTATGATTTATTCTGATCTTGTGATTGTATGAGATTAGGGTTCCAGGAAACAGAGTCTGAAAGAGAGATTTGGCTACAGAAGACTTATTGGAGATGGCCCCTATAAAGGAAGGAGAGAAGGAAAAATACAACAGAGACTTCAGCCAATTTCAAGGGGAGATATGGAGCTGGGCTAGCCCTTCAGAATTGCTCCCAAAGTAAGGAGGTCACACCTTATGGCCCTGCATAAGCAGTCGTTGAATGAAGGTTAATCCTATGAAGAAGGAAGTGGGGCAGGTAATTGTGGCACAATGGAGTTCTCTTAGCTGAGGGAAACATCTAGAGAGAGACTCAGCTGTGAGTCATCAGCAGCCAAAATTAATTCAAAATGGGATATAAACTTAAATATAAAAAGAGAATATGTACAACCTATCAAGAATGAAACATGAAGAAATAGTACACCTGGACTGACAAATAGCAAATAACAAGATTGAATTAGTAATAGAAAGTATCCCATCAGAGAAAGAAGCTCGGGACCTGACAGTTTCACAGCTGAAATCTACCAAACATTTAAAGAACTAATATAAATTCTTCTTAAACTATTCCAAACAATTAAAGTGAAGAAAACTCTTTCTAACTCAGTCTATGAAGTGAGCATTACCCTGATACCAAAACCAGGCAAGGACACAACAAGGAAAAAAACTACAGGCCAATATTTGTGATGAACATAGATGCAAAAATCCTCAAGAAAATGCTAGCAAATCAAATCCAATAGCATATCAAAAAGACTATTCATCATGATTAAGTGATCTTCATACCAGGGATGCAAGGGTAGTTCAATATTCACAAATCAATAAACATTACTCATCATATCAACAGAATAAAGGCCAAAAACATATGATCATTTCAACAGATGCAAAAAAAAAAAAAAAAAAAGATGCATTTAATGAAATGCAACATCCCTTGATGATAAAAACTCGCAACAAATTTGGTATAGAAGGAACGTGCCTCAGCACAATAAAGACCATGTGTAACAAAGCCACATCTAATATCATACCAAATGGAGAAAAGTTGAAAGCATTTTCACTTAAATCAGGAACAAAACAAAGATGCAAACTTTTAACAGTTTTATTCGACATAGTACTGGAAGCCCTAGTCAGAGCAATTACACAGTAGAAAGAAATACAGGGTCTTCAAACCATAAGGGAAGAAATCAAATTGTTCCTGTTTACAGATGACATGATCTTTTGTATAGGAAACTCCAAAGACTTCACACAAAAACAGATCTTTACAATGAAAACTAGAAAATATTGATGAAAGAAATGGAGGACAGAAATAAATGGAAAGATTTCTCATGTTCATGGATATATATTAATATTATTAAAATGTCCTCACATCTAAAGCAATTTACAGATTAAACGAAATCCCTATCAAAATGCCAAAGGTATTCCTCACAGAAATAGAAAAAACTATCCCGAAATTTGTATGGAACCACAAAAGATCCCAAATAGCTAAAGCAATCTTGATCAAATAGAACCAAGCTAGAGGCACACTACCTTACTTTCAAATATAGTGCAAAGCAATGGTAAACAAAACAGCATGGTACTGGCATAAAATACTGAAATCCACATATTTACAGCCAATTGAACTTCAACTAAGTTGCCAATAATACACGCTGGGGAAAGGACTGTCTCTTCAATAAATGGTGCTGGGAAAACTGGACATCCACATGCAGAAGAATAAAACTAGTCTCCATCTCACCCAACTTACAGAAATCAACTCAAAATCGATTAAAGACTTAAATGTAAAAACTGAAACTATGAAAACACTAGAATAAAATATAGGGAAAATGCTTTGTGAGATTGGTAGGGGTGAGGATTTTTTTGAATAAGACATCAAAAGCACATGTAACAAAAGCAAAATTAGATGAATGGGATTACATCAATTTGAAAAGCTTCTGGATTGCAAAGGAAGCTATCGACACAGTGAAGAAGGAACCTACAGAATGGGAGAAAATTTTTTCACAAAGTATGGATCTGACAAGGGGTTAATAAGCAGAATATATAAGAAACCAGAACAACTCAACAGCAAAAAAACCCTAATAATCTGATTAAAAATGGGCAAAAGACCAAAATAGACATTTCTCAAAAGACAAAGAATTGCTAACAGGTATAGTTTTAAAATGCTCAAATTTACTAATTGGGAAAATAGAAATCAAAACCACAATGACACATCATCTCATTCTAGTTAGAATGGATATTATCAAAAAGTCAAAAAATAATGAATGCTGGAGAGAGCATGGAGAATGGGAGATTCTTATATATTGTTGGTGAGATTGTAAATTAGTACCACTACTGTGGAAAACAGAAGGGAGATTTCTCAAAATTTAAAAACACAACTACTGGCTGGACACAATGGTTCATGCCTATAATCCCAGCACTTTGAGAGGATGAGGCAGGCGGATCACTTGAGGTCAGTAGTTGAAACCCCGTCTCTGCTAAAAAAAATACAAAAATTAGCCAGGCATGGTGGCATGTACCTGTAGTCCCAGCTACTCAGGAGGCTGAGGCAGGAGAATTGCTTGAACCTGGGAGGCAGAGGTTGCAGTGAGCCGAGACCACACCACTGCACTCTAGCCTGAGTGACAAAGTTTTATTACCCAGCCTCAAGTATTCTTTTATAGCAGAGATTCTGCCTAAAAATAAATAAATTAATAGAATTGCCATATGATCCAATAACCCCACTACTGGGTATATATCCAAAGGAAATGAAATTAGTATGTCAAAGAGATATCTGCACACTCATATTTATTGCAGCACTATTCACAATAGCAAAGATATGAACTCCAACTAAGTGTCCATCAATGGATGAGTGACTAAAGAAAATGTGATCTATTTACGCAATGGAATACTATTCAGCCATAAAAAAGAATGAAACTGTGTCATTTGCAGTAACGTAGTTGGACCTGGCAAACATCATGACAAGTGAAATAAGCCAGACACAGAAAGAAAAATACTGCATAATGTTACTTATATATGGAATGTAAAAAAAATCGATTTCATAGAAGTAGAGAGTAAAATAGTGGTTACCAGAGGCTGAGGAAGGTAGGGGAGATGGTGGTATAGGGAGACGGTGGTCAATGAATACAAAGATATAGCTAGATAGGAGGAATAAGTTCTAGTGTTCCACTGCAAACGATAAATGTTAACAATGATACATTTGTGTATTTCAAAATAGCTGGAAAAGAGGTTTTTTACTGTTCTTACCACAGAAATGATAAATGTCTGAGGTAATAGATATGCTAATTATCCTAATTTGATCATTATACATTGTATACACATATTAAAACATCACACTGTACCCCAAAAATATGTACAATAATTATGTGTCAATTACTTTTTAAAACATGAAAAAAACAGGAAAAAATTACCTAAAATTATAACATTTCTAGAATAAAAATTAGGAGAACTATTTGTAACCTTGGGCAAAGACTTTTTAGATCAGATGCCAAAAGCATAGTCCATGAAAATACAAATAAATGAATTAGATATCATCAAAGTAGAAAACTTCTGCTCATCTACAGACAGTACTAAGGGAATTAGAAGACCAAATGCAGACAGTAGAAAATACGTGCAAAATATATATAAAAATTAATTATATCCAAATTACATGTTTTAAACTCTCGATATTGAATAAGAAACTAACAACACAACTTGAAAATGGACAAAAGGCTTAAATAAATACTTCAGTAAATAAGATCTAAGGATGGCAAACAAGCAAGTGAAAAGATGCTCAACACCATTAGCTATTAACGAAATGCAAATTAAAACCACAATGAGATATGACTGAATCTATCAGAATGACTAAAAATTTAAAGGCTGACCATCATAGAGTTGCAAAGAATGTAGATGAGCTAAAATTTTCATGCATTACTGGTGGGATGTTAAACGATACAATGACTTTGAAAAACAGTTTAGCAGTTTTTTAAAAGTCAAAAGTACATCTACCATATGAATGCACCATTCCATTCTTGTGTATTTACCCAAGAGAAAAGAAAGCATATGCCTAGACAAAGACTCACGCATGAATATTCATAGAAGCCATATTTTTAAGAACCTAAAACTGGAAATTATCTAAATGTCAGTCAACAGGCAACGGATTGTCTTAGTCTGTTGCGTGTTGCTATAAAAGAATACCTGAGGCTGGGTAATTAAAAATGAAAAAAGGTTATTTGGCTCATGGTTCTGTAGGCTGTACAAGAAACATGGTGCCAGCATCTGCTTGGTTTCTGGAGGATCTCAGACTGCTTCCACTAATGGTGGAAGGAGCAGGAATGTACAGATATACGGTAAGAAAGGATGCAAGGTGAAAAAGCAGGCAGGTGCCAGACTCTTTTTAACAATCAGCTTATTGAGAACTCACCCGCAAGGGAAGGTGTTAATCTATTCATGAGGGATCCACTGCCATGACCCAAACACCTCCCATTAGAACTCCTTCTAACACTGGAGATCAAAGCTCAACCTGAGATTTGATGGGGACAAACAAACCATGTCCAATTTGTAGCAGAGATAAACAAATTGGTAACTCCAATACAATGGGAAACTATTCTGCAATAAAAATGAGTTATTGATACACACTACAAAATGGATAAATTTCAAAATAATTTTTCTGAGTGAAAGAAACCAGTAAAAAAGGGTACATTCTGCATGTCTCCATTTATAAAAACCTCAAGGAAATGCTCGAGGGGTGTGGGCAGGTGGGGAGAGGCAGGTGGGGGAATTCCTAAGGAGCATGAGTAATTTTTGAGGGTGGTAGATAGGCTCAGTATCCTGATAGCGGTGGTAGCTTCACATGTGTATACATATTTCAAAACTCATTGACTTGTATAGTTTAAATGTGTCAATTATGACTTAGTAAAACTGAAAGAAAGAGAAAGAAAGGAGAGGCAAAACAAAGAATTTTGAGATAAAATTTCTTACCTATTAAAGTGGTAAAAAAATCAACCTATTTCCTAGAACAGCCACAAATCTTTATTTAAATAGAGATAGATTTACAGTTCTATATTGTTCTCACCTTAACAATAAACAAGGACATCTACTGTAAATCACTTGAAATGTTCATTTAAAACACAACTGACATAGTAATAACCTTGATTCATCAATGATTTGAAAGTTTTCTCATCAAAGAGAAGAATCTTTTGAAAGTCATCTTAGAATGTTAACATTTATAGATACCAGAAATACGAACAAATGTATGTTTCCAGCAAAAGTATCAGTATATTACACTAAGTATTAGAAGAAGAACTGAATTTATATAATTTGACACAACCTAAGACACTGCTTACTTTCCCCAACTTATCAAATACAACATCTTTTAGCTACTTTAGGGTCACTTGGTAAAGCTGACTTCCTATATAGTGGGCTATGATTTGATGTTACAAATTAAAAACCAAAAAGTGCTTTCATATCTTTGGCACTTATAATAATTCTTTAATAAAGTCATTGCTAAATTATTACTTTTAAGTTAAACGGCTTACGGGATTTTATAATAAGCCTAGTTTTGCACACTGAGCAAAATACTTCATATATATTCTAGAGCTAATGAATTCACACCCATAGTCTTACTTTTAGATGTACCACGCCACATAACCAATGACATTACACGTTTTAGATTGCTCATTTCTATGTGTTTAGATTCTCAGAAATAGTTCAGAGGGAGCAGTCCTGATCCAATTAAGGCCAACCCTTCTTGCAATAGAATTTTTATTTCCTAAACAATTTCAAATGAGATAATTTATATGCACTAGCTATTCTGTCAGAAGATGCTAAAATACAACAAAAGCAATCGTTTAAATAACATTCTAATTCTCCAGCAGGCCCAAGGAATAGATAGGGTTGAGATTAACGGGGACTACCTGGAACCTGAGAGTGGATTTAAATAAACTCTTACTGGATTACTCCATAAGGTTCCTGTTTTAAAGTAAACACATATTCTTTGATCACTTAACATCTGGAGCTCCTTGAATCTCCCTGAATCTCAATTTCTTAATTTCTAAATTGGTAATAATAATAATAGGAAGAAAATTATCAATATAACAATGATGATGCCAGACGACACCCTCATGTGCTGCTCTATGGATTCAGAGGGACAGAGAATTTTAACCACATACTACTATTCCTGGAGCTCAGTCTGTTTGTTTTATTTCAAATGATATTGGTTGAGAGCCATTTTGATGTCTGAAATTTTGTTCCAGAGACTAATAAAATCCAGTCCTTTCTTTAGGAATGCACAGTTTACTAAGGAAGTCCACAAGTCAAAGTAGATTCAGAGAATAGTGGAGTAAAGGCAAATAAAGAACCACCATGACGCAAAGGCAGAGAGAGCGTGGTTAATTCTGCTTGGTGGTCAAGAAAGCTTCAAAGAATTGAAAAGATTTTCTCATCTCTGTCTTCTCCACCAAAACTAAAAGTAATTATTTAAAAAGGGCAACTGAGATCCACCTGCAATTTGGTTCCTCATGGTTCACAGCAGAATCCATTCTGCTGAGTTCTATGCTCTATGAGTTCATTGACTTAAAAGGGACTGTGCTGTGGAGGAAGGCAGCAGTAATCATGGATATCCCCACCACCTTGAGTTCTCTAATCCCAAAGTCCTCTAGCTAAATGTATTTCTTAAGAAATATATCTATATATATGCATATATAGATATGTATATGTATATATAAATCAGAAACAAAAGCGGAACCAATTCCTTCAAGCCCCAGGGCTCCCAACCTTGTCAAATGAAAATTGGAAGGGGATCGATTCTGAACTCCAGGAAGCTAACTGGAGCCCTGGGCAGAAATCCTAAACGTGGTGGGTAATTGGCATCTTGTCCTTTTCAGTGTAGATACTGCCCATGAGAGGGTTACCTCTAGGGTGCTGGTTGATTAGCATCCTTAAAGGACAGGGCAGTTAAGTAGAGATTGGAGCCCTGAAGACTCCCATGTCCCAAATTCAAGGGTCCCCACCAACCAGAGAAAAATTATTTTCATGTGGTCCAGTGAGAGACACTCTTTAAGCAACAGAATTATAAACAGCTCCATTAAATGAAGTAAAACTTCATTACTAGGTTTTCTTAGCTTTAAAAAAAGCAACATAAGATTAAATTATCATTAGAGTTAGATAATACATTTTTAATTGAAACCAAACTAATTTGATTTGCCTTTGGCTAATATTTCTTCAAGATAAATTCTCTTTCTGAAAACTATAAATTTGACAGCTATGTCCAGTTTGTCTAGGACGAAGTGAAATGAACTACACTGAGATGAGAGATGTTAACATTTTATAAACAAAAATAATTGCACAGAAGTGAGGTTCCAGATGTATACCTTGTAAGAGAATCAATTGTTCTTAGCTAGTGATGGGATTTGGATCTGCGTCTCCAACCAAATCTCATGTTGAATTATAACGCCCAATGTTGGAGGCGGAGGCCTGGTGGAAGATGATTAAATCATGGAGACAGTTTCCCATGAATGATTTAGCACCATCATCTTGGTGCCTTGGTGCTGTTCTCATGATGGTGAGTGAGTTCTCAGGAGATCTGGTTGCTAAAAAGTGTATAGCATCGGTCCTCTCTCTCTGTTGCTCCTGCTCCTACTGTGTGAGATGCCTGGCTACCTTTTTGCCTTTTGCCATAATTGGAAGCTTACTGAGGCCTCCCAAGAAGCAGAAGCCACTATGCTTCCTGTACTGCCCGCAGGACCACGAGCCAGTTAAATCTCTTTTCTTTATAAATTACCCAGTCTCAGGTATTTCTTTATAGCAGTATGAGAATGAACTAATATAGCTAGTAATGCTGGGATTGGAAGGGAGTGGTAGAACAGAACTGTTGAATCCAGAAAGAAATAGAGAAATTAAAGAACAAAGTCCCGTGGCCCACAGGGGAGGCCAGTGGAATGCTATCAATTCTGAATAACCATGCTCCTGCACACTTTCAGGTACTTAATCATTTTCATATCTCCAAAATCTTATTTGAAGTAGACTAGTTAAGCCTCATTATCTTCATTCTAGAGATGAAAAATAAGGGTTCGAGAGTTTAAATGACTTGGCTATCATCAGCTTAGAGATGGCAAATTTTGGCCTCATTCCAAGTCTTTTGATTCCTAGTCCTGTAATTTTTCTCCATACTACAATGCCTCTACATTAGAGCTGAAAAGATTTTTCCAGAAATGTCTCTGGTGGAGTCCAGAGGGTCTTCAACCTGAATCAAAGGAGATTGGGGGAAATATAGATAGCTAATTTTTTCTTTTTAAAGACAAACCCTCAAACTTACATACAAGTAGAGAACCGGTATAATGACCTTCTGTGTATCCATCACTCAGCTCCAGCACCTCTCAGCAACCCACAGTTTCACTCGAGGCCTAGGGAGGGACTCAATGTTGCTCAGGTAGAAAGGACCCAGCTTTCCCAGGACATAATGCAGCTCACAATGTAAGAAGCCTTCAAGGGTCAGAGCTAGACATGTCATGAGCTGACTTGAAAGAGAATAAAACTAGATATATCTGGAATAGACTGTGATTTATACCCAAGTCTAGCTAAACCAAATAATGTGTTGTAACTGATGTACATCATTCATGTGTGAATTCCAGGGTTTCCTCATATACAAGCTAACACTTTAAAAAATAGCCCAGGATGTCTACAGTATTGTAGGAGCAGTGTGGCGTTTATCACATGTCAAAATGAGAAAGGCCATGCCACATCATATGCAACTTTTCCAAAGCCTCAGTAAAATCCCATAGTTACCACTCCACCCCACTTTACATCAGTCTTCTTCTTGGAAAACAACTTTCTATGTTTTGTTTCTAAAATCTTTACTAGTAAAATGTGAAAACTAAACAATATCAAGAAAACCTCAATATTAATTAAAGAAGTCAGTTTCATTACCAATAATGATTTTTTAAAACAAAGAATTCATACAAACTACATTGCTTAGCGATATTTTGTTTTCTTGTGTATCTGACTCTAAACTTCCAGACGTCATGCTGAAATAAAGTAAAAGTTTAGAATTCCAAAATTTTATTTCAGGCACGCATGTGCGCACACACACCCCCGCACCTACGTTGAATAGATCATTACACCGTAACATTTAAAATAAATTTTCTAAAGTATTTCCTCCAAATGTGAATTTCTGGACATTTCTAAAGGAAATAAAAATAATGGAATGTAAACTTTACTCGCAGAAGATAAAATAGCCTTTAAAGGTTCTCTGGAGAATAAGTAGTCTGAACAGTACAATCTGTTCTGAAAACCTGCAAAATCTTGTAATTCAACTAAAAAAAAAAGTGGAGAGAGGAAAGCATAACCTCCTAAGAATCAGCAGACATGGAGAATTCATTGTCTCCTACCCTGTTCTCTCTCCCTCTCTCTCCTCTCTCTATCTCCTGGATCATTTCCATTAACTTATAAACATGTTGTTATTTATCATGCCTTGAGCCTTAACGCTTTAGCATCCACTTGATTACACTGACCTCTTTTGCAATTCAGGTTACAGCAAAACTATACTCTCACTCTCTCCAATTCCTTCTCTTTTATTTTTATTTTTTATTTTTTTGCTAAAGCCGCTGCAATTGGCTTATTCTCACTAGTACCACTCCACAGAAACTGCACTTGCCAAATTCACCAAAGATCTCTGCATTCTTTTTTTTAATTTTTTTTTTATTGCATTTTAGGTTTTGAGGTACATGTGAAGAGATCTCTGCATTCTTATACCCAGTGATTATTTTTCACAACTCACCTTAACAGGTTTTGACATGACTCATCACTCTCTGAAATACTTTCTTCACTCAGTTCCCAGAACATCTCAGGGTCCCAGAACACTTTCTCTAAGTCTCTCCACTTGGCGTAGTCTTCCTTCCTTCTTGTCTTTGCTCGAATGTCATCAGCTCAGTGGGACCTACCATATGTATCTCATTTAAAATTTAACCCCTCACCTCATCACCATACTGTTTTCTCTGTGATACGTATCACATTCTAACATACTATAGAGTTTTCTTATTTATTATATTTTTTGTGTCATCTCCCAACTGAAAATGTGAACTCTTTGAAGATAGGAATTTTTTTCTGTTGTTTTTGCTACTCCACTCTCAGCATCTTGAAGGATAGGATGGTCAACAAATATTTGTTAAATGAACTATCTAATAAACCTCATAGATTTAATATATTTCTTTCTGTTGTTGCCAATCAATAAAGCCTTACTTTTAAATCCCAAGGTATTTTTATTATTTTCTGTCTCACTATCTTCCTCATGAATATATTGTTTTATTTCCATATTTCCGTGAACATTTCTTTCACTCACTTTTTTAAAAAATTGAAACCATTTAAAAATGTTCACAAAGTAATCAGTGACTACTGAACAAAATTAATTAAGTTCTCACTTAGTGGAAGGAGACACTGGGGCTCTGAGATATGTAATTGCTTTTCTCGCATGACACCCAAATCAGCAGAAAAACAGTATTTTGGTACTTTCTACTTGACAATACCTCTTTATCATGAAATGGAAAACAAACTCCGGGTCACTGAAGTTGCTGGACAAACCAACAAATGGCTTTAAAGGATCTTAATAAACTGAGCCTTCTAACTAATTTCATCTTCTATGAGTGAAACTCACAAAACGGATGTTTTCCCTCAACTGTACTGCCTGTTAGTCCAGAGTGCATGCTTATCCTTTTCTTAGTTGTTTCCTCCGGCCAAAACACTCATACTCTCTTTTCTGTTTGTTGAAATCTTACCATTTCTTCACACCGTAACTCAAATGCTGCCTCTGCCTGAAGGCCCTCAGACCCTACTGGTCAGAAATGCTTCTTGCCTCTGTACTCCACAAGCAGGTTTCAGACATCCCACCTCTTGTAGCCCTTATTACGGTTCATGATGTATGTAATGATGTGTGTATCTGTGTTTTGCATTTTCTCAGTAACACCCTCATAGAGGACAAGGACTGTGCTTTATTTTTTATGCTAGGTAAGAAAGTCATATTCAGTCACTGAATGAAACCAAGCAAAACAAAGTATGTGAGTGCAATACCCTTATGTGCGTAATCAGACGTGCCACAAATGCACCACAGAAAGTACAGTCTGAGACTACTTAAAAAATTATGCCTGAAACAAAACTGCTGATTTAAAAATGAGAGCTTTGGCTGCCTGACAATTATATTTAAAGGTCGTGAGTCATGGCCTCAGAGTAACCATGGTAACTCAGCATACACAGGAGAAGTCATGTTGTACAATAATTAAGGGGGAGAAAAAAGCTTTAGAAAGCCTATTAGCCTTCAGATAAAAAAATATATAGTTAACCAATGTGTTTATGAAGCTTGTTTTTATTGCAGTGTTTTTTCTTACTTCAGGGTTCATTGGAAACCTGGAAAAACTTCTTTAAATTTCTGTTGGCAGGGGCATATCAATCTTACATAGCTTTTTCTCAGTGTGTTATAAGAACATTGAAATTTCCTTCCTTTAAATGAAATTCCTTTCTATCTGCTTTCTAAACTTTTTACTTTATGCTTTTTATGTCAAATTGGAGGACTAATTAGTCACCAGTTAGTCTGGGTGAATAAATGATTTTATTAAAATTGGCTAGGAAATACAGCTATTGAGCACTTAATTTTTATAGGAGAGGACTTCCTGGGAAAATTCTGTTTTGTTCCTTAGATTAATTGGATCCAGCGCCTAACTCTCCCTTACTTAGACAACGTAGGAGCAAGTTCCCATTAAGTTTATGTAAACTGTGGAGAAGGTCTGTCTCAAGGGCATGAGAAGAGGAAAGTAGAAGGGAAAGAAGAAGGGAAGGCAAACAAGACACATGGGACCAGTTCCTGCTTCGAAGTGAAGAAGCTGAAATGAAGTTACCTAAAGGTCAACAGGAATAGCATGACACTCCCCTGTCTCCTGCCTCAAAAACCCAGCTTTCTATCTGCACAGAACATTCAGCTCCATACACCAGGAGTAAAAAACACTCATAATAATTTTCAGTGAGAGCAAAATCCTGCTTTTCACTTGTTTTTTCTGTTGATTGTACACTGGGCTATTCATCTGAAAGTTGTTCATCACAGGCCCACCCTGCTTTGTTAAGTTTTAAAACCCGGGAGGCGGAGGTTTGCAGTGAGCTGAGATCACGCCATCGCACTCCAGCCTGGGCGACAGAGTGAGACTCCGTCTCAAAAATGAACAAACAAACAAAAACTTAAAGCAGAACCATGGTTGCATGTGAACATCCCATAAGGATACTGCCTTATAGGATGTAGCTCCTGCTACAGAGATGTGGTCATCTCTCACTCAAGATTTAAAACAAAATTTTAAATGGAAGATATTTCCACATTTGAAAGGGAAATGAGTATGGTGTCAACATGTAAAATTTCTACTAATAAATGTAAATCAATTAGAGAGGGGAGCTGTACTTCCATATTTCCAGCCCGTGTTGATTTAGGTTTTTGTGTGGGGAACATGTAGAGGCAGAATGACCCAGCTTTCTCTGTGTGCATCTCTTGGCAAGAAAGTGGTGAAGATGACATTTCATTTCAACTGAAAGAAGACTGGCTTCTTACGCTCCCCATTCCCACATCAGTAAAATGGCTGGGGTGAGTGAGTGTGTGATCTCTGAGAAGACCAAGTAAGGGACATTTTATTTGTTCAACAAATATTTATTGAACCCCTACTGTGTGTTAGGCTGTGCTCTATGATCTGGGAAGACAGCAGCTTTCAAAGAAAGAGGGTCACTCTCCAGGAAAGGAATAAAATCTGTTGTTACTCCCCAGACTTTAAAGAAAGATTTTCTTTGAAGTACTGAATAAAAGCTACTTTATACAATTATTTTGGGATGACAGGAGCTGGGAACTTACCTGCTTCTCTCTGGGGTAACAGATTCTGAGAACACAGATATCTTGCTATGGCATTGTCCCATCTCAAGCCAGGCCCGCTGGGATCCCCTGTCCCTGGGAGAGATGTCAACAGGCATCATTCCTTAGAGTTTTAGAATCCCTGCTATTGTTCTGCTGTCCCTTGTTGCTAGGCTACCACAATGGCTGTGGAAAAGACAGTTAACTTCCCAAAGAAATAAATCTCGGTTATAAAGCCGCAGTAACCCCTCAAAACATCTCACAAATCAGATCCAGGCATGAGAATAGGTGAAGAATCACCACATAGTCATCATTTCTGGAAAACTCATTCAAAGTGGAACAGAAACTGGTTTTGTGCTCAAACCCAGGCATGTTTACATCCAGAACCAATGCTAAGGAAACAGCCACACTGCTGTCTGAGAGGAGTGCACACCCAGAAAGGCATTGGTTTACAAGCAATCAGTGGTTTCACCACAGACCAACCCCTTAGGGTAATGATCTGCTTTCCCTGGGACCCATGCGCTCCAGATAGAAGACCCCACCTGGCCATATTCTCATGAAAGCTTCTTTCCTAACACAGGAGTGCACAAGTGATTCATTGTGCCTGACTAGCTGGTATTTTGTTCATTGTCACAACTCAACTGCAGCTGCTGATCCTTCTTCCCTGTTGCTTGTCCAAAGCCACCAGCCACTTTCTTCCAGCCGGTTGCTGTATCTCTCCCTGGATGCATTTGCAGACCCCAGTGAACCTGTATTCACTTCACTTTCTGCTCTGACAGGAAATACATGTAGGAGCTCTGCAGCCTACAGATCAGAATCACTCCTGGATTTTGGTCTGTATGTCCTGAACCCACCCAATCTAGTCACACTGTTCATCCTAAAATAAATTAGATTGGCATGACAGGTATGCTTCCAATCACAGAATTTGTTTCTAGGGTTAGAGCATTATAGAACAAGTAACTACAATAATAACAAGAATAAATACTTAAGACTCACCTATTAAAGAGTATAATTTGCCAGGCGCGGTGGCTCACGCCTGTAATCCCAGCACTTTGGGAGGCCGAGGCGGGCGGATTACTAGGTCAAGAGATCGAGACCATCCTGGTCAACAAGGTGAAATCCCGTCTCTACTAAAAATACAAAAAATTAGTTGGGCATGGTGGCACGTGCCTGTAATCCCAGCTACTCAGAAAGCTGAGGCAGGAGAATTGCCTGAACCCGGGAGGCGGAGGTTGCGGTGAGCCGAGATCGCGCCATTGCACTCCAGCCTGGGTAACAAGAGCGAAACTCCATCTCCAAAAAAATAAATAAATAAAAAATAAAAAAAAATAAAGAGTATAATTATCATTTACTTCAACAAAATTTCAAGTGATCCAGCCCCTTGGTAAAACAACCCTATGAACAAAATAAAGAACCATTGAGCAGTAGGTGTTCTGGATAGAAAAGCCAACACTAAATGGGTAGTTGTGAAAAGGCAAGGATTGGGCAATTGGCCTTGCAAATAGCTGATTGTTGGGAATCACAAGTCATCTTCCCTCTCTCTATGCTTTGGATTTGTTATTTTAGGAAAGAAAACTGGAACTATTTCTGTCTTCCCTTCTAGCTCTAACATTTTGTTCTGTTTCTTTAGCTCATCTTATTAAAAAAAAACAACCCACAGAGTAGATTACACTTTAAAGCATTTTAGAGGAATGTCTAGATGCTCACCATGTAGTGGGTTCATAATATTTTATAAAAGACAAGTCATCTCAATCATGACTGGTGAAAGGCACTGTAGGCACTAATTCTTTATAATGGTTATTAATCTTATCATATATCTTGCTGATCAAAAACAGAGGTGGAGAGATACAGCTAGTACAAAAGCAGACTTTCAAAAAGTCCTTGAAAAGCAAAGTGACTTTTCCATTCCCATTCCTTCTTTAAAAAAAATACTGCATGGGAAGGATTTCAGAAGGTGGTGGTGAGGAAATTGGCTGGGTCATTAAAGGCATATTGACCTACGGAATTCTAAACAAGCTAACTAATAATAAAATTAGTGGTATTGTTCTTTTATAATTAAGGAACTCATGAAAGTCACTCAAATGATTTTATTTTAAAAAGTTGAGCTGTAGTTTAAAAAAACTACATTTCCCCCTCTAAATGTAAAGAAAACAAGAAGGTATTATAACAAAACTTCTAGAAATACGTATAAATCATTGACACTTCTACCATTAACATGATATTAAACTTCTCCCTCCTTACTGTGCTTTACTGGGTTGAGCATTTGTCATATGGAGATTCCTAGCAGTAAAATTTACCTGTAGCCTGTCAAAAATATATCTTTTCTTAGAATCAGAAATCATATAATGTGTATTTAACAAGGAATATGCATATTTTATATGTTTCACGGCTCATGTTTATCAGGATGTCTTATCTAACTTAGGTGAGTAAATATCACTAGGACCAGAAAGGAGGTTGGAAGGGAGAACATTGCAATGAGAAAAGGGCAAGACAGATGAGATAATAGATTTACAATGATGTGATGTGGCTGAGGAGAACAGAGACAGCTGCGGTGGAGGTCTTCGAAGTCTCTGCTTGGAAAACAGTCCTTCAGCTCCATCTGTCTGCTCACTCTTTCATTTGTGTGTTTATTTGTTTATTCACCAAATAGTTCATGAAAACTCTTTGTGCTAGGCAGGGTGCTAGGCATGAATAAAATCGATACCGTTCCTGCCCTTGTAGAGCTCATTCTATTATGTTATTGTTCTAGTAGCCACTAAAGTCTTATCGGAAAAAAAATAATGAAGCAGGTCTGGGATTTCCAAAAAGCTCTTATAATTTAACATATCCCAAGCACTGAAAAAAAAACAGGTAAATAAAAGCAAACAGGAGCATCTCCTAGGTGTTCCTCTTGGGGATGTAGAATCTTGTAGAGGAAAATGACTGCCTTTCCCAAAACTGACCTGGGAAAGTTCACTACGTTTTCATTGTGATGAACACGTGGTGACTGTGCCCATGTCGCAGAGTCTAGGTGAGTGTGTCCGTGCTAGGGGAGGACAAGAGGAGAGGGCGAAAGTGACAGAGAAACCAAAGTAACGGCACGCAGACAAGTACAAATTAGGCCATGAGCCACAACAGCCAAAACATCTTCCAACTGATTGCAAAGGCTTTCCTCTGTTTCTCTTAAGAATTAGCCAGGTCGCTTGTCATTGTTTTTCTGACCTCTTCCCTGTGTTGCTGATTGCTTGACACAGTGGGTCTAATTATCTCCAGACTCCCAGCCTGTTTTGATGGAGAGGGATGTTTATCTGTATAAGCAGACAGACTTGTCTATCCCCTTGGTCCTAAAGTTTTTCTTTGGGAAACCTAGGGATGAAACTGACAGCTGTTAATGGATGAATCGGAATGTGAACTTTTTATTTCTGGCTTGTTTGTAGCAAGAAATGAACATTTCTTCTCCTTCCTTACTGTGCTTTACTGCATTGAGCATTTGTCCCTTGGAGATTCCTAGCAGTATTTGACTTTCCTGTGAGAATGGCCTCTCTCCCCTCTTAGTTGGCTTTGGACTGACAGTAAATTCAGTTACCTAGCCCCCACCAAATAACCCAAGGTAGTGCAGACCCTATCCAGACAAAGGACTACGCAGCGTTGAACTTGGCTCATCAGCAACTGAATCCTGGGTCTTTGAATCTCAAACAGGTAACATGAGAAAAAAAGAAACAGTTGAAGTTCTGGCTGTTTTCTAATTTATCCTACAAGTATTTATTAAGGCTCAGCTTTGCAACAGACACTGTTCCGGATGCTTGTATGACAGTGATAAGCAGGAGAAAGCTCTCATGAATTTCACACTTTAGTTGGTAAAGGGCGATCAAACAAATACAGAAGATAATTACAGACAGAGACAAGTGCTATCGAGAAAATAAAACAAGCCATCAGACGAGGACCAGGAGGTGACACAGAGCAGAGATGTGAAGGATGAGAAGGAACCAGCTTTGGGGCGCTTGCAGGGAAAAGTGTTGCAGCCAGTGATTCAGCCCCGTCATCACAGAAACATGCTCAAGCAGCACCATACAAAGACCAACAAACCTCTCTTGACCTCCTCTCTTTCTGTGCTCCCTTTCGAGAAAAATTCTGGAGAAGAATGGCTTATCTTTCCATTCCCTCTTCAATCTTCTCCAATCCAACATTCATAGTCTCTTCTGAAACAGCTTTCATTTGGTCACCACCAACCTCCATCTTGTCTTTAAACAGCAGCATTCTGATCTAACTTTTCCTGTTCTAAGTCTTACTTCTTAGTCTCGGGAGTGGACTTGGTTTCTGCTCATTTCTAAACCTAACTCAGCCTTCTCTTGATTCCATGAGCCCCAATAGGTGAACAATCAATTCCTTTTTTCTTTTCTAGCCAGAATTGCTTCCTATTACTTCCCACCAATAAATGCCTAGTTCACACACTTATATTTTACGTATTATTGTTGATTTTTACCCAGGAAACAACTGTTCAACTTACAGCACAATCTTTATTCATTCTTTTGCTTATATACACTGTTTTCCTTAAAATTTTACTACTGTATTGGTGAGTACCTATTTATGGTTTTCCTAGGATTGATTTAGTTTTCTTTATAACATTGACTTCTTGAGAGTAAATCACTTATTTGAAAACATTTATCATTGTCTCGTATCACAATGCAAGTCATTAGAGATAGGCATGGTTCAAAACAGTCACGGTTTCAAGACATATTTGTTAGACAGCTATCCTTACCAAGAAAGTCTTCTAGGTTGTTTCTGCTGTCAATGTTTTAAATATTCTTCATGTCTTTTCTAATGCTTTGCTAGTCTAGGTTCTGTGGAATTCACGTTCTTTATGTCCCTAGTTATGTCTCTAATAACATTTCTTAAAAATTTATTAGCTGTAAAATTAAATATAATTTATCTAAATATTTCATAAAAATCATTTTTGTATACTTTTAATAAAGAATCTGGTCACAAATAAGCAGAAACAAACAAGACAGTAGGGAATCCTAAGAAGACATTTGTTGAAAATCATCTTCCAGGATTTTCTCATGACTTGCTGTCAAACAGATGAAGATGTTTTGATAGCTATTGTATTGTGAAGGATAATACTTTCAGCTACAAGTAACAGAAATGGTGACTAATTGTAGTTAACTCATAAGGGAATTTGCTGGCTCATATGACTAGCAAGTCCAGAAGTTAAAAATACTTCAAGGTTAATCATTGATATTATCAGCATGTGGTATCTTTTTATAAACAGTATGGCTTCTTCTGAGGGCTGGCTTTCCTGTGGGCATGGAATGGCTGCCAGCAGAACTGGGCTGCAGATGACTTTGTTCATGGCCAGAGATAAAGACTTGTTTTCCATGACCTTAGAACAGAAGTCTTATGTTTTATTCTAACTGACTGATCCTAAATAGGTAATCACTATGACTGAGGACATGTTGACTGCCTTCAATCTGAAACATATGCCCACCCCAAACCAATCACTGTGGCAAGAGAAAGAATCCATCAGAACCCACCCTTATTGCTGCCAGTGGGATCAATCCCACTCAAATTCCAGGGCCACTACGTAGCTGGAAAGGGTGAACTATACCTGGGGAGCTCTAACACTAACCAATGCAGGTATATATTAGCATATACTTTGTATATAATTCACACAAATTTCTCATTTGATTATTCAACCATAGAAATAATAATGAGCTGGGTGCAGTGGCTCACACCTGTAATCCCAGCACCTTGGGAGGCCGAGGTGGGCAGATCACAAGATCAGGAGCTTGAGACCAGCCTGGCCAACATAGTGAAGCTCCATCTCTACTAAAAATACAAAAATTAACCAGGCATGGTGGTGCACACCTGTAGTCTCAGCTACTCAGGAGGCTGAGGCAGGAAAATTGCTTGAACCCAAGAGGAGGAGGTTGTGGTGAGCCAAGATCGCACCACTGCACTCCAGCCTGGGGAACAGAGTGAGACTCCAGCTCAAAAAAAGAAAAAAGAAAAAAGAAATAATAATGATCATATCTTAGTAATATAAGGTATTGCCATATATACGTTTCACTTTTATTCATTTTTATTATTATTCATTTTTAATATTATCTAGATTAGAAAAATATGCAAGATTAATTTACTATTATAACAATTACAATTGTTTCTCTCTTTCTCTATTTCTGTTCTTTCTCATTGAGGTATAATGTACCAGTAAGGACAACAAAAAATTAAAGAAAGGGTGAGAAGAACAGTTAAGATTTTGATCTGAAAAATAATTTCAGAATCTCTTTCTTAGACAAAACTATAAACTTAATAAACAGTAACTTACTAGTTGATGTATATAATTTATTTTCAGAATGTAATTATATTACTTTCAGAAAATTACCAATCACCTTGTAGTTGTAGCTTAGAAATTATTTTGAAATGTTAATGTCTATTAATGCACTTAACTTTTTTTTTTTTTTGGCCTTCCGGCTGAAACTGGAAAGCCTGCTAGACAAATTCTAAAAGAGTTGTAACACTTATAAATTACATCCTCATTAATCTCTCTATCCACAAATAATAATTATTATTATTTTTTGAGATGGAGTCTTGCCCTGTCATCAGGCTGGAGTGCAGTGGTGCGATCTTGGCTCACTGCAACCTCTGCCTCCTGGGTTCAAGTGATTCTCCTGCCTCAGCCTCCTGAGTAACTGGGACTACAGTCAACGTGCCAGCATGCCCAGCTAATTTTTGTGTTTTTAGTAGAGACTGGGCTTCACCATGTTGGCCAGGATGGTCTCGATCTCTTAACATCATGATCTGCCCACCTCAGCCTCCCAAAGTGCTGGGATTACAGGCGTGAGCCACTGCGCCTGGCCAATAATGAATCTTTCTTTATATTTACCTTGATAGAATCAGTAACAAAACAAAACATCTTCATCCAACTCCAAAATTCACTGGAACCTTCCTTCATATTTCAATGTAATTGATTTAATTCTTTTATCAGTAATTTACCCAACTTTATTAATAGTCTGTGCCAAGCACTCCACTAAACGCTGAATGTGTGTATGTGTATGTGCATATGTGTGGTACTTGCACAAATGAAAAGGAATTTAAGAGGTTTCTGGAACCCTTCCTGAAGCATGCACAACAAGGAAGGAGTGACTGGAGATTCAGAGTTGGGGTAGAGATGAGAGAGAACAGGGATGAGATAAAGGTACACATCTTGCCTTTGCAGAATGCTAGTATCAGGCCACTGAGCAGCAGGAAGAGTTCTCAACTCTGAACACCAGTCTGAAAATGACTGACAAGTCACATCTTTAACCTGGAGGTCACATCTTCATCATTATTCTTCACCAAGAAGACACCACTTTGGGACTCAATGTGAATGTGAGTTAAAAGTCGATGACAAGTAGGAAAAGCAATCAGCACCATCTGTACTTATTCAATGCAGGGAATGTGTCACCATTCTAGAAGTATTAATCATCATGCACTATCAGTGTGGTTAATGCCAAAAATGGTGGAGAAACGATTCCTCCCAGAAACTGCCCATTTCAAAACTCAACAGCATTTGCCTCATAAAACAAACATATGGAAACTATTCAAAATTAAGTTTATTTCAAACAACTAGAAAGTATAGAAGAATGTATTTGTAGTTTTAATTTTGGGGAGAACATGGATTGTTAACTGCAATGTAAGCAAAGGACAATTCGATCTTGGAGAGTTTTAATGTGTGGCAGGTTAGAAAAAAGAAAAAAATATTTCTTTAGTAGAGAAGCTCAAAAAACCAAACAGTTTTGCCATAGTTCTTGGTTTTAATTAGGAACATTTAATCTATAGCACACAGAGAAAAAATGCCCAAAACCTACCTGATACATCTCAACCAGCGAAGCACTGCTTGTCCTTGCAGGATGTTGATGATTACATTTTTCTGTGAGTTTTGTGAAATGCTTGCTGAATCTGAAAGTAATTCAGTTAGTGTCAAGTCCCAGAAACTAACAAGACAGAGGTACTCACCTACTTTCGATATATCATATGTGTCACTTATCATTTAGAAAGTATTATTTTGGCTATCCTGGATAGCATTAGCAAAAGAAATTACATTAACGGCAAATCCCAAGATAGGGTAGAAATTACAGGTAAAGGAAAGAAAATAATTCAAGGGAATGATAGAGGAAAAGCATGATTTAGTACCCTAACAAATGTCATTCTTCATTTTTAGTCACAATTAATAGAGTATTATTTGCTTTCCTATAAATGTTCTGATAAAAACACAAAAGCATTTGAATTAATTTTTAAATTTTAGTTGCTACATAATTTTTGGTGAACTATACTACAAACACAGAGAAAAATCTAACATTTTAAACAAACAGCAGATACATTGCCATACCTCCTGCTTCAGAAGCACATTGTTTATACAATAAAAATGCCATATATGTTATTATAAGGATTTACTATTTGTAATTTATCAGATGAGTGTACCCAGCTTTCCAGGAGCCATCTTTAATTCTGTGTTATCAAAACAGACAATTAACAAATATTTAGCAATAAAATATCTTCCTTACAATAAGAAAAATATTGACAATAAGACGACTTTTCCAGAGGAAAAACATTATTTATATAGTATACATCAGCTGCTTCTTTAATCAAGAGACAGTTGGATAAAGAGGAGGCTTTCTGAGGCTGCTCCAAGAACAAATGCATCTTCATGATAGAGTGGTTGCCAAAATAAGATGGCATATTTGGCTTCTGTGTGTGGGTATATTGAATTTCCTGAGTGATCCTGCTGTCATTTTACACATGTCAGATGCACCAGATCAACAACCCAACAAACTGCCAGCGTAGGTTGTTTCTCAGTATCCCGATGGGAACTGCTTTTACGTGCCTCTCGATTTGCCTAACGACATTAAAGCAAACAAACAAACGAATATAACTCTTGCACTAAGTCATCACAGACAACAGATTATTAAAATCCCATAGTTAAAAAAAAAAAAACAGATGAAGCCAACAATTAGGCTCCCTTAGTTGAATTTTGGAGACATAAAGGAGATCAAAATTGCAATTGAGATGGTAACCTAGGTTATCCCTGATTAATGTTCAACTTCAGAATGAAATGTTAAAGATTATCTAATAGCTGAACTACATTTCCTTAAAATCTCATATCTTCTGAAACTGATCTTTAAACTCAGATTCAGAAGGTGTCACTGGAATTTATTCTTATTAAAAGAAATAGCAAATTTTGCTGCAGGGAAGTCTTTGGAGGCTATTAACAATTTGATTTTTTAAATGCTAAAACATCATGTCACATTAATTTTAATACAATATTGAGTACAGAAGTGAAGCTAAGTGTTTAGTTGTAAACTTACCACCTTGCTGATTCATTTTAAAATTCAAATGTCGGTTAGATATTGACATGCTGGGAAAATAAGTGCTTTATAGAAATTTCTAAAAGATGTTTACTGAAAATATAGTTTTAAAATAACTGTTTTGAAAAAAAAAAAGGATGTTTTCTGGCTCTATGGTACAAAAGAAGCTTAAAAGAAAAGTAATTCATCAGATCGTGTAATTTGATATTCCCACCTGACACTAACATTAATGGTACTCCAGTGACAGTTTATTTACTGGATATGAAACTGCTAGGTACAGCAGTTAATAAGCCTAGGCTAAAAATAACGTTATTAATAAACACTATGACATATAACATCTTTCAGATGGAATTAAACATCAAATTTAATGTAAGGTACTTCCTTAAAAGTTACTACACATAAATTTGGCTTTATGCAACAGATAAATTAATGGTTGAGCTATTGGCTCAAATGCTTAGACACTTCATTAAAAATTTATTAAAATTTTTAGGGAAGGGCCATATATCCCTTAAAGTATATATAAAGTTTGGTGCATGTAAGGATTTGTGCATTTGGGTAGAAAACAGATATGTAGCTATCATCAGATTTTCAAAAGAGTATGTGTTTCAATAAATTTTTTAAATTATTCCTTTAGAAGAATATGTTTCTCCGGTGTAATACTTACCCTCATTACCAAATATAATTTGGTTTACAAAATACTGATTTAGTTTATCAGGAGTACATCTATATTACAAAAGAAAGTTTAAGAAAAATGATGCTATAAAATGAGAAATATATGTATTGGATATGAGGATGAATGGACTCAGAAACTTAGGAATATCATTAAAATATATGACTACATCTCCATTTTTATACATAATTTAAGAGCACATGGAAAATAGCAATATATGTAGAGTTCCTATTTACTGAGTTCTCACAAAGTCAAGATTTAGTATTCTATTTATATTATTCCATTTAATTCTTTCAACTCTGGTAACAATTGCAATGATTATTGCTCCATCTCATAGGAAGAAGATGATATAGAAATTTAATCATTTTCTTAAGATCACACAGCCAGGAATTAGAATGACTGAGATTTAAATACAGGTCTTTTCGAAGCTAAAATTCATACTCTTTATTTCTATGCCATAATCCATTTCCTACACACTCCCATCCCTGAAAATATATGTTGGCTATCATAGATCATGAAGGAGGGCACTCAAGTTCATCCACTGAATATATCAGAGAAGCCTAATGATCACAATATAACCTTCTGGGAACTAGAGAAGTGGTTATCATTCCCTCTTTCTTTCATCCCACTGCCTCACATGAGAAGTGGTTATGATTCCCTCTTCCTTCCATCTCACTGCCTCACATCTTTTCAAGAACAGGTAGTAATATTACCTCAAACTTCACCTTTTTTTTTGCAGTCACTTTCTGTTGACTGCAAGGGACATGGCAACTTAATTCAACAACTAATTCAAGGGTTGCCTTCTCTTAAGACTCATATTAATTAAAAGGATATCATTTATATAACAAGACTGGCTGGTGTTTTTCTGTGTGGTAGATTAAAGAAAATATATTTTTAGAAAAAAATATTTTAGTTGAATTCTTTTAATATTTAAAATGTACATGATGAACTTCAAAGTCTTTTGAAAATTTTTATGTCAATTGAAAAAAGCTTTCCAGGGATCCCTTGTGCAGGCATATCTTTGGATGTAGCCTGAAGGAATGGAATGAAAATTTAAATTTGTCATGCTGCTTATGAGTGGCAGAGTTAAATTTCTGTCACAGCATCTGTGTTTGAATAACTAAATCATGCTGCTTCTCTTAGAATGTTCTGGAATTTACACATACGGAGCAATAAAAATCACAAGGGTAATGTATACAGCAACTCTTTTCATACTTTTTATCTTAATGAATTTCAAAACAGTCCTGCTGAGATTGTTACTAATGAAAAAACTGAGGTTCAAAGAGATTTAATAGGTACCGATGCTGGGTGGAATCCCAGCGTTCTGATTTCAAACAATGGTTCTTTCTCTCCATTGCCGTGCATGGCATATCTGGTCATTCTGAAAGTCATCAGATGGAGAAGGTAGAAGTGAAACCCTCAGTGGTCTATTCTTACATATTAATCACTTCTCAAGGAAAATCCAGGAAGACAGTTCTCTTTTGTTAAATTACCATCTTACTACGTCAGTGTTCTGTAATGAGGACTGGAGCTGCTCTAAGTGGATCAGTCCCCATCTTCTTCCTGAGATGTAGATTCTTTGAAGTTTGCATTGAAGACAGTTTTTTCTCCCTGGACTTGTGAAAAGTAGATTAATTTCTTAACTCCTTCATAGGAGACATCATAAGTGTTCATTTTTTTTTGAATTGCCAAGGCTAAGAATTCTCTTGATATTTAGCATGGATTTTTGGACTTCTCTTAACCAAATAAATAAAGTACTGAAAGTTCATGCTAGGAAGAAGAATCTGATTTTGGGCAGAAGAGAAGCAAATAATCTCTTTTGTTTAGAACAGAATGTGTTGTTACTCAAAAGTGGCTTGATTAGGGTACAGTTGCAAATGAGGTGGTCTATTTCCTCTTTTCCATCCATCTATTCATTCAAGCTTTCCCCCCGACCCACTTTACATTGTAAATATTGGAGATGAATGTGCCACAGAGGATGTTCATTATGAGACATTTTGTATAATGGAGTGGGTATGGCAAGAATGGGTATGGCAGGGGTTGTAATCAAGGTTATTAGCCAGAACTGGGGTCTCATCTGAAGACACAACTGGGGAAGGAGCCACGTATATGACCACATGGCTGATGATAAAAATCACTTCCTCATGGGCTGTTTATCCTTTCTTCCTGGCTCTTGGCCAGAGGCTATCTTCAGCTCTTTGCCAGGGAGGGTCTCTCCAACATGGCAGGTTGTTTCATCAAAGCATGCAAACTAAGAAGGCAACAGAGAGAATCTTCTAACAAGATAGAAGTCATGAGACTTTATCATCTAATCATGGAAACAATATTCCATTCCCCTTTCCATATTAGGCTGGGCATACAAAGAAGCAAATCACAGGGCCGGTTGATACTCAAGGGTAGGAGACTACAGAAGGTTGTGAATATCGGGTGCCTAAGATCCTTGGGCACCATCTTAGAGGTTTCCCACCACACTAATGCACTTGAAAATGATGTAGAAAATGTCAAATATATTAAAATGATAAAACTATAGTTTCTGGCAAAATAATAAGAAAAAATAATGTCTAGGAGCCATTTTAAAAACCTCACCTTAAAATATTTTTTAAATTTCAAAAGAGAAACAAAGATGTAAAATACTATGTCAAAAGAAATGCAAATTAAAACAATACATCATTTTCATGTGTCGAATTAGAACATATTAAACATTTAGTTGATAATATCTATTGTTGGCAAGGGAAAACAGGTACTTTATAATATACTTATGTGGTCAAACATTTCTGACGGCAAACTGGAAATATCGAAATTTCCATATCCTTTGACTTACCAATATTACTTTTAGATATTTATTTTTCCAGAAATAATTAAGCCAAAGTTCAAAAATTGATGCACAAGAATGTTCATTTAAGTGATATGTATACTGTTAGAAAAATTGGAAATTATTTAGTAGTATGTCAGAAAAGATTGGCCAAATAAAATATGACAACTACAAAATAAAATATCTTGTAGCTATTAAAAATTATTCATATTTATTATTATGAAAATATATCTATGATATATTTTTAAATGAAAAGAGCAAACTATCTATATAGAACTTCATTATCTATATAGAACTGGATGTGTATATGCTGATGTGTTGACACCCATAGGTGCTTAGGAAAATATGTGAAAGGATATCTATCAAAATATTGAGAGCGATTATCTTTGACTTGTAGGTAATGAATAATCTTTATTTTCCTTATACCATCTATATTTTCCAGTTTATCTTGAGCATATTCACATTTCATAATATTAAAAAGCAATAAGACTATTTCCAAAATAGTATCTAAAATTATTTCCTCCTAGACCCTTATATGGGAATGTTTCAAGTTTTCATTACTATATCTGCTAACTGGAACAATATAGCATCATAAGATCTTCTCAAGTTAAATATATTTTTGTCTTCTGTTGATAAATGGGTATGTTCCCACTCCTCCTGGCAAATTACATTTACTTAAAAAAAATCCTTCAGAATTCTATAAACACACAAATATTATCAGTCAACATAGAACTGGAAATTAACTGTCAGATTTCTTCTTAACCTGGCTATTCTGGAAGAATAATCCACTGAGGGACTAGTATTGAAGATTTTGATTAGTCAAATAAGAAAATAAATTTCTGGCGGCCATATGTAATTATTCACTTATTATTTATTATTTATACCCTCATTTTGGAGCATCCACTAGGTTTGAGGCGTTGGGCTAAGTGCTAGCAATGCAACAGTCAATCAGAAACAGTCCTTGCCTGCTCTTACAGCCTAATAAAGACAAATCAAAGAACTTCACTGCTGAAGATGTCTCAGAGATCACAGTCTAGAATCCCCCAACCCCCAATTCATGAATCAGAGAAGCAGATTTTTATACATTTTTCTTCACCTATGTTGATTGATAGCAGACCCAAATCCATTTCTCTCGACTATTCTGTTGCAGGCAGAATTCTATGAAAGCCCCCACAATCTTTCCCACTGCTGTTACTCCCATAATTTCATTATGTAATACTGCAAAAGGGATATTGCAGACATAATCAAGGTTACTAGTCCATTAAGATGGAAAAATTATCTGGCTCACCTAACCTAATTATATGAGCCACTTAAAAGAAGAGAGTTTTCTGTGGACAGTAACAGACGAGAGAGAAAATTCAAAATGTGAAAGAAATTTGATGTAAGGGAGGCTCTCTGTTGCTGGGATGGAGGGGGCTGTGAGGGAAGGACCTGAGGACATTCCCTAGGAGCTGAGAGCAGTCCCCTGATGACAGCCAGCAAGAAGGTGGGGGCTACAAGCTGACAACTTGATTTCAGCCTTCACCAGAAAACTCTGGTCATCCCAAACTTCTGGCCTACCAAACTGAGAGCTACCAAATCTGGTAATGCAGCAAGAGAAAAGTAATGAACATTGTTTTTTCTTTGTATGTCTTTCCTGGGGACTAGTTAGCATGCTAAAGTACAACTGGAGTTGAGACTCATGGATTTCAGCTACCTTCTTTATGTCCCAATGTGGAAATTGAAGCCTAAAATTTCTAGCCATATTGGCCTTTTTTTGTCTTTTTTCAATTAATTGATTTATTTTTTATTTTGAAACAATCTCAAACTTCTAGAAAGCTTGGAAGTATAGCACACATTTTTTTTTTTCAGGAACCATTTGGGTGCACACATTGGTGACATGTTATAACGTCACCTCCAAATACTTCAATGCAATGCATTTTTTTTTTTTCTCAACAAGGGCATTCCCCTACATACTTATAATACAACCATCAAAATCAGGAACTTAAGGTCACTTCAGCTCTCGGAACTCAGTCAACTTTCACAAAGTATCCAAATAATTTCCTTTACCTCCAAAGCTCCATTTTGGAGTTGCGTGTTGTGTTTGGTTAGTCTCCTTCAACTCGGAACAGTTTATTATAGAATCCCTTGACTTTCAGGACCTTGAATCTTGAAGATTACAAGCCAATTATTCTGGAAAATGTCCTTCCATTTAGATTGTTCTGATTTTCCTTCATGACAGTTGCATACTTTTGTAGGAATGTTAGAGAAATAATCTGTGTTCTTCTCACTACTATAAAATGGCACATAATTTCATTTTGTACCGATACTAACGATGTTAACTTTGATCACTTAAGGTGGTGTCTGCCAAGTTCTCCATTGTAAAGTATTATTTTTTGCTGTGTAATTAACAAATATTTGTGGGAAAGTAATTTCAGACTATGTGAATATCCTATTTGTTATCAAATTTTTTATTTATTCATGCCTAATAATTTGATCAACACAGACTCATGGTTTATTATTTTATTCCATGTTTTATAATCTGTTGTTATCATTTATTTTGGTACTCAAATGGTCAGAAATTTGGTCAAAAGGAACCTCTTGGAGTTGCTTCAGTGTTATTTTGACAAGTTCCAAGTCCCTTTATTCTTTCAGCACTTTTGTACTTTCTGATACATCAAGATGTCCTGGAAAAATGTGGCCTTTTCTCTGAGAAATACTGTCTCTTTTTAATAAAAAGTGATATTTAGAAACTAAGATCTGGACACTGAGTTTACTCATTGCTTTTAGGATGTTGTTATCCCTAGGAACACTGGCCTTAATATCTCCAAAACACTGTGCTCTCTGCTTCCCCATGACTTTTGTAGATGCTGTTCCCTCTACCTGATTGTCCTTTCTTCTTCACATAGTGAACTCTTCCTACTCTTTCTTTAGATCAAGGCTTAAATCCTGCTTCTTCAAGGAAACTTTCCCTGGATGCCTAGATTGGTTGAGCCCTACACTCATAGCATCATGTTCTTTTCAATCTAGAATATAGCAATTATTTGGAAACATATACCTCCTCCTCATTAGACTAACAAACTTTGGAAGACAAAATCTGATTTTGATCAACAATGTATCACTAGTGCCTAGCACAAGTCCTAACACATAGTAGCTCTCAACAAATATTTATGGAAATAATAAATGGGTGAGACAGTGAATGAGTGAATGAATGAAACCAGAACTAGATCCCAGTGCTTTCCTAGCTATTCCACAGTGGACGCTTAGAACTTAAAAGTACAGAGCTCACTGAAATATATTCTCTAAATTCTTAGACATATGGCACAATTTTATTCTTCCTAACAGAACCCTGAATTTTTGCACACTGGATCAAATAATTTTCCACATTATTTTTGAATTTAATTCTTCTTGAAATGGATTCAGACAAAATTGGAAAACCAAGTACCTTCTGAGAAGGTCATAGTGTTTGCCACTATTGAGTTAATCACTTTGGCTTATTCTCCATTAGATTTATTATATTCTGAGCAACTTAGCTAAGTTGCAAGAACATAAAAAGCTACAGAAGAATATTTAATTTGATTGCATAATACTAAATCTTCACCACCTCCTGAGTCCCTAATTAAATCTTATTTTTACACGGTGCCTTGTTTTTGAATATGGGCAGTTCTGAAAGTCTCAGGAAGGGAATTTATGATAAAGGAAATCCAGAAACTCACTTTGAGACAATGTGGACTTCTAATAATTCTACCACTGTCTCCACCGGAAGGCCAAACATACAATTGTCTTCTTAGCTTGAGGCCTTTATGGTTTTTCTCTTGGTTTTGAATCAGATCTAGACTCAACAAAGACCCACCTATGGTTTCTGCCTGTCCCCAGCTGTAACTCCAATAACTGTGCTTGGGCATTATGTCAGACCTTTTGGCATCATTTGAAGCATTTGATTATTAAATTCTGTTGACTTGCTAGAAAGAAAGTGGGGTCAGAAGGGCAGACCTAAAATAGTTATACTTCTTTCAGTCCTGAGAGATATATTAGGAGAGTTTTCAGAAGGTTTTTTTCTCATTTACAGTTTCTGAGATGGACTTCTGAGACACTTTGTATTATCTCTTCCTTTCATTGTATGCACTGTTTATTATAAAAACAGAGAATCTCAAAGCAACTTATACATTGAAAAATTGTTATTCAAGATTTCTCCTTTTGCCTGACTTGCACTGTGGTGTTCTTTATTCTAAGGTATCTGGCAAAAGTGAACCTATTTTTTTCAACCTGGTTTGAAAAAAACTGCTGGTAGTTCTAAAAAAACATGAGAAATGAAGAACAGCACATGTGAGTTAGGATTCTCTCTTTTGTTCTTGTGAGGCTACAGTGAAACAAAGATTCTTAGCCATACTGAGGCTCTTGTAACTTGTTCAATACTTCACACCAGGGTCTATAGTAATTATAAATTCAAGAAAATTTGCTCTATTCTTCAGCTTCTTTTCAGTGGCATATTTTCCTCATTCACTAAGTTCTGTTTCAGGTGGTTTAGCATTTGATTATGACTCATTTAATGTGATTTTTCAAAAGAACATTTGTTACTGCATCACATCGCAAAAATAATTGAAATGGATGCAATTCATGGATGTGATTTAATTAACTAGGACTTTTCCCCTACACTGAGAAAATCATAATGGGGGCTTTACTAGGCAAACTAAAATATCCCAACCAAGACAACTTAGTATTCAAAGAAGCTTACAAAAGTCTCCTGTAATGAGAAGACTGTCTGAAAATACAATTTTCAGCTTTGAAGTGAATAAATGCTGAGCTGCTAGACTCTACCACTTTCCACACAGAAATGCATCTTAATTGTTGTATCACTTCTGAATTTCGGAAGGAAAATTGGCAATGTGTGTGCCATTTCTAGCGAAGGGGAAAAAAGGTAATTGGGTTTCTATATACCATGCCTTCAGTAATGGTCTGGAAGGTGGAACTGCAAAAGGCTCTTTTTTTGCTCTAGGACTGTATTTCATTTGTCAAAATGAATGCAGGATATCAGGTCATTCCTAATACTGAGTAATATTCTCCCAGTTGAGCAGAGCACTGCTCTGTACCAGGCATTAGCAAAGCAGAGCATGCTGACTAGAAGAGACTTGCTGGTGATATTTTAGCCTAGTCAAGTGATGGCCTCTGACCACAAAGAACATTGGCTGGAGCTCTGTCAAATTATCCAAGGGATTTTCAGGTATCTAGTCTATTTTTCTGTATAGAAATCCTCTTTAACATCCCACCAAAAGCTACTTAACTTAAAATAATATCCTACAAATACCATATTCCTGGGAGGAATCTAAAATACCTCTTTATCTACTGGGGCGGCTGAGTAGGGGTGATGTTATTATGGCAAATGTGTACATTTCTGGTGTAAATGTTTACTTAGCTCTGCTTGTCAACAGCTGAGTCATTTCTCTGTTCTCCCACTTGGAGTCATTTGATACCCAGTAAGGATCACCTCCCTTGGAGGCCGCACTGTTTATCTTCCAAGCGCTAATATTAAAATATAGCTCTTGATTTAGGGGACGGCAAACCAGGGGATTTCTGAGTGTCATTCCTTCTCTTATTGAGTCTTCCATAGGGACAGCCACCTTTAAAGAATATAAATCATTGAGCTACTCGTTTCACTATAAACCACAGGTAACTTCTCTGCCAGAAGTTAAAATCTATTTTAAAATAGATTTTAAAATCGTATTTAAAATCTAAATTTAAAAGTATTTATATATTTAGAAAATTTTAATTGTTCTAGCTTTTAAACATGTTCATGAAAAAAAAATTTGAACTGTTTAGAAAAATGGAATCATTTAGGAAGTCTACAAAATGCCTGAAAAAATTAGTTCAGTTAAGGTACTTTCTTACATAGAAAATTAAATCACTCTATAGAATTAGAAACTAGAATTTGCTAGCTCTTTTAAGGTGGAAACCATACCTAGCAATTAGTAAATGGTTAGCAATCATTTGTTGAATAAATGAATAGATGGAGTATTAACAAAATCAAGATTGTATTAGATAAAAAGTATAATTAAATAATAGTAAAATTATTTAATTCTTTAAGTGCTAGATAACATGATTTTGGCTTATCCAGTGGAATTTTTGGTGGATTTATCTTCACCTACAAGAAAAGCATCTTGGGAAATTATTGGGATGATTGGTATGAATGATATATAAAATTGTTCCTCGGATCTTTATATTCAGGCTGTCTTGGTCGTTTTGCTTTTTTAAAACATAGTTCCAGAGCCATCTCTTGTAAAGAGAACTTCAAAATGTCAAGGAGAATTCACTATGTACAGAATGGGTGAGTAGAGTCACTTGGCAGGTGACAACCCAATGTCCAAAACCAAGGAACACTAAACTAGGGGATTTTTTAACTGTCTCCTACAAGAAGGAATAAGGGGATTTCATTACTTGCAACTAGTAAAGAGAACAACAGGGATAGCTCCCAAAGCAGTGCCTCCCTAAGCTAAGGGCTAGGTCAGGTTTTATAAGCATAGGGTAATGAGGTATGATCTGATTGGATCTTGGAATAAGATGATCTTACTGGATCCTGCCATGAGCTTGGCCTAATTGGATCCTAAATCCTTCTATGTGGTATCTCATTGTAATTTATTCCCTACTCCTCAGTTCAAGCACTAAGGCTCCCTCTGGTTGCACACCTGGTTCATCTGGGCATGCTCAGGCTAGGTGATCTTCAACCTGGGGATCCATGGCAACCAAAAAAAAACTTGCAACTTTGATACATAAAAGTTGAACCAGATTGGCCTGATGCAGTCACAAATGGACTCTGAAAACAGAAACTTACTAGAACACAATAATGGCGAATACACAAAAGCAAATACACAGAAACAGCAAACCAAGATGTTTCCTTGGCACTTTTAAAAGCGTGACATATCTGTGATTATCGTTATGCTGCAAATCATGTAGTGAAAATTTAGAAATCAAATTTATTTTCCTTTTGTTTGTCAGGAGCATTTTATGTCTCTAGGATACAGAAATTAAGCTGCTGTTGCAACTTAGGAAATAATGTACAATAGTGCTTAAACTTTTACATTTCTTTTTAAACTAATGTAGAATACCAAATAATGAATTAATATTTAGCATCTCCTATTTGCCAGTACTATTCTAAATACTTCCCAGTATGAAAAAAAAGAGCATATGTCATTATCACTATGTTCAAGTGACATATTTCTTATAGGGAAAAGATGTAACTATTAATAATGACCATGAAATAAATACTAAACAACTCAAAACAGAAAGAATGAAGTCCCAAGTAGCTATGGAAAAAACATAGCGAAAGATGTCACGAAGTGGTTGAAATTGACTTTATGCTTTATGCAAACAATCCAGAAAAATGAAGGGCAAGAGTACGCATGTGCAGCCCAGTGAGCAACAGAAACCTGACAGCAGAGAGGAGAAGGCATATGACATGAGTGAAGTCAGAATACAGACCCTTTGAGAACAATGGTGCTGTACTGGAGGAGTGTATGGGATGAGTACACCCCACAAGCTCTTGTCAGTAGAAATGTAAATGAAGGAAAGACTTTCATTAGAAGCCAGATTAGACCGGAATGATGTCCAATTGTCAGGGGGATAATTCAAGATATCGATTCATTTTTTCTTTCTTCTTCTTGTGCCCATTCCATGATGGGTCTTCCATTCACCTATAACAAGCAATCTGTTGGTTAGGAATGGCTAAGTAATATGTTTCAACTATGAGCTTATTCTTCAGACAATTCTTGTACTACAGCCCACTTCCTAGCCTATACTCTCAACATTCATGTCTTCTTGGTAAAATTACTGTATTGGTCTGTTTTCACGCTACTGATAAAGACATACCTGAGACTGGGCAATTTACAAAAGAAAAATGTTTAATTGGGCTCACAATTTATGTGGCTGGGGAAACCTCACAGTCATGGTGGAAGGCAGAGGGGAGCAAGTCACATCTTATGTGGACGGCAGCAGGCAAAGAGAGAGCTTGTGCAGGGAAATTCCCATCTTTAAAACCATCAGATCTCATGAGACTCATTCACTATCACAAGAACAGTGCAGGAAAGACCTGCCCTCATAATTCAGTCACCTCCCACTGGTTTCTCCCATGACATGTGAGAATTATGGGAGTTATAATTCAAGATGAGATTTAGGTGGGGACACAGCCAAATCATATCAACTGCTCCTTGACTAATTGTTTAATTATAATTAAATAATAATTATTTAAATAATTAAAGCTTTTGAAAAAACATTTTATTTTGAATACTGTCACACTTACAAAAAAGTTATGCAAATATTGTTGGACTATGCCTGTACACCTTTCACTGAACTACCCCAAATTACTGTATTATTAAGCAAATCTACATATTTTCTTTTCAAGTTTTGCCAGTCTCCCCCTAATGTCTATTTTCAGGTCTAGAATCCAATCGAGGAGGTCATGTTGCATTCTTTTGTCATTCTCTTTTGACTCCTGTATGTCTGGGACGGTTCCTCAGACTTTGTCTTTCATAACCTTGACTCTTTCGAAGTGTATTGTTTGGTTGTTTTGCAAAAGGTTTCTCAATTTGGATTTTCCTGATGTTTCCACATGATTAAATTCAATTGTGTAATTTTAGCAAAAATACCAAAGATCAGACATGTCCTCATCGGTGTGTTATATCATTAGGTACATGATGCCAATGTGTCTTATTACTGATGATGTCAGTAATAAGATGAACATTTGGTTAAGATAGTATCTTCTCCACTGTAGCTTCTGTAGCTCACACATTATTGCTGATTTGTGGATTCATCTCATAGGTGTGAGACAGTGACTTAGATTGCAGAGCCTCTATCTTTCTCTAGTTCTGCATTCAGCTTTGCCAACTCTGGGCCACATGTGTGTGTTAGCTTTGTGATGAAGAATTCTGACTTCAGTATGGGTATACCACTCATACTAACAAGGTAAGAGATAACAAGAACCAACAAGCATTTCATTCCTGTTTGTGCTCATGAGTTCCAGGTTTATTGTTTTGTCTCTTCTCTTGCCCCCAGCCTTATGCACATCAAATTCTAGTAGCAGACATGCAGGCAACAACCTTACAGAGACTGATTAGCTAGTTCCCACAATTGCTTATGGTCAAATCATTTATTTATATTATGCTTCTCTGACTGATTCCAAAGTTTTGTACTAACGAGTGGATGCTATTATAATAAATACCTAAAAATGCAGGAGTGTCTTTAGAACACTTTTATCTTTACCAAAAGATAAAAGGTATTTTGAAAAAAATGTATTAGAAAAAGCCTAAACTTCCTTGAATAAACTAATATAAATCTGGACTTTGAGAATGCTGCTGGCAAGGGGGTCCGAAGGAAAGGAGGAAAATGTTAAGACTGGATGAGACTGAGACTGGAATAAGAGAGCTCTTTGTCACGCAGCAGCAGAAAACCTAGCACACCTGTAATAACTTGGAAAGTTAAAAAATGTGCCTAACAAGCTGGGTATCTAACAAGAAAATTTTCAAGCAAAATGTTGAAGCTGCCACCTGGTTTCTTCTGCTGTTTATAGTAAAATGCAAAAAGAGAGAAATAAATTAAGGAAATGACTGTTAAACAAAAAAGAGCTAGGACTTGATGACTTTAAAAGTTCTCAGCCTCCTCAAACAGCAAACAATGCAAGGAAATGGCTTTCAAGCAAAAAAATCAAATTTGGAGCCCTACCTGGACAACACGATCTGGAGATGAAGATGAAGATTTGACTGCAAAGTCTTTTCTTAAGACCGTAGAAAGGCAGTGTCTCAGAAAACTACTCAGTCACACAAAAGGCCCTTTAAGATTAAAGATATGCCACTGCCACCTTGGGTTGAAAAGGACAGGCAGTACACAGAGGAAGCTGGAGCCCTAAAAGGTCAGAAAGTAGGCCAGGAAACTACTCATATGAAAACGTGACATCTTTCATGAAAAAGGGAGGGTGATCCAGCAGGCAGAACCAACAGCCTTGTTATAGACCAAAGCATTTCCCCCAAAATTCATGTGTGGAAGCCCTAACCTCATATGAGATGGTATCAGAGATAGGCCTTTAGAAAGATACTTAAAATTTTAAATAAGTTCATAAGGGTGGAGCCCTGATTGGATAAGACAGGGGTCCTTATAAAAAGAAGAGAAACTAGACCTCTCTCTCCCCCCGCCCCCGTTTCTCTGCACACACACAGAGGAAAGACCATGTGAGGACACAGTGAGGAGGCAGCTATCTGCAAGCCAGGAAGAAGGGCCTCCTTGCTCATACCTTGATCTTGGACTTCTGGCCTCCAGAAGTGTGAGAAAACAAATTTCTGTTGTTTATAAGGCACCCAGGTAGTGGTATTTTGATAGCAGCTGGGCTGATTAGTCTAACCCCAGAGGGCAGAGCCAACAGCCATAGAGCATTATTGGTAGGCCTTAATACCTAATTAAGGAATTTCCAACATTTGTCCAGTTAGATTTCAGAATTGTTATGAGTTAAAACGCACGCTCTAAATGAAGAGACCCCCAAACAGACTTTGTGTGAGCAACAAGGCTGTTTATTCATCCAGGTGAGAGTGGTCTGAGCCTGAAAAGAGAGTCAGTGGAGGGCAGTGGGATAGGAGTTGGTTTTATAGGTTTTGGGTAGGCAGTGGAAAGTTACAGAAGTTACAGTTTAGGGTGGTTTTTGCAGGTTGGGAGGGGGTCATACGGTCTGGAGTCACCAGGTTGACCAAGGTCAGTTATAAAGTCCATTTGCCTTATCAATTGAGGTGGGAATAAGGAACAACAGAGAATATCTTAAAGTTAATTAGGCACCACAGGGGTTGATCATTCTTCACTTCTGTGGTTTTCCAGTTACTTCAAACTTTCTGTTTCCAGGAACTCATCTGGAGTGTCCATGCAGGTCACAGAGGTTACCATGGTGTAGTCCATGGCACTGTCAGTTGGCCTAAAAGACCTTACATTATGGATCAGAGGCTCCTTCGTGCCCCTGACATTTCCCCTGTTTTTGAAGGAATATTTATAGTTTTTATCTATACTTGTTCCACCACTGTATATTGATGTGTGAGAAGCAGAGAACCTGGATTTTTTTTTTTTTTTTTTTTTTTTGAGAGTCTCACTCTATTGCCCAGGCTAGAGTACAGTGGTGTGATCTCTGCTCACTGCAACCTCCACCTCCCAGGTTCAAGTGATTCTCCTGCCTCATTCTCCCGAGTAGCTGGGATAGCAGGCACCTGCCACCACACCCAACTAATTTTTGTATTTTTAGTAGAGAAGGGGTTTTACCAGGTTGGCCAGACTGGTCTTGAACTCCTGATCTCAGGTGATTCACCTGCCTTGACCTCCCAAAGTGCTGGGATTACAGGCCACCACGCCTGGCCTGGATTTTAGTTTTCACAGGTCTCTATAAGAGAAACTCCACATAAGGAGCTGAACTTTGGAACTAACCCTGAGAAATCTCTTTCGTACCTGGACCTGACTTAGTTGATGAAATCCTGAACTTTGAGCTGATGCTGTAATGAAATAAGACATTGGGGACCTTGGGAGGGAATGAATGTATTTGGGATGTGAGAGAAATGTATATTATTAGGGCCCAGAGTCTAGACTGTGGTAGGTAGCCTCTAACATGGCCCCAAATGATACCCTTCTCCTAACTTCAAACTTTCTGTTTCCAGGAACTCACCTGGAGTGTCCATGCGGTCATACTATTGACATACTTCTGAAAAATAGAATATAGAGGAAGCAATGGTATGTGATTTGAGATTAGATTACAAAGAGACCCTGGTTTCCACCTGGAGATGCTCCCTAAATCACTCTTTAAGGGAAACCTCTTCCATGTTGTAGAGTTTCCCTGTGGAGAGAACCATGTGGACAAGAAACTGATGTCTTTGGCTAAGGTCCAGTAAGGACCTCAGACCTGCCAAGAATTATATAAATGTGTTTTTGGAAGGGGATATTCATCTAGCCCAGCCTTGTATGATTGGAGATCCAGCCAACAGCTTCGTGGCACCCTTGCAAAGCATCCTGATACTGAGAAATCCACTTAAACTTTGCCCAGATTCCTGACCCACAACTTTGGGATAATGAATATCTGATGTTTTTAGCCACTAAGTTTTGGTAATTTTTGTGTGCACTAGAAGGTAACAAACACATTTGTTATAATGGCATCTCTCCTTACAATTTTTTCAATGTATCCTTACGTTTGCCTCCTTTCCAATATTTGCTTTTACCCTGAGTTTTAGTCTATTAATCTCTTAGATTGGCTTATAGTAATTATCTACATAATTATCTATTATAATTATTATTTATATAATGTATACTATAATCTATATATTATAATATATATTAACTATTATAATACATAGTAGAAAAAAAATTAGCTTGTTATTATAGAGTATTTTAAATATATACAAAAGTAAAGTAAACAAATATAATAGACTCCCATGTCCCTATCACCCACTTTCAACACTTATGGTCAATATTGATACAACACATTATTGACACAACAACCCATAGTCAATATCATTTCATCTCTACCTTTACTCACTCCTCTCTCTCAGATTATTTTCAAGCAAGTTCCAGACATATCATTTATTCTATAAAATTTTTACTATGTATCCCTCTTTAGAAAAACATTTTAAGGTTACGAGTTGACCATAGAAATTATATTAAGGGGTAGTCTGGCCACAGAGATAAGACCTTCAGAGCAAAGCCAAGTTTAGTCATTCATGTTAATATTCTTCTACTCAGGATATGAATAAACTATTTGAAAATGTTAAGACTGTATGAGACTGGAGTAAGAGAGCTCTTTGTCATGGACAGGAATTTTGGGTAGAGATTAGCAAGCTGAAGAGAGAGGGAAAACAGTTGAAGGAAGAAAGGGAAATCCAGCAGCATGGCAATAGGCTAAAGCCAAAGTCAAATGTATAACCAATGATGGTTAACTGCAATGAGAATGATCAAGTGACCTTTAAGACCAAGGCTGTCTAACACTGAAGGTTAGATTACATCAAATATGTTGTATATTTTATATATTTCTCATTTAGTCCCCCAAGTCCTTCAGGAAAATCTGCTATGTATATATCTTATACTCAGAGGACTTTAGTAGTAAACAGTTTGGACAGTATAAAGCAGAGTGAAATATGGCCTTACAGATAGGAAGTGAAAGACTGAGAAGAACTTGATAATTCAATAGAGCAAGAACTAGAAGTCAGAGCGATCAGAAAAAATGCAAGTGACATCCCCCCATTGATCAAACCCAACAGGAATCAATGTAGCTATGGAAAAATACGCCAGGTTTCCAATAATACGTGAGAAGAAAATTCAATAGATTTTTTTGCTTAAACGCTGAAGGAAAAGTGACTCTAGGAATCTAGAGAATATGTCATTACTCCAAGAGGCTGCCATTTTGTTTGCACACACAGGCACACAGACTCACCTACAAATGTACCTCCTGTTGATGAAATCAAGAACAACCCTAGTATTGATGCCTATTGTAATATCTATAAGTTATGATGCATTTTGTAAAAGAAAAAAAGTTTTACCACCTGGTTCTACTGTCAGTGAACTACCAGAAATGATCATGTACAAATATAAATGGCCCAGTTGAGTACCTCTGCAGAATACAGATATGGTTTTTCCTGCAAATTGCTCAAAGTGGGCTATTAAGGATACAAAAATAGAACAAGAATATTATACTCAACTGATATGAAAAAAGATAGCTTTTAAGTTGAGTCGGTGGATTACAGTTTTTGGGTAAATAAGAATTCTGTTGAAGAAATCTTTTTATTATCAGTTGTAAAAATCTTGTGGCAAATAAAATCCAATTTACTATGTCTCAAAACATTTTTTTTTCAACAGGAATTTTGGTTTCTTTGTTTCATATAATCAAGGCTGCATAAGACAGAGAGAATTGTATATAAAAATTCCCTATTCTGGTCTTAAAAATGTAGCTTTTCTTAGTAACAGCACCCATGATTCACAACTCTACCTACCTATAAAACTGGGAGTTTTCATCTCAATTGCCTAACTCACTGTACTGGAGGAAGACTTTATTTTTCTTGGATTTTATTGTCAAACACAGAGGAATAATATTACAGAGCAATTTCCTCTCTGTTGCCTACAGCAATGATAAAACCAAAAATGTGTACAAGAGTAAAATGTGGTGTCAATCAAAAAACAATCAATTTTACCATATTCAGAGGGTTTTTTTTAAATAAAAGTATCTTTCTGGTATAAGTATTGACTTGTCCTTGATTTCTGAAAGGAGGGTGGTATTGCAGGATATGGTTGAAGGATAGCCATTATCTCATTTCTCTCTTACGGATGAGTTATTGCAGATTTAGAACTTATAAATTGCCCTCTCGCAGTAATCCATTATATTAGTCAGGATTCTCTTATAAGGACAAAACTAATAAGAGAGATATTATATATATGTATATATATATACACATATATAATTATGAAGTATTAGCTTATTAAGTATTAACTTAATATTAAGTTAATATTAAGGAGCTTATTAAGTATTAACTTACATGATCACAAGGTCCCACAATAGGCTGTCTGCAAGCTGAGGAGCAAGGCGAGCCAGTCCAAGTTCCAAAACTGAAGAACTTGGAGTCTGATATTTGAGGGCAGGAACCATTCAGCATGGGAGAAAGATGTAGACTGGGAGGCTAGGCCCATCTGTCCTTTTCACATTTTTCTGCCTGCTTTATATTTGCTGGAAGCTGATTAGATTGTGCCCACCAAATTAAGGGTGGATCTGCCTTCCCCAGCCCACTGACTGAAATGTTAATCTCTTTTGGCAACACCCTCACAGACACATGCAGTATTAATACTCTGTATTCTTCAGTCCAACCAAATTGACGCTCACTATTAACCAACACAAGTCCACCCCTTGTCAACTTGAACCCATACACATCTACTGATATCATACATAACATTCAAATGAAGACAGTAATGAGGTCATAATTACGCCTACCTTAATACAGCTGTCCTTCATACAACAAGAAATGCCAATCTCCAACTCAAATACTATCACATAAAGTTAATGATACTTAAATGCTGATATGAGGTCAATAAATCTTATGTTACATGATAAAGGAAAAGAAAATAAAATGAAGATATTTTCTTAGTACAAGTGTATACATGCACAAACATGTTTATAACAAAAGAAAGAGGAAATACTCATGACAGTTACAGTCCTCATTTCTATAGCCGGTCATGTAGTTGGAGCTGGTATTGATGACTACCTTCTTCTACTACCCATTCTGTATTCCCTTTGACTTCAGCAAGCGCCTCAGCAGGTTGCGATGTTTTTCCTCTTGGAGTGACCCAAACCTTCATTCCTGAAAAGCCTGGGCCATTTGTAGTCCTGCCTGGATTGGGCTGTTGTAGCTTCCCATTGGCCTTAATCACAGGGCAGGGTAATATTAAGAGATACCCTAATGGATCTCCTGTATTCCATACATGCTCTTACTTTCTTCTGTTGTGGAGTAGTAGACTGATTTCATCTTGATGGTCTGGGTCAATCACCCCAGCCAACACTGTAACTCCCTTCTTAGCCTGTTGACTAAGTGACTACCTTTAAGTAGGAGGACCCCAAAGTGTCCAGGTGGCAATCTTAACTTCCAGTTTAATTAACTCATTGTGTCTCCTGGTGGCAGCATTCCTCCCTCTGGAACTAAGACTTCTAGGCTAAAAGAACATAATGTCATAGGAACAGGAAGCAATAATTTTGCTAGTGGATCACTAGGCGTGATAGTGAGTGGTGCCACTTCCACTTCCACCCCTTGATTCCTGGAGCTATGAATCCTGGCTATGGGAGAAACAGTATCATATATTGGATGCTGATTCAGACCATACATGGTCTTCTGAAGAACTTGGCCCCAGCCCTGCAAAGCATTGTCACCTAATTGGCATTGTAACTGTTACTTCAAAAGGCCATTTCACCATTCTATCAATCCAGCTGCTTCTGGATGATGGGGAATGTGGTAAGACCAGTGAATTCCATGAGCATGAATCCACTGTCACACTTCTTTAGCCATAAAGTGAGTGCCTTGATCAGAGGCAATGCTGTGTGGAATACCATGATGGTGGATGAGGCATTCTGTGGGTCCATGGATGGTAGTCTTGGAAGGAGTACTATGTGCAGGAGAGGCAAGCCCATATCCAGAGTAAGTGTCTATTCCACTGAGATCAAACCTCTGCCTTTTCCATGATGGAGGAGGTCCAATATAATCAACCTGCTACCAAGTAGCTGGCTGATGACCCCGAGGAATGGTGTTATATCAAGGGCTCAGTGTTGGTCTCTGCTACTGGCAAATTGGGCACTCAGCAGTGACCATAGCCAGGTCAGCCTTGGTGAGTGGAAGTTCATGTTGCTGAGCTCATGAGTAACCTCCATCCCTGCCACCATGGCCACTCTTTTCATGGGCCCATTGGGCAATGACAGGGGTGCCTGGAGAAAGAGGCTGAGTGGTGTCTACAGAACAGTCATCCTATCCACTTATTAAAATCCTCCTCTGCTGAGGTCATGCATTGGTGAGCACTCACATGGGTTACAAATATCTTCACAGTTTTTAACCACTCAGAGAGGTCCATCCACATACCTCTTCCTCAGATATCTTTGTCACCAATTTTCCAATCATGCTTCTTCCAAGTTCCTGACCATCCAGCCAAACCATTGGCTACAGCCCATGAATCAGTATGTAGTTGCACATCTGGCCATTTCTCCTTCCATGCAAAGTGCACAACCACGTGCACTGCTCAGAGTTCCACCCACTGGGAAGATTTCCCTTCACTGCTGTCCTTCAGGGATGTTCTAGAAAGGGGCTGTATAGTGCTGCAGCTGTCCACTTTCGAGTGGTGTCTGCATATCATGCATAACCAGACCCTAGTATTCTCTTCCTCTGTCAATTGATTATAGGAAACTCTCCATGAGGCTATTGGTGCAGGCTGGGGGAAAGAAGGTCCACTCATGCCTTCAGGACCTGCTCAAGGCTGATCATGTATATGATCAACCACTTCCATTTGCTGATGGAATGCTGCTGTGCACAGCCCACTTTATGGCTAGATGGGTCAGAAAGCACCCAGTTCATCATAGGCAGTTCAGGTCACATGGTGACTTGATGACCCATGGTCAAACGTTCAGTTTCCACCAAAGCCCAATAACAGGCCCCAAGCTGTCTCTCAAAAGGAGAGTAGTTATCTGCAGAAGATGGCAGGGACTTCTCCAAAATCCTAGAGGCCTCCACTGTGATTCATCTACAGAAGCCTGCTGAAGGCTCCAAACAGCATCCCTATCTGCCACTGACACCTCAAGCACTACTGGATCTGCTGGATCATACGGCCCAAGTGACAGAGCAGCTTGCACAGCCGGCTGGACCTGTTGCAGAGCCTTCTCCTGTTCTGGACCCCACTCAAAACTGGAAGACTTTTGGGTCACTTAATAAATGGGCCAGAGGAATGTGTTGCCTCTAAAATCCAAATAGGCCCACTAGGCATTATGTTTCTTTCTTGGTTATAGCAGGGGCCAAATGCAGAAACTTATCCTTTACCTTAGAAGGAATATTTCAACAGGCCCCTAGAAATTTTGGGAACCCTAGAAATTTTACTGAGGTAGAAGTTTCCTGAATTTTAGTTGGATTAATTTCCCATCCTCTGGCATGCAAATGTCTTACCAATAAGTTCAGTATATTTGCTACTTCTTGCTTACCAGATCCAATCAGCATGATGTCATCAATATAATGGACCAGTGTGATATCTTGCAGAAGCAAAAAACAATCAAGGGCTCTCTGAATAGGATTGTGATGCAAGCTGGAAAGTTGATATACCCCTGAGGTAGGACAGTAAAGGTATATTGCTGGCCTTGCCAGCTGAAGACAAATTGCTTCTGGTGGGCCTTATGAACAGGAATGGAGAAAAAGGCATTTGCCAAGCCAGTGGCTGAATACCAGGTACCAGGAAATATGTTAATTTGCTCAAGCAATGAAACAACATCTGGTACAGCAGCTGCAATTAGAGTCACCACTTCATTAAGCATATGATAATCCACTGTCATTCTCCAAAATCCATCTGTCTTCTGCACAGTCCCAGTGGGAGAGTTGAAAGGTGTTGTGGTGGAAATCACCACCCCTGTGTCTTTCAAGTCCTTCATGGTGGTACTAATCTCTACAATCCCTCCAGGGATATAATATTATTTTTGATTTACTATTTTTCTAGGTAGAGGCAGCTCTAATGACTTCCATTTGGCCTTTCACACCATAATAGCCCTCACCCCAGCCAATGTGGGGGTTCAGCCAGCTGCTAAGTATGTTTATGCCAATTATACATTCTGGCACTGGGGAAATGACCACAGGATGAGGCCAGGGACCTACTGGACCCACTGTAAGCCAGATCTGAGCTAAAACTCCATTAATTACCTGACCTCCATAAGCCCCTACTTTAAATAGAGGACCACAATGACATTTTGGTCCTCTAGTAAAATGTCAGCTCAGAGCCAGTGTCCAGAAGTCCCCAAAATATTTGATTATTTCCCTTTTCCCAGTGCACAGTTACCCTGGCAAAAGGCCAGAGGTCTCCTTGGGGAAGGATGGGAGAAAGATTCACTACATAAATTGTCGGTAACATAGTGGGGTCCTTCCTCAAGGGGACTCGGATTCCCCCTTATTCAAGGAGTCTGGGTCTGTAAACTGGCTCAAGTCTGGAAATTAATTGAGAGGTCATGATTATTTATTTATTTATTTATTTTGAGATGGAGTCTCGCTCTATTGCCCAGGCTGGAGTGCAGTGGTGCAATCTTGGCTCACTGTAACCTCTGCTTCTCAGGTTCAAGCAATTCTCCTGCTTCAGCTTCCTGAGTAACTGGGATTACAGATGTGCACCACTACACATGGCTAATTTTTGTATTTTTAGTAGAGACGGGGTTTCACCATGTTGGTCAAGCTGGTCTTGAACTCCTGACCTCCAGTGATCTGTCTGCCTCTGCCTCCCAAAGTGCTGGGATTACAGGTGTGAGCCAACACACCCGGCCAATTCTCTATTTCTATAATTCAAATTAGTCTTCTGTCCATTCAATCTAGAAGTTTTCTGTTTGTATAATTAAGTAGGGATGCAGCAGGCTTCCTATCAATTTCACCTTTAGGAACACTGTGATTGACTAGCCAGTGCCAGAACTCTACATGAGTCAGACTATTCTGACTGCCACTTTGCCTCTGTTGTCTGTTATGGTACCTACTCCCACCTTGCCTTTGATAGTTGAGTGCTGCTACTTGGCTCCTGCCACCTTGGGATCCAATTGTTGCCAATGTATTTAAATTTTGTAGTTGAGTGACTGCAGTTCCCACTGTTAGATCTGACATACAGAGAAGAGCAATTACAGGGCTTTTCAAAGGCACAGGTGCTGCCCTTACAAATTTATTTTGCAAGGCATTGGTCAGGGTATATCTTCTGGACACTCCTAGCTGGGATGAGTAGGTGTAAAGTGACTGATCCACTCACCATCCCAATCTTCCTAAGTCTTTGGATCCCTTCCTCTACATTAAACCAAGGGAGATCAGGCATTTCCAACTCACTCACAGTGGGCCATCTTTTAATCCATATTTCAGCTAACCCAACAAATATATGATTAGAACCTTCTTTAACTCCCCGAGCTGCAAAATTAAAAGCAGAGTCCCTACTTAGTGGGCCCAAATCAATAAATTCAGCCTGATCCAACTTTATGCTCCTTCCACCATTAACCCACATCTTTTATATCCATTCCCATGCCTGTTCTTCAGATTGCTATTTATATAAATTAGAGAACTCAAACAGTTCTTTCTGAGAATAGCGCACCTCCTAATGGGTCACACTCTCAACCTTATCTCTAGGATCTCACTGGAACTTTGGTTGTAGGTCTAGAAGCAAACAGAGGTGTTGGCGGTGGCTCCTGAGGAGAATCAATATTACCTTTCTTGGAAATTGCCTCAGGGGAAGCCATCACTGTTGCCTCAGTCAGTGCAGGGTTTATCTCTTCAGAGAAAGGAGGAAAGGCTGATGGCAACGTGGGTCAGGAGAGGATGTTGCCACTACTGGGGATGGGGAAGCTGTTTCTTCTGGCCAAAAAAGTTCATCAGAGTTTACAAACTCAGTGTCCCCAGCTTCATCAGGGTCCTTCACACATCTCCATTACAAGTTTCAGGGTCCCATTCTTATCTAACTGATGCCCTCACTTAAACAGTAGACACCTGGCAAAGCTGTGCATGCATCTTTGATGGCAGGTCAGCCACTGGCATGATAAGCGCTTGTGTCTGTTTTTCCACAATTTCAGCTCTCTCTACAGGAGATAAGAGTCTCAGTCAGGGCAATCTTAGCAGATTTGAGGCTCAGTATCTGCTTCTGAAGCTGGGAAACAGAATTCCTGAGTTTATCCTTTTCTTTTGTCACTTTGTCCACTGAATTTAGGAGCAATCAACCTGCTTCATTATGTGCCTTGGTCCTCCACTTTGGTGAAACGTATTATGTATAGAGTCATTAAACTCCTTGCCTCTCATGAGCAGTGAATAAGGAGTGTCAAATGCATTTATTTTGCACAACTCTCTAAATAGTTAATGCCAAGGACTATCCGTGGTCTCCGCACAGTTAGAAGTAGAGTCCTTAGCACTTTGGGGTCTAATCATTGAGCAGCCAACTCCAGAAGACCCAATGAAAGAACTCCACCCTTGATATTCTGTTCCTCTAGAACCACTCCTGGTACCAAAATCTGTTATGAGTCAGGGTTCTCCTAGAGGGACAGAACTAATAGGAGATGGATGGATGGATGGATAGGTAAATAGATAGATGATAGATAGATAGATAGATAGATAGATATGGGAGTTTACTAAGTATTAACTCACATGATCAAGGACCCACAATAGGCTGTCTGCAAGCTGAGAAGCAAGGAGAGCTAGTCTGAATCCTAAAACTGAAGAACCTGGAGTTCAATGTTTGAGGGCAGGAAGCATCCAACATAGGAGAAAGATGTAGACTAGGAGACTAGGCCCATCTGTCCTTTTCACATTTTCCTGCCTGCTTTATATTTGCCGGAAGCTGATTAGGTTGTGCCCACCAGATTAAGGGTGGATCTGCCTTCCCCAGCCTACTGACTCAAATGTTAATCTCTTTTGGCAACACCCACAGAGACACGGCCAGACGAAACCATCAAGTTGACAGTATTAACCATCACACCCATCATGTTTCTGAGTTTATCAGAGACATTTTAATACTGGTGCAAAACAAGCATTATACATCTGTGATGTATATCTATATATATTCTCATATACAGCACAAATATTCATGCATGTATGTATGTGTATACAGAGAGAGAAGAAAGACCAATGGAATGAAGAATATAGAAACCATACCATGTTTATTCCCCTCTCCGATATTCTAATCACCTTCATCTTGCTCATCTTGCCAGGGTCTCTTTATAGCCTCCCTCCTCACCCAGTTTCTCCCTAACGTTTAAGATCCTCTACAAGTCTTTTCCTGACCACACTGGACTTTTGCATTCTCCTTCTTCTCAATGCTCTTCTAGTACACGTCCTAATATACCACATGACTTAGCATTTACACACTTTTATTGCTCTCTGAATATTCCATGTGAGAGTTTCATCTCCCCAAGAAGATGGCTCAAGGGCAAGGACTTTGTGTTATCGTTATGCATTACCATATTCTTTCTTGCTTTGCTGTGTCATGGATGCTAAATAAATAAGGATTAATAGATTGAAATAACCAAGTTTCCAATTAGCTTGTCATTTTGATTAAAAAATTATAACTGGTTCTCAAAATTAGGGCCTATAATATTTAGAATGTTGGTGTGCATTCCAGGCATTCATATCCTCTATTTGAAATACACCATAGCTTAGTAGTTAAAGCCACATTGTCTTTGAATCCCAGCTCTCCAATCTACTAGTTGTGTGATCTTGAACAAGTAACTCAAATGTCCTCTGCTTAGATTTACTTTCAATAAAATATGAATAATTATAGCATCAAACTCACAGAATACTATGAAAATTTAAATAAATTAATTCATGAACCGCATATACAAGATCTTGTATTTAGAAAGCACTGTACAGATAATGACTATTTTGCTATAGTTGAATGAAAATCATAACTTAGATTTCTAAATTGGCCGCTTGTACAAAAAATTGGCTGTTATTGGGTTGAAGAAACTGAAGGCATTTTAGGCTCAGTTTCTAGGTGGTAAATAAATAATCCGTTTAAGAAGGTATAGATAATGAGGTCTGAATTAAATGACCCCATTTATTTCATTTATTTGGAGGTTTATTCCAAACACAAGGCAAAAATGATGAAGGTTAGCCTGTACCAAAAGCCTGAAATGTTATCCTTCTCCCATCTTAGTCATTTTTTAGATCCTCACTGAACAGTTTAGATCAAGTTGAAAAGAGAAAATTGATATTAGGAGCAAACCTAATATAATAACCTGGTGTTCTGGGGTTCATATGCCTCCACAGCCTAAGAAAGTATATGACTCAGCTGACAGAAATGATGTTGATCTTGGGGGAAATATATGTAAACTGCATCTGTGTGTGTGTGTGTGTGTGTGTGTATTATGTATATATAGTATGTAAAGGAAATGTTATCTATGTTAAATAAATGCAAAGTTTTCTGAATTTATGAGATGTAAAGTATATACATAGATATTTTACATTTACATATATATATTTGAAATACATATATATATATATTTGAAATGTGAGATAAAATAATTAAAATCAAAACTGGGCCAAGAAGACGGCTAGATAATAACATTAGTTCCAAATAACCAAGCAACTTAGAATGTTATTTCCCTTGACACCCTCTGCCTAGGTTTTCTCACATGTCAGTGCAATATAACTAAACTAATTTGCCTTGTAGAAATGAAGTGAACAATAACAAGAAAAGACAGTAAAGTGTACTACAAATAATATGAGTTTAGAAGTCAAAACACATTAGTGGGAATCCTACTTTCTAATAAAATACTTGCAGAAGTGTAGAATGCTAGTTCTAAGTTCATTCAGTTATTAAGAGCTTAGGCTTTAGAAAGGCCTGATTTTGAATCTGAGTTCTGCCATTCCATAAAGTCGAGTCTCCAGTAAGTTCTTTGGGCCTCAATTTCCTCATTATAAAATAGGGACAATAGAACCTCCTGGAGACCTCAAAGAAAGGGCAGAGAGTATTTCATTTCTCCACCCCTCTCCCGTCACTCCTCTTTGCCCGCTCAACGAATCTGGTTGGTTAGAGACCAGGAAATTTATTGAGCCACTTTTATTAGTGGCAGGTCACTGTGCACAAGAAAGTTGGATACATGGGCTGGGTGCCATAGCTCATGCTTATAATCCCAGCACTGTGGAAGACTGAGGTGGGAGGATTGCTTGAGCACAGGAGTTCTAGACCAGCCTGAGGAACACGATAGACCTCGTCTCTAAAAAAAAAAAAAAAAAATCCAGATAAGGTGGTATGCACCTGTGGTCCCAACTACTCTGGAGGCTAAGACGGGAGGGTCACACGAGCCCAGCCTAGAAAGTTGAGGTTATAGTGAGCTGTGATCATACTCCAGTCTGGGTGACAGTGTGAGACTGTCTCACAAAAAGAAAGAGAGATGTGCAGATGAATGTGTCTTTCTCTGGCATGTCTTCTTGAAGCTGCTGGGTGGTGAGCTGAGTCATGGTCTCCCCAGGAGGAATGAAAGGGTTCATGCATTTCAGCCTTTTTATCAGAGGTTTAAGTTGGGGTTCAAGGTAGAACCCAGAAAATGTAAAGTGTACCACACCTGCTATTTTTCATTATCCCTTATGCATCTGTCTACTTCATGAGAGCTTCACCAGGAACCAAGTGTCTAAGATAAGTTAAAAATAGGTCCCTTGATTGTATTATCATCTAATAATGTCCTATCTCAGTATAACCCCTAAAATATATTTTATAATGTTTTTCATAAAAATGAAATGAAATAATGGTCTTAAAGCACTTAACAAAGTGTCTGGCATATAGCAGAATAAGCAAGTAGTATGTATTAGCATCTATTATTTTATTATTACAATTAGAAAACAAAGATTTAGAATGTTGGACCCGTTTCTCTAAAGTTACTTGGTTAGCTAATGGTAGAATGAAATTCAAACTGAAACATCCATTTCTTACCACAACTTTCTTCTCATGCTTCCATTTCTCTCCTACCTTATGTGCCTTCCAAATCCTGGGTAGACTCCAGCTCAACAGTCCCTCACTCAGGCACTGCCAGAACTGGCTCTCCTCCCAGCCTTCGACTGTGACCCTTTCTCCTTTACCAGATTGCCTTCTTCCTTGAACCCTCCAATTTCAGGGTTGCTCAAGGCTTTCTCCTCTCTCTGCACCTCTGCACTTGTAACCACATTGAATATCACTGTTTCTGATGTTCATGCTCTTAGAACCAGTTCCCAAGGTTGTATCTCCTTTTTGAGTTCTGTCATCCATGCTGAGTTTTAACCCCGCCTTTACAGTTGCCTGCCACATACCTCCCAACAGGTGTTTTACTGGCCCCTTTAAGTCAAAATTATGGAATCATTACTTGCTCATCCTCTAGCCCTACTTTTTCCTCAATCATATGCATCTTCTGATATTTCCAGTTTTAATAAAGGAGCCACTCTTCTTCTTCTTTTAGACTCAATTCCCCAGATTCTCCCTCCCCTTCTTCCAGTCTAGTTCATATGATTTGTCATCATTCGAGAGCTATGCTGAACAGTATGGTAGCCCCTAACCGTGTGTGACTACTGAGCACTTGTAAATGTGGGTAGTCTAAATTGAGAACTGTACGTGCAAAGTGTGCACCAAATTTTGAAGACTTAGTACAATAAACAAGAATATAAAATATCTCACTAATTTTTTTTAAATGATTACATGTTGAAATGACTGAGTTGAATTAAATATATTATTAGAATTAATTTCTCCTATGTCTTTTTGTATGGTTTTATTGTGCCCATCAGAAAATTTAGATTACATATGTAGATTGCATTATATTTCTACTGGACAGCATTGCTCTACATCATTGTGATCTTTCTCAACATTTAAAAAATTTCGTCCATTTTAGTCTTACTATCATTATCTAGTTCAAGCGTCTTATAACGCATCCTAGCAGATTTCTCTGCCTGTACCATCTCCCTACTCCAATTCTCTCATCCAAACTGTCTTCCGTCTCTAAATCAATCTTACTAATGAAAGTAAAAAAAAAAAAAATCCTCTACTCAAAAAAAAAAAAAAAATCCTCCCTGTCCATCAGATACAGTCCAAACTGTTACAGCCCCCTGCGCCTTGCTCGTCACGTGAGAACTGTGATGCTTTAGGATGGCAAAGAAATGCACAGCAAGACGAAGCTCTGTTAAGCTGGAAGAATCTTACTTTTCGTGTGTGTGTGTGTGTGTGTGTGTGTGTGTGTGTGTGTGTGTGTGTGTGTGTGGTGAAGGGGTCACATGGCATCTCCCAGTGACTTTGACTTGACTAAGCATGGTTCAGAAAACGATATCCTTCACAAGGATTTTATAAGCTGAAATAGTACATTCCTTTCATGAATTCCCAAAGCCACCAACCTGTTGACCAAAACAGCAACCTATATAACAAATAGGCTGGAAAGAAAGGTTTCTGATGCCCCCAGAAGGCCTTGGCTCCTCCTCTGAGATGCTGAGGTCGATATCATTGTGTCTTAAACATCCCAAATATCTAATTTTACCCACCATTGGGACTGATTTCTCTCTGAGAAGATCAAGAAATCACCAAACTTTTCTGAAGCAATTTATTGGAGCAACTGGAAATACAACAAGAAGAGCAACAAAACTTCATGAAAATATCTGGCCATTCAGTACTATTTTCTGAGTGTCAGAAGATGGGTGAAGCAGACTTGAAAGGTTTTGCTTTTCCAAACTACAATAAAAATACAGTTTTAATGTTAGATCCTGTTATGATCATTAATATTTTTCCAGGTAATTTCAGTTTGATATTCAAAACTAAAGCCTACTATTATTTTCTTCATCTTGAACCCTACATGCTAGCTCATTGTGATTACTGCTCATCCATGACCATTTATACTAAATCTATACCTTTTCTCAGGTATATATAATCTATACCTTACATGAAGTGCCATATCATCACAGAATGGTAGTACTGGAAAAGAAGTTGGAGATCATCTAACCCAATTCTTCATTTTATAAATGAGAAACCTGAGGTCCTGGAGCTCATGAAGTCAATTTCTGATAGAGGCCAGAACCCAGATGTGCTACTTTCCAGTTCTGTACCTTTTTCACCACATAATTTATTTTTCTTATTTTCTTTTGATTTCTCATGGTAGAATTCTCCCTGTTCTTCATGATCTAAGATAAATGGCACTTCTTCCAGGTGTCGAACCAGCAGTGAACTACCACTCAGCCTGTTTGCCCACACTCCGTCTGTAACCTACTAGATGTTTGTGATCCTTAGCTCCTGTCTTGGATCTTAAATAGGTTGAGTGAAGGTAATGATGCTATCTGAGACAAGGTATGTCTACTAAGATGCCTTCCATATAGGAAAATCTCTATGTCTGTTTTTCAAATTAATAATTAAACAAAAAAACGAGATGTATCGATTTAAGTCCTTGAGTACTAAATCTATAATATGAGAAAATGGATGTATGAAAATGTAAAAACAATCATGCAATGACGCAATTCATTCTGATTTCCTTGAACAAAAGCTTCCACATTTTTTTTTTGTTTTGTTTGTTATCGATTTTTTAAAAATAATTTCATTCCTCCTCTTTAAGCCTGTTTTTTAACAAGGAGAGAATTAGTGAATTATAGCAGACACCAAGTATTAGGGATTTAAAGATTAACTTTGGAAATCCATGTGTCTCCTTAAAACAGGCAGAGTGTCATTTCAGCTGAGTGAAGAGAGACTTCCAGCCAAAAAGACCCAGTCTAGTTAAATTGAAAAAGAGTTGGTTAGCGTTTGCCAGTGGATGTTTAAACATAAAATAATCTATCACCTCAATTCTTCTGTTCCAGTATATTTATTAAGTAAATGTTTATTATACTAAATTCTATTTCAAACTGGATGAGGGAAAGGGAGTGATGTTTTAAAACTTGGAATTTTATATATCTCATATATGGGATTATCTTTTAAAAAATCAATACATTTCTATTTTTAAATATGTTGTTTATATAGGACTCAAGGGAGGGTTAGAAGGAAAAATTTAGCCCCAAATGAAATTAGTCCTAAGGAAAATACACACACACAAACAAAATTCACTCACAGAGGGCCTACTAGTAATTTTTAAAATGAGACACAGAGGGTAGAGAGAAAAAGGCAAGAACAGGCCTTCTGTGTTTCCAATACTAAGAGTCAAACAAAAAAAGTTTATCACAGCCAGTGGTTAGTGGTCATGGGGATAAGCAGATATTTAGACACTTGACTTAATTCAATTCACTTCAATTCTATGCAGCGAATAATCATTGAATGTTTATGATATGCAAGGCAGTATATTGGCTAGGAAATATAAGGTAATTAAGGATGATTACAAATAATTTCTATCCTCAGAAATTTTGGGCAATATGGATATTGTTCATAGATCAATTGATCTGAATAACAACCCCCTCCCCATGTACAGACATTAGCACTGGTTCCTGGGAAAGAAGGGGTCTCAATTACCCAGACAACTCTTTCTATTCATCATTTAACATATTTAATTTGTCTTCCTATAACTTAAGATTCTTCATTTGACTTAAATCCAAGCATTTTCTCTAAATCCACCTTAAAGACATTTCCAGAAATGAAACTTTGAGTAGTTCTAGAATCCGAAGACCTCATTCAAAACATTAACATATTTCAATAACATTTACTCATATATCATATTTTACTAAATTCTACAAAATACTTTAAAATTATATTCACTGAAAAACTAATGATAATTTTGTTTCTAGAAGGTCAAATGGAAACCAAACTTAAATGGCATCTTGGGCAAAATTTGATCAAAATGTTAGCTTCTTCAAAGTTACTAAGTAGTGAATAGGTATTAACAGAAGCAGAACCTTTTCTGCTCCCCAACTAGAATGTGCACTCCTTCAGAGTAGGTACTCTGTTTTTCATCTTTGAAGAGTTAATGAGGGTCTTATACAGTGCCTGATACACAATGGACACTTAGTATTGCATGTTCAGAATGAATGAATTAATAAATAAAACATACGGCCTGGCAATATTCAGAAAACTTCAACTCTTAAATTCTAATTATCCACAAAAGTAGAGAATGATTCAGTCATATAGAACAATCCAAGAAATCAGGCGGGTGTTTCCCTGGGCCAAAGAGGAGAAAGTTACCCTGAGAAGAAAAGCTAGGGCAAGATGGCAGCTGACCACAGTGCCTACTCCCCTTGACCTCCCATAGATGTCCTGGAGGGTACACAAATTGTAGACATCTCCCCAGAGGTGTTCTTTCCACAGAAATATTATCACCAAAAGCTGCACCCCATAACCTGATATCCTGGAAATCTGTCCAACATGCTGAGCAGAGCTATCCAATTCCAAAAGTCAATGGGATTTATTGCCAAAGATTTCTTTGCAAGTGGTAGAGGACATATCATTCTCATCTTTTGCCCTCCTTGGTGAGATGTTTAAATAAACACATAGTTTCATTCCTGGACTCACTAGCTGGGTATTCTTTGAAACTTCAGTTACAGATCACTCAAAGGAACAGTGTGACCTCTGTGAAAGCTCAGGCTTGGAATTCTGTGAGGAAGGTAATCACAAGATTAATGTTTTCCCTATTTAAATCTAATTTCAAACTAAAAATAGCTGCAAAAGCCTCTACTTATCTTAGAGGGGGAGGCAGGCTGGCAAGGGGTAGGGATTACACCACTAGAGAACATCCACAATAAATCCTCTAATGTTTCAGCATTGAATATATTAATTGGGGACTATGAAATAGTGTTTGTCACATGTGCAATGTGTCTTCCTTTGTCAATATGTGATGATTATTTTTTTGGAACACAAACAGAAATTCATTATTTTCAAATAGTCATAATTTGGTATTTAGTATTTTTGCAAGGTTTTAAGCACACCCAAATCATTGATTTATGTGCTGAATAGTCTCACTTATTATTTCCATTTTATGAAAAACATGAAAGAATTTAATTGACTTTCCCAAGGTCACTAGCAAAGCAATGATGAGAAACCTGAGAGTGAATCCTTTCTTCTTCCAAATATTTTGAAAGTTGGCTCATGTGAAGAAAAAAAAAATGTATGATGAAAGAGCACTTCTGGGAATGGGAAAGAGAAACTTAGTCTCTCAATGCCTAGAGGTCTGTGCTAGTTCCAAAGATAAAGCTTTTATTTTAAGCACAGAGCTCAAATTAATCTTCACTCTAACTAAACATTTTCTTTATTATATTCTGAATTTGGAAAAATAAATGCAACAATCAGAAAGAAAAATTTTATGAAGTTTGCCCTTATTAGTCTAATATTTAATTCCAGTGTTTTGTGCTTTGGCACATATTTAAATAATTTAGGATTTCAGCAAGCTACCCATGTAAAAAATATCTGTGGCAATGTAATATTTATTGAGCCAATAGTTATTGCAAGCTTAGTCAGATACTATTTTTGCCTTCTCATTTAGTTCTCATAAAAAACTATGTGAAGCAGATGCTATTCATACCATGCCCATTTTATAGATGAGGAAATGAGGTATAAAAAAATTAATTTTCCCAAAGTCACAGAAACTGTGAGGGTTGCAGGCTGAATGCAAACAGGATGTGTATCTATCCAAAACAAAACAAAACAAAACTATACTGAACAACCTCACAGCTCTGTCAAAAGCTACTTTTTAGCTAATAAATCCTCATTTCCAGGAGGTTTCTTTTTTTTCTTTCTTTTTTTCTGGGAAGTTCACACTGAAAGGAGGTGTCTTAAAGTCATAAAAAACAATGAGTTCGTGTCCTTTGTAGGGACGTGGATGAACCTGGAAACCATCATTCTCAGCAAACTGACACAATACAGAAAATCAAACACCGCATGTTCTCACTCATAGGCGGGTGTTGAACAATGAGAACACATGGACACAGGGAGGGGAGCATCACATACTGGGGTCTGTTGGGGGGAACTAGGGGAGGGACAGCGGGGGGTGGGGAGTTGGGGAGAGATAACATGGGGAGAAATGCCAGATATAGGTGATGGGGAGGAAGGCAGCAAACCACATTGCCATGTATGTACCTATGCAACAATCATGCATGTTCTTCACAGGTACCCCAAAACCTAAAATGCAAGAAAATGTATATTTTTAAAAAAGGAAACAGTAAGTTATATTAAAATATGTATTGTATTATCAAAAAAACCTGACAATAATAAGAAAAACTTCAGCAGAATGTTAATTCAATTTAGTGTTTCCCAGAAAACCTTATTTTTATTTCTAGATTTTTCCTCATTCCTAAGTTTTCTCTATTGGTTTGAAACCCAGTTCTATTTTGTACATAGGGAGGCATTCATGGCCAACTGAATTCAAATTCCTACTTTGCTTCACATGGACCATGTGACCTGGGGCTTACTATCGAAGTTCTTCAAGCCTCTTTCATATTGGTATTCAGTAAAGTGTTCCCAAACTTCTAGCTATAAATGTTTTGTTAGGAAGTAAAACAGAATTTAGAGATTAGCCTAAACTTAATTTACAAAAGAAAAAAAAAATGAGGCTCAGAGAAATTAAATGTTTTTGTTGTTGGTTTGTTTTTTTGAGATGGAGTCTTGCTCTGTCACCCAGGCTGAGGGGGCAGTGGCGTGATCTTGGCTCATTGCAACCTCTGCCTCATAGGTTCAAGTGATTCTCCTGACTCAGCCTCCTGAGTGGCTGGGATTACAGGGATCTGCCACCATGCCCAGCTAATTTTTGTTATTTTAGTAGACACAGATTTCACCATGTTTACCAAGCTGGCCTTGAACTCCTGACCTCGGTTGATCTGCAGGCCTTGGCCTCCCAAAGTGTGGGGATTACAGGCGTGAGCCACTGTACCTGGCCAAAATTAAGTGATTTTCAAAAGCCTCTAAGCTAACTCCTTACAGAAACAGTAATGAACCCAGGTTGCCAGAGTCCCAAGCATTTTTGGACTCTTTCACCACCCTGTGCTATCTCAAGCTGGTGAATAACTGATAATACCTGCCACCAGGAAAAATTTTCTTCAGGCAGATAAGCATGATTATCTTCATGTATAACCAGTTACAGTGCTGGGAAGAGAGGTGAGGGTGTAGCCAAAAGTCTTCTCAGTGTCAGTGGAATTTTAAATACTAGACAATATGTTCAGAGTCCCTTGTTGCCACTTTGTGTTGACTTACACTTTTCCATTTGAATCCATGACATTTTAGCTGAGCTCTGGAAGCTACACAAATATCACTTTGATGGTTTCATTTTGAAGCTTCGCTGCATGACTTGAATAGGTCCTCATGCTTCTTCATAGGCTTGCCGTCCCTGAACATTTCCATGGAACACCTCCATGGAGCTTCTCACGGGAGCAGTTGCTAACAATTACTGCTGCCAACTGACTTCTTATGTGCATTGAGATCTCTGTGGCAAGGCCCAGAACTCTCTCTCTGGCTTAGGTAGGTTCAAAATTTTATCATTAATGTGGATAAATATATAGAAGGCTTGCTGAGCCAATTTACAGGTGATACAAAGATAGAGACTGCAATGAATATGACAGAAAAAGTATAAAAAGTCAGTTTTCAAAACAAAGAAAGTGATAATTTGATTCCCTTCATTTTAGTCAGACCACCTATGAACTATTATTTTCCTTTCTAGGTACCAATGACATAGTTAAATTGAAGAGCATCCAGAATTTTTCATAAGAATAAGAGATAATTCAAAGCATGTGAAAATTATATAGGGTGGTTGAAGGAACTAGAATTGCTTATCCTGGGGGGATATGGTAACTGTCAAGAACTATGAAGTATCTGAGATTTTACCCTACTTGCAAGATAACAAGTTTGCAACAGTTTCATGGATGCTGGCAGAAGACACAAGACTTCTGGGTCAGAGACAAAGGATAGTTTATCATTCACAGCAATCACAGCACTATCAGCATTTTCCCATGCCAATTCCTTAAGCTCCAGTTCCCACAGGCCAACACAAAAAAGCTAGGTGGTGTTTGCACACACAATGGGCTGCATTACAGGAGGGGAACTCTGAGCTAGGGAAATCCCAGTATTTTATAATGAGCTGCAAGCAAACCTGCCCAGCCATTTTTTTAAGGGGAAGGGAGATACTATCTCTAAACAAATCTCTTTGAAAAGAGCAAAATGTTGCCAGTGCCTCTGCTGGAAAGACATGCAGAAACAGGAAAGACCCATGGAGAGTGACTTTCAACAATACCTACATCCTGAGCATTGTAATGTTAACAAGTATTAGAAATCTTTGTCACTCCAGAAGACAAAATGAGATGCAACTGGCAAAAATTACAGAAAGACAAATTTGGGGCTGATTAAGAGATATTTTATAAACAACAGAACAAGCTAAAAATGGGATGGACACTTTAAGACGTTAGACATGTTAAGGAAGAAATCAAGCAGCCACTTGTTGTTGACTATTGAGGAAAATACTAATATAGAGAAGTACTGAATGTAGTGGCTATATTAAACTTCTTCCAGCACTCCAGCTATCAGAAAGTAGAGGCAGAAAAGGAAGTGAAGAAACTAAGAAAACAGGCAGGACAGAAAAGGATAAAGTATACTTTTGAACTTGAAATACTCAATTGTATATTTTCTGAAGTTGTATCTGTGTCCCAAAAGGATCCAGATAAGTCTCTGATAAACCGTAGACAGCAGTACCCAGAGCCTTTACAACCTTTGTGTTGTAGTCTCCCCTGCCGAGCTTCTTCAGCTAAAAAAACAGCTCAAAAATCTACTTGGAAATTCAAAAAAAAAAAAAACTTTGACTCTTTATCCTAGATTGATTATCCTGTGTTTTGAAAAAAACAGAATCTTTGTGAAGGCATTCTCTACAATCTAACTGGAAATACTTCTGGTTGCCCAGACACTTAAACTGAAGCTTCAGAATATCCCAAAAGAAAATACATCATCCATAAGACTTTTTCAGAAACAAAATATGTCTTCCCCCCTCCCTGCCAAAAGAGACTATTTAAGGTTATTATAACTTCCATGTCAATTAACAAAGGAATACCTTTATTTATGATTTTATTAACTGGCCCTTCTGTTTGAACTCATCTGCACACCACATATGTAAGATGCTATAGGTACAACCAGAAGGTTGATAAGTGGCCATGTCATGCCATATGACCTCTCTGCTTCTCTATTTCTTTATACGTAAAATGAGAAGGTTGAAATAGATTACAGCAATGCTTGTTTTCCACTTTTCAAACTCCAAAGAAGCCAGGAAGAGCCTCTTTCTTAAAAGCTGGCGTAAGTTTGGTGGTCTGAGGCTGGTCATAAGGCTTGGAAGACAATAAGGGTGGAAATCCCTTTTAAAAGATAGTTTAAAGGGAATTTCTCTTACTCTGAAGCACAGAAAGTAGAGAAACATCAATCAGGATATTGAGAAAAGCTGCGGGATGGAGGGATCTAAGAGGATCTTGTGGTGCTTTAGAAAAAGACATGAGTATAGTTTATAACTGAAACTGAAGGCAAAATTTCCACTGTACTAAATGCAGCAGGGAACTCTATTCTAAAAACATGACCTTGGAAAGGACGAAAGACTTGCTAATACATTGGGCTTGGTTCCCCTGATCAGAGCAAGATGCTAGATGGGGAAGCCTCATGTCTTCAGAGTAGACCCCTCTCTGAAAATAATTCGTTTATTCTTGTTAGAAACAAACGAAGCTTAGAGGGTTCTCCATTTCCATCTCAAAAAAAAAAAAAAAAAATGTATTCTGGAGTAGGCCAGTTGGATCCTGGATTACGTACTCACATGTAGTCATTTGGGTATTTTCTGGAGCTCATGGCTCAACGCCACAACTTTTTGATTAATCAATAAATGAGACTCCCATCTAACATAATTTTTCTTGGTCGACACACATCTCACAAGTCACATCTTAGATTTTATTCAATGTTTTGGGACTTAGAATATTTATTGAAGATAAATGTGTTTCAATATATTTTACATGTCAATTCTGAAAGCTGACATCTTGAAATTATAAGTTTTTTTAAAAAAATAATTTATGGTGAATAAGTGAAATTTCTTATCATATCAAATTTATCAATATGTTTACATTATAAAAAGCTCAGTGTTTCAGTAAAACACTGTGCAATGTATCCAGTAAAAAAGGAACTTGAATACATATTTTTTCTGCATACATAAACATCTGCTCTAACTTTTGCCTCCTAAAATTATTTATTTTGCCTCAGCCTTAACCCTTAAAAATAGCAAAACAATTGTCTGTCTTGAAATATTTATTAATTTAACAACAGAGTCGAATTAGGCTCCTTCACACCCAAGTTAAAGTTGCTTTACTTGATGTTTAAAATATTTTAAAAGGTCTCTTGGAGGGAGTGATGTTGATGTAGAACTTGAGATCTCTGGGGGAATCAAACATAGGGTTATGATTCCCAGCCCAGGCTAAGAATGAGGTTGCCGCATTTTTCTGAATCAAAAGGCAGATCTATTCTAGAGAACGACCTTGGGAAAGTCTAGGGTTGTTTTTTTCTCTCTCCTGGGATGCAGATATACTCCATAAAGGCCAGCTGCACTTGTTATAAATATCTTGTAAGATAGGCAAAGTGCTGCACTATAACTCCTCTAGCCAGAAAGCCAGGAGAGAGAGGGCTTAGGTGATCTTTTGAGAATAAGGTGTTCACTCCAAGGAGCTCAGAGTAATTAAAACAGAGAGTTAGCACTTCTTACAGGGGGGATCAATTTACTCCTAAAAGCCCAAAGCTTTTTTTCACTTGTTATGGTACTCTTGCTCTGGGCAAGGGAGGAGGCAGGAGAGCCAGCAAAGGGAGGTTGAACAAGGAGCAGTAATCTGAGAAGGGGAAACAAAAATAGAGTGGGAAATAAAGGGAGGATTGAAAGAAGAGCAGGCTTTGGGAGGCCCTGTGACACTTGTGGGCAATGCCTGTGCTCAAAGGCCTCTTAGGGGGCAGGTGGCTATTTCAGTCTGTTCCCATTGTAGAAGTGGATCCTAGTGTTGCTCTGAGGAATGGCACGGAAGCTGGAACTGACACACCACTCCTTAGGTCATTTTTCTCCTCGTGAATCTGCAATGACTCCCACTCTTTATTTTTCTGTTTAGGACCCTCTGAGGTCCAGCTCTGCCTTTGTCCTTCCCATAGGAGCTCCCATAGGAGCTGTCCAACTCTCTACTCCCGCCAGGCTGTACTCCTGTTTTGGGGCCGCATACCCACACCTCTGTTTCTTTATTCTACGGTTTCTTCTCTTCCTTTCCTTTGCACATGTCTAAATCACCTCCATCCTCTCAGGTCAAGATCTGATTTATTTCGTACTAATAACTTACGTTGCATTAAACTGTATGCCAAGCACTAAAACATGCACAATTATACCTGAGCCACTGTCTCCTGAACATTTCCTTTACTATTTTGGCTACATTCATCTTTCCTCATGTTTTATCTTTTGCAGCATTTGTTCACTAACCCGACTCTACAGAATCAACCCCTAGTGATCAAAGGCTGTAATAATGTCCATTGTCAATAAACTCCCCAGGAAAAATTGAAGTTAGGAGTTAGGGTGACCTAAGCTGGTAGAATTTTGACTAGTGCTGTTTATATTTTTCCATATTGTATAATAAAAGTTTTGCCATGATGATGTACAACTTTTATAAGGAAAATCAGCTATTGTGCCACTGCGCTCCAGTGGGAGAAAGAGCAAGACCCCATCTCTTAAAAAAAACAAAGATAAAAATTGAAAGTAAAAAAATAAAATAAAAATTAGCATACATATTAAGCTCCCCCGATGATTCTGATAGTGTGGGAGCCATAGGTCCATGTTAGTCATTTGAACAATAATTCAGTCATTGCCTTTTTAAATGTATTCTCCATCCAACAAGGTAGAAAAGTATTCAACATTAAGAACTGGCCCTGTCTTTTTCCCCCTCTCTCCAGTGCTAGCAATTCCAGGTTCAAGGCAGGGGCTCCGTAAACACATGAGTGACTCTAACAAAAATAAGAAAAAAATTAATGAGGACACACATGACACAGTACCTTTGAAAGAAGAAGAAAATCTTACAATTAATAGGTTAAACAAGTGTGCTTTTTCTTAATTAAAAAAGGTAATGACTAGCTGAAGAGAAAATTGGAAGACATAGATTATAAATACAGCCTAAGGGGGTTGGTTTAGATACAAGCTTTTCCTCCCAATAAAAGTTGTAATAAGAGGTATTCACATCTCCCTTTTTGGTGGTCTTAAAACCCATTGGTTTTATCTGTGCAGGACAATTTATAGGAGCCCTTCTTGAAATGGGAGAGGGATGAATAGATGACCTTTCATGCTGTTAGCTCTTTTCTCCTCTCTCTCTTGGAAAAATGTTAAGCCTCAGTATTCAATACCAGGCACCACCCCCAGTCCATTAGTTCTAGTGAAATAAGAGAGGAGGCATTTCTGTTTCGTGAAAAGTTTTATTTGGTGACTATATGCAATCATGAATACACATTTCTCTGAAGACTGTAAAAGTCATCTCCTCTAAACAATTAACTTTTCATTAAAAAAAAAATCCTTGAAGCTTCACTAGCAATCTATTATTTCAATCATTTGTGTAAAGAGTAAATTCAGGTAATGTATAGCTACCTCCATACATGTTATTAATATGAATACATAGAATGCAGTTGGCTTGGTAAGTAGTTTTTAAAACTCTGTAGCCTTTGAATTAAGTTTCACTTGAAAAATAAGATTATATTCTCACTCACATTCACCAAGGACAGAACCATCTCTTTTAAGCGCTCCCATTGCTTCCCAATGCTCCCTGCTTTAGGAGAAAACAAGGAACTGCTTTGGGTCCATTCAGCACAATCTTCCTCATTCTTCTCAGGACCCGGATAGAGGCCCATGAAATAAAACAAACAGAGACATAATTAGAGCTAGGAAATCTCTTCCTAGCCTTGTCACCAGATTCAATGAGATCCTTTTTAGTCTTTTATTCTCTAGTCAGATCAGATGATGCTTTGTTTGATGGCAAATCCATGTCAGTATTGATGCTCCTGATTTCACAATCACACAAGTTCAGGAGTATTCATTCATTGAGCAAACATAAAAATTTAAACCTTCTTATGTTGGGTTACTTAAATAAATGTCCATTTCCAACATCCTCAAATGTCTTTAACCCAACTGCATATTTATAGAATAATGGATTATGGTCCTGGGACCAAATATGGCATCAATTTGATTTGTTGAGAACACTAAAGAAAGGGAATCCTCACCAAGACATGAGGCGCTTCATCTCCTCAGGAGGAGATGCTGCGCCACTCCTCCTAAGCAAGGGCATGGTCAAACTGCCCTTTCTCCAGGCCTTCAAGTCCATCAGCCCAGGTAGAGGTTGGCATGCTTCGATATGGATCCAAAAGAATCCGGAAGCACCGGACAATGAGAATGCCCAAGAAAATAAACAACAAAATCACAAAAACAAATGTTGTTTTCTGCTCCAGAGACATGCTAGAATCTGATGATATGTTCCCAAGGGGCACTAGCGATGAAGGAATGGGCTGTCCACCATCCATGGTCCAGGGAAGCCAGAGCACAGGATCTCCTGGTTTCCTTTTCTTCCATCATCAGTCTGCGGAGGTCATGGTGGCTGCACCCTGGAGAGGCTGAGTTATCTGCCAGGGAAAAGAAAGGGAAGGGAAGGGAATACCTGTAAAATAGCAGCCTTATTTTCTAGGCTCACAGTCATATTTTTCAGAGAGAAAAAGAAATCTGTAAACCAGATTTCTTTTTCACCAGAGATGCTCAATTCTGTATAATTACAGGGAAAGATATTTTACTCTTGCATGAAATTACCAGATTGTTCTCAGAAGGGCCACCTGGGGCCAGGAGGGATGGGCAGGGAATACAACTATAATATAGAAGATGAGAAATGTGCACAGCGATATTGACCTCAGGGCGTGCTGTCAACTTGACATCTGAACCCGGACTCGCCTGCCAGGTCTCCACTAATATTACTCTCATATTGCTCTGCTCCACTAATATTACTCTTACATTGTTCTCATGATAGGGCCATAGAGCGAGCCTCAGCTATGTGCCAGCACCATAGCTAAACTTCACACACGTTAACCACTTTACTGCAAGCTTCATGAGAGCAGGGATCTCTGTAGCTCCAGCGCAAGGAAATAGAGGCTAGAACAGGTTCTTAAAATAGAAACCCTCTCCGGGGCCATCAGGTTCTGGGCCCCAGGCTCCACTCTACTGCAAAATGGGTGTGGGACCTTGGAGAGGTCACCACGCTATAAAAATGCAGGTAGAAATGCCTGCATCTTTCATGCTGCTATAAGGATGAAGAGCTGTGAAACCCTTTGAAAATGATACAAAGAAGAAAAACAAACAAAGCAAAGTGTTACTTCACCTAAGATGCAACTAAGGGAGCTATGCCCTTCTTTCTACTGCCTGAGCCAAGGGAGAAGGGAGGTATCTCAGACTCCCAAACTATCAAGTTACTGCTGCTTTTTCTTTTTTCCTCAGAAAACAAAAACCAGGTTCGATACTTGACCCTGGGAAGCACTTAGAGAATTAAGCCAAGGGAAAGGAATTGATCAATGCATATTTTCAAAAGGACAGTTTTCCTTACAGTGGCTTGGAGACTATCAGCACAGAGGAAGAGAAGGAAAAGGACAAGCTAACACTATTTCAATTTTACTGGTAGAAAAACTTAGATATATAGATAGTACTGTATAAAAATACAAGTATGTATTACCATATAAAAGTACAATTATATAAATGACAAGTATACACAAAGGTCATTAAAAGCTTCGGATACTGAACTAAATCTACTTAAATCACATTGTAAACAAAAGCATATACATTAGACACTACAGAAAATTAAATGACATTTGTTATGAATTTGTTTATAAGGAAAATTTCATAGCAGTAGCTACAAAAATAAAATATATGACCTAAAGCATCAACACAATATTTCTTCAGTTAACTTATAATCATTGACTTCAAATACAGCACTAGTAATCATAATATAACAGTTTGCATGTATATTGACACTTTGAAGTTTATAAAATCACAGTTTAGAAAACAGTTTATAAGGGAAAATCACAATTAGAATCTGGGAGGAAGGAGTTACTAATTCGGGGGTAATGCATCATTTTTGCAGCTCTATCATTGTGAGATTTAAAAGGCTGGAACAGTTGCAAAACTCATTTATAATTGATGTTTGTTTTGAAATAAGATTGGGATAAAATTTTGACGCATTTTTAATAAATAAGCTCTTCAGGAATTTAGAAGATGTTAATGCACTGGGTTTTGTTTTGGGTTGCTTGTTTCTAAGCACCCTCCCAGCTTTGGGTATTAATTCCACATGGGCCAGGAAGGGAGGGGCCGGAAGGGAGGCCAGAGCCTCCAATGCAGGTCTCCTCAGCACATCAGACCAGGGCCACCTGTGCCCACCAAAAATATCCAAACCATATTTAATCAGACAAAGTATAAAATTCTCCAAGGGCTGAGCCAAAGGAGAGCCTGCTGATGACAGAGGAGCAGACGCTGAGGCCATTCCTGGCACACTCCCTCTTTCTTTTTCATGTCCTACTGAGGATCCTTTCACTTTGATCCCTGCTCTCCTCGCTGGATTACCAGAATCTCATTCCATGTCCTTTTTCCCTCCAGTCCCAAATGAGGCCAGAGTCCTGTTGTTTATCCATTCTCAACAGAGCTGAGACAGGTACACATTTTCGGAAAGTTCTTTAGGAAAACACCACATAATCCAAAAAGGAAATATACGAAAAGCAAAAGCCATTATCTGTATAAATTGACATAAGAGTTTCTGGATCTGTGAAATCCAAAAAACCAGGGAAGAACTAGACAGAGAAGCTTTTGAGTCCTTGAGAATGACCTCCTCAGCACAAGCAGGCTGACTGGTGCAGCGATACCTTGCTCAGTCCCTCCCTTCCCTCCTGGGATCTCCACTTGACGAGCAACATTGTGACCCCAGGAGCAGTCTTCCCTCGCCTTCTCTTCCATACAGGGCAAATGCCAAACAAATCCTTCTCTCCCGAATCAACTCTTATACTTTATAGGCGTCACCCACAACTGAGGATTTAGAGCAAGCAAATCATTCATTTGGGGGCTGCAGTGGTGGGCAACCATTCCAGAAACTCCAGCAAATAACTTATCCTGATTCAGATTATCTGCCATATCTGCCTCTTTAATCACCCTAGGAATGACTCTGGGGCTCAGATTCTGCACAAGGATGCAACTATTAGAATGATTTTTAAAATCAGTTTTAATTTGCAGTTTTACCATCCTCTACTGATTAAAAGCCAAAGTACAAAGGAAGGGTTAGCTCTTTTTGCATTGAGAAGCCTCCTAAAATATAAATATGTGCATTCTCCTATGTCTTCATCGCCAAACCTTTCCTGATTTACCAAATTAACAAGCAAATAGAGGTGAGAGAATTTTTTAAACTCTGTAGCACATTGAGAGTTGTTAACCTCACCTCCCCCTGCACACTGTGGTGCCCAAGTTCCTATAAAAATAACTGCTTTTGGTCAAACTGTCAACATCTCCTATTAAATTGCAATATTTTGCCTAGGAACGTGGCACATTAATGTGTTAGCAGGAATTTGTGAGAACTGTTCCCACCTGGAGGAGGAGGACATGTGGTAGGTAGAAAGGTGATTGAAGGAAGATCTTGCTGGGAATGAGGGACTGTTGGATAGGACACAAGACAGGCACGGTGGTGTGAGCAGGGGACCCACTGGAGAGCCCTGGGGAAGGGATGAGGGATAGTGGGTGACAATCAGGAGGTGATTGCTAAAGGGATAAAGAGATCCAGAAACAAATGCTATTTCACAATTTTGCTCAGGACTGATTGAAATCCCTAGAAGAGCCTGCTTGATGTTAAACATGCGATCAGCTCATCAATAATTTACCAATTTAGAAAGCTCAACAGCATGTATAAGTTGAAGGAAGCGTCAGCTACTATAACATGGCTAAAAAGAAATACATGTAATCATTTTGCTACCACAATACAAAAATATCCCAAGACGTGTAAATTTTTTAAATTGTCTGTCTTGGAGTAAAATGTCCCTTTTTGGTAAAAATGATTCTTAGAAAATGTGCAAGTTTGCTAACGACATCTTTCTTTTAGATGACCAGGGAAGTCCGTGCAAGTCAATTATTTCAAAGGATTTTGACGCGACCATCAGAAATCTCCATAATAACACATGGTAGCTATTTTAAGTATAAAGAAAGACCTCAGTTACTCACGGCCATATTTTAATCCTGAAAGGCTTTCCCCATCATATAGAACATCTGTGTCTTCCCTTTGTCAGGTCCATTTGTGGGTGCTCAGGAAATAAAGTCTAACTTTAATACTGAAAAATTAAAGAAAACCTTAATTAAAAGATACCATTTGCAAAAGTTACATAATACATTTCTTTGCTCGATTCAAGTTCCCTTGCGATATTGACAAAAACAGAAGACACCCATTAATTACTTATGAAGCCCGGCGGGGGCAGTCATTGTAGCCACCGTCGTTCGCACTCTTAGCCGCTCACTTTACTTTTAGTATTTTCGAAGTGGCTTTCCTCTTCCCTTGCCCATACTTCCTACAGACTGCATCTCAATTCATCTTTCTAAGCCCAGATCTCACCACTCCTCCCCTCAGAAAACCTTTGCACCCCAGTGTCCACAGCCCATTAACCCCCTTGTGGGCCTGATGCCCAGGTGTTTTCTGGACCACAAATTAGAAACTACTCTGACAATAGAATTTTTAAGATCTGAGTTTTATTTTTATAAGTTTAGAAAGGAGCCAAATCACATTTAGTTCTCAGTAAAATGGCAAATGTGTTGATCAGAATAAACTTCCATGTAACTGAGTCTGTGGACACCTGTGGAGAATGTCCTCATTTTGTCTGCTTTTCAGCTTGATCTAATACCTGCTGTGCTCTGAACACCTCCAGGTTTCCTACCTCATAATGCTTGGAAAGATTCCATCTGTGGAAAGGAGAGGAGGCAAGCATTATGAGGCAAGCATCTTTTCTCTCCTTGTTTCCATCTCTTTCTCCCTTAGAGTTCACACCAAATACCCACTCCTTGGTGGGGCCTTCCTTGTCTCCCTTCACCAAGAAAGGGTGTTTTCTACTCCATCTCCAGAGACATCATCTGTGCTCTGTGGCAGCACTGATTACAGTGCAAGTCTTGATGGTGTTTATCTCCTCCCTATTATACAACAAGCTCCTTGAGGAATTCTTTGCTGTTCTGGGATCATTGCCTCTTTAAATATAGGTTGAGTCAAATCTCCGACCCCTTACAGTCCAGGGAACTGAATTCAAAATTAGAGGTGACAGCTAACTGATGCAGAGAAGAAAAACAAAAGCACGTGTCGTCCAGCCGGACTGAGGTGCTGGACCATTACGTTTGACGTAAGTCTTGTTTCAAAGAATCACAGCTAGTTCAAGTCACAATGACACTTTAAAACCCACAGATCTTGTAATTTGAAGTCATAAGTTATTTGGCTCTTTAAATTTTCTTTGGCCTCGGTGTTGGTGGGTGGGATCTGAAATATAAAAATCAGCCAGAGATGGACAGTTACCCTTTTATTTAATTGGTCAGTTCTTTCTTACCTAATCTACTTTTTGGTGGGGAAGGGCAGCCATTTAAAATATCCTGAATCCAAATGTCTTACATGAAAACTATTAATGTCAACATGTACCCTTCTCAGGCTCGGATCCCCTGGACATTTTATTTCATTAGCATGTCATTATACAATTTCACAGTAAGGAAATTCTCTGAAGAAAATATATCTTAAAGCAATGACATGTTTCTTTTTTTTAAGTGATAGCAACAGAATTACTTAAGTGCATTGGACACTCTGTTCTGTGGAGCCACACACAGGGATTGATTCTACAGGTCAGCAACTCAAGGCCCACCCTTTCGCAACAGGGAGCAATGATAATATTAATAGTTGCAGTACCTCCGTAGTCCTGCCTAGCACATAGTAGGGGTTTGATAAGTAGTGGGGATGAGTAAGTGTTCTCTCTTTACACCATTTTTGTGCAAAATGATATTTATTTTTCATTTCTATTATGTGATCAATCACACTAAGGTATGAAAATTATAAATTGCCCAGAATTATAAAAATCAGTTACCACAAATGTAGCACCACCCCTCCCAAGGATGTTAGATCCCACGCTTTTCACTAGCATGGTGGAATGAGTTGAAGGTGTCATTCCTGAGGTGTTAATGGCCTGTAGGGCACAGTGAAGCAATGCTGTCTGTATTTTAAGTACTCCTAAACCACATTATTGCAGTAACTAATTTTTAAAACTTCTGGGTCAGAAACCTAATTACGTGACTTGATGTGGTTTCAGAGGTAGATGTCAAAACAGCCCATCCATTGAGTAAGGACAGTCACGGGTTTGTCCAGTTTCCGTTCCCATGTGATGGATGGGACACTTCATCCTATAAAGCTATCCTGTGAACCTTATTTATATTTACCTGACAGACTAGCAAGACCAATCTGTAGACTATAACAGGAATGGAATTGTCTAGCTAGGCAGGACTGAATTTGCAGTGACTGGCAGAGAAAAACTTACTCAAAATACTGCATTATTCTGCAACAGTTCTGAAGTTAACTGTTGAAATGTTAACATGGCTTTGAATGATTAAAGTAAGACATATCCTGATACCGAGCCTAAATAGAATTCCTCTCTAATTTTAGCGCTAAAGGAAGCCTGGGCTGCATTCCTGTTTGTATAACTGTAGTCTCTGAAAGTACATTTCATTCTCCAACCCACTTACCCACTCTAGATGTGTAAATCTCCCAAGTGATCTTGTTATCCATCCCCACCACAATTGTGAGCCATCTGCATAAGCCACCTAATTATCTAAGCAATGGAATCACCACATAAGCAAATATTATTCCCTTACCAATCTTTCAGAAATTCTGCGTATTATTTTATTGAACAGTAACTTGCGTTCCAGATAAACATACAAAGATACAAAATATTTCATTTAAATTCAAAGAATGTATCGCCCTCTTTGTTATCAGCCAAGGATTTCCTGGCTCTTTCTAGGTGCTTCATAGATTTTAAATCCTCCCACTCCCCTTGTTTTAGGCTCATTTAAATACATGGCAATGTCTATGTATTTTTTTCCAAGTACAGCCCTTCGGTTCCAATACAATAGCCCTGATGCTTCAAAATTCACAGGAGGGCTAAGGGTAAATATTATTTTATAGTCTCAAAACATAGACTCAAGTCTACTAGAAAGCCTACAAACAATGATTTTATAAACACGAGAATGTCTTTAGCTACAAATGTCAACAGGCAGTTTCAGAACTGTTGCCAGCCCCCACTGCTGCACTGGGAAATCTGTTCTCTGCTTGTTCCTGCAAAGTCAGCCTGCAGACACGTCTGCTTGGGCTGAGAGTGGACCCTGTTATTCTCAACTCACTACGGCTTGTAAGTTCTGGGTCAGCAGGAGACCTTTCTTTTCAGCCTGAACCTCAATCTCAGCTGTTCTTATTCCCCCATCTTCATCTTCCTCCTAATATCTGCTTGAGGAATTTTCAAGGGACTGCAGGGCAAGGCTGCTGCCTGAGAACATCAGAAAACACCATGAGGGTGCCCGGTTAGGAACTGGTGGTATCAAAAGGCATCCTTAGCAGACTGGAACTTTTAACTTCAAACAATAAGCCCTACTGTTCCATCTGGTTTTCTTTGTCTTTGTGTGTTTCACAGTGAAAACGGCTACCTGCTGATACCTCAAAAGACTGGTGCTACACACAGTTTACCAGCCAGGGACAGTCAACACTATCAATATGAGTTGTTGAGTTGTGATCCTTTGTAAACAAATCAGAGCACCCTTGTTACATTTTGGAAGGTTGGATGTTTTAGGTGACTGATAAAAAAAAATACAATAATGGGCAAACAGCTTTCAGGAATAAATTACTGCAGCTTAGGAAAGAAAAAAGCCTGTTTTACTATTCTTCATTCAGTATCTATAACATTACAAACTTAAGCATGCTTTAAAAATAAAGGCATCATTACATTTAACCCCCTCTCTTCTTAATTTTAGCTACCAACTGTTTAATTAGACTTATCTAACAGCTAGATCTAAATTCAGAACTTGGGTCCGAAAGCCATCTATGCGATGATTGCTCATGCATCAATTGTAAAGTTAGAGAAAGCATTTAATTAGCCTACCAAAGATACAGTTTGGGTCAAGTACCTGGCTCTGGCCGAACACACACTTGATCCATGTCCTGGTGGAACAGTTACAGGTAGTTACGAGCCTCTTTAGATTCCTTTCTTCCCGACCACGCTGTGTGAAAGCAGTAGACAGTGGGAGCTGCAAGGCAGCTGATGGCACACCCCAGGTCTAAAGCTGTTGTTTCAGGCTTAGAAACTTCCCATTAAAACCCCGAGTTAAAGGAGCACCGTCTTTCTGTGTGAGGCATCATTAACGGCCAATACTGCTGCTTCTTTGAGGTGAGCCATGATTTCAGTTCTGCCTCAGCAACTCTTCAGAGGATTCTGCTTCAGTGAGTAGAGGCAGTATCCTAGCAGTGTGTCTGAAATCATCTTCAAGAAAGCATTAACATTCAAAAGGAGTACGGGGGAAAACATCACTGGGCATTCCCGTACCTTTTCAAAATCAAAGCCATAAATCTACCAGTGCTCCCTCCTCTCTATTGATTGTTGACATTATTCCTCTTTGGGGGTGTCAATTAGCACCTTGAAGCCACCCTTCATATTGATTATAGTAGATGACCTTCAGACCAACTCAATTAATAGGAAGACTTCTGGGGAAGGGCATCAACTTAGCATTTGGGAGAAGAAGAAAAGACTCATTTTCCTAAAGAAAACTAAAGTGACCTTTCCAAAAAGCAGCATGTATGGGAAGGAAAGAACCATTTAAAAAGAACAAGATCATAGTTTCACCACCTGTCACCTGTTTGTAAATTAGCTGGGCGTAGATTGCCGGGTTCTGTGTCTCTTTGAGCAGCCTGCGTAACTGTGGCACTGGCAAAGCCCCCATCCCACACAGGCCACCTGAGACCACTCAGTGAATAAAGAAGATAGCTTTTTGTCAGAGAAAGTTGTTCTCATTCTACAGATTCCAGTTACCTGCTACAATGCTTAAATTACTTTCCTTTCATAAATAAATAAATTTCCTAAATAAATTTGGAAAACATTTTAGGATAAAATTCTTCATTGAAAAACCACCTCTCTAAAAAGAATTCTGCACGATGCTTAAGACGGAGCACGCTTGTTTTTTGGCAACTCACCACATGCTTTGTTGAAGTGGAAGCACAGTTAGCGACAACACACCCACCCACCAAATGATGGGGTGCGTGATATTTAAAGCTGCCTCTGACTGTTCCTGTCAGCTACGCTGTCTCCTTAGCTCTTGTGAGCAACCGGCCATTACCCAGCAGCTCTAGGAAGCTAGAACCAAGCTCATTTTGTAAGAGAAAAACCCCATCTGCTGACAACAGACCACAGTCCTGGATAGAATAGGCCTCAGACCCAAAAAGAAACTTTCAAATCAAATTCTAAATGTTAGGATCAAATGCTTGATGTTAGAGTCTAACCTAAGAGAACATGCAGATTCTTACCCCATTTGTTTCCCTAACTTTTAACTGAATTTTCTTTCCAAATCATTTTACTTACCCTATTTTCAGACACACACACACCACACACCCTTAAGACAATGCGACACATGAAATCCAACCGAGCATGATCATCCTGTACTAACTGGCATCCCTCTGGCATTCAGTCAGTGCTGGCAGAGGGAGTGCCTGTCTTGGTAATGCCAACAGAGTGTGGTTGAGGAAACTTTCTGACCCCACCCTTCCTCCTATACTTATCATTCCATGCGGTGAGAAAACATCATGTTAGACATGAGCCTGGGTGACGGTAGCTTGCCCTGCCAAAGAGGCCTTCTCGGATATTGTTTTAGGCTACAGACTCTTAGAGGCAGAAGGGAACCTGAGAGGGCCTGGGGCTGTCCTCTAGCTACTCTGCAGGCTGAAACCATCCCAGAGAGATGAGTGCCTGGCCTATTTTTAAAACTCTCCAGGGAAGTAGATTCCATAACTTCCTCTGACAAACTCTGTTTAAACGAACTCCTCTGCTGCTTACTAGTCGAAATGGGTTGGCGCGTTTCTTTTCATTCTGTCCTTGCTGCAAAAAGTCAGGCATTAACTACTACAAAATTTTGTTAGAATACCCTTTCCCTTCAGGGAGGCCGAACTAGATAAACCAAAGAGTGTTTGATGAAGATCTGGTGTTATGCTTGGAGCCAAATTTAAATCTCTCTTCTTAAAGATAATTATAATTGGAATTATTAAAATCAGTCCTTCCCCCTATGCAGCTACATTATGTGAATCATCATGAATTCTAAAACAATGAATAAGGGTTTGCTAAAATTCCATTTGAGCATTTTAACGTAGATCCTATTTCTTTTGTCTTTAATAATCTTTGTATCTCTTCTCTGAATTCTTAAAATTCTGCTTTCTGGTGCAGCTTTAAATAGGAAGCCTAGAATACTACACCGAGCTGTACACAGCTTAGATACACAGGAAATTGTGATGAAACAGGATGATTTCATGATGTATACGTGGCTATATATGCTGTGTTTCTACTTAACGATTCTGATCCCAGTGCCACTCCCAGGTGTCATTTAGTCTTTCTCTTTAATGACACAACATCAAGAGTTAATATTAGTTAGCAATCTACTTTAAGAACTTCTACATTCCAATTTCAAGCCTCACCTTTAATGTTCTTTAATTTACAATTCTTTCCTAAATGTCCTATGATGCACTTTTCCATGAAGAAATAGATAATGGATCTGAAAAAAAGACTCTATAAGCCATCAGTCTTTATGCCAGTACAAGGCTGTGTTATTATTATTATTGTGTTTCTTTCTAACTCTGCCTAATCCTCAAAATAAAATTGAACAAAAACTCTGTATAACCTTCAAAATATAGACACATTTTTTATCACTAGACTCTTTATAAAAATCTTTTCTTCCTTCCTTTGTGTATGTTCTTACTTTCATTTATCCAGGGACCATTCATTAGCTCTCAATGTCAGATATGTTCTGTGTTAGGTGTTGCAGAGAATAAACAATACGAATACTAGGTCTTGGCTTCTGTTTGTTCACGTTGTGCACTGAACAACTCTAGGAGGCTCCTTGGTGAACACGGCCCTGAGGAGCTCCACTTCTAGCAATGATTGCTGAGCTTCTTGACAGACTGGCCCACTTCCACTAAATTCCTAACCTTCCCAACCTCCCCCTTCACGGCTCACCCAGCAGACATCTGAACTGTGTCCTCACCTTTCTATAGGACCTGGTTTCGCAAGGTCACCAGTGGCTTCTGTTGGCCTCAAGCCAAAGATTCCTTTTAGTATTCATCTTCCTTGCTTTTTGGCAACATTGAACACAGCTGAATACTCACTGCAAGGAAGGTTCAGAAAAAGAATGCGTGGACTAATGTTAGTGGCGGGAATGTGTATCTCAGCCCCTAGGGCCCCTCTCCCTTGCTTGGGACCTTCTCTCTTCATATCCTCTCTTTTGTACTCTGGGGTTAAGGCCAAATGAAATTCATGCAACTACTGGAAAATGGGAAATGAGGGTGGAAAGACAAGCAGGCTGGGATACATGTTAATAACCCCACCAGTTTTTAATTCATTAAAAAAAAGTGCTAGCCAGTTTCTGTGTTATTTTTATTTCTGTCTTCTTGTTTTAAAAAAATCAACATATCAGGTAACATAAAGCTCTTTTTTTTAAAAGTCAAGATTAGCCCTCTTTCTAATATCTCTCTGGTTTGTCAGGTCTAAGTTTATTTATCCACTCAGCTATCTTCACAGATCCGTGAACATTCAAAGCTTAAGGGAAAAGTGGGAAAGGTTTAATGATATTCACACCAAGCCTATAAGTTGGGATCTATATTTAAGAGTTATTAAAAGCAAGCAGGTTAAAGTCCAATTGTAGATTGGCAGCCTCCCCGTTTGATCTTTTCTTGAATGCATTTCTGTATACATCACATCTGTGTTATGCTAAATGCTCAATTAGTAGCTGATAAGTCTAGAATAGAGAAGGACTCCAAATAAAGATGAGAAACAATGCTGCGACACATTTTGGAAATGTATGTGCAAGAAAAAAAAACACTGACAGAATTTAATACTTGTGAGGATTATAGATTGCCCTACAAAATTTGTTCATCCTTTTCTGTGTAAGTCAGAACAATAAAGCATATAACCAGGAAATGAATCACTCTGCCAAAAAAGCTGATCTCCAACTTCACAAAATATACAGCAGCAGTTCTATTCACAGGTGATATCTGCAACATTTATCAATTCTAATTACAGCATAAAAGTATAAGGACATCACTATGGATTATTCACTGTTCAAAGGAAATACTTTGGCTTTAACAGCCTGGTGGGTAAATTTATTCTTTTAAAGTGACTTGTACAATAATAACAATTTTCTTAATGGGTTTGAAATACTTAATGCCTTTAAAATGTCATACAAAGTACCAATTAGAATTGTATACAAATCATCCCTCTGTATTTTTATGCTGTAATTTTGGAACTGTTCTTTCTCTCTTCAACAGCCACATTTTAGAAAGAAAACCACTGCATGGACAGTTTGAGGACTGAGCAGCTTAGAACATTAGGATAACCAAGAAAATGAAATAGAAGGTACCTGGGAATAGCTAACCTGTTAGCCTGACTTTAATACCTAACAAAATTCTGGAACTGAAAATCTTTCCACTGATAAGTCAATTTTGAAAACACCCAGAGGAGAAAAAAAAAATCATATGAAGCTGTTAAAAAATGCTTGTTTAAAAAAAATCATGAAAAACCGATTTTCATTTCTGGTATTTATACTTGTAGAATGGTGGAGGCTTGAGAAAGTGGTAATAAACAGAAGTTGTGATATATGAGCATTGAATGCAAATTTCAGCTGCCTCGATGCTACATCTTATAGATGATGTACTTAAATGCTGCTTGCAAAAAAATTTAACTACAGATATTTCAAAATTTCAGTGGCAACAATCAAGAGTTTCAGTTATGTAATATATTATTAAAATAGGCAGATATTAAGATTATATCTATCTCCTCCAAACTTGGGTATGAGGCCTATCATCTATAATTTTGCCTGTAAATAATATATATTACATATTTATGTATAGTAAGGATGTAAATATTATAAATCATCTATATTTCTGTTATATATAATATTAAATTACCTTATGAGCTTGTTAAGCATACATATTTGACCAGGAGATGGAGGGGGAAGGGCAGCTAGGCCCAGATAATTTAATTCAGTAAGGCCAAAAACCTGTATTTGGAATAAGAAACCTACGTGATTAATGACATATAGCATATAAAGTCTACACTTTGAAAAATTATAACGTTAAATGATTTTTTTCCCTTTTTGATTATTTGGCCATGATAAGTAGTTTAATTATGGCCATATAATCAAAAAGGGGAAAGAACCTTTTGACTATCACAGACTTCCATGAAAAACTGATTCTATCCATGGACCCGCCCTTAGAAAAATGTAAAATATATATGCCCTGCATTGAGAAACTCTGCCTGGAATTCCCATTCAAAATACAGGCATCTTTTCTTCTCTTCCTTTCTCCCTCTCCTTGTTTCCTTCCATTGAAGTGGCAGTAAAGAATGACTGGAATAAAGCCCATAGGAGGAAGACAACAGAATAGAATGAGAGGCAAAGAGAAGCTTGGTCTATTTTTGGGAGAGGGAAAATGAATGGAGGAATGCTGAATGGAGATAGAGCTTAGAAAACATGCCAAGGCAGCTCCAGCTGAAGCAGGGAGCGACTGCCCAGCTGGAAAATCTGGTTAGGAAGAAATGAGGCTAAATTAGGGAGAGGTGGAAACCCCACGAACAAATGAATGACCCATCACATTCCAAGGCTGTGGAGGCAGCCAGTGGGTCAGGAATCCTGATATAGCTGTTGGGACAGATGGTGGCAAGATTGAGCTAAATTACCAGTTATGATAGTAAGAACATCATAGAGAATGTCAGCATTGATTGAGTTTAGACCTGTGAGATGAGGAAGTGCATAGGTTTGCTGCTTTTCATTATAAACCCTTTTATGCAATTTGATTCTTTAACCATGTGCATATTGGCTAACTATGCGCTATTTCACTTTGCAAAAATTATCAACATAGTGCGGGCAAACCATTCAAAAATAAAAACCTCACCTTTAACCAAGTCAACCAATCTCATATAATAGCATCTTAGGTACCAACACCAAATGAGTGGGTGATTCTTTGAGGACAGGGCCCTTCTAGAACATTCAGAGTCTTCCCTCTAGAATTATGGCCTGCTTCGCATATAAGTAAAGCTAATCTTTCTTTGTCCTCCTCAAACATCTTATGTACACTTAAAATGTAATTTATTGTAATAGCATACAGTGCAATAAAATCTAAACTACTTCCCTGGTTTTTCCATAGCAGGCAGACATGATCTGTTTTTATATGTGTTAGCTGTTTATTCATTTATATAGCTAACTTCTATTTCATTATTTATTTTTTCATTTATTTATGTGTGTATATATTTATGCCCCATTACATTTCAGAAATGATTGAAGAAAACTATGTAGTAGACTATCTGTCATTAGTGGTAGCAGAATATCACATTTATTATGTGATATTATATAATTATGTATTTATGTAAAAAATTATGTAATTTTTATATTGATGATCTAATAAAAGGCTGAATGTACTAGTTTTCAAATTTTGAAGAATAAAATCCTTTTAGAATGATTGCTTGGCCAAAACACTACACATATTTAACCTAAAAAATCTGTGTCCCTTATTAATTTATTTTTGTAACTGTATATAGACAAATGCAATAGCACATACTTAAATACATTCAGTGTTTTTTACTAACACAAAGATGAAAAGGCTGGGTGGTAAATTAATAGAAACTGGATACAATTCAGGAACAATTTTCAAAAAGCTTGTGAAAAAATCAACTCTTCATTTGAAATGCTAGAGAACAGCAGTTTTAAAAAAACCTGAGACAGAACAGATATTAGCCAAGTCTTGCTTCCATTTTCTTTCATCCTCATGAGAATGGCCTTCTTTTACGAAGGGTCCTTGCTTTTGTTCTCAACATTTTTCTTATTTCAAAAGTGGATGTTGGGTCAATTGAGAAAAATGAACATTAGGTATTGCCAATAGCCCTGCGATTTGTGCTGCAGGGGCTTGGGTCAAATGCCAATATGATATTCAGTGAACTATGGATCACTAATGTGTAATCCAAGAAGAGCTGTTTGCAAATGGAAAAAGGATGAAGAAAAATCTCTTCATCCAAGGCCACTTCATCCACATACCCACTCTCCTAGGCCAAGTCAGGATGGCACACTGGGCCATTCATCATTAAATGGTCACCTTTTCCCTGGCCCTGCCTTTGAGAATTAGCCTTTATGCCCTGAGATGAACTCGCTCTCTGGCTTCTAGGGCTCTGTTTCGGTTTCCCTCTAGGGATGAAATCTGCAACTTGTCTCTCTGTCTGGTATAGTTTCTTGCATCTCTTTTTTAACCCTCCTTATTCTGTAGTCCCATCACCCCCAAAACAAGAAATTTCTCCAAGGTGTTTCCCTTCAAGTATTGTCAATTCAAAGACTATGTGGCTCAGGAAAGTAAATACAACGAAGAGTAAAACATATTTTTGCAATTTCTGTCAAATCCCGTATTTATGTCTTTCTGATATCTAACACCACAAAAGTAACAGTAAAATAATAATAATAATACCACAATCACAATCACAAAACTCATCAACCTTGTACCTTTGGTATTTTTAGACACTGAACTCCTATAATGGCAAGAATCGGATCCTTCTGGGAAGTGATGCTAAGCATTTTTTCATACACCTATTAGCCATTTGTATGTCTTATTTTAAGAAATATCTGTTCAGATTTTTGCCTATTTTTAAATCAGACTGGTTTTTTTTGCAACTGAGTTGTTTGAGGTTCTCACCTATTCTGGTTATTAATCCCTTGTTTGACGGGTAGTTTGCACATATTTTCTCACTTTCTGTGAGCTGTCTCTTCATTTTGTTGATCGCATCCTTTATTGTGCAGAAGCTTTTTAGCTTGGTGTAATCTCAATTGTCTATTTTTCCTTTGATTTCCTGTGCTTTTGGAGTCTTATGCAAAAAAAAAAAAGCATTTCCTCATTTTTTTTTCATGTCTTTAATCCATTTCCATTTTGATTTGATTTTTGTGCATGATGAGAGGTATAGGTCTAGTTTTATTCTTAGGCATATAATTATCCAGTTATCAGCAACATATATTGAAAAGACTATTCTTTCTCCATTATACGTTCTTGGCACCTTTGTTCAAGATGAGTTGTTTGTAAATGTATGGATTTACATCTGGGTTCTCAATTCTGTTTCATTGGTCTATGTGTCTCTTTTTATGCCAGTACCATGCTTTTTTAGTTACTATAGCTTTGTAGTAAATTTTTAAGTCAAGTAGTGTGATACCCTTGTTCTTTTTGCTCAGGATTATTTTGGTTATTTGGGTCTTTTCTTATTCCATATAAGTTTTAGAATTACTTTTACTATTTCTGTGAAGAATGCCATTGGTATTTTGATAGGGATGGAATTTAATCTATAAATTGCTTCAGGTACTATTGTCATTTTTATTAATTATTCCAATCCGTGAGAATGGACTATCTTTCCTTTTTTTTTTTTTTTTTTTTTTGTGCCCTCTTCTATTTCTTTCATCAGATGTTTATAGTTTTCGCATTATAGATCTTTTCTTTGGTCAGATTGATTCCTAGGTATTAATAATTGTTGTAGCTATTGTAAATGGGGTTGTTTTCTTGATTTCTTTTTCAAATGATTTGCTATTGGCATATATTAATGCTACTGCGTTTTGTGTGTTGATTTTGTGTCCTGCAACTTTACTGACTTTATCAATACTAACAGATTTTTTGGTGGAGTTTTTAGGTTTTTCTAAGTATAAGATCATGTTTTCTGCAAACAAGGCTAATTTTACTTCTCCCTTTCCAGTTTGGATGCCCTGCATTTCTCTCTTGCTTAATTGCTCTGGCTAAGACTTTCATTACCATATTGAATAATAGCAGCCAAGTGGCCATCCTTGTCTTGTTTGAGTCTGGCCATAACAGATGCTGGTTAGGATGCGGAGAAAGGGAAATCCTCATACGCTGTTTATGGGAATGTAAATTAGTACGGCCACGTTGGAGAACTATACGGAGGTTCCTCAACAAACTAAAAATAGAACTATTGTACCATCCAGCAGTTCCACTATTGAATATATATTTAAGAGAAAGGGAATCAATACATCAAAGAGATATTTGCATTTTGATGTTTATTGCAGCACCATTCAAAATAGCCAAAATATGGAGTCAATCTAAGTGCCCATCAACAGATGAATGGCTAAAGAAAATACTGTATATATACACTATGGAATATTATTCAGTCATAAAAAAAGATGAAAATCCTATCATTTGCAGCAACTTGAATGGAACTAGAAGCCATTATGCTAAGTGAAATAAATCAAGCACAAAAAGACAAATATCTCATGTTCTCACTCATATGTTGGAGCTAAAAACATGTATCTCATCAAGATAGAAAGTAGATTGGTGGTTACCAGAGGCCAAGAAGGAGACAGGGCAGGAAAGAAGGAAGGAAAAATAGTATAAATGAATTTTTACCATTGAACAATATATCTAAAAATAGTAAGAGTGATAAGTTTTATGTATTTTACCTCAATAAAAAATGAATTTAGAAAAGAATTTGACCTTTTACATGTTTTTATCCAGTGAAATGTGTGTGTGTGTCTGTGTCTGTTTTCGTGTGTCTGTGTGTGTGTGTGTGTGTCTATGTGTGTGTATGTGTGTGTGTAATTATTCTGACTTCCAGTTAGGCTGTAAGATACATGAGAATAAGGGAAGCTGAATTTTCTATTAATTTATTTTTCACTTGAGTGATTATGATTTTAGGAGAGGTAACACATTTATCCACAGACCTCACTCTGTTACAAATCATTGTAAACCATCAAAGTAATTGGATTTTTTCCCAGTTGTTTTCTCTTGCAACATCGTTGTTATACTTTGCCTGTCATAGTAAAATAAGTCTAAACTGGCTTAACCATTAATTGCTAGCTTCCAACTAGCAATCTTCATTTGTGTTAGACAAGATAGGCTAGATAATGCTATGATTTTAAAAAATAATTTTCAGTGGCAAAAAATAACAAAAGTTTATTTTATTTTTTGAAACAGGGTCTCACTCTGTCACCCAGGTTGGAGCGCAGTGGCACAATCTTGGTTCACTGCAACTTCTACCTCCAGGGTTCAAGCAATTCTCATACCTCAGCCTCCCATGTAGCTAGGATTACAGGTGCAAGCCGCCATATCCAGCTACTTTTTGTATTTTTGGTAGAGATGGGGTTTCATCATGTCGGCCAGGCTAGTCTCAAACTCCCAGCCTCAAGTGATCTGTATGCCTTGGCTTCCCAAAGTGCTGGGATTACAGGTTTGAGCCACCACATCTGGCCACAACAGTTTATTTCTTGCTACTTGTTCTTGAAAGGTCATTCAGGGACTCTGTTCCTATGTCACTGATCTTTATTCCAAGACCCAGACCGAGAGACTGGACTAGAGAGAAAAAAAAGGGGATGGCAAAGCATGTGCTGGTTCTTAAGGACTCCATCAGTGGCTGAAATTGCATTGGACAAAGCAGATCTCATGATCACATCTGGATTTAAAAGGCTAAGACATATAATCTTTCCTTAGGAAGGAACATGGAATACTGTCAAGCAATAACATAGTCTACAACTACATTTAACTAGAGTGTTACCCTTTACAGAATGACTCTTCAGAGAATATGTCCCCAGGATAAACTTTCATTAGCATAACTGTCCCCCATCTCAGCATATGTGAGCTTCATCCTACACCAACACTGTCTTCCAGTCTTTGCTCCATTTCCACCTGCTCTTGCTTGAACCTCCTGCTTCAGCCTCCCTGCCTTCTCTTTGCTTCTAGCCTCATCTTGGCTTGTGATGCCTTGGTTTATCTAGTTTAATTAGTCTCTGATCTACTGAGTCCTGTTTTGGATTATGTCTTGTCTCCTTTCTGGCTCAGCACAATACAGCTGTCTATTTAGCATGTTGCTCTTCTCATGCTGCTCCAGAACTGTAGATCATTCCTAATGGGCAAGGGCACAGTCTGACACTTCCAGATGCACTCCTGTGTCCTGGCTCCAGTCCTAATGAATCAGTTATTACCACCAGTACCTCACAGGAGCCATGCCATCCCAGGACACATAATGTTATCATTGCAATTTTGTAGCCACATAGACAAGATGTGAGGAGGTTAAGTTATTTACCCAGGAACACAGAGATCACATTGAAAACATTTTTGCCCACTTCTCACTCTTCTGCAGTGTCTACATAAAGAACCAGGGCACATGTCCTTGGGACCTCTGGAAGCTGTGTCATGGAAAACAAAAAATAAAAAAAAACATGGCAGTTCTCAACATAACTCAAAGTTTGATAGGCGCCTCTGGAAGAGCAATGACATTCATTTCTCAGGGAGTGGAGAAGGTGGATGTGGACATTGAAAGAGACTGCATCGGCTTTGGAGTCTGAGAATTGTCTCTCTGGTCTGCAGAAATGTTCCAGTAGATGAAGATTAAGTGTGGCCTGGGTGTGTATGACAGGTAGGTGGTAGGGAGGGAGCTTGAGCTCCACTATCAGGCAACCATTCCTTGGGGCTGAGATCCTTAGAGAAAAGTTATTTAGGTGGTTCTTTTTCATATTTCTGACCTACTAGCAATATCCAAGGATAGATTACTAACTAGAGACTGTTTTTGTTTATCTCTTCTGTTTCTCCTGCGCCATCTTTTGCTGTTTCATTGCTTTCTTCTGACCGGATAGTACCTCTGAAATCTTTCTTCTCACCACCCTAATCTTCACCAACCCCTCTGCTGGACGCATGTAGAATCGAGACTTTTAAAAAGCAGCAATATTTCTAATAAGGCGTAAGTGTTAGACTTCTGGGGACCCCCACGAGATGTAAACATTGCTTAATATTTCTGCTTCTTCATTCTTAGAGGACAACACAAGCTTGGTGCCTTCCTGAGAGCAGAGAAAAAGCTCCTCACAAAAAACAAGACAAACCAACCAAAACACCCACACCTAAAGTCAGTGTTCTCCAATAAAATTAGCCTGTTCACAATCTTGCATGGATTTAAAGAGTGTTCAGGCTAACATGAGTCTCGAAGTGGCCACCGTGTAGCAAGACCACTAACTCAACAAGTGGGCAGCTGAGTGCCCTTGGTCCCTTGCTACTATCCCCATCCCTTACATTTACACAGTTGAATTTTCTCTTAAGTTAAAATGTTGCATTACAGGTGGCTCCAAACTCAACATAGCACTGGGTCAGAGGCTGGTTGGGGGTTAGGATAAATTGTCTCACTTAAGTCCACAAAAATCGTTACCACTTAATTTAAAGAAGAAATTTTCATCAATATTTTCCATGTTGTGTTTTCCATTATAAAATCCTATCTCAAAAATGTGCTCTAATTAGTGTGGCACCAAAAGACAGCTCCACACTCCATCTCAGCGATGTTGCCCTGCAGGAGGCATCAGCAAATAAGGCAATCAATGCTTTGCTGCTCTAAGGATATTGAGCTCCTTTATTCCAGGAAGAATATTTCTGAGTCTCGAGCTACATTACAACTAGAATGCAAACATGCTGCAATTTGGAAAAAAAAAATAATACAATTTTGGACATTAATCATTCAGAGCAGTGCAATCTCCTACTGAGAAAAGAGGATTGAGAGTTACTTGAAGACTCCTGGGCCCTTTGGTTGTAACCTATGGGAGGCAAAGTGGTGCAAGGATCCTGGAGATCTGCATTTTTACCCTGACCATGGGGCAAAGCTGCCTTAAACAAGTCAGCTCATGGATCCCACTTTCTCCAGTTGTTAAAATAAGAACACGCTAAATAGACCGAAAATTGTATGATTCCATCTATAAAATGTCCACAAGAAAACATTATCACTCTCTTCTCCTGCATGGTTGAGCTTTGCAAAATACTCAGCATGTCCTTCAGGATCATGGGAGCAAGTGCAAGCCCTTTAAGAACTCCATCTTCTAGCAAATAATAGATCCACCAGCATGTCAGGAGGAACATCAGGAGGGAATTTTCATCTGGAAGATGCAACTGATTTCTTGAGTTTCCATGGACATTTTTTAGGAAAATATCTTGTAATATTGCCTTACAGTCTACTTCTGTCAAATGTGGGTAGCTCTACATTCCTATTTGCCTCCAGTCTGCACCCGCAGTTAGAAGTCACATGTTGAAATCTGAGGGGTGAAGGCTCTGAAACATAATGTGAATGGGCGAGGCATCTTTTCATTTTGCAGGAACTTCTACTCAACTCTAATGTTTGTTCGGTACTCTCTAGAGGGTAGGAGTGGGGGTGGGAGGTAGAAGACAGAATCACATCTGTTGTAGATGAAGCACACTATCAACTTTTATATACAATCCTACCATTTAAATTGAGAATATCAAATATCCGGAAATATTTTCTACAATCATTTGAGTATCAAAATAGCTCAATGTTGTCTTTTGGCCAGTCATAGGGAATTAGACTGTTTCTCTAAAATGCTTGAGCTTTCTTAACCTCAATTCTACAAATGTGTTTTCATAAACACAAAGACAATTAATTCAAATCTACCACGCTTTGAGTAATTGGTACAATTCAAACATAGTGGCTGGTGATAGCACTGGCTATTTTCCTTTCAAAGGTTGCTATTTATATGATGAAAACAAATCTGATGGATTGCAAGCAAAAGCATATTCTGTGAAGACCTAAATAAAAAGTCATTTCAGGGTGTAATTAGAAATTGTGAAGCCTTCATCAGTGTTTCCAGTGGAGTTTCTTGTGATGCTTTGCTAGGTGAGTTTTTGCTACTAGGATTTCACCTTAAATGATTGACTAAATGCCTATGTATTCAAGTGTCTTTACCATTTTGGATTTGGTCATATTCAACCATAATGTAATTTCAAAAGTACTTCTATTGTTAGCAATTGTCATTTGTGCTGGCGTCTCCAGTTTGCTGACACCTCTCTTAATGACCTCCAGAAACCACTCATCCACTGAGGTCTATTCCTCCATCAGCTTAGCCCTGTCCCAAAATGACCCTCCCTGGAATATACAATAAGCAAAGTCTCAATATAAATAACTCACAGAAGAAATTTTGTTTAAAACAATTTAACAACTAGATTATAGACATATAAAAGAATGAGATTCTAATGGTATCCTGAGAGCTCATAATTAACAGCAGCATAAGACATAAAGCAACTCAAATCATTACATTGTTCTTCTCATCTTACCTGTACTCTTGTATATGTAAAATAAGAATAATATTAGTAGTTACCTATCCCCAGAGTTGTAGAGATTAAGTTAAATTTATATAAAAGAGCTTGGAACAGTTCCTGGTACATAGAAGAATATGCTATCATATAAGCTACTACGTAATGATAAATATTACTTTTATCTTTTTTCTTCAGATTGTGTGTATTGCATACATTTTCTCATGATAAATTATAATTTTTCTTTTCAGTATAACTCCAGCAAATTTAAACACAAATATCGTGTTAAAAACTATTCCCTATGTTCAAACTGGAACAGAACACTGAACAAATATTGAGCTATCTTTTAGATCATGCGTGTATGTTGTTATTATTTTTTATTAGATTTTCATTTATATGCCAAACACCTTTAAGGTGTCTTACATGCTATAATTTACTTAATCCTCATAAATATATTAGATATTGCTTCTTATAACTTTGCAGCTAAGGAAACTGAGACAAAGACTGATAATATAACTTGTCCAATATCACGCAGGTAGAAAATGATCAACAGAGGATTCAGATGGAGGCAGCTAGATTCTAGAGACCACTTGTTCAACCTCTATTATTTCTTGTTATGGATAGAAAGTTCCTCATTTCAGTTCCTGAGCTAACAGCTACCATTGTGCAACAATAAACAAGTCACTATTAAATTACTGTCAACTGTATCTCAGCAGAATTGCCCACATTTAGATTCTTCACAGAGGCACACTTTTGTTTAGTGAGCAACATTTTACATATGTTCTAGATCCCTAGTTTAACATCAGTGAGGAGCCTTATACTCGCCCAGAAGTCCAGTATGGATTAGAGCATGTAGCAGGCCTTTCATACATTTTTGGACCTTTGTGATACCATTGGACTGTGAGCATTACAGAATTCATTTGGAATGAAGTGATTTTTCAATTCTAATCAAGGACTCATTTTCCCTGCTGGTACCTCTCCCTCCACCATATAGTTGGGCAAGTTTGCACTGAGTTCACTGGAAAAGTGAAGAATCAGGATCATTATACTTAAAAGCAAGTTCTTTTTTTCCTCTTTTTTTTTTTTTTTTGAGACATTAACCGGTAGACAGGACACTCAAAAAATTACAGAGAAGTAGATCATGGAAAATGCCCATCTAAAATTCTGTTCTCCAGAGCCGGGTGTAGTGGCTCACATCTATAATCCCAGCACTTTGGGAGGCCAAGGTGGGTGGACCACTTGAGGTCAGGAGTTTGAGACCAGCCTGGCCAACATGGTTGGGCATAGTGGTGGGCACCTGTAGTCCCACCTACTTGGGAGGCTGAGGCAGGAGAATCACTGGAACCTGGGAGGCAGATGTTGCAGTGAGTCAAGATTATGCCACTGCCCTCCAGTTTGGGCAACAGAGTAAGATTCTGTCTCAAAATAAATAAATAAATAATAAAATAAGAAATAATACAAACTTTTGTACTCCCACCAAATGATGATTGGACCTCATGAATAAAAACAAAGTGCATTAGGATTAAGCATTGAAAGTCTCCTCAGCCTCAAAGATAAGAGCCCAAAATGACTAAGCAGGCAGAGGGGAAGACACTGACAACTTGGATGTTATGTGGAGGAATCTTGGGAAGCATTTCCACCCTGCCCATCATTATTTTATATTTGAAAGCCAAGACCCAGACTCTTCTTCAGCCAGAAATCTGCCAAGCCCCCACCAGGGACCATAGAAAATACTCTAATTCTATTAGTAACGCATATATGTTTATTAAAACTAAGTGGAAGATTTTAGGTATAAAGCAATTTTCTCCTCTTCTATGAATTCCATTTTCTCATTAAGCCTCATTCACTATGGGAGAAGCTGTTTCCTTCTGACTCACTGTAATTGTGGAGTCACCTTAGCTTGCATTAGTTGTTATGATTAAATACTATTGATGGAAAAGAACTCCACAAGTATGAGATGCCTTCAAAATATTAAGCACTAATAATTGATTGTGGAAAATGTAACTGCAGTTAATTAGGGCAACACTCTCTTCACATTAACATTTAAACTTTTACTGTTTTATATTCTCATTCAATGGGCAGCAAATTTTTCCCATAAAGAGCTTTGCAGGCCAGTTGGTCTTGTACTTACCACTTAACTCTGTTGCAGTACGAAAACAGCCATAGCTCAGGCATAAACAAGTGAGTGTGACTGTGTTCCAATAAAAATTTATTTCTGGATACTGAAATTTAGATTTTATATAATTTTCCTGTGGCATAAAGCATTATTTTGTTCTTTTGATTTTTTTCTCCAACATTTAAAAATGTAAAACCATCCATAGCTTATAGGCGTAGAAAAACAGGTGATAACTCTATACATTCTCTGAGGACAATAATCATATTTTCCTCATCTAAATGAGTGATAATCAGATGCTACAAATAACAGTAATTTATGTGAGTGCTAAGGGGTCACAGGAACTTGCAAACCAATACAAGAAAGGAGAAAAAATAGGGAAATAAATAACTGAAATGTCATACCCTTAAGAGTTGTTATACTATACATATACGATATAAGCCTTGTATACTATAGAACCCTTAAGAGTTGTACTATGCTACTTGTAAACACATTTCTCGAGAAGCTATTTGGAAACATTGCCTTCGTTTTTTACTTTTAAAATTCGGGTCACAGTTGAACATGTATTGCTCGGCAGTGCTTCAAGAAGCTGCTGGGCCTTTGCTGTGATTAGCATCAGAACTGAAAAGACAGGATATAAGCCATGATTGTTAATGGAAGTAACTGCTTCTCCTATTATCATTCTGCATGGAAAAGAGAGAGAAAATAAACCTAAATAGAAAGAAAAGATCTCATGCTTGTTTATGCATTTTGATGCTAACCCTAGTGCTAAGCTTTTTCAGAATAATTCAAATAAAGCTACATCTTTCTGAACCTTAAGAAAAAGAGATTTCTTCACAGTTGCAGGGTGCTGCTGTGCCCCAGTTGAACAACTTTAACCACACTGAACTCTGCTGATAACTTGTACTGTTTCTCTGGTGCCCAGGAGAGATATGGGCTCACTGCCAATTCAGAAAGTTTCCTACTTGTTACTGTCCTCATCACCATGGACCCATTGTTTCTAAATGGATAGTGAGATCCCTAGTGGAGCTCCAAAATATAAAACCCAATCATTTCACTTTCAGATTTATATAGTTTAAAAAAAATCACATCATAGCAATTAGAATTTATCAGTAGAGTGAGTACTTAGCCACAAGTCTCAAGATCTCCAAAACTTGGGCAACACCAAAGAGATATAAACTCTAGTCTACTGACGTCCCAGTAGAAAAAAATCTTAGAATCACCAGGTTGGAATAAATTTTGAGTATTATCCAACATTCCTCAAAATGTATCAGAACAATCCTTAGGTCATTTCAGATGGAGGAGTTTGTAAAAAAGGTGTAGCGTTTTTTCCTCCCTTTTCCCTGGTGCTTAACAAAAGCATAGAAGAAATGTGCTATAGGAAAGGCAAGAAACTGAGATGACTCATGAAAAGACAATCAACGAAAAAGCTTGGTCCTGTAACTCTAGTCTACAAATTGGAGCGAAAAATAAAGGTAGCATGTTTGATGTCATTCAAGAGCAGTTTTGTACCTACGGCTTTTTGTTTGGCACAATACAAGCTCATTTCCTGCCCTCTCAAGAAAGTGAGCTCTTCTTTCCCTTCCCTAGGCCAAACCCTCCTATTTGCTCTCTGTAAACAGCTTCTCCAATGACACATTTACCCTAAAGATTTACTCACTAGCCCTGAAAAAATGTGGGGATTTCTCCTCAAATCTGCCTGCCTGCTCTAAGTACGTATTCTCATTATTGTTAGTGTACTTACTACAGATATTTACCAGATATATACTCTATCTGTCTATCTATCTATCTAGGTACCAGATATATACTATAGATATCTACCAGAGTAGTTAGAGTGTATCCCCTTTAATCCTATAACATGAATACTTATTCATTCAACTTAACTGTTAAATGCATAACATGTCAACCAGTATATAACTTTTATGTCTTAGATTGAAACTTCGGGTACAGCAGGGACTGAATTTAAGTTATTTTGTGTCTCAGAGTTGTCCCTAGACATTGTCTTCAGGGATGAGCCTTTGTATTGTCAGTTCTTGTGCTAACTTCTAAAAGAGCCTTCTGTATTTCCCTGCATCGAAACTTACCAACTTATATCCTATGCCCCAGGATTCTTCTCTCCATGGCTAGGAAAGAGTTGTGATAAGTATGATGATGTTAATAGGTATTAGTGACAATATATCACTTTCTCTGAAATCCTGTACTTTAATCAGGATTACTTTAAAGAAAATCAGAATGTGAGAAATGAATTTATATCGGAGCTGTAATTTCAGGCCAAAGAGGGAGAAATTTTTCAACTTCGGAGCTTCATCAAGGCTCTCATATGTAACCACCTAGGCATTCTATTCCTCACCAAACCTAAATAGTCCAGCTCAGAGAAGTACTCAGTACAGGTTGAGCATCGCTAATCTGAAAATCCAATATCTAAATGGTTCCAAAATTCAAAACTTTTTGAACACCGACATGACACCATGAAAATTTTACACCTGTCCTCAATCTGACACAGCCAAAAGGGAGTTGCACAACACACAGCTTTTTCAGTATCCCAAAGGAAAAATAAAATGACCTTCAGACTATGTGTATAAAATGTATACAAAACATAAATGAATTTCATGTTTAGACTTTGGTCCCATTCCCAAGACATCTCATTATGTATATGCAAATATTCCAAAATTTGAAAAAAATCCCAAATTCTGGTCCCACACATTTTAGATAACGGATATCAACTGTATATAATCTTAATAGTAATAACTATCCATACAGATTGTAAATGAAAAATGTTCACGGCAAATAGTACATGCAGCAAAATTTTAAGGTTAATAATTATCAAAAGCCTCCACATAATAATTATACATGAGACATCTCTAGTCTATATAGAATTTACTTAATAATACTATATGTTTGAATTTTCTCAAGTTGAACATATGCTTGAGCTATATACATGGACTTGTGAGCATAATTAGTCAATTTGTGAATTTTAACCCACTTACACTTCCAATATCAAAACTTAAATTTTAATTATTTTCTTGTATAAACAGCTTGCCCGTAATAGGTCATTAGTTGCAAAAGTGCATTTCAATTGGCTCATATTACAACCAGTCTTAGTATACATTTCTGCATGTGGTCTTTAATAAAGGCACAAGCAAATGTTTCTTAAATATGTGCTGCTGCTGTTTTGTCCTGTTTTGTCCAAGAATAAACAATGGACAAGGATAATACTAAGCAAAAGTAGCAAAAGTAGTTAGCAAATTCATAAATCAGTGTTTAATCTATATTCCTTTGGTTAAAAGAGCAATTTTCAGGTTAAGCAAAGCCATTTGCCTTTATTACAGGTATAAATATTTCAGAGTATTAATTGAACTTTGATCATTGCTATTAAATTCCTCTGAGCATTCAAAATTTTAATGAAGGCAAAATATTTTTCATTAAATAAACAAATGATTAGCAGTAAAAGTAGACATTTAAATGAATCCTAATTCATAAATGTATTTAGTTTTCCCTAGATGCAAGTAATAAGAATTCCTCTTTTTTGCCAGTGGCATAAACATGTATTTATGTAAATCTAAGCTTTAAGGAAAGATTTAGGAATGTCTTCAGAAAAAGTGATATCATTACCATAAGTATATTTCATAAATATATATCCAAAATATTTTAAAGGGATGGTTTCTCACATTTTTAATTATATTCACTGACTTTTCTGATTAGAGAAGCTGTTTCTACTGAAATTCACTATTTATTGCTTACAATGTCTTCATTTATTTTTGCAGATACATTTAGAAGGCAATTATTTTAGTAATCACTTTATAGCTGAAGGTACTAAAACTGAAGGACTTACAAGTCTCTCTCTCTCTAAGCAATGCTACAAAACAATTTTGTATCTCTCTCTAAGCAAGGACACAAAACAATTTATTAGTTGCAGAGCAACTAAGAAAATTGAGCCTTTCTGCACAACAATGATGCAATGTTGAAATCTGCCAGGGAACAAACTTCCGATTTGTGCCTAATTCTTAAGATACTTTTTTTTTCTGAGGTGGAGTCTCACTCTGTCACCCAGGCTGGAGTGCGGTGGCACGGTATCATCAGACCGCAACCTCTGCCTCACGGATTCAAGCAATTCTCCTGCCTCAGCCTCCCACGTAGCTGGGACTACAGGTGCGTGCCACCACGTCCAGATAATTTTTTGTATTTTTAGTAGAGATGGGGTTTCACCGTGTTAGCCAGGATGGTCTCAATCTCCTGACCTCATGATCCACCCGCTTCTGCCTCCCAAAGTGCTGGGATTATAGGCATGAACCACCACACCCTGCCATTCTTAGGATACTTTTATCTGTTCAGGCTTGTTTACTGTCAGTGGATGCATTTGTGGATCAACAGACAAGCTCATGGATATCCAAAAGGAAAAGAGTGCAAACTTTAAAATAGCCATTCATTCCTAGGTCCCTCACCAGACTGAGGGGGCAGTGGACCTGGTGATGGGGCCAGAGGTCAGAACTGACAACTGACTCTGGTGCTCAGAATTCTTCAAGGTCCCTGGGACATGGGTAGCAGTGGGATAGGGGCATCCTTTATTCAGGCTTAGCTCACATTTTCCTGGGGTAAAGGGGTCCAGACTCCTTACATATAATTCTGTCAGTTACTTCTTACAGAAGCCCTGTTAACTAGTTTGTATTATTACTCTCAATGTACTATCAAGATTGAAGTGATTAGGTTCACAAGATTGAAGGGATAGTTAAACTCCAAAATACACTTTCTTTTAGTAACAAATCAACCTTTAGTTTTTTAAGATGGGGCTAGAAAAAGTCTCTTTTATATTGAGTACTCATGATTTATATTTTCACAGTAGGAAGGCAAAATTGTCATTTGGAAAATGACTTATGTTATTTCTGAAGTGTTTAGAGTCCAACAGGATGGGAAAGGGAGATTCTCTGTCACCATAAGGTATCTTTGCAGGCCTAGCTCTCTCCCTGATTTTGCTCTTTAAAAGGCCCATAAGGGCAGAAAAGTGCTAATAATGTTCCCTTTCTCCCTTGTGTAAAATCTGAGAAGGAACCCACAGAGCCTGAGGTGTTGGACCACAGGATAGAGTATGTCGCCTCTTGACTCTGGAACACTGGGCTTAGACTAGAAGATGAGGCAACAGCTCCTCAGGGAATTTTCCACTGCAGCTGACTGCACACTGGCAATGTGGTTGAGTTATTCAGGGTTTTCTTGTCCTTTTGTTTCTCTTTCTTCACTGGCACTCACACTAAAGTACAGAAAATCACAAAGATGTACTTGTTTATGAGTACATTAACACTCAATGAGCTGAGGTGAGCCTGAGGAGTGGGGAGAATAACGGGACAGAAGAGGGCCCAAAGCAATGCCACATCCATTACTCCTTCTTTCAGAACCACCTCTGAGGGGAGTGCGTGCAGGTGTTGACATGCATGAGAAGGCGGAAGAGTATAACACTTCAGTTATGGATTTGATGCACTGTGATTAAGATGGGAAAATAGTATTTGCAGGGATCTAACAAAAGTTTCTTGCTAGGCAAATTGTATTCCAAAAACATAGTTCGCCTAAATGTCTTTGATAAGAATTAAAATGTTAGAATAGATATTATTAATGGCTTTTATGTGTGCGTGATATATGCACACACATATACTCTTACAAAATTTCTAATATATTTAGACATCAGAGAAAAAACACTGTAAGTTCAAATAATAGAGATATAATGTGCATTGATATGCAAATATATATATATATAAAATATATATATATATATATATATATATTTGGCCTGATTATGCAAACCATCTTTTCTTGAAATCGATGAGGACATTCAGCTTCCTTTCATGACTCACCCAAATCTTCCTGACTAAAGAGCAATCAGGAACTTGAAATCTCCTCAACCACCTTACTTCTTGAGATTTTTTAAATTAGATTCACAATTTGTATTCCAAAATATAGTGTTTCATCAACTCATTCTTTAAAATCCAGTCCCGGGGGCATTGCTAACACCAGAATCATGTAATAAGCAGGAATGTTTTGCTGCCTGGGTATGCATGCACAGAGAGACACACAGACACTCAACACACACACAGACACCCAGACACACACCTCACACACACAGACAGATACACAGACACACACCCCACTCAGAGAAACACTCCTGTGCCTTTCCAGATCGGAACTGAGCATATCTGCTCCTTTCAGTTCCACCACTGAACACTGCTCAACCCTGAGGGAGAAGGAGAAGAAGGAGGCAAAAACAAAAACAAAAACACCCCAAGTTTTACTAAGAATTTACCTGAAATAGACTGAAGATAAATTTATAAGTAACGTAGATTACTTAGAAGTAAATAGGTAATTTTCTATTAAGCAGAATAGAAACAAAAGCCATTCTATTCCAACCAAGTTCAGAAGTGAAAAATATTTAAAATTGTTTTTACTTTGCACGTCTCAAGTATATGACTACTCATTACATAACTAACTGCGTGATTTTTTTTAATTTAATTTACAATATAAGACTCAAAAACTAATATTCGGAAACTGTGGGAATACATAATGATGTTAAAATTACTGAGTTGCACATAAAGGAGTTTTGCTGAGTGAATGTAAAGCAGGCTGCATTAATAACTCTTATGCCTTTAAAACCAAAGTGAGAGATATATTTTAATTCACATGCTTGTGAAGTTCCTGTCTGACAGCTGATAGCATCATAATAGTCTTGTCCACATTGTTTATTTTCAAGTTAATAAAGGATTAAGGGATATGTTTTCTAGACAAACCAAATAGATGATACAGAATCATCCATGACAAATGTTTTCTTCAGGATAAACCACAAAAGATATCAGCTAAGAAATATATCTTCTAAATCTCATATTAGGATTTGGGACATAAAAATAAAATGGGAATTACTCTGTCACAGGGAAAAAGCAAGTTCTTTACAAAAGCAATCAATTCAGATAAAATGCAACTGAAATATTTCTGATCTTTCTCAGTCATCTGGAAATAAATATGAAACCATTTTCTAATAAAGCAAAAATTGCCTTTGAACTTCATTAGTAACTTTTGTAAACATAAGTAAAGGAAATTATTTTCATTGCAATAATTTCCATTAGTTATTATTATTTTATTCACTAATACCAATATAAAAACTAAGAACACTTTAATAAATTGAAAAGATTAAATTTGTAAGCAGGGTTTAAATTGTCTTGAGAGCATGTATTAACATTAACTGAGAAGAAAATATACCCATTGGAGATGGGATGGAGCATGTCCCACTTACTAAGAGTCAGTGCCTCTGATGGGGTGACTACTTGTCCTCTTGACATGCTAGCACAGGAAAAAACAACAGTATCTTCTCTATGATCTTCTCAAAGACATTAATCAATACTAATATCATTCCAGATACTTACATATTCTAAACGACTGTCCTCAGTTAAACTAAGTCACATTAATTTATATTTTTAAAAATCTAAAACAATCTAATAACTGCATATTTTATGACAAAATTGCTAAATTCTAGGTCTTAAGAGGATTTATATATGTAGGGGCATGCTCTTGGAGTAGCCCATGAGAGGAATGGCTCAATCAGACGATCTCCAGGGAATGAACTGAGAATCACAAATTCATACAGAAATCACTTAGGTTGCTACAGTGTGAAAACAAAAGTTCTGTGTTCTTCAACACAGTTCTCTTACACAAGTTCAGGGATTTCTTCAAGGAAAATCGAGCAACAGATCTTGTCTTATGTCATAAGAAGTCTATTTTGCCCACTAAGGAAAGCTGAGCAGACCTTGTCTTACATGACAAGGACCCTGTTGTTTCCCACTACTCCATCTGGGGTGGGGGACTCCAGCCTTCCAGATATCCTGCTGAGAGTGCCCATTTCCACTATGCATACTTATTGTGAGCTCTGAAAAAAAAAGTAGTGACCAACACATTGCCAGAAGGATACCCAAACGTCAGTAACAGAAAATAGAAAAACAGAATGTAGAAACCGTACTTTTAAATATCTCATCAATCATTCTCAGTCATACACCATTATACGGATCTCATCAGTAAATGCAGTGGCTTCTTTGACTTCTACTATACCTGTCTCTTCACTATGAGGCGAAGGCTGGCAAGAGAGAAAGGACCCTGCACTGTCCTTGGCTGCAAATTTTCCAGCTAACACTGTGGACAGTCTGCCCCTCCTGATTGCAGAAGAGCAGTCTTTTTAAAATCCCTCCTCATTATTATCTTAGGGGTTTTCTTTTTCCTCTCTTCTGCATTTGACTTCCTGTTTCCTGTGTTCCACGTTTTTCTTCTTCATTTGTTCTCTCAGTCTCAGTGGATCACATCTTCCAATAGTGCTCTGGACAAGAATGCCTTGAATGTCTGATAACAGAGTCTGTGTCCTATCCTCTCATTTGGTTGATCTTTTACCTCTATATTGAATTCTACATAGGAAATAATATTATTCCTGAACTTTAAAGGAATTCTCAATTCCACTAGCTTGCAGAGTTCGTTTGATTTTTAGTGCTTTGTATGTGACTTGATTTTCCATCTGGAAGCTTTGAGAATCTTCTCTTTGTACCCAGTTTTGAAATTTCACAATGATGAGCCGTAGATAGGCCTATTTCCATTTATTGTCGAGGCCTCCTGTGGACCCTTTCAATCTGGAAATTCATGACCTTTACTCTTGGGAAAATGCCTTCAATTATCTTCTTGATGATTCCCTATCTTCAATTTTCTGTATTCTTGCTCTTTTTGAACTTCTATTATTACATATTAGATTTTCTAGACTGTTTTCTAAATTTCTTATCTCCTTTGACCAGTTTTCTGTCTTTTTCTTCTATTTTCTTCTTTTTTGTTTTCTGAATGCCTCTTTTCCTAGCCTCTTGTTCACAGTTTATGGATGCAGTATCTTCTGAAATTCTCTGGGATATTCATAATAGGTGTTGGAAAATTTCTTCTTCATCAATGGCTTTTATTATCTTGCTAAGTTGTCTTTTTCCTGTCTGTTCTGATTTTTATCTTCCATCTTGGAGTCTTCCCTGATTAGAAACTCTAAACATGTACATGAGGCTGGTTGACTTTAAGCTTCATGATAAGGTAATCTGCATAGCTCATTTACTAGAAAATTTTGATGTCAGTGACTTTCGGTCTTTTTTCTTAGGTTGTTTGGACTCTTCAAAGTAGAATCTTCCTATCACATGAGTGATAGAGGCCTGTTGAAGTATCTAAGCACTCGGAATCAGTATACATGAATTCACCTAAGCCTGTTGTCATCAGTATAGTTAGCATATCCCTAATCTGGGGTTGGATAGTCTTAACTCTTATCACTGCCCCTTCCCTGGTCTCCTCATTGTGTTGTGGAATCCATTTGAAAAGTGCTGCCTTCATTAAAAACGAGGAGTTCGCGTCCTTTGTAGGGACATGGATGAACCTGGAAACCATCATTCTCAGCAAACTGACACAAGAACACAAAATCAAACACCACATGTTCTCACTCATAGGCGGGTGTTGAACAAGGAGATCACATGGACACAGGGAGGGGAGCACTATACACGGGGGTCTGTCGTGGGGGAGTGGGGGGGACAGCGGGGGGGTGGGGAGTTGGGGAGGGATAGCATGGGGAGAAATGCCAGATACGGGTGAAGGGGAGGAAGGCAGCAAATCACACTGCCACGTATGCACCTATGCAACAACCTTGCATGTTTTTCACATGTACCCCAAAACCTAAAATGCAATAAAAAAAAAAAAAAGAAAAGTGCTGCCTTAAAGTACTAAGTATTACTGGCTCACTATCTCATTGGCCAGGTAGAATCATTGACTTATTAATTGCTCAGATATGATGAAAGGACACATATCATTCCCACTACATACAGATGGAAAAGCTGAATCTCATCCAAGGCAGAGAGTCTTCTAAGCAGTAAGCTCCCTTATTTACCTGGGAACCCTGATGATCAACTTATTGCTCAGTGAGTTGCCCTTTTCAGGTTCCAAAACCCAGAAAGTAGAGTCAGCAAACTGAAATTAAGTCGGTGTCTATAAACAGTGAGTATATAAGATTCATGGCAAATGTTTACGGTGCCTGCAGCCTAAACTTTCACTTCCTTTTAGTACTGTTAATTAAAAATAGCCCTCTTTTTCTTAAAGAAATTAGCTAAGGGAGACAGGATGAAATATACATGCTGGTGATAGTCATTAGAAATTCTCATAAGCTCTTATCTTTGAGACATTTATGCACTAATTTTTCACAACAAACAAATTCTCATTTTCCATATGGCTTAACTTAGTTTCCATATTGTCATTTACTATATCTTTTCTATTTGTCATTTTCTTTATTTTTCTTTATTTGCTACTTCAACTCCTTTTTCACAAGTTTCTTTCCCGTTTACACAGTAAATTCAAGATCAGTAATATTTCTAAACAACTGAGCTTTACAATCATCAGTAAATCAACCAATAAATGATTTTTAAAGTAGACTGTGTATGTATGATGGAAGAATTAACAAGCCCAGGAGATAAAGTATGAGAAATATAGAAGCCACCTTCATGAATATTCTATGGTTGCAAGATTTTTCCATGCAAAACAGTTACTTCAAATGTACATAAAATGTAACATAAAAATGCAGAAGATGTGTCCTTGATTAGATTTCCTCCAGCTGGGGGTGCTTTGCCCTGACACTGACATGGTTAGGGATGATTCGCATTCCACAACATCCAAGTTCACAGTGTCAGTGGGTTGTCTGTGAGCTTGTCTGGATGAATAGAAAGTCATTCTAATCGTGTTAATATCATTAACAAAAAAATAACATGCTGGCAAGATTGGATTTGAACTTCTGTCTTTTATCTGCCAAAGTTCCATTTTAAATTTCATCAGAACAGACATACTTCTAATGCTGAAAGCAGCTCAGTAATAGTTGACATTTATTGAACACTCACTACAAGCCATGCAGTGTACAAAGAACATGCATTATCATACATCATCCTTTCAAATCCCTGTGAGGTACTTGTGATTACTCTGCATACTTTACAAATGAGAAAACCAGGTCTTGGATTAATAATGTGCCCAAGGTCACATAGCTGGGAGATTACAGAATCCAGGTTTCATGGCACCAGTGTCAATGCTCTTAAACATGATGCTTCAGTGTTCCCAGTATTGGATAGAATGCTTTTGAGAAAGAAAAATAAAATCCTTGGAGAGAGATCCAAGATGGCTGATGATTAGCAGCTCGGGCACGTACCTCCCAGTGAAAGCGCAAAGAACGAGAGGACGCCACACTTTCAGACGAATATTAGTTGCTCACGGACCAGGAGATTCCCAGTGGAGGAGATCCACGGGTCGCCAGGGCGACTCTTGTGGCCGGCGTGGCGGTTTTGCTGGTGCCTTAGCACGCCAGTTCTTGGTGCAGAGTCCGGATATTCCCGGGCAGAAAAGCACCATCAATCTTAACACCGCTCTTTTGGCCGGCTCAGTGGATTGCTCAGATTTCGGCGCAGGGAATCAACAAGTTGGACGTCAGAGACCCAGTTAGAAAGTCGGTAATTATAAAGACGACAGACGGACAAATATATAATGAAAGGAAGAAACCAGCGTAAAAAGGTAGAGAATACTCAAAATCAGAATGCCTCTCCCTCTACAGGGGATTGCAATTCCTCATCAGTAACGGAACAAGGCTTAATAGATTACACCGGTATTCCAATAACAGAAGCAGGTTTCCAAACGTGGGTGATAAGAAACTTCTGTGAATTAAAAGAACTTATTCTAATCCAATGCAAAGAAACTAAGAACCTTGAAAAAAGGTTTAACGAAATGTTAATGAGAATGGACAATTTAGAGAAGAATATAAGTGAATTGATGGAGCTGAAAAACACAACACGAGAACTTCGCGAAGCATGCACAAGTTTAAACAGTCGAATTGATCAAGCAGAAGGAAGGATATCAGAAGTCGAGGACCAGCTCAGTGAAATGAAACGAGAAGACAAGAATGCAGAAAAAAGGATGAAAAGGAATGAGCAAAGTCTCCAGGAAATATGGGACTATGTGAAAAGACCTAATTTATGTTTGATAGGTGTACCTGAATGTGATGAAGAGAATGAATCCAAGTTGGAAAATACTCTTCAGGATATCATTCAGGAAAATTTTCCCAACCTGGCAAGGCAGGGTAATATTCAACTCCAGGTAATACAGAGAACACCACAAAGATATTCTTCAAGAAGACCAACCCCAAGGCACATAATTGCCAGATTTATTAGGGTTGAAATGAAGGAGAAAATACTAAGGGCAGCTAGAGAGAAAGTTCAGGTTACCCATAAAGGGAAACCTATCAGACTTACAGCAGATCTCTCAGCAGAAACCCTACAAGCCAGAAAAGAGTGGGGACCAATATTTAACATCCTTAAAGAAAAGAACTTTCAACCCAGAATTTCCTATCCAGCCAAACTAAGCTTTATGTGCGAAGGAAAAATTAAATCTTTTGCGAACAAACAAGTACTTAGAGAGTTCACCACCACCAGGCCTGCTTTACAAGAGCTTCTGAAAGAAGCACTATACATATAAAGGAACAACCAATATCAGCCTTTCCAAAAATATATCAAAAAGCAAAGAACTTTAACACAATAAAAAATTCACATCAACTAATGGGCAAAACAGCCAGCTAGCATCAAATGCTGGTATTAAACTTACATATATTTTAATTGGATAAAAAGCCAAAACCCATCGGTATGCTGCATCCGGGCCCATCTTACATGAAACAATACACAAAGACTCAGAGAGAAGGAGGAAGATTTACCAATCAAACAGAGAGTAAAAATAAACTAATAAACAAAAAGCAGCAGATGCAATTCTCACCTCTGATAAAGTAGACTTTAAAGCAACAAAGATCAAAAGAGGCGAGGAATGACATTACATAATGGCAAAAGGATCAATGCAACAAGAAGAGCTAACGATTCTATAGATCAACGAGATAGAAAATTAACAAGGATATTCAGAACTTGAACTCAGACCCGGAACAAGTAAACTTAATAAATATTTATAGTACTCTCCACTTCAAATACACAAAACATATATTACCACCTCACACCTATTCCAAAGGTGACTATATAATTGGAAGTAAATCACTCCTCAGTAATCGCATAGCATTTCATAGGTTTAAATTAAATATTGGTTGGCTGTTTGTTTGTTATCTTCTCCCCTTACTCCTTCCTGATTACATCATTAAGTATAATTATCAGTATAAAAGAGGTTTTCAATACCCATTACTAAATTGCATTCTAGCCTGGGCAAGAAAGCAATACTCCCATTCTCTCTCCCTCTTTCTTTTCCTTCTCCCTCCTCCCCATTCTCTCTCTCTCTTTCTCTTCCTTTTTTCTCCTTCCTATTCTCTCTCTCTCAAAAAAAAAAAAAAAAGAAAAAGAAAATCCTAAACTCTCCAACCAATTGAAAAAAAACCCTTGGCCAAAGAGACCCCCAGAAAAACTTAAAACTAAGTTTCCTAGGCATGAAGGGATGGGAGGTTGGTCAAGCCTCATTACACACCCAGTTCCTTGCTAACTACGATTAGACTTTTTTTTCCCTCAAAGTTAAACAGAAATCATCCCTAGAAAACAAAGAATGAAAGGCTCGCTCCCCCTCTAACTTCTACCAACTACCTGGTACCGCTACTGAATTCCTTTCCCTTTTCAGGGTTCGGATGCAGACACTGACCAGCATTCCTTTCTCATAAGGGAACACCAACCACAGACTGGTTCTGGCCAACCCATAGAGGGCGCTCAGCGTGCATCTGTGTCCTCTATTTCACTTTGTGACGTATAGAGCCTAATTTCACTACGTTTTAATGTCTCCACCCCAAAGTGCACACAGAATGTATGTAACATACATGTTTGTTTACCATGCATGTGCAACAATCCTCTCACGAATACTCCTAGCTCCTCCTGTAGTCTATTAAATATGTATGTCTAGCTGATCTGCCAAGCAGGACATTTCTGTGACACTTTTCTCTCCCTCAAAGTGACAGTGCCTAGTGGCCTCATCTGATACTTCTCACTCGGCTCCCACCACATGGACGTTCCTGTTTCTTGGAGGTACCAAGCAGCCCCCACATCAGGGGCTTTGCACAAGCTGATAAGGCTCTTCCTCTTCATGTCTTTATGATTCTGATCAGAGATCACCATAATTGAGAGGTCTTGCCTGCCTACCACACTCCTTTTTTTTTCACTCCACTATATTGTTGTTTTCACCAAAACCTACTAGCAAATGTATATATACATCTATGTATCATACATGTGTGTGTTAGCATGTCACATAGTACTCAATCACTATTTAATGAACGAAGAAATGATATTGGTTGTGCCAGTTGAATGAGTGCAGATGCGAAGCTCCTGATACTCTGCAAGTGTTATTTCCCATTCCTCACCCACTCTTCTTTCCATAAAAGGCCTTCCTTTTGCATAAAGGGCCTAGAACTTGAAAACCAGTCAAGAAATTCAGCAAAATAGTGCAAAGGGAGGTGCTTTGCCTCTAGCTCTTTGTAACTAATCAGCTCTGCTTCAAGGGCCTTGAGGAGCTATTTTTCTTCCAGCCACAGCTCTTCCATTTAAAATGGTAATCCCAGGTCTCATTTTTTATTTTCTCCTGTACAAGGATGTGAAGGTCACCCACTTAGCCAACTCTTCAGTTCATGCGAAATGCATTTAGAAGCAGCAACTAAGGCAATATAAAAGTGAAGATGAATTGAAGTTATTTATATTCAGTAAAAATCTGTTGGAGGAGTAAGGTAAGAAAAATGTGTCTCCACAGCAGGAGTGCTTTATACGTAGTTAAGGAAAACCCATGAGCCACAAACCACTAACCAAGATTACAAACTCATTTCGTTCCAGAAGCTGCTGGGCCAGGTAAGGGGCAGCTGAAGGATGATAAGGATGTGTCTAAGGTGCTTCCAAAGCAGAAGCACCAAAGTGACTGAGAAAAAAGCTTGAAACAAGTTTATAAGTACACTACCCCAAAGTGATAACCACTGGGAAAAGAAGAATTCGATGAGCTCGTTTTTATGCTTACTCTACAGATTCGTTTTCGTTTAAATTTGAATCACAGAATACAGGAGCATCTTAATCTTTTCTGGACTGACACTTTGAAAGCTGGCCATTTGACCCTTTGTTAGATCACATTCAGCTCACCTGCAAACATACACTTCACCTTTCTTCGGTCAAAACTTTACATTTCTCAGTAATGTCTTTTCCTGTGACCCAATGGATTACCTTTAAAACTTCATGAAGCTTCCACAAGCTAGACATAATCTTGGTATTACTCCGAAATAAAAACTTCAGTCCTTGTAACTTCTTTTTTTTTTTTTCTGAGTCACAAATGATATAAAAAGGATGAATATTTTACTTCCTTGGATACCTACATTTAGTTTTGTTGACACCTTTGATGTAGTTCTCTATGTGCTAAAATTTAACCCCTGGTGTTTATAAGCAATACAATGGGTTACAATGGAATTGTGACAATGTAGGGCCTTAGCATATGATAGAAAGGATTATATTTATTTATAGCTGGATTACCCAGTATCATTATTCCGAAGGTTATATGGAATAATAAATTTCACCAAAATTTGAACCGTGTTCTTCATGATTCAAGGATTGAACTTTTAATCCCTTTATAATTGAAGATGTTCAGGCAATTAATTTGGATTGCTCATGTGTTTTTCTGACTCAAAATAAAATAGGTTTTTGTATCACTTAATAACACAGTATTTTTCACACTACTGGTCACGAAATCAATTTAGTGGATCATAACAAGCATTTTCATGATGAAATAGAATAAAATAGAAAATATTAGAGCATAGCTATAGGAAGGAAATTATTTTTCATAAAACTTTTGTTTCAAAAGTGTGTAAATATGTATCTGTAATATGTATATGTGTTAGGATGCACTATCAAATGTACTTGTTAATGTGATAATAATAAAAAAAGTGTGAAAGTCACTGATTTAATAGGTGCACTTTCATAAGCAACTAGCAGGTATCCATTGTAACAGACAAAATCCAATTCTTAGATTAACTAAAAAAGAAACATCACTCTCCATGTGAACTAATTTCAAGATATGAATTCAAAACTATTGAAATTTCTCAAGAAAAATATGTACTTGACTACAAAGAAAATTCTTCTGACTTCTTAAAATCAAATTCCTAACTCACTTTATAAGCTGAAGAGTAAAACCAAACACATACAAAAAAACTCTTAGTTACCTGAAATAAACTTTTAAATTAGGATTTAAGATGACTGTGCTTTGTTGGCATTTGGATGACTAATTCGAAAGTTTTTTGTTTAAATGAAATGTAGACATATTTATTGGGATTTAAAAATCTTAAAAGAGGCCTTTTCAGGGCTTATTTCATTATGACAACAACTTTGCTGAGCCACTAGTGAGGGGAATGACATCTCTGGCATCTTAACTGGTGACGTCAAAGATGGGTACTTGATAGAGGCTGTCCTGGTCTCAACCCTTGTTCTGGAACCTTCAGTGGCTGCCTGTGTGAAAATTCTGCAGAGTCAGACTGTGGAGGGGGAGCAGCAAGAAAGTCCTGTGAAAGTCCACACCAGCAGAATGAGATTCTAGTGTGGGGGCTGCTCTGGGACTGAATGGAAAATCTAGGAAGCTGCATATGCAGATTTGCCCTTAGGTACTCAGGGGGCAATGATGGCAGAGAGTGCTCCTTGAGACCCATTGAGATGACCCCAGACTTCTGAAAGAAATTTGCACATGGGTGTCATCACCTGCGCCAGTCTGCTATGGTGAATGGCCTGATGGGAACCATTCAGCTAATTTTTTCCTCTGCTAATTAGTGTATCATTAAATGGTCTTTGCTGAAGTTTGAAGAATTCATTTGTCCTTATCTCACTCCCAAGAACTCCTTTGTTGAATGCCCCTCCTTTTTTTTTAATATAGAAAATCAGCACAGAATGTGGCATCTGAGTAAGAACTGAACAGTTGACAAAAGCATCTGCATCTTGATTTAATGCTTTTGAAAAAGTTGAGCTGTAAAAATTAATCTAGTCCATCCATAAGAGTATTTGAAATTCATTGACCAGCCTCTAGAAACCTTCACAAGTCATTTTAAAAAGGCGCAGACTATAAATGGAAAATGTTTTTGCTGGGAAGAAATCCAAAAAAGTAAAGCACTTCTAAAATTTATATCACACCATCTAGATCTTTCTGCCCTCATTTTCTCTTGCAAACAGTGGTATAAGTTTAAAAGTTAAGTTCCTAAGTCCAAACTCCATGAACAAACCTTTATCAGAGACCCCCATGAGACCAAGCGGTATAAATATTAGAATTGTAACAGTAGTTCCAGCTTAAACTTTTACACTCTCCTTTCATGCCTCTTTCCTCATATATGAAAATAAAGTCTGCTAACTCTAGGGCACCCTGTTGATTTGGTGTTCAAAAGTAAGCCTAACTGGGCAAGTTTTAAGAACTATAGAGCATTTGTTTACTATGGTATACAGAAAAATACTCCCCCAAAGATATACACACATGCTAACCTCCAGAACCTGTGAATACGTTACCTCAAAGAGAAAAAATAATTTGCAGATGTCATCACAGACCTTGAGATGGGGAGATTATCCTAAATTACCTGGGCAGACCCAAGTAATCACTATGGTCCTTACAGGAGGGTTGCAGAAGGAGTTGAAGTCAGAAAGAGAAGAGGTAAAGGTCAAAGCCGGGCTCAGAAAGGACAGAAGATGTTACACTACTGGTGCTCAAGAGGATGGAAGGGAACATGAGCCATGGAATTAGGAATGCAGGCAGCCGTCAGAGGCTGGAAAAGGCAGGAAACGGATTCTCCCTTTAGAGCCTTCAGTGGGAAATGACCTGGCCAGCAACTTGAGCTTAGCCCAGTGAGACTGATTTTCAACTTCTCTTCTTTCAAATAGCAAAAGAATAAATTTGTGTTATTGTAGGCCCTATGCTTGTAGTAATTTATTACAGCGTCAATAGGAAATGAATACAGTTACTAAACTTTTTGAAAAAGGAAAATAAGGGCTGAAGCCCTTTGTCTCACTTTTACTTTGGAGCAGTGTGTTTGACTCTTAGAATAGCTGCAGGGTCTCACCCTTATCCAACCTAAAACTGGCCTTAGCCTGAGCACTTTCTCCTCATCATATTCACCCAATTCCACTCATTTACTAGTGAAAACTGGAAGTCAAAAAATTGCCTTACTCTCCCAAATAACATGAAAAATTCCATGATGGAAAAATTCTTTGACATAACACCTCAGAACACACTTTTAAAGAAATAGGAGTAATAGTATATAACTAGCTAAATAAATACTGATATTATACTTACTAGAACATATATAAAATACAGAAGCTTTATAAATAAATCAGGCTTCTATGAATGCTATCTTAATTTCCAGAACTCCTCATACTCATTTTCACTTACCTTGGTTTGTGTAGAAGTTTCTAAAACAGAACAAAGTAAGAAAGAGATGGATTTATTTTGCTTATCTCTTTTCCTATTTTTACCACTATTTTATTATCAGGTTATTTTTCACATTGGATATTATTTTACCATTTACTTTAGACTAGATCAGGTGACTTAACTGAAGTTCAAGTCAATCTCATTTCAGCAAATAAAGTAATTTAGTTACTTTAAATTTAAACTTGGTAAAATATGTTCTCCATCATTAAAACTTTAAGAGCAAATCTGTGCTCTCAGACAAAATTTATTCTCCAAACTTTCTTTTTTTTTCTTATTTTAGAATTTATCAGTAAATAAAGGATTCCTTCTTAGACTCTCATCCACTCATGTCAGTGATCCTGTAAACCAAGAATGGTAAAATATAAATGCCCCTTCATTTTGATCCTCTATTAACATTATACTTTCATGTAACAAAAAACTATTAAGAAGGAAAGTAAAAGCCAAATACTCTGAAGTTTGACTTTCTGTAATAATCTATAAAGCAGATACATTTCTTCAGGTTCAGCGAAAGTGCTTACAAAACATAAAGAGACTCCTGAAAAGTCAAATTTACATAAGACTTGAAATGGGAAAATTTGAATCCTAGAATTCAAAAGCTTGCAGGAAAACCTAGGATGTTATTACTGCATCTTATCTTGGCTGTAAGTTACTCTTCCACAAGTGAGACTTGGTCCCAGAGTAAAATACAGCCTGAGGTACAAAGAGTTCACACAAGAAACTGCTCACCCTAAAAACTCGCAAACAAAAAAGGGCCACACAGCAAGCTGGCAGTGAAATGAGAAACAACCTCTCAAGGAAAGGTCAAGAGAGGATGTGGAGTGAAAAATCTTTAGGGAACTGTCACTGTCTGAAAAGGAAAGTGACAAATGACACATTTCAGAGAGTCAGAGGAGAACAAAGGATGGGAGCTGAAAAACATAGAATAGAACCACTTGCCTTCTTTTTTTGAGAGACCACTCAAGGTCATTTCCCAGGAATCCTTAGGAATTCTCCTCTAGATAAAAAAGGGGAAATGTTGGTCAAGATACTGCTCAGATTGCTGCTAACTGGGAAGAGGTGCCTCCAGAAATAAGATGAAGCTGGGAGGAAAGAGATCCGGGTTCTCTGAGCTAGCAGCCCAGGGCCTAACTTTATCACTCAAGCTCCTGGAAGATTTTTCTTCATTATTAAAAGTAAAAATGCTTAAAAGTGTTGTTCCAATCTTCCTCATAATGATCTCCTGTGTGATCATGACCAAGCTTAAATTCACACACTCCAGGCACAGATATAGAAACACACACACACACACACACACACACACAGACACGCAGCGTTCTTAAGCCACTTTCCAATTGGTGGTAATTTGACATGTACTACATATAAAGACTTTTAGTTCTTCCTGAGCCTGCAGATTGTGGGGACCTTTACCCCTGGGATACAGGGGTGCCCAGGGGCCCATAGCCTGTGGAGCTGAGACTCTACTTTAGCACTGATGGTAGATCATGCAAGGCATATAGTTCATTTTAAATTTTTGAGCAGCTACATTGAGCAGCAGGTGAAATTAATAGTCAGAATATATCTTATTTAACCCAATATATCAAAAAAAATCATTTCAACATGTAATTCTCAAAATGTGGTGTATATTTCATGGACACTTAAGCTACAGCTCAATTCAGCTAGCCACATTTCAAGTGCCCAGTAACCATGTGCGGCTCATGGCTCCCTTAGGGCAAGTACAGCTCTAAGGAATGAAAGTCATGAAGGTTTGGGGGAGACAGGGATAGGCTCAAGTGTTATGGTGAGCACTCTGGCGGCCTTGAGTAGTGATTGCAGAGCAAGAGTGGATGCAGGAAGCTCAAGGAGAGGCTGTTGTCAGAGTCCACGTGTGAGATGTTGAGGATGTGAGCTGCAGCAATGGCAGTGAGGACCGACTTGAGAAATGTTCAAGAAATGGCAACATTAGGACTTGGTGATTAGATGGGGGTAGAGTAAGATGGAAGAGTTTAGGATGATTCCCAGATTTCTAGCTACAATGACAAAGTCAATAGTATTGCAATTTGTTGACACAAGGAATCCTGGAAATAACATGTCAGGGACAAGATGAGGTGGGCAGCAGGGATAATTTATTTCTGAATGTGTTGAATTTGAGTTGCCTGTGTGGCATCTACATGGAGATGTCCAGCAAACTTTCAGCTATGGGGTTCTGAACTTCAGGGGAAAATTGGGTCTAGAGATGTAGGAATATAGGTTTAGAAGTTTTTCCATAAATATCATATGTTCTTATAAGACCCCCCTAGAAGAGCCATGAGCCAAGCAATGGATGGAGGAAGAACAGTTCTTGGAGGGACTTACACTTTGGTAACAGCCAGGGATGCTGGGACCAGTGGGGTGTGAGTTTATAATGGAATGTGGGTATCACTGGACATCACTGGCAGAGATCCCTTTCTCTCCTTTTTCTTTCTCACTCCTTTATTTTGTCCCCTTCCATTTTCCCTCCTAATCTTGGCTTCAAAGGTAGTAGGGGGAGTATCTAAAACATGCAGTAGCACTGCTGATAATATTCAGTGATTTAAAAGGTTCCCAAGACTCACCCTTTATTGTGTCTTTTGTGAGAAACTATGCAACTCTAGTCAGAAAACCCCAAACTTGAGGTCATATGGAGGCTGAACTGAGAATAGTTTGAAGGTGTTCAAATAAATATGCAAACCTATCTTCCAACTAGTTCCTCTAGCGTCAATGAGATAAAGAGTTGAAAAGCTTTTAGAGATTAAAATATGCAATATTTTTTCAACAATGAAAATACTTTTAATATCTCCAAACTTGGCACATAGTTTAAAATGTACAGATATTCATCATTTACTTTAAGATAACTTTACATCTTTGAGGTTTTAATCACTTCTTTTAAAAGTTGTTTTTAAAGATGTTCACTTTTGATGAAAGCACGTTACAATGTCATTCTGTAACTGCAGTTTTCCATCAAACGCTTTTTTCTTTAAGTTGTGAAAACAACATTGATTATACTGCCAAGCACTGCTAAAAAATGTTCTGCATCATAAAAGCATTTGGAGTCTCATTTATTATCATCTAAATTTTATATTGCACACTCGATAGCAACATATCGTAAACTAAGCAGGCTTTCCTACTTAAACCAAGAGATATTGTAATAAAACAATCCATAAGCCTTTTTGGAAAGCATAATTTGATGGAGTCCTAATCTAAAAATAATCTTCTTGTTCCCCCAAGCAAATGCTGATGCTGTGATTGCCCCATAGTTTTGTCCACGAGTTTGGTAATGTAGATCCCTTAGCATGGCATTGAGAGAGATTAGGCTGAATGACAAGGATGCTAAAAGTGTAGCAAATCCCTGAGGCATCATGGCTGGGTTTCGTTTCCCACATTTCATTAAACAGAGGTAGTTGTGTTTTTCTCCTGGGAGCCATCAAATAAACTTCAGAAAGACAAACCTATTAGCAGTGACCAAATGAATTACAAAATTCCCAATGTGGTGACCATATTTTTTCAGGTAAGTAAGAATAGGGAAGCCAGTAGCATTTCTATGGCCCAAAATTGAGGTTCTAAGCATCCTTTCCTAACACTGCTGCAAAAAAAGTGATTGACTATTGGTGATGTGAAAAATACAGGCTGAGAATGAACCAACACTAGTGAAGAATTCATTCAACTGACTTTTGTAACAGAAATAATTCTTGCTTATGTAGTGTCTCTTATACCCTCATATAGCATATTTATTAGAAGATAGTAATGCTGGGTTTGGTATCTAGGTCCAGTTTCTTACAATTGATGAAATAGTCTGAGCTGAACTTAAATATTGAGAGAGTGTGTGTGTGTGTGTGTGTGTGTGGTACACACACACACATATATATAGTATACATATATATGGTACACATATATACAACGGTATAACTGAAAAGAATCAAATGATATTAGTTATACCATTGTTTTATAGTTCTTTTTCATGGGATTTATTACTATCAGAAAATAAAAGCTTTATAGCCTTTATAATGTCAAAAATGCCCATGTTCCTACAGATCTTGTCACTCCTCATCAAGAAGTAGAATCTATGTCTCTTCCTCTTGAAACTGGGTGTCCCCTGACACAAATAGAATGTGGAAAACGTAATGCCACATGACTTCTGAAGCTAGATTAGAAAATGCAATGCAGTGTCTTCCAGTCTCTCTTGGGACCCCCACCAGTGGAGTTCTAAGAAGTGCCTGGCCACCATACTGTGAGAAAGACCAAACTAGGCCACACCAGGAGACCAAACAGAGAGGCCGCAAGACTCATGAGCAGAGAGCTGCCTGGCCAGTCCCCAGCTGCTTCAGCCACCAGCTGACCGCGCTCGCACACGGCAGTCCAAGCAGAACCTTTCCGCCAAGCCACTTGTGAATTTCTGACCCACGGAAACTCGCGGCTCAGTCATTATTTTTGTTTGTTGTTTTAAGCCACTACATTTTGGGGTGAGATGTTACACAATATTAAATAACAGTATCAAACTTTCACCTTCTACCTTGATTAACGGGCCTCTTTAATAAGGGGACTTGTTGTAGATCTTTAGTGTCATGCCTTAATGCTCCCTCCACCTCTCTTCGTTTCAGTCAGAACCACGGAACTCATTCCGTCAGCTGAGAGGAATGTGGGCTGTTTAAGGACTCGCAGCTGTGTCCCTTTCCAGGGGTTGCCGTCAGTCAAAGGAGCTGCCTTGCCAAGGTACAACCCTCCCTTAGGAGAATCCTCCTCCAAAGACTGGTTGACGGAGGAGGCAAAGACCCAGGCTCCTTATCTTAATACAGGCAACATAGAAAGGTCATCACAGCTCCAGAGCACCTTGTGGGGTAAGCTCAAGCCTCAACTGCAACCTTATCACACGCAACTTCTTCCTCTGCTCAGTCTTGCTTCACTTGCTCCCTTACAGGTGTTATTCCTGAGGGTCAGCCTAAATAACCTCGTGCACACAAATTTCCATTTCAAAGGCAGTTTCCAGATAACTGGAACTAAGACAGGCCATAGTCCAAAGTTAATTGCCAATACAAAAAAGTTATAAAGTCAGGCTCAGAGATGCTCTAAGTCTCTGGTTTTCCAGTAAGCAACAATAATATTGAAAGATACATTGATGCTATGAACAAAGCTTCCAATCAACTGATTAGCATCTATAGACTAACATGGTTTCCTTAACAGTCTTTACAGCATTTTTTGCTTAATCTGACACTTGCTGGACTTGGTCTAATTTGCCTGACCAAAACCGACTTTGGCTTTGGGAAGACCCGACTATGCGATGTTTCAAAAGAGAGTATGTTAAAAATAAAGCCATTTTTAAAATGGATCTGCATCAGCAATTAAACACTTAAAGCAAGACTACAACCCATTTCTAAATCTTGGTCTTGGATATGTGGCAGAATTTCAGGAGATATGTCTTGTAATTATCTAAAGAAAAAAACTTTTACAACAAAGCTCAAGAGACTTGACAGTGCCTAGTTCCATTTTTCCTAGAAGTGAGTGTTTTATTTCTTATTTTATCCACCAGTCACCTTCCAGAAGGATTCACTATTTCACAAGGACTGAAAAGAAAGACAGGGTTCAGAGATCATTGCTAGAGGCTGATGGTTTGAAGACAACTCAGTGATTTAAACCACAGGACATTCTTATTTTTAAACCAAGTCCTATCTTCTTCTTCAGGCACTTTATAATTAATTCATGAAGGCAAGCTTCAAACTTTTTTTCTCACTTGTTTATCCTCTGTTTGCAAGCTCTTCCATGTCTTCACACGAGCACAGCTACCAGCAGGAACTACTGATTTCTCAAAATTTTCAGCCCTATCGAGGCACTAAAGACAACTGGAAAGTGAATAGGAACACACATTTACTGGCTTCTCAGTAATCTGCGCAGTGTAATATGGAATTATTCTGTCCTATCTTACCACCTTGGGGAGCAAAATAAGGTACCATTTTTAAAAATATCTAAATTAAATGAAGCTATCAATCCATCCATGGAGGAAAGTGTTTCTTCCATTCCTGGGGCCTTCCTTCCCAAAAGAAGTTCTAAGACCCAGAGGTATTTACTTAGTCAAAGTGGTCAATTTTGATAGCCAGCCCTTTCAGGAGAGAAAGTGGGCCATCTTCCATGATCAGTCAAGTAATGTATGTGCTGCTTCAGTGGTAGTGGCTGTTATTCCCACCGTGTGAAGGCAGGCCTCGCCTACTGAGCAGACCACAGCAGTCCACCAGTGCTAACCTGATAGGAGTTGCTCCCACTCGGGAGAGCAGCATTGGTATATTGTTCATCTAAGACTGTTCTCAGCCCCACATCTCTCTAGAGACATAGCTCCCTACCCTACACACAAACTCAGTCATCATCCCAGACTACTCGTGATGCTAAAGTGGCTAGATCATATGTGTCCAAGCATCCAACACATGTTTTGCTCAGAATTGCATCCCTCTGCCAAAACACCACTTACTGTCAAGGCTAAATTAGGGCACCCTCCTTGGAAAATGAGTCCCCAGACTACTCCACTAGTGTCAAGGGGATAGGCCAGATCTAGGGAATCAGTGGTGCTGCTGACAGCCTGGCCTGGCTGTCAGTAGGAAGCAAAGTGGTTATTGAGTTTTCCTCTTTCTATTGACTGAATCTCTCCAACTTCCTTTCCCAGCAGGATGTTGAAAAGATCCATTGTGGTTGTTGACTTTTCCTTGGCTTTGAGGGAAAGTCAATAACCACACTGGATCTCTTCAACTTCCAGCCTCAGGGCCCCTCGATTTCCCGACATATGCTTGATTTCCTATACTGTGTAGGGGTAGCAACCAGGGGTAGCAGGAGTTTTAAAATAACATCATTACACAGGATTTCTCTGACTCAGTTTCCACTGGGTCAGGAGGAACTCTAGGAGCTCTACATTGGGAATACAGCTTGGGAATAATAACGGGAATTCTCAGAGAGGTCCTGCCAATGTTCTGTGAAGCCTTGCTCTGTGTTCACAGCTATTACTGCTGCTCACTGTAGAGTTGTCTCTTGTCACAGCAATCCCCAAAGCCAATTGTAACCCAGTGTCCGCCATCATTGACAATGTTCACCAGAGGCACAGCACAGTGGGCACACACCAGAGTGTTGCCCCTGCAGCTCCTACCTGGCCGGGCACTAACATATGACAAGGCAGCTGGCAGTTCCTAGCAAAGTCACATCAAGGCAGGTACTGCCTACACTGAAGGAGAGGTTGTCCGCCAAGATCAGCTCCAGAAGCCTGGATCGCTGGCTCTTCATTTTCAGGAACTCTTATGCTTCATCCCCCATCTCATTCCAGCCCCCTCCCTTGGACACAACCCAACATCCCTGGGGGCAATTATGGATCCACATGGTGCTTCCCCAGAACTCACTTTGTGCACTTCATGCAGCATGACTCACTCTGCCTTTAGGGTGTCTTCTTGTCTAGCAGATGCCCAGTTTCCATCATGGAAACTGCACCTGGCAGTCTCACCTCCTTGTCCCCCAGGCTTGCTCATACAAGCCTGAATCCTGGGGCAAGCACAGCTCAGCCTCCTGCTGAGAACTCTGCTGCCAGCATGTGGCCCATTTACTTTATAGATTAAGAGATGGCTGATGGCTGTGGGCTCAGACCTCTGGAGAAAGGTTGAGATCAGGCGGGTGCTATTCAAGTGGGCGCTGAGGTTTCTTCAGCAGGACTAAATCACGCATTAAATTTTAGTGGGGTGAGATGGGAAACCACCAGGAAGTTTTTTGAGGAAGAGGAGGAGGACTGTTTAGGGACCACAGCTCAATTATAACATTTCTATTTTTCTCCAGTTTTATCACCGAATACCCCTTTGCTTATCTCTTAGGACCTACATTTTCCTGCAAGGACAAATAACATTGTGTTTGTTGTATGATAGGAGAGACCCTCTAAGAAATCAAGTCATCTGGTTTATGATAGCCTCCTCCATAGGCAGGGGGATTTAGAGAACAACTAAGTTCTTAGAGGAAAATATTTCAACTTTCTAAAATCTGTGAAACGGAAACTGTCAGCTCTATTCCTAAGGACTCAATTAATTCAAGTTAAGTCTCCACAAACTCTGCCAAATGCCAACTCCAGATTAAAGGGCGTGAATGCGCATTTCTGTTTGACCTCTTGTTACCAGTTGAGTACCTGGCAGATTTGTGAAAAGTAGCTTTGTGTGCTGATCTAACAGAAACGGGTATTAACTAGCAAGGAAGGAAGATAGAGTTCAAGGACAACCTCAAGCGTTTAAAGTTGGTGACTTTTCCTTTCATCTTTTACCCCTCACCGCTCCCCTTTTCAAAGTGTTCAACTTTTACTTTTTAATCTTTTACTTTTCGCCCACATATGTGTTTCTTGAATATCTTCAATCCTCTCTTCTCATAGGGGTGTGTCTGGGATGATCAACGGCTTTGAAGTCTGCCTGGTTTGGGTCTCTCAGTTAACAATACCTTTCCTTTCAAGATGTTACAAAGACACAACGCGATTCTGTTGTAAAGCTCCCAGTTTAGAGCTGGGCTCAGAGCAGGTGGCCAGTCAAGGTGGCAGATGTCAGCTCACTGGCTGTCAGAGCTGGATGCCCATACTGGAGAAAAGGTAGTTTTGTCTTCTGTGGAGACCCAGCCGAGCACAGGTGCTTAATGTGGCTCTGCAGCCCTGGACCTTGCCCATCAGGGCCACACAGTGGGAAGGTTAAGGTCTGAGATTTCCCCTCTGCTTCCCATCTTCCAAATTCCTCTGTTAAAAGAAATCTCCAGTCTAAGCAATAATCATTTATTTCTATCTTATTAGAAATTGGTTTAGTAGATTACTTTCCCATGTAAGTAAAGCAAACAGGGCAAACAATAGGGAAGTTTAAAAATGTGAGGCTCCCACAGAGGAGTGTTAAGAATTAAAAGAAAAGAAACGCTGCCAGGTAAGCTGGGAAGAAGGAAGTAAATGAATTGAATTTCCATTATGTAGCACAAGAACCCAATTAAGTAGGTATTAAACCTGCACAATAGGTACATATTATTTTTGGATTTTTAAATATGAGAAAGCTGAAGTTCAGAGGGGCTTAAAATTTGTCCCACCATTGATTGTGGAGAAAACATTCAAAGTCAGGATGGCCTGATTGGTCTGCTGTGGTACCTCCCTGGAGTCCCATCCATCACTTACATCGAATTTTCCCAAGGAAGCCACAGCTGTAGAGGAGCCCGCCACCTCTTAGCCTGGGGAGGGATGGCTTCAGCGCTCACTCTACAGAGGTCTGGAACTAAATGAGAACTGCTGAGGGTCTAATTGGCTATGTTTTAAATCAGATGCCTTGTGATAATAGTGAAAGATAACTAGCATAAAAACACTATTATTTATTGAGAGCTTCTGCTGTCCCAGACTCTGTGCACAACACTTTACAGACATTGTCTCAGAGAGAATGCCAGTTAAACAGAAACCATCATTGGTCATTGGTATTCAACCTCTTCTTTGGAACCCAAAAGCCATACAATCTAAATGTATGTTCAGGTCACAAAACCAGCTTGTCAATTGACCTAGAAACCAATTTTTAAATTTTTCCCTATTCACTGCTCTCAATTCATCTTAAGGAGTTCTGTGGTTTCTAATAATGCTTAGATAACAAAAGCTGTAGTCACCTTCAAACAGTATTGAGTGCAGTTTGGTCAGAAGTTACAGAGTTTGTCTGTTCTACTAAAGAAACAAAACTCCAAATTCATTCAAAATTAAAACAAGCATCTTTGCCCTGCTATCTTGTTGCCTTCCCAGGAAGTGCTCTCTCCCTTTGCTCTGTCAAATCAAGGCCGATTTAATCACAGTTTCTAGGCTAGGATGGGGTGTGCATGCACAAGGTCATGCCGTCTGAGTGGTCCCTTGAAGCTCCTCTCACTTGGCTCGTGGGGTAACACTCCCCACTACCCCATAGCAAGACTTGGAGTGAGGGAAGAGAGGAAGAATAGAAACACCACAGCATTCCAAACTGCCTCCAAAGAAAACGTCTAAACTCTCTTCATCACAGAACTACTGCCATCTCTTAGCCTGCCCTGCAGATGGGGATCTAACATCTTTGGCACGTTGTGTTTTACTCTTGGGCTTGGGCTCACACAAGACAGCAGAGAGTCTTTTGAATTCCTCTTACGCTTCAGTAAGGATACACATTCACACTGTCACCCTTTTATTTCACCATTCATACCTTCTGAGAAATGTTGTGCTTTCTGAGAATCAGTTTCTTGTGTTGTCTTGTTCTTTTGTAGCAAATAGCACACCCCACTCTGGCTCTCAGATATCATGACTGGGTGCAAATTCCTGCCTCCTGGACAAAGACTAGGCAGCACAGACTCTCACACTTTTGAGGCTATGAAACTTTTCTAGGTTTTTCATAGTCATGCCATCTCCCTTCCACCTTAACAATTTCTGGAACATAATGCAGTGGGACTGGAAACAATTTTATAATTGTTTTAAAGTCCTTTGAAAATGTCTTGAAGAATGCAAGATCTCCATTAAACCTGTTTCTAAAAAGTCCTCTGTCCTTGTCCAGCCATCTTCTCCAAACTTTATGACTATCTAAGGCTTTTCTTTCTTTCTTCAGAAATAATGTGGGCTGAGTTTAGTGGCTTATGCCTGTAATCCCAGCACTTTGGGAGGCTGAGGTGGGCAGATCACTTGAGGTCAGGAGTTCGAGACAAGCCTGGCCAACATGATGAAACCCTGTCTCTACTAAAAATACAAAAATTAGCTGGGTGTGGTAGTGTGCGCCTGTAATCCCAGCTACTCAAGAGGCTGAAGCAAGAGAATCACTTGAACCCGGGAGGTGGAGGTTGCAGTGAACCGAGATCACGTCACTGCACTCCAGCCTGGGCAACAGAGCGAGATTCCATCTCAAAAAAATAAATAAAAATAAATAAAAAATATAATATAATATGTAGACCATGTAATCTGGGAGGAATTTCTATAAGAACAGACATGAAAATAATATTTTCAACATGTATTTTTCCCATTATTACCAACAATAAATATATATTAATCCATCTTATAGTGGATCCTGAAATGATGACAGAATAAAGAATAATGATCAAGTTGTAGCTTGAATTCTTATTCAGTCTCAACGAGTTTAGCTAAACTTTATTTTTAAAAGAAAAAAATGTTTTGCATGCTGCCAATTGCTCAGTGGAATTTCACTGACTCTTCTCATTAATCCCTACTATTAGGAATTCATATCAGTCTGAGGGTCAATATTGTGAATATACACATAGACTTTTTTTTAACTGTGTAATATGATTAAACACCATTGTTTGTGGTAGATAAGTTATAAAGCCAAAGCCCTGGATATGCATGTCTATGAGCTCTTTCTAGATGAGGCTCTTGATCAGAATCCTGTTTAAGTCAAACTAGCTGCCTTCCGTACTTCTACGGGTATAGAGTGCAGAGTAACTGTGAAGGTCGAGGAGGCTGCCTTCCTGTGGAAGAAACTGTTCATCAGGTTGTAAGCTCCTCAAGGGCAGGGCTGCATTCTACATAAACTTCCTTTTAACCTGCCCTAGAATAGTATGCTTTTCCAGTTTTTGATACATGATTCTCATTTGCAAAATATCACTCACTAATATGTGTTCATTTCTCTTTCTGAAATCATGTAGGAAGATGGTAGAACCTTCATGGAACTGATGAAGATCCCACAGGTGTTTTCTCTGGATGCAGTTTGGAGTGCTGTGGCCAGCCACACCCATTCAGGCTTATACCAGCTTTCCAGGACTAGCACTTCTCACATCAAGGCCTCAGTGGCAAGGTCTTCTCTTCAGCACCCCGACTACGCCTCTCAATCATGTTCCCCCCTTCATAGCCACCAAGTGATTCATCACTGTTTGAAATGATCTTGTTCATTTGTTCTTTGTTTACTTGTTTATTGTCTGTCTCTCCACGGATGTTTAAACTCCAAGAAAACAAGGATCTTGATGTCATTTTTGGCTGCATATCATGACCTAGACTAAGGTCTGGCACATAATAGGCACTCAATAAATGAACTTCTGGCCAGAAACCAGAGGAAACTTGAATAAATTGCTTCACTTGGGCCTTGGGTCTTCATCCACACAATCAAGGCACTTCTAGGTCATTGTTAAAGACCCTTCTGACTGTAAAAAAAAAAAAAAATACTCTTCAAATTATTCATATCCTTACACTATGTTTGTATATTTTGCTTTTGTTGCAAATTAATATATTTATATTTTATAGATTTAATGTACTTAAACATATTATAAAATATATAAAGATATATAAAATATATATATTTTATATTTTATAAATATATGAATACAATCAATATGATATTAAATATAATCAATATTTTAATTTGTCTTAATAAATTAAAATGATTGATGAAAGTAGGAATGGGGCATATAGTTAGTGGTCCCCGTTATAGTTATTTGTCCCTGTTGAGGGGGCATATAGTTATTGGTTCCAATTATGGTCCCCATTATACAATTGGTCCCCAGTTGCAATATATATTTTTAGCCTAATCTCTTGGTATCTGGAAAAATTTTAATATCCAATTAATCTCTTTCCGTTAGTTGGTTATTTTTCCTTAAATATTTTATCACAAGCTGCTAAATCCCTTCTGCAGAGTTATATCGCCAAACTTTACAGTCCACCTCTCTATGGCAGAAAAGCAGTGCTCTATTTTGTGCTCAAAGGATCCCTGAAGAAACCATAGTGGTGAGGTTGGGCAAAGCCAACACCAGAAGACACCAATGCATCTAGCCAGGATTATATACAACTACTGGAGGGACAGAGACAAGGACAGGCATAAGTGAGATCAGATCCACAGACCCAAGCAACAGTAGGAGAGAAAGACATTCTTACCAATGCCTGGAGACTCCAAGAAAGACCCATAGACATTATTAATAGTGAAACTCACACCCAGCCATCTTTAATTGTCATGACACTAGCACAGGGACCAAGATTGTGCACCTGATATAGTAAGTACTTTGGGATTGATAATAATAACTAAGAAAATATGAGGCAGGAAAGTCATCATTTCAGCTCTGAGATAACACCCAGAAGTTTCTGAAATGTCCTATATAAAAGTGCAGCCAAGTGAAGAAATGTGGTTCTGCTCAACATTCAGTCTTTTCAGCTTGTCAATCAGCATGTACAAACACTTGCTTTGAAGTGGCAAGAAACATCAACAAAGGAGCTCATTTAAAGTATGAGTTTTCTTTGGGCATCTACTATAGTTTAGGACTCATTTATTTACTAGCAGTAATCAGCTTTCTACTTTCCAGAGATCATTTTTGCCTAGAGTTAATCTATACATAATCTGGATTAAGAAGTTCCAGCCTCTTAATAAGGCTCACCTCCACTTGTTTGTGTGGCAGGTGCAATATTAGAAAAACAGAATGATTCTCTATCTGCTCCTGTCCCCAGCTTTCTAAGAAAGACTGAAAGTCTAGATGAACTGCTAGACAACTCAGCCCTTGTCTCACAGATGAAATAGTGGGTAGAGAGAAGAAGCTGAAAACACTTGGAGACACTGTACTTGTTTACATAAGGAAAGGCTTGAGTTATCCATAAAGGAAAACTCCCATAGCAACAGCAAGGAGAGGAAAAAGCCAGAGAATCAGTAGCATTTCAGGGAAAGCCAGTGGGTCCTGGAGCATCAGACGCTGGGAGGAACTGGAGGAGCTGGAGCCAGTGGGTGCTGGCAGTACGGGGCTTCAAGGAGCTGAATTGCAGAGGGGTTTCCAGGCTGTTCCATCATATGTTATATGATGTAACCCCCTTCAAACGACTTTCCTAAACATTCACCTGTTTCAAAGCCTGTGGAACAAAGCAGAAGTGTTTCTTTCTTATGTGTTATTTTCTTGGTCTGGTTCATAAAGCAGGAGTATGATAGCCTGAAACATTGGAGTGGTGTGTGGAAAGGTCACATAAGGTGGTGCTGGCATTTAAGGCTCTGCTCTCTTTAATGAAAAGTGGCTGAAAGGCACAAAACCTGGCAAGTGCATTTAACCCTAACCCACATGGCTTACAAGCATGACTGATGAACTCCCACCTGAGTGCCACTCAAGCCCACTCCTGGCTCCTCGGTGCCTCAGGTGGTTGCTGGAGCTCCTGCCAGGCATCACTGCAGTGACCACAGAGCACTGCCATGTCTGTGTCCACCTCTCCCTGGCTTCACCACCTCACACAGGCCCCACCATACTGCTGTTGGGAAGAAATACCCCCGAAAATGTATGACTGTCTTTAAAATTGTGCATAATTCATTTTCTTCCTTAGATTTTTTTCTATATTTTCCAAATATGCTGTGTTAAACAAATCATATATAGTTGTGATACAACTTTTTAAAATTGGGTTTTTGTCCCCAGTTCCTTGCACAGAGCACCTAAAAGCCTTGGAATTTCTTGAGTCGTGGCAGTTTCTTTTGTTATTCATGCTGAGCCTCTTTGGATCACCCCAGAGTTTATGCTAATGAGGCAACTTTGTGTGGAGGCCCCCTAGATAGTCTCCCATGGGTCTGGTCACCAGAAAGACCAAGTGATTATAGAGTTGGAATTTTCATCCCCACCAACAGACCTCCAGGATGCTGGGGAATTGGGGGTGGCTGGAGATCAAGCTCTATAAAAACTCTTGAACAAAGAGATTTGATGAGCTTCTGGGTGGCTGAGCACATGAAGGTGCTGGGAGGGAGGTGTGCTCTGAAAGGGCTGGAAGCTCTGAGTCCTGACCTCCATATCTTTCCCAGTGCATCTCTTGATTTGGATGTTCCTAAGTTGTATCCTTTATAACAAACAGTAAACCTAAGTAAAGTGTTTCCCTAAGTTCTGTGAGACAGTGTGGCAAATTATTAAACATGAGGAGGGGGTTGTGGGTACCTCAGATTAATAGTTGGTCAGTCAGAACTATTAAACGCCTGGATTTGTGATTGGCAAGTGGGAGCAGTCTTGTGACATAGAGCTGACTCCAGATAGTGTCAGAATCTAATTAAATTGTGGAATACCCAACTGGGGTTTGGAGAGCTGAAGAATGGTCTGGTGTGGGAAAACCCCACACATCTGGTGTCAGAAGTGTTGTGTGAGATTGTAGAAAAACTATGTGTTTTCCCAATGGTCCCTTGACATACACATGCGGTATTTTAAAAGAAAGAAAGCAAACCATCTCTTAATTATAACAGTGGTTAAACAATGGGTTGGGCCACTTACAGTTGCTTATCTCTCTAGACAATTCTAAAAATATCAACGACTTCGACTTTGGCAATTTGGAAGTCAGCCTTCTTGGTAGCATAAAATTGTAAATAGTGTATACATTTCTCTTCCTTCTCTTCTCATCCTGGAGATCTGTGAGTGGGGATGAAAATTCCAACTCTAGAATCACTTGGTCTTTCTGGTGATTCTGGTATTCTCTGTAATAAAGGAGTTCTATTTTACTCTTCTAGCTTTCTCCCTCCTGATCCGTTTTCATACTGCTGTTCACTAGATCTATGTCAAACAACACACACTTTGACCATGCTCGGAAATCTCCACTATCTCCTTGTTACCAGCTGAATGAAAACCACACTCCTCGGCCAGGTTATCAAGGTGGTTCATAAACCAGCCCACTTCACCTCTCAGACCTCACCAACCACAGCTGACACCCTCTGTCTGATCCAGGCCCAGTGTTACCCGCTGCCCTACCACAGAGGTTGCTCTCAGTCCTATGCACATTCAGGTCCCATCTGTCCCTGCTGGTCTGAAATCCTCCACCCTACCTCCCCCGCCTCTCTTCACTGCCCACATCCACTAGACCTCATAAGGTCCAGCTCAGGCACCTCCTCCTTCCGTGCACCGTTTCCTGTTGGCAATCATTCATACCATGCCCATAACTGCAATCTTTAAGTTCCTTTGACTTTATTGCTTACACTATTTGCAGCTATTTATCTGTACTCTGATACACTTCTTAGTTGTTCCACACAGTTTAGTCCTTTAGCATATCAGTATGACAATACTATTTTGATGCTGCCATTGTAGTGGGTAAACTTAGGTGGCAGGCCTTCTCAGGAGGGGGCCTTGCCAGCACCCTTTGGCAAAGAAGCTCACCTGGTTCAAATGGTCAGTCCATCTGGCCTCCAGAGATCCATCTGCTTCAGAATCCCAGTTTAATTACCTTGGAAGGGCTCTTATTAAGATTGTAAAAAGACAACAAAAAAAGATAACTTAAGAGGTAATGGTTTCACACTATGGGCTATGAACTAAATTATATTGTTAGGCATTCAAATGATGCATTTAAATTATACAATAAAATGCACTGCAATTTTGTTCTTTGGGATATTTATAGATGTCATACACATTCACAAAGAATGTTCAACGGTCATATAAATTCAGTAAATACTAGGTAAAGCAAACCAATTTATCTAGTCTAGCATTTCTCAGAGTCTCCATCATTTGTGCTGGGAATACCCCTTAGCGAGTTAGAGTATGCACTATTTCACTAACTAAGCTGACCACAGGACCAATTTTCTATACAGAAATTTCTGGTACTCATGTTCTAAGAACTCATTCTAGCTGACACTGGTATAGCTAAGGTGTTATCTTCCAGAACCTTCCTCATCAGGGTCTTGCTCCAGCCCTTAGCAAGGGGCAGCTGGAGGGAAGGTTTATTTTCTTTTTATTTATTTAAATTTTTTTTTTAGATTCAGGGGGTATATATGCTTGTTCGTTACATGGGCATATTGTATATTGGTGGGGATTGGGCTTCTAGTGTACCCACTATGCAAACAGTGAACATCGTACCCAATAGGTAATTTTTCAACACTTCCCACCCTCCTTTGGAGTCCCCAGTGTCAGTTAGCAAACGTTTATTTTCCGTTTCTGATTTCATCTGTGTTTTGTCTCCTGGTCATGTGAAAGTCCTCTGCTCTTTCATTGCTTGTCTCACATTTTTTCATCTTCAGTACTGAGCCACATCACAAACTGCAGATAATTCTTAGCCTCTTTTTGCATTTGCTGAGGCAGTCTCTTGTTGCTGATTAACATCGTGGATGCTGGAGTCCCACAATCTGGCTTTCAATGATAGGTGTTCCACTTACCAGCTGTGTAAACTGAAGATATTTCTTAAGCTCTCGGTGGCTCATCTATAAAGTAGGAATAATCAAAGAACATCCCTCACATGACTTTGTGAGAGATTAATACATATAAAGTGCTTATGCAGAATCTGGCCTCTAGCATGTGCTGTTTGTATGAGTTTGCAGTACAGTCCTCCATTCTATTCCCTTAGCAATAGCAAACTATTAGCCATTCAGAAGACCAATGTAAATCCTAAAGCATCGGAAAGTCAACTCTTGACTTTTAAAAACTGCTTGCTGCAATTGCCTAAGAAAACTCTTTCCGTGCTTTGGTGGAAAAAAGAAAAAAGAGTCATAGCAAGAATTAACTAACTGCTTTTGGTGAGAAGATAATGGCTTCTGGGCTGAGTGTTACCTCAAAGAGTTATTCTCTCTTAATCTACTACAGAGGTCAGCAAACTTTTTTAGTCAAGGGTCAGATAGTAAATATTTTAGGCTTTGCATGATGTAAGGTTTTCATTGTAACTACTCAACTTTGCCATTATAGTGCAAAAGCAGCCATAAGCAATATGCAAATGAATGGACATGACTGTGGTCCAATAAAACTTTATTTACAAGAACAGGAAGCTGGCTAGATGTCATCTGCAGGCCCTGGTTTGCAGACTTCTGCTCTATTATTATCAACCCTGACCTTCCCAGCCTCGTGATGATTAGAATAGCAGTTCCAGGGTGGCCCTGTTTGTCAGATGTGAACAAGCTGACCCCTCTGGGAGCCAGTAGAAGTGAGAGAAGCCAGCCCAAGGAAAAAGCCAACACACTTCGGAGAGTAGAGCAGAAAACATTTGAACTGTATTGTAACATTTGAATCAACTTTGTTGATGCATTGTAAACATTTGAATCAACTTTGTGGAAGCCTACCCTACCTTGGGGTTTTATGGTTATGTAAGCCAGTAAATTCCCATTCTTGTTTAAGCCAAGTTGTGTCAGGGGTTTTTTGTCATGTGCAAACTGAAGTCTTCTACTGACACATCATGATTACAGCTATATTAAATACATCAATGAACACTTTATGGTAAATGCTTTTGGCGTTCGATTTGTATTTTATATCTAGCTAAAACTTTTTCTGGGTTATTCAGAAAAGAAAATTTAACAGCTAAAGACCATTTCAAAATGAATTTAGAGCCATTCATCTAAAAATGTCTAGGATACTTTAGACATTTCTAAAGTGGTTGAGGACATTATCTTTCAAGTATCTATTTACTCCTATTTTGTTTATAAAGCTCTCTTATATTTTTGGTTATATTGCTTCTGGCTCTTCAGTTATTTTACACAATAAAAACAAGCAAATTCACTCATCAATCTATAACCCCTCAAAGATCTGAATCTAGATGAGAAGTTCTCTAAATAAAAACAAAAGACACATCTGTACTGCCTTCATAAATCAATTTCTTCTGATAAGATTGCTTTAATGTCTGAGAGTCAGTTTAAAACATAAAACTCCAGAATGCTGTGACCACTGTTTTATCTCCTGTCTAGAACAGACAGGGTAGTACAGGATTCTTAGACAAAGTATTCAGAAATGTCTTCCAAGTCCACATAAAGATTCTCAATCTTGAACACTAGAAATGGGAGAGCCAAGTATGGTGGCTTATACCTGCAGTCCTAGCTACTTGAGAGGCTGAAGCAGGAGGATTGCTTGAGCCCAGGAGTTTGAAGCTGCAATGAACTGTGATTATACCACTGCACTCCAGCCTGGCTGACAGAGAGGGACCTCATCTCTAAAAAAACAGAATAGAAAATTTAAAAAACAGTGGAGATGATAAAGGCCTTACCTCTTAGCATTGAACCCAAGGACAGGAACAGTGCCTGTGAGGTCTCTGAGTATATGGCAGGAACACTTTAGACAACAGATACAATCCCTCACTCACACGTACTCACACATACCCTGAGACATTCACTGTGCTCACAAACTTGTTCATCACTCCTGGAGAAATTTATAAAAAAACAGTCTTGGTGTTACGTATGAGTTCCCATACTCATCAGACCTTCGATCCCACAGGGACATTAGCAATGAGATTTTGTTCATGACATGAATGAGTTTTCTACTACTGCTGTAACAAATTATCACAAATGTATTACAGGAGAAACAGGAAAAGAATGTTGTATTGCATTGTTTTGCTTAAACAGCATAAATGTATCTTCTTACAGTTACGTAAAGAAGTCTGACACAAGTCTCACTGGGCTCAAATTAAGGTGTCAGTTGGGCTGTGTTTCTTTTGAAGGCTCTAGGGAAGAATCTATTTCATGTTTTTCGGCTTCTAGAGGTGGCCCACAGCCTTTGACTCATAGTTCCCTTCCATCTCCAAAGCCAGCAATGGGAAGTTGAGTCTTTCTCAAGTTGAAACTTCTCAACTTTCTCTGCTTTCTTCTTCGATTTTTCAGGTCCCTTGTGATTAAACTGAGCCCACCCACATAATCCAGTATAATCTCCCCATCTCAAGGTCAGCTGATTAACAGCCTTAATTACCCTATGCTATGTATAACATAGTTACCAATGCCAGACATTAGGACATCAATATCTTTGGGGGCCATTATGCTGTCTTCCACAAGAGGAATAGATAAGGAAAAAATAAATAAAATACAATGAATGACAGGTGATGATAAGAGCAATGAAGAAGTGAAGTAAGCCAGGGTATAGGTCATGACAGGACATACTATGTGTGGTTTTATATGGGTCAGTCAGAGAAGGCCTGGTGATTAAGGGACATTGGAGTGAAGAGCTCTAAGAAGTAAGGGAACTAGCCATGAAGCTTTCTTCAAGGGAAGCTTTCCAAGCAAAAGGAATGGTAAGTGTCAAGAGCCCAGAAAAAATCATGCCAGGAATAATGAAAGAACAGAAAGGAGGCAGGTAGCCAAACCTATCTGCAGGAGGGAAGGAATGAGAGAAAGCAAGGGCAGAGAGGGAATGGTGAGCATCGCATCAGGCTTAGAAGGCGATTACGAATGGCTTTGGATTTTACTCAGCATGAGATTGAGGGGTTTTCTTCTCAGTATTTTTAGAAACATTTTATTTTAAAGTGATTTTAGAAGAGTTGCAATGATAACCTAGAGTTCTCTATCCCTTTCACCCAGCTTCCTCTAATACTGAGGTCTTATGTAACCATAGCACATTTATCAAAAGTAAGAAATAAACATTGCCACAGAACTATATAGACTTTATTCCGGTGTCAATGGTTTTTCCACTGATGTCCTTTCCCTGTCTCAGGATCCAATCCAGGAGATTATGCTGCATTTAGTTGCCATGTCTCTTTAGTCTCCTCCAATCTGTGACAGTTTCTTATTCTTTTTCTGCTTTTCATGACCTTCACACTTTTGAAGAGGACTGAGCACGTATTTGTAGAATGTCCCTTAATGTGAATGTACCTGGGACAGGCGCAGTGGCTCACACCTATAATCCCAGCACTTTGGGAGGCCGAGGCAGGTGGATCACAAGGTCAAGAGATCGAGACCATCCTGGTCAACATGGTGAAACCCCGTCTCTACTAAAAATACAAAAAAATTAGCTGGGCATGGTGGCGCAAGCCTGTAGCGTCAGCTACTCGGGAGGCTGAGGCAGGAGAATTGCTTGAACCCAGGAGGAAGAGGTTGTGGTGAGCCGAGATCGCACCATTGCACTCCAGCCTGGGTAACAAGAGCGAAACTCTGTCTCAAAAAAAAAAAAATGTGAATGTACCTGATGTTTTCTCACAATTACACTGGGGAAGTGCCCTTCTGATTACATCTCATCGTGGGGTACATGATATCACCATGGCTTACCAATGGTGATGCTGGCTTTCACCACTAGGTTAAGATGACATCTTTCCAGGTTTCTCCATGGTGGTTACTATTTTTCTTTTCCATGCTTTATACAAAGAAGTAGGATTCACTTCTAGGAATCCAGCCCACACTCAAAAGGAAGAGAATTAAGTTTTATCTTCTAGAAAGAGGAGTATCAAATAATATGTGAACATATGTTAAAATTGTCACAGTAATTAATAAGTATTTTTAGAAGAGATACTTTGAGGCTATGAAAATGTCCTGCTTCCCCTTAAAATTTTGCCCACTAATTTTCATATCCATCAAAGGATCTCAACTGTAGCCACTGGTGTTATAATGGTGATTTTCTATTTCCTGCATTCCTTCTATGTTTAATATTTCTAAGGAAGATTTACCCCCTCCCCTTATTGTTTGTTTATATCAGTATAGACTCATAGATAATTATTCTTTGAGTTATACTCTAATATTATCATTACTTGTTTTTTTTTTTTATCTATTTGTTCTGGCTTTGGACATTGGGAACTTTTTCAGATTGGCTCCTGCATCCATTTGCGCTGGATGTTTCGTTAAATCTTGTTTTTAATGTATGCTCCATCTCCTGGTACCATAAGATGTCCCGGGCTCATCTTCTGTGTTCCCTGCCCTCACCTTGGATTCAGCCATTTCTTCAAGGAGCCCTGGTTTGTTTTATTGGAACATGGTACCTGGAAGCCAGGATCTGGAGGCCTGGTGTGGTGGCTCACACCTGTAATCCTAGCATTTTGTGGGGCCGAGGTGGGCAGATCGCTTGAGCCCAGGAGTTTGAGACCAGCCTGGGCTGGTCTCTAAAAAAAAAAATTAGCTGGGCATGGTGGTGTGCACTCATAGTCCCAGTTACTTGGGAGCCCAAGCTATTCAGGAGGATAAGGTAAGAGGACCACTCGAGCCTGGGAGGTTGAGGGTACAGTAAGCTGTGATCACACCACCGTATTTCAGACTGGGTGACAGTGAGACTCTGTCTCAAAAAGAAAAGAAAAGAGGGAAAGAAGAGAAGAGAAGAGAAGAGAAGACCAGGGGAGGGGAGGGGAGGGGAAAGGAGAGGAGAGGAGAGGAAAGGATGGGGGGAGTGGGGGAAGGGGAGGAAGAAGGGGAGGGGAGGAGGGGAGGGGTGGGGAGGGAAGAAGATCTGGGTGCAGGTCATTGAAGAGATTTGAGCAAAAGAGAGAAACACTCCAACTTGAGTTTTTGAAACTTTTTTTATGCTTTGCAGATTCGTTGAGGTATATTCACAAACTATAAAATTCATTCATTTGAAGTATAATTCAGTGGTTTCTAGTATATTCACAGAGTTGTGCAAACATCACCATAATCAATTTAGAACATTTTCATTACCTGTGATCAATTTGTACCACATTTATTAGTTAATGGACATTTGAATTATTTACACTTATTTTGTTTGACTTTTTTTGATTTTGTGCTCTTTGAGATGAAATTCACACTACAAATTAACTCTTTTAGAGTGTGCAGACCAATTTTTTTTCATAAATTCCAGAACATATTCATTATGGCAAAAAGAAATTAGCAATCATTCTTAATTTCTGTTTCCTTACCTCTTGGCAATTACTGATCTGCACTCTATTTTTATGTCTTTGTTTAATTCTGGACATTTTATATAAATGGAATTATATAATACATAATTTGATTTTTTTTCACTAAACATATTGTTTTCAAGGTTTATCCACATTATTATAGTATGAATCAGTACTTCATTTCTTTCCCCCCAACTTTATTGAGGTATAATTGACAAAAAAAATTGTATATATTTAAGGTGTGCAACATGGTATTGTGCTATATGTATGCACTGTGAGATGATTACCACAATGAAGCTAATTAACATATACATCACCTCACAGAGTTACCTTTTTTCTTTGTGATAAGATTTAATATCTACTCTTTTAGCAAATTTCAAGTATACATTACATTAACTAGACACCATACTGTACACAATGCTGAACTTATTCACCTTATAACTGAAAGTTTGTTCCCTTTCACCAAGACCTCCTCATTTCCCCACTCTCTCACCCCTGGTGACCATCTTTCTATTCTCTGTTTCTATGAGTTTATCTTTTTAAGATTCCAAATGTAAGTGAGATCCTGCAATATTTGTCTTTGTGTATCTGGCTTATTTCATTTAGCATAATGTCCTCCAGGTACATTATTCATGTTGTCACCAATGGCAGGATTTATTTGGTGTTTAGGGCTGAATAATATTCCTCTGTGTGTGCATGTCACATTTTCTTTATCTATTTATCTGTTAACAGACACTTGAGTTGATTCCATATCTTGGCTATTGAGAAGAATATTGCAATGAACATGGCAGTGCAGACATCTCTTCAAGATAGTAACTTAATTTTCTTTCACTATATATCTAGAAATAGAATTGCTGAATCATATGGCACTTTTATTTTTAATTTTTTGAGGAAATTCCATACTGTGTTTCATAATGGCTATACCAACTTACAGTCCCATCAGCAATGTGTAAGACTTCCTTTTCTCTATGTCCTCACCAATCCTCATTATCTCTTGTCTTTTTGATAATAGCCATCCTAACAGGTATGAGGTGATACTTCACTGTGATTTTGATTTGCGTTTCTCTTATGATTAGCGACGTTGAGCACCTTTCCACATACCTGTTGGCCATTCACGTTTCCTCTCTGGAAAAACATCTATTTATGCCCTTTGCCTATTTTTAAAATTGGGTTATTTGGTTTTTTGCTATTGAGTTGTATGAATTCCTTATATATTTTGTATATTAACTTTTTACCAGATGTATGGTTTGGGAATATTTTCTTTCATTCCATAGTTGTCTTTTCATTGTGTTGATTGTTTTCTTTGCTCTGCAGAAAGTTTTTAGTTTGATGTAGTCTCTCTTGTTTATTTTTGATTGCCTGTGCTCTTGGTGTCACACCAAAAAATCATTGCCAAACCAATGTCATGGAGCTTTTCCTTTATGATTTCTTCTCTGAACACTTAAGTCTTTAATCCACTTGAACTTATTTTTCTATATGGTATGAGATAAAAATATAATTCCATTCCTCCACTTGTGGATATCCAGTTTTACCAACACGATTTATTTAAGAGACTATCCTTTCCCCATTGCATGTTATTGGCAGCTTTATCAAAGATTAATCGACCAAGTATTTTATTATTTTTGATGCTATTATAAATGAGATTGTTTCCTTTATTTCTTTTTTCAGAGAGTTTATTGTTAGTTTATAGAGAAAAAAGCAATTTTTGTATGTTGATTCTTTATCTTGCAACTTTACTGAATTCATCATTAGTTGTTTGTTTGTTTGTTTTTTGAGACAGAATCTCACTCTGTCACCCAGGCTGTAGTGCGGTGACCTGATCTTGGCTCATTCCAACTCTGCCTCTCGGTTTAGGTGATCCTCTCACCTCATCCTCCAGAGCAGCTGTGACTGTAGGTGCACACCACAAAGCCCCAGCTAATTTTTGTATTTTTGGTAGAGAGAATGCTTCTCTGTGTTGGCCAGGCTGATCTCGAGGCCTCCCAAAGTGATGAGATTACAGGCATGAGCCACTGTGCCTGGCCAATTCATCATTAGTTCTAACAATTTTTGGTGGAGTGTGTTAGGATTTTCTGTGTATAAGATCATATCACCTGTAAACAGAGGCAATTTTACTTCTTCCTTCACATCTGGGTACCTTTTATTTCTGTTTCTTGCCTAATTACTCTAGAACTTTGATTATTATGTTGAAGAGAAGTGACGAGAGTGAGCAAACTTGTTTTCTTCCAGATCTTAGAGAAAAGGCCTTCAACTTTTCACCATTGAGTATAATGTTACTTAGGAGCTTGTCATCTATGGCCTTTATTGTGTTGAGTTACATTCCTTCTATACCACATTTGTTGAGTTTTTTTAATCATATCATGAAAGGGTGTTTAATTTTGTTGAATGCCTTTTCTGCATATATTGAGATTATCATATGGTTTTTGTCCTGTACTCTGATAATGTAATGTATAACATTTATTGATTGACATACGTTGACTAATCCTTGCATCCCAGGAATAAATCCCACATGCTCATGCTGTATTATCCTTTTAACACTTAATTCCGTTTGCTAGTATTTTATTTTGGATTTGTGCATCTATGTTTATCAGTGATATTGGCCTGTAATTTTCTCTTCTTATAGTGTTCTTGTTTGAGTTTTGTATCAGGCTAAAGCTGGCCTCACAAAATGAGTTTGCAAGTGTTCCCTCCTCTTATTTTATTCAAGAATTGAGAATTGATCTTAATTCTCCTGTAAAGGTTGGATAGAATTCACCAAGGAAGCCATAGGAACATGGGCTTTTTGATGGGAGATTTTTTATTGCTGATTTAGTCTCCTTAGCTGCTATTATCCTACTTAGATTTTTTCACGATTTAGTCTTGATACGTTGTCCGTTTCTACAAATGTATCTGTTTCCTCTAGGTCATTCAATTTGATGGCTTATAATTTGTCATAGCAGTTTAATAATCCTTTGTATTTCTGTGATATTAGATGTAAGGTATCTTTCATTTCTGATTTTCTTTCTTTTTTAGTTGAGTCATCTCTCTTTTCCTCTTAGTCTAGTTGAAAGTTTGTCAATTTTACTTATCCTTAAAAAAACAGCTCTTAGTGTCACAGTTCTTTGCTTTGTTTTTCTAGCCTCTATTTTATTCATTTTATTCCTGATTTTTATTATTTTCTTCCTCCTGCTAACTTTAGGTTTAGTTTGTTTTTCTTTTCTAGTTACTTGAAGTATAAGATTAGATAGTTTATTTGAGATCTTTCCTCTTAGCATTGCTTTTTCTGCACCCCATAGGTTTGGGTCTGTTGTGTTTCTATTTTTGTTTGTCTCAAGAAAGTTTTAACTTCTCTTTTTATTTCTTCTTTGACTCATACATTGTTCAGGAGCATATTGCTCAATCTCCACATATTTGTGAATTTTCCAGTTTTTCTTCTGTTGTTAATTTCTAGTTTCATACTATTTTGTTTAGAAAAGTTGTGTGACATGATGTCAGTCATATTAAATTTTTAAGACTTATTTCATGGCCTAACATATGACCCATCTTGGAAAATGTTCTGGGTGTACTTGAGAAAAATCTGTATTCTGCTACTGTTGGATGAAATGTTCTCTATATGTCTGTCTGGTCCATTTGGCCTAAGGCCCAGTTTAACTCTAATGTTTCCTTATTGATTTTCTGTCTAGATTATCTATCCATTGTAAAAAGAGGGCTATTGAAGTCTCGTACTATTATATAGCTATTTCTCCATTCAGTTCTGTTCATACTTGCTCTGTATATTTAGTTTCTTCAATGTTTAGTGCATATATATTTATAATTGTTATATCCTTCTGATGAATTGTCATTATATAATAATATGCTTTGCATCTTGTTACAGTATTTGACTTAAACTCTCTTTTGTCTGATATTAAGTAAAACTACTCCTGAGAGAAAGGGATCCAAGATGGCTGAATAGCAACAGCTCCAGATTACAGTTCTCAGTGAGAACAGTGCAGAGCATGAGTGCTCACCTCATTTCCAAACAAGTTTTCACTGCCCACAGACCAGGAGATTCCCTGGCCGAAAAGCACCAAGAGTTTTCAGTGTGGCAACTTCAGCCAGTGCCGCATGGGTGCACAGAAACTCATACAAGTCTGGGTGGCCATTTTGACTGGTGCCTGGAACACCTGGGAGACAGAGCTGCCCATTCAACTGACAGGGAGGGGGCTGAGACAGGGAGCCAGGAGATCTGGCTCGGCGGGTACCACCCCCACAAAACAAGCAATCTGAAACACTCTGGATTGAGAGTTTTGCAGCAAGTGCAACTGGACCCAGGACCATCCAACTCAGGTGGGGAGGGGCATCCCCCACTACCGAGGCAGTCTGCCACTACTGAGGCAGTTCACACAGCAGCAGGGCAGAGCCTGTAGCAGCTCGGCAATGCTTCTGCTGGCAGACTGTGACTAAACTACTTCTTGTGGGAATGATATACAGAGAGGAGCTCATTATAGAGCAGGGAGCTGAGGGGATTTGCTGGGTGGATGGGAGGTGATAGAGGGAGCCAAAGTTTTGAGCAGAGGGGAACAAAAGGAAAAGTTCAGAAAGAGTGAGAAAGTGACAGATAGTATAAAAACAATTTTGAAAAGCAAAAAAAAAAAAAAAAAAAACACAAAAAAACAAAAAAAAATTGAAGTGGAACAAAGGGCGACAAGAGCTGTCCAAATAGCGGACAGAGCAGCTGACCTGGAAACGTGCCCTTGCACCCAGCCAGCAGCAGACCTCTAATATTTCTCTCGTCTGTTCCAGAGCTAGATTGAGAAACAAGAGGCTGGGCTTTTTCATTTGTTTTAACCTGATGGAAAGCTTCTACCTGGATGCTTGTTTTAACTACTTGCAATGTGTTCCTTCCGGTCACAGGAACAGTCTTAATGGACTCTAGGAAATCAAAGGGAGCAGAAAGCTCTGCAAAGGAGAGGCCACCCCAACAAAGGACAGAAGCATTCTTTGTCTCTGGGTTGTGAAGGAACAAAGGACAAATGTGTAGAATAGGGCTGGAAAAACTGCAAAGAATGCTTTTTATTAATATCTCCTCTGAGCAACAGTCATTTCCTTAGACCTGAGGTTCAACCTGCGGCCATGCAATCAGTTTTCTCTGTTCAAAGTCAGCTGGTGGGAACTGAAGCAGCCTTGACCTCCTTACCATTAGAATCAGACTGGCTAAGGGGACTCCTAGAGGAGGAGAGTCCTGGAGCTTAAAATGGTTCTACCTGTGTATCCTTATTAAACTTACTAAAGTTTCCTTAGCCAAAAAGTCATTATTCTGGGACCCCTCTAAATGCCATTGAGTTTTGGAAATGGCTAAGTTATAGCTTTTGTTTATGATTAAAAGGAACCACCTACACAACTAGAAAATTGACGCGAAGCTGACCAGACCAAATCCACCTTATTTACTAAGGAAATCTTATCCAACAGAAAACCACATCAGAAAAAATGTAGTAGTTAGTGTTTCTAGGCAAAAGGATCACCAGTGCCTGAAACACAGAAACCAGCTAAAACAAAAACAAAATATGGAAAAATAAGGGGTTGCATGGGAAATTTATTAAACCTATACAGTGAGATGTTTCAGCTCTGAAAATTCTCCTGTCTAGGTCTTCCCCTGTTACTCCTTGTCCTTGATATTTTCCCAGATTTACTGTCTACTAGCAAACATTTGGGAGCAATGTGTCCTGCTGAAGGATCAACTTTAACCAAGACCTAACTACAATGCAAGCTTCTGAAACAGCCTCATGTGTATAAATTAACTGCATTCACTCATTGTGCCCTTTTCCTGGAAAGGAAAGCACATCTATTTACATGTATCTGTAAATCAAAACCTACTTGTCTATGGCTTTCTTGTGGACATGACAAAACAAAACCCAGGCCGGCTTGGCTTGGATGAGGGCTGAGCACACAAAGAGATCTATTCACACCTTTGGACTTCAAGAGAATGATGGCAAAGTCAACTAGATGATCGCAGCCTGATTTCACAGATTAGTTTTTAAAGGCACATTATGTATCTATTGCCAAAAGTGTTATTCTCCCCTTTAAAATCAACCCTCAGAGATATGAAACAAGCGTAAGAGGAAATGTAAAATCTGATTGGAGGTAGTATCTGTAAGATTTACAATTTGTTAATTTGTGTAGAAGAAAAAAAAAGATTTACCTCAATTTGTATTATCTAGTGAATTGGTTGTTATGCCTAATAAAAAAAAGCCTCTTACACAATGAGATTTTACTCACTCATAAGATGTTGTATGGAGCACTCCTTGCAATGTTCACAAATACCATCAACATGTAAATTCACAAACTTCTGTCATGTCTTAGCTGGCATAAAGTATTTTGGGGGAAATTTCCTTCCTTCTTTTTTTTTTTTAAACTTCTTTTCTTTTGACTTTCTTCCTTTCTCTCATTTTTTTCTCCCTCCTGTCTGCCTTTGTTTTTTTCCTTCCTTTTTATGAAAGAAGGGGAAAGAGATGCTAACATCTGTTGAGCACCCACTTCTGTGATGGTGGTTTCCAAGTATTATTTTATTTTATTCATCAGTACAGCAACCATAGTATTCCTTCCATTGGCTTCATCTGAAATATTCTGTCATGCTTCCAATCAATCTTTTTTTTTTTTTTTGTATTTTAGGTTTTGGGGTACATGTGAAGAACATGCAAGATTGTTGCATAGGTACACACATGGCAGTGTGATTTGCTACCTTCCTCCCCTTCACCTATATCTGGCATTTCTTCCCATGATATCTCTCCCCAACTCCCCACTCCCCACTGTCCCCTCCCTTATTTCCCCCCAACAGACCCCAGTGTGTAGTGCTCCCCTCCCTGTGTCCATGTGTTCTCATTGTTCAACACCCGCCTATGAGTGAGAACATATGGTGTTTGATTTTCTGTTCTTGTGTCAGTTTGCTGAGAATGATGGTTTCCAGGTTCATCCATGTCCCTACAAAGGACACAAACTCATCATTTTTGATGGCTGCATAATATTCCGTGGTGTATATGTGCCACATTTTCCCTGTCCAGTCTATCATCAATGGGCATTTGAGTTGGTTCCAGGTCTTTGCTATTGTAAACTGTGTTACAATGAACATTCGTGTGCATGTGTCCTTATAGTAGAACGATTTATAATCCTTTGGATATATACCCAATAATGGGATTGCTGGGTCAAATGGAATTTCTATTTCTAGGTCCTTGAGGAATTGCCACACTGTCTTCCACAATGGTTGAACTAATTTACACTCCCACCAACAGTGTAAAAGTATTCCTATTTCTCCACATCCTCTCCAGCATCTGTTGTCTCCAGATTTTTTAATGATCGCCATTCTAACTGGTGTGAGATGGTACCTCAATGTAGTTTTGATTTGCGTTTCTCTAATGACCAGTGATGATGAGCATTTTTTCATATGTTTGGTGGCCTCATGTATGTCTTGTTTTGTAAAGTGTCTGTTCATATCCTTCGCTCACTTTTGAATGGGCTTGTTTGTTTTCTTCTTGTAAATCTGCTTTAGTTCATGGTAAATTCTGGATATCAGCCCTTTGTCAGATGGGTAAACTGCAAAAATTTTTGCCCATTCTGTTGGTTGCTGATTCACTCTAATGACTGTTTCTTTTGCCGTGCAAAAGCTGTGGAGTTTGATCAGGTTCCATTTGTCTATTTTGGCTTTTGTTGTCAATGCTTTTACCCAACACCATTTATTAAACAGGGAATCCTTTCCCCATTGCTTGTTTTTGTCAGGTTTGTCAAAGATCAGTTGGTTGTAGATATGTTGTGTTGCCTGCGAGGCCTCTGTTCTGTTCCATTGGTCTATATCTCTGTTTTGGTACCAGTACCATGCTGTTTTAATTACTGTAGCCTTGTAGTATAGTTTGAAGTCCAGTAGTGTGATGCCTCCAGCTTTGTTCTTTTTGCTTAGAATTGACTTGGCTATGCGGGCTCTCTTTTGGTTCCATATGAAGTTTGAGGTGGTTTTTTCGAGTTCTGTGAAGAAGGTCATTGATAGCTTGATGGGGATAGCGTTGAATCTGTAAATTACTTTGGGGAGTATGGCCATTTTCACGATATTGATCCTTCCTAACCATGAACATGGAAAGTTTCTCCATCTGTTTGTGTCCTCTCTTATTTTGTTGAGCAGTGGTTTGTAGTTCTCCTTGAAGAGGTCCTTTACATTCCTTGTTAGTTGTATTCCTAGGTATTTTATTCTCTTTGTAGCAATTGTGAATGGCAGTTTGTTCTTGATTTGGCTCTCTTTAAGTCTGTTATTGGTGTATAGGAATGCTTGTGATTTTTGCACATTGATTTTGTATCCTGAGACTTTACTGAAGTTGTTTATGAGTTTCAGGAGATTTTGGGCTGAGAAGATGGAGTCTTCTAGATATACAATCATGTCGTCTGCCAATATAGACAATCTGACTTCCTCCTTTCCTAATTGAATACCCTTTAATTCTTTTTCTTGCCTGATTGCTCTGGCTAGAACTTCCAGTGCTATACTGAATAGGAGTGGTGAGAGAGGGCATCCTTGTCTACTGCCAGATTTCAAAGGGAATGCTTCCAATTTTTGCCCATTCAGTATGATATTGGCTGTTGGTTTGTCATAAATAGCTTTTGTTATTTTGAGATACGTTCCATCAATACCTAGTTTCTTGAGGGCTTTTAGCATAAAGCACTGTTGAATTTTGTCAAAGGCCTTCTCTGCATCGATTGAGATAATCATGTGGTTTTTGTCTTTGATTCTGTTTATGTGGTGAATTACATTTATAGATTTGTGTATGTTGAACCAGCTTTGCATCCCCGGGATGAATCCTACTTGATCATGGTGGATAAGCTTATTGATGTGCTGTTGCAATCAGCTTGCCAGTATTTTATTGAAGATTTTTGCATCTATGTTCATCATGGATATTGGCCTGAAGTTTTCTTTTCTTGTTGAGTCTCTGCTGGGTTTTGGTATCAGGATGATGTTGGTCTCATAAAATGATTTGGGAAGGACTCCCTCTTTTTGGATTATTTGGAATAGTTTCAGAAGGAATGGTACCAGCTCCTCTTTGTATGTCTGGTAGAATTCGGCTGTGAACCCATCTGGACCTGGGCTTTTTTTGGATGGTAGGCTCTTAATTGCTGCCTCAACTTCAGACCTTGTTATTGGTCTATTCAGGGTTTCAATTTCTTCCTGGTTTAGGCTTGGGAGAAGGCAAGTGTCCAGGAATTTATCCATTTCTTCCAGGTTTACTAGTTTATGTGCATAGAGTTGTTTGTAAGAATCTCTGATGATGGTTTGAATTTCTGTGGAATCTGTGGTGATATCCCCTTTATCATTTTTTATTGCATCTATTTGATTATTCGCTCTTTTCTTTTTTATTAATCTGGTCAGTGGTCTATTTTGTTGACATTTTTGAAAAACCAGCTCCTGGATTTATTGATTTTTTGAAGGGTTTTTCATGTCTCTATCTCCTTCAATTCTGTTCTGATCTTAGTTATTTCTTGTCTTCTGCTAGGTTTTGAGTTTTTTTGATCTTGCTCCTCTAGCTCTTTCAATTCTGATGATAGGGTATCAATTTTAGATCTCTCCTTGCTTCTCTTGTGGGCACTTATTGCTATATATTTTCCTCTAGAGACTGCTTTAAATGTGTCCCAGAGATTCTGGTATGTTGTGTCTTCATTCTCATTGGTTTCGAAGAACATCTTTATATCTGCCTTCATTTCATTGTTTATCCAGTCAACATTCAAGAGCCAGTTGTTCAGTTTCCATGAAGCTGTGCGGTTCTGAGTTAGTTTCTGTTCTAACTTGATTGCATTGTGGTCTGAGAGACTGTTTGTTATGATTTCCCTTCTTTTGCATTTGCTGAGGAGTTATTTACTTCCAATTATGTGGTCAATTTTAGAGTAGGTGTGATGTGGTGCTGAGAAGAATTTATATTCTGTGGATTTGGGGTGGAGAGTTCTGTAAATGTCTATTAGGTTTGCTTGGTTCAGGTCTGAGTTCAAGTCCTGGATATCCTTGTTAATTTTCTGTCTGGTTGATCTGTGTAATCTTGACAATGGGGTGTTAAAGTCTCCCACTATTATTGTATGGGAGTCTAAGTCTCTTTATAAGTCATTAAGAACTTGCCTTATGTATTTGAGTGCTCCTGTATTGGATGTGTATATATTTAGGGTCGTTAGCTCTTCTTGTTGCATTGATCCTTTTACCATTATGTAATGTCCTTCTTTGTCACTTTTGATCTTTGTTGCTTTAACGTCTATTTTATCAGAGAGAGAATTGCAACTCCTGCTTTTTTTTGCTCTCCATTTGCTTTGTAAATCTTCCTCCATCCCTTTATTTTAAGCCTTTGTGTATCCTTGCATGTGAGATGAGTTTCCTGGATAGAGCACACCAATGGGTTTTGACTTTTTATCCAATTTGCCAGTCTGTGTCTTTTGATTGGGGCATTTAGTCTATTTACATTTAAGGTTAATATTGTTATGTGTGAATTTGATCCTGCCATTATGATGCTAGCTGGCTGTTTTGCCCATTAGTTGATGCAGATTCTTCATTGTGTTGATGCTCTTTACCATTTGGTATGTTTTTGGAGTGGCTGGTGCTGATTGTTCCTTTCTATGTGTGGTGCCTCTTTCAGGAGCTCTTGTAAGGCAGGCCTGGTGGTGATGAAATCTCTGAGTACTTGCTTGTTTGCAAAGGATTTTATTTTTCCTTCACTTATGAAGCTTAATTTGTCTGGATATGAAATTCTAGGTTGAAAATTCCATACTCAATATCTAAAGAGCTGCCCTACTTGTGTGATCTAGACAGCATACAATTCGTCTTTGATATAAAATCATACACAAATATGCACACACAAAATACCTACTCTTTTTGTTCTGTGATGTGTATGCAAGGTTTTACTGGTTGTCTCATATCTCTATCTCCCCCTTTTCCTTCCAACTTCTTCCACTTTCTCTTTGTCTCATGTCTTACTGATTCACAATGACGCCCCTGCGCTTCATTGTCTCATGCTCAAAGGCAGCTTGTGGTCTTCCAGCAGATGAGATCTGATGTGGCTACACAGATCCAAAGCGGAGGGAGAGGTCTGCGTTCTTGCCCAGAGATTTCACTCACTCTTCTCCATATGTTTTTTAATAACTGTCAATTATTTTCTCTATTGCTCTATTAGATTTTGTTCTGCTGTTTTATCACATTGAGAAGATTAAACTTCAAATATGCCTTTGGCCAAATAAACTTTAAAGTGAAGACAGTTTTACTCTCTACCAAAATAGCTTGTAAAATGCAGTTGGGGAAATTAACGTTCTGCTGGGAGGCTTCACACCCTCATGCTCAACAGGTGTTCTCCACTGGCTTTTTAATGGTAATAACAATCCACAACTGTTGAGTTATTTGCCCCTTAATCTTCACAAAAAAAAAAGAGGAAGGTACTATTTTATTCTCATTTTATGATAAGGAAGCATGGAGAGGCGATATAACTCTTTAAGGTTGCACTGATGGTCAACAGTGGAGCTAGAGCATGGCCCATACCTGTCTGATAAAAAAGCTCATATCTGTTCCCTAAGCCCTCCTTCTCACACGTGCCGAGGGGACTCCAAAAGATTGCTCTGTGAATCAACATCTGTGCACATGTGCCCCACATCCTTGAATTTGGCCCCCCAAGTGCTCTGTAGTGCCTTGTTTACAGGTGGTGATGATAGTAATAGTAATAATTGCTGTCAGGGATGCGACGACTGGTTGGTGGTGTTCATAATGAAAGTCAGCCTTCCCACCACCTCCCCTAGAACCCAGATGATCATGATCTCAGACCATTTTTCTTTGGGCTCATTTACCCAGACAGTCATAGGTAAAGAAAGGCAGACGTATTAGAGGAAGTATGAAGATCTGTTGCAAGGATGCAGCAAGCAGCACAGCAGAGAAGGGGTTGTCTGCAATGATGCAAGGGCTGGAGGGAAGTTTTGTAAGGTCGTGCTGGGGAGGGGTGTGTGCAAGTAAGCTTGTGCTACATGCTAAGACTATGCTGGGGTAATTTTTAACTGTCAGGCCTTTCCTCCCTAGGTGCCCAAGGGAAATGCTTTGCTGTTCTTAGCCATTTTGCAACCCGTATGCCTTTTGTTTCTGGAGTTGCAAGATACTGACTGTGGTTTTTCACACAAAAGGGTGGCAAATGGGGTTAGGTCCCTGGGTTAGGGCCGGTCCCTGTTCCTCCAGCCTGGCTCCTTCCCGGTTCCTTTTAACTTATTGATTTATTAGGGCCCCACAGTTACTGCTTATACTGAATCTTACTGTCATACACTATTCTAAATACTTTTACATACATGAAATCATTTTACAGATGAAAATCGGGCTCAGAGTCAAATACCTCCAACGCAGGTGTTTCATGCTGTAGGGGTGGAAAGAAATCTTCCTTTTTGCCCCCTGAGGGATTACCTCCTAATGTAGGTAAGGAATGAATGAAAGGAATGGATGAAAGGCACATTAATACAAGAAAAAGGCATACAAAATGTATTTAAAGTCTACAGGGGAAATCATAGGAGAGTGATTACCCAGTAACCCAATGAGGCCTGGATGCTTTCATACCCCTCTTCATAGGGGAAGGGGAGATGGTGATGAAAGAGTAACCAATTTTCCGTGAAAATGAATGAACCCAAAGAAAAATGGTCTGCGATCATGTTCCTCTGGGCTTTGAGGGAGGTGGCAGGACCTTCATTAAGAACAATGATTGTCTTATTATACAGATAGAGCCTCCCAGGTAATCTCAGTCTCTTCTCTTCTCTTCTCTTCTCTTCTCTTCTATTCTCTTCTCTTCTCTTCTCCTCTCTTCTCTTCTGTGGTTAATCTTTCCTTGTCATTTGATGAGATTCCTAAGGACAGAGTCTTAAGACAATTGCACTTCTTTTGGAAAAAACAGCTTCCTTAGCCAGATAAGAAAATTTGGGACAGAGTTCCTTCTGCTGCTTGGGAAAAGACAGGATAAGAGAAAGAAGAGCAAGAGGAAGGACAAAGAGAGACCTTGGTTCTGAGGCTTATTTCTGAGACCTTTCCATTTTCTTTCCTTCAAAGCACTCACCATGCCAAAGTACCATATTCTGTGGTACTGTTTTCTGTGCCTCCCAGTGCAAATTTAAAGGGCTGTCCTTGATCAAGAAAGTTTCTCCGTCTTCCAGGATTTCTCAGAGCCTTTTCCTATAGTAATGTTTGTTAGGAATCTCTCGGAGGAAGATACAGCTCTCTAAATTTTCTAAATGTGTTTGACAAAGGGATTATTTGTCTGGATAGAAGCCGGGGGTTATTGTTCTGCCAGACATCCTCTGGGAAAGGCTGGTCTTGGCAATCACCATTTTTCCAGGGTATGCAAGTGAATTCGTTTATCAGGCTTTGTTTTCCTATTCGAGAAGGAAGCAGATCTGGGGACACTGTGTGGCAGGGAGTGCCGAGGGTGGTGACAATGCTGGGAGAGGGGAGGGGAGGATGGTGGTGCACTTGGGCAGGTGATTTAACCTCTCCCAGCCTCAGGCTTTTCATCTACAAAGTGAGTATGGTGATGTCTCCCTGTGGTGTTGCATCAGAGATAATGATGGTGCTTGGTACAGGGTATGTGCATGGTCAGTAATGACTGATATTTGTTACCCTGTTACCTCTTATAATAAGCAGCATAGCTTTGGGAAAAATTCATAATCTAGAGTAGGCCTCATTTCTTCCTCTATGGGATGATGGGCCAGGCATGTAGTAGCTTTTCAATATGTGACATTGAATGGTTTTCCTCCAGCCAGCCCCACCTCACACGGGGAGTACCCATCAACTCACTTGCCTCAGTCCTGAAGAAGATGCATGGATTCCAAGAGCAACTGGAATTCATATTTCTTGATTCCTTTCAACTGGGCTCAGGAAGCTCATCCATCAGGACTCACACAGTTTATAAGGAGACATCGGGTTCATTTCCATTTTGGGGTGTACATTGCAAAGCCCACTATGACTGAAGATCTTACTGGACACCACACAGCAACTGCTGTCGCACAGCCAGGAATGTGCTTTCTCCCACAGCTGAAATGTTGTGACCTCACATCAGGCACAGATTATAGCTGACCTGATATTGGGTAAGTCTGAGGTGGACAGAGTCTCTAATTCTATTCAGAACACAACACCTGTCAGCAATCAACAGAATCGAATGGTCCTGAGGTGAATGTTCACTTCCTCTTTTTTCTTTTTGAAAACATAACTATGGGTTGAGGGAAGCATCACAGATAAGAAACAATGAGCCTGGTTTCCCCGGTGTAAACCCAAGCAAGGGCTGGCACAGTGGTTCAGTACCTAAGGCAAAGCCAGTAGAAAGGGACTGTTGGCATCTTCCTTAAAACACTCTGTGCAATCCCAGGAAGAGAAGAGTTACATAAACTAAATGCCTGGGCAGTTTTTTTTGTAAAATTTCAACAGAAAATCTCAACTTGGAGGTTTTCTAGAGACATACCTATACTCTATATTGAAGAGTATATTTTAGCTTACAGGGGAGATTGTCGGTTGATATCCACCATTTTCATTTGTTGCAGGATCCGAAACAAAACCATATGAAAAAAATCCTATAAGGTTTCACGTATTACCCAGCACATGGCAAGAGCCAGATAAATGGTAGCAAAGTTAGTGCTGTGCCATCATGTAATCTTGTGAAAAACATTCATTTTTCTTATCTGCAACTTATTAGAGTTCTGAATTAAATTCTGAAAGCGCTAGAAAGTCAAATTTAGAATACTCCTTTCAGCAGCAGAAATGGGGTAAATAAGAACAGGGACACTAGGGAACCACCTTATTACAAGCCATTTCCATTTGACATTTTGCTGTATTTGAAGAGGGTTTGTGGGCATTGACGCCTACATATTAGACATTTGATGTGCAACTGGTGCCCTCTAGTGACAGGGTGAACAGTCTTCAGTCACTAACGCTAAAGAAATCCTTTATTTCTACCAACCAACCCCAGATTTGTGAGACGGAGAGGCCAGAAGGTGTCAGTCTGTCTGTAATTCAGTAGGCAAATCTCAGCAGGCGTCCTTTGGTTTCTAAGATAAGGGTTCTTAAATGCTTTTGAAGTTTCACTTTTCCTTTAGAGAAAGGACACTTTCTACCTTGTATCTCTGAGAACTTCCCTAGCATGGGAGCTGAGTTTTTAAAGGCCACCTCAGGTAATTCAGCTGTACTCCAAAAATCACACAATTCCTCTGCTCTCTGGAAGACCATGGAATAATGAGGCAGTGGATTTTGATTACGTGGGAATTCCAGAACCCATCTCCCACCAATACTGAGGTATGACTGTAAACATACATATACAGTATGGCAGATACAATATGATAGATTCCTGAAGGAACCATGAAAACGGGCAATCCAGTTCATTTCTCTGATCTCATGCTGAATGTATCTATACTTTCCACCATGATTTGGTGCACATTTTCACTTGCATATGGCATAAACTGATTTTTTTTTTTTTTTTTTTTTTTGCTAATGGAAGCTTACTTATTCAAGGATTAGTTATTACCTCATGGAAATATTTGTCGACCATTCCTTAGTTTCCTACTTAGAAGCAGGGGGAAAGTGTGCTTTTACTACTAGGTAATTTAATCATTTTTTTCCCGTCTCACCTCCTATATATCTACTGGAGCCAAGTCAGCTGAAAAAATAAAATCATATAAGCAAACTGCCACTTCATCATCTTGTCTCAGAAACTCCCGCTGGCAGCACACATTTCATATACCCCAAATGGAGTGTTCTGAAACAGACAGGTGAATTCTAGCTTCCTCTAATTTACTGCCCTCCATTCCATAGCATCAGATTCATAAAACATTGCCTGAGTGGCTGGCTGTCTCACTGTCTTGAGGCTGAAGCAAGGCACAGGGGACCAGGAAGGAGACTTTAGTTGCCAAGTCTCTGCTGACAAGAATACTTGCCTCCACCCTTTTAGAGCACTTAACATAGGCAAAAGAAACAGGGGGAAAAGGCCTGGCTTGCCAACAAACCATTACGCAAATCTAAAGATGTGGTATTAAGTTCTGCTCCTGTAAGTGTTCTTTCCATGACTAGCCCTATTAATTGGTGCTTCAGCTTCAAAACTATTTCAGTTTTTATGTCACAGAAGGGACTTGAGAATCCAATTAGTTATGTTTATTAGAAACACTTGAACTTTTTTCTACACATTGTTTTCATGTTAAATAACGTAGTGATAAGGGGAAAAGTTACAGAAAGAGTTTGAGGCAATTGCATTAGGCTCTAATTTTCCACCAAGTGTTTGCATGTATCCTGGACAAACAACTGCAAACTCAAAAGGAAACTAATTTTTTCAATCTTTGGGAGAAAGCACAAATGAAACAGCCCAATGATAGGGAAATTACAAGAAACGGTGGATAGCCTACATGATAGACAACTGAATTTAACTCTAATTTAAATATATCTAGAATACACATTAAGTAGCCTCCCATGCAATCCCAGCAATAACCAGATCTTGAGTTCAGTTTGTGCAAACCTACCCCTTGAGGCCACGCCATGTACAATCATCATAATGCTCACATTTTAAAGCTCCCTGGAGACTTCACAGGTATTAATGGATTTGTACAGTCTGTTATTTTCCTAAGATCACAACTGGGAGCCCAAAGTGAATCCCAACCCTCTGTCATATTTTGGTCAGGGTTTAGGAACTGGGCAATTTTACTTAAAAATCCAGATATCTGAATTCTCTGGGGGAAAAATCAAATGATTTGGCCATACCCAAGTCCTCCATCCCACGTGGCAACAGTTGGCTGAAATGGAGCATGCCTGTCCCCTGTAGATGGGGTATGCCTCGCTCACTTCTATTGCTTGCCTGACCCCTACACTACAGGCCTTTGACTCCTCCATGGTAGTTTACAAAAGGCTTCTATGTATAGTGGTAATTCGTTTCTAATGGTTACGAGTAAGATAAACAGCAAGTGCAGTCTGCTGTGCTACAGCTCATGTTTCTGTAACAATTAGCTTAAACAAAATTGGTAAATGGGTGAATGCTGTTTGTATAACCTAGAGGTCTTTTGGTTCATGTAACTAAGTAGTAGCATCTAAATGCAAAATCACAAACACTCTGCCCCTCAGCCCATGTTCACCTTTTTAGCTTAGATGAGGCTCCGGATTTGTCTGGAAGTGCTCATTGCACAGTTCTCCCTCACCCTTCTGTATTCTGTTCTTTTTCCACAGCTCAGCATGCTGGATCCTTTATCACTGCCTTCCCTTTCCATCAATCTACCTTCACCATTTTTGTTCATAAAGGTAAAGGCCTCTTCTTTTGTTGTATTTATTTATTAGAAACATAAAGTGTTGTAAATTTTGTGCTAATATTCTAATTGAAGTTATTACGAGTTTTGTTAGTGCCTGATTTCAAAGTTATACAGGTTTTTATTGATCTGTCCCTAATCCCATCATTTCCCATAACTTGTTTTCTCTACTACAAAATTATACAGAAAGCATGGGTTTTCACAAATATGTCTGTCAAATTATAATACAAAAGTGCTATTGAAAAATTAAGACCTTCACTCCATAAGAAGGACCTGGAGTAGAAGTTGGCATGTCTCATGGTAAGCCCAAAAGTTAATTCTCCAGCATTAAAACAGGCAATCGCAAGCAGTTGGCTAGCATTTAGGGGCCACGTTTCATGCAATATCCCTGTTTTTAAACACCAGAAGCATACTCAGTGTGGGGAGATGTTCATAAGAAACAGACTCACAAGAACGAAGTATATATATTGCTTCCTTTATTTCTCACAATAGTCTTGTACCTGTGGCATCAACACCTCTATTTTACTGATGAAAAAACTGAGGCTGAAAGGGATTAAAAACCTGCTTGAAATTTCATTCCTGCCAAGTGGTGAGCACAAGTTTCAAATCCAAGGCTTCTAACCTTGAGCTCGTCCATCCTTCAGTAGTTTCCTGTCAGAAGGTGAGCAGCTCTACTGGACCATCTTCTTTGGATCAATTTCAACCTCCTTCTACATTATTACATTTATTATTCAAAGTCCTTTAAAGTCAGACTTGCATGTGGCATTTTTGAAGTGTTTTTATTTAAAAAATTATAACATGTATTAACAATTACACTGCACAGTACATAAAGAATATGGCCTACAGGGTCAAACAGACTTGAGTTCCTTTATTTAAAAAATATTAATTTTTTATTAATATTTATCAGTGTGTGAGGCACTGGGGTGTAGTGGCAGACATGACAACCATGGTACCGGTGCTCAGCGGGCTTATATTCTAGTGCTACATCTTTTGTTAAATGTGTGAAACAAAAACATCATCGCCTATTTTAAAGGACTACAAAAAAAAATTTGGAACTACATATACAGTAAGGTGTCACACATAGAAACCATTTGGCTGTTAGCAGTTGTTATTGAATTTATACAGTAATAATACTAATTACACAGAAGCAGAAGAGGCAAGGAGATTTTAGGATAAGTAGCTGCTCCAGCACAAAAGCCACCATCAGCAGTCAACAATCCTTCACGCACCTGTGACTCCCTCCTCCCCAGGGAATGTCTCAGAGGTGTGCAGGTGTACAGACTGAGGTGTGACCTGGCTGTATACAAAAGCTAATTCCTCTACAGTTCCACGTATTCTGACACATTACATTATAAATGAACTTACTTGGAATGTAACCAATTTCTACACAGAACTATTCATTTCAAAAGTTCTGTTAAATCATAAACCCTATACCTCCTGCCCCCCAGCCCCTGGTATGCTTAAAGATCCAATGGCCATCCTTTAAAAAACAAAGTAAGTTTCACTTCTAGCAAGGGTGAACTAGGTTTTTTAGATCCAACTTCTCACCAGAAACAAATGAAAAAGCCAGATAAATATCATATGAAAAACATGTTTAAAATAATCAAAAAGGTACCAAATAAATGAGAATTTGTGGGACCAAGGACCAGGAGAAGAGAAACAACAAAGGGCAGAAGCCTGGCAACATTTTGCCCCCAAGGAATATTGTGAGATATAAAAGCAGTGGCTGAGATGGTGAGAAATTGAGAAGAGACTTTGACAAATTCACAGGACTATGGAGATAGAAACTAGAGTGCAGGGCCTGCCACAAGTTTCAAGATTTCAGGTACAATCCAAAAGAACAAATCTTAGGATTCCATTTATATTGAATTCAACAACCAGCAAAACTCTCTCTGTTAGAATTTAAGGTAGTGGTTATCTCAGCAGGGAAGGTGGGGACTGTGATTTCAGGAGGCCTAAGGGTACTCTGGGAGGCTGGTCTATTTTTTTTATTAGAGCAGTGGTTACCTGAGTGTATCCATGTTGTGATTATTCATTTGTGATTTATGTAGTTTGCTACATGTACATGTCAATAACAAAATTAATTTTTAAGTATTTTAAAAGGCATGTGGTCAGTACCTTGCTTGAAGACTAGTTTAACAAAAAATTTTCTTCGAATACCTTCCTGATGTCACTAGAGAACATTTGTGGCCTTTATCCTAAAAATGATACTCAAATCTAGTTAATGGTTTCTCAAATTTGTGAGGATATCCAAATGTCAAGAACGTACTTTCATACCAGCAGGAAAGCCCACAACAGCATTTTCAAACTCAAGGAAAAATATGGAGTAAAAATAGTTTTTCGATAAACATAATAGTGTAACATTAAAAGTATACTAAGAAAAAGTCCTCAAGCCATTTTTTGAATTCTCTTTCATTTAACAAATATTTATAGGATTAATTATGTACTCATAACTTCCTGAAGTAAATATTCATGATGGTGGGAAAGAGCCTAGTTCAGCAAGTCACATACTGTTTGAATTTTCTGTGATTCATCTGTTTTGTGATATTGGGCAAGTAGTTTAATCTAAGTTTCAGTTACCTTATCTTTAAAAATAGGATTAATAAAATCTGCAGGCTTAATAAAATGTTGGTTTAAGTTTCTACTCCAGTGCCTAACAATAGAAATTTACATAAATGTTAGTTCCTCACTCCTTACTGCTTTTTTTTGTTTGTTTTTGAGGTGGAGTCTCGCTCTTGTTGCCCAGGCTGGAGTGTAATGGCATGATCTCGGCTCACCGCAACCTCTGCCTCCCGGGTTCAACCAATTCTCCTGTCTCAGCCTCCTGAGTAGCTGGGATTACAGCAATGTGCCACCACGCCCAGGTAATTTTGTATTTTTAGTAGAGATGGGGTTTCCCCATGTTGATCGGGCTGGTCTCACCATTTTTAATTTTTAATTCTTAAAATAAGTTCACGTTAGGATAATTTATAAGATTTCCTTCCTCTGTAAATTTGTAAACTTCCTTGATATCATTTTGTCAATTTTGTTTCTATTGCCAAATCATTTTTGTTCTCCTCCAGTTAATTCTGCAATTAAATACAAACAAACAAGGCCTTTCCCAGGCCCAGAACTAGTATTTTTCTGGTCTATTTAAAATAATATTGTCTTCTGTCAATCAACCAAGAAACCCCACCCAGCAGTCCCTTCCCCTAATCAATATTCTTTTGTCTTCTGGTACCTCCCCCTCCCCTGCCCCAAACCTTGCCAAATCAAGACAAAAATCTCTTGTTCTGGGATCATAAACTCAAAATATCAAATATAGTACAAAATAAACTAGAAAAAAAACAGAATACAGCCACTATACAAGACAGTTTGGTGGCCTCTTACAAAACTAAGCACACTTTTATCATACATCCAGCAACTGCATTCCTTTGTATTTACTAACCAAATGGGCTAAAAATAGTCCATACAAAAACCTGCACACAGATGTTTATAACAGCTTTACTCACAATTGTCAAAACTTGACACAACCAAGATGTCCTTCAGTAGGCAAACAGGTAAGTAATCTGTGGAACATCCAGACGATAGATTATTATTCAGCACTAAAAAGAAATAAGCTATCAAGCCATGAAAAGACATGGAAGAATCTTAAATATGTATTACCAAATGAAAGAAGCCAATCTGAAAAGGCTACATACTGTATTATTCTGATTATATTAATGTTCGGGAAAAGGCAACACTATAGAGACAGTTAAAAAGTTTGGTGGTTGCCAGAAGTTGGTGGGGGGATAGAAAAACACGGAGAGTTTTCAGGGCAGTGAAAATCTCCTACAATATTATAATGATGGATACATGTCATCATAAATTTGCCTAAACCCACAAGAACGTGCAGCACTAAGACTGAAACCTAAGGTAAACAAACTATGGACTTTGGGAGATGACAGGTCAATGCAGGTTCAGCGATTGTTTATTGTTGATTATGGACCACTCTGGTGGGGAATGTTGATAATGAATAAAGAAGCTATGTATATGCAGGGGAAGGGGATATATATATATATATGGGAAATCTCTGTACTTTCCTTCCTCCTAATTCTGCTGTGAACTGAAACTACTCTAAGAAATAAAACTACTCAAAAACCCAATACTCAAGAAGTATCCTCATGACCATAGGCCTGAACTTCTTGCCTATTATCTCTAGCATATCCTCTTCTCTAAATAGTTTTAGTTCTTTGACCCTGAAGTTAGCAACTCTGGTCTATGTGAATATTACAGTTCCACTAGAAAGATGGTGGTTAAGTTGCTGTTGTATAAGAATTCTTGGCAGCCAGCAAGAAATTTAGATAAAAAAGAAATATGGGTCCTTTTAATATAAATTAGCATTTAAAAAATCACTAATACAACTTTGGAAATAAATCAAAGCATTATTTATTTATGACATATTTACATACTTACAAAACTGATTTTATCTAATACATCATCCTATATAATATTATAAAATGAACATCATATCCTGGGAATAAAAATCCATATTTCTTAAAAACTTATGTATAGCCCAACAACTTTTAGAACATAGAGTATTATCAATTTGGCTTCCCAATTACAAAGTCCTGTTTATAATTTTTTCTAGCCAAGGAACAGAGAAGATGCAACAGCATATTAAAGTAATTTGGTTAACCCTGAGTAATTACTATCTTGCATAATTTTGAATGAATGTATATAACACACTTTCATCTGTATTCTTAGATACTTAAACTATCATACTATCTTTTTGTCTATATTTATCCACCTCAGTTTTCAACTTTATTAATCTTCAAAAGAAAGAGGAACAAAGAATGGGAAAGTAATAGCAACAGACTCAGAAGAGGAAACACTAGCACTGCCTCAACATTCAGAAGTCTGTGACAGTTTAGGTCTAGGGTTGTCTCAAAACCCTAACAAAAGGAGGATCCTGGATTGAATAATCTGAGCACCTTGTCAACTAAGGTTGATGTTAAATTATTTTTCCTGCATTCTTTCTGTTTTCTTTCACACTAATTAAATATATGTGTACAAGCTTATAAAATTCAATTTGGATTAAAATACAAAATTCAATAACCAGGAGCTCTTCAAAAGAAAAAAAAAAATCACAAAACCACCTCAACAGTGGTAAAGTATTAAAGATGGGTTTTCCTAAGAAAGAGAGAGAACAAAAGCAAATAGCACTCCCACTCTGCCAAGGCTGGCACAACAGTTACAAGGAAATGGGCAGAAAGAGAACAGAACACTCAGGCTGGATGATTAGTGGCCTGAATACGATCAGCATATCTTATGCCTAAGCACCACCACTAAGACTGCCTGGCTAAGCTGGCATGGTGTGTTAGAGATGAGTTAATTTTCTTGCCCCTTTTATAACAGGGAAATCTAAGGACAACAAAATAAACAAAAGGCTGAGAAAGCCGAGCATGTGAAGTCAGTCATGCTCTGCTGCTTTTCAAAAACTCTGGGCCAAAAAAAGAACCAGAGAGGCCAGACCAGTTCATGTATTTCTCTCTTCCATCTGCCTGTCTCTAATCCTCCTCACCCACTCACACTGTTCTAAAGAGCAGAAGGCTTACCAGGTCACCAAGGGCAGGAAAATTATCTAGCTTCAACCAAGCCATGGAATAACTACCATTGCTATTTGGGGATTCTAGGAAAATAATCATCTAATGAAATGTCAGTGTTTCTATGAGAACAATTCTCAAAACATCAAAAAAGACATTTGTGACTTGTTAAAATAAAAATCAAAGAAAAATTAAGATATTTTTAGGATCTGTAAAATTTCCTTGTAATAGGAGAGAAAGTACAAGGACTATTTTAAGGACATGCTTCCCTTCTGTCTGTAATGAAAGACTTGTTTCTGTCATCATGCCATTGCCATGATGAAATACTAATAGAAAAGGATAGCTTTTTAAAATAAAGTGTAGAAGCAAATGGTAGAGAAAGGCTTCTTTTACTCTTAAAGGAGGAAAAAGAAAGTATTCTGTCCCTGTTACTCCTGGAGAAAAGTGCACCAAAGCAACCTGTTACCTCTCTCTTCTGTCTCTCATGACTTTTAATGACACTAAAGACTGATATTCACTGAACAGTCATTATTCAGTGCTTGGAAAGTAATGTTATATTTTCAAATTTAATATTCATTCTTCTTAATCTCAAGTAAAAAAAATAGCAGAAACCAAATAATTACTTGAAGTGGAATTAATACAAAGCAAACCTTGTATATAAAGACAGTGCAGGACAAGAGCTTCAACATCTTTTATAAAACTGCCAGAGATTGTGCTAATTCTTTTACATCTAAAGAACTGTATAGAAGAATTAAAAAATTAAATTACATTTATGTAAGAAACTATCTTCAAAAAAGTTGTTTGAACTTGTATATACAGAGTTCAACAGTATTAAGAAAAAAACATTTAATTATTTCCAAAAATGGTAAAATATATTATTTGAGGGGAAGAAGGCTTCTACTAAATAGAAACACAATAGACTAAATAAACTAGATTGAATATAAAATAGTTTCTTTGAAAACATCCATAAAAAGTAAAGGCAAAATGGCACAAAGTTAGAAAAGTAACGCTTAAGGTAAACCAAATAATAAGTAACTTTAATTAAAGTAAAAGACATACTATCCCATAAGCAATAAAGTAATCCTCTCTCAAAAATGTCTCTATTACAACGTTTAGAGAATATGAGGGGAAGCAGAAACAATGGCTGTTGTCAGGGTTTATTCTTGGAAGTACTGAATAGTATTATACAAAAATAATTTGAATACTTCTGATTTAAAATACACTTGAATCATCTGCCCCTTAGCTGTCATACAGCAATGAAAAAATAAAATGTATTACCCCAATGTTCATAGTATAAATCTGAGAAATGCCAAAAGTTATGTTTAAAATTGAAAAAAGTACAATTTTCCAAACTATATGTGTACATTATGACAGCAAAAGAAAATGATCAATTCCAGTATTTTGGCCCATATTATTGAAAACATGCACAGAAATGTGGAACAGCTCCCTATGAGTAGGTGTCTTATGGTTACTGTTGAGCAGGCTGCTCAGCATCAGCCCTGAGATCGTGTGCACATACAAAAGGTGTCAAAGACTGACAGGAAAGAGATGAAGCAAAAAGAAATCATGCTTTTATAAACATTCAATCAACATGTTCTTTAATAATGTCTTCTTTAAAGAACAAAATAATCAAGAACATGGCATAAGTTAAATGTCTCTGCACATGAATTTCCACTTTAAAAATTTGATATATTAAATTGTGCTGTAAATATATTTGTATATTTTCTTTTTTGAGAACTATGATAGGTGAAATGATTATAAAAAGGATTTGTTTCTTTTTGTCTACTGGAATGACACGATGCCTTTTCAGAAAAAGAAAAATTGCAGCCTACAGGAAAATGATAAAAACTACTGGATTCATTTAAGTTATTCGATTTAAGAAGGGATAACCACTTCTTTAACATCAAGCTAAAAGTGGGGGAAAATCTCAGTCTCCCAGGTGAGTCTCCTCTCACACTGTCCTGGGTGGCAGGCGCTGTTTATACATGCCTGCTATTGCTCTGGCTGCACTGTAGATCATCTGTCGACGAGACATGCCAGTAAATGCCATGTGCCAATCAGTCCGGCTGACATTCAGTAAACTCTTTTCCAGGACTTCACCCACTGTCACCAAAAGGCCTGACCACCTCAGATTGTAGTCTGGGGGAGTTAGACTTTGAGCCTATGGAAAAATGAAATTGATATTACTTATAATACATTTTAAAATATCAAACTAGCTATAAGTGATGTTTCAAAGTGTTTCATGTTATTTTAAATATAGATTATGACAAACTCTGAGAAACACAGCAAGGCTGTGGACTGTATCAAGTAACAAGGCTAGAAAACAATCAATATAATATTACACATATCTACTTTTAAAGAAAATCCCCATTAACAGGGCTAATAGAAATTCAAGTTCTAAATTAAGTGTCACTTCAGGTTAACAGTAAGATTGGTACTAAAATCAGTGCTAAAGTTATCTTTTTATAGTAATAAAATTTCAACCAGAAAGAGGAAAACTGCAAATTAAGGCTTAAACCCATTCAGAAAAGAGTTGCTCAATTATCGAAATTATCTCTGGAAATGTGATTAACATGTTGATATGTATCAAATAATCTCCAGTCCAGGACAACATCAACCACTAATGCAATGTTCCTAGTTGACCCAACTCATATCTGCTCCCATTCAAATCATTTATACATCTACAAAGAAATGAGAGAAGAATAAACTCATTGTTTGATATCCAAGAATGATGTGGTTTTTCTGTCCAGAGGAGTATAGCCACGTGTAGAATGGATCTATACAGTTATACAGGACTACCAAATGTGCTGTGTATTACAATCACCCGAGGAGCTCTTGTGACCTTTTTTTTTTTTTTAACAGTAACAAGTTCTCATGTCCCACTAAGATAATGGAGACACTAAGATAACTGAACTGGAAACTCTACAGCTGGTTCCAAGAGAAACAGTACAGTATTACATACATAAAACAGCTTCCAAGTAAATATGATGCAAACTGTCCAGCACTTGGGAACCCCTGCTCTAAGTAGTCTCTTCCAATGTGTCTACTACAGTATCAGTATTTCACTATATTTCAAAGAAGACAAACAGCAGATACATTGCTAGGGTCCTCAGAGACACCAGTAAAACTGTGCTTCTCAAACTATGGCATGTGCATGCATATGAATCCCCTGAATATCTTCTGAAAATGCAGCTCCTGATTCACTAGTCCTGTGTTAAGGCCCGAGAATCTGCATTGTAACAAATTCCTAGGTGATGCTTATGATGTTAAGCCAAGGATTGTACTTTTTAGAAACAAGGTCTTCGATATTATTGGCAAAAATCCAGAAGAGCTGGGGTTGTTTATGGGTGTGGGGAATCATTTATACTTAAATTTAACAAGCACAAATTGTATGAAATTTATTTCTAGATTTTTACTAATATTTATACTGATAATTATAATTCCCTGAAGGGCTGATTTCTATTCCCTTAAATTAAAAATTTCCAACAATAAAGAAGCATAAAACATTTCAGAATGAATAAAAAAAAAAAACAGGGAGGAGAGCTGAATACCTGAGGATAAAAAGAAGACATTTTTCAATGCACATAGTTTTGTATCTTCTAAATTTTAAAACCAAATGGCACAAAATAAAACAAACAGAATAAAAAGCAAAGTAAAAACCAAGCAACACCTGTGAATACCATTATTCAGAATTAAGCACTATTAACAGTTTGCTGTGTATCTTTCCAAGCCTTTTTCCCTATTCTTACTAAAATTTTAAAGCACACACATATACACCCCTGCTAGTAAATGGGATCATACTAGATGTGCTGGTTTTGACTTTCACACGGCATTATGTAATAGCTATCTTTCAGTATTGGTACACACAAGTCCACTTCATTCTTTCAGGTCTACTTCTTTCCAGTATACATTCCTTAAAACAAGACAAAATTGTCCTTTGCAATGGTCAGACATCTAGCACAGGGGTCAGTAAACCTTTTCTGAAAAGAGCCAAGATGGTAGATATATTAGGCTTTATGGGCCAGACATTCGCTGTTGCAACTACTCAGTTCTGCTGCTGTAGTACAAAAGTAGCTATAAACAAGAAGTAAGCAAACTGGCATGGGCGTGTTCCAATAAAACTTATTTACAAAAACAGATGGCAGGCCAGATTTGGCTGTTTTTTGACCCCAGATCTACAGCAATGTTAACAGTGGCAGTGACTGGAGCATCCTCATAATTAGAACACTTCCAGTGTTTTATTTATTAGATCTGAAGTTCGCTTTGATTTTGTGGTACACACATACCCTTCTAATACTAGTTAGCTAAGAGCTATTAGTATGATTCTTTCTAGCAAATACCTTCAATGCTATTGAAATCTTTTTTCTCCCTTCAATGCAGATGTTCATTTATTGAACTACATAGATTTACTATTGCTGAACCATTCTGCTGTTCTTGGGACAAATCTTTCATGGTTAGGATACAGTGTTCTTCTGATACATTTCTCGATTTTATTTATTAATTTTACCAATGGTTTTGATATTTATTTGATATTTAGTTCTTTGGACTATAATTTCATTTGAAGATAAAAAAGGCTAGTCTCACAGAATGAATTAGAAAACTCTCTATCTCTCTTTTTGATACTTCATAAAGCACAAGAATCATCTTCTCTGAACATTTTGTAGAACTCACTTATAACACCATTGGTACTGTGAGATTTTTTTTTTTTTTTTTAGTTACATAAAGTCCTTCCATTGTAATGCTTCAATTAGGTTGAATCATATGAAACTGACACAATTTAACTGTTTCTGACCATCAAAAGCAACAAGGTCATTTGGTTCAACCTAATACTTACTCTTAACTATGGCAAAATTTATACTTATCTAGAAAATTTACTATTTTATCTAATTTTTCTAATTTATTGGTGTTAACAGTATACATAGTATGACCTTCATATTGAAATGACCTTCATATTGAAATGAGTTTAATGTTAATATCTATAAAAAGGTTTTCTTGAACTTCTGAAAAGGAATAATGGTGTAAATAAAAGTTTCAGTAAAATTTCAAATTCCAAGCATCAATTCTTAGTCCTCTTTCTAAACTGTAAAGTCTAAGGAGGCCAGTGGTTACTTTTAGGGATTATGTGAACACATATGCCACACTTTTATGAAAGTACAAATACATGCATTTTTCTTGGGAGAGTCCAATAGTTTTCTTAGATTCTCAAATGCCCTCAAGTCCCAATTAAGTTTAAAAGACAGTTTTGAAATGATATTTAACAATGTACAAAGTATAACTGTAACAAAAATTTTATGAAATTAATGACAGGAAAAAGTAGAATATCACTTAAGAGCACAGAGATTTCAATGCACATATATATTTATATTCCTTTTTGTTCATGAAAGGATTAGAGAAAACATTCCAAAAAAAAAGAGGAATAAGGCTTATCATTTATACCTACATTCTCCTGCAAACTGTGTGGATAGGTACACTATTGGGTCCATTTTTCAGCCAAAAAACCTAAAGACAGGTGCCTAAAAGGTTTCTAATGTTGACTTCACTGAAGATGAACAAGAAGACAATCAAATCAAAGAAAAGGGAAATGGAGATAACAATGGAAATGAAACGTGAGATAAAAGGGAAAGCAAACGAAAGGTGGACATGAAACAAGCAGAAAAGGTAAACCTTTTCCTGCACTCAGAGTAAAACAAAGAAACAAATGAGAGAAATAATGATTAACTATGTAATGTGTTATCTTTCATAGACACCCTGAAAACAAAAGGAGGAAGGTACTAAAACAACATACAAGGACCAGGAAATTAAAAAGCAGAGAAAACTACTAAAAGAAAAAAGACTGAAACAAAATCAAGAACACATTTCTAACAAAAAATTGAACACAAATTTTTATTACGAAAACAATATTCCAACTTTCTCTGGAGCATAATGAAAAAGCAAAGGAGAAAACCAACCTGCTGTACAAATTCCAGAGGCACTGGTGTGGCTTGTGTAAATGTTTCTAGATGAATGCCATGGACGGGATCTTCAACCACCAAACAACCAATGTCGAACCATCTGCAACAGAATTGTGAGTTTCAAATGGTTTACATGCCAAATAAAACTTATCATAAATAGACAAAAAGAAGAAATAAGTACTATTATTCAGATAGAACAGCAAATTTCAAAAAGGAAATCTTTTTCTTATCAACTTGCAAGAGAACAATTCATAAAAACTACAGATAAAAGTACTCTGCTGTATTAGTTTCAAAGGGAAAAAATAGAAAATAACCATATAGAAAAAATAATTTAAAATTACTTATCATGGAAAGCTTCCCTTCCATGGGAAAAGAGAATAATTAAAGGGCACTCAAATATGCAACAGGTAAATTTACATACATTGTATATGCAAACAGCTTATAATGAGTAATATTGTTCAATTGACACTTGCTAAAATATGGGAAATTTTATAATACCAACTCTATTATGAATATGTACCTAACTAGCTAAGTTACTAGCAAATTAAAAACCAAGCTCACTCAGAGGAAATAATAATAAATACTCTCTTCATTACTAATAAATCCTTCTAATCACAATTTCTGAATTATTCACAATGAGTCAGTCTTTGAAAACAGCCTCACGAAATCCAGGAAACTTCTCTTCATTTAAAGAGATGTATGTATCACACAAAATGATAAATTTTAAAAATGACTTAAGTGAAACAACTGTAGTACCACCCAAATTTTAGCTAACCCAAATCATGAAACAACCAGACACACTTAAAACATGAATTTAAACAATAAAAGGACATGAAGTAGAAAAATGTTCAATCTCTATTTTTTAATTTAAATCCAATAAAATGCAATGAAATATAAAACACATTAGGAGACTTTTATTTACAAATTCAAAAAAACTACAAAGTAAAATACAGAGTAACATAAGCAACTTTGCTGAATACTAAAACAGCACTGTATAATGTCTACAGTGCTCATACCCTAAAACTGTTTAAAAATCAAAACATTAAATAATGACATTTATTTTATCTGGTGGAGTAACAGATATTTTTTATTTTAATACAACTTTCTCAGTCAAGATAATGTATTTGTAAAGCCTCCATATAGTCAAACTTAGACAAATTTTATTGTGCATAATTTGCATACAATAATGTCTATCGTGAATAACATACTAACCAAGCTTTCAGGTGTGGACATCCTAAAAAGAGTTACTGAAGGTATGAGGGAAGTTTCTTCTATGATGCCAGTGAATATATCTTAGAACTCCGACCTAGCCTGACTCAGCTCGGACTGACTAAAGTCCACTACATTACCCTCTCCCTCTCTTACACCCCTACAATTGTGTTTATTACTATAGAGGAAAGGATGAATCTTCTCAAGATCACCTAAAGCCTCTAGAGTTTTGTTTTGCTTTCTGACCAATAGCTTTCAAAGATTACTACGCATTCAGAGAGACAGCACCATATATTCAAACCAAAAGGAAAAAGGAAACTAAAACAGACCCACAAGTGACCCTGATATTAGAATTAGTAGATGAGGATTTAAAAGTAATTATGGTTCAGATAATCAAAAAAAGAGAGGTAAAGAAAGTACAACTACTTTGGGAGGCCGAGGCGGGTGGATCACGAGGTCAAGAGATCGAGACCATCCTGGTCAACATTGTGAAACCCCGTCTCTACTAATACAAAAAAATTAGCTGGGCATGGTGGCGCGTGCCTGTAATCCCAGCTACTCAGGAGGCTGAGGCAGGAGAATTGCCTGAACCCAGGAGGTGGAGGTTGCGGTGAGCCGAGATCGCGCCATTGCACTCCAGCCTGGGTAACAAGAGTGAAACTCTGTCTCAAAAAAAAAAAAAAATAAAGTACAACTAGATTAAAAGATACAGGTATTCAAGAGAGAAATTGAACCTATATTTTAAAAGGTAAGAACTCTATGTAAGAATTTAACAACAGGCTGGACACAACAGAAGGCAGGATTAGTGAACCTGAAGACAGGTGAACAGAAAATGTCAAAACTAAAGAACAGAGAGAAAAAAAGAGTGGGGAAAAAAAAACCTGACAATGTGGGATACTGTCAAAAGTGAACGGGCATGTAATTAAGGTCCTACAAAGAGAAGGAGAGAAGATGGGCTAGAAACAAGTTTTGAAGACATAATTGCAAAGAAGTTTCCAAAACTGAAGACATTAATCCACAGAATCAAGAAGCTCAGTGAATCCACACACACAAAAAAATAATTATGAGAGTAAGCAAGTAAATGTATATAATCATACCATACTAAAATTGCAAGAAGTAAAATGACAGAGAGAATCCTAAAAGCATCTGGAGACAGCAAATATCTTCACAAAGACAATACACAAGAAGATGGAGAGCTGACTTTTTAACAGAAATGATGGAAACCAGAAAACAGTATCATGACATTTTTAAAGTGCTGAAAGAAAAGAAATTGCTAACCTAGATTTCTACATCCAGCAAAAATAAAGGTGAATTAAAGCACATTCAAACAAAGAAAAGCTTAGAGAATTGGTAGTGAGCAGCTCTGAACTATGATGTAGTATCAAAGGAAGTACTTTAGGCTTCCTTTAGAAGAAAAATGACCCCAAACAGAAAAACAAAAATGCAGGAAAGAATTCAGAGGATAAACAAACAAATACTGACTGCAAAGAACATGACTAGTTATGTTTTAAGAGTTTAAAATACATGCAGAATTAAAATACCTAACAATGATACTGCAAAAGGTGAAAAGGGAGTGAATAGTATTAAAAGTAGTTCTAATTTTTATTATAATGTAATACATCAAAAAGGCACTTTATAATTTCTGAAGTTAACTATTAAACAGTAATAGGTTAACAGAGATTAAAAAAATGACACAATAATCACTGGAGAGTTTCTCAGTGTTTACATAAAAAGTTGAAACTTATCAATGTAGAATTCAGAGCTCTTCATAATTTGTCCCCATGTCATCTTTTGATTTCCCATCCAACAAACCTTCAGCCAAGTTGATACAGTCACTGATCCCAGAATACATTTCAATTACCTTCAAACTTTTTCTCTACCCAGAACATTCTACCTACTTTGTTTCATTTGACCAAGTTTCACTTCTTCAAAATCCAGTTCAAGCCCGAATCATTCATGAATTTCACCTGACACTATCTCCCCAGAGTTACTTCCAATGAAATTTTATACATTTCTTGTCAGCAAAGACTTATGTTCCTTTTTATACAATTACTTAAAACTGCTCATTGGTGTACTATATATATCTTCTCTCCCACTGGCCTATAATATGCCTCAAAGTTGGAGGACATGTTTTGCATACTATAAGCCACAAAATGCTATGCCCATTATTATTCAACACTGATAAAACAAGTAATTAAAGAAAAACACCACACAATGCAATTACAGAAGAAGGTAGATTTCAACAAAAGGAAGTTATTTTAATATAAATCAATTCAGCAAATTAAAAATTTTTCCCATAAAAAGCCACCTATTAAAAATACACAGCCCTCAAGAACAATGATGAATTACGCTATCTGGATGTTTTTCTAAACTATTGTGAGTACAGGAGAGACAGCCCTCACCAGAAACTCAAACCTAGTGACTGCCATCAGGCCTTCTTGCCCATACCCTCCATGACTTTGAATAACATGTGAATGATTGTGTTTGCTCCTCATGTTCAATTATATCCACATCAACTCTATTATCTTATACTTACCGCCATTTTATTAAGTAATTATTAGCACAATCTCAGAAAGCAGGCAGTCATGACCAATGCCATTTTATAATTAAAAAAGAGAAATAAGGACAGAAATGCCAGCTAAGCCAAGGACACACAGCTGGTTAAGTGATATAGCCAGCATCAAAATATACTTTTCTCTCTGGTTATAAAACAGGAGACACTTTTTGCTAAGTATTCAGTGTGAACTCCCAGACCCAATTATATTTTGCTTCTAAGAGGAACATAATACACTTCTTACTTGTCAGGCAGCAATTCTGCAATGAAGTTTTCTACTGACACAGCTGTCTGTTTTTCATGGATCACTCCAGTTCGACGCAAGCTATCTATCCGTTCCTGGGCACCCTAAACAACAATGACAGAGGTTAGAAACAATTTCAAATTATTTAATATTAAATATACTAATTTATGATTATACAAGTAATACATGCATACATTTATATGCAAACATGTATACTCACTGTAAACATTCAAACAATAGAAAAATATAGAGTAAAAAATGACAAAGTACAATTATATTTCCTCAGTTTCAACAGTATGGGGTACACCTTTCAAATTACTCCCCTAAGCATTATGATGTTGGTTGCTCTTGTGAAATGGTTTATTTTTATATTACATTTTCTCATTGGTTGTTACTATTAAATAATTTAAGAAAACTACGTATTTTTTAATGTTGATCTGGCAAGAGGCCATCTTACTACATAAAAAGCTGTTAACAGTCCTACCAGTTTTTCAGTTAATTCTCTCTTGAATTTTTTAGGTAGGTAATCATATCAATAATAAAAACATTTTACTCTTTCTTCTGTTTCCCTTTAAATATACAGGCACCAAAATGACCAGTTACTTAAAAAGCTGCAAATGTATACATTATACCAAAGCTTATTCAACCAAATAATTACCACCAAGGAAGCAAAACTGAATGGCTGAGAACACTGTACAGATAACTCAAAATCATGAACTGATTTTATGTAATAGAAAACTAAAAGCTGGATTAATGACGGAAAAGGTTTCTGTTTATTGCTTTTATCTGAATCATTTCATAAAGGTGATGATGAAGAATGTGATGAACATGTGTTCAAAAGGCAAGATAAAAAGTCTGAACAAAAGTAGCCACGGATAATTTTTATAAGGACAGCAAAACTCAACAGAGAATATCAGATTAAATGGTCAATTCTTATGCAAATGAAAATTAAGGCTAGGACACATCTCGGGAAAACTCAATTTATTTCAGAGACAATTGAAATAAAAAAGAGAAAGTGACAACTGTATAAGAATGTGTCAAACAATTTAAGATACTAGCTCATAAAGATGAAGATGACATGATTTAAAGTACAATAAAATCAAGCCTGTAATTTTTTGCTCACTCTTCTATCTCTAGTGCCCAGCACAGTGCCTAACTTAATAGATGTTCAATGAGAACTTACCACATAAAAAACTAAACAAAGAAAAAAAAAAGGCTTCTGAAGGCCTATGTGGTCAATGTTAAGAATACAAATAGTGTAAATATGGCATCAACAATTCTAGTAACACTTAAATAAAGAGGCAGCTGTTGATTTTGAAGGCAATGTAACAGATAAGATAAATTTAAGGGGCCGGGCGCGGTGGCTCACACCTGTAATCCCAGCACTTTGGGAGGCCGAGGCGGGTGGATTACGAGGTCAAGAGATCGAGACCATCTGGTCAACATGGTGAAACCCCGTCTCTACTAAAAATACAAAAAAAATTAGCTGGGTATGGTGGCGTGTGCCTGTAATCCCAGCTACTCAGGAGGCTGAGGCAGGAGAGTTGCCTGAACCCAGGAGGCGGAGGTTGCAGTGAGCCGAGATCTCGCCATTGCACTCCAGCCTGGGTAACAAGAGCGAAACTCTGTCTTAAAAAAAAAAAAAAAAAAAAAAAGAGATAAATTTAATTCTTTACACTGGATGCTACAAATTTGCCTAATTCACTCCTCCTAGGAGGTAGTTATGGCTAAATTTTAATTTTAAAAAAGCTTACGTAAACGCTAATTCAGTAAAAACTAAGGGATTAGTGAGATGTTTAGAGAGTCATCCCCTAACTCTTTAAAGGTGGTATCTCAGCTATGCACTACAACAAAATATTCCTAGATTTTATACTCCTTGGGAACAGAGAGCAGAGAGTAAGTTTGTTCATTTTTCACTATCTTACAGCACAGGGCTTTATACTCCATAGGATTCACAAAATATTTAATTAAAATTAATTAGTTCCTTCAAGAGACAGGATAATAAGCTAGGTAGAAAATTTTCTTTTAGGTTTATAAAATCCATAAGGAAATGAAAATGGGGTTATATCTGGCCCTTCTTTTTCCTCTGACCATTATATTAATTAAATGCAGCCTCTTTTGGAGTTACAAATACAAGCATTTTAATATTAGTCCCTACCAATGTTTTGAGAATGAGATTTTGTTTTTTAGCAATATAAGAGATTGAGAATTAGGTAGTTTAGAGGCCATATTAAAATAATCATTTTAGAATTGAATACTGTACTCTAAGAGCTTATACCAAGAAACCTGGTTCAATGAATAGTTAAAATTTTATATACGTTCATAAATGATTATAGATATTATATTTGTTGAATATAAAACTATATAAAACAGTAGTCATACAACTGGCTTTTCAATAAATACTGGGCATAGAAGTCCTAGAAGCTTCCTAACTTTAATTTTGGCTGAACTGATTTACTTCCTTAAATAATTTCCTATTTTTAAAAAGCAGCTTAAGTTTAGTTTAGAAAACCCATTTACTTCAAATAAAATCTGATGGGAAGAACAAAAACAGGTTAAATTTTTATTTTTCTTCTCATTAGCTCCCTCTACTGTTTCTGAAAAAAATAAAAAGCCGACAAATTTACAAATCATTTTCTTATATATTAGTTTCAATGAATTTTAGTTTTGAGCTTGAACTGAAAATTGTGGAAAAAGAATTCATATGTGTAAATTTGAAGGACAAGACCAATAGCAAAAATAATCTGTCAAGTCCTAATACAGCAAGATAAATGAAACTACAATAATTTACATCAAATAAGGTTACCAACTTCCATAGCACATTTATATAATGCTTCACAATTTATAGAAAGCCCTTGTTTTAGTCTCTAATTTCCGTGAAATGCATTCACCATTTTGTCTAATAACCTAATAACCTATTTTAGGATTTTCTTCAGTTTACCCTTGGCAACTGAATCTTGAAAAGTCTTCCTTCTCAGACCTATAAACTCTTACCAACTTACAAAACCTCTTGGGAAATCTTGAAATACATTCTCAATCTAAGTTTGTAACTTGTTCTAGTCTTTCAAGTAAAAATCACCCACACAAATGCTTATGGTTTATGTTACATATATATAATTGGTTTAATGTGCAATTATTATGTCTACATACTTATTTTACCCATTTACTGTACTTTTCATTGCTAGATTAAATTCAAACCCTACAGCCATAAGTTAGCTTTGCTAAATTTTATTAAATCCAAACACCTACCCCCAAAGAAAGTCTTGTCGGCAATGTACACTAGGGCTCAAATTCAAGAGAACTCTACTATAGAAAAGAAGCATTTCAAAGTGTATGTGCTTTTGGCAGCTCTGCTGTGTGTGTAGGGACAGACCACTGTGAAAAGTGAAAAGGCAGAAAACATATAATTTAATTCATAATATATATGATGCACTACATTTAGATAGAGTGTAACTACTCCCTAGTAGCCCCTAATAAAGAAAAGTGGTTTTGTGGTATGTGAGTGTGCATATGCGTAAAAGAAAAGAGCTTCATATTCTATTTAAATAAAGTACTAAACACAACTCAAAGAGCACGTCAAACTCATGCAGTACTACCTAGTAGAATAAAAAATAATCCAGTGTCAGTGTGGGTTTATGTTTAATGACTAATTATAATTAATGTAACACACTTTTTCCCCGAAATATGCTATGTCAATTACCTCATTCTAATGCTTTACCTGCACTAAATGAATGCAGATAAAGGGTCTATGTGCCTGGCTCAGGGGATGTTCTCAATAAATGTAAGGTATTATAAGCTCTTTTAAACAAAATAACAGAATGTCATATATGAAGATGCATTTCTCCTTAAACATAAATACAGTTGATCATATTATTTTTGTGGATTCCACATAATTACAAATTTGACTACACACTGAAATTTATTTATAACCTCAAAATTGGACATGCACAGAGCTATGAGAAACTTGAGTTGCCTGATGCACATACTCCCAGCTGAGGTTGAACAAGCCTTCTTCTTTCAGCTGACATAATGTAAACAGGTATCATTTTTGGGGGTCTATTTAGCATCTTTTCGCATTTTTGTGTTTGTTAATGTTATCTGCTGTTTTCAAATGGCCCCTAAGTGTAGTGCTAGACTGCTGTCTAGTGTTCCTAAGCACAAGATGACCATGATGTACCTGACTGAGAAAATATGAGTGTGTTAAATAAGGTGCATTCAAGCATGAGTTATAGTTACAGTACTGTTAACTGTGAGAATTCAATAGTAATGAGTCAAAAATATCTGCATGTATGTATGTGTATAAAAATATATTTAAACAGAAAGAGACATAAAACAAAGTTATATATTGACAGGATGGCAAAAATGTGACCAGAGGCCCATAGGGGCTCTAATCATATCTCCCCTGGGAGCAATGGCTCAGTATTCACAAATTCAGTATCTGTAGCAACCTTATAGAATATAATTATGATGAAAAATAAGAACTGTCTGTCTTGCAAATAAGATTTCTTGATGGATTACAAGTGGGTAATGAGAGAAGTCAAGGCTGACTCCAAAGTTTCTTGCCTGAGAAAATGGAAGGACAGAACTGCTATTAATTAAGTTGGAGAAGGCTAGAGGGAACAGGTGTGGAGGAAAAAAGTTTAGATCCAGACATATTAATTTTGAGATATTCAAGTAAAGTTGTCAAAAAGGCAACTTTTTCTTTTTTTTTTGAGATGGAGTCTTGCTTCATTGCCCAGGCTGGAGTGCAGTGCTGCAATCCTGGCCCACTACAACCTCTGCCTCCTAAGTTCAAGTGATTCTCCTGCCTCAGACTCCCAAGGAGCTGGGATTATGGGCACTTGCCATTATGCCCAGTTAACTTTTTTTTTGTATTTTTGTAGAGATGGGGTTTCACTATATTGGCCAGGCTGGTCTTGTACTCCTGACCTCAGGTAATCCACCTGCCTCAGCCTCCCAAAGTGCTGGGATTACAGACATGAGCCACTGAGCCCGGACAAAAAGGCAACTTTTATATAAATCAAGAGTCCACAAGAAGGTCTCAGGTGGAGATATAAATTTGGAACTGTCAGCACAGAGATGGTATTCAAAGCCATGGGATAGTCTTAGGGTGAACTGATAAGGAGAAGGAGACCATTAGAAGACTGGAGAGAAGACTGGAGGACTCAACAAAGGAAGCACCGAAAGAGCAAGCAATCAATGAAGGAAGGAAAAACTTGTGCTATCCTGGAAGGCAAGTAAAAAAAGCATTAAAGAGGAGTACATGATCAACTGTCTCAAAAGCCTCTGTTAGGTCAAATAAGATGAAGGACATTAGCATGAGCCCAAGAGCACTATCAGTGGAGTGCCGGAGGTGAAAGCCTAACTGAGGTAGATTTAAGAGAATGTGAAAAGGATTCGAGAGAAGTGCTGGCAACTCTTTGGAGTTTGGCTTTAAAAGGAAGCAAAACAGGTCCTAAGTTATAGAAGAAGGGAGGTCAAAGAATTTGTTGAGGTTTCTTTTGTTTTTTTTCAAGGTGGGAGAGATGTTTGCCAATGAACTGTTCATTTGTTCTTGCCTGTGTGTAAAAGAAAAGAGCTTCATATTCTATTTAGATTTAGAAATAAGTTTAGATCTAGACATATTAATTTTGAAATATTCAAGTAAAAGTTGCCTTTTTGGCCAGGCTTGGTGGCTCATGTCTATAATCCCAGCACTTGGGAGGCTGAGGCAGGTGGATTACCTGAGGTCAGGACTATATGCTGGTAACAATACAAAGAGAGAAAAATAAAGTGTGAAAGAGAGAATGGAATTCTTGGAACTTACACATTTTTAAGCATTATCAATAGTGATAATAAAAAGCTTATGGGATTCAAGGGTTAGTATCATCTCAGTACTTGACTTGAATGTTAACACTGGATTAAGAAGATCTCATTTAGGACTTTTAGGACTAACTACTCTCTTTTTGTGCTCTCTCAATGTTTCTTTCCCTCCCACAATAATCAAAACTTACCTTAGATTTTTTTTTAAACTAAAATTCCACTATACCGTCATAATACTACAGAGTTGTCTACTAAAAGCAAAGTTCATTGTTATTTCAATATGTAAAAGCCTATTAGCTCCATGGAGACAGCAGATTATCAGAATTATAAAAAAATTAAATGGTAGTTTCCATGTCCTGAAAATGGTGTTGTATTACTCACTTTTAATCCAGCTGCATAGCCCACTGGTTGTGGGGCAATATTGGACTGTCCAGCTTCCCCTACAACCACAGCTAAGCCAAAGACCTCCTGGAAGGCATCTCGGACAGCAGCAACTTTTACTTCTTTATTTGAGGTAACTACAATATCCAATTCTCCTCCAGATTCTATAAAGACCAAGGGAAAATTTAAATTCCAAATGAAATTTTCGTAATTACTACCATATCAGGTGCTAACATCTAATTTACATAATTATTATCAGTCTCATAAAATCATGCAAGATCATTACCTTTTTCATATGGTTGAGAAAACTGAGGCCAACAAAGTTTTGCCCAACATAACGTATCTATTCAGCACTAATGTCAGGACTCAGAGTATACCAAATGTGTAACTTACTCAGCACTAAATGTCAGGATTCATGTGTAACTACTTATCACTAGTGTCAGGACTCAGAGTATTCCAAATGTGGAAATTACATATCTGGCTTGTGAAGATTCACAAGAAATTACATATCTGGCTGCGATATGTAATGTCAGTTTTGAGTCCTGACATTAGTGCTACATAGATATGTAGACTTACGGAAAATTAAAGACTTACTGATAGTAATTTGTCAAAGAGTTGCATTGAAGTTATGCACTAAACAAGGACTTCCATGAAATACACTTTTTACCTAGAAAATAGTTTAAATTTGGGGTCATCAAGCTTTTCATTAACCATCCCCATGATGTTTTGAGCATATACCACAGGTAGATATTTATCAATTATACATATACTACTGCCCAAATATAAATATGCAAGCATAAATGAAACTGAAGTAACATATAAAACTTGAAGTCTAAAAGATTAAGAATATGAAATAAAAATATTTTCAAATATTAATTTTTCAATTACTTAAAAAACCTATGCACTACTATTTCTAGACAGAACAATTTGACCAAATGTTTCCCTAGTCTTAAAAATCTTAACCTAACGTTTCTGTCATATAACGAATTCAAAGCCCTGGTTCTAAACACAGCACATTTTGATATTTTGCATTAATAGTTATCACTGGCAAAATAGATTTTTCATGAAAACTGTTTGCAATGTAAAACATTTTGCCTTGGAAACAAGGCTGTTTTTCCCTAACAAATATCATATAGAACAGTGAAATATATTTTCAAATACTTGGGTTTTTAAAATCATGGATCCCTTTTTCCTGACTGATATGTTTCAAAGATCACATCTTTACTGGAAATTTCAGAAGTTACTAGAACATAAAAGCAATGGATCACACAGAAGAGAAGAAGAATATGTACATTTTTTCACTTTTTTCCTCCACATGGGACACAACTCTTGATCTTAGCTAAGTACTGCTCCGTTAAGCTTCAGCTCAAAATGGCTTTTCAGCTGTGATGAGTAGTCCTGCCTTTAATGATAATAAAAGGAGACCTAATTAAAAGACTCGAGACAGTCAAACTGTATTAAAATCCATTTCTAATACTTTTTGAGCTTTCTTGACATATTTGAAATTGTTACATCAAGTGATTTCTAGAATATTTGTGTAAAAATACCTTAAGATTTACTCTGAGTTTTGTTTAGATCAAAATGGTGATGGTTTGCTGTCAGTAAAGGTGTCAGCTTTTTTGAATTCAATTTTATTACTTTTTAAAGCTGATTAAGTTATAACATTTGCTAATAACAGAAATTCCATTTCTATATCTTTCTATTTTCACCTTTGGTGTTATATCTTTTTCTTGATGTCATGAAGACTAGTGGCCTGAGAAACTCCCTTGAGTATGAGCTCTGCCTTTATCATTTACTAGCTTCTTTACCTTGGGGAAGTCACTGAGCTTGTTTTATGTAGAAAAATACCTGCCATCCAGCCTGGTCAACATGGAGAAACCCCATCTCTACAAAATACAAAACATCTGCCATCCAGCCAGCCTGGTCAACATGGAGAAACTCCATCTCTAAAAAAATACAAAAATTAGCTGGGTGTGCTGGCAAATGTCTGTAGTCCCAGCTAGTCAGAAGGCTGAAGCATGAGAATCGCCTGAACCCAGGAGGCAGAGGTTGCAGTGAGCTGAGATCATGCCACTGCACTGCAGTTGGAGCAATGGAGTGAGACCCTGTCAAAAGAAAGGGGAGGGGAGGGGAGAGGAGGGGAGGGAGGGGAGCGGAGGGGAAGGGAGGGGAGAGGAGGGGAGGGAAGAGGAGTGGAGGGAAGAGGAGGGGAGGGGAGGGGAGGGGAGGGGAGAGGAGGGGAGGGAGGGGAACCTGCCATTGCATAAGGTTTGCTCTAAGGATTAAATAAGGTAATTGCTTTCACAGTCTAACATAGTACAGGCATTAAAGCAGCAAAAGCTCCAAAAATATTAATTCCTTTTTTCCTTCATTCAAAATATGGACTAGCATAGAAAAAAACATATAAGGCAGAGTCCGATTTTGAATCCTTTGGACAGTTACAAACACAAACAACAACTTGGTTGATTTAACACTTGATTCAATTTTCTTCTACAAGGAAAGAAAAGTGGCTAAGTGTAAAAAAACTGAACATGAGTTCAATACAGTTCCATCAAGCTGTATGATCTAGAGTGATCACTTACATCCCTCCGAAACTAGGTTCCTCATCCTTGAGGAAAATATCTACCTTGCAGTGCTCTTATGAGAAAAGGCCTGGCAAAAGCATTCAATAAAGACACTTAACCATTGCTAGGCCTTCTCCTTTGACATTTACTAGACAGTAAACAACCAACACAGTCAAGATTGTGAAAGCTATTGGCTGTTCATTACCACTGAAATTTCTGTTCAGGTACCTGCTGCACAATTTTGGCTTAAAAATTATTTTTTACAGAATTACTAATAATTAGTCATGGAGCTTCGTAAGTGATATTTTTTCACATATTGGATACATACATAAAAATTAAATAGCAGACTATCTTTCAACTGTCCAGATGATTTTGGATGATGAGTGTTCAGAGGTGGTTAAAAATAGCTTTCCAATGCACCCAATCATCAGATATTATTAACTAGATTTGCTCCCTTCAAAAATATTCCTCAGTTAATCATAAACATATTTAATTAAAATAGGTAACTAGAGAAATATAAAAAAAAACCAAGTATGAAACAAGCACCACTTCAAATATCAGCAGTGATAAAGTAAAATTAATATAAAGCAATGCTAACCTATATTTAAAATTAAAATCAACAAGCATACTAGTAATTTATGGTTTTAATTCCTTCTAACTTCATTCTGTAGAATTTTCAAAATTTAATGACTTTTTAAAAAGATGAATTAGTAACACCAAAAACTAAGACTGACAATCAAATTAATTCAAGAATATAATACGAATTTCCACTGATTACACAATCAGTGGAAACGAACAGAGAATTACAATTAGTGGCTGAAATGGATACATACTTTAAAAAAATATGGCAGAGACTGGTCTAACTTATGTACATACTGATATAGGGAGCCATGCCAGGGTCCAGCGTTGTAATCATGCTTTCTACTGAATGTTTTGTCTTATCAAGCACAGACTTCACCATAGGATTCCCAGCCACACCCTGCATAAAACAAATTAATATATAAGTATTCACTCTAAGTGAGGAACACCATATCTTCATGATTGTGAAGGAAATTTTTTTAAAAGTTTCCAACACATCCCAAACCAATACTTCTGTAAGATATATAAGATCAAGACAATATCAAATTGCTATTAAGTTTCTAAATGATACTCTCAATTTTTCTTCCTGACTCACAGCAGTGTGCAGACCAGCAGCAATCTACAGACCACACTTTGAGTGGCATGGGTATGTAAATGATGCTATTCTATATACATTATATATATGTGTGTGTATATATATATATACATATATTTATTTCATATAATTTTATTTTTATTTACTTATATAAAAGATGAGGCAAAACTTGTCCCATAGGGTCTCAAATAAAGGTCCCAATCAGGTGTCTGCATTAAGTCCATACTTGTTCCCTAATAAAAAGAAATAAAAAGTAAAAACACCTCTCATCTGGGAGCAGAACAGTTACTTATTACCTTAACATATAACATTTTGCTATGTTCTAGTAGTTTCTTCTTTTTCTTACTTCCTGTTTCTCATTTTGTACATTCCCAAATTCTCCATTTATAGTCAGATCTATTCCTCTGGATTCTTAGAGCCATACTACTAGACAGAAGGAACCAAGTCTTGAGTATTCCTTCTTGTACAATACTTCTCAGAGGGTAAATGACATCCCAGGGAGTAATACCTCCTGAGATGGCATCTGACAAACCTGCCATGATTCCCCCTCTTCCAATCTTCCATTTAATAAACTAAGGTGACTCAGGAAAAGATGAGTTCATAAAATTGAAATTTAAGACTGCAAACCAACCATATGCTGAAATATCATGTGTTACTACTATTTACATGATTGTAGAGTTGAACTGGGTATTATGACTCATAACAAACACACTGACACATGCTCTTAACAAGGGACAAAATGTTGTAATCTGTATGCAAAGAAAACTTTTTTAAAGTACAGAGGGGTATTAAAAAAAAAACAAGCTTAGAAAAATGCCTCATTCCTGAAACATGAAGCTCAAATATTATAAATCAATTAATCATCTACTGATTAAATGTTTAATATAATAATAAATTATAATTTAAATAAAACTGCAAACAAACCCTTAGCAGAATATTGGAACTTGGCAGAATAATTTCAAAATTCATTGGACAAAAAATTGGGAAAGATGAGTAAAGAAAAATTTAGAAGAAAAAAGAAATCAACCGGCTTACACAACTTATACAACTAAATACTGATACACCTTTATAAATGCAGACTTGAACTGTCCTTTCTATCTTACTTATCACTGAATGTTCCAAAACACAAAGTTAAAGTAATTAAAACAGTGTGCTCTACTACAAGAACAGGCAAACAGCAGTGGACTAGAATAGAGGCTAGAAACTGATTTTAACACACAATTTCCTTAAGAAGATAAAGGGGTCATACCAAATCAATGGGGATATGATATTGAAAGACTCTATTGAGCAGCTGGAAGAAAATTAAGTTTGAGCTCTACCTTATATATTATATAGTAAAGAAATCTCAACTACATTAAACTGCTAAGTGTCTAAAAAATTAAACATCAAAGGAACTAGAAAAATCATAGAAACACATTTATCCTAGTATCGTAGTGGAAAAAGGTCTTTTTAGCATTAAAAAAAAATGTAAAGAAAAAGAGATTGATCGAAATGACTCCTGAAATTGAAGAACTTTTCTGTCAAAAAGCGTAATAAAATTAAAATGTAAACTAAAAATTGAGAAAACCGCAACATGAGAGCAGGTAGAAAAGTATTCTTACTGTATTAGGAGCTCTTACAAATTCATTAAGTAAAGAAAATTATCCTAATTTAAAACTAGGCAAAGAATATAACTGGTTATTCACAAAAGAAAAATACAAATGGCTAAAAATCACATGAAAAAAATGTTCAAATTCAGTAGCAAAGAAAAACAAATTAAAATGTGGTATTACTTTTTGCCTCTCAAATCAGAAAATATCCTAGTCCAAATGAATAACCACTGATGGCAAGTGAAAAATGCTATACCAGTGTATTTTGGTATGAACTTCCTAGAATAGAATATGTATCAATATTTTCAAATGGTCACTCAGATGTTCACCAGGAATTAATTCGGAGGAAAGAAAGATGTCCATATGTCCATAAAGATTTACATATGAGTGTTCATCATAGTTTTTGGTTTATTTATTTATTTATTTTGAGATAGGGTCTCACTCTGTCACTCAGACTGGAATGCAGTATCATGATCACAGCTCATGTAGCCTGGACCTCCTGGGCTCTAACAATCCTACCACCTCAGCCTCTGAGTAAATGGGACCCCAGACATACGCTGCAATGCCCGGCTTATTTGTTTAAGCTTTTGGTAGAGACTGGGTCTCATTATGTTGCTCAGGCTGGTCTCATACAGAACTCCTGGGCTCAACCAATTCCCCTGCCTGGGCTTCCCAAAGTAGTAAGCTTACAGGCATGAGTCACCAAGCCAGATCTAATCATTATGATGGTTTATTGGTAAGAATTACAATTAGAAAAGATCTCTTGTACAACATGGTGACTATAGTTAAGAACAATGTATTATATTCTTGAAATATAAGATTTTGTATTTCAAGATTTTAAGTGTTCTTACCACAAAAAATGGTAAATATGTAAGGTATTATATATGTTAATCAGCTCAATTTAGCCATTCCAGAATGTATACATGCTTCATGTATACATCATGTTGTACATAATACACACAATTCTTGTCAATTAAAATAAATTAGCTAATTTAAAAAAATAATTACAATTAGAAAATGCCAATAGGCAGATTAGCAAAATAAAACATGGGAAATAAATGCAACAGCGTGTATGGTAAAGCAGCCATCAGAAAATCCAAAATACATTTCTGAAAACATATTTTATGGCCAGGAAGATGTTCATAATACATGTGCAGTAAAGACCAGAAAACACGAAATAGTATCCATATGACCTGTCACTACCTCAATTTGATTTTCATTCAAAGGTACATTCACACAGATAGGCATAGGCAAGAGACTAAGAGCAGTTACAGAAAACTGCTAATAAAAAAGATTTTTATTTTACCTTGTGCCATTCTGTATTTTCAAAATTTTCTCTAATGAATATACATTAGTTTTATAATTAGAAAATTAAACATGATTTTAAAATACCTCTTACCTTAATAAAACCCCAGATTCCACCAGCAGATGCTTCATCCTGACCTCTATTAATTCTAGGGTCTTCTTGTTCCTCTGGGAAAGTAATGGCGGATGTGGTTCCAGTTCCCTGGGCCAGAGATGTCAAACTGGCTTGCTGAGTAATAGGAGTTGGCAAAAGACCTAGTCAATAGCAAAATTTTAATATGTATAATTTATTTCATAAACTTTTTCCTATAAAAAGATGACACCAGATATGAAATGAGTAGCTCAAACAACTTTAATATTAATACTCAGGCATTTCAAGATTGAGTTATAAACTCAAAGATTAACACAAACCTTTATAAAATGCAAATTAAACAGAATTTCAAAAGAGAAATTTACTTCCCTTTACATTGGCTTACACCAAGTTTCCTGAAAATGGACAAAAAGCATATATCCAAAAGTTCTTCAGGTTTGTTTTATTCAGCACTTCCACGAACAGCTATAGTTCAGGTCTCTTTAATCCATAAAATTAATTAAGCACTTGAAGCCCATCACATAAAAGCATGCAAACAATTAGTACACATACTTTGTATACTTCATGTTAACTCAAAAAGAAAATTCACATATACATAGACATGGATATAATACTTGGACTCTGCAATAAGTTTCATTTGTAAAGATAGACAGGGAAAGACAGGTAATAAAAACCATAGAGAAGTTGCTTCTTTTCCCTAAAATGAGAAACAACAGGCGGAGGATGACAAAAATGAAGTTTTAATAACTGGTTTGCAACAATTATTCCAGAGAAGCAAAAGAAGTAGATGTAACTGATCTAGGAAAGACAATGACCCAATATCACAAACTTGTGGCATACATGAGGTTTTATTTGTTTTTGAATTTTTACCCGGCTAAAAAATACTACTCCCTGGACCAGTCAGTACAGATAACTTTTCAGTAAAACTGAGAAAAACTCAGACTTCACCTTGAAATTTCTCTATAAATGCACAAATATTAGGACAAAATTCTGGAATTTTCTGACACCCCGTATACTAATCATCTACTAAGTTGATTATCACATAAAAATCATATACCAAATTATACCAGCTTCATTTTAATAATTTAAATGGCAAAAACATGAGACAGGTAACCCTGGAAACCAAAGAAAGTAATAAAGAGAAGAACATTAATGCAGAGAAAGTGGGATGCCTACCCACTGCTGAAAAGAAGGTAAAATGGTACACCTGCTTTGGAAAATAGTTTGGTGTAGAATTACCATGTAAGTCAGCCAGTCTATGCCTAGATATATACCCAAGAAAAATGAAAACATGTCTATACAAAAACCTGTAAACAAATATTTATAGCAGCATTGTCTAAATAGCCAAAAAGTGGAAACAACCCAGCATCAACTGATTAACTGAATAAATGAAATGTGGTACACATATTCATACTTTACAATATCATTCAGCCATGAAAATGAATGAAGTACTGACAAAGGCTACAACATGGATGAACCTTGAAAATATTATCCTAAGTGAAAGGTGCCAGTCATGAAAGACCACATATTATATGATTCCATCTATATGAAATGACCAGGATAAGCAAATCCACATACATAGAAAGTAGATTAGTAGTTTCCTAGAGTTATGAGGATTTGGAGGGAAGTAGGGACTGACTGCTAAAAGGTATAGAGTTTCTTTTTTAAAGTGATGCAAAGGTTATGAAATTGTGACAATGGATGCACAATTCTATAAATAAACTAACTATGGAATTGTATGCTTTAAATTGGGTGAATTGTAGAGTACATGAATTATATCTCAACAAAGCTATTACTTTAAGAAAGAATAAAATATTAATAGCCATGTATTCCAGAGTATTCATAAGAGAGAATTACCTGTTCCTGAAGGTGCAGAAAATGATGGCATCAGGGGTGTCTGGGGAGCTCTCCCTGCATGTCCCCGTGTAATGTCATAAGTTGAACCAACAGAAAATCCTGATATAGGAGGACCCGAAGGAGGTGCAGGTAAAAGAGTGTTTGGGGCAGAAGTTGAAGGTGGGAAGTGAGACACAGGAGGATTACTGAAGGCAGCAGTAGCAGTTGATAGAGGAACAGGAGGTGGCATAGAGGTAACAAGTGGTGGGACAGAAGGAACTGCAGGAGGAGGCACAAAAGGTAATGGTGCTGACGGACGCACAGGAGGAAGGGGAGGCTGAGGAGTAGAGTATGCAAGTGGCGGCAAGGACTCCATGGAGGATACGTTTGGAGAAGAAAAAGAACTGGTTGCTGCTAGAGAAAAGTGAAGAGGATAAAAGCACAGAATTAGAAATGCTTTTTATTTAGTTTTCAAACTGTCTCACTACTTTCTTTTGGCAAAATTTTTAAATTTACCAGAGCATATCCCAAGAATTATTTTGAAACGTATAATTTAAAATATACAACAAATATAATTGAGTATAAATGGCTTTCAACTCCCATAAGTAAAAGAAGCAGCTATATGAACTTATAGCATTGTTCATTTTTGCTTTTTGGTTTGTTTTGGTGTGTTTTTAGTAAAATAAAGCTATTTTCCATCTCTAGTCTGAGCATAAAAACCTATGCCCTGAAGGCTCAGAAAGGTTAATCACCAGAAAGTCATAGAACAGTAGGCCGAGCACAGTGGCTCACGCCCGCAATCCCAGCACTTTAGGAGGCCAAGGCAAGGGGATCACCTGAGGTCAGGAGCTCAAGACCAGCCTGGCCAAAATGGTGAAACTCTGCTTTTATTAAAAATACAAAAATTAGCCAGGCATGGTGGTGAGTTCCTGTAATCGCAGCTACTTGGGAGGCTGAAGCAAGAAAAATCACTTGAACCCAGGAGGCAGAGGTTGCAGTGAGACAAGATCACACCACTGCACTCCAGCCTGGGTGACGAGTGAAAGTCCGTCCCTAGGAAAAAAAAAAAAAAAAAAAGAACAGTAGACAAAACTAACACATGCTTTTTTTAGGATATTTCTGTCGTAATATAAGCGATGGTTTACCATAATTATGAACATAAAGAACAAAAGTCTACCTAAAGCAAAACGCTAATGCTTTCTTACTTTAAATACAAAAGACTTTCTTTCTATTCTTTAAATTAAAAAGGCTGTTTCCATTCATCCTGAAAAAAATAGGTAAGTTTTAATATATACATTCTTTTCTTAATTGTCTCTGAGAAAAGATGATAGTATCTTCACTCTTCTCAAAACACATGTTAGACAACTACATGTACCTAATGGAACAGGGGTGGAAGACATAGCAGTAGCAGCCAGTCCTGCAGGATTTGGTGGAGGAGTCCCAGGTGGTGTTGTCTCTATTCCACTCTCTTCCATCATTTTCCTTCAATTATGGTATACTGTAAAAATACAAAAGTATAATAAATATTACACAGTAACCAAAAGTATATTTTTAAGGTTTTAATAGCAAACTGCTAAAAAAAAAGAAATAAAGAGAGATGTCCACCTTTACTATTTAGAATATAACTTATTTCCAGATGAGTTCATCAAAATTTCTAAGAAAGCATCTATGAGAATATTTAATATCAATCTATAACATTCCCATGTAGATATTTTATAAGTAGGAAATAATTTCATGTTATAATAACAGTATAATTAATTATCCACTACATTTCAAATAGTAAATTACTAATTTGATTTCTGCCACATGAATGCACGTTAGAGTTAGTTATGTCTGAGCCAGATGTGGTAGCTCATGCCTACAATCCCAGCATTCTGGGAGGCCACGGCAGGAGGATCACTTGAGGCTCGGAGTTGGAGACAAGCCTGGGCAACATAGCAAGATCTCATTTCTAAAAAATAAAAACAAATAAGTAAATATAAATTTTAGTCATTACTAAACTTAAAATAAAAATGAGGCTGGGTACCGTGGCTCACGCCTATAATCCCAGCACTTTGGGAGGCTGAGGTGGGAGGATGGCTTGAACTCAGAAGTTAAGGCTGCAGTGAGCTAAAACTATACCATTGCATTCCAGCCTGGGTGACAGAGCAAGACCTCATCTCTAAAAATAAATAAAATAAAATATTTAATGCATTTTTAAAGCCCTTCCTCTTCTCATAAAGCACTGTATACTGGATATCCTTGTTAATTAAAAAAAAAAAAAAGCTGGGCACAGCAGCTGACAACTATAACCCTACACTTTGGGAGGTGGATGCGGGAGGAGCCCTTTGAGACCAAGAGCTTTGAGACTAGCCTGGGCAACATTGGAAGACCCCATCTCCACAAAAAAATTAAAAAATTAGCCAGGCAGGGTGACATGTGCCTATGGTCCCAGGGACTCAGGAGTGAGGTAGGAGGATCACCTGATCCCAGGAGGCTGAGGCTGCAGTGAGCAGTGAGAATGCCACTGTGCTCCAACCTGGGCAACAAAGCAAGACCTTGTCTCAATAAAATAAAATAAAATAAAATGTGCTTGACTGGATAAAAGCATTAATTCACAATTTTCCTAGTTCATATTTTAAAGCATATCCAGTCACAGATAAATTATATATCTGAGGTTTTAGAAAAGTTAACTACAGCAAAAATGCCATTAGATAGCAGGGTCCTAATAGATGACAATGGATTACAAAATATGAGAAAACTTACTTTAAAATTACAAATTCTCATGTCTATCTCAAGTACAGAACCAACTTCTAAATACGTTATATTTGTTTTGTAATATGTTTATTCATTTAATAAGTATTTAGTGAGGGTCAACTGGCATAATGGCAATACTGAGGTAAGTTTTACATGCATAGTGGTGCCTCTGGAAAAAACAATGATTAGCATAAACAAATAGGATACTTACAGTCTAGTAAGAAAACAATCAAATAATAAAACCAACTTACAATGAATGGTACCCTGAATTATGTGCTCTGAGGGTAAGAACACAGTTTTGTTTGACAGGAACATGATTTTGACTTGGAGGTAAGGAAAGGATTCCCCAAAGAATTCAGATAAACCAAGATTTGAAGGATAAGAACTTAATTAGGCAAGGGAAAGGCAGAGTCCAGAAAAAGTGAATATATAGCAGGTATACATACCAACTGAGCTGGTGAGAACAGGATACATTCAAGAAAATCCATGTGAAGAAACAGAAAGGAAGAATCAGGACTGGAGAGACAGAGAGAAGCCCAGAAGGTGTTCAGTCTTACAAACCAGGTTAAGAAACTTGGGTTTTTAAAGGACAGAATGTCACTGTAAGGCATTCAACTGAGGGTGGCCTAAGTGTCTTTTGTTTTAACTTTTTTGAAGCAATTTTAGGTTCACAAAAAAGATGCAAAAACAGTAGAGTTCTTGAGTACCCCAAACCCAGCTTCTATCAGTAACACCATCTTACACAATTATACTACAATGACCAAAACCATGAAACTGACATTGGTATAATACTATTAACTGAACTATAGACCTTATTTAAATTTCACCTGTTTTTACATTTACTATGTGTGTATATGCATAGTTTTATGAAGTTTCATCATATGCACCATCTCGTATAACCACCACCTTGACCAGGATATACAACTATTCCATCAATACTAATAAACTTCCTCATGCTGTTCCTTTATCTACCTTCCCATCAGCCATAAGCCCTGGCAAACACTGCTCTGTTCTCTATCACTTTCTCATTCCATGAATGTTACATGAATCATACAAGATGTAACCTTTTGAAGTCGGCTTTTTTTCACTCAACGTAATGTTCCTGAGATTCATCCAAGGTGCTGCATATATCAAGTTGGTTCTTTTATATTGCTGAATAATATTCCATTGTATAAATGTATCAGAGTTTATCCATTTGCCTACTGAAGGACACTTAGGCTGATTCCAGTTATTAGTGACTCATATTTGTTGTATTAAAAAATCTGAACAAATTATGTAGACTGGGCCACTGGGTAGACAAAGCAAATGCAGAGAGGCCATTAAGGAAGATATAGAAGTAGTTCAAACATAAGTAAATAACAACCTAGACTAATGATTTTCATAGTGGGAGGGGATGGTTATGCCCACAATGGGTCACTTGGCAATGTCCAAGACATTTTTGATTGTCACAGCTAAAGGGCTACTACTGGCATAGAGCAGACAGAGACTAGGGATACTACTAAAAATCCTTCAATGCACAGCCTACACACAAGAATTAAGTGACTCCAAATGTTAATAGTGCCAAGGTTGAAAAACTCTGACTTAGACTCAAGTGATGACAGCGGAGATGGAGAAAAGTAAATAGTTCAAGACAAGATTAGGTAGCAAAATTCAGTGACTGACTGGATATGGAGGCAGAGAAGGGAAGCATTACTTGCACAACTGAATAGATGGTGGTACCAGGTGCAAAGAAAGGAAACATGGCAAAAGGTCAATGTGTTTGATGTTCTTTCTGGGGGAGGTTGTTGGGAGAAATCATAAAATGTTTAGTCTTTGACATGCTAAGTTTAAGCTCCTTGAAACAAATATCTAAGTAGAGACACTGACTTGGTCTGGAGCTGAGCAACTACACAAATGGGGGTGTCATCAGTGTACTAATAGTCTAAGTCATGTTTTGAGATGAGATTACATAAGAGAATACCAAGATAAAAGAGAATATGACTTAAAACCAATTACTGGTTGAGTAAGATGGAAGACAAGCCTGCAGAGTATAAGAGATGAGCAAAAAGAAAGAAAACCGGGAGACTGTAGCGTCCAAAAGCCAGTGTTTCGCAGTATGAATGGGCAATAGTATTAAATGCTGCAGAGAAGCCAAACAGGATACTATCTGAGAAGTTCAATGGATTTGCCAAACTGGAGATGAATTTAGGGAGAGCGGTTTTCATGGAAAGAGTGGGGAAAGAAGCCAGTGTGAACTGAATCGAGGAGTGGCAGGCGAGACTAATATGCATAACACTTTCAAAAAGTTTGGCTGTGAACGTAGGAAAGATCTATGGCACTAACTAGAAGACAGGGATCCAGGGAGGCTGAATTAGGCTAGAGCCTAATCTGATTCCAAAATAAAATTTTATAATTTTATATCACTCAGTACCTATACATTGAAGGTAGATAACTTGAGACAGAAATTCCCCTTTGGAGATTTTATCACTCCCCAACCAAGGCTACCTCTTTTCTTCATTTAATTTTTATTGGTCATTCACCCTTCTACTGAAGATGCTCCCTAATCCTTACAATGACTAGTAGAAGCCCTATAAAAAGAGAATCCCTAACATTAAGAAATGTGTCGGCTAAAGAAACTGTACGACGAAAACAAAGCCATAACGTGGAATAAATATATCAATTTCTTTGTTTTTAACGGCTTATTATATGAAAACTGGCGTAATGGCAATACTGTGGTAAATTTTACATACATAAACACAGTGCCTTCTACTAAAAAACCTATTATGATAAAACAACACGGGCCGAGCGCGGTGGCTCACGCCTGTAATCCCGGCACTTTTGGAGGCCAAGGCAGGCGGATCACGAGGTTAAGAGATCCAGACCATCCTGGCCAACATGGTAAAACCCCGTCTCTACTAAAAATACAAAAATTAGCCGGGCGTGTTGGCACTTGTCTGTGGTCCCAGCTACTCGGGAGACTGGGGCGGAAGAATCGCTTGAACCCAGGAGGCGGAGGTTGCAGTGAGCCAATATTGTGCCACTGCACTCCAGTCTGGCAACAGAACAAGACTCCGTCTCAAAAAACAAAACAAAACAAAACAACAACAACAACAAAAAAAAAACAAACACGGAAGTGTCAAGAGTTGGTAACGGTTTTAGGGCTCAAGTTTTGTCACAAAAAGTAATATTCATGTACCAACATTAAAGAAAAGGTGAAGAAAACGGCTTGGAAAACTGAGTTCTCAGTCTGGCTACACCCTGTTGTTCCAATTTGCTTGTGCCTTGGTTTTTCTGTTTAAAAAAAAAAGTGGATGGCTATTTACAAGGATACAAGACATTGAACAGTGAAGCTTGATAACTTTTAACACATTAAGAGCAATTACTGCTGACGTACTCATGCCACAAGATTGCCTCTACTACAGTGAGCGCTAGCTAGAGCCTAATGTGATTCCAAAGTAAAATTTTATAAATTTTCACTGAATTAAACAGTGGCTGCACAGGAGAAAGATTGAATGCCAAGATGTGTCACGATCGCAGAAATGTACGCGTCTCTCAAAATAACTACTTCGAATGACAAAAACACTATTGGCTATAAATTCTACCAATCTAGGAAATTTGCTAACCTATAAATTTGCCTGAAGCAGGCCTCAAGACCAAACAAAGAAGCAAGAGAATACAAAAACCCTCCGAAGCAGCTCTAAGCATCGACGGGGGAACCTCAGGGAAAATAGCTTCCTTTCATTGCCGGTCCAGGTGTGATGACTCGCTAGCCTCCTGGGCCTCTCCAGGGCCGGAGCGGACGAAATCCTGTTTCAGGAGACCGCGGCCTCCCCGCAAGGCTCTGCCACGTCTCCAGGCCAGAGAGGGCCGGGCTAAGGTCCGCGGGCGCTCGCCGCCAGTCTCTCCCGAGGTCAGAGCACTGGAAGGTGGGGCCAGAGGGCCAGGGCGCTCCTGCCTTGGTCCTTGGACAGAAGCAAAGTGTCGCGGAGCGAGACCCTCGAACTGCACCCACCATGCCATCCCCAGCGGAAACTGTTCGCCTTGCGAGGAGCACTCCTGCCTGCTGCACCCCGCACGCCGCCACAGCAGCGCCCGGACCGCGCGACTATGGGCTCAGAAACGACCCCGACGTCCAGTGGTGCCGGCCGGCCCGCCTACCTTCCAGGGACTGCGTCCCTCGGGGTCTGGTTCTGGCGCCTGCAAGCCATGCCATGCCACCACCCTCATACACGCGCGTTGCAGCCACCTGGCGCTCACCTGCGGACCGGGAGAGTGCCTGCGTGATCGCTGAAGAGTGGGGGATAGGGAGATCGGGACGTAGAACTACCGCTTGGAGAAGACAACGAAGATACAAACTAGAGCGCACCTCCACGCGTCCCCGCCTACAAGATGGCCACTGGCGGCGCATGCTCCTGCGGCTGCCACGTCGGCCGCGCGCCGCGCCGCCCCGCCCCTGAATCACCCCGCCCCGCTCCCGCATCGCCCCGCCCCGTCTGTCCCACAGGCGGTGAACTCGGCCCGGACGCTGCAAGTTAAATTTCGGTACCAAGATTTTCTCAACCACCGAGACTTGGCTCTGCCCACGCCCTCTAGAAGCATTCTCCAAAGGGACTGGCCTCCTTTCTACTCCGCAACCCCCTTACACGAGATTGCCACGGGTGTAGCTCACTCATCCTGTGCCACAACCGCCCAAGGGATGGAAATGAGTTAGCCAAGGTCAGCTAGTCCAGTCAGCACCTCCAGGAAGGACCTCGCGGCAGATACAGGGGACTTAACCTGTATAATCAAAGATTTCCAGGTAACAGTGATTACGTCAGAAGACAAGGATTGGGAAGAGGGAGAGGGGAGAAGAGTAGCAGTTACTGTACTGAATTTTTCTCCAAGTACATGTATTGCACATTTTTTAAATTGTAAAATAGCAGACAGATTATCAACTTTCTTATCATTATATGCTGCACCTAACACAGTACCTGAAATATTTGGTGTTCAATAAGGTACATTAAATAAATTAATTAATGGAGTGCTATAGGAGAAAATAAGAAACTTGAAATCAGAAGTCTTGATTTGGGTCTGAGACTAATGCCAGTTGCACAATTGCCTGCCCTTGTACAGGTCACTTAATCTCCATAAGTCTCCATATTTCTATCTGCAAAGTGAGAATAATACTATCCACCATCCCTAACTCAGACAAGTGACAGAGTCAAATAAAATCAGGCATACAAAAACATTTTTTAAACTGCTTAGCATTAGCATATGAAAATTTGTTTTTGTTGTCCTCAATTTTTTTCCAGGAACTCTTTTATAGATTTAACATTAATCTATCTCTTGAGCTTGACAGTTGCAATCATTCTAAAATACCTCACTGAAAAGTTAATACTATGTAGCAATATTATGACTTCAGATCTCACTGTGCAACTACTATGGGTGGTTTTCTTTGGTGGTGACTCCTATCCTCTGAGAATGTGTGTAGGCAGCAGTACAGGTCAGTCTCCAGAAAGTGCTGTTTGGGGTGGTGCTGAAGACAGATTCCACCTTCATCTCTCGTCAACACCCTTAGTAGCTATAAGTTATATTGGTTTCTCCATCCTTTCAGAAAATAAGTATTAGTGGCTGCAATGTGCTGAGCATTGGTACTGGAAATTTAATGAACAAGACAGGCAAGGTCTTGATACCTAGGGAACATTCTTTCTAACTTTCTAATAGGAGAGAGGGTAGGAACAGGAAAGTAAAGTAAGTACTGTTTGTGATGTGCACTTTGAGGAGTCAACAAACAGTGAGGTAATATTGACAGTAATTGGAGTAAGAGCACTTCAGATAGGATGAATGGGCAAGGCTTCTCTGAAGAGGTGAGATGTGAGCAGAGACCTGTAATGCAGCAGGACTGTGCTTATCTGGGCAGAAAGAAGAGCATGCAAAGACTCAAGGAGGGAGTGTGCATGGCATGTGTCCAGAACAGCAAGGAAGCAGGACTATGAAGAGGTAAAGAAGGGAGGACAGAGAGTGGAGCCAGATCATGTCTAGCCTTGTAGGTCATGAGAAAGCCTTTCGTTGCATTTTGAGAGAAATGAGAAGCACGCGGAGGATTTTGAGCAGAGAACTGACAAGATTTGACATCAATTTCTGATCACACTCTGATTGCTGTGTGACTACAGGGCATGCAAGGATGAATGCAGGATGACCGGTAATGAGATGATGGTGGCTTAGTGTCCCTAATGGAGGTGGAGGTGGCACACGGTCTGGATGTATTTTGAAGATGGAACTGTCATGATTTGCTGTTGGGTTGGGAGTGAGCTGTATTAGTTTCCTAATATTATCATAACAAATTACCGCAGCTAATGTTTTAGTTGGCTAAAAACAACAGAAATTGATTCCTTCACAGTTCTGGGGGCTAGAAGTCCAAACTTGAGGTATCAGCAGAGCCTCTCCAAAGGCTCGAGTGGAGAATCCTTCCTTGCCCCTTCCAGCTTCTGGTGGCTCCAGGTGTTCTTTGGCCTGTGCCAGCACACCTCCAATCTCTGCCTCTGTGCCAGCACACCTCCAATCTCTGCCTCTGTGCCAGCACACCTCCAATCTCTGCCTCTGTGCCAGCACACCTCCAATCTCTGCCTCTGTGCCAGCACACCTCCAATCTCTGCCTCTGTGCCAGCACACCTCCAATCTCTGCCTCTGTGCCAGCATACCTCCAGTCTCTGCCTCTGTGCCAGCACACCTCCAATCTCTGCCTCTGTCTCCACACGGCCTTCTCCCTCATGTCTCTGTGTCCCAAATCTCTTTCTGCCTTTCTCTTATAAGCATACTTGCTTATGAGTGCATACTCATTGCACTTAGGGCCCACCCTAAATCTAGAATGATGTCATCTCAAGATATTTGTAGGTCTTGCAAAGATCCTATTTCCAAATAAGGTCACGGTCACAAGTTCCAGGTAGGCATGTCTCCTTTTGGGGGGTCACTATTCAACGCACTACATGGACAATGAGATAAGATGAGCTTTGAAGTTAACCCTGAATTACATTTACTGTATTTCGTGTTTTACTTACTGCTTTTCATTTAAACTTTAAAGGAACTTTGTGTGGCAGGTATTATTATTCCAGTATTAGAAATGTGGAAACTAAGGCTCTGGAAATGGTGTGTAGAGCTGGAGTTGGAAAGTAGAATCCTTAGGCTGTACCTCAACTGCTTGTCTGCTTTATGGGTGGTAAGGCAAGAAGATTTTTTCTTAGTGGTAGACAATGAAGGCAGTCAGTGGAAAATTGTGGCAGAAAGAACTACTTAGTTTGTTTTTTTTTTTTCAATCATTGCTAACAACTCAAATTCTTCTTTATAGGAAGTCTCTAACATATAATAGAATTCATTTGTGAGCTATAATGAGTGAGCAAGTGCTATTGTGGAATTCTGCTTTACTTGCTCATGAATATAGCCAAACAAAACTGTTTCCCATTTGAGTTGAGTCCTTTTTTCTAGCCTGAATCAGGTTTATTAGGTCTATTCTTAAATATTCTTAAGCTAGTCCTTAATGTTCATAATATTCTCTGAATATGCAAACATTCAAAAATATTCATGAATATTTCCAGGTGGATAAGAGATGAGGCTGAGACTAGGCATCTGCAGCATAACCAGGAGTAGAGGCACAACTGATTCTGGCTTGAGAGATGATGGGCTCTGCTGGGAGAGCAGGCTCTGAGTTACACAACCAGAAGAACACTTCAACAGATAATGCCAAGGGTACTGGCTGAGACATAGGGATCAGAGGCCCACACCCACACCCAGTGCCCAACCATGCTGAGGATAAGTAAGCTCCTTTGGCAACCAGAAAGAAGGAGGAGTCTCATCTCAAACGTTGCATAGGACACACTTGTACTAAAAAAAAAATTTATCCATTTGAAATTCAAATTTAGGAGGCAAGTGAGCTGAAGCTTAGAGTGTGAGAAGCAATGTAGCAAGGACTAGGACATCGGCTGGCACCAAAAAATCTGGACTGGAATCTTGGGTCTGCTGGGTCACCAGCTAACCTTGGACCTTTCACTTAAACACAGTCTCTCCATTTCTTCACTCATAAAGTGGGACAAATAGTCATATTAATACCTACCTCGTAGTTTTTTTGTATGAAGATTAAATGACTTGGTATGTGTGGAGTGCTCAGCACAGGGCCTACCTCACAGTGTTAGCTCTTACTCTTTGAGTTTAAAATTGTCCAGATATTCATCTCATAATGACTATTTTAAGCCAAAAGAACTTTTACTTGGTTGAGTCTGAATTGTAATTTCCAAATCAAGGTTTGTTTGCTTGTTTGCTTTCAACTAAAGGAAATTTAGTGATATATAGTGGGACCCTAGCTCTCAATTTGTCTGGGACAATCCACTTTAGGGTTGTTGTCCCAGCATGATTTTTTTAAAGTGCCCACTTCTTGTTCTAGAAAATATTCCAATTTGGACAGTAGAACTTATGGATTATCCTATTACAGAGATATCGAGAAGTCACTCATTTTTACACGAGTTTAGTATGCAAATTTCAATACCTGTCCTTTGCCCCCACACACATAATCATCACTAGAATTTACTTTAATTTCTTTATGGAAGAGCAAACTCAGCCTGTGTCCCACTATGGATTGGTGTGTCCACTTAATACAAAAAAATGGAAACTGAACAACCAGAAGAAACGTTCCCTAACACTGAAACCAATGGTAAATTTGGTAAATGCCCTGCAGAAGATATGGAAGAGGAACAAGCATTTAAAAGATCTAGAAACACTGAAGAGAAGTTTGAATTACGCATGCTGCTTCAGAGCAAGTATGCTGGGCAGTGATTGGAAAAGGAGGCAAGAATATTAAGGCTGTTCGTACAGACTACACTGCAGTGTTTCAGTCCCAGACAACAGTGGCCCCAAGCGCATATTGAATAGCAGTGCTGATTTTGAAACAATTGGAGAAATTCTGAAGAAAATCATCTCTACCTTAGAAGAGGGCCTGCAGTTGCCATCACCCACTGCAACCAGCCAGCTCCCACTTGAATCTGATGCTGTGGAATGCTTAAATTACCCACACTATAAAGGAAGTGACTTTGACTGCGCGTTGGGGCTGTTGATTCATCAGAATCTAGCAGGAGGAATTATTGGGGTCAAAGATGCTAAAATCAAAGAACTTCGAGAGAACACTCAACCAACCCTCAAGCTTTTCCAGGAATGCTGTCCTCATTCCACTGACAGAGTTGTTCTTACGGGAGGAAAACCAGATAGGGTTGTAGTGTGTATAAAGATCAACCTTGATCTTATATCTGAGTCTCCCATCAAAGGATATGCACAGCCTTATGATCCAAATTTTTATGATAAAACCTATGATTATGGTGGTTTTACAATGTTTGATGACCGCCATGGACACCCAGTGGGATTTCTGATGCTGGGAACAGGTGGTTTTGACAGAATGCCTCCTGGTTGAGGTGGGCATCCCATGCCTCCATCTAGAAGAGATTATGATGATAAGAGCCTCGTTGAGGACCACCTCTTCCTCCTACTGGATGTGGCTGGGGTGGTAGCAGAGCTTGGAATCTTCCTCTTCCTCCACCACCACCACCTAGAGGGGGAGACCTAATGGCCTATGACAGAAGAGGGTGACCTGGAGACTGTTAGGACAGCATGGTTGGTGTCAGTGCTGATGAAACTTGGGATTCTGCAATAGATACATTGAGCCCATCAGAATGGCAGATGGTTTATGAACCACAGGGTGGCTCCAGATATGATTATTCCTATGCAGGGGGTTGTGGCTCATATGGTGATCTTGGTAGGCCTGTTATTACTACACAAGTAACTATTTCCAAAGATTTGACTGGATGCAGGCTGGATCCTGGATTGTTGGCAAAGGTGGTCAGCAGATTAAACAAATTTGTCATGAGTCGGGAGCTTTGATCAAAATTGATGAACCTTTAGAAGGATCCGAAGATCATTACCATTACAGGAACACAGGACCAGGTACAGAATGCATAGTATTTGCTCCAGAACAGTGTGAAGAAGTATTCTCAAAGTTTTTCTAAGACTAGTGAAGAACTGAAGGAGTCCTGCATCTTTTTTAAAAAAAAAAATCTGCTTCTGTTTAAAAAGCCAACATTCCTCTGCTTCATAGGTGTTCTGCATTTGAGGTATAGTGAAATCTTGGCTGTTCATCAGATGTAATGTTTTAGTTCTTTACAAACAGGGTTGGTAGGGGGAAGGGCATGCAAAAATGAGCACTGAAATTTTGAAACAGCAGCAAAGTGAGTGGATTTTACTTTTTGTTATTGTTGGTGGTTTAAAAAAATTCCCCCCATGTGATTATTGTAAACACCTTGCTTTGTGGTCACCGTAACATTTGGGGGATGGGACAGGGATGAAAAGTGACAATAGTCCACATGTCCCTGGCATCTGTTCAGAGCAGTATTCAGAATGTAATGCTCTTTTGTAAGAAACATTTTTATGATTTTAAAAATAAATTTAGTGAACCTATTTTTGGTGGTCATTTTTTTTAAGACAGTCATTTTTAAACGGTGGCTGAATTTCCCACCCCACCCCCAAACTAAACACTAAGTTTGATTTTCAGCTCTTCTGTTGGATATATAAGTGCATCTCTTCTTGGGCATAGGCAAAATAACTTGGCAAACTTAGTTCTGGTGATTTCTTGGTTTGAATGTCTATTGCTGGGAAGAAATTCCATCATATATATTCATGCTTATAATAAGCTGGGGATTTTTTGTTTGTTTTTGCAAATGCTTGCCCCTACTTTTCAACAGTTTTCTATGTTAGTAGTTGTAAAAACCTAAGGTGGGGAGCAGTACTACAAGTTGAGTAATGGTATGACTATATACCAGAATTCTGATTGGCAGCAAGTTTTATTATCAGAATAACACTTGGTTATGGAAGTGACTGACTGATGCTGAAAAAAATGATTATTTGTATTAGATCATTTCTTGCCTATGACATAAACTGTCAACTTGCTTTAGTGTCTTATTACACTTAGTAATATATATATACTTGTTTTTCCATTATTTGCAAATTGAAAGAAAAAGATGTACTATTGCTTTGTTGTATGTTGGATTATGTAGGAAATGTTTATGTACAATTCAAAAAGAGATGACAAAAGTCTCTGTGGATGTTTTGTGTACTATCTTGGCATTTGTACTGATAGTTAAAATTTACTTCCAAATAAATAAAACACACATGATGCTAGATTTGATTGATGTGTGCCCAGTTTGAACAATAGTTGACTGACACCTGTAAAATTTGTTGAAACGTTTATCTTACAAGGAAATACAGCAATCTTAAATTATAAAAATGAAGAAGAAACTTTATTATTTTTCTCAAATACATATTTGTAAAAACATTCTGTGACTCTTTCTTGCTCACATGGTAAAATCTTAATAACTCAACTTACCCTTGCTTTCTAGACTCTTCTCCTTTTCCTGTATCCTGCTCTGTATTTCCTAGGCACCAGCTGCAAGGATCTGCCCTACCCAAGCCTGAAGCCATGCACCTTTGCTCCTACCAATCCCTTTAACTGAAGCGTGTTTTTCCCTTTCCACCTTCTCCTAATAGGTACTCATCACTTTCAAGGATTCGCTCAAAGTTTTCTTGTACCATAAAAATCCTTCTACATTGTAGTATTATTGGCTGCACATGCTTACATTCTCTATGCATTTATGAGCTCCTTGATGGTAATGAATCGGAGTTTAGGATACCACTACATTCAAACTTTTACATGAGTGAGTACTATGAACATGTTTTGAATTGAGTTGAATTTTCTATTAAGATTCATGTATAGTACACACATTCCAAAATGTCCTCATAGTCATCTTTTTTTCTCCTTCAAATATGAGTTCACTAAAAATATTCTTGTAGGAGACAGAACAAATGTTTCTTTTGGAAATTTTGAAATTTTTCTTTGAATAAGAAACCATGCTGGTATATGCCTGTAGTCCCAGCTACTCGGGAGGCTGAGGCAGGAGAATTGCTTGAACCTAGGAGGGGGAGATTGCAGTGAGCCGAGATCGCATGATCGTACTCCAGCCTGGGTAACAGAGTGAGACTCCGTCTCAAAAAAAAAACCATGCAACTAAAATTAGTTCTCTGGCCAAGGAATTACTGTTAATATGCAATAACATATTACAAAGTATTCTAATCGTTTTCTAGAATTTTGTGTTTTTACAAAGTTAAAAGTTTGCATAACTTCAAGCAGTAACTCTTAATGCATAACTCCTAAATATTTATATCTGTAGTAGTGTTTCTCAAGACTTTTAATTCACAGAACATTACACTTTTCTCTTTTAATTTTATAAGTTTAGAAAAGGTAACATAACATAATTGTTTCTACAGGCACCTTCATTTTCAAGCAATATTTAAAGCTCAGGTCCATGTGCTTTTTCTTTTGGCAATTCAGCATTTCTTTGATGCTTAGAAGTGAAATTTTGACAAGAGAGCTTGTGAGGCGAATGCGTCCAATTTATGTAACTCACCAATCAACCCAACTGCATGGGAACAGCCATTTGGTGTCCTTCTGCTTCCTATCTCACAGAACCGCTTCCAAGCGGGTCAGCAGGGTTAGGTGGAAAATATACTAGATTAGGAATCTAGCACAGTTTCTGCCACTAATTAACAAAGTAACTCTTGTCTGAGGGTTACCTTCTCTGAGTTTTAATTTCCTCCCCTGACAAGCGAGGGATAGTTAAGTGGTGAGCTTTCATTATGGTTAGCTTCCTAACCAGACGAAAGAAAATAAGACATTCTTCCTCATCAACGTAGATGAAAAGGCTGACTCTGGGCACGCTGCCTGCAAAAGAAAAGAAAAGAAAAATTCTAGATGAAATATTAGAAAATTGAATTGAGGAATAGATGATAATGGTGATGGTGATGACGGTTGATGATATACATTGTGACTAAGTAGCATTGTTTTCCCCCCAGGAATAGAAGGGTGGACCTACTTCAGAATTTTTTTTTTTTTTTTGAGACAGAGTCTCGCTCTGTCACCAGGTTGAAGTGCAGTGGTGCAGTCTTGGCTCACTGCAATCTCCGCCTCCCAGGTTCATGTGATTCTCCTGCCTCAGCCTCCCAAGTAGCTGGGACTACAGGCGCGTGCCACCACACCTGGCTAATTTTTTGTATTTTTAGTAGAGATGGAGTTTCACTGTGTTAGCTAGGATCTACCCACCCCATGATCTACCCACCTCGGCCTTCCAAAGTGCTGGAATTACAGACGTGAGCCACTGTGCCCAGCCCTCAGAAATATTTATTGATGAAATTTAACAAATTTAAAAAGAAAAGGAATCTGATAACACCAGTAGATGCAGGTAAAAGCCTTTGATAAAATTGAACTCTTATTCATGATAACTCTTGTTAAACTAGGAATAGAAGCAATCATTAATCTGATAAAGGACATCTACAAAATAACATAGCCAAAACACTTAAGTAGTGAGATAGAAGCCTTTCATTTAGAGTAACAAGTAAAAAGAGATGAAAAAAAAAATTTAACATGGGAAAAACACAACTATACTTATTCATAGTAAAAATTCCTGTTGAAATGATCCAGTAGGTAGTACTCATACTTCTTTTCAAGCTCCCAGTGGTCTTCACCAGTACACAGCCTTAAACAACATCTGTATGCTAATGACTTCCATCTCTGTATGTCCAGCTATAACTTCTCTCCTAAACTCTACAACTGTTTAATAGCTTCACTTTGGTGTCCAAGCAGGAGACTAATTAAAACTCTTAGTGTTTCCTCCAAATATCCTGCCCCTCTTGTGCTCTTCCTATTTGATAAATGGCAACGGCAACTGTGCTTTTCTAATTGCTCTGATGAATAACACCTCGGATCAAAGTCAACATCACCAGTAATAAGTCATGTTGAGAGAATATACTTTTGATATTAAGTAATGAAAATGACACTTTTTCTCAGCGGTCTTCCTCCTTCAAAACCATAATCCCAGTGTAATCATGAGAATAGAGAGATATTCTACAGTGTATCTGACTAGTATTCCTCAAAATTGTCACGGTCATCAAAAACAAGAGAAGCCTGAGAAACTATCATAGCTAAGAGGAGTCTAAGGAGACAATAACAGCTCACTGTAATGTGCTATGGAAAGAAACAAAGAATACCCAAATTAGAGCAAGAAAAAACTATTTTGAGCTTGCTATAGCAGGGGAGTAGCCACCATCACTTGCATTTGGTGCAAACTCAAAGGCAAAGACTCGGAGGAGTGGAAAAGCTTTACAGGGGGAAAAAGAGAAGCTTCTGATGGGAGGCCTTTCTCATGGGGAAGCTGTAGGTGGGCCAAACAGGACCAGGGTTAGGAGTGCATTCATTCATTTAACAGATTGGTCGACCACTCAAGTGCTTCCTAAGTACGTGGGACTTAAATGGCTTTCTTTAGTTGGTCCTAAGTTGGAAGCTGGGGCAAAAATTAGGGAAACTGTCTGTTATTAGGTTCTGGCCATGTGGGGCCAATTGCTATAGGGCTAGTTGTTTAGCTTCTTGGACTGGTTGCTGCAGTTGTGGGTCAGAGTTCTGTTATTATATATGGTCTATCATTACCCACTAGGTATTCAGTCTCACTGTGGTATCCTGAATAAAATCCTGGAACAGAAAAAGGCATTAGGTAAAATCTAAAGAAACTAAATACAAATATGGGCTTTGGTTAATAAAAATATAGTAATATTGGCTCATTACTTATAACAAATGTGCCATACTGATGTAAGATGTTATCAATAAGAAGCAAACTGGGTATGGGGTATATGGGAACTCTGTACTATCCTTTCAATTTTTCTGTGAATCTGAAACTGTTCTAAAAATAAGTTTATTTTAAACACACACACACACACACCTTAGAGACCTCCCTGACTCCTCACTTTCTCTCTCACTCCACATCTAGTCCTTTAGAAAATCCTGTCAGCTCCACCAAGGAAACAGTCAGTATCTGACCACACCCCCTCCACACTTCTGCTCCCACCTGAGCCCTGACTTCACCCAGTGTCACTTGGAAATCTCACTAACATTGTAACGGCCCACTTGCTCCACATCTGCCTGGCTATGGTGCTTTTCCACAGAGCTTTACCGTGGCCTGCAAGGCCCAGTGACCCAACCCCTGGCCCTGCTCTGCCCTCACTTCCCACCACATTTTCCCTCACTCTGGAGGTCTGTTCCATCGTCCTGGCCTAGTGTTGTTTCCAGCCCCCTCACACATTGGGCTCTTCGCAGCTGCTCCCCCTTGCTGAATAGAGTCCTGTTTCCACATATCCTCTGCCCCAGGGAGGCCTTCCCTGAACATTCTGCTTCATTTTTCTTCATAACACTGAGCACTTCCTGATATTACAATATAAATCTATTTGTTTACTGTCCATCTTCCATAAATATAAGCTTATGAACTCAAGGGCAAGTGTGTCTGTTTCATTCACCATTGTATCCCCAGTGTTAGTCCCAAGTACTTAGTAGGCACTCAGCCAATCTTCGTTAAATGAATAAGTAAATGAATGTACCAAGGATCATAAAGTTTCATCAGTGCACTGCAGTTGCTGACGCTGCAGAGTGCTCTTATCATCCTTTTCCAAAAGACTCATAATTTTGCTTCCATCATATCAAAAATGTTATTCCAGAGATAATTTAGTTCTTCGTTTCCTTCACATACATAAAATTCATTTTACTTAGTGTGAGTCAATTAAACTTGGCCTCAGAATATGATCTGAGACGGGAGCTAAGATTCCTTCCATAATTTATATGCATAGGCATGTGGCATCGCCCACAGCTTAAATTCTAGATGCTACGATTCCTGGAAATATTTCAAAATATTCACATAACCAACATTTATTGAGTAAAGCACTATGCTAGAAGCCATAGACCAGAAATAACAGAAACGAATTCCTTCCCTAAAAGAGATTACAGGCAGCAGGAAATACATGTATCAAAGCACAAAAATGGCAAGAATAAAAAATGCAAGATACTATAACAGAAGTACACATTAAATGATGGGGAGAACACTAACTGTATGGCATAACTACACAGTGTTGTGTGAAAAGAGAAGGGTAATTGGGAAAAGAGTCATTGAAGTTGGCAGTCAGGAAACAGATCTGTGGTGATTTTGTTATTCCCTATATTTGTTCATGCACTATTATTTTATGGGTAAAAAGGCCATTCCTTTTCAAGACTCTCTCTTCCCTTGGGTTCATCATGCTGCATTAATCTGTCCTCTAACTTCCTTTTAACTACTGCTTCTGTCTTCCAAAATATATTTTCTTTTAGGACCCCTGCCTTCTTATTTGAGAAATACTTATTTCATGTGGGTATCAGACACTGGAATCATTTAACAAGGGCTGGTTCTGTCACATTTTATTTCTGCTGTCCCCAGAGGCACACTTATGAGAGCTGACCCCAGGGCTTAAATCATGTTCCTCCACTCAGTTGAGAATGGCAGGAACCAATACATAGTCAACTAACTTTTAGCATTTTGCTTGCAAGAGATTATCACTGGCCACTGCCTCACTGCCCCCATCTATCTTCACCCTACCACTACATTAGACAGAAAGGGTCTGTATTAGTCCATTTTCACACTGCTAATAAAGACATATCTGAGCCTGGGCAATTTACAAAAGAAAGAGGTTTAATGGACTCACAGTTCCATGTGGCTGAGGAGGCCACACAATCATGGCAGAAGGCAAAAGGCACGTCTCACATGTTGGCAGACGAGAAGAGAAGGAAAGCCAAGCGAAAAAAATTTCCTCTTATAAAAACATTAGATCTCATGAGACTTTTTCACTACCATGAGAACAGTATGGGGGAAACTGCCCCCATGGTTCAATTATCTCCCACTGGGTCCCTCCCACAACAGAAGGGAATTATGGGAGCTACAATTCAAGATGAGATTTAGGTGGGGACACAGCCGAACCATATCAAGGTCAGACTCTTGGCATATCTCTTTTCAAGATGGCAATCCCAATTGTACATTCCCTGCTTATGCACAAGAGAAAGAATCTACTCTCAAAGAGCTTTAACAGAAACACTTGATTCTACATCTCCCTCTCTAATCTTTCTTTGCAACATCAGTTCCAGTTTCTAATTACATAGAAAGCTCACTATGTTCTCAAATGCAATCAGCTACAAGATAAATTAATTACCTTATCCATGAAACTATTTTCATTTTACCTTTTTAATTTTATTAATACTGTCATTATTATGCAGTAATTAGAAATAATACTCCACAGCTCTCCCTACTCCATCAACTATAGTCATAAAAATTCCAAAACTGTAACGATTTCTATGGCCTCTTTGCATCAATGGCTTACCATCCCTACAGCTCTCGTGCAAATTTAAGGCCTGCGCTTGAACTCTGGAACCCAACTCAGATTTCTGCATACCACCACCAGGCTGACCACATGATCCTTGCCTGAAAACTTTGATTTCCCTCACTTGACTACAGGATAAAATCCAAATCCTTTAGCTTAGATTTCAGATGGTACTAACATCGTCCCAAACAACTTATAACTCTACTATCTCCTTACCTAAACCTTCAATGAATAGAGTATATTGGCAGTTGTTTAACTTGTATTAATTCTGATTGTTTAATTCATTTCAATCTTTTGCAAATACCGGCAATGCTATATTGATTCTCCTTAGATATGTCTGACTCATTTTACACATGTGCAAGTGTATCTGTAGAATAAGTTCTCAAAAGTAAAGTTGTTTGATCAAATTATATGTGTCTTTGGAATTTTAATGGATATTGCCAAATCGCTCTGCATTGATGACATTCTAGTTAATACTCTCACCAGTGTAGTATGAGTTCCTGCTTCCCTACTTCTTCTCCTACTAGTTTGTTATCAAAGATTTGAATCTTTAGGCCAGGTGTGGTGGCTCACGCCTGTAATCCAAGCACTTTGGAGGCCAAGGCGGGTGGATCACCTGAGGTTGGGAGTTCAAGACCAGCCTGACCAACATGGTGAAACCCTGTCTTAAAAAATAATAATAAAATAAAAAAAGATACACAGGTAAAAAAAAAAAGATTTGAATCTTTGCTAATTTACAGGTATATTTATCATATTAAGAGTGAAATTATTTTATGTGTTTAAGGTTATTTGTACTTCCTTTTCTGTGATCTCCATCTTATCTTATTGATTTTTAAAAATTAGTTTATGAGAGATCTTCACACCCTAAGAAAATTAGACCTATATATGCAATGCATGTTGCAAATACTTTGCCTTCTCTGTGATATAAATTCTGTCTTTGTGTGTGTGTGTGTGTGTGTGTGTGTGTGTGTGCATGTTGCCATATATATGTATTTTATTTTTTAGATAAAAATAAAAGTTTTTTTATTTTATAAAAATAAAATAGAAGTTTATTAGATCTTTAAAATCAGCTCATTTATATTAAAATCAAACTCAGATGACATTTTTATTATGATCCTATATTTTAAAATATAGATTTTAAAAGATTCATTTTAATTTATATTATCTTATGGATAAGGTCTCACTACATTGACTAGGCTGGCTTGGAATTTATGGACTCAAGTCATCCTCCCACCACAGCCCCCGAGTAGCTGGAACTACTGGCATGTGCCATTGTGCCTGGCAAAAATATAGACAAATATTTTTCATAAGCTTTTCTTATGTATTTAATCTTTTTTTCTTGCCATTGTTGATAGTCTTTTCTTTAATTACATTTTCTAATTAATTATTGTGTGTGTTTAGGAAGGCTATTTGGTTAATATTAATTTTGTAACTAGTCACCTTACTGAACTGGCTTGTTTCCAATAGCTTATGAATTGATTTGCTTTTATTTACTCTTCCTTTACAATATTTACACTTCTTATTCACTAATATTTTCATCTTCTAATTTTGAAAAATTGACTCTGGTTTTATTTGTGGTCTAAAACATGGTCAATTTACTCCATTGCTTTGTAGGTATGTGAAAAGAATGTGAAGTCATGGAATTTAATTCTGTGCAAAGCAATTAGTTAGCAAACTTAACTTATTACTTATTTATGTGTTCCATTTACAAACTTATTTTTTATTCACTTGCTATGTCATGAACTGAGATATGGGCATTAAAACTGCCTCTACCTAATGTGTTTCTATTTCCTCTTGTGTTTCCTGTAATTTTTGCTTTAAGTATGCTGATACAAGCTTATTGCATTCATAGATATACATAACGATGAGATCACTGAAGTGGATTGTATCCTTTATTATTTTCTTTACATTTGTCTGATAGGCCTTTACTCATTCTTTCATCTTCAATTTTTCTAAGTTATTTTATGTTAGATACGTATCTTGAATTTGAAAATGTAATTACATTTTGCTTTATGATTTAATTTGAGACTTTTTAAAATGAGGAGTTAATCAACTTACCTTTATTGATATGGCATGTATGTTTACTTTTTATATGATATATTTCATATTGTAATATATTTCATATTGTGTTTTCACTCATATTGATTTTATTCCTTTTTATAATTTTTGTTATATCATCTACAATATTTTGTATTTTTTATATGTGTGTATTGTCTGGTAATTTGGAGAGTTCATGTTTTGTAGTAATGGTTATATTTATAACTATTACTTTATGTTGTATATTTGACTTTATATATAGCATCCCTACTATAAGAAAAGATGAAACCATTATTCATCCATGACTCTCTTGACTGCTACCATATCATTTCAGTTGATTATATATTTTTGGTAGTATCTGCCTTTTTTCTTTTTTGAGAGAGAGTCTCACTCTGTCACCCAGGCTCAAGTGTGGTGTTGCGATCATGGCTCACTACAGTCTCCACCTCTCTGGGTTCAGGTGATCCTCCCACCTCAGGCTCCCAAGTAGCTGGTACTACAGGTGCACCCCATCACACCTGGCTATTTTTTTTTTTAGAGACAGGGGTTTTGCTATGTTGCCCATATTGGTCTCAAAATCTTGGGCTCAATCCATCTACCCCCAACTCATCCTTCCAAAGTGCTGGGATTACAGATGTGAGCTACCACTCTTGGTGGTAGTATTTACCTTTACATTTTAAAATGAGACACTTGTGTTACTTGACTTACTGGCTTATTATGATTCCCAAGACCCTTCCTAGACTTCTGGTCTGTATCTCCAATCTCAACTTCTTACATCTAATGTAAGAGTCAAAATCAGACTCTAGGACAAGCTGAAAACTAAGTCACTACAGTAGAAAATCTAATCAGGGCAATATAAAAATTAGCAGCTATGGGCAAATCTGGGATCTATATTTTCAGAAATTTGTGCACAGAGGAGCAAGGAAGCATTATAGGAAGCAATGATTTTCAATTAAGTTTGGAGAAGCAAAATAATGGACTTTGTTTGTAAGAATAATCTTGGAAATAAATACGGAGTTTGTGAAGTTGGAATCTTCGAAGGGGGTCAGTGAAGCAGAGTTCATGTTCTAAATGTGGGATGTCTGCTGCCACTATCTAATGAAGATAGGTGCTTCTTGTTGTTAAACTAAATATAGTACCTGAGAATTAAGAGGTAATATGAGCCTTCTTCATTTATGAACATCAGAACCCTTCTACCTGAATATAGGCAAGGTAAAACCCTATATAACTAGGAACATCTATCAGAAAGAACAGTAGACAAGAGTGGTGTGCTCACTGGAAAGTATACAGATTAAACACGAATAAGGTGTTGGGACTGATTACCATTCCACTGCAGAGGGGAATAGTGCTTGTGGGAAGGAAAAAACAAATTTCTAATATTACTTACCAATACCGGTTTTGGCTAGAAAAACAAATCAAGCAGCCAAAGATAGAAGAAGATAAAACAACAACATTAAGGGTAATTGTTCCGGTTTTCAGATATGAAAAAAGCTTGGCAACTGTTGTAACTACTCCTGCCAAACACTTCAATAGTCTGATTTTGTCATGAGATTTTATTTCTCCCTAAAGAATAAACAAAAAATCTGTAAAAAGTTCTACTTGTACAAAATTCTAACATAATATCTTGACTGTAGTAAGGATTTTTAAATGTCAAAACAATTTTTAAAAATGAAATTTTGCATCCATGTTATCTTTGGAAGAATAATGATCAAATCAAAACTTCAACTGTACTACCATGTTATTATGATCATCAAATTCAAATTTGACAAAACATTAAGAAGTGTGAATTGAATTTCAGCAGTAGAAAATAGAATTTTTTTTCCTCGAAATGAAAAAATTATTGGTTGTTTCGTGAGACTCCATACACAGGTTCAATTCCTGTACGCTTGTGTTGTCGAGAGTGAGATTGGGTTGAAGTTTAGTAGGAAATTAACAAGGTGGGATTGGGCTGGCCCAAGGAAACCTGGAAACTTTGATATGAATACATGGCGTTGGGTTTTCTAGGAACCCCAGAAATGAAGCACAACCACTGCTGAAGCTACATCTTATAAATTATTAGTCCCTGAAGTATTGCTCCCTCTACTTTGTTTGGTTTTTTTAATTACAGCTGTAAGAGGTATAGTTGACATACAACTCATCCATTTAAAGTATACAATCCAATGGCTTTGGTATGGTCACAGAGTTGTGCATCCATCACTGTAGTCAATTTTAGAACTTTTTTATCACCCCTAAAAGGAATCCCTATTCCCCTTAGTCATCAGCTGCCCATATTCCTAGCAGACCTCACCCCCAGTCCTAGGTGACTATTAATCTGCTTTCTAGTGCTACAGATGTGTCTTTCCAATTTACCTATTTTAGATGAATGGAATCAGTTAATTGACTGGCTTCTTTCACTTAATATATTTTTAAAGTTTGTTCATGTATCAGTACTTCTTTTTATTGATGAAAAATATCCTGTTGTATGAATAGCACACATTTTATTCATCCATTCATTGATTGATGGCATTTGGGTTATTTCCACTTTTTGATTATTATGAATAAGGGTGTTGCAAACATTCATGTACAAGTTTTTATGTGGGTGTGTTTTTATTTCTCATTTATACACTTAGGAGTCTAATTGCTGGATCATAGAGTAATTCAATGTTAAACCTTTTGAGCAACTGTTGGTCTGTTTTCATAAATGGCTATATCATTTTATGTTTCCACCAGCAATATGAGAGTTCCAATTACTCCAAATCCTTGTTAACACTTGCTATTATCTGTTCATAGTATTCCTTCATAATCCTTTTTATTTATGTAAGGTAATATCCTCTGTTTCATTTCTGATTCTAGTGAGTTAAGTCTCCTCTTTTTTTCTTTGGTCAGTTTAGCTAGAGGTTTGTCAATTTTGTCTATTCTTTCAAAGAACAAAGTTCTGGTTTTGTTGATTTTCTTCATTGTTTTTCTAGGCCCTGTTTCATTAATTTCTGCTCTAATCCTAGTTTTCTTCGTTGTTTGCATTGTATTTAGTTTTCTTTTTTTTTTTCTACTGTTCCAGGTGAAATGTTAAGTTGTCGATTTGAGGTCTTTCTTCTTTCTAAATATAGGTGTTTACAGCTATACATTTCCTTCTAAGCACTGCTTTAGCTACATCCTCTGAGTTTCATTATGTTGTGTCATTTTCATTCATGTCAAATTATTTTCTAATTTTCCTTGCTATGTGCTTATCATTTTTTGAAGACTGTCTAAACTGTCCAGTTTGACAGCCACCAGCCCCATATGACTACTTAAATTTAAATTAAAACATAATAAAATAAAATAAATGTGTTCCACAGTCATACTAGTCACATTTCAAGTGCTAATTAGCTGCATTTGGTGAATGCCTGCCATATTGGACAGCAGACAAAAATATTTCCACCATTTTACACCATTCTGTTGGGCAGCACTGCATAAACATGCTCAGAGGGGGGAGTATTCAAACACAGAGTGTCAGTTCACAATATACCTTATTGCTCATTTTCAAATGCCACATAGTGTATAAATGTCAATCCAGTTCAATGCCTCATTGCTTAATATATTCTCTTAGGATAGTCTCGACAGGAATGCTTTTTATGTTATGCAGCCCCAAAGGTTGATCTCCTCCTTAGATCATTTCCGGCATCTTCAACTACACTTTTGCTCCTGCTATTGCTCCTGGCGATTTCTTGCTTATCTTCTCCTACATTGTTTAGTAATTATCAAGTACTAATGTTCATAAAGAAAGGGAAAGCAGCGGGGTGCGGTGGCTCACGCCTGTAATCCCAGCACTCTGGGAGGCCGAGGCGGATGGATCACGAAGTCAGGAGTCAGGAGATCGAGACCATCCTGGCTAACACGGTGACACCCTGTCTCTACTAAAAATACAAAAAATTAGCCGGGCGTGGTGGCGTGTGCCTGTAGTCCCAGCTACTCGGGAAGCTGAGACAGGAGAATGGCTTGACCCTGGGAGGCAGAGGTTGCAGTGAGCCGAGATCATGCCACTGCACTCCAGCCTGGGCGACAGAGTGAGACTCCGTCTCAAAAAATAAAATACAAAAAAAGAAAGGGAAAGCTAGAAGAGTTAATAAATGCTGAATGTCTAGTGTGTACCAGGCTCGCTCTGGAGCTTCTCATGTATTAATTAGCTCACTCAAACCCAAAATAATTCTAGGAGGTAAATATTTTTATCTTCATTTTCTTTCTTTTTTTTTTTTTTTGGAGACGGAGTTCCGCTCTTGTTACCCAGGCTGGAGTGCAATGGCGCGATCTCGGCTCACCGCAACCTCCGCCTCCTGGGTTCAGGCAATTCTCCTGCCTCAGCCTCCTGAGTAGCTGAGATTACAGGCACACGCCACCATACCCAGCTAATTTTTTGTATTTTTAGTAGAGACGGAGTTTCACCATGTTGACCAGGATGGTCTCGATCTCTTGACCTCGTGATCCACCCGCCTCGGCCTCCCAAAGTGCTGGGATTACAGGCGTGAGCCACCGTGCCCGGCCCTTATCTTTATTTTCTGATGAGAAAAAAAAATCCATTTTTAAAATGTAAGGGCAGAAGCCCACACAAATTATAAATGAGAGAACCAGGATTTGAATCTTTATTAGGCTCCAAAACCCTCTCTCTCTTGCTTATTTAATTAATCAACTTAATTTTTTTAGAGCAATTTTAGGTTTATAGAAAAAATGAGCAGAAGGTACAGAGGGTTTCTATTTATCACCCTAATCACAGTTTATTATATTATTAACATCTTGCATTAGTGTAGTAAACTTGTTACAATTAATGAACTAATATCGATGCATTATTGTTAACTAAAATACATAGTTCACATTAAGGTTCACCCTTGTGTATTGTTCACTCTCGTGTATTGTGTTGTACAATTCTATGGGTTTTTACAAAGGTATGATTCATATATCCACCATTATAATATGATACAAAATACTTTCACTGCCCTCAAATTTCCCTTTATTCCAACCATTCATTCCTCCCTCCTTCACCCTGAATGCCTGGAAACCACTGGTCTTTTTATTGTCTCCATAGCTTTGCCTTTTCCAGAATGTCATATACTTGGCATTGTATACTATGTAGCATTTTCAGGCTGGTTTCCTTCACTTGGTAATATGCATTTCATGTTCCTCTATGTCTTTTCATGACATGATGGCTCATTTTTTTCTATCACTGGAAAATAGTCCATTGCATGACTCTGTAAGAGTTTGCTTATGCATTAACCTATTGAAGGACATCTTGGTTGCTTCCAAGTTTTAACAATTATGAATAAACCTGCTGTAAACGTTAATTTACAAGTTTTTGTGTATGCATAAGTATTCAGCTGGTTTGGGCAAATACCAAAGAGCACGCCTGTTGGACTGTAAGGTAAGAGCATGTTTAGCTTTGTAAGAAACTACCAAACTGCCTTCCAAAGCATTTGTGCCATTTTGCATTGTCGCCAGCTTTGAATGAGGGTTCCTGTTTGCCCCACATCCTTGCTGGCATTTGGTGTTGTCAATGTCATGGATTTTAGCCATTCTATAGGTGATAATAACATCTCAATATTGTTTTAATTTGCAATTCCCTAATAGCAGATGATGTTCGGCATCTTTTCAGATGCTTATTTGCCATCTATATATCTTCTTTGATGATGTATCTGCTCATACCTTTTGCCCATTTTTTAATTAGGTTATATATTTTCTCATTGTTGAATCTTAAGAGTTACGTTTTTAAGAGGTAGATTGTGTCTTTTGAGGAACTGGTCCATTTCATCTAAGTTATCAAATTTGTGGTCATAGAGTTGTTCTTAATATTCCTTTATTATTTTTTAACACTCATGAAATCAGTAGTGATGGCTTATCTTTCATTTCTGATATTAGTGATTTGTATCTTCTCTCATTTTTCCTTAATTAGACTGGTTAGATCTTTATCATTCTATTGATAATTTCAAATAACAAGCTTTTAATTTTGTCATCTTTCTTTATTGGTTTCCCATTTTAAATTACATTGATTTCTGCTGTCATATTTAATATTTCTTTTCTTCTTGTAAATTTGGATTAAATTTGCTCTTCTTTTGCTACTTTCTTAAGGTGGAAGCTTTGATTTTTGATTTTAGATCTTTCTTTTTTTCTGATGTTTGCATTCAATGCTACAAATTTCCTTTGAGCACTTCCTTTGCTGCATTCTCCAGATTTTTGTAAGTTGTATTTTTATTTTATTTAGTTTAAAATATTTGCAATATCCCTTAGGACTTCTGTGATCCTTGTGTTATTTAGAACTATATTGTTTAATCTCAAGCATTCTGGGATTTTCCAGGTATCTTTCTGTTATTGATTTCTAATTTAATTCCATTGTGGTCTGAGAGTATACTTTTAATGACTTCTATGCTTCTAAATTTGTTAAGGTGCATTTTATGGCCCAGATGTGGTCTTTCTTGGTCAACAACATTCCATGTGAGCTTGAGAAGAATCTGTATTCTGCTGTTGCTGAAATATTCTATAAATGTCAATTTAGATTCAGTTGATTGATGGTGCTGTTCTGTTTAACTATGTCCTTAATGATTTTCTGCTTGCTAGATCTGCCAATTACTGATAAAGGGATGTTGAAGTCTCTAATTACAATAGTAGATTCATTTATTTCTCCTTGAAGTTCTGTCAGTTTTTGGCTCACACATTTTGATGTTGCATTATTAGATGCATAGACAATAAGAATTGTTATATCTTCTTGGACATATGACCCCCTTATCATTATATAGCATGGCTTTTTGTCCGTGACGACATTTCTTGCTCTTAAATCTGCTTTGAATGACATTAATATAGCTACTTCAGCTTTCTTATGATTAGTATTACCATATATCTTTCTCCATCTCTTTATTTTTAATCTATCTGTCTCTTTAAGTAGGTTTCTTGTAGACAACATATAGTTAGGTCTTCTTTTTAATCTACTGTGATACTCTGTAAATTAAATGGTTATTTATTTATTCATTCATTCATTTTTCCTCCCACGTGTTTTATTTGTTATTATTTTTGTGTGTGTACAGTAAGAACACTTAACATATGATCTAGCTTCTTAGCAAATTTTTAATACAGTGTTAACTATAGGCACTATGTTCTACAGTAGATCTTAGGACTTATTCATCTTGCATATCTGAAACTTGCATCCTTCAACTAATACCTCACCATACCCCTATCCCTACCCCAAACCAGCTCCTGGCAACCATCATTCTACTCTCAGCTTCTATGAGTTGAATTATTTTAGATTCCTCATACAAGTGGTATCAAATGGTTTTTGTCTTTCTGTCCAGCTTATTTTTAAGTGATATATTTAGACAATGATGTTTCATGTGGCTATTGATATAGTTGGATTAATATCTACTGTAATTGTTTCTATTTATTGTCCTTATTTTTTATTTCCTTTTTTGTCTTCCACTCTCTGTCTTCTGTGATTTTAGATAAACATTTTATATGATTCAATTTCTCTATCTTTGCATATAAATTATGCTTTCATTTTTTATTTTTTAGTGATTTCCCTAGAGTTAATGATTTACAATTACAACTAACCCATGTACGATTTCAAATAACACTATACCACTTCACAAGTAACGCAAATTCCCAATGTTTTCCTCCCATCCCTTAAAACATTGCTGTTATTCCTTTACCTATCCCCAAATGGAATACATTGTTGGTATTTTTCTTTAGAACAAACTGTTATCCATTAAATCAACCAAGAAAAATAAAATATTTTATTTTGCTTTCATTTATTTCTTCTCTAATGCTCTTCCTTTTTTTATGTAAATCAGAATTACTGACCTATATAGTTTTCCTTCTTTCTCAAAGATTTTTAAAATATTTTACTCTCAACAGTTCTACTGGATACAAATTCTCCATTTTTTATTTGGTGAGAAATTATTTATTTCGACTTCACTTTTGAAAGATAATTTTGCTGAGCACAGAATTCTATGTTGGTTTTCTGTTTCAACACTTTAAATATTACGCATCACTCTCTTCTCACTTGCATGTTTCTTTTCCTCTTTTTCCTCTTCCTTCCTTCCTTCCCTTCCTTCCTTTCTTCCTTCCCTTCCTTCTTCTTTCTCTCTCTTTCTTTCTTTCTTTCCTTTTTTTTTTGACAGGGTCTCCCTCTGTCACCCAGGCTGGAGCACAGTGACATAATCTTAGCTCACAGCAACCTCCACCTCCCAGGTTCAAGAGATTCTTGTGCCTCAGCCATCCGAGTAGCTGGGATTGCAGGAGTGTGCTACCACATCCGGCTAATTTTTGTATTTTCTGTAGAGATGATGTTGGCCAGGCTGGTCTCAAACACCTGAACTCAAGTGATCCTCCCACCTCAGTCTCCCAAAATGCTGGGATTACAAGTATGAGCCACCATGCCGGGCCCCACATGGTTTCTAAATAATGATAATTATCATCTTTGCTCCTCATAAGGTGGGTTTCTTTTCTCTCTGGCTTCTTTTAAGACTTCGTTTTTGTCTTTGCTTTTCCGTGGTTTAAATGTGATTTGCCAAAGCATAGATTTGGGGTTGATATTTATCCTGCTTCTGTGTTCTCTGTACTTCCTGGATCTGTGATTTGGTATCTCTCATTAATTTGGAGGAAATCTTCCATCATTATTGCTTCAAATGTTGCTTCTATTTATTTCTCTTTCTTCTCCTTCTGGTATCCCCATTACATGTATTTATACCTTTGGTAATTGTCCCATAATTCTTGGGTATTCTATTCTGTTTTTATTCATTCTTTTTTCTCTGATGCTTTTAAGTTTGGGATGTTTTTATTGATATATTTTTAATTTCGCTGATTCTTTTCTCAGCCATATCCAGTCTACCGATAAGTAATTGAAGGCATTCCTCCCTTCTATTGTAGGATTTTTATTTGTACAATAGCATTTTCTTTTGAGTCTTTCTTAGAGTTTTCATCTTTGTGTTTACATTACCCATCAATTCTTGCCTGTTGTCCACTTTTTCCATTAGAGCCCTTAGCATATCACTCAGAATTATTTCAAATTCCCACTCTGATCATTCTAAAATTTCTGCCATATATGAGTCTAGTTGTGATGCCTGCTCTGTCTCTTCACACTATAGTTTTCACCTTTTCTCATGCCTTGTAATTTTTTGATGAAAGCTAAAGATGAAGCACTGGGTTAAAAAAAAACTGAGATAAACTTATCTTTAGTGTGAGGTTTTATGGTTATATGACTAGGAGTTTGTGTTTCCTCTTTGCAGTAGCTGTTAAGTGTCAGAGGCTAAAGTTTCCTCTGGTGGCCTTGTTTTTGTTTCTTCTATTGTCTTTGGATTTCCCTGGAGACTTCTTCAATCATTCCTGAGGTTTGCAGTTCTTTCCGCTGTAATCCCTGTTGTTGTATAGGAACCCTATTGATGAGAAAGTAAGGCGTAGGGTGAAGGAAATTGTTCTATAGTCCTAAGATTTGCTTTAGTCTTTTAGTGAGCCTGTGCCCTGGACCGTGACACAGTCATAAGTTTGTTGTATTTTCTCAAGCATGAAATGACAGGTTAGACCGAATCATATGAAGAACCTCAACTAGTGCTATCTAAATTCTGATTGCGATAATTTAATCTCTTAGTTTGGCAGTATCTTTGTGTCATTTTTGTAAACATCCACTAGGGGGAGAGAAAATGTGTCTCTCATCAGTAACAATATAATAGACAGGATAGGACGTTCCTACAGCAACATTTGGATACGATCAGTTTTTCCCCACGATGAAAGCTCTACTTAAAGTGAAGCAGCAATCTGAACATTTCGAAGATGTTCTTAAAACATCTCTACTGGAGATTTATTACTTAACTGAAGTTGTCTTATTGCTTCTGGGAATTTTACCGGAGGCCATTAGGGGGAGCTCAAAGCTTTTAAAATAATAATTTTTTTTTTCTCTGCTTTTAGCACTTGATTATCATTGCTAGTACTTTATTCTTAAGACCCTGAATTTTCCTAGTTTTTTTTTAAGATCAATTGAATGCAGAAGATTTGCCCTAATGTGTCTATCTGATAATAAAAAGAAATAAATTGCTTTTAATGAATTAATAATATGAACATGTCATAGCAGTATTGCAGTGGTTAGAGAATAGTCAGTTTTCATTTTAACCATGTGAAGAATAAGAAATTAGAGATCCTCATAAATTAAATTTTTTAAAAAGAAATGAATTGCTTTCTAAAAGATCCAAAGAATATACATGATCTAATACAACAAAATCTATAAGCAACATCTTACTGCTGTTTAGTAAAGGCTAAATCCTTACTCTACATAAGTAATTTTTTTTCTAGCATATATGTTTGTATTTCCCTTTAAACTAAATTTTAGGCATACAACTTTTGATACATAGGGTTTTTAAAAAAATAATTCTTTTCTAATTATTTTCTAGTTTCCACTATCTTCTTTGATGTATTACTTATTTAAAATTGTGTTTTAAAGTTTCCAATTGTATGAGGATTTTATTTTTTTGTTTATTGAGTTCTAATTTTGTTTCATAAAATTAGATAAAAGAATGAGTCTATATTATGTTTTTTTTAAAAGGTTATAATTTTGGGTATAGGTAAGTGTGTGTGTGTGTGTGTGTGTGTGTGCATGTGTGAGAGAAAGAGGTAAATTTTAGCTGTGACTTTTTTTGCTATCTCAGTGTTTCAGCTGAAGTCTCAGCTTGTCAATGTGCATCTTTGCTGAGCATTCTAAGATAATGTGAGACTGGTTATACAAAACTTAAATCATCCTTCACTTCAGTGCTGTATGTGATCAGGCTAGAGGATTGGTTATGGGATGATAAAGATGCAGACAAGAAGTACAGTATTTCTTCAAAGAGAAAGTTGGAGAATCATGATGTTTCTCATTTCCATCTACATGTGGCGCTAATGCTACTCTCATTTTAATCACAGCCAGGGACACATATTGACAGAAACAATCAAAGAGCAAGACAGATGCTCCCTAGAATTTGGGGGCACAGTAATTGGTACGAGGTTCATGAATAAATATATTCTAAAAGTAAGAGCCAAAGTGATCTGCCTAGAAATGGACTGCACATTCATAGTCTGTTAGGGCAAAAGTGAATGCATATTTCTCTCAAGATTTTATGGCTACTGGAGAGGAGCACACCACCTAAGAGTATTAATCAGGAGAATAGGCAGCCACAACAGAAGGGTAACCTGCTAGAAGCTAGTAGCTCGGCTGAGGATTTGTAACCTGTATGCATAAGCAATAGCACAGGATCTTTGACAATTTTTCACAGAAGTGCCTTTAAAAGAAAGAGCCACAGTTTGGGTGTGGAATACAAAGCAAAGCTTCATACCAGATTGTGACCCTGTGAGCCTTGAAAAATTGTTTTCTCCTTTATGCCCCCCCTTTTTTTTTAAGCTTTTACATTTTATTTAAAGCAGTGCAGTGTTGACTCCATTTATATTGTAAAATGGAAGTATGTATGGTATAATATCTAAAGGAATTAGTAAAAAATACTACAAATATATATACCTAAAAATCTAAAATATAAATTAAAATAAAATTCCAAACAGTAAAATAATCCAACAGAAGGTAAGAAAAGTGAGAGAGAGGCTCTTAAACTAGAGGGAACAAGCAAAACAAATAATAAAGTGGTAGCTTTCAACTATTTCACTTAATGGATTAAGTAGAATGGGAGATATATATATATATATAAAAATCAGAGACTGTGAATTAAACAAAAACAGTATACATCAATATGCTATTACAAAACCTTCTTTAAGTATAAAAATATAAGTAGAATCAATGGTTATTACTTTCACACAAAGTAGACTTGACAAATAATTTTAACCAGGGATAAATAGCAACATTACCTCCTGATATGTATACACTGATGTGTATGCCCCTTTTATAACTTCCTTCTCTCCCCATTGACCAAAACCACATCCAGGAAGTGAGAGGAGGGTGTACCAAGGAACAGGAAAGAAGCTGACCACATCCTTCTTTCTCGTTGTAAGTTTTTGAACCCATGTAAACTGAGCTGTGGATGGAGAACGTCTAAAATTGGGTCAGAATGTAGAGTTTATATTGGGCTAGGCTGTATTTCATTACCTGAAAATAAAACTCATCAATATTTTGTTCAGGAGCAAAATCTTTAGAAATTGAAGGATTAGTTTCTCCTTGCACGTTGCAACAAGCTTGATAGTTCAGTATACCATGTATAAGGATACAAACAAATATATCCATATTCATATCCATATCTATTTCTATATCTATGTTATGTATACACACACACACACACACACACACACACACACACACACACACACACGGGTTAGCCCAAGATGATTAATTATATTTTTAAAATGTGTTATACTTTTCCCAACATTTGACATTTTCTACTTTTTCTTGAAATTCTTTTAATTTTCTTTACATAGTTTGAAGCTATCTTGTTCACATGGATTCAGAATTATGACTTACAGATAAATTGTTGTTTAGCCACATGTTAGAATTCGGGTGTTCCTAATAAATCTTTTGCCTTACAGTCTATTTTATTTGAAATTAGTGTAATAATAGCAACCTTCTTTTGGTTAGTGTTTGCTTTTTCATCCTTGAAATTTCTATTTTTCTGCGTCATTATGCTTTAAGTATGTCTTTTTTTTTTTTTTTGAGATGGAGTCTTGCTTTGTCACTCAGGCTGGAGTGCAGTGGCACTATCTCAGCTCACTGCAACCCCTGCCTCCCGGGATTAAGTGATTCTCCTGCCTCAGCCTCCCAAGTAGCTGGGATTACAGGCATGCACCAGCCATACCTGGCTAAATTTTGTATTTTTAGTAGAGATAGTGTTTCTCCATGTTGGCCAGGCTGGTCTCGAACTTCTGGGATTACAGGCATGAGCCATTGTGCCTGGCCCTTTTAAGTAAGTCTTTTAAATAGCACAGAGCTGGATTTTATTATTTTATACAATATAAAGCTCTTTGTCTTTTATCTGGCAAATTTAATTCATTTTATTATTTTTATTTTAGGTTTATTTCTATAATCTTATTTTGTGCTTTCATTCCTACCAGTTTTCTATGCTGCTTTTTTCCTTCTCATCCTCAATTGGATTATATCAAAATTTCTTTATTTACTTTTTGTACCTTCACTAATTCCACTCTACACTGATTTTATTTCTGTATTTTATAGATATACTTCATTGAATAAGTTAATTTTCGTAAAGTCATACAAGAAGCTTAAAATCAGAGCTTTCATGTGTAGGCTTATGAGGAAAAGGAGCAAGCCCTCCCACTCCCCAGAAGCAATTAAACACTTTGCCTCTTTCTTCTAATAATTAACTTTATTATCTCTAACTAACATTTTTTCTGCTGCTTTTTGAATTTTTTATTTTAGACACTGTTGACTTACTCTTATGGCTATTGTCCTGGAACTTTCTTTACTACTCTCCTGATAGTTCTATGTTGGCTCCCCTGCTTCCTGGACATCATGGCTTCCTGTTTCCTAGTTCACCAGCTTATTTTGTAATAAGTAACTATATCATTCTCCTCCCAGGCATCCACTTTTAGTAGTCTACAGAAGAATACATATATTTCAGATATGTAAGTTCTGAGAAGAATTCTCCTCGCAGGCATCCACTTTTAGTAGACTACAGAAGGATGTATTCTTCTGAAAATATATTTATCCTACTCTTACACTGGATTATTGGTGCGGTATGAGGATATGAAATTTTAAATTAACAATCATTATTCCTTAGAAGCTTAAAAGCATTTTTCCATTGCTTTATCCCTTCCAACATTCTGTTGACAAGTGCAATGTCATTCTCTTTCTGACTTTATGATTTCTCTGGGAAACTTTCAAGTTTATCTTTTAATTGCTCATGTTCTGATGTTTCACAGTGATGTGCTTTGGTAAGAGGCTTTCCTTTCCTTCATTGATTATGCTGTACACTCAGTGGGGCATCTCTAGTCTAGAGTCTCATATCCTTAGGCCCTCAGATGTTTTGTATTGTGTTTTTGATACTTTCCTGAGTTTTCTTTTTTTTTTTCTTTTCTTTATGAATTACCCAGTCTCATGTATTCCTTTATAGCAGTACAAACAAATACAAAACAAATCAGCAGATGAATGCGAAAACAGACCTCATCTGTTAGGTCAGGGGTTCCCAGTTCCCCGGTCGTGGATCTGTACTGGTCTGTGGCATGTTAGGAACCAGGCTGCACACAGCAGGAGGTAAACAGTGGGCCGGCAAGCATTAGCGCCTGAGCTCCACCTCCTGTCACATCAGCGGGCATTAGATTCTCATAGGAGTCAGAACCCTATTGTGAACAGCGCATGGAAGGGATCTAGGTTGTGTACTCCTTAAGAGAATCTAATGCCTGATGATCTGAGGTGGAACAGTTTCATCTCAAAACCAGTCCCCACCCCCATCCATGGAAAAATTGTCTTTCCTGAAGCCAGTCCCTGGTGCCAAAATGGTTGGGGACCACTGTGTCGACTTATCAGATATCATTGGCTAAGCAAGTTTTCTCTTCTTCCCTTCAGCATTTGGGTCATCCTATCTGTGAAAGTACTCAACGAAATCAGTCAGTTGTATAAAATTAATATTTTTGAGTATGCTTACCCTAGAGGTTAGAAACTCTGGATCTGGAGTCAGATTGCCTGAGTTTAAAAGCTGCCTCTTCTACTTACCAGTTTTATGACTTTGGACAAGTTCTTTAACCTCTATTGTGTCACCTGTAAAATGAAGATAATAATAGTTCTTACCATTAATTCTCCTTGTTGTGAATATTAAATGAGTTAATAATGTAGAACTTAGAACATTGGCTGGCATGTATGCTGGTAGTTACCCAGCTATTCATAAACTACTGGCAAGGCACTTGGTTACGTATTGGGAATACCAAGCTGAAGAGAGTTCTTATAGAAAGAAGATAGAAAATTGATCTTGAGCTAAACATTTGTCAGAAAATATAGATTAATATTTGAGTGGGAATCAAAACCAAATAAATTTGGCAAAAGCCTTAATATAAACCACTACCTTTGATTCATTTAAGGAAGGTGGATTTAGCTCTTATTACCTGTATTAATGGGAAGAGCAGTGGTGCCAATAATCACAAATAGAAGATGATCTGAAATTAATTTCCATTTGACTTTGAAAAGCCTGACATTATTATTCAGGGGCCATTTGTCTTAGTACGCCTTACTGAAGTCAATATTAAAATGATCTTTCATTTTATGAAGACAACAGTCCATGGTAGAAGGAAACGGCACACATCTTGCCAAAAGAAAGCCAATTTGGATCATTAATCGGTTGCAGAGAATTCACAAGTTATATAAATACAGAAAAAAACAACCATTAGTAAAATATCTCAAGTGAAACAGTAATTCAGTATGAGTGTAAAATCATTTCAACTGAGAAAGAGGGGTTAAAATCTAAGAATTTACTATATCATTTTATTAAACTAAATTCTTAATGTGAATGACCTTAAAATTTATCTTTGTTTCACACAGGTTAGATTCCAATCTTTGCACTGTTATAATCTATGCTCTTAGGAGGTAGTTGAAATGAAGATAAAATACTATTGCAACAGTTTGTTTATTAAACACCATCTAAAGTCTATCTGCTACGGAATACAGAAAAAGGTACAGCTTCATATTGAAATGGAAGCTTTCCAGTATTATGATAGGATGAAAGATCAATGATAGAACTATAGAATTAAAAAATTATAAGTTAAGATTTGTCATTTTTGTAACTTTCATTTAGGTGAAAAATATTTTTGGATATATAAAATACAATGTTGATATACTTGTGACTTCCACTTAGAAGATTTGTGAGTCTTTATTTATCCCAGCTATTTTATTTCTTTTTTCTCAGGCTTTTGTTGAAAACTGGCTGTTAAATAATAGTGAAACATTATAGGAATTTCCTGTTGTAAATGTTTTCCACTTTTACCAAATAAAAATTTGAAGGGGCCATTGGAGAGCCTGCCTAATAGATTTTTCTAATGGATTTTTTCCTATTCATTTTAACTAAATTAATTCATAGAACTATCTTTAGTAATGATAAACTCTAAATATAGATAATAAATCCACTTTAAAATATTTCTTGGTGATACTAAATGATCAACTGCAGGGAAAAAAGAATAATGAGACATGCAGTGATGCCAAATCCAATCAAGCATCTGTTTGTGATAGTGCAGGATTGCAATGATGTGCGAGTTGAAATACATTTTATCACTAAAGGCATCAAAATTCAACATGAGATTTCTGAAACTTTTGAGGGAAATCCTGTCAAATGGGCACCTGCTAACACAATACTTTCACCCTTAGAATAAGCTATTGTGTTTCATACATTTAAACATTCCATTATTTTTTTCTGCCAGAAGCGTGGAATTCTGAACTCCAGCAGACAATGCACAGAAACCCAAAGATCAATGTGTTTCAAAAGGATTATATTGCTGCCAATGCTTCCCAGACTGTTTATTTATTGTGAGAAACTTAACTCCTTCAAGCTTTTCAGTAATTCACCCCTTTTGTCCATGTCAAGATGAAGTGGTCTGTTGTTTCTAACAATGGACTATTTGATGATCACATCATCAAAGCCACTGGAAGTGCACAAAGCAAGGAGGCATGTCACACTGTGCAAATGGCCTTCAGCTTGACTGCCATGGCACCGCCACCATGTGTCATATAAGCGGCAAAGTCAGTGCCACAGAGGACACAGAGCCATCAGGACAGACCATCACCTAGGATGCAAGAATTCCTTAAAATACAGAGTCCATGACCATACTCATGGGAAATATTTACATTAATTATTCATAGCAGCAAACCACGAACAGAATTTTCAACCCAGCCTGAAAGATGACTTGAAATAAAAGGAGAGAATGGGAAAAAATAATCAAGACTGTATTAAAGAATGATTCTTCCCCACAGTGAGAAGGCATATTTTATTTAGTAACAATTTCTCTTGGATTTTGCTTGCATTTGCTTCCTTTGTTCATGAGCATCTAGCAGTTTTAGCACCACTGAATCCCATGTTTCAAGTTGGAAAATGAGGCCTGTTTACTTAAAAAATTGTATGCTAATAGTAAGAAAAAAAAAGGAGGGAGGTATCATACAATAATTTCCCTCACTTTTATAAGAAAATCACTATTACAGTTAGGCATTTTCTTTTCTTTTCTTTTCTTTTCTCTTTTTCTTTTTTATGAGAGAAAGAAAGAAAGAGAAAGAAAAAGGGGGAGAGAGAACAGGAGTCTTGCTCTATTGCCTGGGCTGGAATGCAATCTAAAAATAGGTATTAAAAACCTCTTTTATGCCGATAATTGTGCTTAACAACAGAGACAGGAAGGAATAAGGGAAGAAAATAACAAACAAACAGCCAACCAATATTTCATTTAAACCTGTGAAATGCTATGCAAATGCTGAAGAGTGATTTACTTCCAATTATGTAGTCACTTTCAAAATAGGTATAATATGATACTGAGAAAAATGTATGTTCTGTGGACCTGGGGTGGAGAATTCTATAAATATTCACTAAGTTTACTTATTCCAGGTCTAAGTTCAAATCATAGATGTCCCTATTAATTTTCTATGTCGTTGATCCATCAAATATTAACAATGTGGTGTCAAAATCTCCCGCTATTATTGTGCGGGAGTCCAGGTGTCTCTATAAGTCATTAAGAACTTGTCTTATGTATCTGGGTGCTCCTGTATTAGGTGCATATAATTTATAATCATTAACTCCTGTTGTTGCATTGATCCTTTTACCATTATGTAATGTCCTTCTTTGTTTCTTTTAGTCCTTGTTACTATTAAAGTCTATTTTGTGAGAGACAAAAGTTACAACTCCTGTTTGTTTTTTTTTTGCTCTCCATTTAATTGGTGAATCTTCCTCCATCCCTTTGTTTTGAGTCTTTGTATGTTGTTGCTTGTGAAATAGATCTGGATACAGCGTACCAATGAGTTTTGACTTTTTATTCAATTTACCTGTCTGTGTCTTTGATTGGGGCATTTAATCCATTTAAATTTAGAATTAATATTAATATTTGTAAGTTCAATATTGTCATTTAATGCTAGCTGGCTATTTTGCCCATTAGTTGATGTATATTCTTCATTATAGAGATAATCTTTACATTTTGTTAAGTTTTTGGGATGACTGATACTAGTTGTTCCTTTCTGTTTGTAGTGCTTCTTTCAGAAACTCTTGTAAAGCAGGCCTGGTGGTGATGAAGTCTCTAAGTGCTTGCTTGTTAGCGAAAAATTTTCTTTTTCCTTCTCTTATGAAGCTTAGTTTGGCAGGATATGAGATTCTGGGTTGAAAATTCTTTTCTTTGAGGATATTGAATATTGACCTCCACTCTCTTCTAGTTTGTGAGGTTTCTGGTGAGAGGTCTGCTGTGAGTCTGATGGGCTTCCGTTTATGGGTAACGTGACCTCCCTCTCTAGCTGCCCTTAGAATTTTCTCCTTTATTTCAACCCTAGTGAATCTAGTGATTATGTGTCTTGGAGTTGCTCTACTTGAGGAATATCTTTGTGGTGTTCTCTGGATTAGCTGGAGTTGAGTATTGTCCTGCCTTACTAGATTAGGAAAGTTTTCCCGAATAATATCCTGAAGAAGATTTTCCAACTTGGATTCATTCTCTTCATGACATTCAGGTATACCTATCAATTGTAAATTAGGTCTTTTCACATAGTTCCATATTTCTTGGAGACTTTGCTCATTCCTTTTTACTCTTTCTTCTCTCATCTTGTCTTCTCGTTTCATTTCATTAAGTTGGTCTTCGACCTCTGATATCCTTTCTTCTGCTTGATCAATTCGACTGTTAAAACCTGTGCATACTTCGCAAAGTTCTTGTATTGTGTTCTTCAGTTCCATTAATTCACTTATATTCCTCTCTAAGTTGTCAATTCTCATTAGCATTTCGTCAAACCTTTTTTCAAAGTTCTTAGTTTCTTTACATTGGGCTAGAACATGTTCTTTTAGCTCACTAAAGTTCCTTATTATCCACTTTCTGAAGCCTAAATCTGTTATTGGAACGCACTCCTTCTCCATCAGGCCTTGTTCTCTTGTTGATGAGGAACTGTGATCACCTGTAGAAGGAGAGGCATTCTGATCTTGGGTATTCTCAGCCTTTTTACGCTGGTTTCTTCCCATCATTGTAAGTAAGTTCATCCACCTGTCGTCTTTGTAATTGCCTACTTTCAAATTAGGTCTCTGAGTGGACGTCCAGCTTGTTGATTCCCGGCGCCGAAATCTGAGCAATCCACTGCACCAGCCAAAACAGCGGCATCAAGATTTGTGGTGCTTCTCTGCCCGGGAATCTCTGGTCTGGCCTCCCCCTCCAGTCCCCCCCTCAATCAGGTAAATGGGTGACTCTGCCTTCCTGGAACTCCAAACGTCAATCAAAAGGGGACCCAGTCCCATCCACTCTGCACCAAGAACCACCACGCCGGGCCACCGGCAAAACCATGACGCCGGCCACAAGAGTCGCCCTGGCGACCCGTGGGGCTCCTCTGCTGGGAATCTTCTGGTCCATAGGTAACAAAAATTAGTCTGAAAGTGTGGCATCCTCTCGTTCTGTGTGCTTTCTCTGGGAGCTACAATCCCGAGCTGCTAGTGATCAGCCATCTTGGATCTCTCTCCCAGTTAGGCATTTTCTCTACACTCAATCCGTACAAAATCAATTTTATTTCTCACGTTGTATTGTTACTGTCATGTAAACGTTTGTATTCTCCATCATCCTGTAAGTGTCTTGTGGGCACATACAATGTCTCTCTCATTCCTTGTTTACTTAAATTTTTTTTGCAAATCTAATATTTGGATATGGTTGACAAAAATTAGTACAAAAGTGTATACAATACAAAACAACTTTTCTTTCCACTCCAGAATGACTGTCCTTTCACCAGGAGCAACTACCATTGGTTTCTGTGTGCATGTTCTTCAAGAAATGTTCTGTGCATATACAAGTGTTTATAACATGGTGGTATGTTACATAATCTTTCCTGAACATTGTTTATTTTCCTTTAACAGTATTTTTTTGCCTAGCTTTTAACTTAAGCCTAGATCTATGGATATGACATATTTATTTAACATATTTCTTATGAACAAACATTTGGATGGTTTCCAGTTGCTTTTTTTTTTTTTTTTTTACAAACAAGCCCTCAATAAACATGATAATTACTGGATATTAAATTTCTAAAATAGAATTTCTAGGTTGAAAAAGGATACAATTTATATATTTTAAGATATTTCTGAATCTCATTAAATTTTACTTCCATCAACAGTGTGTAATAGTCTCTTTCCCCCATGACTGACAATGCTGTGTATCACCAAACATGAAGACCTTTTCCAATCATGTAAGTGAAACATGACATCCTATCTAAACTTGGGTTTTTTTTTAAATGATGAATGAACTTGAGCATTTAAAAACATGTGTATATACTATTTGTATTTTATAAGGTATTTTGCAGAGTAATTGTTCATTTTAGAAAATATTACAATGGTAGAATGTGAGGTGTATTCTTTGTTTTCAGAGTATAAAGTTCAATGCATCTTCTCATTAAGTCCTTTAAGTCCTTTCTATTCTCTTCTATTCTGATCTGAATGTCTACTTGGTCTGTCATGAACTGGCTTTATGAGTTAAAGTCCCTTACTATTATTGTGCTTATCCTTTTTTCTTGTACTTCTTATCATTTTGAGTTATAAATTCTGGTGTTATATTTATTTTGATAAATAGCTTATTGAACCACTCATTGATATAAGTTGTCTTTCTTGTCTTATTTAATGGTATCTACCTGAGTTTAGCAGTATGATATTACCATCAAAATTCCTGATTTTTGTAATATTTTCCTGGTATATTTTATTCATACCTTCACTTGTAACATTTCAAACACTTTATTATTTATATGTATTTTGTATATCCAACATAGTGGTTTTATTTTTTATCTGTATGTTGTTTACATTATCTGTATATTATGTATACTGACATTTTAATGTTTATACTATTTATATTTATTTGTATGTGACATATGTATTTGATCATTTTTCTGCCATTTTGTTTTATGTCCTCTGTCTTCAATACTTCTCAGATTTTAATATATTGCTCTATATACGTGTTTTGTTTACTTTTGTGTGTCCATACTTTTTCTCTCATTTTAGAAATTTGTTTTTTTCCTCAGTAGATTTATAACTTGATGTAATTTACCTAAATCTTTATTCCTTTATCAACTTTAGGTAGCTTTTATAAAAATATAGATTTCTACTATAAAAATGAAGAATTAATAGACTATCTCACATTTCCCACTGAGATGAGGAATTCACCGAACTGTACCATTAGAATTTTGGTGGTTATATTATTATTTGTAGTTATTCTCAACTATATCTTTAACTAATATATCATCTTCTCTTTCATGAGCTATCCCCTTGAAACAATATTTTGTAACACCCCCATGAAAGATATATCAACCAATATACTTAAGATTGTTATATCTCACCTTTTCCTTCTCATTCCATCAATCTGTTTTGTTGCTGTTGTTGTTTATATTTTTCATGTCAGACGGGTAATGTGCCGAAGTCATAACAAGGTTTGAGGGTGGCTCATCTCACACATGAGTGTAAACACCTAATCATCATACTTACAGACCTCAAAAAGATTTTGTTGTTGTTGATTTTGAGACAAGGTCTCCCTCTGTTGCTCAGACTGAAGTACAGTGCCGCAATCATAGCTCACTGTAGCCTCAACATTCCGGGGCTCAAGCGATTCTCCCATCTCAGCCTTCAGAGTAGCACTCTCCCACCTTATGCCCCCATTAATTTGTTATGCTCATAGGCACCAGCAAAAGGCTTTGTAGGAGATTTTGCCTTAGGTATATTTGTCTCTCTAATAAGAGAATCTCTCCTTATTCTGGAGACAGAGGATGGAGTGGAGAGAGAGAGCAAAAAGAACATAAGAAAGAGAAAGAAACACATGAAAGAGAAATTTAAAAACCTTTTTATTAAATGCATTGTGTACATGTTGATGTTAATTACCAGACATTAAATATTCTCTACTTAATCTTATATCAACCTCTGAAATTTTCAAATAAGAAAAGTAGATCTTTGTTCAATATATGGAATGGAAATCTACTAACAACTTGCTCTTCTTTTCCTTTCTTCCTCTCTACTCCTCTCTTCTCCTTTTTTCTATTCTTTTTTCAACTTGCTTTTTTCTTTTCTTCCTGTCTTCTCCTCTCTTTTCTTTCCTCTCCTTTCTTTTCTTTCCTCTCCTCTCTTTTCTTCCCTTCCTTTTCTTCTCTTCTCCTCTCCTCTTTTCTTTTCTTTTTCTTTTTTGAGATAGAGTTTCACTCTTGTTACCCAGGCTGGAGTGCAATGGCACAGTCTCTGCTCACTGCAATCTCCGCCCCCCAGGTTCCAGCGATTCTCCTGCCTCATCCTCCCAGTAGCTGGGATTACAGGTGCCCACCACTATCCCTGGCTAATTATTATATTTTTAGTAGAGACAGGGTTTCACCATGTTAGCTGACTGGTCTTGAACTAATCCCCCTACCTTGGCCTCCCAAAGTGCTGGGATTACAGGCATGAGACACTGTGCCCGGCCTGCTTTTTTCTTTTAATGTGAAAACATTTACAGATAGATTGGCACTAAATCTTTCAGATGATAATTTAGCTACAAGCATCAGATGCTTTAGACTTTTGTGTGTCCTTTGAGCCATAAATGCCACTTTTAAACATTTTTCCTAAGGAGATAAACAAATGTGTATTATAGTAATATCTTATTAATACTGAAAAATTAGAAATAACATAAATATCCAAAGAGAAGTCACTAAATAAATTATATGGTGAATATATAGAAGAGACTAATCAAAGCTATTACAAATATAGAAGAATATTTAATGATAAAGAAAAATGTTCAATGAAAAAGATTTCAAGACAGAACACAAAATTTGTGTGTTCAACACAAAAAACTTTATGTTGTTTGTTTAAAGAGAACAAAATGTTATTTGTGCTGTGTCTGGAAGGCAATTTTATTTTCCTTTATCTGGATTAAAATAATTCACAATGGGCATGTACTGAATCAGTAAATAAAAATAATTATAAATAGTCATTGAAAAAAATAACAAATAAGATGAATGCAATTGGGTTTATAACATATTCTAAGCACAGGTAAATAATTTACTGTGATGTTTTAACCGGTTTATCACCCACAACAAATGTTTGCCAGTTTTACAATTGCTTTGACAGTACAGACTATCCCCTACTTCTGACGGTTTAACTTAAGATTTTTCAGCTTTTACAATGGTGCAAAAGCCATACACATTCAGTAGTGACTGTACTTTGTGTTCTAATACAACCATTCTGTTTTTCACTTTCAGTATAATATTCAATAAATTACATGAGATAATCAACATTTTATTGTAAAATCAACTTTGTGTTAGATGACTTTGCCCAACTCTAAGCTAATGTAAGTGTCCTGACCACATTTAAGGTAGGCAAGGCTATGCTATGATGTTTGGTAGGTTAGATGTATTAAATGCATTTTTAACTTCTTATGGTATTTTTAGTTTACTATTGGTTTTTCAGGATATAACTTCATCAGAAGTTGGGGAGCATCTGTATGTGCTCTAAATCATGAGTCCTATGAAGCATCATCAATCAAAATGTTATGGGGATACAGAATCACTTTTATATAAGCTTTTGGAAGTTGTCACCTCTCTCTCAATGACCTAAGGTTCCATGTCCATTCTTGACCCTGTAATTACCTTCTTGAGAGTTTAATTAAAATTTTTGTCAAGTCCATGACATGAATAGCCCTGAGACACTTTTAGAGAACCTCCATTGAAGCCTACTGGGTTATTTCCCTGATGATGAGAATAGTTTAGTAGGTTTAAAGATAAATGTTAGCTTTTATATTTCCCAATGACGTACAATAAGACCACTGTTGCACATCCGAATTTTGACCCTTGCTACTAAAAAAGTAAGTATTGGAACCTTTGTAGTTGATTGACATTCATTAAAAATTTTCAAATATCACAATGGCAAACATTTAAGAAACTTCAAATTCAAGCATTTCTTTTTTTTTTTTTTTTTTTTTTTTTTTTTTTTTTTTTTTTTGAGATGGAATTTTGCTCTTGTTACCCAGGCTGGAGTGCAATGGCGTGATCTCGGCTCACCGCAACCTCCACCTCCTGGGTTCAGGCAATTCTCCTGCCTCAGCCTCCTGAGTAGCTGGGATTACAGGCATGCGCCACCATGCCCAGCTAATTTTTTGTATTTTTAGTAGAGACGGGGTTTCACCATGTTGACCAGGATGGTCTCGATCTCTTGACCTCATGATCCACCCGCCTCGGCCTCCCAAAGTGCTGGGATTACAGGCATAAGCCACCGCGCCCGGCCCAAATTCAAGCATTTCTATGCAATGGATTCCACTTTAGACATACATGCTTATAGCTAAGCCAAAATCAAACTGTGCTCTCGGTATGAGCGCTAAGGCTCAAGCCAAACTGCTCTTTGCCTCTCTGAGTATTCTCTAACCTGGACGTCCCCACAGATGAATCTCTGCTGGGTCAGAAAGCGCCCACCAGATGTCCATGGGATTCCTTTGAAAATTATTATTAATCTGTACTGTTTCTCCTCTGATTGGACATAAATCTATGGCAGGAGCTTAAGTTCTTCATACTAGCCTTGAAGGATGTCTACTTCTTCCTGAGTTTGTACTGAAGTGGAATTCCACTTTTTTGCATAACCCTTTTGGTTTCTGAGTGAAGCTTTGATGTAGGAGAATTCAAAGCCCTGCAATGGAGTGCCAAGTTATCATGAGATTGGACTTTCTACATTTCATATTTGCTGTTTCACAAAAACTTTAGGATGCTAAGGAAAAACAAATAGCAAATCCTTGGGGCATTATATCCGTGTGGACATGGTAATAAATTACATTCTAATGTAAGCTTTTAGCTGTGGACTAACTGCAAAAAAAGCCTAGCCCCATCTCATTGATGTGTGGAAGGGTGGATCTTCAGCTTTCAAAAGTGATAAATGACAACACTCTGTTTTAATTTAAGCCATGGAAATACATTTTTTCCAAAACTCAGTATAGATTACATATGATTCTGAATCTTTGCAAAACATTCTTTCATAGCAGAAGCAAAGATGATAGTATGTATTGAAAAGTAATGAGACCATTGAACAAGGTATCTGAAAATAATTGCAGAGAAATAAAAGGTTAACAGAGGTATCCAACACTTGTTTATCTTGGGTTTGTCTTACTAATTTAAGCAACTATTTTGATGCCTTGATCAGAGATAAATGAAATCACTTATTGCTTAAAATAGAAGTGATTTATTGCCCAGCAGTGTCTTGACACAAAAGGATTCAGCCATTATTCCATATGTGTTTGGATGAGAAAAACAGGAAAAGAAAGTATAGAATTGTGCAGTTTGTATGCATTTTAGACTCTTTCAAGAAAATAAAGCAGCAGTGTGATTTAAGCAGCATAAGAACATTTACTTACATTTCTTTTAATGATAATTTTCATAAATATTGTGAACCTTATTCTTAGGCTATGTAATTTGCATTTTAATATTTTAGAACTTTTATTGTATTCCGAGACCAGCAGGTACTGAAGAAAGATGGAAAGCATTAACATTTTTCTCTTGGCTTTGCCATCATACCTTAGGAAAAATGGTTGCTGTATAAAAGGAAGATAATTCACTTTAGACTGGAAGCTCCCAAAGGGTAAAGATAATTGTTTTACATACAATATTTCATACAGCACCGTATATATATATATATATATAAATCATTACATGAAATAATAAAAATTAAACTTTTCAATATGCAAATTTCTTCTATTATTAAAAGAAAAGGAACAGCTGAAATGTTAATCATTACAAATTCCCAGTAATACAAAGTGAGTCATTTTAATTCTGGTGTTGAACTAAGGAGCAAGGACTTTTTGCATAATCAAGAGGAAAGCGTGAATCCAACATTTATTCTGCAAGGCAATTTCACATCTATAATTTTAGGAAGCCATAAAAGTCATTAGACATAGAAGTTCTATTTTAGGCTTCCAGTTTCTGGTCTGGCACATAAGGAGCTTATAAATCACCATTCCATCCTTAAAAGGATAAAAAGCTAAGCAAACTGAAAAACAGCAACTCTTCTCGGATCTATCAGAGAAGTGAGGCCACAGGGAAAACCACTACTCCCGAAACTGGAGAGACAGACAGGGATCCAGAGAATCATGATTTCCTGAAGCAGAAAAACCAGGATAGAAACCTCCACAGGAACCGGTGTCAAGGTGGGAAAGCCTAAACTGCAATTGACAAATTGGCAGCTCCGTGTGGACAAGTTTGAGAGCTGGAAACTCCAGGGGGCACAGTCATGGGGATCCCTCAGTACTTCTGAGAGTTTTACCTTCAGGAGCTGGACCTGGTCCTCACAGTGAATATTACAGGAAAAAAATCCACTCTTGTTCCAGGAGGGGAAGGAGAAAAAAAAGGCCATTTTGAAATCTTCCAAAGCATTCTGTTCTGCTTTACAAGTCCTGCCTACAGGACAAACTATTTTACCAGAGCCTGAGCTGCTGGGGTTTTATCACAGCTAAGCTGATCTGGGGAAAGGAACATATCCAACTCCAGCCCCCTGTAGCCATCCTGTCTCACCTAAGAGGGGTAGGTGTACTAAGTATCACCTGTGAAGTTCATAGCTCAAGGGTACAGCTTACCAAAAGACTGCAACTAATAAATACTAGGACTATAGAATGCTTCCCCTCCCCTCACACCTTACTACTACTTTACCAAAGGTTTGTTTATTACATTTTCTTTTACCCAGTACATCATGCACACCTTTCAGTAAAAAATTACAAGGCATTCTGAAAGGAAAAATACAGTTTGAAAAGAGTGAACAGGGATCGGAGCCAGAGTCAAATATGTAAGGAATGTTCGAATTATCAGACCAGAAACTTTAGAAAGGCATCATTAACATGCTAAAGCTTTTAATGGAAAAAGTAGGCAACATGCAAGAACAAATGGATGATATAAGTATTTGTTGCTGTTAAGAATGCAAAATGGTACAGCCACTTAGGAAGACAGTTTGACAGTTTCTCACAAAACTAAACATACTCTTGCCATGCGATCCAACAATCATCCTCCTTACCCAAATGAGATGAAAACTCGTGTCCATACAAAAACGTACACATGGATGTTCACAGCAGCTTTATTTATCATTGCCAAAACTTGGAAGTAATCAAGATGTCCTTTGCAGGTAAATGGATAAATAAACTGTGGTACATGTAGACAATAGAATATTGTTCAGTACTAAAAAGCAATGAGCTATTAAGCCATAAAAAAAACTTGGAAAAAACTTACACATTAGTAAGTGAACGAAGTCAATCTAAAACGGGTATACACTGTATGATTGTAACTATAAGACATTCTGGAAAATGCAGAACTATTGAATCAGAAAAAGGATCATCGTTTGCCAGATGTGTGGGAGGAGGAAGAGATGAATAGATGGGATTTTTAGGCAGTAAAACTATTTTGTGTGATACTACAGTTGTGGACACATTTCATTTATACATTTGTCCAAACCTATAGAATGCACAACACCAAGAGTGAACCTTAATATAAATTATGGACTCTGGGTAATGAAAGTGTGTCAATGTAGGTTTATTGATTGTAGCATATGTACCATTGTGGCAGGAAATATGGATAGTGGGGAAATTTGTGCATGTTTAGGGAGAGAAGGTAAATGGGAACTCCCTGTAATTTCCATTCAATTTTGCTGTGATCCTAAAACCTCTCTAAAAATAAAGTTTATTGTTGTATTTAAATAAGATATTTTGCATACCTGAGATAATCTCTGTATTAAAAATAATATTTGTTGTTTTTATAGCTGCATTATCCCAAAAAGGTTGGAAACTTTCCTGAAATTATCTGATGGACATTAAACTTTTCCATTCTTATTTCTTTAATGTGGTTAGCTACTAGAAATGCCAGCTGACACCCATAAGATGGAAGACAAAGTCACTTAAACAGTGCTCCCCAGAAAGTTCATCTTAGAGCTGCATAGATTAGATCAGGATTTGGGGCTACCAATCTTAGCCTTTCCATGTTTACAACCATGACTTGATCATGTAAGAATCTATTGCATGACGTGTCAGCACAGCAGTGTATTTGATGACATTTTGTTATTTCTAGGAAATCATATTTATGTCTCTTCTTTCTTGATCTTTAAAGAATGATAATTTTGGTAAATTCTAGCTTTAACGCATTATCTCAGTTACTATTAAAGCTATTTTATGTTATTTTCCAGCAGGTAGCACATTTACTTGGAGTTTTAAAATATTGTACACTATACATGCTCTGACAATTCTATGAGAAAAAACCAAGTCAATATCTTTGCTTTTCAGGTGAATTAACTAGATTCAATGAGACGAATTACCTTGATCAAGATCATACAAGGTATCAAAACTGGAAATCTGTCAACAGTCCTGCCAATTTCACATTGCCTCTTGTTTCTATATAATTCTCAAAATAATTTACCAATTTAGAGTATATTCCTTTCAATCTTAGAGTTTGAGGTAGCCACAATAAAAGCCACTTCCACAGCAATGCAAAAATAGACAATAAAGATAGTAAGGTACAGAGAGAAGGTAAGATAAATAAATATGGAGACTTAAATAATGACTGTGACTAACCGTTAAGTTGAGATGAGATTTCCTTAAGTATAATGGCAAAATCTTCTCTGCATTATAAAGCAATGCTACTTGGAAGAGTTAGCATGGTTTGTGCATGGTGGGATGACAGGAAAGGGAGAGGAGTTCAAGAAAGGACGGAATGATCCTCTATATCCCAATAGAGGTAAGCCAAATCAACATCTTTAAGTTCTTCTTAGGAATACAGTAGCCTACCTATTCTAATCAGCAAAGAAGTGGCGATGTACAAACATCCTTCTCCACTTTTGCATGCTTCAGGTGGCAAGATGCTGAGGACAGCTGTGAGTAAAAAGGTTAAGAAGAAATCCACCAGAGCCAGAGGATTTGGATACTGACTGATCACACTAAAAAAGCTGAGTTCCCCAGCCAGGTCTGTCATTGGTAAGGGGCCACCACATTCACTGCCTCTCTGAGCAGTTACTGATTGTGTCCGATTCCTCCTAGGTTGGCCTTGAATAACTTGCTTTCCCTTAGCCTCTGAAATGATTTCTAACCATGTAGAGCTCTAACTACAGAAGTGGTGAGTGTAGTTTTTAAAAATAAATAATTTAGAATGTGAACACCCAAGCAGATGTTTTCCTGGAAGGTATCACCTTGTGTAGTAACACCATTATTCTAAGAGATGCTGTCTTGGCTTAAATCAGTCTGCCTTTCGAAGCAGTAACAGTCACAAAGGAAATTTGTACTGCATTATGTAATGTGGTAATATCTCATGTACATTGCTTTATTGAGCTTCTCAGATACTGCATTGTTGTTGTTTTATCCAGTTGAAGATCTGTGGCAATTCTGCACTGGGCAAGTCTATCGGTGCCATTTTCCAACAGCATGTGATCACTTTATAACACATTTTGGAAATTCTTGCAATACTTTAAACTTTTAAAATTATAATTATATCTGTTATGGTGATCTGTGATCAGTGATCTTTGATATTACCATTGTAATTGTTTTTGGGGCACCACAAACTATGCTGTTAGATGATGAACTTAATCACGGAATATTGTATGTGTTTAAACTGCTCTACCAAATGGCAGTTCCCTTGACTTTCTCCCACTCCCTGAGCCTCCCTACTCCCTGAGACACAACACTATTTAAATTAGGCCAATTAATAATCCCACAATGCTGCTTTTTTTTTTCTTTTGAGACGGAGTTTCACTCTTGTTGCCCACTCTGGAGTGCAATGGTGCGATCCTGGCTCACCGCAACCTCTGCTTCCCGGGTTCAAGCGATTCTCCTGCCTCAGCCTCCCAAGTAGCTGGGATTATAGGCATGCACCACTACACCTGGCTAATTTTTATATTTTTAGTAGAGACGGGGTTTCTCCATGTTGGTCAGGCCGGTCTCGAACTCCTGACCTCAGGTGATCCACCCACCTCAGCCTCCCAAAGTGCTGGGATTACAGGCATGAACCACTGCGCCCAGCTCCACGATGCTTCTAAGTGTACAGATGAAAGGAGGAGTTGCAGGTTTCTCACTTTAAATTAAAAGCTAGAAATGATTAAGCTTAGTGAGGAAGGTCTGTTGAAAGCCGAGATAGGCTGAAAGCTAAGACTCTTGCGTCAAACAGTTAGCCAAGTTGGGAATGCAAAGGAAAGTTCTTGAAAGAAATTAAAAGTGCTACTCCAGTGAACACATAAGTGATTTAAAAAGTGAGAGTCTTATTGTTAGTAGAGAGAAAGTTTGAGTGGTCTGGATAGATCAAACCAGCTACAACATTCCTTTAAGCCAAAGCCTAATCCAGAGCAAGTCCCTAACTCTCTTTAGTTCTATGAAGGCTCAGAGAGGTGAGAAAGCCGCAGAAAAAAAGTCTGAAGCTAACAGAGGTCTGTTCATGAGACTTAGGGGAAAGAAGCCATCTCCATCACATATAAGGGCAAGGTGAAACAAGAAGTGCTGATGTAGAAGCTGCAGCAAGTTATCCCGAAGATCTAGCTAAGATCATTGATCAAGGTGACTACACTAAACAACAGATTTTCAGTGTTGGTGAAACAGACTTGTATTGAAAGAAGATGCATCTAGGACTTTTATAACTAGAGAGGGAAAGTCAATGTCTGGCTTTAAGTCTTCAAAGGACAGGTTGACTCTCTGGCTAAGGGCTAATGCAGTTGGTGACTTTAAGTTAAAGCCAATGCTCATCTACTATTCTGCAAATCCTAGTACCCTTAAGAATTATGCTAAATCTAGTCTGCCTGTGCTCTATAAATGTAACAGCAAAACCTGAATGATGGTACATCTGTTTACAGTATGGTTTACTGAATATTTTAAGCCCACCATTGAGACCTCATGCTCAGAAAAAAATATTCCTTTCAAAATATTGCTGCTCACTGACAATGTACCTAATCACCCAAGAGTTCTGACAGAGATGTACAAGGATATTAATGTTGTTTTTATGTCTGCTAGCACGATATCCATTCTGTAGTTGATGGATCAATGACAAGTTCAACTTCAAATCTTTATATTTTAAAAATGCCTATTGTAGGGCTATAGCTGTCTGGAACAGATTCATCATTCTAGATGCCATTAAGAACATTTGTGATTCATGGGATGAGGTCGAAATATTAATATTAATAGGAGTTTAGATGAAGTTGATTTCAATCCTCATGGATCACTCTGAGAGGTTTAAGACTTCAGTGAGGGAAGTAACTACAGATGTGATAGATATACCAAGAGAACGAGAATTAGAACTGGAGATGTGACTGAATTTCTGCAATCTAATAATATAGGAGTTACTTTTTATGAATGAGCAAAGAAGTGATTTCTTGAGATGAAATCTACTCATAAAGATGCTGTGAACATTGTTGAAATGACAATAAAGGGTTTAGAATATTATATAAACGTATTCATAAAGAAGTGGCAGTTTGAGAGGATTGACTCCAATTTTTGAAAGAAGTTCTACTATGGGCAAAATGCTATCAAGCGGTATCACATGCTACAGAGAAATCTTTCATGAAAGGAAGAGTCAGTCAATGCAACAAACTTCATTGTCATCTTATATTTAGAAATCTCCAGAGCCACTTCAATTTTTGGCAATGACCACCCTGATCTGTCTGCTACCATCAACATTAAGTCAAGATCTTCCACTAGCAAAAAGATTATGACTTGTCAAAGGCTCAGCATTTTTTAACAATAAAGTATTTTTAATTAAGATATGTTTATTTTTAAGATGTTTATTTTAGATATAATGCTATAATGCACACAATGCACACTTAATAAGACTATAGTATTGTGTAAACATAACTTTAATATATACTGGAAAACCAAAACATTTGTGTGACTCACTTTATTGTGATAGTTTCTTTATTGCAGTGGTCTGGAACCTGCAATATATTGAGATATAGGCCTGTATATAAAGTTGCATGACAGTGTTTTAATAGATCGTGCTTAGTTTTTAAACTTTCACTTAATGGCAATGTAGCTTCTTAAAATTTATGATATTTAATACTGATTTTTGCATTTAATGAAGTACATAATGCTTTTCTATTTGTTCACTCCATCAAAAACATTCAGTGGGAACCTATCTGATATGTACCAGGTGCTGAGCTCAAAGAAATATCAGTTTCCTCACCGAAGGAAAATGCTCTTTTAATAACAAAAAGACATTTTTCTATTAATTAATATGCATGGTTCCTCACTCTAGGTTTAAGGGTATTCATTGGCAATCATCTTATACTTTTCTCTAAGAGGGAAAAGAGCAATATTGTAAGCCTCTGTATCTTTTTTTCTTGCACATTTTTCTCCCTTTCTCCACTTTATAAATAACGCAGTTTCTGAAGTCCAACATTTCAGCTTAGCCTGTCAAGGGTCTCATTTGATATCTCAGGCAAGTAAGAAAAATCTTGCCTTTCATTCTGGCGTTTTAAGATGATCTTTTATATATATGTACTTTAAGTTCTGGGGTACATGTGTGCAGAACATGCAGGTTTGTTACATAGTTATACACGTGCCATGATAGTTTGCTGCATCCATCACCCCATTATCTACATTAGGTATTTCTCCTAATGCTATGCCTCCCCTAGCCCCCCACTCCCTGACAGGCCCCGGTGTGTAATGTTCCCCTCCCTGTGTCCATGAGTTCTCATTGTTCAACTCCCACTTATTAGTGAGAACACATGGTATTTGGTTCTCTGTTCTTGTGTTAGTTTGCTAAGAATGACACTTTCCAGACATGTCCCTGCAAAGGACATGAATTCATTCTTTTTTATGACTGCATAGTATTCCATGATATATATGTGCCATATTTTCTTTGTCCAGTCTATCATTGATGGGCAGTTGAGTTGGTTCCAAGACTTTGCTGTGTGACCAGTGCCTAAATAAACATACGTGTACATGTGTCTTTATAATAGAATGAATTATAATCTTTTAGGTATATACCTAGTAATGGAATGGCCGGGTCAAATGGTATTTCTAGTTCTAGATCCTTCAGAAATCGCCACACTGTCTTCCAAAATGGCTGAACTAATTTACACTTCCACTGACAATGTAAAAGCATTCCTATTTCTCCATATCCTCTCCAGCATCTATTGTCTCCTGACTTTTTAATAATCATCATTTCTAACTGGTGTGAGATGGTATCTCACTGTGATTTTGACTTGCATTTCTCTAATGACCAGTGATGATGAGTCTTTTTTCATGTTTGTTGGCTGCATGAATGTCTCCTTTTGAGAAATGCCTGTTCATATCCTTTGTCCACTTTTTGATGGGGTTGTTTGTTTTTTTCTTGTAAATTTGTTTAAGTTCTTTGTAGATTCTGGATGTTAGCCCTTTGTCAAATGGATAGATTATAAAAATTTTCTCCCATTCTGTAGGTTGCCTGTTAACTCCAATGACAGTTTCTTTTGCTGTGCAGAAGCTCTTTAGTTTAATTAGTCCCATTTGTCTATTTTGGCTTTTGTTGCCATTGCTTTTGGTGTCTTAGTCATGAAGTCCTTTCCCATGCCTGTGTCCTGAATAGTATTGCCTAGGTTTTCTTCTAGGGTTTTTATGGTTTTAGGTCTGACACTTAAATCTTTAATCCATCTGAGTTAATTTTTGTATAAGGTGTAAGGAAGGGATCCAATTTCAGCTTTTTTGCATATGACTAGCCAGTTTTCCCAACACCATTTATTAAATAGAGAATCCTTTCCCCATTGCTTATTTTTGTCAGGTTTGTCAAAGATCAGATGGTTTTAGATGTGTGGCATTATTTCTGAGGTGGCTGTTCTGTTCCATTGGTCTAATGGTTTGAAGTCAGGTAGGGTGATGCATCCAGCTTCATTCTTTTTGCTTAGGGTGGTCTTGGCTATGTGGGCTCCTTTTTGGTTCCATATGAAATTTAAGGTGTTTCTTTCCAATTCTGTGAGGGAAGTCAATGGTAACTTGATGGGGATAGCATTGAATCTATAAATTACTTTGGGCAGTATGGCCATTTTCATGATATTGATTCTCCTTATCCATGAGCATGGAATGTTTTTCCATCTATTTGTGTCCTCTCTTATTTCCTTGAGCTGTGATTTGTAGTTCTCCTTGAACTACATCCCTTGTTAGTTGTATTCCTAGGTATTTTATTCTCTTTGTAGCAATTGTGAATCAGAGTTCACTCGTGATTTGGCTCTCTGTTTGTCTATTATTGTTATATAGGAATGCTTGTGATTTTTGCACATTGATATTGTATCCCGAGACTTTGCTGAAGTTGTTTATCAGCTTAAGGACATTTTGGGCTGAGGCAATGAGGTGTTTTAAATATACAATTATGTCATCTGCAAATAGAGACAATTTGACTTCCTCTTTTCCTAATTGAATACGCTTTATTGCTTTTTCTTGCCTAATTGCTCTGGCCAGAACTTCCAATACTATGTTAAATAGGAGTGGTGAGAGAGGGCATCCTTGTCTTGTGCTGGTTTTCAAAGGAAATGCTTCCAGTTTTCGCCCATTCAGTATGATGTTGACTGTGGGTTTGTCATAAATAGATCTTATTATTTTGAGATATATTCCATCAATTCCTAGTTTATTGAGTTTTTAGCATAAAGAGCTGTTCGAATTTTGTTGAAGACCTTCTCTGCATCTATTGAAATAATAATGTGATTTTTGTCTTTGGTTCTGTTTAACTAATGGATTACATTTATTGATTTGCATATGTTGAACCAGCCTTGCATCCCAGGGATGAAGCCAACTTGATTGTGATGGATAAGCTTTTTGATATGCTGTTGGATTTGGTTTGCTAGTATTTTATTGAGGATTTTCACATCAATGTTCATCAGGGATATTAGCCTGAAATTTTAGTTTTCAGTTGTGTCTCTGCCAGGTTTTAGTATCAGGATGATGTTGGCCTCATAAAATGAGTTAGGGAGTATTCCCTCCTTTCTATTGTTTGGAATAGTTTCAGAAGGAATGGTACCAGCTCCTCTTTGTACCCCTGGTAGAATTTGGTTGTGAACCCATCTGATCCTGGACTTTTTTTGGTTGGTAGGCTATTAATTGCTGCCTCAATTTCAGACCTTGTTATTTGTCTATTCACAAATTCAACTTCTTCCTGGTTGAGTCTTGGGAGGATGTAAGTGTCCAGAAATTTAACTATTTCTTCTAGATTTTCTGGTTTATTTGCATAGAGGTGTTTATATTATTCTCTGATAGTAGTAGGTATTTCTGTGAAATTGGTAATGTAATCCCTTTATCATTTTTATTGCAGATGCTTCTCTCTTTTCTTCTTTATTAGTCTGGCTAGTGGTCTATCTATTTTGTTGATCTTTTCAAAAAAAAAAAAAACAGCTCCTGGATTCATTGAATTTTTGAAGGGTTTTTCATGTCTCTATCTCCTTCAGTTCTGCTCTGATCTTAGTCATTTCTTGTCTTCTGCTAGCTTTTGAATTTGTTTGTTGTTGCTCCTCTAGTTCTTTTAATTGTGACCTAAGGGTCTCGATTTTAGATCTTTCCTCCTTTCTCTTGTGTGCATTTGGTGCTATAAATTTCCCTCTATACACTGCTTTAAATGTGTATCAGAGATTCTGGTTCATTGTGTCTTCTTCCCCAATGGTTTTAAAGAACATCTTTATTTCTGCCTCATTTCATTACTTATCCAATAGTCATTCAGGAGCAGGTTGTTCAGTTTCCATGTAGTTGTGCGGTTTTGAGTGAGTTTCTTAATCCTGAGTTCTAATTTGATTGCACTGTGGTCTCAGAGACTGTTACGATTTCTGTTCTTTTGCATTTGCTGAAGAATGTTTTACTTCCAATTATGTGGTCAATTTTAGAATACATGCGACGTGGTGCTGAGAACAATGTATATTCTGTTGATTTGGGGTGGAGAGTTCTGTAGATGCCTATTAGGTCCACTTGGTCAAGATCTGAGTTCAAGTCTTGGATATCCTTGTTAATTTTCTGTTTCATTGCTCTGTCTAATATTGACAGTGGGGTTTTAAAGTCTCCCACTATTATTGTATGGGAGTATAAGTCTCTTTGTAGGTCTCTAAGAACTTGCTTTATGAATCTGGGTGCTTCTGTATTGGTTGCATGTATATTTAGGATAGTTAGCTCTTCTTGTTGCATTAATTTCTTTACCATTATGTAATGCCCCTCTTTGTCTCTTTTGATCTTTGTTGGTTTAAAGTCTGTTTTATCAGAGACTAGGATTGCAACTCCTGCTGTTTTTTGCTTTCCATTTGCTTGGTAAATCTTCCTCTGTCCCTTTATTTTGAGCCTATGTGTATCCTTGCATGTGAGATGGGTCTCCTGAATACAGTATGCCAATGGGTCTTGACTTTTTATTCAATTTGCCAGTCTATGTCTTTTGATTGGGGCATTTAGCCCATTTACATTTAACGTCAGTATTTTTATGTGTGAATTTGATCCTGCCATTATGATGCTAGCTGGTTATGTTGCCCATTAATTGATGCAGTTTCTTCATAGCATTGATGGTCTTTACAATTTGATATGTTTTTACAGTGGCTGATACTGGTTGTTCCTTTCCATGCTTAGTGCTTCCTTCAGGAGCTTTTGTAAGGCAGGCCTGGTGGTGAAAATCTCTCAGCAGTTTCTTGTCTGCAAAGGATTTTATTTCTCCTTCACTTAGGAAGATTAGTTTGGCTGAATATGAAATTCTGGTTTGAAAATTATTTTCTTTAAAAATGTTGAATATTGGCCCCCACTTTCTTCTGGTTTGTATTGTTTCTGCTGAGACACCTGCTGTGAGTCTGATGGGCTTCCCTTTGTGGGTAACTCGACCTTTCTTTCTAGCTGCTCTTAACATTTTTTCCTTCATTTCAACCCTGGTGACTTCGATGATTATGTGTCTTGGGGTTGCTATCTCAAGGAGTATCTTTGCAGTGTTCTCTGTATTTCCTGAATTTGAATGTTGGCCTGCCTTGCTAGGTTGGATAAGTTCTCCTGGATAATATCCTGAAGAGCGTTTTCCAACTTGCTTTCATTTTCCCTGCCACTTTCAGGTACACCAATCAAATGTAGATTTGGTCTTTTCATGTAGTCCCATATTTCTTGGAGGCTTTGTTCATTTCTTTTTACTCTTTTTTCTCTAATCTTGTCTTCTTGCTTTATTTCATTGAATTGTTCTTCAATCTCTGATATCCTTTCTTCTGCTTCATAGATTTGACTATTGAACTTGTGTATGCTTCATGAAGTTATCGTGCTGTGTTTCACAGCTTCATCAGGTCGTTCATCTTCCTCTAAACTGGTTACTCTAGTTAGCATTTTGTCTAACCTTTTTTCAAGGTTCTTAGCTTCCTGTAGTGGGTTAGAACATGTTCCTTTAGCTCAGATAAGTTTGTTATTACCCACCTTCTGAAGCCTGCTTCTGTCAATTTGTCAAACTCATTCCCTATCCAGTTTTGTTCCCTTGCTGGTGAGAAGTTGTGATACCTTGGAGGAGAAGAGGCATTCTGGTTTTTGGAAATTTCGCCTTTTTGCACTGGTTTCTTCCCGTCTTCATGGATTTATCTGCATTTGGTTTCTGAAGTCGATGACCTTTGGATGGCTGGACTTCCTTTCTGTTGATGTTGAAACTATTTCTTTCTATTAGTTTTCCTTTAACAGTCAGATCCCTTTGCTGCAGGTCTGCTGGAGTTTGCTGGACATCTACTCCAGACCCTGCATGCCTGGGAATCACCAGCAAAGGCTGCAGAACAGCAAAAATTTCTACCTGTTCCTTTCTCTAGTAGCTTCGTCCCAGAAGGGTGCCTGTCAGATGCCAGCCAGAGCTCTCCCTTATGAGGTGTCTGTCGGCCCCTAATGGGAGGTGTCTCCCAGTCAGGATACACGGGCATCAGGGAGCCACTTGAGGAGGCAGTCTGTTCCTTATCAGAGCTCAAATGCTGTGCTGGGAGATCCACTGCTCTCTTCGGAGCTGCCAGGCAGGGATGTTTAAATCAGATGAGGCTGTCCCCACAACTACCCCTTTTCCCAGGTGCTCTGCCCCAGGATGGTGGGGGCTTTGTTTATAAGTCCCTGACAGGCTGCTGCCTTTTTTCAGAGATGCCGTGCCCAGAGAAGAGGGAGTCTAGGGACACAGTCTGCCTGCAGAGGCCTTGCTGAGTTGCTGTGAGCTCCACTCAGTTTAAACTTCCCAGCAAATTTTTTTGTTTACATTGTAATGTTAAAATCACCTACTCAAGCCTCAGTAATGGTGGACACCCCTCCCTTCACCAAGCTTGACCGTCCAGGTCAAGCTCAGACTACCGTGCTGGCTGTGAGAATTTCAAGCCAGTGGGTCTTAGCTTGCTGGTCTCTGTGGGGGTGTGACCTGCTGAGTCAGCTCACTTGGCTCCCTGGTTTCAGCCCTCTTTCCAGGAGACTGAACCATTCTGTCTCACTGGTGCTCTAGGCACCACTGGTGTGTGTGTGTGTATATATATATATATATATATATGTATATGTATATATACGTGTGTGTATATATATATATACACACACACACATATATATATAAAACTGCTGCAGCTAGCTCAATGTCTTCCCAAATGGCCACCCAATTTTGTGCTGGAAACCGAGGGCTCTGGTTTTGCAGGCACCAGAGGGAATCTTCTGGTCTGTGGGTTGTGAAGATCATGAGAAAAGTGCAGTATTTGGGCCAGAGAGCAGGGGACAGTCCCTAATGGCTTCCCTTGGCTATAAGAGGGAGCTCCCCATCCACTCACACTTCCCGGGTGAGGTGATGCCCCACCCTGCTTCAGCTTGCCCTTCTTAGGCTACACCCACTATCCAACCAGTCCCAATGAGATGAATCAGTTACCTCAGTTGGAAACGCAGAGATTACTCACCTGTGTCAATCTCACTGGGAGCTGTGTACCAGAGCTGTTCCTATTTGGCCATCTTGCCAGTATTCCCAAGATAATCGTTTTTGAATGCTTAACTCTAGTTTGTTTTCTGCTGGAAATAAAAGCTACTGTAATACAAATAAAATATTCAGTATACTTTATTGTTACTTAATTTACAACTACAATTCTTTATACAAGGATAAAGTCCAAACATTGCTATTTATCAATGCCCAGCTAATTAGTGAGTAAAAAGATTAAAGTCAATGTTTTAAAAACTGGTCTAATATGAAGAAAACAACAGTTAACTGAGCTCTTACAACATAGTCATCTATTTTTAATGTCCTCTATTAATTAGGCATGCATCCTGGGAAAAGTCTCCAGTGGGCTCTGATAAAGTTAAGGAACACTGTGTATACTTGTAAACAATGATGTGATTAAATAGCTTTGTGCATGCGTGCATTTTTTTTTCTGAATGGCAATTTATAAATAATTCCTCATATAAAGAATTTATATATTAAAGGGAATCTCGGACCTTTTAGTAAAGTGATCCTCCAACTCAGTGTTTCACAGGAAATCCATTAGAGAGCATAAATCCTCCAGGGCCAAAAAATTTGCTGGAGAATCTATTCACAAAAGAGGGAATCCAATTTCTATCAGCTGTTCCTGGTAAAATGGGTATATCAGAAATATATACATTTGAGGAGACCCAGTTCATGCTAATTTCCTTACTTGAATGGGTAAATTTTGTGGACATCAATTTTCTTGGACATAAAATAAACAAGTAGGAGAAAATGTGCTCTCAGCTCCCTTCCAGCTCTTTCATTTTATAAGTCAATATCAGTGGCTTGGGTAGAGACCACGTTCCCCCTGCTTGGACAATCAGAAATCAGGATGGTGGTAACTTAGTAATGTGTCCTGAGGCAGCTCATACAGACTTGTGAGTGCTAACTGTTAACTTTTCCAGAATTTCATGAGCCAGTTGTTAAACACAGCCATTATTAAAATTATTATAGCTAGGCACGGTGGCTTACACCTATAATCCTAGCACTTTGGGAGGCCGAGGCTGGTGAATAACTTGAGCCCAGGAGTTCAAGACCGGCTTGGGCAACATGGTGAAACTTTGTCTCTACAAAAAATAGAAAAATTAGCCAGGCTTCGTGGTGCACACCTGTAATCCGAGCTATACAAGAGGATTGCTGGAGCCCAGGATGTTCAGGTCACAGTGAGCTGTGATGACACCACTGCACTCCAGCCTAGTGGGAGTGAGACCCTGTCTCAAAAAAAAAAAAGAAAGAAAGAAAGAAAGAAAAAAGAAAAAAAAATAAAGTATATAACAATGTATTATCTCTTCCATTTTAATTATTTGCTACCTTTTATTATTAGCTGTGTCCTTGAGGTTAGTTGCATCTGTTATATTTGTAGTGCGAAAATGCTGTATAATGGTGAGCTACTGAGCATCTCTTCCTTACTCTGCATTTAGTCATGTCATGTTGGAAGCCTGAAATTATCTATGGTGGGAGGATTTACATCATAGCAACAATCAGGTGCTACATATCAGTGCCTTCTAATTTTATTTTATTTTATTTTTGAGACGGAGTCTTGCTCTGTCACCCAGGCTGGAGTGCAGCGGTGCCGTCTCAGCTCACTGCAGCTGCCACCTCCCAGGTTCAAGTGATTCTCCTGCATCAGCCTCCCAAGTAGCTGGGATTACAGGCGTGTGCCACCACACCCAGTTAATTTTTTCTTTTGTAGTAGAGACGGAGTTTAACCATGTTGGCCTGACTCATCTTGAACTCCTGACTTCAAGTGATCCACCTGCCTTGGCCTCCTAGAGTGCTGGGATTACAGGCATGAGCCACCGCATCTGGCTTCTTTTAATTTTTTTAAAGATCTGGTTGTTAAACATTTACCAGCATACCACTGAGGTCACTAGGCTGAGACCAAGGAGAGGGAGCAGTAGATTTAAATAAGGGAATCATAGTCCCGCCATAAAGCAGACTACACAGATGTCTCTATAGGGCAAATTCCACATGAAATATTTTTGCCTGGGTATGCAGGCTTATATATTCTTTAGCCTGATGCAAGTTTGGGCCTATAAGGAGGAAGGAAGGAGAGTTGAATAAGCAGAATCTAAGATTGAAAAAAACAGTTCTAAGGCAGTTTAGGTCAGGCCAATGTAGAGTCTTTTAGCTAAAGTCACCCATCAAAGGAGTCCTGCACCCCACAAAAATAGGTCTTCCTTAATTGCCCCCTGTGCTCGATCATTGCCTGAGAGCAGCCTGTTGAAAGTGTAGTCTCGGTGCAAATGTGGTGTAGGCAGCAACGGGGCAAAGGAAGAGATGAGAGAAGTGCAGGGAAGAAGATGGTGGGGTCTGGAGGGAGAATGAAGACCAGCAATGGTCCAACTTGGCTGTAATGGAGGACTCATAGAGGCAAAGAAGGGAAAGGTTGAATGTAACGTTCCTCATTAAAATGCACTGCTTAGTGTCGCCTATTGAAACATATAATGAAAATGCTCTTGACACTCAAAACCTCTAAAGCTAGGGCTCTCAGCTTTGTGGATAAGTATCAAAGACTTGACTTGAGCCTTGAAATAAAAGAAAATATTTTGCTAAACAGACAGCTCTTTTTATCCTATATCCCTTTAGGTTACTAGCTTCCTCAACTTGCAGCTCTCATCCTGAATTATTGTAATTGTAGGATATGAAAGAAGGAGCAACATTTCCCAGTCACATAAGGTGAATGCCAAGGTAGAACAAAGCCAAATTTGGCATTGACAAAGCAAAAAGTCATTATTCATTTATTCAATCAATCTATATTTATTAAGCCTCTGCCATGTGCCAAACAGCAATAAACCATACAGGAAAGATCTTACCCTCATGGAGCTTACCTTCTAGTTAGAAAGGCAAACAATAAGTGAATACACAAAATAATAATACATCTTCAGATACTAAGCTTCATGAAGTCGTTCAAGCAGGGTAATAGGATATAGAATGATAGTCCTGTACCACACAGGGGATCAAGAAAGGCCTTCCTCCAGAAGTGATGACTGAGCAGCAGGCAACATTAGAGCATTCCTCTTTCCTGTTGAAGACTATAATTTGACTCTCACTATTCTGTTTTTCCTTGCTAAGAAAAACTGCTTACCACCTAACACAGCCTCCACTTTATATTGACCCCATTCTCTATTTACTGTCTGCTCAAAAGCTAATAGGCATTATAGATACACACATTGAAACAGGGTAGCCTATACAAGTTTCTTAGTTCCAAAAGCATTTGTTAAAAAGAATCCCCCTAACATTTTTGGGAATGACAAAAAATAATTTTTAAATGGTAATAACTAGAATCTTACACGTGTGTAAGCAAGACCATGGAAATTTTTTTCAAGTTTTACTTTTTTCTTTAAAAACAATAGTTTTTTAAAATATTTTCCCCTCAAAGTATATAAGTATAAAAAATAAAAAGGTTCTTATATCTTTAGATGTGTATAACTTAAGCATTATTTTTTGAATTGTTAAATTCTATTCAGTTTTGGAAAATTTGTAATATAGAAAATGTTGGGACCAGAAAAACTAAAATTCTCTTCTTTATTGTTACACAGAACATTAGATAACTATCTAATATTTAGATATTTAATTTGAGGCAAAAATAAGTATTTTGGCTTGCCTCTACATTCACATGTCGATATACTAATTAAATTATTATACTCAGTCTTATCGTCAAGCCAGGTTTGCTAACCATCCATACAAACGAAGTAACAAGAAAGATGATCTCCCTATTAACTATAAAATCAATCCTACAACATGACTCTAAACACTGGAATGTGATAACAAATGCTAGCTCTGTCATTAGTAATCCTTTGTGACACGATGGATAGAATTCAAACATTGAAACCAGTGTTGAGCATCCAGGAGTGCATGTGATATGTAATGGCTACTGTTTCAGTAAACTTTGGCCTTACTGTACAGTCTCTCAATTCTTCACCTTAATTTCAGTATGCATGGAATCTGCATTTCCCTTCCAAACACTTAGGAAGCAATGTCTCGAGCTGCTGATCATGATTGGACCTCCAGAGAAGACTGTTTCTGTTCATTCTTTAATTTTCCCTAACATCCAAGATGCAGCTAAAGCATAGTTAGTCTGTACAGCTAGTTAGAAGCGTAGAAAATGGAAAAACCTCAAATGTTAATTTAGCAGTATATTCTCCATTTTGTGGAGTGTTCAGCAGAGGTTACAAGAAATCAATGGACTTCAAGTTCTGGTCTTAGGTATTTAAAGATTACTTGTTCCATAAACCTCGCCATTATACTTCAATTATCAAATATACCTTGGCAGATTGGCCACTGTGTGGCATATTTGTATTTTTCTATTGCTTCATCTTCAGCATATAAAGGACAGGTCATCAGCATAAAAGGAAGTACAACATGCCATAAGCCAAGAGCCATGCAAGGCTTCCAATAATTTTCAGCTTGAATTTTTTTTTTTTTTTTTTTTTTTTTGCTGATTCCTTGATAGCAATTCAATGAATCCTGATAAACAGGAGCATCTGTGTCTCTAGTTTCTTATCCTGTGCCAGTCCATCATGTAGGTTTCTTCTCCTCTTCCTGTTGTCACTGTCTCTGTCTGTTCTAAACTAGTTGGGATAACAGATTTGAAGCAGAATGAAATGAGAATTATTTAACAATCTGCTGTCAGGTAGCCATTGCTGTCCTGGGAGGAGGGACAGCTGTTGCTACCACAGGAGAATAGCAGGCATCTGCACAACCCACTTGGACAGGCAGTCACCTGCCCTAACCCACGTGGTTTCTCCCTTTTTCTGCTCCCACCTTATATTTTTCCCTTTTGATGCAATTATCTTTCCTATGTAAGTCATCTGTTATTTCTGCTTATACAATTTTAAGTTTGTTTTTTTATCCTTAGAGTTCAGAAATTTGACTAGGATATATTTTCCTCCATAGTTTTTCATTAATTCTGTTTCATTAACTTGGTAGATTCTTTCATATCTGAAAGAAAGGTCTGAAGATCTGAGATTCATATTATGGAAAGGCATAGTTTATGGAAGTTTTCTTCTATTATTTCTTTGATTTCTACTCCATGTTTCCTTATTTCTTCTTCTGGATTAACAACTATTTAAATATTGGGTCTCTTGGACCAATCTTTTCTGTTTTCTCAAACCATGATTTCGATTTTTGAAAATTTACTCTTCTAATATATGAATGCAGTCTCAGCAGTTAACATATGAAATTCATGTGCAAAAATCATTAACATTCCTGTACACCAGCAACAGTCAAACTGAGTGCCAAATCAGAAACACAATCCCATTCACAATTGCCATAAAAAAGAATAAAATACTAAGGCATACAGCTAACTAGGGAGGTGAAAAATCTCTTATCAGAGAACTACAAAACATTGCTCAAAGAAATTACAGGTGACACAAACAAATGAAAAAACATTCCACACTCATGGATAGGAAGAATCAATATTGTGAAAATGGTCATACAACACAAAGCAATTTATAGATTCAATGTTATTCCTATTAAACTACCATTGACATTCTTCACAGAACTAGAAAAAACATTTTTTAAAATTCATATGGAGCCAAAAAAGGGCCCAAATAGCCAAGGCAATACTAAGCAAAGAACAAAGCTGGAGGCCTTATACTACCTGACTTCAAACTATACTGCAGGGCTACAGTAACGAAAACAGCATGGTACTGGTACAAAAACAGACACATAGACCAATGGAGCAGAATAGAGAACTCAGAAATAAGGCCACACACCTACAACTGTCTGATCTTCTACAGTTCTGATAAAATAAGTAATGGGGGAGAGATTCCTTATTCTATAAATGTTGCTGGGATAACTGGCTAGCCATATGCAGAGGATTGCAACTGGATCCCTTTTTACACCATGTTGAAAAATCAACTCAAGATGGATTGAAGACTTAAATGTAAAACCCAAAACTATAAAAACCCTGGAAGACAACCTGGGCAATACCAACCTGGACACAGCAACAGGCAAAAATCTCATGACAAGGATGCCAAAAGCAATTGCAACAAAAGCAAAAATTGACAAATGGGATCTAATTAAATGGAAGAGCTTCTGCACAATAAAGGAAACTAACAATATAGTGAACAGACAACAGAATGGAGGAAAATTTTTGCAAACTGTATCTGACAAATATCTAATATTCAGCATCTTTAACTTACAAGAAAAAAATACAACCCCATTATAAACATTTAACTTACAATAAAAAAAACCCAACCCCATTAAAAAGTGGGCAAAGAACATAAACAGACACTTTTCAAAAGAAGACATATATGCAGCCAACAAGCATATGAAAAAAAGCTCATCATCACTGATCATTAGAGAAATGCAAATCAAAACCACAATGAGATACTATCTCACACCAGTCAGAACGGCTATTACTAAAAAGTCAAAACATAACAGATCCTGACAAGGTTGTAGAAAAAAAGAAACATTTATACACTGTTGATGGGGGTGTAAATTAGTTCAACCATTGTGGGAGGTAGTGTGACAATTCCTCAAAGATCTAAAAACAGAAATACCATATGACCCAGTAATCCCATTACTGGGTAAATATTTATAGGAGTGTAAATTATTCTATTATTAAAGACACATGCACACATATGTTCTTTGCAGCACTATTCACAATAGCAAAGATAGAATCAACCTAAATGCCCATCAATGGCAGATTGGATAAGGAAAATGTGGTACACATGGAATACTTTGCAGTCATAAAAAAGAACAAGATCATGTCCTATTCAGGAACATGGATGGAGCTGGAGGCCATTATCCTTAGCAAACTAAGGCAGAAACAGAAAAGCAAACACGACATGTTCTCATGTATAAGTGGGAGCTAAATGATGAGAGTATACGGACACGTAGAGGGGAACAACACACACTGGGGTTTATCAGTGGGAGGAGGGAGAGGATCAGGAAAAATAACTCATGGGTATTAGGCTTAATAACTGGGTGATGAAATAATCTGTACCACAAAACCCCATGACACAAGTTTGCCTGTGTAACAAACCTGCACATGTACCCCTGAACTTAAAATAAAAGGTAAAATAAATAAAAACATATTACTTTTGCTTTTACATTGAATTTTTAAATTGGGAAATGATTATTTCTAGTTCAGGGGCCTTTCTCTAGTCCTATGATTGTATCCCTTCAAGAGTTTTAATCACATTTTATCTAGGTTTTCTTGTATTTTCTACATTAGCTCTCCTCCATAGTAGAGGCTTATTGCAGTTTTTCAGTTTAGTCTCTTTCTATCTGGGCTGTAAATTTTCTGAGTGGATTGTGATCTTTCTTTGTCTTTTTATACTGAGAGAGTACAGGTTATGACAGTTAGGTTAGGGATTTTTCCTTTAGCGACTAGCTGGTAATTAGTTTAGTCCCTTTGTTGGTTGGTTGTTTTTTGAGACAAGGTCTCACTCTGTCAGTCGGGCTGGAGTGCACCACTGCAGCCTTGAATCCCTGGGCTGAAGCAATCTTCCTATCTCAACCTCCTGAGTAGCTGGGACTACAGGTGCACATGCCTGGATAATTTTTTTTAATTTTTTTGTAGATACAGGGTTTCATCACATTACCCAGGCTGGTCTCAAACTCCTGGGCTCAAATAGTCCTCCTGTCTCAGCCTCCCAAAGTACTGGGTTTACAAGCATGAGCCACCACAGCTAGCCTTATCCCCTTTGTTGATGTAAGTGGCAGAAGGCCTCAGTTCATGAGTCCAAGTAGAGATAGGTTGACATCAGCCCAGTGTGGAAACTGCCTCTAAGTGCCATCACCTGAGGAACAGTTCGCCTCTTTCATTGCTGCATAATGCAAACAGCAGAAACATTTTTCCCTTCCTTTCTCTTTGTGTATCCACCCAAGACAACTGACTCTCATCATGTACCCTCTCCACCTGCATTAACTCTCATTTACATCTTTAGCCCCAACCGGCACCTTCTTTCGAGGACTTGATACCTTCCTGTATGCAGAATCCCCTCTGGTTGCCAAGACCAGACCTTGATTTTTTCTGGATGGCCATGTTCTCTAGAATGTTCCCAGGTCACCATTTTCCTCAGAAACTCACGTCCAAATGTTCAAAAAGCATTCTTAATTCCAACTAGATAACATGTTACTGGAAGATATAAACATATTATTGCTTTCCTAAATTACATCTCTATAAATAAAATATGTATGAAATTTTGTGCTAGTATAAAAATAGATCAGATATGGTCATTCAAATGTATAGCTTCTGTAATATTCATTAAATACTTCTGATCTATTAGTCTCATCATTCATCTGGTTATTGCAAATTGCTTCATGTTATTAGCTAATTTTTCATAATAGTAATGTTAGCTAACATTTACTAGGTGCCTAGTCTATGCCAGGCACTAAAGTGTTTTGTATGTATAAAGTTATTAAATTCTCACAAAATTCATGAAATTTATTGTACTGTTACTTCCAGTGGTATTGTAATATAGAAACCAAGGCCTTAAGAGGCTAACTTAACCACAGAACCACAGTCACACAGCTAACCAGATGCTTTATTCCCCCCAACTAAATAAGGAAGGACTCGAAAACAGCTCATACCTTACATTTCTCTGCATCCCCAACTGTGCTTGGCATTCAGGCCCCCAATAAAGAAACAGCTATTGAAAGAAGATACAATCTTTTACCCATGTTTGATCCCTACTCTGCAGTGCTATAATACAAATGTTTCAAAGATGTTTTAGTCATAAATGAAAGCATTAACATAAGATAACCTAAAGCTAGTTACAGAAGACTTGACTCTCAGCCACTAACCTGAGTTCCATGGATCCAAATATGAATAAAATGTTGCCTCTGTCCTTCAAGAACAAGTAGGCTGAAGGGACAGCTTATATACATGCAATAAAATAAAATGGTATATATTGTTTTTTCAGTGTGTCTGTAAAGTGCTATGGGGCCACATACAAAAAAATATTTTTTTCCATAGGAGCATAAGGTTTTTTCTCTCATTAACCAAAATCAGAACCAGATATAGAAACACTAGAGATTTTTATTAGAAAGTTTATTGTATTAATCTATAAACTCATTTGGTGATATAAATGACAATGTAGGCTAATAATGACGAAAGTTTATCATCTTTGGAAAATAAAGATAGTTCAACACTGAAAGCATTTTTGTTTGCTACAACCAAGTAAATCCTAATGTATTTTGATTTTTTCTTTTTAAAAATATATATCACAATTCAGTCATATCAAAATGAAGCCTAGACTAAATACTGAACTAGCATAAGCAGACCCAGTGTTAGTACATCAATATTAACAGGACTCTAAAAGGGCAGTTTGCTGTATGTCTTTAGTTAATAAACAAGCAACCACCCATACCATGTGATTCACACTTGCATATCCATGTACACTTCCATGATGTGAGGCCTTTTAGATCAGAATCCCTCTTAAACATTCAGTTTGAATAATAAAGACATGTTGCCCAGAGACAGAAAATTCATCATTTTAAAAAACATAACCTTAAAACTTAATTTTTTATGATTTTATTTTAAGCATAAAGTGGACTACTAATATTGACATGAATTATAAATGATATTGTGATACTCTTGTTTAACTTTTGCAGTATTACCACTTAAAAATCTCAATAATTGGCAGTTACTGTGGCTCTCTGAGAATCAAGATGACCACACCTTCATAAAGTTGTTTGCATTTCTCACAACACACAGTCATTACGCTGATGGATTTGGTTGAATCAGGTTATAACTGTCCGGTTACAAAATTCCATGGTTGGTTTTCCTGAAATTGGCGAATATAAATTCCATAAAGATAATACTAAACATATTAAACTCTCCGTTAACATTACTACTATATCATAGGATAGCAATTAATGTCACTGTAAATAATTATAAAATGTTCCTTATTATCACATAATTAACTACAAATAACATATTCTCTTTATTAAAGCAAACATGAGTTATCATTTGGGCAAGTTCTGATGTACTTATATATAAATACAAATAATTTATAAATTTTCTGATACATCAAGTTCTAAGGAAAGAATAATAGTTTGGCTAACAATATTTTATGGATGGCTTTTGCTAGGTATCTCTAAATTCCTTCACCACAGGAAATAGAAAGAAAATTAGTTATAGGGTACAAAATTAACATAGGTTCAAAGGTTATGAGAATAGATTCACTTGGTATAAAAAGTAACATCACTGTCAAATTAAATTTAATATATCTGGAAAAGTTCCTAAAGTTTGTAATTTCAGAGGTAAAATTTTGCCAAGGTTCTTTTGTTTTCTCTTTAATTCTCATTCTAACAAAAGTATTCTTTTTTTTACCCAAATTGATATCAAAATATCTAGAAAATTTTGCCTTCTAAACCAGACCTCTCCAAATACAACATGTAGTTTTACAACATCCAAATTGCTATGTGTGTTCTAATGTTTAAAAAGTCCTGAGTAAGCTCTAATAAGAATTGCCTCAGGTACAAATGTCGTTTCAGGACATCAGCTAACTGGAGTGATTTACTGGTCAAAAAGAGCACACAGGAAGGGACGGCGGTAGCCCTTTGGAGTCCACATCCGTTGTCCAGGTTTTCTATTAAGTTGCTGTTGCCTTGTACAGAAGCTTTCATTTAATTAATAGTGGAATGAGAAAAGAAACAGGTGTTTTGTTTTTTTTTATAATCTATCTCTAGGGAATAATAGGGAAATTCAAATTGACCGTGGTGCTCTGAAGAGATGATCTTTCAAACATAAGGGGAAAAATGTCTTATTTTTCCTTACCAAAAAGGACCCCGGATGGCTACTGACTCGCACGTGTCTCAATCAGATGCCTATCACCTAGTCAAGAACCAGCCAGTAGTTAACTATTGGGAGAAAACTATTGTTTCTAAGTCGTGTTCCAGGTCATTCCTTATTTCCTTGAGTTAACTTTGGAGTTCCTCAAAAGGAGCAGCCATCAATGGAGTGAGTGTTCTAAGTGTGTCTGCTGTATTATCCATCTGATCAAACCACCATCACACGTGCCGACGTGTGACATGAAATAACTGGATATTCCAACTCGATAACTGGCAGGGACAATGACTTAGGTGCACTACAGAAGGGATGCACATACATCTTTGTTAACTGGCTCACTGAGACAGAATGCCATATAGGATTTCACGTCTTTAAAACATTGAAGACCACTGTTACTCTGATAAAGTTGCTTCCTTATTCAGCTTTTCAGCGCCGTTGCTTCGTCAAGTAGATCAACACAAGGGAAACGGGCTTTCTTGCATTGTCTCAGCATTCTGATATTGATAAGTCTGGGGTGCTTGGAACCATCCAGATTTAAGCTCATTACAGGATAATTAGTAATAATGCCCTCCATTTACTCTCAAGAGTGTCCCAGTTCGGACAGTCAGTTCTATGATCACCATAATGAGAGTTTTTTTGTAAGATGAGTCTGTGGTACTCATGCAGTAACAACGTTTCCTTTTTGCTCCCCTTCTCCCTGGTTTAAGCAAGACTCAGAACCAACAGATCAAAAGGAACTCCATTTTAGAATATTTAAAAGCATCCCTATTTCAATCATAAGCCAATCACCTATGATTACTACTATTTTAGTAATGACCAATTTTAATCCATTCAAATTATATATTTTCATCTCATCCCTCCAAAAGAAAAAAGAAAAATGCATTTTTATCAATCAAAAGATGAGTGACAATAATACAAGGAACAATGAACATATAATATTTTTTCATTAACAATCCAAACACTACAAAACATAGAATATGCAACTTAAAAATGGAAATACAAATTAATGAAAAGTGGGGTACATGTCACATTAGCAATGCAAAAGACCAGCTTAAGCATAGTTTCTCTAAATCGACAATTAATAAAAGGAAAGTGCCCTTTCTCAAATATGCACAAAAATATTTCAGTCACTTCTAGGGAAAAATTAATCAAAATGTTCTGCTAATTCTATATTACAGCATGTATTACTAATGGTTTACAAAACTTAAGCATCGTCTTGCACTTAAAATTTACAACCTTTATCAATCATTACACACTCATTCCATCCAGTCTGTCAAAAATAAAATTATTTCATTTCTTTATGAAATAGTTACTGATATGTTATGAATCTCAAGTGGTGAATATGTATGATGGAGCCAGTGATCAGAATAATGTCATAGATCCGAAGTTGTTGAGGGTCAAATAGAGAGAAAAACCACCTCTGCCTGTAACATTTGTGTATTGACTTCTGCAATACTTACCACTATTTCTACAATAATTCTAATTATATATTTTCTCATTCTAAACAAAATCTAAGATTTTCATGTTTAAGTTTTCTGTCCACTTTTAGAGTATATTCAAAGTCTATCCAGTTATACCACCTGACAGAATGTTTCCTCTTGCATTCATATTATCCCTACAATTCTGAGTCCAGCTGAATAAAGTTAAGAATAAGGACTTGACAACATGTTCCTTTTCTTCTACATGTTCAGTGATTCCCACTTTCCTGAAGTAAGTTTTATGGTAAACTGTACAATCCTAGGTACAGCTCTATGATGCAAATGTGAAAGAAAATACTCAAATTTTAATTTTTCAAGCAACAACGTCAATGTCCACTGCAATCTGTGTCTCCGAGGGAGTTCTGCAAGTTCATGATTTCAGCCAACATCTTACAATAAGTCATGCTTCACAGGTATAGTTCTAAAACTAACAGTAATGGCAAATCACATCTCTAACTCCTTCAAAGCCACTTGAACAAAAAGCATCTAAAGTCAGTGTCAGCCTCAGCTTTGAAATTTCTGGTTCATGTCCAACAATTGCAGCCTCAGCTTTGAGCTTTCTGGTTCATGTCCAACAGTTGCCTACTGAGTTGATTAACATTCACATGAAAGTGGCAAAATTGAGGATGGAGAAGAAACAAACTGTAGTTCTGGAAAGGGCTCCAGTGGCTACCAAGTGGTCCTTTGGTGTCATTCACTGCTGCTGCTGCTGCTGCTGCTGCTGCTGCCACTGTCCTCTCGCTTGGGGGAGGATGAACTGTCTCGGACTGGCAGCAGGTCATAATGACAAGGGATGTGACTGTTCTTTGGGAGGTCGTATGGATCCTGGGTGAGATGCCCATTATTGCTGAATGCTCCTTGAACAACACTCACTGTAGGTTCTGTCATAACCAAGGGCTCATTAATTTATCAGCAATGGAAACATTTTTAAAAAGAATATGGCATTTCTTGCAAATATCAAACACGCCAAAGGGACTTTTAAAAATATATATAAGAAAATACTGGTTTTAAAAACATCATTTTAAAAATAATCACATAGGGGTGTCAACTCTATGTAGTTGGATCAACTAGCAAACACAGTCTGTTCAGAACAAAAGGATGACCACATAATCAGGATGAAGACATCAAGGGAATATACAGAATCCTGGATATAAATCATTGTCTGAAAAACACCTTGGGGATAAAGTAGGCCAAGCCCCTATTCCACAGGTGAGAAGACTGAGGTTTTCAAACCTTAATTCAGTTCAGGAAAACACTCAACAAGTTCACAACTTTAGAACTCAAGACTCAGGCTCTCAGTTCAGTTCCCATCCAACTGTGGCAGGATTGTAGGACAGTTTAAAGGAGAATTGTTACTGACCTTCCAAAAATAAATTTAGTTCACTTTGACTTCCATTTTTAAAAGCTGCCTTGGCCAGGCATAGTAGCTCACGCCTGTAATCCCAACACTTTGGGAGGCTGAGGCAGGCAGGTCATGAGGTCAAGAGATTGAGACCATCCTGGCCAACATGGTGAAACCCTTTCTCTACTAAAATACAAAGAATTAGCCAGGCATGGTGGCAGGCGTCTGTGGTCCCAGCTACTCAGGAGGCTGCAGTGAGCCAAGATCGCGCCACTGCACTCTAGCCTGGCGACAGAGCAACACTCCATCTCAAAAAAAAAAACTGTTTTAACACTTTAAAAATAAATTATTTTATATATTTTTCCCAGGGACATATCTGGCATAAAATGAATTACTAGTAGTAAAGAAGTAGGCACTTCATTTACAAGTAGTAAAGAATATTTTAAAGTTAAAATCATAAATACTAAGAGAGATGTAGAAATAGAGACAAAAAGAGAGACAGAGAGAGAGAAATGAAAATCTATAGCCCTATTGTTTAGCCAATGGTAGTGGTGGTATGTTTTATCATTTCACAGATGGTATTTGTAAAAGACAGTAAAAATAACTCCAATTTTAAATTGAATTCATATTAATTTGTAACACATTCACATCAGAGAATATTACTGCTATATTGGACAAATTTAAAAGTAAAATGTTTCAATCTCGCTAAATGCAATATATTAATATAATGAACCAGGAAATGGAATCACCTGTTTAATCCACTCGAACCATTTGTTTTGGCTAACTAGATATATTAGCTAATATGATACATATGCTTTCCACATGTGTGCCAAAGTATTCACTATGGTTACAAAACAAAAGATGAATGACTAGGTGAAAAATAAAGAAAATTTACTTTAAATTTTTCTAAATGATATTTTCTCTGGAAAATTTCCTTGGCACCAATTAATATGATCACTATAAACACAGGTTGCATCTATTAATAAAATATGGTGGCAAAACCCCATCTCTACTGAAAACACAAAAAATTAGCTGGGTGTGGTGGTGCATGCCTGTGGTCTCAGCTACTTGGGAGGCTGAAGTGGGAGGATGGCTTGAGCCCAGGAGGTAGAGGCTGCAGTGAGCCGAGATCGTGCCATTGCACTCCACCTGGGTGGCAGAGAGACCCCATCTCAAAAAATAAAATAAAATATCGACCATTATTTTTAATAAGATTTCTATGATCTGCAACTATTATATTCATAATGACTTTAAACTTGTTTTAAAAAACTTAAGCACTAGGTTCTTTCTATGGCTAGGAGAACTCACCAACTTCATAGACATTCTTGTTGGCTAAAGTTGAGTTATTGATCTCTGCATATGGGGAATCTCTTCGTGCCGGTGATTTCATCTCCACATAACCACACTCTGAGTTTTTAGGGATAAGCACAGGTGGGTCTTTAATGGTGGCATATGGGTTTTCAGAACTGCTTAGGGAGCAATTACTTGAATTATATTCAGAATTCTTTCCCAGGTCTGTAAAGAGAAATAGGAGGGGAAAGCTAATGCTGTGTCATTGGCAACATCATTTCTTCGTGATAACTTCCTTTTTTTCTTTATAGCTAGGTTTTCATAACACTATACACTGAAAATAATACTATACGTTTTTCACTTGTTTTGGAGAGAATTTACTATAAAATGACCCATCTGTGAAGCAATTTTAGCTCCTCTCCAAGATGAGTACTGACATCAACATCATGTATCTGATTTCATTTTTATGATCACATTCAAATATAATCAATTACATTCTATTTTATTAGTAGAATTTGCTGGAGTTCAGTCAAGAAACCAACTGTTGATGGCCCCAGGAGTACCAACCAGGGCTCTATTATCATGACAAGGGAAGGCATTTGTGCTGGGAGGACTCTTGGTAAAAGCTCTGTACTGGGCACCTAATCACACACACCCATCCTAAAGAGCAGACCTTGGTCAGTAGGTAACCAGGCAGATCCTTCCTTATTACCCCTGCTGTTTCCCTTTATGTGTTTCTGTCTTCCCATAAGCCATATTTCTTTCAAAGGAAATATGAGTATTTCCTCAGCAAACTGAATCTTTTGTTCCTCAAGACTTAAGCTCTGCCAAGGTCCACCTCTGGTCACTTTCTTGATGTCAGTCACACATGTTTGTGTGTTTCATGTAGTAACTGACCACACTAAAAATTCTACATTTTCTCTTGCCATTCTTGCTAGTTTAAAAATTATTTCAGTCTTTGAGATTAAAAAGAATTAATTGTGCTTCTGATTTCTTCCTCAAATTTATACCATACCTTTTAAGGATTTTCCCATATAGCTTCTGTCAAGTCCAAAAGCACCTGTGATAAAGGAAGAAAAAAACACCCAGTGAAAACTGAAAGGAAGAAAAACCCCATCCAATATTCCAGGGTCCTGGAAGAGGATTTCCCGTTCAACAAACAACCAAGGCTGCTATTTTCAAGCCTTTACACCAGATCAGTTGTCCCAGATGTCCCCAATGCTTAGAATTAAACACACACCTTTGATCATTCACCTGGTCATTTACAGTGACTCAGGAAAGGCTAGTCAAAACAGGATGGAAACTGAGGCCCAGAGATAAATCAGTATACTTGATTCAAGTTGCACATTGGAAAGAAAGGATACAGCCAAGACTAGGGTTTACATTTCACACCTATGTGCAGCTCTTTCAAGGCTCTGATGGTTTTCAAATAGTTATAATCATTACTCTGTTATATTATTATCTTCACTATAAGCGTGTTTTCTGGAGACTGGAAGCTTTGAACACTGTTGTCTAACGCTTTACAGATGGTACTAGTTCTTGCCCTTCTTTATTCAGCTTTTATTTTATCAATTTGACTTTTTCAGGTATGGGGACATAATTGTGCATGACCCTAGATACACACAAAAAACTGCTTTCTTGTTTGAAAATGGCTGGCCTTTATTCGGTGAAGGTGGGGAGGGAAATAGAGTAAGAGTGTCCCTGCTCATGCTGAAAACAATTGAGAGAACGCGCAACCATTTACAGATATCAATCAGGTCACAAGCATGTTGTATAAAATACAAGCATTTAATCACAAATTCATACTATTACAAACAAATAAGAGGACATTACCTAGCCCATGTTATACTATCTGGTGTATCCATGCAAAACTGCATTGTTAATACTGCATGGGAATCAAGTATTCTATTGGAGCTGTGTTGTGACAAAGGAGAAAACTACAGATTAGAAGACAAAGGAATTAGATGTCATCGCTTATTGGCCATATGACTTTGGGCAAGATGTTCCACTCTCAGAGTGTCTATTTTCTTATCTCTAAAATGGAGAAAACAAAATTTGCCTTCTAGCCTTCCAGGGTTTTTGTCATCATTAAGTAAAAGAAAGCATACGAAAAGGCTTTGTAAACTTTGAAGCACCTTACAAACGAAGTGTGTCAATTAGTGTAACACTCAGTCCTACCCTTTGCTTCAGTCTTTCCTTAAGCACTCCATGGCATTTTCTTTTTCATATATAGTACTTTAGGTCTGGGGTACATGTGCAGATCACTCAGGATTGTTGCACAGGTACATATATGGCAATGTGGTTTGCTGCCTCCGTCCCCTTGTCACCTATAGCTGGCATTTCTTCCCATGTTATCCCACCCAAACTTCCCTACCCCTCGCTGTCCCTCCCCAGACCCCCCCCCAACAGACCCCAGTGTATGATACTCCCCTCCCTGTGTCCATGTGTTCTCATTATTCAACACCTGCCTTTGAGTGAGAACATGTGGTGTTTGATTTTCTGTTCTTGTGTCAGTTTGCTGAGAATGATGGTTTCCAGGTTCATCCATGCCCCTACAAAGGACATGAACTCATTGTTTCTTTATGGCTGCATAGTATTCCATGGTGTATATGTGCCACATTTTCCTTGTCCAGTCTATCATCGATGAGCATTTGGGTTGGTTCCAGGTCTTTGCTATTGTAAACAGTGTCGCAATGAACATGCGTGTGCATGTGGCTTTATAATAGAATGATTTATAATCCTTTGGATATATACCCAATAATGGGATTGCTGGGTCAAATGGAATTTCTATTTCTAAGTCCTTGAGGAAGTGCCACACTGTCTTCCACAATGGTTGAACTAATTTACACTCCCACCAACAGTGTAAAAGTGTTCCTATTTCTCCACATCCTCTCCAGCATCTGTTGTCTCCAGATTTTTTAATGATCGCCATTCTAACTGGTGTGAGATGGTATCTCAATGTAGTTTTGGTTTGCATTTCTCTAATGACCAGTGATGATGAGCATTTTTTCATATGTTTGTTGGCCTCATATATGTCATCTTTTGAAAACTGTCTGTTCATATCCTTTGCCCACTTTTGAATGGGTTTGTTTTTTTCTTGTAAATCTATTTTAATTCTTTGTAGATTCTGGATATTAGCCCTTTGTCAGATGGGTAGATTGCAAAAAGTTTTTCCCATTCCGTTGGTTGCCAGTTCACTCTAATGATTGTTTCTTTTGCTGTGCAGAAGCTCTGGAGTTCAATTAGATCCCATTTGTCTATTTTGGCTTTTGTTGCCAATGCTTTTGGTGTTTTAGTCATGAAGTCCTTGCCTATGATTGTGCCGTGAATGGTTTTGCCTAGATTTTCTTCTAGGGTTTTTATGGTCTTAGGTCTTATGTTTAAGTCTTTAATCCATCTGGAGTTAATTTTAGTGTCAGGTGTCAGGAAGGGGTCCAGTCTCTGTTTTCTGCACATGACTAGCCAGTTTTCCCAACACCATTTAACAAACAGGGAATCCTTTCCCCATTGCTTTTGTCAGGTTTGTCAAAGATCAGATGGTTGTAGATGTGTGGTGTTGCCTCTGAGGCCTCTGTTCTGTTCCATTGGTCTATATCTCTGTTTGGTACCAGTACCATGCTGTTTTGATTACTGTAGCCTTGTAGTATAGTTTGAAGTCAGGTTGCATGATGCCTCCAGTTTTGTTCTTTTTGCTTAGGACTGTCTTGGCTATGCAGGCTCTCTTTTGGTTCCACATGAAGTTTAAGGGTTTTTTTTTTTTTCCAGTTCTGTGAAGAGGGTCATAGGTAGCTTGATGGGGATAGCGTTGAATCTATAAATTACTTTGGGCAGTATGGCACCATGGCATTTTCAATCATCTTTTAAAAGAATATTACAGGCCAGGTGTGATGGCTTATGCCTGTAATCCCAGCACTGTTGGAGGCCAAGGTGGGTGGATTGCTTGAGCCCAGGAGTTCAAGACCAGCCTGGGCAATATGGCAAAACCTCGACTCTAATCTTTTAAAATACAATGCAATACAATAAGAATGTTACAGACTTAGGTTAAAAGCAGAGAGTAAAGTAACAACTAGCAATGAACAGTCCAAATAAGTATTCAAGAACGTTAAGTAAACCTTTGCCACTGTGCATGCATCTCAGAGTGATGTTAAGCTCAAGTTCTGATGGTGGTCCTACAGGGGTCACTGGGTAAGCCCACACTGTTGTGGAGAAGGAAGCAGCCTCTAAAGGGAATATTTTCCTCTCTCGGGCAAACTCTCTTGCATCTGGGTTGTGGAGACTCTAACCAAGCCCACAGCTGGGGGGAAAGGCACAGGGTTATGCAGGGAGGCAGCATAAATGGGTGTGTAATGAAGAACTAACCTTACCAAAGAAAGCACTGGCCTTTGCCCTCAGCTCCTGGGAGGTGATCTCAAAGCCCTTGGACTGTCCTGCCCAATAGGAGTGCTTTTGTTTACCTGGGGGCCCAGGGCTACACTGGACAATGCAACAAAGTGATTTATGGTGGGGGGTTTGGGCCATACGGTATTATGGCCACCTCTGGAGGGGAAAGGCTAAAGGTCAACCATGTCTACATAGTGGGAGTCAATCACATCTATATGACAGCCCCCAAAAAACTCTGGATACAACGGCTAAGGTGAGCTTCCCTGGTTGGCCATACTCTGCATGTGTGGTCACACATTGTTGCCAGAAAAAGTTAGCATTTTCCATGGCTCCACTGGGACAAGAAGACCCAAAAGTCATGCTTTGAACTTTCCTGAACTCTGTACCATGTGTCTGCTCCCTTGGCTGATTTTAATCTGTATCCTTCTGCTGCGATAAACTATAACCATGAAAATGCCTATTCAATGAGTTCAGTGAGTCCTTGTAGCAAAATGTTGATCCTTAGGATGGTCTTGGTGATCCTCAAACTTGTAGCTAATGTCAGAAGTGAGGGTGGTCTTCTGGAGCATGGTAAAGCGGACCCATGAAGATAGGGCACAGTCTGTGGTCTCTAAACAGCTTTATCAAGGAGCTCTGTCTATGCTCCTCTTTGCCAAATACCCTTGGCCATCCCCAGACTATAGCAAAGTCTTGTTAAATGTCCATTTTAATCGTAGCTGTGCAATGGCTAGCCTTCCTCCAAGATGTGAAAGAGAGAAGCAGCATGGAGCAGATAGCAAGTTAAGGAATAAGAGCTGGGGCTCTGAGGCCAGACACCCCTGCCAGATTCTGTCTTCATTGCCTTGGAGGATCAGGGAGCTGTTTTAACGAGGGAGCAATCTGGATTCCCCATAAACTCCTGTATGTACCAATCCCTGGGGCAGGGCTTTCAAATGCTTGGTTTAATTAAATTCACACAATGAACCAGTACACGGTTATTACTCCCATTTTACAAATGAACAAATCAACTATGAAAGGATAAGTGATTGGCCCAGTGCCATCTCAGGGCTTTTTGTGTCTAGTTCAAGGCTCTTTCAGATACCATCATGACAACTATTCCATCATTTAAAACACCTGTATGCTTTATCATCCACAACATGCCTGACTCCATCCTTTGTGAAGAAGAACTTTTTCTATGCAACAACTTTAAAGGGATGTTAAATGCAGAATTACACTTGAGTGAGAACAAACCAAGAAGATCCAGAATTTCCAACGAAGATTCTATGTTCCTAACACTCAGTCCTTTGGGTCTCATTGAGCCAGAATGCTGAGACATTTATATGTGACCAATGCAGTGATTTTGTATCTACTGGAGTCTTCACAGTGGTCTAAGATACAACAAGAGGACTTTTCTTTCACTAGTGCTGGTTAGTATTTTGCTAAATATTAATTCATATATTCCTTTGAGCTAAATTATAAATGTAATTAAGACTCCTAAAATGTCTCCTTTAATGTTACATGATGTTACCAATAAGCATATTGTGAGTCTGGTATATAAATAATTTTACTGTGGTTGAAAATACACATCCTATTGATAAAAATGGTATAGAATGCAGATAAAAGGAATTTGTACAGTGAGCGTGATAATCACTACACTATGGAAATGACTAAAAATTTGTATTCACCACTAAAACATTTTTATTCCATAGAAAGAGGCATTCCCACAGGGATCTGACACTGTTCCTACAGAAGAAACAGTGTTTAAGGGCAGCAGCCAGAAGACCAGCTTTGAAATCCGGCTTTACCCCTTTCGTCCTATAAAATTTCAGAGAGGAGGCTTAACCTCTCCGTGCTTCCCAGTTTATTCCTCTACATAACAAGATTCATGGAAAAGTGTCCACCCAGGAGGACTGTCAAATTTAGCAAATAGGCCAAGTGCAGTGGCTCATGCCTGAAATCCCAGCACTTTGGGAGGTCAAGGCAGGCAGATCACTTGAGGTCAGGAGTTTGAGACCAGCCTGGCCAACAGGCAGAAACCCTGTCTCTACTCAAAATGCAAAAATGAGCCAGGCATGGTGGTGCACATCTGGAATCCCACCTGCTGGGGAGGCTGAGGCAGGAGAATCACTTGAACCCAGAAGGCAGAGGTCGCAGTGAGCAGAGATCGTGCCACTGCACTACAGCCTGGATGACAGAGTGAGACTGTCTCAAAAACAAAAACAAAACAACATAAAACAAAAAATTAGCAAACAAAAACACACAAAGGTCAGTTATATTAAAAATTTAAATAAACAACAAATAATCTTTAGTGTACAGCCCATGTAATATCTGTGATTATATTTATGGAAAAATATTTGTTTATCTATCTGAAATTCAAATTTAGCTAGGATTTCTGGCCCCTACCTCCAAGTAAATGTACGTGAAAGGATTTGTTACCCATAAGACACTGCACACCTGTAAATTACTATATCATCAAACTCCTCTCTGAAAATATGGGGTACAGGCTTGGAAACTGCAGCACATAATTAATGGTATATCACAGAAGTTCTTTAGGTGTGGACCAAGCATTCCTTCCCCCTTTTCAGGAGGCCTATGAGATCAAAACTATATATATATAAATATATATATTAAGAGATGGGGTTTTGCTATGTCATCCAGATCAGACGCAAACACCTGGGCTCATTCTCCTGCCTCTGCCTCCCAAGTAGCTGGGACTATAGGCCTGTGCCATTGAGCCCAGCTGCAAAACTATTTCCATAACAACACAACAACATTATTTGCCATTTTCACTCTAATTATCTTTCAAATGTACAGTGGAGTTTTTCAGAAGCTACATGAAGTATGGGGCCCAAACCAACTGAACGGAAAGGCAGATATGATAATCTAGCTATCTTCTATTAAGTCAGACATTGAGGAAATTTTTTATAAAAATGTAAAGTAGTGTTGCTTTTCTCATTAATTTTGGGTGGTTTTGGAAAATGTAGTGATTTTTCACAAAAACACAATTTACATTATCATGAAATGTGATGATTATTGTTAATTTAAATAAATTAATAACTATTCTAATTTTCCTGTTTTTATTTATATATTAAATTTCATTATCATAGTAAATTTCATTTACTATGATAAATATAAATAGATGTAGCCCCTATCAACAGAAGCTTTTTGGAATCCTCAATAAATTTTAACAGTGTAAAGGAGTCCTGTGATTTCAAAAAGTTTGAGAACCACTGATCCACTGTATTCCTGTTGGTATTTCTGTTTTCTCACCTGAAAGGGAAGGAGATCTCAAGTCCTGATACCCTATTTCAAAAGAGAACAAGGAGGAGTTCACAGCTGGGAGCCAAGCTCACAGGCTCCAATACTAGCTCTAACATTTCACAGGCAATGAGGCCCTGTGCAAGTAACTTAACCTCATTATGACTCAGTTTCTCAACTGTAACATGAAGATGGTGATAACATTAGTACCTACCTATTAGAGTACTTGTGAGAATTAAGTTAACAGGCATAGAGCTAGAATGTAAGCTACGAGTAGGCAGTAGCTTTTTGATCAATTCCTGGCACACAGTAGGAACTCAATAAATGTTTGTTGAATAGATAAGCCCTGGGGACAGTAGTTAGTCCTGTACAGGTGTTAGACATAATTCTGTTATTGTGCTTTTTGATGCACGTTTTCAGTAGATGGCACAGACAGAGATCTGTGACTGTTTCAGTGACTGATATGCAGGTCGCAGTGCTGCTGGGGACATGCAGGTCACAGTGCTGCCGGGGACATGCGTTGGGAGAACTCACCGAGCTCGTTGAGGTAGCCACCATGCTTCCAGTCTGCTGGCAATGTCCCAGTGCAGTCTCCCACGGGGCCTCTCTTCCCAGGGTTCACATTTTTAAGATTCACAAACAGTTGATTGTTTTTTGACTGTTAAAAATATAAACAATGAAAGACTTAAAAACAAAATACAGGCCGGGCGCGGTGGCTCACGCCTGTAATCCCAGCACTTTGGGAGGCCGAGGCAGGTGGATCACGAGGTCAAGAGATCGAGACCATCCTGGTCAACAAGGCGAAACCCCGTCTCTACTAAAAATACAAAAAATTAGCTGGGCACGGTGGCCCGTGCCTGTAATCCCAGCTACTCAGGAGGCTGAGGCAGGAGAATTGCCTGAACCCAGGAGGCAGAGGTTGCGGTGAGCCGAGATCGCGCCATTGCACTCCAGCCTGGGTAACAAGAGCGGAACTCCGTCTCAAAAAAAAAAAAAAAAAAAAAATACAGTGCAGCACAGCACAGCTGTGCTCAGACGCCGAGGCGACTGCTTGTAACCTGGTGGGACTTGGAAGCTAGCAGGAGCTCATGTCCTTCAGTCCCAGCTACTCCCTCAATTGCCTCAAGATCTTCATTTCACTCTGTCATCCTGTGCCAATTAGACCTTTATTTGGATTTATATACATGTAACTTTGAATTGGAAGAAAAAGTGAGTTCTTAGTCTAAGCTCCCCCATCAAAAATTGTATGTTTGTATGAGTCACAGGTGACTCTGAGCAGTTTTCCTAGGTATAAACACAAGGATAACATTATCTGCTTTGCGTCCGTCCCTGAATTTGTATGAGAACAAATAAAATGATTAATGGGAAAGTCTCTGGAGAATGTGAAGTGCTATTTAACCATGAGGCACTATAATTAAAACCTATAGCTGCATTAATTAAATTACAACTGGATTAATTTAATGAGCTTGATTTTTCCTAATAGAGCACTGGAATTAGACAATGGAGATTAGAAATATAATTTGGGTATGATTGGAAGAAAGAGATATTTGAGATTTCAGAGCATTATGGTGATGACCCAGGGGTAAATTGGGTGCTATTAAAGGAGCAGCTCTGGGTTCTAGACAGCTCTGTCTCCAACCTCTCTGTGACTCAGTTTCCTCATCTGTAAAATCAGCGTAATAATCACTCTTGATTGGTGTGAAGATTAAATGAGTTTGTATTTTTTAAGTGATTAGAAATGCTTGGCACATAATGGTAGGTTGTTGCTATGTGACCACTAACTCACAAAAGTATTGATTTACGTGGTTCAGCCCAAATCAGTGCGTGTTACTGTTGCTGTTACTAAAGCACAGGTGGCCAGGACAGGGTACTAGAGGACGGGCAGTCAGAAGAGGGGCACGTGGAGATTTTGCCCACGGCTGACTCTGCTATAGGTCTTTACATTTTTGTTAATGTCATTATAAGTCATTATTTTAAAATCTCATGAAAAATTAGAAACGTTTTTCTAAAGCGGTGTAATGGAAACAGTACAGATTGTAGAGACAGAGAGACTTTGGCTCACACAGCAGCTGCCTCACTTCTTATCAGGCAGCTATGTCTGGAAATGACTTAAACTCCCTACTACTCAGGCTTTCGTTAGTGAACTTGAGATTCCCAAGGCACACCCAGAGGACTGTTTATAGGAGTAAATTAGATAATATATGTAAAGGACCTAGAACAGCCTCTGGAAAATAGCAGCCCTCAATAAATGCTGGTTCCCTTCCTCCCTCCCCAGCCCACTTTCAAAGATGTGAGCCAATTCCTCTCACCTTCGTGACAGTCATCCTGTCCCTGTTGTTGATGTGAGGGGATGTGGCACACTGGGTGAGTGTGTGGTAACTGGGATTGGTGAAGTAATGGCTATTAGCGTTTCCACCATTGCTGTGAGGAAGGGTTCCTGCAAGAAGGCAAGGAAATGGTTAAGGCGGCAGGCTCTCATAAATGTGTGTGAAAAAAGAGAATCAAAATAACAGAACAAATGTCTGGACTGCTTCCATATCACAAGCTAGACAGAATCTCCTCCTGCCCAGCCTACTTAGCAAAGCTTCTAGGAGCAACAGGCAGCTGCCTTCCTAACTGTCTTCTTGGAAAAGTATGAAAGTCTTGTGAACAAATGTGAACCTGAGAGAACAAATCCTTTAAGATCCACGGGAGTGGCTAACTAGGCCTAAATTTAAAATAGAGTCAAGCAGGCCTTTGCTAAGGGTCACACCTGTACTCTGAGATCCTGAAAACCAGCAGCTTTTTATCTTTGGGTCTTTCAGAGCTGTGCTGAACCAACCAATCAGAGCTTACCTGCCTTAAATAATCAGGGCTCAGCTTTATCAACGAATCGGGGTTCAGCTGTATCAACCAACCAGAACTCAGCTGCACTGACCAATTAGAATTAAACCAGTTTCAAGCCTTCATTTGCATAAATGTACCTGATTGGAAGCTGGGAGGGGACTTTTGCTATAAAACCCAAGGCTTCCCTTTGTTTTCTGAACTGCACCTTCACTTTACACTGGCTGGAAGTCCTGGGTTTGCAAACTGTTCACCGGAGTAAAATATCTTTCCTCCAAATTCCTTTTCAGAGAACTTTTGTTCACAGTATCCACAGAAAACTGCCGTTTGCTTTGGGGATTGTACACGCTGGGAAGGCATCATTTGGAGCTACTCTGCAACTTTACTTTTCATAAACACTTGAGTGCTTGACACAATAATTCTGCACTGAAAATGCACTTCTACGTAAATCAGCTACTTCTCATATTTCCAGAGAATTTTGTAGTTTTAAACATGTAACCAACCAGAAGGCCTTCAATAATCACCCAAATATTAATAAAGATTTTAAGCTTTTAAATTCCTCCATGTAAGTGGTTATTTCTCCTGATAATTGATTATATATGTATTTTTCATTTTATAGAGCCTTGTGACAGGAAAAAAATCAAAAGAGTTTTCTTAAAGGGCTGTCTTGGTTCTTGCTAATACCAAAAAGCTGTTTCTGATATAACTTGGTTCCCTCTAGTTAATGATTCGGGTAGGCCTAGGGAGAGGCTGGGAAGCACATAGAAAGTTCCCACGTTCAGAGACTGGAGAACTAGTCCACACACACACCCGCCCCCTGCCGCCCCCGCCCCCCCCCGCCCCGCGCCGATCCATGACCTTGGTAAACTTATCCTCTCTTCCTTCCCACCCCCTCTCACATATGAAAAAAGCTTGAGGCTAGATTGAAATTCCCTAAATCTAAAGTGCAAACACAATGAACTCAATTTTAAAACCCTCATAGCAAACCACAGAACGACAATTTACTATTGCTGAAATATAAAACTCACCTCTAGCAATGTATACCTTTTCCAACCACACAATTCTCTCAATGAGAATTGACAGAAACAATGGACAGCAGAGCCAACACCCAGTTTTAAAGAAACAGGATGAAATTTAATTTTTCAAGAAGCAAAATGTCTCTCCTGCCTCTGGTCTTACCTGAAATGGTATAATCTGCATTGATGACCCTCATAGCAGGGGTGTAGGTAACTGCTGGCATGCTTGAGTCCTTTCCCTTCTGCCTGTGTCTATAAATAATGAACAATGCCAGTAGGAAGAGAACAACTAGGACAAGAATGATGATGCCCGCAATGGCCCCGATCTGGTAGGAATCAGCAGGGAGAGCAGTACTGGTTCGGCTTAAGCTGTTCAGATTTCCAACAATGATAACACCAGCTAGAAAAAGAAGAGAGGCTTGAGAAAGGATGACAATGCACTGGATAAATGTTTGATCTCTACTTACAAAAACCTCCTTCTGTGCTAATGCCTGCATATTTTCAGTTCATAAAACATTAATTTGGAAGCAGAGCAGGAAGAAAAAGCAAACATTCCTCATTGTCAGATGTTGTTGGCCTATCCGTGCCTAGAAAAAGGCTGCTGTAAGCCTCAAAAAGAGACAGAAGCTGGGCATAGTGATGTGTGCCTGTAGTTTTAGCTACTCAGGAGGCTGAGGTGGGAGAACTGATGTAGCCTAGCAGTTAGAGACGAGCCTGGGCAACATAGCAAGACCCCGTCTCTAAAAAATATGAAGAAAAAGACGGATTTTTCTGAACTCAAAGAAATTCAACAGTAGGGTTTGAGACTTCTTATATATTTCAGATTAAATACTTAGACTGGCAATTAATTTGGGGTAATAATTTACCTAATTTTTATTTTGCGTTATTATTCAACACTGAGTTTATGCAGTTAAATGCTAAATGTCCCAACTGCTTAACCAAATATTATGTCTATCCTTAGCATTTCTAAGAGTAATTTTCCTTCTAAGCAAGCATAACACCATTATAAATCTAGTCTAAGAACAGGATCAGCCTTTTGCTAATTTCAATGGGCCTTTTACCTCAGAAGATATTTTTCATCCAAAGTTATTTTCCATGACAGAAAGATTTGTCCTGATAATACCTGATAGCATTACCCTAATACCTTACTCATTAAATTCAAAATTCAACATGACATAGTTTTTCCTTATGGTCCATCAAGTGACGCTGCTAAAGTCATGGGTTGAGATTCAAGAAATCTGGCATCTAAAGAAATTGACCTAGATATTCTGAACTTTCCCTTAAGCTTTCAGGCTGCAGTTTAATCATCTATAAATGAGAAAAAAGGCCTCTCATGTCACTGCTTCCAGTTCAAGTAAATGTTCCTATGATTTTATGATTCTAAATGCTGGAGGACCTTCTCACAAAACAATCTGCCCTGAAACACAGACCACCAAGGACAATGTAGTGAGATTACAGAGTATTTGCAATAATGATGTGATCATGAAATATCACATTCTATTGTTATGACAGTCAAATGTAAATCATGAGCATGTGAAGTTAAATGCTGTAAATATTTACATGGTCTGCAGTTTAAGCTGACTCCATCTATGACAGTGTATCAGTTTTCTAAAGCCTTTTATAACCTATCTGCTTATTGCCTACCAGGGACTACCACATGCAGTAGAAGCTGTGGCTCTCTGGAGGGCATGCTTCAGAACCATCAGAAGCATTTTCTGAGTCCCCAACCCCAGACTCAGAATTTCCCAGATGGGACCACGCATATGACAATTATGGTCATTGTGATACACACCCCAGTTAAAAACCAGGGGCACCAGTTTTACAAAAAGTTAAACATATGCCTACCATATAACCCCAATTATTCTACTCCTAGGTATTTACCCAAGAGAAATGAAAGCGCATGTCCATGCGAAAACTTGATTCACTCTTGTTCATAGCAGCTTTATCAGTAATACATCCAAACTGGAAAGAATCCACATGTCCATCAGCACATGAATAGGTAAACAAATTATAGTATATCCATACAATGGAATACTATTCAGCAATGAAAAGAACTGAACTGTTGATACGTGCAACAACATGGTTCCATTTCAAAATAATTATGCTGAGTAAACAAAGCCAGACCCCAAATTTTACAGTGTAAAAATTCATTTCTATAAAATTCCAGAAAATGAAAACTAGTCTATAGTGACAGAAAAGAGATGAGTGGTTGCCTGGAGCATAAGGGATGGTAGAAGTAGGGAGGGGCATGAGGAAACTTTCATGGTGATGAATATTTCATTTATAATGGTAATGGTTTCACAGGTATATAAAAAGTTCGGATTTTACTAAATTGTATACATTAAATAGGTGTGTTTTTTGTGTATCAATTACACCTCAATAAAGCCAAAAAAAATCATAGACCCAATAGAAAGTTCATGAGTTTTGGAATAACAAAAATCTGGCATAAAAGCTGTGACATATTCTAGATATTAGCTGTATGACCTTGGGAACATTAACCTCTTTAAGCTTTTGTCCCTTTATTTGCCAAAAAGCAACAATAAGGGATCCATCTGGCAATTAAGTCAGTCACCAATTATGCCAGTTAGAACTGTGGTGAAGATGATGCTAGATAACATAAATGAAAATACTCCACATTGCCTGGAAGATGGTGCTCACACGGTAAGAGGTATTATTTACTAGTATCTTTACCTTGATCACATCTTGCGCCCTTCCATCCAGGGCTGCAGTAACAGGTCCCCGTGATATGGTCGCAGGTAGAGTTGTTCAGACAGTCACATAACTGGCGACAGCCGTAGCCATATGTTCCTGCAGGGCACTCTAGAGAAGGAAAGTCAAATGTAGCTTTGCAGCCTTGGGAATCTGGAGCAAGGCTGTCTCTGACTGCAAGCCTTGCACATCTCTAGATGAATCCTTTCAGGAGATTCCTGTTCAGGCTGACTTGTAACCACCAGAGTGTCCCAGAACTGGACAGCATTCCCGGAATCACGAGCACTCACAGTCCAGGTTGCACAGGGTTAGAGACAGGGCTACTCAACATTAGAGCTCCTGACACTGTCAGCTGCTACATAACCACCTCTATGACATATGGAGAGTCTGTGAAATTCTCATGAAACAGATGAAGATAATCACTCAGGGCAATTTGAGATAAGTCTACCAGGCAAAACTGTGGGCTGGAAGACGCCTATACTGAAAAGTATAAACTAAAGATAAACTAAAATATGTTCTTGAGAACGTATATACTTTACTGTAGGCTCAGGGATCTTCATAAATGCACATTCTCAGTGGAATTAGCCAGGAATAGGAGAAGAGGCAGACAACAAATTTTGTTGATTTTCTAGGTAAGAGCCTCATTTGCTACGGAATGGTTCAAACTCTGGATTTGCAGGTTAAAGTCTTAAAGACAAAATAATGGGATTTTAATAAAAACAATAAGACGTCTTAAAGACAAAAATAATGGGATTCTTATGATGTGGTCTTAATAAGAATTAGGCATGAATTTCAAAGAATAGTGTAAGCATGGTAAATCTAAAAATCTTCGTGACAAAATATTGATGCTTTTCATAAAGTGAGCAGCAGGGGGCAATGTGCCATTATTATTAGAATTCTCTGTCAAACACAGGGTTTCTGTTTACAAATAATCATTGGGAGAAGTCTCCAAAATAGGGACACTTTAATTTGCTGTTGAGAGTAATCACGGAAGCACTTAAGAGGTTTTTATTTACAAGACCCTAACCAGTCATCTGTCATTCAAGTAAAATTTTGAGCCTCTTCTGGTTTTCATGCATATGCTTAGACATTTATACACAGACACACAATATTTGTATGCACAAAAGAGGTGTGTATGCAACCGTGACACTCAGTCAGGATCTGTTTCATGACTCATTGAAACAGTGATGCAAAACTAAAATTGAGTTGTCTCTGTCTTGAGCTTATTCCTGGATGTCACTTTTGTTATATTTGCTAGAAAGAGGATATGCAAAAATACCCTCGGGTTTAGCATGCAATAATGAAGCAACCAGGTTCAAAGTGGCTCTGTGAGGTGCCAGTGGAGTGGAATGGGGAGGGGTGCTTTATTGCCAGAGTCCTGCTATCCTGATCAACCTTTCCAGGCCACACTGCTCCTGTGGCCATAAGCTTAGCAGATCCTTCTCAAGAGTACAAACTGGTGAACAGAAATTGCTCTTCACCTTTTCCTGCTTAAAAGGTTTTATCATAATAAAGTGGGTCCAATATAGCCCTAAGCCCTTATTTATTTCTTTCTTTATTTATTCTTTTTTTTGAGACAGAGTCTCTCTCTGTCACCAGGCGCCAGGCTGGAGTGCAGTGGCGCAATCTAGGCTCACTCCAACCTCGGCCTCCCGGGTTCAAGCAATTCTCCTGCCTCAGCCTCCCAAGTAGCTAGGACTACAGGCACGCGCCACCACACCCAGCTAATTATTGTATTTTTAGTAGAGACGGGGTTTCACCACGTTGGCCAGGATGGTCTCGATCTCCTGACCTCGTGATCCTCCCACCTTGGCCTCCCAAAATGCTGGGATTACAGGCAAGCTCTTACTTATTTATCATAGCTACTGAATGAAAGTCACAGAGGAAAGGAATAATAAGGAATTATTATTGCATATTGAAATACTCAATTTTATTAAGACTAATGTTCTTATAAGTTTGTGAGCAGATGCATAGATAGTGGGGTGGAAATAAAAAAATAAGGATGAGTAATTCCAACAGCATATGGGGACTTAAAAAAAAGTTAAGGCAGTATGTTGTCTCGAAGGTTGTTAAGACTAAGATGAGAAATTGTTAATGCAAGCAGTATAAAAGTACTATCTAGAGAAGGTTGTGGAAAGGGTGGCAATGTTTGCGTGGATTTGTTCCCTCCTCAGCAACAGGGGTTGGCCCTGGGCCACCAGCCCTCCTCCCCACTGAATGTACTGTCCTCCAATGTGAGACCTGGGTCCCGCCTCTACCATGAAGAAAGCTCGACTGGCTCTTTTAAAGCTCTGAGCAGCCACATTCCAAAAGTAAGAAGAAGAGGAAGAGAGCCCCAAAAAACAGAATGGAAAACTTGAATTCTGTCTTCATTCTTGTAATCACACCTCCTCCACCCAGAGCGCTGAGTAGCCAGCGACGATCCCAGGGAGCCCGACCTCTGGGAGAGGAAGTTAATCGTGCTGAGAAGTAACCAGCCATCAGCTCAGACAACCTATGAGTGGTGAATTCTGCCTTAACATTTCCAGGCATCTAGGAAATTTGATTCTAGAGGAAAAGGAAATACTACCTCGTGATGTCATGCTCTCATACTTACTCTGCTCACAGTGCCGTCCCATGAACCCAGTGCGGCAAGTACACTGCCCAGAGATGTGGTCGCAGTCAGCTCCGTTTTGACATTGACATATCAGCGCACAGTCTTTTCCATAAAACCCCAGAGGACATCCTGTGGGAGGAGGGAGGACATCAGGAGTCAAGAGGCTACTGAAGAGAAACACCTGGAGGCTCGTGCCTCCAACGTATTTGTGTTTCAACTTGAAGGACACTGAGCCGTCAGCGAATACAGTGAATAGTACATATCTCAGCTTGCCACCAGAGCTTCCTTGAAGTCCCAAGATGGGCCTCTTGCAAGGAGGTTGTAACTCATAAGTAGAAGGCAAAAGAGTTCCATTCCTGTCAGTGTAACCATCACTGGTACCCCTGGAGGCAAGACTAGTGCCTTCTAACAAAATGTCCCTTCAACCCTGGAAGAATAGGACATTTCCTTTCATTCTTTCACATTTCTACTGCATTCCTGGACTAAAATTCCAATGGGCTGAGACGGGTACTCTATGTTAAAATTATCTGTATGCTTTTATTTGTAGTACAGAACATCTCTATTGTCGCTACTAGCCTTGTCCACTATATCTGTTATTAATTTAGGTAATATCAACTTCCCTAAAGAGGTGTACTAGAATGCTTACCTTAAAAAATAACTATCCTTTACAGGTGCTTTGTAAAAAGCCTTCAACCTGCTGCATAATTTCCAATGCCCAGACTGGCGGGTTTCTTGAGCTAAAGACACCCACAAACTCAGTTGGCTTACGCAGGCTGGCAGCTGCCCTGCAAGAATGCCTCGGGGATCTCTGGCATGATGAAAGCTTCAATACAGGCTGATTCGGTGGTTGTTTCCAATTATTACATATGCTTTTCATTTTCCCATTTTCTTATGAGACTTTCAGGAAGCAGAGGCAGTGCCCAGATGCCAGTTTGCACTGATGACCCTCTGCTGTCAAACATTTATTTAGCACCTACCTACTCTGTGCCAGATTCTTTTCATGAATTCTCTTGTTTAATCTTTACAGCAGCCCAGAAATTCAGGGATGGATATTTCCATCCTATAGACAGGAACTAAACCCCAAGTACCCTAAGTCACATAGCTGGCAACTGGCAGAACGGCAGGGCCATGATTCAAATGCAGGGAGGTCTGGCTCCAGACCCCATGTTGTTCCCACTATATCATGTTACTTGCACTTAAAAAAGGGTTCTGTGTTTGAAGCAGGTTCTAATTTTAGAATTATAAATAATATCTTACAAGTACCTTTCTCTAAGAAGTGAAACAATATTTATAGATATATGATCTCTGCAGAATATGCTTGGGCCAGCCTTCTTCCTTACCAATTATCCTTTTCAAATTTTGGTTCAAGGTCTACATTCTCTCTTAGAAAGTTTTGAAAGACTTTTTCAGCTTTTTCTTTAATTATGTACTCTAATTAGTATTAGATAAGAATTGCTCAATTTTGGACCCATCTTTCCTCCTCAGCTTCTTGCTATTATTTTAAATTATCCGCTATTATTAATACTTAATCATAACACATGCCTTCCTGTCTTGTCTCCTTTTTTCAACCGAAGGTAAGAGGGCAGAGAATCATCTTCCTTCCCCAATGATGCTCGGCTTTGGAGTACTTTGCACATTATATCCTAACACACTAAAAGCCCCATGGAAGAAAAAAATGGTTAGGATGCTGTGAGATACAAAATGGAGAAAAGAACTAGAGCAGTGGTTCTCAAAGCGTGGCCCCAAGCTGGCATTACTACCAGTTGAGAAAAATGGTAATTCTCAGGTCCCAGCCCAGACCCACTGCTTCTGACTCTCTGGGGATGGGACCAGCTTCTGCATTTGTTGAGTCCTGCAGGTGACTCTGAAGCTTGCTACAGTTCGAAAACCACAGAACTCCATCTTTTCCAAGAGCTCACATTTCATCAGGCAGTGAGGCTTGTTGTCTTCACTACCTTTCTAATCTCTATACTTATCCTAACTTTTGTGCTGTTAAAATAAAGGATTGAGCATTTGATCCATATAAACACAGTTTAGTTAAAGGAGAGAAGAGAAAGAAACTGTACACCATCACAGCATTGCGCCACCTCAGTGTCCTGATAGAACCTAGAGACAGAATACTTGGAATGCAGTAGCTCTCAATCACTTAGAGAAATTTAGATGTCTAGAGGTCATTAGGAGAGTGAAGTACTCCAACCTCAGGGACCGTTGGTGAGCTCCAGTCATGCATGCGGAGGCTAAGGCTATTTCCTCCTTGGACAAGTCTCCCCTTGGTGAGCCTCAGAAGGCTTGTCACTTACTCTGAGTGCAGTAGAGCCCCGTCCAGCCAGGAGTGCATTTGCATTCCCCATCGTAGGCGCTGCAGAAAGCTCCATTGTGGCAATTGCACGTGTGGATGCAGTTTGGGCCCCAGTGGGCAGGTGGACATGCTGAAATTACAGGTGTGGAGAGGCCCATCAGAGTTCTGAGGCCAATACCAAGTAGGGAGAACTCCATCCAACCCTCCAGATCTCCCTGCATGTGAGAGGTTAGCAGTGTACGTCAGGACTAAGAAGGCACGCTGCTCTGAATTCTGCACTAAATCCCAGATGGCCTCCGAGCTCAACAACAACGGCTGTCATTACTGACATACATATTCATTTACAACTGCAGACCGAGGTGGCTGGGACAAAATCACCTCAAGTTTACAGATTCAGTTACTAAACAAACACTCATTCAGCACCTATTATGTACCCAACACTGTTCCAGGCACAAAGGAGACAGCAGAGGATAAGATAAAGTCCAAACCATCCTCTGGAAGCTTATATTTTGGTAGCAGAGGCAGGCAAACCAACCAACCAACAAAATAAAAAATAGGTGGTGGCAAGTACTATGAAAAAAACATAAGGAAGATAAGGAAGACAATCATTTTGGGAGCTACTCCTTTGAGGAAGGCCTGAGGAGAAGACATTGCAGCAGAGATAAGGTGTGGAAAATGACTTTACTCAAGAGAGGTTAAAGGACCCAAGGCCATGTAGCTCACACTTAGAAATTCTAAATTCTGTACTTTTCAGTCTACTCTAGACTTGATACTTTAGGCTCCTGTTAAATATTGAGGTTCTGGCTGGATGCGATGGCTCACACCTGTAATCCCAGCCCTTTGGGAAGCTGAGGCAGGTGGATCACCTGAGGTTGGGAGTTCAAGACAAGCCTGACCAGCATGGAGAAAGCCCATTTCTAATAAATACAAAATTAGCCAGGTGTGGCAGTGAATGCCTGTAATCCCAGCTACTTGGGAGGCTGAGGCAGGAGAATTGCTTGAACCTGGGAGGTAGAGGTTGTAGTGAGCCGAGATTGTGCCACTGCACTCCAGCCTGGGCAATAAGAGCGAAACTCCATCTCAAATATATATAGAGAGAGAGGTTCCCAGTGGCATGTCAAAATTGGTTTACTTGTAAAAACTCTTAATTGGAAGATGCAGGAAATAATACAACTAAATCATTAGGGGTCACTGCCGATTAAAGAGCCATCAGAAAATCAGATAAAATATCTGTGAAATAATAACATAAGATCATGGGGTAAAATAGTTTCATTGACAAAAAATACTTTTTATTCATATTAATACTTCGGGAACATAATTGCATAAAAGGAGGACTGCCTATAATTTCTATACGGCTATCCAGTAGGGAATGTGGACCGATAAAGACAAATAATACACATGAAATAATTTTTAAAATGAAAAAAGTTCTTCCATAATTTTGTGCACCATTTTTGTCTAAGAACAAGGGGGAAATACTAGGTGACACTTGAGGTCTCGAGTGAACATTAGAACAAATTCTCTAAGTACAACACCCTCATTTTACAGGTGAAGAAACTGAGGCCCACAAAACATTAATAGTGACTCAAACAAGGTCACACAGATTAATAATAATATTTGTTATTTGTTAGACAGAACCAGCTTCTCTCTTTTAAAGCCATAGGAAGACTCGGTGAAAACTATTGAAGCATCTAGCGCATCTGATGCTCAGTGAAGCACTCTTTACCTAAAACAACCCATTCCTTAGATGATACTTAACCAGCTTTTGTAAACCCATTTATGTCCATGATATATTTTTCTGAAGTAACCCACTGCCATTAGGCTGTTCTCCCTATATTTGTTATGATCATAGAATGGGAATAAGGATTACTCAGCTTAATATTCCTAAAAGGTAAATGTAGAGATAGGGCTTTAAAAAATCATTTTCCCAAGAACATCTGCCCCTTTAAATGTACACCTTTAAGTTTTCAAAGTCTCTGTTTTCACCATGAAGGACTTTGCTCTCTTTAGACAGGCTCACAATCAGCCAAGAAGAAATATTAAGATGATTCTGTAGAGTCCATAAGGGAATCAATGAAATCAATGATCCCCAGGAGAAGCAAAGGCTCTTGCCAAATAAATCAGCTTCCTGTGGAGTGATTAAGGGAGGAGGCAAAACTATAGTCTCCATTCAGAGTTGTGTTTCTATTTCTCTTCCTTTCAGCACATTCCTCCTCCAAATGAGGAAGGGAAGAACTTCCAAAATAAAGACTACTTTTTAAAGGAACAATATAAATCAATCATTTTATGACAACGATATTGGATCTTTTACTCTTCTCAAATCCTGTTTTTCAGTATGTATTTATCAATCTGTCTATATGCCCAACCATTAGTCAGAGCCCTTGCAACACATGTAGGGTTAAACAGACTGATTTCTTCTCAAGTGATGCCCACAGAATGGAGTGAACACATATCAAATAACACTTCTTTTCCTAAAGAGCTAAACTTCTGACATTTATTAGCTCTGCTCCCTTATTCCTAAAAATGGGGCACAGCCTGGGCTACTTATGGAAAAAATTAACATTCAGAAAAAAATCTTCCAGCAAAAAACATATTGCTTATCAATTAATATTTGCAGGTTGATTGTAACTGTGAAGTTTGAATTAAATCATCAATAAAACACCATATAAAATGACAGGACAATGTCATTCTTTCATTTCTCTATGTGCATCATGGAGGAATTCAATACAAACTGAGAGTGTTTCATAAAATTTATAATGAATGAAACCAGATTACCCCTTACATATGCTATTCCTTGGTCAAAAGTTGAATACTTTTAGAAGTTGCACTGACCCTTTCAAAACATTCATGAATGACTTATAGTCAATGTCATTTTTTTCATGACATGCATACTCTAAGAGTCATCTATATAGTCCCTTATAGAGTCACACAACTCCTGTCTGAAATCCAGTGGTGTGGAAGGCACTTGGGAGAAGCCAAGGTGAAGGTAAGCATATTAGGTGGGCAGTCCACTCAGGATCCCAATAGGTTTCTAAGGCTCACATAATTTAACTCCATTTCTTTCTTTCTCTGTATTTATTTCAATGGATGATGAATCACTGAAAAGTGAATAAGCAAAATGTTACATATTTAGGTTCTTTCCAAGACATTATTTGGATTTAAATATAGGACCATTGCATAAAGCTCTTAATGGAAAAAAAAAGAAGCATGTGTAGAATGTGTCTTATAGTTAGTCATATATTCTTTCTTGATTATATAAAAACACTCATACTTCAATCCTAAAGAATCTTAAAAAAAAAAAGAATGATTGATTAATTGTTCTCAAACGAGACTTACGTTGAGAGCAGTCACTGCCGATCCAACCCGGGTAACACTGACACGATCTGTCAATGGGGTTACAGGTTCCATTGTTGGTGCAGGTACAAATTCCTGCACAGTTTTTCCCAAATCTGCCACTGGGACACACTGCAAATAAGCTGTAGGTCAGTAACTCACAATCACAACCCGCCTCACAGAATCTTAGAATCTTAGCACAGGAAATGACTTCAAAGGTCACAGGTCCAGCTGCTCATTTGGTAGCTATCTCTGCTCAACAGCATCCCTCATCCTGAATGGGCTCATTTTTACAAATCCATGAAGCCAAAGACTCTCATGTAGGCATCACAAACCGGGAGACGTCATTGCACTTCTAGAAATCTGACTTCAAGACTTCTTGCTCTGGGAGTCAAAATCCTTCCTCATATTGATTTTTTAGGGGAGAGTGTGTCCAGCTAAAACTGAAGAGTAGCACAACTCAGGGAATAAAAAGGTTTTTCTGGAGTGGAAAACCAGCTTTTCCAAAGCTCAAAGTCCTATCTGAGAAGTTGCAGATACAGCACCGCAGAAGGTATTCCTAGCAGACAGCTGAAAACACGGCCTTCAGGAAGACCAAGGGGAGGCCTGAGGACTGACTCTCCGGGGCGCTCATCACCACCCAGCTGTCCCAGATGCTTCGTGCCTTACCTTCATTGCAGAGGGCGCCTGTGAAACCAGGCAAGCAGTCACACAGGCCGGTGATGTGGTGGCAGGGCCCGCTGCTGTGAACACACTGTGGGCATGTCTGGCTGCAGCGATGCCCATAAAAACCAGGCGAGCAGACTGAAAATAGAAGGGAAATCGGCAGTTATCTTTCTGAGATGCAGTTATCTTTCTCTCGCATTCCACATGGGGATCTAGTTAAAGTTTTATAGGTTAAAAAACAAAATCTTAAAGAAAAATAAAAAAGATACTGAGAATTTTCCAAGTAGAAAACAGGAACAATGAAGGCACAAAGGAACCCTTTAATGAGGAAAAGAAGCCACTGAACTCCGAATTTCTTGAGGGAAGTAAATGTCTTAGTCTTCTTTATTTTCCCATTTAAGGCCCCAATTAGCTAAAGGCTTGGCGTAAAGCAGGGGCTCAAGGAATTTTCATTGAATAAATAAAGAGATTTTAAAAAATTGAAATACTGGTAAGTCTCAAATAAGTACTCTCAAACCATTTGTTAATCTTTTACTCTTTAAGAGTCATTACCGGCAATAAATAGATCGACAGTCAAAATTTGAAGATTTTGCCTCCTCAAAATGGTCCAGGTTAATGACTGTCATTGAAAGTGTTTAAGCAAAATGCTACATACTTAGGTTCTTGCCAAGATATTATTCAGACTTAAATATAGGATAACTGCACAGAATTCTTATGGAGAAAAAGGCAATTTTAAAAATTAGAATGGTGCAACATAATTAGTGACATATTCTTTTTTTGATTGCAATTACCTAACGATTTAGTAAAATCTTATTGATCCTTCTCTAACTTTAAAGTCTTGAGAACCAATGTCAACAGCCTCGTTTTTTAACTTTGCAATTCCATTTTCCCCATAGCACTGATTTTGAGACTACTAGCAGGATAAATGATTTGCCTCAAGGTTTGGCTGATGTTGACGTCTGGTAATTGAGGTAAGGCCAATGCCAAATTGCTGAATAAAATATTTACAGGTCAATGAATTTCTAGAACACCATTTGCAAGCTTTCGGGAAGGATGAAGGAATATATCCTGATGGTTGTGCCAATGAGGCAATAAAGTAACTACCGAGAAGAAATGGTTAAAACCCCATCTGTTAGGTTAGTTCTGAAGGCTGGAAAGAATGAAGCTCTTAGAGAAGTGCTTTCAAGTAGTTCTGCAAAGGACAAGTGAATATTACAGTCTCTTCTGCCTTCAAGTCCAACAGGACATCACTATAAACTTAGAGGTGGAACAGAGATCATTATTCTGTACATGGTGCCCAGGGAAGGGAAGGTGGAAATTACTGCCTAATGAGACACTTACTCCTCTGACAAGTGGTGCCTCGGAAACCTGGTGCACACTCGCAGATGCCGTCGTCGGGGGAGCATGAAGCCCCATTTTTACAGTAGCAGGGCAGGGAGCAGTTGGGGCCCCAGCGTCCCTCAGCACACACGCTATCACAGTGGACACCTGAAACAATGCATATGGGGCAAGGCTGAGTGAGAGGCAGTGTGGAGCTTCTGCAGATGCTAATTCCAAGATGAGGACTAAGTTCACGGTATTAAACCTGAGGATCAAGAGCAGCAGTGAGCAGAGAGTTATCATCTTAAAAATATCAATACACAGTATCATCATAACGTTAAAATAATACCCAGAATGATTTTCTATGGAGTCATGAAGAAGGAATAACACCCCTTTGTTATATTGATTTTTCTTCTTCAGGATGAGGGAGCAAAGCGGAAGACCAAGGGCTCTGTCTATTGAGAGTAAAATTTATCAAAAATACAATATCTTTTAGCCCTAAGTGACTTCCTCCTCCTCCCATTCTTTGTTTTCACAGAGAAATAAAGCGTAAAAGGATAAGGCAATGCAGTTACATAAAATGTTTTACATAAAGAAAACCCTCCCCTAGATTAAACAAATAAACATCTTAAAATAACTGGATGGTGCATTGTGCAGAACAGAAAGATGCACTGACATGTGCCACCAAATTCCTCCTTAAAAGTCAAGTTTTACATTGGAGAGATATTGGCAGAATATCACAACCAACATTATTTGTAGCTGTTGTCTATGCTGTGGATTATTATGAAACTGTATGCAGGTGTTTAACTCTCATTTTAAACACTGAGAAACTAGAATTAATAAAGAAATGCCAAAAGTAAACAAAAAGGAAAGCCAAGGTTTTATTTGAGATAAATAAAAATCTCCTCTGTATATTCATATTGGAAATACAATAAGGGCCTCTTTCTTGCCAGAATTTCTCACAACTCAAAGAAATCCTCTTCACATTGAAAGGCAGTAAGTTACAATTAGTAGTGAACTGGCGGTTGCCGGCCTCAGACCAAATGAAAACACAAGAGCAAGCACGCACACCCTCCAGGATTCCAGAATAGTAACAATCACCCAGCACCATGATGCTGAGACGGTCATGTCTTGTGTTATAATTTTGGCTTCTAAAATGATCAAGCAGAAAGTCACCACAGTCTCAACCTTAACGTGGAAGCAATCCCAAACTATAACATGAATGTTGCTAATTGGTATGCCACTTCCAGTGAACAGTAATTCTCCACTTTTCACTGCTCCTGGTTTTTTTTTCCTTTCTGAAAGTCTCCGGCATGGTAAAGGCCATTAAGTAGGCAAGAAAGCACGCAGACCTCATTGTGTCTAGCTTGAACCAACAATAGACTTTTATTTCAGTTTGGACCACGGGCTGAAGAAAGGAGACCAGGTCACTGTTCATAAATCCAACTGGGGTTTAAACGTTTCCCATTGAATAAAGTATGAAATTTGGGCCTACGATGTTGGTTTTTTCTTGCAATCATGAATATATTATCTTTTTTTTCTTTCAAATCTCTTTTGAAAAACTGAGATGATATTGCAAACTCTGCCCTCCCAAAATGTGACACATCGGCCACAGAATCCTACCTGGAATTTTTATCCACACCTACACTGGGCAGAAGTATCAAGCATATTAAGCAGAAAATCACTTCAAAATGAGGCTGCAAACCTAAACTTTGTTTTGTGAATTTAAAAGAAAGTACCAAGGGTAACCTGCTGACGACTTCACTCTCAGTTCAAATTCAGGTCCTAGACGCTGACTGTGATCCAAAACTCCTGCTTAACAACAGCCAAGATGGGGACACCTGCTTATTATAGAAACTCAGACAACCAACCCAGGGCATTTTGGTGTGGTGCCATTGAGGCAAATCCCAATGAACATTTTGAAGAAGTGGAAGCTGAGTAATTATCTGGTTAATCTGACTGATCATCATCCTGAAAAATTAGTCCTGATTTTTTATGCTTTTTTTGTTATGGTGGGGACTTGGGGGAGAGGGAAGATTTAGCCATTTATGATGACTTAGTTCATCAGCTACTTGCCAGATCACTACTTCAAATTACACTTAATAAATTCAGTTAAGATAGAAGGGAGTACACTTAAGGTCAAAAGTATATGCTACTTTTTTATATCATAGGTTATCATGATTTATGTATACCTTAGCACATTCTCAATCAGAGCATGTTAAGAAAAATGACTACAGGCCAGACAGACAAATCTAATAAAGAGATCCTTTCTTTCATAACTGAGTCCTCTTCCTTTAAGAGGTTTGTTCAGCTGATTAGCCTAGCCATCAGTCATAATCAACTATATCCCTGTAATGTTCTTGTAAGTTACAAGGCCCACCCTGTATCAAGAAGATCCACTGAAGAGATAAACTTGTTTCACATGATTTACCCATTATTTCATGTCCAGAGAATTATAGCAAATTCTATAGATAATTGATCAAACCTTCTGTATCCAATCATATAAGCATCTTTCAACAGACCCAAGCTTACTTAAAAATAACTTTTCTTGTAGGATTGCAAGAAAATCTATCCTTTGAATATAAATTATAAAAATTCTATTACCAACCCCCTCTTAAAATTCAAGCCCTTTTATTTTACTCTATCATCAGTAAAAAATGAGTCAGCATTTTGCAGAGATGCCTAATCTATGTGAAGATAAATATCAAGTGTGTCTCAGTCAGGGGACAATTCCAGGAAAAGTTATGGAGTTGTCTTTCCTCCTCTTGCTGCACCCTCTTTTCCTACTGCTGCTTCTCTCCTTCTGGTCCTCTGTGCCCTCCTGGTTATTCTTCCCTTCATCTTACAGTCAGAAATAGACAAGACACATTTATTATTGCTGAGTCATACCTTCTCTGGAGAATATTGATATTTTAAGAGAGCACACATTCTAAGAGCCTAAGAAATAAATATTCTAATTGTAGAATTTTAAGCAGTAAGTATCACAAAGAGAGTGTTGGGTAGGTGTTTCTCTAAGTTGCACCTTATATATGTAACTGCTGAAGTGATTTCCATGTAAGGATAACCCTGCAATGAAACATTCTCCAGGATGAAGAGTTGTAAGTTTTGCTTTAACCACGATTTCTGGCTCTGTGTGTTTATGTGTGTATACTTTATGTTTATCTCCTCTTTTTTTGCCAACTTTGCTTGAGTCCTGTAAGATATCTTTTTGTTTCCTTGTTTGTCAAAGGCATAAAACGAAACCCAACTCAACAAACATTCAAGGGATCTGGCCAGCTACTGGCTTGCTGGTGAGTTTTCTTAAAAACGTAACTCCAGCTGGGCTTGGGGGCTCACGCCTGTAATCTCAGCACCTTGAGAGGCCGAAGCGGGCAGATCACAAGGTCAAGAGATCAAGACCATTCTTGCTAACATAGTGAAACCCCGTCTCTACTAAAATACAAAAATTAGCTGGGCGTGGTGGTGTGCACCTCGGGAGGCTGAGGCAGGAGAATTGCTTGAACCCAGAAGGTAGAGGTTGCAGTGAGCTGACATCGAGCCACTGCACCCCAGCCTGGCTCCTGGCAACAGAGCAAGACTCTTTCTCAAAAAAAAAAAATGTAACCCCAAGGTGGTAATGACCATAGAACAGGCACACCCTTCTCTACCTGGGATCATGATCAGGAAAGGAGGTAGCTTATGAAGGGGGAAGAGGATTGCAGGCTAAAGGAACAGTGGCTGCAAGACTCAAGACTCAGAGGCCAGAAGAAGTGTCTTTCCTTTGGAAATTGCAAGTGTTGGGTACAGCTGAAAATCAGGGGCTGAGGAGAGCAGGTGAGTCATCTGGGCAGCCAAGCAGTGGCCACATTGAGTTGAGCCAAGAGCGCCGTGCTATGGAGTGTAAACCTCCCCCAGGTGTTAACAGGGACCAAATGAACCATTTTAAGAAGGAAGGGGCATAACTAAATTTGTGCTTTATTGGAGGGCAGAACATTGCCTGAAGATGTTGCGCCTGGGAAGAAAGAAAACCTGTCAGGTGCTCTTTCACCTAGGGAAACCCCATTTGGGGTTCCTCAAGTAAAAAGTGACAAGGCATGAAACTAAGTCAATGTTAGCTGAGATGCAGGGGAAGATGAATTCTGGAGAGTTATAGAAGAAAATTCACCTGCAGACTCCCCTCCAATACTCCACCAAAGATAATTAATTTCGGCAGCTCCCTGAGGGAGAGACATTGCCTGTTTTTGCACACCATAGTACCTAATACATGGGAGGTATTAAATAAATATTTGTGAATAAATTGATAAGCACAGTTCCTCTTTCCTATGTGATATTCAGGACCACTTTCCAATGGATGAAGCAACCACATCATTCTTTGCTTCCCCAAACAAGTCTCCACTCAAACCAGGAAGCCCAAGATATTCATAGTTTGTGCATCAAAAATGGTGACCCTTCCCTCCTAAGGGGGTGGAGATGTCTGTCTTGTTTATTTTTGAGCAGATATATGTTTGGGGGCTCAGGTCTGTGTTTTTAAATGTAAGCCCAGATTATTAGGCCATGAAAGAATTATGTGACATCTTAAGGAAATTCCTTCAGAAGTTTTTAGCAAAAAACAGATTAAAACTTTAATATTACAGGAAATAACTTCCTAAAATATTGGGAAGAATAGGGAAAATGGGAAGGAGGTAGGTTTAAATCTGCAGCCATCTCTGTTTCAACGGGAGCATTTTTTTCTGATAAATGTTCTAATGCTGATAAGGAGATTTGTAAGGGACTGTTTTTGCCAGGACTGAGGACAAAGAGCTCTTTGATAGCCTTCACGAGTTGCTAGGCAATAGCTGAATGATCGTGATAAACTTCAGCTAAGCAGCTCTAAAGAAATGTTCGTGCAATTAATGCCTGATGCATTATGCCAGCAGCCTCAATGTGAAATCAGCATTCACTGGGCATTTGTGATTGCATGAATGCAGTAAATAAATCATCTGGGGTGTCATTCTTTCCCCTCTCATAGATGTAACCCCAAATCCTTGTCTTACTTAATTGCTTATATTCCTTATGCCAGTATTCCAATATTTGGAGTGTTAGTGAATGAAGGAAATGATTTTGATTCAATGTCTTGTTCCTGGGCAACAAGCTATTAAACATATATTAGAACAAAACGAGATATTTGTTAATAATAATTGGGCTTGGTAATTATAAGCCGGAGGAACTACAGTATTTAGTCACAACACTTTTTCTGCTTTTCTAATCCTTTAACCAACAAAGCAGTGGCATAGTGTAGTGTGGTGTAGTATAGAGAAGTTATTCACTGGTATATCCATCTCTGTCGACAGAGTGGCTGTCCTGATGCAATGCGAGCTTCTGCAGGCTGGGAGTTGGCATCATTCATCTCCATGTTCCAGCACGCAAGCATTATGGTTACAGAGAACCTGGAGACACTCAACAAATGGTTGTTAAACCAAATCTTTCTACTTGGATACTACAGATTTTAAAGATCAGTAAGAGAATCTGCTTTATATAGATCAACCAAGTTGAAAAAAGTCCTGATAACTCATATAAATCAGAGATGTTTGCCTTTGCAGTTGCAAAACAAAACAAAACAAAAAATACCAGAGACCATGGCCTGCCTTGGACTCAGATAAAAGCAAGGCAGATCTTGGAGTTTTGGCTTTCTCTATAGCCTTTTGTTTTGGCAGGGGGGTCAGGAGGGATGAGCACCTTCCTGCACCCTCACGTCAGGGGCCCAGCCTTCTGCTTTTATATGATCCCCTCCCTCAAAACCAAACAGACAGACAGATACATATGAACCTGCAGACACACTCTCCACCCCTCAGTACCCAAAAGGGTCAGATGGTGAGTCATTTGTATTTGTGGCTGATTGGGTGCAGGCATGTTAATTAAACTCATTTGACTAAAGTTATTACCTCCAACTAGGATTTGCACTTATATGTCACTGGACAAAGGAGGGTAGGTCTCCCCTTATTTTAATAATTTGGGCATCCCTTAGCGGCATGAGACGTCACTTTGGGACAGATTAGTCCCTGAAGGAGCAGTTCACTCACTCAGCTGGTCAATCTTGGTGTCTGGAAAAACATGGAAAGGAGAGCTTTCCTTGTGGAGAGAGGCTGAGGCCACTGTAGGCCTAGTTCTGCTTGCTGGGAAGAGTGGAGAAGTGGGCTCTTCTCATTAACTTGCCCACAGGGCTCCTCCTTCCAATTCCACCCTTCCTGGCTGGCCTCAGATGAGCACCCCCCCACCTCTCCTCTTCTTCTCCTTTCCCTTCCCCTTATAATTACACTATGCCTTGCTAGTCTCATCTCTCTTTCTCAAGACCCCTAGAGTTTGATTGGGTGTCCTATTCTCTTTATCTGTTTAGCATTTAACTTTTTTATTCTGATATAAACACATCCTTAAACCTCCTCTTCTCATTTTCCACTGATTATGTGGTTTCTGTCAAAGAAATGGACCCCAGATGAAGCTCTTCAATAACTAGAGTAATAAGATACAGCAGATGCCACTATGCAGACCAGTAACTGCCACTGCCTGCCTGGGCCACCAGGGCAGACAGGGCCACCAAGTAAGGTTTTGCAAGTTGTGCACTATGCGAGAGCCCCTGGCCGAGGAGCTAAGTTGGGGCAGAAATCCGGCTCGCACTTCATGTGCCAAGGAGTACCTCCTGAGGGATTTCCAAATTGTTTCCAAATTTGTGTCAAAGGTGCTTTAGGGATGGGCAGAGGCTCCATACTCTTCCTCCTCCTCAGCCACTTTCCAAATTCTCATGTAGTAGGTGTGAGGTGGGGACTGGGAATATGCATGTTCAAAGAGTTCCCAGGTGATAGTGATCTTAGCCAGGGCTGGGAACGAGGCTGGCGACTGCACATGTTCCCAGTCAGCTGGAATGCAATCTTGATTAGCTGTAGTGCTCAGCAAATGGGTGTTCTGGCTGACTAAAGTCAGAGCAGAAAAGAAGACATAAACTTCAGCCTGTTTCTGTAATTTTGGGAAAACACTTTATAAAGCACATCACTCCACTACTCTGGAAATACACATACATAAGTACACACACACACACACACACATACATACACACACTCATATTTCATTGACATCTGAAATTTCAGTGTGGGTGGGCGTTGTGTGTGTGTGTGTCTGTGTGCCAGAGGTGTAGGACAAGCAGCAAACAACACAGCCTAAATCCTGAATGGTATTTCATTGTCCCCCATTCTTCTACTGCAACCTGCCTCTTACTGGTAAAATAGTCTATTGACTAAAAATGCCAACAAATTAAGGTTTTAAATAATCACATGCTACAATAAAAATGTATGCCTTTTCTTTTGGAAAAAAATGGTATATTTCTTTTGGAAATAGGATCTAAAATGTCAAATGCGACTTTTATGTTGGTTACTTTTCATAGCAGTATATTTTGAGGACTTATTTTATGACTGGGTGAAAAAGAACTATCAATTACAACAGAAATAAAAAAGCCTCAGTTCCTTTGAGAGACTAGACAGTCAAATAGTACATAGTGGGTTGTAGTTATAAGAAATGGTGGATGTGGGTACATAATAAGACATCAGGCCAACTTATGCCAACTTATGTCCCTAAGGCATCTCACCTTAGGGAGAGACTTCCTCAATCTAGTCATGTCAATTCCTTTGTAAAGAGGAACAAGGCCCTCCTGACCATTATCTCTGGCTCCAAATTTACCTGACTGCAACGTCCACAGTTGACGGAGGACTTAAGGCCATCTTGTTGATTTGGTCAGAGCCCTGGGTTCTGTGTCAGATTTCACAGATCTATTCATAAAAGCCTCACTACACACAAACCTCCTGCCCTACATACTGCTGCCCTGTCCAGGGATACTTAATATTTCACCTACAGCAATCTCAGCAACAGGGATGAGAGAAAATAGAATTACTTGCTTCCCTGGGCTCATGTTTATTTTTCAGCCTTAAACGTGGTGTCTAAATGAAAAGCAAAACCTTCACATTCAGAAATGTCCTTACAAGGTACTAACCCAAAATAATTTTATGGGTAAAAACTTATTAGTCTGTCCGTTGCAGACAATGAAATGATGTCCTTTGTAAATAATATACAGAAGTTGCTCTTTCCTTTAAAAAACTAAGACAATTGTTTTTTGGTCCAATTGTAGGTGTTTTTTGGAATTTCAGTAATTTTCTTTTCCTCTACATATGTTTTTGTGTACAATGTGTATTCTCTAAGTGTGGGGGATGACCTCATAGCAGGCTTAGATACCGACAGATGCTCACAGACCAACAGCCCACACAGAAGACCCAGAAATGAGACACTGGGGCAACTTAGCTGGCCTAGGGGCAATCATGACTGACAGGCCATGAGGCAGAGATGGTGGGCAACAAGCAATAGAGCAACATGAAGCAGTGGTCTTCCCTTTTGGAGAAGCAGGCCGGTCACAGATGGACAGAGGATTACAAGATTACATTGTGTGACAAAGCCACTGCATTCCCGTAGGAGCGTGATAGGTCTAAGGCCAGATGGCATAATTTGTCTTACCCCATGACCCAGACTGTGGAATGCAACTAACACATTTTCCGGCTGGCTTCAGGCCAAATCACATCTCTTGCTCTTCTCGTGTACACTAGAATGTGCCTTTCACAGGCTGGTTCTAAATCATCAAAGCAGGTGGACACTTGAGCAGTGACTGGTGTGTTCGGGAACACCTCACATCCTTTCTACATTCATAAGACAAAAGTAGATTTGGTGGCGTGTTGTACGAAACAAATGATGTGGTTCCCTCTGTTAGGAAAGTTCTGAATTTGCCAGAAGGTTAAAAATGTTATTTTGCTTCACTGTGGTCATTGAGAAATTAGTATCAATCGCTCCATTTGAGAACTTCAAGAACCCTAGTAAAGTCACAAAATCTGGTTCAATCCCTAGTGTGATGCAGTTTTCACATTTGGGGATGAAGAGCCAAGCAGAAACATTGAAAGGCAGAATTTCCTATTGTGAAGTCAAAGTTATCTCAGGTTTTGCAAGTCAAGATGGAAATACAGGGTTAGGGAGGCCTTGTGTCTGTGGGTAGCTCATTAGCCATCATGGAAATGGAAAGCAAAACCACAATGAGATACCACCGAACACTGACTAGGATGGCTAGAATCAAAAAGTCAGATAATAACAAGTGTTGGTGAGGATATGAGTAAAATGGAACCCTCATACAATACTGGTGGGAATGTAAAGTCATCCTAGAAGAAGAGCAATGTTTTTGCTCATGATATTTGGAAGATGGCACTAAATATCATAGCAAGTCTGTATACCATGAACAAAAACTTCTTCTTTCAGGACCATTTTTAGCTTGATAAACTTCCTGGCTGAAACCATGAAGCCATATAAATAAGGAGAAACTCCTACCCTGTGGTTAGAGAATTTGTACTCAATCATATTATGAATTTGTCATGACTCAAACATTATCATAAGAAAAAGAAAGTTTTAAAACTTTTACTTCTAGCAATGAACATTTTAATATTTGCATATTAACCATACAATAATATGCATATGCATACTTGCCATATTAATATGAGTATTTTTTTGCCTCACTAAGGTGACCCTTGTTTATTTTTAGGGTTTATTTCAATCATTCTTTCCTCAGTGCTCAAAATACACCACAGTGGTCTTGCTGAACTCTTCAGAACAATTCACATTTTCCCCGTCTTGCTGGCCTGAATTTTGACAGTTGGACCTTATGTGTAAGGTCAAGAGAACTGCCCCTGCACAAATCAACAAAACATCAGCCCTGGATTGTAGATCAAAGGTTTCAGTTTACTGGAAACTTTATCAAATTTTCATTTTTTTGGAAAAGTTGACTTGTGTGTGTTTCTGTGAAATAACAAGGAACAGCACTAGGTGTTAAGTTGGTGGGTTTCACCTTTCAATTAGCGGAGCTTGGCTCTCACCTGACCATCCAGGGAGGCAGCGGCAATGGCCTGTGGAAGGGTGGCAGCCATCGGCATGGCTGCAGTCGCAGCGCTCAGCACAGTTCAGCCCGTACGTGCCATCCTGCATGGAAGACAGCATCAAAGGTAGCAATGAGGGCCTGGGAAATTCCACGACAGGAGAGGAAAAGGCCGTTTCGCATACAGTACCCTGCTGTCCCAAACACTTCTTAGAGGGACGCATCTTAATCACCTCTTTCTATGTCTTCTTAGTCCCCAGAATATAGGCTCCAGGAAGTCAGGGTTAATGCCTGACACAACGGTTGAGACATACAAATGGTGAAGCTAATCATGCCAACACACTGATTATCTATATATGCAAATAGATGTAAAAATGCCAAGTATTTAAAAGAAGTTTATCCTATAAGCTACAACTCATAAAAATATTTTCTTTTGTTCCTAAAGGTTTTTACAAAATAGATCAGTGTCCCCTATAACGTATTTGATTCTTCAGTGAAAAGAGAGAATGGCCCACACAAAAATGACCCTGACCCACACAAAAATGCTCTAAAATTATAGTTTTAAAACTATAATTTTATAGTTTAAAAATTTTTAATCATAAACTAATTTTTAAAAATTATAGTTTTAATTGAATTAAGTTCATTGCCATAAGTTGCCAATGAGATACATGGTACTATCAAGAAAAATGAAGATCTTTTGTTACTTTTTTCGAATTATTATCCTGCTTTTCAGGAAGAAGTCTAAGCCACACAAAGTATTCTGACTCACAATCCTAAGTATGAGTCGACACACCTGCTCACTCATCCTCTTCCAGATCTTTTATATTTTCATATGCACATCAGTGTGGATGGTCTGATGGAGACAAGACTCTTCATGGACATGATCATTTTGCTTGTGGGGAAAGGATGGGAAGTTCAGCTCTTTCACCCCAGATCCTGAAAATTGAGGGAGGCACTACACGCCTCCCCAGCACCACCCAAGCACTAAGAAAAACAGGGTGCAGCGCCGGGCGCGGTGGCTCACGCCTGTAATCCCAACACATTTGGAGGCCAAGGCGGGTGGATCACGAGGTCAAGAGATTGAGACCATCCTGGTCAACATGGTGAAACCCCGTCTCTATTAAAAATACAAAAAATCAGCTGGGCATGGTGGTGTGTGCCTGTAATCCCAGCTACTCAGGAGGCTGAGGCAGGAGAATTGCCTGAACCCAGGAGGCGGAGGTTGCAGTGAGCCGAGATCGCGCCATTGCACTCCAGCCTGGGTAACAAGAGCGAAACTCGTCTCGGAAACAATAAAAAAAAAGGAAAACAGGATGCAGAGTTACCATGGAGGAGGAACATAGGCACCAGCATAGACAGGTAGTGGGTGCTAGATAAATAATTATTTGTCCAGAACTTGTTAAAATAAGAAAAAGAAAATCATTTTTTAGGCCCCACCAATGTTTGATAGAGCTGCACAGGATTTAGCTTTGTCATGATATGAACCACTAAACCCTCAGCCTTCACTGATTGACTAACTCCTCTAAGGTATGAAAAGAGATTGTGCCAGAGGTTTTGCTTTGTCTACAATCAGATAGGGAGTAAAAAGTGACCTCAAGCTCATCTCCAAGTACTGATTAATTTGTTCACTAGTCTGATGAGAGGCAGCAAAGCTGACAAGTCTGTCCTAGGGGTTTGAAGGCATGGGATATCCATGAGTGGGATCCTCTCTACTTTGGGAAGTGGGTTGTACTTAATGAGGAGGAAGCCCAGAGAGAGAAGAGCATTGTGGAAGGCCCTTCTCGAGGGGCCCAGTTCAGGGGGTCACACTGTTATCTTGCCATCAAATGATGTCCTGGAGGCAGAGAACACACACCACAGAGAGAATGCCTAATGGCTCAGGAGAAAAGAATTGCCGTAGGAAGAAACAGTGATGGAAAAGAACTATCAGCCGCTTACTCCAGAATGCACTTTCCATTTGCACTCCGACAGCCTGAAGTAGATGCAGTATGAGATTTCTAATGACATGTATCTCCAAAGTAGGTCAAGGGAATACAGTGAGCTATAGAGACATCTTAGGAGATTCTTATGGTTCCAGAGATACTTATGTTAAAAGATGCTGTTTCCAAACCTTCTTTCAACACTTCCACGAGCATTTTTGTGACATCAATCACCTCTCCTTTCAACTCCTTGCCACTTTACACCCTAAAGGCAGGGAGATTTATATAACAATGGAAACAAAATATTTGGAGAGTTGACAGGCATACATTGAGTGTTTGACCAGTGCTGTTCACTGGCTGCCACCAAGAGATGGGTGTTTAAGAAACAGAAAATAAAGGGTGGGGGTTGAGGAAACTGAGGAAGATGAAGGAAAAGAAGGAAGAAATTCTCACAAAGCCTATCTAACCAGTTTCCATGTCTATCCCTTTTCCAATCCTACATCCGGTTTGAATCCAAACACCTCGATTCTTCCAATAGTTACCAAAGTCTGGTCCACATTGAGCCACTTTAAGTCAGAAAAACTGCAAAAAGAAGCCAACTCTATGGCATCAACTCCTCATAGGCATTTTCCATCAGGGCACTGATTTGTGCATACCTGGCAGTGAAGTTCGCATTTCTTCCCTCGCCATCCAGGTGCACATGTGCAGGTCCCATCCAGGGTGTTGCAGGCTCCCCCGTTGAGGCACTGGCATGTTAAGTTACAGCCAAAGCCCCATGTGCCACTGGGACATCTGATGGAGCAGTCCACCCCGTGCCATCCTGTGCGACAAGAATGCCAGAGCAAGTGAGCCAACGAAGGTAGCAGGGAGCCTTGCTGAGCCTTTCCAAGCCACGTTTCTCTTTAGAAACACCTTGGAGATGCACAACCATGCCTCCCAGCCCCAGCCACAGCAGCAGACAGCATTGGTTCGGCCAAGTTAGGCCTCCATCAGAAATGAACAAAAGGCACCCCTGAGGACCCAAACAGCCATGTGTGCTGTGTGATCTGTTAAGGATGCCAACACTGTGAAATATTAGTAGGCTATTGAGGAAGAGATGTAGAGTCAGAGCAACTTTAATGGGCAGAGATGCACACTGTGGAATCCTGAGTTTTGGTCAGATCAGGAAAGTGAAATATTTAGATGGAAGGGAGATGAAGGATTCTGCTTGAAAACACAACCCCATCTTTAAGGCAGAACCCCATTAACCAGCTACAGTGTGTATCCTGGATCCTGGAGGATGAACACGTTCTGGTGCTCATATAAACTTGGTGCTTGGCTGCATTTCTTGTCATGACTCCAAGCCAGTCAATTTAGAAGCATGAACACATGTCTGCTTGTTTACTCTTCCTAAAAGTGCACAGACTCACAGACTTTTGGAGCTGGCAGTGACTTCAGAGATCATCTAATGTGAGCCTCTTCCCTTGATTCAGAAAAGCATTCCAGGCCACAGTAGATGAGGGGCTTGCAGAAGGCAGACACCAAATTTTGGTGCAACTGGAGCTAGAACCCTGGTTAAGGTTTCTTTCTTTTGCGTGTCTTTAGGAGATAATGTGACCAGGATCAAATTAAAGACTTATTTACCCATTCTTACCTGCCCTGCAAGTACAAGACCCGTCCACAGGAGAGCAGACTGCATCATTTTTACAGCCACAGCGAGAGGAACAGTTTATCCCGTAGGTTCCCAGAGGGCATGGGGTAGAGCAGTCAATTCCCTAGACAGGCACAAGTAGTAAAATGCGTTCAATTTTGCCAGCTGAAATAAGGCCAACACAAATAAACAAAAATATAACTTGGCAATGCTAATTATACTTCCTCTCTAATTTTAACACACTATATATTTTAAAATTTGTTATAATGTCACCACTATACAAATTTTAGAAATTTAAGGACAATACTAGTTGGTCTATGTTTAGGATATATTATTAAATGGGATCCAAAAAAGCTTGCACCTACATTAGTTTGGCCTTCATAGCAGAACTAAAACAAAACAGCAATAAAAATCCTTCGCCCTTGCTCAGACAAGTAGATATATAAAAATAAGCTGTATCTGTAAAATTACGGTCAATAAATAAACATCAATAGGAACCATACATTTGATCTCAACCCTTCTGAGACATCCTTATATAATATGTAATATTTTTAGTGGATAAAGCAAAGCAACAGAACACATTCAGCCAGCAACATGATTCACTTTATCTGACAGGAAGCATTAAACATAGAATTAGGCTACCAAAGGCGACTGGAGGTCAGCTCCTTTCAAAACAGAAGGGACTATTAAGACAAAGCTAATTCAAGGGCTGAACCAAAGGGTTATGACATAGGTTAGAAAACCCTATAAAGATCCTTGCAGCTCTGTGACTTTATGATCTACCAGTTCTACATTATGTGCTCTGGAATAATCATCAACATTCTTCATAGTTCAATGTTCTCTTTAAAATGGGAAGGAAGAGCTCAAGAACAACACATTCTCCTTTAAAGCAAAGATTCCTAGCCTATCACTATGAAATCTTAGAAGCTGTAAGAAAAATTCTGCTCTATTAGCATATAGGCATATTTATAGGGTCTGGATTTTCAAAGGGACCTAAAAACTTATGTACTGCTAACTACAGAATGTAAATACATTATAAATGCTAATGCTATGTGTCTTCAAATTTCATGGAATTAGAAACAAAAGCTGTCAACAATAACAGTAATCTACTTGGAAAAGTAACTTATTTGTCACCTATAAAACACAATATAATAAATTACTTAAGGAATAATTATAGTATTTTATACTTTCTGACACATATTTCTATTAAAAATTGATGCCACATTTATAGTTTTACCAGCTTTCCCAGTCATCATACTAAGGTAATTCCTTACATCTCTATTAGCATTTTTCTCCTCATTTTTTCTCTCTCAATGATGTGGATGACTTTAGCACATTCACTGTATTTCACCAAAGGTCATATAAATCACAATGTGAGATACTTCACACTGCACCCCTCTTCTTCCTCCAGAGCCCTAGTCACTCACTTTGAATCCTGGGGCACAGGTGCACTTTCCAGTCACACTGTCACAGTCTGCCCCATTTTGGCAGCTGCAGATCTGCTGGCAAGCTTCCCCGTAGAATCCAGGAGAGCATGTCTCATTACAGTAGAGTCCTGACCAGCCCGGCTTGCAGGCACACTCTCCAGACATGGGGTGACAGCTGAGAGACATGGATGAAAGAAACAAGTCACTCTGGGGTAAACATGACACCCAATTTCTGTGCAAATGTTGCTTTAGCAATGATCACTAAATGTGTGGGTAATCCCATGCACAATAATTCAAATTTCATTCCCAAGCTTGATTGGTTGAAACCTGATGGGTACTACAGAAATGTATCAAATCAGCATCATCTCTAGCAGGATGACTATTACAACCACATCCTTTTGTCTGAAATTCTTTTTAATTCACTTAAATTGACTGCACTAATTTTGTAAGAGGTCAACTCTATGAGAAGAGCTAAAAAAAATTCCATCCAATGGACAATACCAAACCAGTTAACTAGTATGATGTCCCAGGAATACCAAAAGCAGTGACCTCATCAGCCTGTTTCTCCTCTCAGTTCCCTATACCTGGTAGCAAGCAGCTGTCTCCACCTGAAACAGCAGCTGCATTGACCTGCCAGGCAACCAGCTGTTGCTCCATAGCAAATGGACATATCAGCTGTGCTGAAATGCACGCTAAGTGAGTTGACACAATGGGGCCCTCTGTGGCATGCTGGCTCAAAACACATGTGCTTCTCACCACGAGAAAATCTTAACACTCAAACTAGCTCTGCTGACAATTGGAAGACTATTTAAAGATGGTCTTCCTCACCTGATAGAGCTAAAACCCTCCCTTTAACTAGGGCCAACAACAAACACCTCTGTCATACCAGACATTTGCTAAATGACCTCCCTTCAGAGGACTGTTCATAGATTTTCAACTCTTGGCAAGAATGACCACCTGAGAGGGATGAAGACTGAGGATGCAATCCCAGTTCTCCCACCACCTGGGTAGCCTCAGTGAAAGCATACAACCTCCCTGGGCCTGATGTCCTAGTCTGTCAAGTGAGGGTCTCAGTAGCCATGCCCCATAATCTCATAGCCTATATTCCTCCTCCTCCTTGTTCAGAAAATGTCTGTGGGTTGGATGATTTGGTGCTCATTTTCAGAATTTTATTTAAAAATACTTTTAGACCCCTGCTGCACCTTAGTGTTCATAGGCAAAGGCCTAGAAATTCACCAAACACTCAGAAGACATGGCATGAAGAATAACTAAGTACAGTTCTACATAAGAGGTGGTTTCTTGGGTATAGGTTTAGATTCACAGGACCAGGGCGTGAGTCTCAGATCTACTTAGATCTACTTACATCTATTCAAGTCTGCCTATCTTCTATTATCCTCGGGCCAATCACTCATCCTTGAGCAATCACCTGGCATCTCCATGGCATCTCAAACTTAACATGTCAAAAACGAAGCCCTTGTTCTTCCCCTCAGTATCTACCTCCAATTGTCCAAATTTCCCTAAATAGCACCACCAGTCACTTAGTTTATCTCGGAGTTATTCTTTTTTTCTCTTTTCTTTTTCCTTTCCTTCTTTCTTTCTTTCCTTTCTCTCTTTCTTCTTTCTTTCTTTCCTTCCTTTTTTTTTTTTGAGATGGAATCTCTGTCACCCAGGCTGGAGTGCAGTGGGGCAATCTCAGCTCACTACAACCTCTGTCGTTTCTCCTGACTCGGCCCCCCGACTAGCTGGGATTACAGGTGTGTGCCCCATGCCCAGCTAATTTTTGTATTTTTTTAGTAGAGATGGAGTTTCACCATTTTGGCCAGGCTGGTCTCAAACTCCTGATGTCAAGTGATCTGCCCTCTTGGCCTCCCAAAGTGCTGGGATTATAAGCGTGAGTCACCGTGCCTGGCCTGGGAGTTATTCTTGATAACTCTTTCTGCCTCGTCACTAGAATTTAACCATTCTAACTCCAAAATATATTCTGAATCATCCCCTCATCCTCACTGTCCTCATTCTGCTCCAGCCGATGCCATCTACCTCCTCGCCTTCTGAACAGCCTTCCAACTGTGCTGCCTGCATCCACCCATGCCTTACCACCTAAAGAATAACTCACATCATTCTCCTTAAAACTCTGCAAAGGCTCCCCACCACCCTTGGAACAAAATCTGGACTGTTTAATACAGCTACGGTGACTATACAATTTATTGTCTAAACCAGGGCATTTTTAAGAGTGAAGAGAGAGCTGCTAGTAATTATACTAGGACAACAGGCCTAAACCAGACTGTCCTTGTGAAACCTGATACACAATCACCCTAAATACAGCCCAAGGGGCCTTGTCATCTGGCCACTGCCTACTCCTCAACCTCTTCTTTCATCATTATTCTCTCTTTATTGCTAGGCCTGACCACAATGGATTTCTTCTAGTTTGTAAAAGCATCATGTTTTTTTGAACTTAAGGGCCTCCACATGGCTCTTTCATATTCCTAGGATGCAGTTTCCTTACTCTCTGCCTGTCTCTCTCCAGTTTGTCTTTCCAACCTCAGCTTAAACATCCCTTCCTCAAAGAGGCCTTCCCTGACCACCCAAATTTAAGTCAGGTCTCTCCACTCACACTCTTCCTTAGCACCCTGTTCCTTCTTCTCATCTCACTTATCACAATCTATAATCCTATGTTTATTTTCCAGTCCTTTAATGTCTTCCTTCCCTTCTAGAAGCACTATGAGTTCCAGGAGGGCAAGAATTAAACCCGTTTTGCTACCTTTCCCCAGCACATGGTAGGCCCACAGTATGTGCTGACTGAATAAGTGAAAATGCCACAGGTGATCCAGAGTGGATGTGACTCCAGGGATCTAGCATTCCCACATTAATCTGCTTCTCCTTTACATCCCAGAGTCACCAAACAATGTTAAGTTCTACTGAGGACATATGTATACAAAGGGGAAGATATCCTCTAAAATTAGTTTTTAAAATGTCAAAGTCTTGGCTGAAAGGAAATAGCCATTAATCACAGGGAACAACTCATTAATGTCACCATGTTTGTGATGATATTGTAAGGAGACGGCATTTACTGAGCACTGAGTAAGTCTCAGCAATGTGCTGAGCACTATTTAGTTCAATCTGCACAACCTTCCTAGATGGTAAATATGATCCCATTTTCCAAATGAGGAAATAGAGGCCTAGAAAGGGTAAATTATTTATTCAAAGTCTCATACAGGTAGTGGCAGAATCAAACTTGAACCCAGGTTTGTTTTTATACCAAAGAAAAAGGAGGTTTTCTAACAGCCTGCTAAGGGGACCAGACATGAAGGAGAATTGCTAAAATTTAGGATTTGGCACATATAAAGGGGTCAACAGGATCAGTAAAAACAAATATTGTACAAAAAAACAGGGAAAAATTTACAGTCACTTTAGTAAGTCCTTACATTTGATAAAAGGAAAAGAAATATTTCAAGTGATGGATTGGTTAAAGTAGCCTACCTTATCTTCTTAACATATTGTGTTTAAAAATCTTCTTAACATTTATATTAAAAAGTAGAAAATAGTATTCATGGTGTAGACATAAATGTTAAAGAAAATAGACAATTTGGAGGATGATGAATTGAAGCAAGAGGCAGGCTGAGAAATTGATATTCAATGACCCCCAGTGAGTGTTAGTGCGGCACACTGGTTTTCAGATTGATTGACATCAAAATTAGTATTCTGCAATTTGTAATTAGACGTAGGAAGCTAGAGCACTTTGGAGGCATTTGATGGGTTCTCATGCAGGCAGCTTAATTGGTAATGAGATTTACGTGTTGATGTAGGAGCAGCAGATTGGAGGCTGAAGGGTGATATACTCATTACCCATTTTCTATCTAAAGAACAGATTGCTTTGTTTAGATAAAAATAGGATTATACATATATGGAAATATTTGTCACTTATACACACACATAACCATATACATATATTCTAGGAAACTGTTTGATTTAATAGTTGAATTACAACAAAAGTCCAATACTAAATAATATTGGCTGAAAGAGTCATTGAACTCCCTTTTATTCATTTCCTTAGATGTTATTAATGCTCAAATGTAATGACCATTATGTGATATTTGCAAATAGGCACATCCGGATTGTTCATGGCTATTAAATGTCTTTATTACCAAGAGCAGCTAATCTATTTCTCTACATTGCAAGTGGAATATTATTAAATCTCAAATTTTATTTTCTTGTTCAAAATCATTTCCATTAAAACAGTTAGTTTTCAGTTGAAAAGTTCAGGTCACAGTGAATGTCTTTAGGCTCAATAATAGTGCTAAGGTTTAAAATACTAATATTACTTATAAATATATTTAAATTCATTTCAACCCTGTGATAGATTGCAAAATAAAAATGGCTCCAAATTATTTGCAACAACTCCCATCAAGAAGTGGAGTATATTGAATCTGGGACTTGGTTAGATGACTTGCCTTATCTAAAGGGACATTAGCAAACAAGACACAACCAAAGGCTTAAAAAGTGTTTGTACATTGGGGTCTGTCCTGTCTTCTATTGCTCTTAGAAGCCAGTTACCATGTGAAAAACCCAGGCTAGGCTGCTAGATCCTGGAGATGCATGGCTCAGTCACCCCCTCACCCACCCAAATGCCAGACAGGTGAGTGAGGATATCCAGGACCAATCAGCCTCCAGTTGATCTGCCAGCTGAACACAGAGAGACCAGCAGAAGAACCACCAGGCTGAGCTTAGCCCACATAGTCAAGCAAAAAATCATCAGTTAATAAATGTTATTTTATGTCATTAGGTTTGGGGTAGTTGCTTTTTTTTTTAATGCAACAAAAGCTATCTGATACAAACCCTTACCCAACTATAGGGCTACAATATATGTCAATATGTATATCCACAGAACTCAGTATGTACCTAAAGACAATGCACATTATTAATTTACACCATATTTGCTATCTCATTAATTATAATGAAAGGCTTTAGTACATCTTAAATTATGTAACAGCAAAGCTCCACTTGCTTGATAAATGATAATGTGAATAAACTAGAGTTTCAATTAATACAAGGACTCTATGCCTTTTGGTTTGAATGGATCTTGGCCTTCCAGAAATTTTACGTGTGGAAGTTCATGATATAAGAATTAGATAGATGGCTCCAATGATGAATTCAATAAGATAGAGTCATATAATCAACATTAAATTTGTTGTAATAGAAATGTGTAAAAGCTAATTTTTAAAAATAACTTTCATGATTTACATGAAAAGGCTGATTTTCAAAAAATTATTCTGATTATTTGGTATACATTATTAGACAGATTTTAGTGTTACTGATCTATGAAATTGTCAATGTCATGTACTTCTTTGTTAGCACATCCATGTTTAGGTACATATGACCTATGTCAAAATTACCACAGTTTAGCCATCAATCAAATCATTCTCCACTTTGCACCTTGCCACTACTAACATGGTATCCAATCCAACAAAACCGATATGCTCTCTGCTTCTCCAATCCTTCTGATAGCAGAGCTCTTCCTTTGCATAGATTTATTATTCCATTTGATTTCAGTTGTGTCTATATACAATGAAACAGCACACTGGTGTAATGTTCTTAGTTGTCACTATATGAGGCTTACTTTTGAAAAACAAAACCCTGTGGAGATTATTCATTTTTATTCCCCCAAATATTTACATAAACTTTTCATGTAAAGAAAAGCAGTATTTTCCAATGAAGAAAACCAAAAGTTGACTAATGTGGCTTACAAAGTTAGTTGAATCATATTGACAATACATTTCTTTGATATGTTCCACTAAAATGTATTCCAGCACACATACACATGCACACACACACACACTGAGTGCAAACTCTATACTTTGGTTACTAACAATAAAAATAACAGTGGTTTAAAGACGAGACCAACCACATGCTTTTGTTTACTTTTAACTTTTGTGCATTTGGGATTTGATGTGGCTACAAGTTATCTTTCAGATGTATAAATGAAGTAACAGTTGTGCTGAATGCAAATAAAAGTCATTCTGGTAAGATATGAACTGCTACATAATACACTACATTTTTGTCAAACTCAGCTTTTCCAGCAGTCTGCAAAGGAGGTCCAGAATTCTAAGTTATGTGTATCTAGTCCCTGGGGTAGGAAAAGAAGAAACAGGGGTAAGAAGATATTTTCAGGGCAGACAAGGTACAGCAGGGTGGGTGGGATCATGGTTTCCTGTTCTCAAATTCTTCGAGAGGTTTTTGAGCTAAAAGTCCCTTGTGAGTTCTATGTCACAGTAATCAATTTAAAAGAGATATTTCACATGTGACAGCCACATGTGAAGCATTTCCACAAAACTTCCACCAGTACACTTCCTCTCTCTAGCCTTTTTCTTTCTTCCACAGATGTGCTGTCAAATAAAAGATGCTGCAGTAAGAATCATTTTATGATATTTTTGCATACTAAACTTGGCTGAACTCCTTGTGTCTCATTGCATCTTTGCTTCTAAGGGAATGTCACAGAATCCCTTGCTTAGGGGAAAGTTCTACTAACCTCAGCAAATTTTGTCTTTATCAGTGGTCATTAATAGAGAATAGAATTTGATATTCACCAGTGACCACCGAACAATTTTAGCACCTCTGATGTGGACCATCACTAATTAAGTTAAAAAGTCTTCTCTTACTTAGCGATTCCTGCCCAGAATAGCCTAGAGGCAGGAAGGGGCTTGGGATGAGAACCACTCTATCAATCTCTCCTTCCAAATCCTGAAAACTGAGATTAAAACTTTCATAGGACACGTCCTTCCAGGGGAAGCCGACACTCACCTATGAGTGTTGTCCAGGTGGCAGGGGCACCATTTGTCACATTTGATGCCATAGAGCCCCTCGGGGCACAGGCGTGCTTCACAGCGCTCACCCGCAAAGCCTGCTTCACAGAGGCATGCACCGCTCACATGGTAACACTTCCCTCCATTGACACACCGGCAGGCCTCAGCACAGCGAACACCATAGGTCCCAACAGGACACTCATCCTGGCACCTACCAAGCAAGAGGCAGGAGCAAGAAGAAAGATTAGTCAGTGCCATGCAAAAATAAACGGTTGATTCAGAATGGCTTTGTTATGCACAAATTGAACTGCTTTTTGCTCTGGCAATTATTTAGTGATAGTCCCATTGCAGGGATGAAAAGCATTAAGATGCATTACTCTGGCTACATATAGTGTTAACAGCAGCATAACCTGTAGAAAACAAAAACAAAACAAAGAACAACAACAACAGAAGATGAAACCAAAACCAAAATATGAGCTTAGCACATGTGACACGTTTACACTTAGTATCTGCCAAAGTTACATAGCACTTTAGCGGATACTAAGAAAATGAGAAAAGAAATTTTCAAATGTTAGTCCCAGTCCACAATTATGACATTTCAAAACATACTTTCCTGATTCCAAAGAGAAAACCTTGTGTCAAATTTGAACTAAATGTTAATTCTCTTGGCTTTCATGTGGACATTAATTTTTAATCTTAGCCATGTTTCTACTCTTGTTCAAAACTGAATGATAATCATTACTCCTCAGTTAGAAAGTTCTGTAACTGATAAGCCAAGTCCTTTTTAAATCTGGGAAACTCTGAGCTACCAAAATCAGATGTCCTCAATTCCAACCTGAGAAGTGCCTGCCAGTAGAAAAGCTTGGAGTTTTCTAACACGAAATGACTGGCTAGTGAGGTTTTGCCCTCTGTAGGGAAGAAGGGCTGCCAAATGACAAGGAGCAAAGATCAGCCCTCAAAAATTCACTTTACTGTCTTTTTAAAAATGGCACTGGAGCTCTGTCCAGGAGAAGGGATATGCTCTAGGTAAGGTGAATGAGGTGGGAAGCTGAGTTGCTAGAGGGAATAGTGATAGAAAAGAGAAAATGATCTTTCATTGCTCCATGGAAAGCACGAATAGTTAGACTAGCCAAGTTTCTTTTTGACTAAGCCAGGTGACTGGCTCTCTGCGGCAGAAGGTGAGCTTTCGGCCAAGGGAGAGGGAGACAGAGCTTCACCCAGCTGAGTATTCGCCGCAAGAAGGGTACACTTTGTCTGGGCAGCCACTTCCCATGTGGCTCTTAAGTCAGGCCAGAACCAGAGTAAAAAATGTAGGTCAGCCTTGCATTTTTAGATCTGTATAATGTAAGCAGCAAGGCATAATAACAAATTCAAGCACACTTAAAAGAAACAGAAAATAAACATACTTCAAAGAAATACTGTTTCCACAAAGCTTTGCATATTTTTAATGATAGGGTGCAACAAGTAACAATACCAGGGTGGTAGGAATTCTATTTCAATGTGTAGAGGAAAAATCTTGATAATTTTTTTTTTTTTTTTTTTTTTTTTTTGGAGACAGAGTCTGCCTCTTTCACCCAGACTGAAGTGCAGTGGTGCCATCATAGCTCACTGTAACCTCAAACTCCTGGACTGAAGTGACCCTCCCACCTCTGCCTCCTGAGTACCTAGGACCACAGGCACTTGACACCATGCCAGGCTAATTTTTAAATTTTTTGTAAAGGCGAGGTCTTGCTATGTTACCCAGGCTGGTTTCAAACTTCCAGACTCAAGTGATCCTCCCACTTCAGCCTCCCAAAGTGTTGGGATTATGGGGATGAGTCACTTGGACCAGCCCCTTCAATACTTTTCTGGTTACCTTTGGCTCTAGCATATATTTAATATGATGGAGACAAGGAAAAGAATCTCATGTAAATTGAGTTTCACAGATTCTAGACATCTTCAGGGGTATTTGTCAACAAGAAATCTTCAACTGCTCAACAAACCATTAGAAAAGTTATGGAGTAATTGAACTAATACTCAGCACAAAATAAAATGTGTGCCTAAAAGTTATACATGGGTAAACCTATTTTTGGACCAGAGTGTATTTTTAAAAATAAAGGTGCTCTTTATTTTTAACCTGTAGGAAGCTTCAATAAGCCAAGTCATTTAGTTTATTCCTTAAAGATGTAAACTTCAAAGAAAGAAATGCTTAGGTATAATAATTTTGTCTCATCCTGGCTCCTATGGAAGGCTGACAAGACAACTTTTCAACCTGTCTGTTAGATTTTCTTGCAAATCGGTACCAAAAGGAAAAAAGATAAAGATAAATAACATCACTTCTCCCTCCCAAAAGAATTTGAAAACAAACCCAAATTTTAAGTTTTGACCCATCTTCGTGATTTCAACTTGGTAAAAAGCACAGCTTTAAAAGCGATTGAAAGTTGTGTAGATCGGAAGCCTGGGAAAGTATCTGTTACCAAATTACAGGGACTCAGTGTATATTTTATCATATCTTGGCAGAGACTTCCTTTCTCAGGAAAAATAAAATCTATAATAGCTGGTCTTGACCCATATTTACCTTTCTAACCTACAATTAAACACACTACTAGTTTGTATTATAAATATAAAACAAAAAAATCCTATTTGAATTTTACTTACTAATGCAGCCATTATTTAAGCTGGGTTCATATTCCCACTTTATTTTTTGTCAATGTTACACTTGTAAGACAATTCTGTGAATAATAGTAGGTTTACTTCTATCCACCAAAGCAAAATGGTAGGATATCTTTCTAAAAGTATATATTTTCCATCTTGAAAATAAACATAATCATAAAATAGCTGATGCCTTTCTGATTGGCTGTATTAAAAGTCTTTATTAAGGAGTCTTATCTCCTTTTTGGTCACTTTATCTTCAAGAAGCTCCATTTCCCAACAAATTTTATACCCTTAATGCTGCTTCTGGGGTCATCCCAAATGGAACAGGAAAAGCTCTGAGATATCAGTAAAAGAGAAAATGCATTTTCTTAGGACAGATAGCAGAAAAGTGAAAAAGATATAGTAGCAATAAAGATCAGCCACAGTAGAAATACGGAAATTTGGGGTTTCTAATTTTTTTTACATTTCAAGTAATGTTTTGGAATTGGTAAGAATGGATAAGCATTAAGTAAAGTATTAAAACATCACTTTCCAAAACCAATGAGGGTTATAGACTTGTTTTAATACCGTTTCTATTATTATGTTGCATGTCATTGTGAACTTCAGGAATAAAGGAAGTGAGTTAACGTGTAAGGGGTGACAGGTACCGCTTTCACGCCTGTCCGTCTGAGCATGTCCTTCCCTAGAGTGATTGGAATAGTTAGGCCGAACCATGATTTAGTGTGAAAGAATCACATTCCTCATTAAACCTGGGATCTATGAATCAGCTGCCTACCTTCCTAACATCTGGAACTGCTGCTCTGAGGGAAATGTAAAAAGCACTGGGAAACAGCCAACATTTCCACGCTCCTAGACACAGGAAAGAGTTCCTCCATTGACGACCAATGCTGCATCCCCCCCAATTCCTGTCTATAATTTTTGACCTCACCTCCTTTCACCCCCATTTATCTTCACCTTCAAGGTAATATGGAACACAGACTTGGCAGAGCTGTTTTGGGAAGTTCATCCCTGAGTCACTCATCCCTTCATTCAACTAACACTCGCTGATCACCAGTCATGTTCATGGGCCCATGCGAGGCTGTTGCAGGGCCCAGGGTAATTCCAGGGCAGCACCATCAGCATTTGAAACCCTTTTTTAACCTCTTCAGAAGGAGTTTTTTGAGGATCTGGAAACCATCACCTCTTCACTCTTACTCGACTGTGCCATATTACATTTACTTACCACAATATCCTCTCAACCTTTCCACAAACCCCAACGCCTTTTATTTGGGCATCCCATGCGCTGCTCTGCCAGCCTACAAGGTGCCTGTTTGGATTTTTCTTATTTCCCTCTGGCCGGGAGGGCTGTCCCCACATCCTGGGAATGCTCTGTCGGCTGGTAGGGCTGGCAGCCCTCTGCCCTAACCTCAATGATCAAATTTCACCAACTTCTCAAAACAAGGGAAGTGGCAAGTTAAGACCCCAGCCCATCAAGTCCTTTCTCCCCACACCTCCTGCCACAGATTGCCTCATGGCCGTTCACTGTTGTCCTTTCATAGTGACAAGTGTGTTTGTTGTCTTTGTGTGTGTGTATGTGTGTGAACTCTTGAACCTACACAGGGATGACAGCTGAAAACAGGAATCATGTCACTGGCTCATCAGAAAAACAATAGTTACAAGAGCAGCAGGTCGAGAAGCAAGTTCTCTCTTTACTTGCCTTCTCCTTCTCTGACTGCTGGCCTTCCTTGGCTCAACTGTAAAATTTATCTGAAAATTAACTGTTATTCCCTTTCCCTGTATTCCAGATGAAATAAGTATAAGCTCATTAGCCTTGTATGTTTCTTGTTCTTGTGCTGCCTCTAATCTGAAACTTAAATTCCTAGATGGCAAGAAAATAATTATATTGACATTTTAGCACCCTAAAATATGACAAAAAACTATTATTAAGATTGTGCTTGGCCTTGTGCCTCTCCTATCCCAACTCATTTATCTATAATAAGATGTTACATGGATCCAGAAATTATCTAATAGCCTAATCTATCCAAAATACAACCTAAAACTAGGATGTCAGTTGCAAAATCTTTCTGAGTACCCCAATGACAAGTTATGAAAACTACGTACTAAGGGTTTGAATAATTCATAGCATGAAAAAATTAAAGGAAAAGTATGTAATTATATTAGCAAAAGACAAAAAAGCGTTTAATGAAATTAAGTGGCTGCTATTAGCAAAAGTTTTTAGTTAAAAAAAGGAATTTAAAAACTAAGAATGAAGAAAACAATTTACTAAAAACAAACAGCAAACATGAAACTCTATCGAAGCTATTTCCAATAAATATGGGAACAAGACAGGGATGTTTACTTTCACTGCTGTTTGTCAACGTTAATTTGGAGGTTAAAATTTATGCAATAATTCAAGGAAATAAAATAATCATTATAAATATTAAAAAGAAAAGACTAACTTTTGTGTATTTGTAGATGATATGATAGTATAACTAAACAACTCCAGAGTTTGCCAAAAACAATATTAAAATTACCTTAAAAGTTTCGTAGTATGAATAAATTTAAAAGTAAATATTCAAAAGCAAGTTTTTTTCAACCAAAAATACCCAATTAGAGGCACAAATGAAATTTTTAAAAAATTACAAAATACTCAGAAATAAACTTAACAAGAAAGTGCAGCGTCTAAGGCGGAGGGAGGAGGGAACAAATCCAACAGTATCTTATTAAAAGTCATAAAATTAGAACAGGATTTTAGAAAGAAGAAAAATTAGGAAAAAAATGTTGAAGGAATTCTTAATTCACAGACATCATAAAAATAATGAGAGCTAATATTTATACAGCTCATAAACATCACTCAAATTGATAATCACTAGTATTTACACAGTTCATAGAAACTGTTCTAGCATAATAATATCTAATATTGATAAGTTCCAGAGCTGATTTAAATGTTTTAACACATTAATCCTCATAACGACCCTAGAGAGCAGCACAATTATTATTAGGATGTTACAGACAAAGGTGTTTCCAGGGACACACTGAGCTAAACGTAGGTTCCAAATGGTTGTTTTTCATCACTATGCCCTTCTGCCTCTCAAGTCTCTTCTCTAATCCTACACAGTGAGCTTGGCTAACTAGTCTTCCAGGACATGACAGATTCAAGAGCATATTAAAAGAAGGATGCAACACATCAAGTTCAAAACCTTCTGCACAGCAAAGGATACAAGCAACAAAGTGAAGAGACCACCCACAGAATGGGATAAAACATTTGCAAACTATCCATCTGACAAGGGATTACAGGTTGGTGCAAAAGTAATTGCAATCTTCACCATTACTTTAAATGGCAAAAACCTCAATTACTTTTGCACCAGCCTAATAACCAGAATATATAAGGAGCTCAAACAATTCTATAGAAAAAGTCTAATACCCCAGTTAGAAATAGGCAAAAGAGTTTAATAGACATTTCTCAAAAGAAGACATACAAATGGCAAACAGGCATATGAAAAAGTGTTCAACACCACCGATTGTTAGAGAAATGCAATTCAAAACTACAATGATATATAATCTCAACCCAGTTAAAAATGGTTTATTTACAAAAGACAGGCAACAACAAATGCTGGTGAGGATGTGGAGAAAAGGGAACCCTTGTACACTGTCAATGGGAATGTAAATTAGTACAACCACTATGGAGAACAGTTTGGAGCTTCCTCAAAAAACTAAAAATTGAGCTATCTTATGATCCAGCAATCCCACTGCTGGAAATATATCCAAAGAAAGGAAATCAGTATATGGAAGCAATATCTGCACTTCTATGTTTGTTGCAGCAGTTTACAATAGCTAAGATTTGGAAGCAATCTAAGTGTCATCAGCAGACGAATGAATAAGGAAATGTGGTACATATACACAATGGAGTACTATTCCGCCATAAAAAGAATGAGATCCAGTCATTTGCAACAACACGGCTGGAACTGGAGATTATTATGTTAAATGAAATAAGCCAGGCACAGAAAGACAAACATTGCATGTTTTCATTTATTTGTGGGATCTAAAAATCAAAACAATTGAACTCATGGACACAGAGAGTAGAAGGATGGTCACCAGAGGCTGGGAAGGACAGTGGGATGGTGTAGGGGAGATGGGGATGGTTGATGGGTACGAAAAATGAGAAAGAATGAATAAGACCTACGATTTGATAGCATAATAGGGTGGCTACGGTCAATAATAACTTAATTGTACTTTCTGAAAGAATTTGAAGAGTATAATTGAATTGCTTGTAACTCAAAGGATAAATGCTTGGGAGGATGAATACCCCATTCCACATGATGTGCCTGCTTCACATTGCATGTCTGTATCAGAACATCTCATGTACCCCATAAATATATACACCTACTATGTACCACAAAAAGTAAAAAGAAAAATATTAAAGCAAAAGAAGTAGGGTGCACGAAGCCCTCAGAGGCAACAGTTTACCATCTAATACAGATGATGATAAACAGGGCAGTAAGACCCACATGAGAACAGCCATTTTTTCCTGTTTTATGTGGGACCAGAGAGCCCTAGAGGTCTCAGCAGATCTGACTCTATCACCACCACCCAATACAATGATGAATGTTCTTAAGACTATACTGAATCATAAGAAAGTAACTTTATACTTTTGAAAGGTACCTAAGTACACATCCCATTTAAAAATAAATCTATCTCCAAATACTTAAAATGTAAGCGGCAGTCCTAAACACTCAACACTTTAGAATGACATATTCATCATGGGTTCTGGAAGCTGATATTCTATGGTGTTTTTTTTTTAAGTGCTTTTTCTGTTATCTTCAATTTACCATTGCTATTTATGACTCAATTTCTATACATTAAATTAGGATAGAATCTGCCAAACACATTGATACTGTTTAGCTGCTTCTGAAATATTATGGAACAGTCATGGACACATGGTACTGAAGATGTTCCCTGGACCCCACCAACTTTCCTTTCACATCATTATAAATAGTCAGAGAAATACAAGAGCAACCCTTACCGTTCCCCTGTGTATCCTGGACTGCAATGACATTGGCCTGTGGCAGCATCACACGTCCCTCCATTATGGCACTGGCATTCTTGGGAACAGTTCTTTCCAAAGCGGCCCTCGGGGCAAGGCTGACCACACACTGTGCCCTGTATTCAAAGAGACTCGGAAAATTAGATGGGCCTCCAGCCAGGGAAAGACGACTGAAGGATGAAGGAGAAAAGAGAGGAAATAGAAAGGAGGGATGGGGAACAGAGCTGCAAGAAAATTAGATAGGGGAATTTTAGAACACATAAACTGTTCATCATCTTTAAAATGTTAGAAATATTAAATTGACTTAATTACTCAATAAGCCCAAATCTCAAGACACATTCAAAGATGGCTGAATATTAATCTTAAGAAAAATTCATATTAAAAACTGAAGTTTATGACAATGTTGCATCGAATTATCATGGCAACCTAAGGAATGTATAAATTCTCCTAAGTGTTCTTCCAGGTGTCTTCCATGCACAATAAGTCAACAATACTTACTGAGCATCCGTTACACAAATGGCAACATCTGCCACACGTGGAATATCCAAATGCTTTACCATATGCTCCAGAGAAATTACACGTTATCATTGGCTTTACGTCTTAAAATGTAGCATAACACAGGATTGGTATTTCATGTACCGGAATTAACAACCACATTGCCAGAGAAAGAATTCTACAGGAATGAACCTAGACGTTTATTTCAGAAGAAAAACATTTTATTTTCAGCAGATTCAATAAGCATTGCTGAGCCAAGATCAATCGGAAAGCTTATTTCCTGGGGAGAAAAATCAAGAGAGTAACTTGGACATTCTCCTCACCCTAGAGGCTGTCCGTCTTGTCAAGCACAGTCATTATATTTACTCCAATCCTGCATGGATAAGAATAAGAGACTGTACCAATAAGTCAATGAAATACTCTGTCTTCTTCTTCACTTGACTGTATCACTTGGGCTCATAGCTTCCCATCTATTTATTGGAGTTATAATTAGACAAACAACATATCCCAGATAACAGGGATTTTTCTAATGTTTTTAACTATTGGAAGCTGTTGTTCTGTCCTCCCTCTTTCTAAAAAAAGGCAGACTGTGGGCACTCTGAAATTGGAGGCTAGCGAACACCAGATGGTTTCCTAAATGTTTATTCTGGACAGCCGAAGAAAATACATTTCCTCTAACTCCTGGCTACCCACAAAGGCAGTTGGTGTGCTAATTAAGTCTCCTCTGGTGGTTTCTAGCTATCTACAAACAGGGAAATTTCATCCGCAGACTCTTGGAATCAAAAAGGCCTTTGAGAGATGATTTGAATCGGCACTTAACTGAGAATCATCTACATGCCAGGCGTTGAGCTAAGCACAGAGAATCAAAGGTAAGGTAACAGCCCTCAATTAGCTCACAATGTGGGGAGGGGGACAGATGTGAAAATCGCTCTGTCTCTCCACTCTAACATGAGAAGGTATACTTAGTGTGACGTAAAAGCATGAATGTGGGAATAACGTGCTGAAGGTCGGTCTGTGGTAAGCAGGGGTGAAAATCCTTACCCTCTCAGGGTCTAACTTTAACTACCCATAATGGTCCACATAAGCTTCAGAAATGCACTGAATATCTTCATGCATAAGGATTAACCTTCACCAGCAGCTTTAAAGAGGACATGATTTCTCTTAGTTGAAATACGTAGGTGTGTGTGTGTAATAGGAATACGTATTCATCTTTGAAAAGCACCTGGGATGATAGCACAAATAACATGTTGTAAAGGAGAAGCATAAGTTAAAAGCTCAGTTATACAGAGAGAAAAAAAAAGCTGAAGCATTTTTGAAGCAGAAGTAAGAAACTTCTGTCAAAGTAAGGGGCCTAGGACATAGAGAAAGGGGTGAGGGGAGTCTCCATTGGGCCGCTAGAAAGGGTTCATCTGTCCATGCACTGGGACTCAGAGCTCAAGCCTGTGGTTACCATTAGCCCACATCCTGACCACCCCAACTGGGAAGAGTTTCAACCTCAAGGTGAGGCAACTCCACAGACAATATCTACACTGAAGTCCTGGGAGTCGAAGGCCTGCAGTTCCTTATCCAAAGAGCATGGGGTTCCCAACACTCTGCTGCCCCAGCAAAACACTTCCATTGCAAAAGACCAATGTTGGCAAAAGGCTGAGTACAGGAAATGAAAGAATAGAAGAAGTCAAAAATAATCCAGCACCTTCACCTCAGGCAACTAAGAGAGAAGTGCTAGTTTTAACCAAGACAAAAAGGTAGAGGAGGAGTAGCCTTACAAGAGTTGGGTATACAAGTTTGGATTAAATTTATTAACCCTGACTTTACCAGGCCTGCTCAAACCTGCTCAGTAGTCCTTAAATAGCCTTTTTTCCTTTGTCTTCGTCCTCAGTCACTCAATTAAAGTTCTCCTCTTCCTCTAACTCCATTGCCTCATGCTGTTTCTCCATGCTTTGCCTCTAGAATGAACTTTGTCTGGGCTACTCACCGTTTCTGACCCTCTGGGATCTGATATTTATTGTATACTTGCCCCAGTGGCCTTGACATCTTAAACTCTCTTTACTTCCCAAGACTCTCATTGAAAAGTGGACTCCAGTTCGCCTTTGTTCCATAGCCACAAGAAAGGGCAATACCAGACCAACTCTACTCCCAGGTCTGGCTGCAGAGACTCCAGCCTCGGCATTGCCCAAACAGTCGGTGGTTTTGTGTCTATAGGTTATCAAGTTGGGGTGACAAATATAAATCGAAGCTCAGGGCAGGTAAGATCAAAATTTAGGAAAACCATCAAGTGATTTTTGGTGAGAAAAGAGAAGGACAAGACTTAAACCTATAAAATCCTGTAATGAAATAGTATGTAGAAGAAGGGGGATCAGAAAAAGAGATCTTCAGTATGAAAGGTAAAAGAGGGGATGATTAGAAAAATAGAAGGCAAAGAGATTAAGGAAGGGAGGTTGGGGATCGATAGAATGAAAAGCCTTGGAGGAGTGAAGCTAAATGAGAACAGAAGAGTCTCGGCAATTATGTGCCTTGTAACTTCTGAAAGAACAGCTTCACAACTGCTCATGGACATAGAAAGAAGGTGGTAGGAAAAAAAGCCATTGCTCTGTTAGTTTGTTAATGAAGGAAACAGATACTGCTTGCTCACTCATCTGCCTTCAAGCAGACATATGCACAAACCGACTCAGAGAGATAACATCAATATTATTATATTTCCTGATTTCAGATGTCTAATTTGAAACTAATTGTCACTGTATATTCTACATAACACCAAGCATGTGAAATTGCTACATGAAGAAAGGGTATCCTCGTCAAAGTTTGGAAAATACATTGAATGGCTTCCTCTTGGATTATCACACTAAAGGCTCTGAAAAGTCCTGCAACACTTGCTAAACCTGGTTTACCTCAATGTATCCCCAGATTTATACGATTTTTTTTCACATGACACTTATACTGGCTGAGAATAATGTTCCCAAAGAACAACAGTAATTCATGGAACAAAATTATGAAAATGATTATCACATAAATCCAGTGTTTATCAGCACTGACTGTTGTGTGAGACTAGATATTTGTCTCTCTTTCTTTTATCCTTAGGGGAAATGCAGGGTAAATGGCCACTACCCTTTACATGACAACCATTAATGCACTTCAAGTCTCGGACTAAATCACCTTCTTCTGTCTTCTCAGAACTGAAGAGTTTCAGCTTTAAAATGGCTTGAGTATTTCCAATTTTGGAATATTCAACCATCATTGTTAAGTTTCTTTTGTGCTAAAATCTCCCACATGTGTATTCACTGAATATCCTGGAATGGGTGACTTTGGGGTGGGGGCAGGGAGGGAGGTGGGAAGGAAGCTTACCATCCAGCCAGAAGGGCAAGAGCATTCTCCGGTGACATGATGACACACTCCTCCATTTTGGCAAGGGCATCTCTGCTCGCACTGTGGACCATGTTTACCAGGAGGACAAAGATCCTCGCAGCTGAGGAATTAATGTGGGACAAAGGACACTGTTATTTCCCAGACACATGACCCTCAGGTTCACAGGCACAACAGCACCCAGGTCCCGCAAAATAGGCAAGCTTTCTGTGTTCAATAATTGTTCATTTAATTAATTAACATCAAGAACATTAATCATATTGCCTGGAAGTGTCTCTAAGGAGTCACCCAGTCCTTTCCTTTGTTTTGGGGTACTTTCTAATAAAGCCATTTCTGTTTGAAGAGAAGCTGTCCTATCTGAGAACACTGAGGACAAAAACTGGCCAAACACTCATTGGTGACAGGAACTTTCCATGTAGCTCCTGTAAAGCGCTTGTGCTCCAGGTTAAGTCTACCTTTGTTTATGTGTTTGTTCTATTCCCAAAGAAAATTGAGACGTTGCACATCACACCCTTTCTGTACCTATTCATCATCCATTTTAAAAAAATCTTTTTATTTTACTTTAAGTTCCGGGATACATATGCAGAATGTGCAGGTTTGTTATGTAGGTGTACATGTGCCATGGTGGTTTGCTGCACCTATCAACCCATCGTCTAGGTTTTAAGCCCTGCATGCATTAGCTATCTGTCCTAATGTTCTCCCTCCCCTTCCCCCCAACCACCCCCTGACAGGCCCCAGTGTGTGATGTTCCCCTCCCTGTGTCCATGTGTTCTCATTGTTCAACTCCCCCTTATGCGGTGTTTGGTTTTCTCTTCCTGTGTTAGTTTGCTGAGAATGATGGCTTCCACCTTCATCCATGTCCCTGCAAAGGACATGGTCTCCTTATCATCATCTGTTTCTCGTGTTCTCTCCTCCTGACCGTCAAGTTTCCCTTCCCTCACCCCCACTGCGTGTTGCATGGCCCTTCTTCTCTAAGCCTTTGTATTTCCTGCTCTTCTGGGAAATCGCTCCAAGTTTCCCAGAGCCCTATTCAATTGTGGCTGTGATGAAAACCCATAAAAGCATTACTAACAATTAAACAGTTTGAGACAATCATCAATTCTTCTGACAATCAGGGCTTTCTAGGCTAATGCAATTTTTTTCTTTAGCTCCACTCTAAAGACTTTTAACACTGTCGGTAGGAAGTGTTTACCTAATCAGCTGCACTTCGTTTTTTCAAGTTTTTGTTCTGTGATTTATAAATGTAATTTTCTCAGTAAGGGAACAGGATTTTTCTATCTCTTACTTTTTTTTTTAGCAACTTCTTCCTCTTAATTCTGTTTCTGAATGGAAGTGAACTGAAGAATGCCCCTCCCACAAAATAAAGACAGTAGAGGTTAAGCAGTTGCTTGAATGTTCCTCAGAAAGAATTAAACTATGGTGTACACATAATCTACATAGACGTAATACATATATCTTCACATTCACACAGCAATATGTATCCATGGGTGTTAAGTAACATATTTATCCCTAAGAGTCAATCTTTTATTATGAACTAAAAATTTTTAGCATCTTTCTCCTTTCTCTTCTAATGCACTGAACCCACAAAACTTTCCCCAGCTAATTAATTGCCACAAAGAGCAAAACGACACGGACAATTAACACCCGGAAGTATAAATGAGCATAATGCCAGGAGATCCAAACAGAATCCCAAATATGCCCAACAACCCTCAAATAGTGCCATTCAATTCAACATCCTGAGTGATCCTCTCTCTCTTTGCCTTGCTAAAAGGAAAGCATGGAAGCTGGCCCTTAGATTCAGGCTGGGCTCTGATGTCCAAGGGCCAAACAGCAGCAGCGCCTAGTGGCCATCACTGCTGACCTCTGTATCTGTGCCTGCAGTCTAGACCCATCAGTAACTCTTCAGCAATGCAAACCGAGGCACAAGAAATATGATGACAGCAGCAGCATGAATGGAGAGGGTGGGTGGGCTCTGCTCTGCTGCTGGGTAGCATGTGACTTACAAGGCTCCAGTATATCCTGGTGGGCAGCGGCATTCCCCCGTGATGTGGTCGCAGGTGGCTCCATTCTGGCACTGGCATCTCTGGTGACAGTCGTTACCATAGGTGCCCTGCTTACAGCGGTCCTCGCAGCGCCAGCCCCGGAAGCCTGCAGCGCAGTGGCAAGCCCCAGTGATGGGGTTGCACAGAGCCCCATTTTTGCACTGGCACCGGCTAGTGCAGTGGGGACCCCAGTGATCACCATCGCAGGCTGAGGTTGGGGAGAGAAACAGTGGAGGATATCAGAGCACGGGTGTGGGTAAGGGAGAACCAAATTTCTTCTCCCCTTGGGAGAATGGCTTGGTGGTCTTTCACTGCCTTTCATTAGCTGGGCATCAGGGCTGACCCTAACCCATGGCAATGCTTCACAAACTGGTGCTCAGCACCAACTGGGCCACCTCCTATCACTCCATTGCATAACTATCACTTCATTGACAATCATGTCAAAAAATAAATAAAAAGTCTCCATGTCTTTACTCAGTCTGTTTTCTGCATCCAGAGTGTGGAATTTGATGTGGCTAGAGAAATGGGCTACAGAAGAGCTCAGGGGTTCTGCAAGGAGAGAAGGCTGGCTGGGCAGATGGGAATGATCAATTCATGCAGGGACTTTTTAAGGGGTTTCTATTGCATTTTATGAACAAGTGATTGGTAGTGAAAGATTTTAAGCATGAAGGGAGAGCACAGATTTGCCTTCTACTAGGTGTGTGGAAGGAGCTGACAATGAGAGGCAGAGAGATGGAGCAGGAAAAATGGCAATAGTCCAGATCACTGTCACAGGCAGTGACAGTGAAAAGGGAGCGGGGACCCAGAGGCAAAGGTACTGGGGAGTGGGCTGACTCTGCTACAGGTCTGGGCCAGAGTACTCTAAAAAGGAAAATACTGATCCACTTTTAAGATATCAGTCAAAACATCTGTGATTGGAAGGTAATCTGAATTACCTACAAAAAAAGGGGGCAGAAAAAATGAACAAATATGTTTAAATATACCGACCTATTTAAAAAATAAGACAAGCCTGACGCTGAAGGATGCACATTAAATAAAAAGATAATAGGCAAATGAAACCGGGTAAAAGACAAAGGAAGAAAATAATATTTGAGAGATATACTTAAAGTGCAGTTCCAAAGAAAAGAAAGAGCGACTGCAATACAAAAGTCAGTGAGTAGAGGAGAGGAGCAGGGAAGGAAAAAAACTTTAATTCCAAACATTCTAAAAAATTATACAGGGTGATGATAAACAAAATCTACTCTTAATATGTATTGCCAAGCCAGCAGTATACTTATTTATTTATTAGATGCTATAAAAACCACTTGAAGAAGAAGCACCCTGCCTAGAGCTCTTAGAATAAATTGCTTTTATGATTAAAAAAAGTTTCATTTTGTAAAAATTTTGTAACTTCAACGGATCTGGAATAAATTGTTTAAAGGAAAAAAACTGTAGGTGCACAGCAAACAACTCATCAGAAGTACTGAATCCGTCTTCCAATATTAGAATCTACCTTTGATTTCATAATATCAAAAAGTTTAAATAAATAATTCTGTTTTTAATCAGTATGGCTTTGGTCTCATTAGTACTTTAATAAACACACTTTAACACAATTAAAAACAATGAGAGAGAATTATTGAACCTAAAGCAGATCAAGAAACCAATTACCTAAGAACTCACAATCTTCTTCCACAAAATAAGATTAGGTGGTAGTTCCAAAATGAGATTGAAGCCTAATTGTTATTTACATGAGTTGTTTCTTTTGTTGCCTATGGATATGGACAATGAATCTTTTTTCCACTGTAATTCTTTTAATCTAGGATCTTAAAAGAAAAAAATCTTTAAGAAAATTACATGGTATGTTCCTTTTGATCTGCTCAGCTATCCCAGGTAGAAAAGACTCTATCCTGTTTTTAACGGCCTCCAAAATAAATTACATGGGCCTTTGTAACTTGTTACTTGATTCATCGATTCTCAAGAGTAAGAAAAATCATTCCACATGAGCCAGATCCATTACCTTATTTAATTCTTTTTTTTTTTTCATTACTTTTTCATAGTATAGTAAACCTGTCAACCAGTATCCTCTCTATTATAAATGACCTTATTCCCAAATGTGAATGCAGTTTGGCCTGCTCTTCTCTAAATACTACAACTCCAACACTTTTACTTATTTTCAAAAAGTTCATTCAATTTCATTTATCCTTTTGCTGAATGCTCTCCAAAGTTTCCATGCCCCTCTTAATTTCCAGGAACTTCAGATAATTAATTAAATATTTGTCAACTCCTTATGTTCAGTGGAGAATTAGTTAATTGACAAAACAGAAATTTTACCTGATAAAATTACCATGATAAAAACAGCAAGATCACGTCAAAAAGCACTTTAAAAAATCAGGTGAGTTATTACAGAGTTTTCCCCACATGACACTGTGGTCACTGTGGTCCCAAGCACATATGCTTTACAGAACATGTTTTATATAACAAGAGAGTGGCAGGAAGAAGTAGCAGAATTGAGGAAATGGGACTGTTTTCTTCATCCCTGTTCTACACCCCATTCAACAACTTCTCTCCCATTGGAGCAGTCAGGCAGATACCAGCTCTGTTTTCTTAGGATTAGACCAAAAAAAAAAAAACTTTGAAGATATCTTATCATGATAGAAAATGAGTTCATAGCAGAAATTGATAACTGTCAGCACGAAAAAATGGGTTTCAGGCTTTTAAAGAAATATTATCAGGCTGACATGGTTAATTTCCTGGCTATATCTAAGCACGATGGCATGCTTTCAAGTGATAGCTTCCCCGCTCTGGGCTGTATTTTCCTAAAATGCCACTAAAACATGGACCTCACAATGTGAATACCATACATCAACATAGTCTATTCAGGAAACAAATCCACATGCAGAAGTTTACAAACAAATACGAAGTGGAACAAGTAGGACACAGAAACCTGGGTTGAATTCAGATATTACTGTGACTTCCTTTCCTTTTTTCATTTATCATATTTAACCACTTCAATGCATCCATTTTTAAATGTATCCCAGTGAGTTACACAGTCTACAGCACATAAGCCAACTTTCATCCCTGATCACTACAAGGCTACACTGACTTTGTCTAGACTAGAGGCAGAATCTGTTCCTTATGTTTAGTGCAGAACTTGATCAGTTATCCTGAATTCAAGTACCATGTTTGCAGAGACAGCTTGGAGAGAGTCTGAACTCAAACTATCTGACATCTTTTCCTTAACACCTCACTCTAATCTCATAGGGCAAAGAGTTTCTTTCACTTCACATGAGAAAGTGACTGGCTGGCTATTCCCACTAATAACTTAGAAACTATATAGTTAACATGAAAATAGCTTAAGTATTCTAATTTTTTAAAAAAAGAGGTAAAGGAACAAAAAGTTATTTCTGATTAAATTGAAAGGGACCTAAATGCTAGTGAGCAAGTGCCGACTCATTTTCAGCTTCTGGTTTCAGTTCTTCCTGTGCTAACCACTGGAAATGGGCTCTCAGATGCAAGGTGCCCAGATTCATGCATACATTTCATGAAATGGCTTAAGGAGAGTCTCAGACAGGCACAGACAGCTTGCTCTAATAAGCTCTCATAATAAGTTGGAAAATAAGTTTAAACTGCTGGGTACTATCAGAAGTATATAATTCAAGCTCCAATCCTTCAGTGAAAACTAGTAGAGAACTGGATCTTCCCAAGACAATAGACTCACATTGGAATCCTTATGGCTATAACTTTAATGGAAGTTATAGCCATAAGGATTCCATTAAAGTTATAGTCATTCCATTAACGTTATATCCATAAGGATTTCAATGTGAGTCTATTGTCTTGGGAAGATCCAATACTGGCATATTGGAAGTTATAGCCATAAGGTTACATTCATGGGCTGGGTACTGAAGTTCATTCAAATGATATTTTTTAAGTACCTGCCACATGTCAGACGTGGTGCTAGACTGGGATTCAAAGGAAAATAAAGAGCACAGACTTCTAGAAGCTTTCCATTTAATGACCGAGACATCAAGTCTGAGGAAATACAATACTGAGTAGTAAGTAATAAGGTTAGGGGATGGATTCGGTACAATGGAAGGAGATGGTACTTAATCAGTGCTGGTGTATCAGGAAAGGCTTCCCAGCTAAACTGATGCCTAAGCTGAGACCAGACCGAAAAGCCTGGCGTGGCACATTTAGGTAAAGGGTAGAGGATTGTTAGTAGGAAGTCTTGGTGTGAGAGATCCAGGGGCTGCAGAAGCTACTACATTCAGAAAGAATGATACACGCAACAGCCAAAAGGCTATGAATGCCAACTTGATTCTCTCTGCTGTTGTGTTATGGTCATTATCATCTTTCACAGCTCTATGCATAACAAAAAGAAGTAGAAATAACTATGGAGAGATAGTAGACCTGCCCTCTCGCTCCCTCAGTACTCCCCAGCCTTCCAAATGCAGCCCAGGAAACTCCGTCCTTAGGCACACTTTTGAGAACCAATCTGAGATGCTCTCTGAAAATGGCATTATCTATTTTCCGTGCCATCTACTTTGCACTTAGATGATCATTTTTCTTTATTTTACTTTTTGCAGAGATGGGGTCTTAGTATGTTGCCCAGGCTGGTCTTGAACTCCAAGCCTCAAGAGATCCTTCAGCCTTGGCCTCCCAAAGTGTTGGGATTAGTGTGAGCCACTGTGCCTGACAACTAGTTCATAATTTTTATATATGTTTGCCTTGTTCTGTAATTCCCAAATGAAAGTGAATTTCACAGACATTAGGACTCAGTGACACTCTCTTGATTTCAGCAGAGTCAACAGAAGCTTTTGTACATCTATGACAGTCATCTGTTTGACAGACACATTCTGATTTCAGAGGTGAAAAACTGTGCACCCCGAGTCAAAATAATGTTGAGACTGATACTTACAGTGATAATGGTAACCTCTCCTTTTGTGTAACCAGAATTCTCTTTGTTTTGTTTTGTTTTATTTAAGACAAAGTCTCATTCTGTCACCCAGGCTGGAGTGCAGTGGCACGATCTTGGCTCACTGCAGCCTTAGCCTTCCCTGAGCTCAAGTGATCTTCCCACCCTGTGTAGCTGGGACTACAGACGCGCGCCACCATGCCAGGCTAATTTTTCGTATTTTTGGTAGAGATGAAGTTTCATCATGTTGCCCAGGCTGGTCTTGAACTCCTGAGCTCGAGCTATCTGCTCACCTTGGCCTCCCAAAGTGCTGGGATAACAGGAATGCGATACTGCACCCAGCTGGAAACCAGCACTCCTATGTAGTATTACAGGACAGTAGATGATCTCGTCCTTTTTAGAGATTAGTCTGACACAAGTGTAATGAAGTCTCTTTACCATAAATTCTTCTTTTGGGATTTCTTCCCAAAGAAATAATTGTGTGTGTGTGTGTGTGTGTGTGTGTGTGTGTGTGTGTGTGTACACACATAAAGACAACAATCATTCATAAAAGATAAATAGCTAACTCATTAATAATACCTTAATATGCCCACAGACACTGTTCCAAGCACTTGTGATAGATTAACTCTCATAGTGACCCTATGAAATAGGTGCTATTGCTGTCCCTATTCTGGAGATGAAGAAATTGAGATGCAGGTGACTTGCCCAAAGTTACGTAGGTAGCAAGGGGTGAAGCACAGACCTCCTGCCTCCAGAGTCCGTGTTCTAAACCACCGTATTCCACTCTCAAAGCTATAAGGATGTTTATCCTAGCACTGATCATAATAACGATACATAGAAAACAAACTAGTTTTCAGGAATAGGAAACTGGAGCAAAAATTTTGGTACAGTCATACAATGGAATACTATCTATTAATTAAATGATTTTACAAAAGAAGGTTTTATGAACTGGAACAACATTTATGATATTATGATTGTAAAAAGTAGATTTTAAATAGGCCAGGCACAGTGGCTCATGCCTGTGATCCCAGCACTTTGGGAGGCTGAAACAGGAGGATCACTTGGGGTCAGGAGTTAGATACCAGCCTGGGCAACACAGAAAGACCCCCACATCTACAAAAACATACAAGAATTAGCCCAGTGTGGTGGCTTGCACCGTAGTCTCAGCTACTCAGGAAGCTAAGGTGGCAGGATCACTTGAGCTCAGGAGGTTGAGACTGCAGTGAGTCATGATTGCTCCACTGCACTCCAACCTGGACGACAGAGTGGGGCTCTGTCTCAAAAACAAATAAACAAACAAGAAACAATGTGCCATATAATCCAATTTTAGTAATACATCAGAATGAACCAGAAGAAACTGTTATTAATTTAGGTAAAGATGGTCAAATATCAGCAATTGCGTATGGTTGAAATGAGTATCTGGGGAAAAGAGGGAAAAGGGTTAAAATGAGAGAGACAGAGGTACAGTGAAATGGCATCAATGGGTATCTCTGGGTCTTCAGATTATGCATGATTATTCTTTTATTCATTTGGTTTAACCAGGTTTTCTAAATGTTTTACAATAAATGTGTATCCTTTTTGGCAGTAAAGAAAAGCAAGTAGTAAGGTTTTTTAAATGGTTCTATCTGCTGGGCATTTACATCATGCCAGCTTCTGTGCTCTATGCTTTACATATCTCTTCTTTAAAAAGGGGTATATGTGCAGGTTTGTTACACAGGTAAACTCATGTCATGGGGGTTTGTCGTACAGATTATTCTATCACCCAAGTACTAAGCCTAGTACCTAATAGTTACTTTTTCTGATCCTCTCTCTCCTCCCACCCCCTACTTGCTCATAGGCCCCAGTGTCTGTTGTTCCTCTTTATGTGTCCATGTGTTCTCAATATTTAGCTCCCACTCATAAATGAAAACATGCAGTATTTGGTTTTCTCTTCCTGCTTTAGTTTGCTAAGGATAATGGCCTCCAGCTCCATCCATGTTCCTGCAAAGAACATGATCTCATTCTTTTATATGGCTGCACAGCATTAGCTGTAGCACCTTTTCTTTATCCAATCTGCCATTGATGGCCATTTAGGTTGAGTCCATGTCTTTGCTATTGTGAACAGGGCTGCAATGAACATTTATGTGCATGTATCTTTACGTTAGAACGATTTATATTCCTCTGGGTATATACCCAGTAATGGGATTTCTGGGTATATACCCAGTAATGGGATTGCTGGGTCAAATGGTAGTTCTGCCTTCAGCTCTTTGAGGAATCATCACACTGTCTTTCACAATAATTGAACTAATTTACACTCCCACCAACAGGGTTTTCCCTTTTTTCCGCAATCTTGCCGGCATCTGTTATTTTTTGGCTTTTTAATAGTAGCCATTCTAACTGGATTACACCTATTTCTAGTCCTCGTGACAATTATGAAAAGCACATAGAGGATATTTTGGATTAGAATATTTAGGTTAAATGTCCAAAAACTAGTCAGTGGTGGCATCAGTATTCAAACCCAAGACTTTCTGCACACAAAAAGTCAAGGGCTTTACATGAGGCCATTTTGCTCCTGAAGTACTGAAATCACTTGTTTAAAGTTAAGTATAATATTCCACCATTACATTTTTCCTCTAATATGAAACCAGCACTCTTTCTAAGGCAGAGCAACAAATGATTAATGATTCACTGAGTAAGGGTTTGAGGTCAGTCAATTACTCAGTATTTAGGGACACAGAAAGAAATTACCTCAGTAGTGAGAATATAAGACATTTCTCAAAGAAAAAATAAAATTAAGGAGATAGCCAGATTTGAATAGCTTCTAGAAGTTGATAATAATTCTATGTAGGCTGGGCATGGTGGCTCATGCTTGTAATTCCAGCACTTTGGGAGGCTGAGGTGAGCAGATTGCTTGAGTTCAAGAGTTCGAGACCACCCTGGGTAACATGACAAAACCCCATCTCTACAAAAGATACAAAAATTAGCTGGATGTGGTGGCCTGTACTTGTAGTCCCAATTACTCAGGAGGCTGAGGAGGGAGGATTGCTGGAGCCCAGGAGGTTGAGGCTGCACTGAGCTGAGATGGTGCCACTGCACTCCAGCCTGGGTGACAGAGTGAGATCCTGTCTCAAAGTAATAATAATGATAATTTTATACAAACAAAAAAGCCAGAAAGCTTGCTATGAACATAGTATCAATGCCGTTAGCTTTAAGAGTATATGGATCTGCTAACTAAGCCCATGTAGTACCTGGCACATGGCCAGCACTCAGAAAATATCTGATGAATAAATGTGAATAATAAATGTGATTGTGAATGTAGAGCACTATAACTTTCACAAGCAGAGAAACCCATAAGATCATAATCAAAATTCTAGGTACATTCTTCTCTCTTAAACTGCCTCAAACCCTTGGCTCAATTTTCCATGCAAAGAAGATGAAATAGATAGTGGAGGGGGAGGTTGATATATTGAGTTTCTGACATGTTCCAGGCATTATTACATTATGAGGGACATTATGCAGCTATATGTTATTTAAACCTCACAATAACTCAATGAGTTAGGTATAATTATTCCAATATTTTCATTTACAAAATGGACTCAGACAGCAATTTGTTCAAAGCCAGTTGGCATTTGAGTGGCAAAAGCAAGGGTTCAACCCAAATTCATCAATGTAATGTCTCCAAAGCTGCAATCATCCCATATACCACGATGACCACCCCAAGTGATGGTCGTCAATTACAAAACCGGAATTAGTGCAGATTAACTCCTGGTTTTCAAATGAGTACATTCTAGAACAAATGTCTCACAACTGTTTATCTGAGAAATAATAGTTGTTTGCTTAAAATGACAGTTCCCAGGCTTCAAGGTGTAGCAGCAGGTTCATCAGAATAGTTTTGATAAGGAATATCCTATCATGTCCATAATCACACATGTATCAACAAAATTACAAGACATTAGAAAAAGTCTTTGAACACGTGGAGACAGTCTAGCAAGTCTCTAGTCTACATGTAGACAAAGAACAAGAAAGGGAGCATGATTACAGATAAACAGAATTGTTAAACAGAGAGGTGCTCTGGAGGAAGGAGGGTACATTAATACATTGTCTCTTACAAAGGACTCCATCAGCAACCAACTAAGCAACCGATAAAAATAGATGAACTCATTTTGTCCTTCAAGAAAGAAGCGATGTTTACCATCACGTTCACCTTGTTACAAAATTCCTCAATCACAAGCTGGTGCAAGGAGGGACTGTAGCCTCTTTACATTGGCTAGATCTGGGCCCTAGCTGGCCCACAGCCAATTCACTGCTATGGAACCTTGGGCAAGTCCCCAACCTTTATTTTTTGTAAAATGAAGATGGTGGAACACACAAAAACGTGTTGTTAAATTAAAATTAAACACTCGTTGTTTAATTTTGTTAAATTAAAATTAAACACTTTTTGTGTTTTAATTACACAAAAAGTACTTTTGTTACGTGTGACACTGCACAGATCTAGTAACAGCAGATATTTTATTCCATGATTTGCACACTGGGATGTCCCAACCCAGCAAAAAGAATGCCCTATAAAAACATCCTCCAGCTGTATATGAGGCTGCAACAACATCTCTGACCTTGGTTTGTATTATTTGTTTGTCTTGCATGAATCATTCATGCCAGAAAGGACAACTTGGTGCTCACAATGTGAAAATTCAAAAATAAAATTGCCCAGTAAATCTGTAAAGAAAAAAATAAGCCTTGGACTTTTCATTCATTTTTACAAAGACAACTGGAGGCAGCTCAGGCCTGCAAGGAAACCCAGAACTACTTCACACTTATTCTTCATTGCCAATTAAAAACTGGGGTTTAGACATTTTCCACTTGCTGATGACTGTATGTCCAGAGGTATAGGCTTGCATATGGGGTTCAGAAATTTGAAAGGAGAAATAAACAAAAACCTGACTTTCTTAGTAATTCCCACTTCAGCATAAAAAGATGTCATAAATAAAATCTGGAGAATATTGCCAAATTGGTAGGGACCAAATAATCTCACTGCCTTGATTTTTCTTCAGTTTATCTATGTCCATGGTTCACCAACTAAGACAACAGAAGTAACCTTGAACTGTAAGATGCTTTTGAAAGCAACTGGTTCTAAATAACAGATAGCAACAGAAATGCCCAGTTCTGTGTACCTATATTAGATATAAACAAATCCTAGATGAACTGAGCAGGTTAGGTATTTTTTACTGTTTGTTTTGTTTGTTTTTAGAGAAAGGGTCTCGTTGTGCTACCTAGACTGGAGTGCAGTGGCACAATCATAGCTCACTGTAACCTCTAACTCCTGAGCTCAATCGATCCTCTCACCTCAGCCTCTAGAGTAGCTGAAGATACTAGCACATGCTACCATGCCCAGCCAATTTTTAAAAAATATTTTGTAGAGACAAGGTCTCACTATGTTGCCTAGGCTGGTCTTGAACTCCTGGCCTCAAGCAATGCTCTTGCCTGGGCCTCCCAAACTGCAGGGATTATAGTCATGAGCCACCACACACAGCCAGATGGTGGTTGTTGTTGTTGTTTTAAAGTCTTGGTTTAGTAGCCTTGGGACCTAATTGTTGAATTATATAGGGGTCAAGAACTTTAAGATAAGTCTGTGCTAGATACTTACAGTGGGAGAACATATCAAATCTTAGAACTCAAACTTATCACAAGGAAAGAGATATACTCTTATAATACATAAATAATCCCACTAATGTTACTGCTTGAAGAAACTAACACTAAGTGTCATCCGGGCACAGCGGCTCATGCCTGTAATTCCAGCACTTTGGGAGGCCATGGTAGGTGGACCACTTGAAGTCGGGAGTTCAAGACCAGCCTGGCCAACATGGAGAAACCCTGTCTCTACTAAAAATACAAAAATTAGCCAGGTATGGCGGTCTGCGCCTGTAATCCCAGTACTCAGGAGGCTGAGTCAGGAGAATCACTTGAGCCAAGATCACACCACTATACTCCAGCTTGGGCAATAGAGTGAGACTGTGTCTCAAAAAAAAAAACATTACAAATTTCCAGTTATTAGGATTGCATCAAAATCGGTATACTGACTTGACAATATATATTTATATGAGGTTTGGCAATAATGTTCCCCAGAGACTTTAAACATAGGAAAATCAATGACTATGTGGGAAATATTAATAGGGAAGAAAATTCAATACTTTATATTCTAAAATATAGGCAAAGTACAAATAAGCCACTTTCAAGAAAATATCTCTACAGAGTGTCTTTTAGAGGACACCAAAATAATTTTCCATGGTCTGAAAGGATAGAAAAACATGGTTCTTCCGAAACATACACCCTTTCTTCTTAAGCCTCAGTTCCCTCAGGGTCTTTTATCTCCCTGTGATTTCATTCCTTGCGCTTCAGGCTAACAAGGCTGTGGTGTGTCATTCCCTTTGTTAAGGGTAGAAGAAAAGATCCTCATTCAAAACATCAAGCTCTTTAAAAATAAAACAACTTTGTAAAGCTTTTCCATCCATGAAGAAGAACAATAAAAATGTATTTTCCAGATCCTCTGAAAGCACTAAAACCCCATGTCCTTCACATGTCAAAAACCCCTCCAGAGAGCTGACAGAGTGCCAATGATAACCGTGGACAACCACCCAGTGCTGTTTATATTAATTTTATTCAGTGGCTGAGAGAGAGCATTTGTTCTTCTTTTAAAATGTTGGTTAAATGAATTTTCAAAGCATAAACTGTCATTTTATAACTTCAGTGTATGCTTATCTCAAATTATGAACCAGAAAAAGTGGTGTGAAATATTTATTCTCTGTTGTGCTGAAGTGTAAATGTTGATCTATTCCTACAACAACATATTGATGACCCTATTCACAGTGCAGGAAAATCTCAAGGCTATAACTTGTAGGCTAAAATTACATATTTTGGGGGGACTACATTCATTCACTGATGTCAGAATAATAACAACCTCAGGAGCCCTTATAAGATGTCTTACTGTAAAAGGTCTTGTCATGTTTTCATTCTCTTGATCATTTATTCTTCTGTTAAAAATTTCTTAAGCATCTTCTTTGGCTATGAAGTTCTGTTTATTGAATGCTTATTACTTGCTCCTTACTAAGACATGTACCATAGCTAAGATTTCTTTATCTGTTGGAAGAGACTGGCCCACAGCGATATTTATCACAAAAGAATGTGCTAGGTGTTACAAGACACAGGATTGCACACGTTGCTGAGGAACAGAGAGGACCTATGTCCATGTACCTTTGGGCAGAGGAGAGAAAGGAGGGGGAGGGGTTTCCCAGAGGAAGTAAGATTTGACATGACTATTAAAGGATAAGCATTCAGGACCACCATTGTGAAAATGCTTACTATCTTCCTTCTGGACACGTGAGGCTAAAGGATAGAGGCTTTCAATGACTTCCCTAAAATCTCACAGAAAGAAAAGTAGACTTCTCAATGCTAACTGGATAGTCTGAAAGATTTAATATAGTTTTCTTGAGAAAAAATGTAAACTATGGTACTATGGGAGACCACAGATAAAACTATAACAAAGGCTCAAGTACCCACAGCAGAGACTTCACTGTTTGTGAGCATTGCATCACATTTGCTTCATCATCGAATTCAAGAAATAAAACATGGCAGACAGAGTCCTATGTGGCTCCTTTGTGCCGGGTTCCTGACTCTTTCCCTACCCTTTCCCCAAAGGTAAATGCTGTGATCGTTTTAATGTGTGTCCTTCTAGTCTCTCTGTTTATGTGTATGTATTTAAAAATAAGATATAGAATTATTTTGTATATTTATTAGTTTTATATAAAATGTTTATGTTGTTGTGAATCTTTTGTTTTTCACCCAATATTATGATATTGAGATTTACCTTTTATCCTTATTCATTTATTTTTGAGACAGGATCTCACACTGTCTCTGAGGCTGCAGTGCAGTGGCATGATCCTAGCTCACTGCAGCCTTGAACTCCTGGTCTCAAGCAATACCCCCACCTCAGCCTTCTCAGTAGCTAGGACTATAAGCTAATTAATAATGATACATCTGCTAATATAATGGAATGCTACATACCAGCTTATAGTAATGGAGTTCATTATTATACTATAAAATGGTGTGTAACATTTCACTATATTAACAGCCTCCAATAAATTTACCTTTTTCCATATACACAGACATTTCTAGTTGTTTCCAAATTTTCACTATTACAAAGATGCAAATAATCTATCTCCTAGTACATGTTTCCCCAAAGTATATAAGCAAATGATAAAGAAATAGATATAAAGTTGCTAGATTACATGGTCCACACATTACAATTCTACTCTAGACACAGTCAAACTGATCTCTAAAGTTACTCTGCCAATTCACCTTCACGGAAGTGGTATATGGAAGCTTCCCTTCACATCCTTGGCAACACTTGACTTTTTAACCATTGCCAGACTTCTTAACCATTGCCAATCTGATGGTGAGAAATGACATCTTATTTCTTTATTATGTATTTTCCTATTATTACAAAGATTAGCATATTGTCATGTTTATTGGTCAAGCAGGTTTCTCACCTCTAAATTACCTTATGCTACCCTTTGCCTATTCTAAAGTTCAGAGGTTTTTTTCCTTATTGATTTGTGGGGGTTCTTCACATATTTTATATAATAATTATTTGTATGTTGCAAAAATATTTTCTAATTTCTCACTTCTCCTTTAACTTTGCCTATAGTATCTTCTGTCTTTAAAATGTTTTAAATGGTGTGGTCTAAATATTCTAAAAACTAATTTACGGCATAGGTACACCTGCTTATGTAATACTGATTTTATCACATAAGTTTTTTTTTTAAGTGGCTGCTTTTCTTTAATGTATGAACAGAAATTTCCAATTATATATTAACATCAAGTTCAAATCAATTCCATTAAAATTTAGATTTTCTTGATAAGTTACCTGCCTCCCCTGGTTTTATGCAAAAGTAGTGTGTAGTACATTTGATTTTCACAGAATTTTAAGATGACACCATTTATCTATGGAGCAAGAGTTTTGTTCTTTTAACCTCTACTGTTTGTCCTACTGGGATAGTCTTTATAACTAAGATAAATATTATTGTCTTTTTACTTCTGCCCTTTATAAGTTTTATCCAACTCAAGAACACTTAATTTTATCCAGGCTATAGGCACAAATGTTCAAACTCATTAAAAATTAACTAGGTTGTGTATGAATTTTAAAAATACTTTGATCAAAGAAGGAAACAGAGTGATCAGCTTTTGGAGGGAAATTCTGACATGAGGAAATTTTCAAGTGTTTTAAAAAGTTCTTTAACACAGTCACAAACAATAAGATGTCAGATATAGCCATGAAAGAAACTGAATTATAAAAATAAACCACAACAGGCTGGGCGTGGTCGCTCACACCTGTAATCCAAGGACTTTGGGAGGCTGAGGTGGGTGGATCATTTTGGGAGGCTGAGGTGGGTGGATCATTTGCGGTCAGGAGTCTGAGACCAGCCTGGCCCACGTGGTGAAACCCTGACTCTACTAACAATACAAAAATTAGCCAAGCATGATGGGTGGGTTCCAGTAGTCCCAGCTACTCAGGAGGCTGAGGCAAGAGAATCGCTTGAACTCAGGAGTTGGAGGTTGCAGTCAGTCAAGATCATGCCACTGCACTCCAGCCTGGGTGAAAGAGCGAGATTCTTGTCTTAAAAAAAAAAAAAAGAATAAAATAAAATAAAACAGAATACCTAGTTTCAGCCAAGGGACAATATAACCCCCTGAGATAAGATACATGTGGCTCTATTAGAATCGGGCAGTAGCCCAGGATAATAGGCGAGGGGAACAAGGGGGTCTACAGCACCATCTCGTACATATCACTTCACTCTGAGCACAGAAGCCAGCAAGCACATTGGTACAGTCAGAAAATGGTTTGTACATGTTTCATGTATATGTTTATATGAAAGAAATTATAAAGATTTATGATCCAATATTTCTGCTCCCTATACAAACATTCTTTTAAACTGGGCTGTTATTTCCTTCTATTTATTTGATTAAAGAGGAGTCTAAAAAGATTAATGAAATTCCACTCATTGCTATGTGATTAGAAATAATTTGTAGTCTGCATTTCTTTGCCTAATTTCTTACTGTTCATATGCCATTTGGGTACAAATTAACAACTAAGTTCTACATCCTCAGATAGAATTTCCACCTTGAGAAGTAATATAAGAAAGTTTAGATAATAAAATTGTTAAGTATTCTCCACTGAGACAAGGGCTGATTTTCAAACACCTTCTTTAGTCACGGGGCCACCATTTCAGAAGTCACTCCTCCATCGCAGTAATAACTTTGATGTTTACACTACAGTCTACTCTCTCTTGAGGGTGAGGAACTTCTAGATCCACATTTTCCTCAAAGTTAACAGAAACCACACCTTGTACATCTTGCTTGACATCTACAATTTCATTGCAGCTACCAGTCTATGGCCAGGGAATCTTCTTCCAAGTCATGAAGAATGAATGTGTCTACACTGCACATAGCCAAGGTGAGTCCTGAAGCCACAGGAGCCTAAGGAACCTCAGGCCACTGAAGGAAAGATTCGCGTCATGCCTCTCTGTTGAAGACCTTTGGTCCCTTCCTCCCTGGCTGCTCCAGATGCTTTGCTGACTTGTTTGTTTCTATACTTCAATTCCTCTATCAAAATAAGAGCCCCTGGAAAGAAGAGGCAGTGTCTTACTCATCACCCATATCTCATTTTTATATCTGTCACTGCTCCTGGCACATTTATGCCTTTATTCCTTCCACCCACGAATACTTATTAAGCATAACCGTGTACCCAGAACTGTGCCAAACATTCAGTGATAGCTAAACAGCAGGAATAAAACAGACAAAATTCATGGGGCTTACATACTGGAGGCGAAGACAGAAAGAAAAAAAACCAGTAAACAAATCAAATATTTTTCAAAAGTACCTCTTTAAAAATGTTATAAAGGAGATGTGATACAGAGTAATGGGGCAGTTTTGCATATGGAGGTCAGAGATAGTGTCTTTATGGTGGTGGCACTTAGGCTGACTAATTGACCTACAGAAGCTAGCCATGTGGCCAGGCTCAGGGGCTCACACCTGTAATCTCGGCACTTTGGGAAGCCAAGGCGGGTGGATCACTTGAGGTCAGGAGATCAAGACCAGCCTGGCCAACATGGTGAAATCCCATCTCTACTAAAAATACAAAAATTTGCCAGGCATGGTGTTAGGCACCCATAATCCCAGCTACTCAGGAGGCTGAGACACAAGAATCACTTGAACCTGGGAGGTAGAGGTTGCAGTGAGTCAAGATTGTGTCATTGCAACTCTAGCCTGGGAAACACAGTGAGACTCTGTCTGGAAAAAAAAAAAAAAAGAAGCCAGCCATATAAAGAACCAGTGAGAAGAGTGTTATTCTGAGCACAGAAAATATCGAGTGCAAAGTCAGAAATAAAAGTAATGTGTTCCACAAATGAAAGGCAGAGGCTGAGCAGTGTGATGTCCTGAAAGGTAGAAGGATGAGAAGGCATCAGGGAAACAGGAAGGAATAGATCACGCATGGCTGGATGAATCGTGGTCAGGGCTTTGGTGTTCATTCTAACTGTAAGGGGAAATTCCGGCCGGTATGGGGAAGGAGAGCAACATGCTGTAAAGCACATTTTTACAAGATCACTCTGGTCTCACTCTGGTCATAGAAAATTGACTCTAGTGGCATCTGAGGAGGAAGCAGGGAGACCAGCAAGGAGACTATTGCAATCACAGTTTAGAGAGAATGTGGCATGGACTGCAGCCGCAGCAGTAGAGATAATGAGAAGAGGTTGGATTGGGTTATATTTTAGAGTTGAACCAACAAGATTTGCTGAAAAATGAATATTGCACAAAGTATCAAAAAAAAAAAGAAAAATCAATAAATGACATGGAGTGGAGTTAAACAACATAACAGCCCAGTCTTATCTTTACAATCACTGCACATGAACTCGTTAGCACAAGTAATTTAAACATCATTAGTATTCTCACTATGCCAGAAGCAATATAAACTGGACATGATTTCACCTGGTAAGGACATCTGTGATCAGAGACTGGAAAGAATGCACCAAAAAAACAAACAAACAAAATAAGACTTTACCAGGTCTTCTGTCTGGGAAATCTCATGACAAGCAATTATGGACAAAGAGAGGCTCCATTTAAAGCAGAGTATAGGGGGCTGGGCATGGTGGCCCATGCCTGTAATTCCCAACACTTTGAGAGGCTGAGGCAGGAGGATCACTTGAGCCCAGGAACAGGGACCTGCATGAGAGTCATGGGGAGATCCTGCCTCTACAAATAAATAAATAAATAAATAACTAGCTGGGTTTGGTGGTGTGTGCCAGTTCTCCCAGCTGCTCAGGAGGCTGAGGTGGGAAGATCGCATGATCCCAGGAGGTCAAGGCTGCAGTGAGCTATGGTCGTACCACTGCACCTCAGCCTGGGTGACAGAGTGAGACCCAGTCTCAAAAATAAATAAGTAAATAAAAAAGGATGTGGCCTGTGGGACAAGAGATATCATAAAGGGCCGCCCCATCTGCTGTTCAGTCAAAAGACTAGGCCATGTGTGAAGAAGTGTGGTGTAAGCTATGTTTGTCACACAAGGAATCGTAAGTAGCATTTACTTGTCATTATTACACTGCCAGGCATGGCACTGAGCACTTAACTTGAGAATACATTTAATCCCCACAAACCTATGAGTATAATATGTATTCTTATCTTTGTTCAAAGCATGAGGAAAGGAGGCACAAAAACATCACAGAAGGGAGAGCAGCTAGGATGATGGCGATTCCATTCCAGGGCGGGTGATGGAGGGTGGTGGTAGTAGTTCTCTGCCCCCTCCTGAAAGTGGCGAAGAACAGTCCAAATTTTGGACTCCATGGGAAAGGCAAAATCAGCAGTTTCTGTCTGTGACCTCTATCAAACTACTTACATGGTCCATCGGTGAAACTGCCTTTGGGATAGTTCTGATGAACCATTCGGAACTCAATCCTTCCCAGCTATCGTCATCATCCTGCCCCCAACACCAGTGAAACCAGCTGATCTACTCTTATTCTTGCTGCTCCATCAACCTGATTTCTAAAGTAATTCTGACAGCGCGACAGGCCTGTTAATGACTTACAGGGAGGACTGGGCTCCCAGCGTCTGCTCTCCTCAGACAGCATCGATCCCACCATTGTTGCCAGTCAATAGACCTTTATGGCAGACTTTGCTAGGAAATATGTCAGCTTTTGTGCCTTAATATCCTCCAAATGGATTCCTCCATTTGAATATCCTGCAGGCAAAGTCTTACTACTTTCTCCACGCTGTACATCATGTCTGCTTTACACAAAAGGTTATCAGTGTTCCTTATGCTGCACCTGAAAATGTTTGAGCTAGTCTTGCCCTCTAGGCATATTTTCACTGCTGCCAAGTATATTTAACTGGAATGCTATTAGTGACTCAATAAAACCCAAGTTTGGAGTTTCTGGACCAAAGTTAATTTCTATTTTTGCCTCTTTGTGTTTCTAATGTCAAAAGCAAAGAGCCCGAGGGACAAGCATTTGAAAACCATACGCTGGTTGATTTAGGACTCTACTGTTTGTGCCCTATAGCTGTAGGTGAAATAGATTTCTCTATAGATGTGTGGGAAATTATAAATAGGATTACATGGATTAAGAGAAGAAACATGTTATTGCAAAAGGTTTAAAGGGTTTCCAACACAAAGAAAGATCTCAGGAGTTGCATATACATGTTGATTCAAGTAAGTCACACATAAAATCGCAGACTTGAAAAGGATAATAAATAGAATCTGCCCCAACATTCACAAGATTATGCATAAGGAAAGTCCAGATGGGTGCCATTATGAATTCATCATCTCTAATATTAATGGGCCCTCAACATCTCTCAGAAGGTTTATTTTCATAATTGCCTGGTATTGTCTGTCCCTGTCTTCTGTTCTCATTCTCACTGTTGCTGACTCTTGCTACTTTCAGTGAGCCTCCTTTCCAACTTCCGGAGGCCCCATACCACTGTGATTAAAGTTACCAGCTCTGAATGAGATGCAAGTTTGTCTCCACCGCTTACTAGATACATAAATTTAGGCAAGTCATTTAATTGTTCCACACCTTCGTTTCCTCATCTATAAACCAGGAACAAGAACTGCAACCATCTCATAGTATGTTATGGCCATTAAGAGAGGTAATTCCTGTAAAGCTCTTACAATGATGCTTGCATGCCAAGTGCTCAATTAAAGTGAACTATTACTGTCATCATCATCATTGAAACCGCCCTTATGCCCCCTTTCATATCAGCAGACTCTCTGTCCTGCAAGTTTATCCACATAAAAAAGGTCATCTGATACAGACTTCCTCAGATTCTCCTCTCCATCGCCACCAGCACCCCTGACAGCTAGAAACCTGTTTACACCTCTTCTGGTCCTGCTTTTCTTCCTCGTTCTGTTGGGAATGGGAAGTACTCTTTGCTAATCTCTCCATCAGTGCCCAGGATCCCATTCCATCTCCCAGCTGTCTTCTCAGGAGCCTTACTCCCTCTATTCTGCAATTCGCTCTCGCAATCCCGTTTCTAGCTTCTCCCTCTTTTCTTTCACCACCTTCTCAGCTTCTACATCTTTCTCACCTTAAAATACAGACAAAGGTATGAAAACAAAGAACTTTTTCTTGACCCTACACTTACTTCTTACTCTCTATTTCTTTGCTTCCTCTCCTTGGCTTCTCAGAGAAGTTTGTGGAAGATTAGTCTATAGCAATCTGTTTTCTGTCCCCAAGTGTACTCTCAGCCCTTTTCACCCTTGTCCACTCAGAAAATCTCTCACCACCTTATCCAACTCCACCCAGTTTCCCTCAATCTACCTCTTCTACTGAGGCAGTTCTCTTTCTCTCACTTTATCTTTCACCCAAGCTATGAGGTCTGTGAGAGCAGCAACCATTCCTGATTTGTTCCTTTATCCCCAGCATCTAATGCAGTGCCTTGCACACAGTAATCATTCAATGAAAGTTCACAAAATGAACACATGAATGACCTTCTCAGAATCATACAGTTCTGTCAATCTAATTAAATGGAAGCTTTACTGTGCTCTGACCACATGCCAGGCACAATGGAGAATACAGAGATTAATAACATATGGCCTTTGCCCTCCAGGAGTTATCATCCAGTGATGGAAGAAGAGGAATAGAGGATTGATGCAGGGGCAGATAAATTGATGGGGGGAAGAATAGAACTAGAGCAGGAAAGAGGGGAGGGAAGAAGGAGATGAAATAAGATAGATTAATGTCATTCCCTCATAAAAGCTAGGATATGCATTAGGATGCTACATGTGTGCTTTTCAAAAACAAACATTTAAATCACCTTTAAAAAGAAGCAATACGCTTAAGTCCAGTCAAATAAATCATTATTTCATTCCAGGAGAACAAACTTTGTACAGTTCTCTGACATGCCTGGTTTTTTATACAGAGAATATATTGAGACCCAGGAAACCCAGGAACACTGACTGTATGTCACAGGCAGGAACCCTTCCCTCAGCTGCCAAGGTAGACGGACATATCAAATCTCAAAGAGAAGCTTTTGTGAAACTGGATATTTGAAGGTATGTGTCAGTCCCTTAATAGCCCATGTATTTTAGAAAGGAAAAAAAAAAGATAGCTATGTATGACAGTTATCAATTTATTACCATCTGACCATTTTAGACTCCTAATGTCAATAAAAGGAGTTAATCTTCTGGCTGGAGTGACTGGTCCAGATTATCAAGGGAAAATTTGGTTGCTGCTGCACAGGGAGGGAAGAACTATGTCTGGAACCCAAGGATCCTGTGGAATACCTCTTAGTACTCCCATGCCAGTAATGAAGGTTGATGAGAAATGTCAACAATCAAAATAAGGCAGAACAAGTAGAAATGCAGATCTTTCAGGAACGAAAGTTTGAGCCACTCCACCAGGTAAAGAACCCCAAGCAACTGAAGTTTGGGTTGAGAATGGGGGCAATATGGAATGGAAAGTAGAAGAGGGAAGCCATAGATATCAGTTACCACCTTGTGATCAATTACATGAAATAAGTTTGTAGCTTTTAATGTTTTTTATTTGTTTGTTATATGTGTTTGTTTATTTTTATTTGCTATTTTCTTTTTTTCTTTTTGTTTTATATGCTAGTTGTTGCAAGTTAATTTTAGTGTCTAGGAAACAGAATATTCAATAGAATTGTGACTTAATTTGAAAAAAACTTAATATAACCAGCAATGAATCCAATGAAGGTTGGGACTTGCATCTCCTCATTTTGGGAAGAGTATGAGCATGTTCATGTCTAAGATGAATTACTGTACATTATGTAGAAATACAGGGGTTTTTTATATGTATAGGAATGCAAATGTGTGTAGAGGGTGCATTTAAGAGTTGGGTAACTAAAGGAGTGTACTGCAACAGTTATCAATTTATTGCCTTTCAGCTCTAAATTTATCCTTCATTGCCTTCTCTACAAAAATGGATACGTGCCCTTCAAATATTTTTCCATTGCCAGTTGGCCAAATGTTAAGTATTTTCAACAGGGGGCGCTAGAGAGACATCGCAAAGGAGTTTTCCATTCTAGTTCCACTGCACTCAGACTCAGTACTGCACTAGTGCTCTTAGCTCCTAAAGCACCAAGCTTCTGGAATGTAAGCACAGTGTCAATGGCTTCTCCGGTACCTGGCTCCTGGAGCACCTACGGCTTTCCCAGAGCCCTGTTTCTGTAGCACAAATTGCTTATCCAGAACAAAGCTCGTGCAGCATGGACAGCTTCTCTAGCATACAGCTCCTGCAGTACACTGTGGCTAGCAGCACCCATCAGCCAATGACTTCCCCTTTTTTGCAGCAGAGTACTTCTGGTGAGACTTTTCCATGAAGAATTTTTTTCTAAAGTTCTACACAAGTTCTAGAGGGCATATTTCCAGCAAGTTCTGCTAGAATAGTACCACAGCAGCCTCTCTGGATCTGAGTGAGCTGTGGCTGTGCCCTCTCCAGCAGGTCTGGATCACACCCTTAGTGGGGTTTCTTCTTTGGACATTCTATCTCCACCCTAGGGGCAGTGGTTGCTTCTTATATCTGCTATTCCTATATCTGTTAGAGATCTATCTACTTCTTACCAGCCCATCCCTCATTACTCCAATCTACTATTACAGTTAGTTAATAATTCTTTATATTAAACTTTTTCCTTGCAAGTTACTCTGTGTCCTAGTAGCAATGAGCACACCAGCACCTAGATCTTGGTTTCTAAACACCATTCTACAATAAAAGGTATCAAGACTCCTTTAAAAAACGGTTCATTTTAAGGCTGCAGCAGGAAAAATAAAAAATGAGCCTGGAGTATCTTCTAGCACCAGAAAGTAAGAAAGCACTCAAAATTGAAAGGATGAGTCATGTCAAAGGGATATAATGGGCCAGGCATGGTGGCTTACACTTGTAATCTCAGCACTTTGGGAGGCTGAGGTGGGTGGATCACCTTAGGTCAGGAGTTCAAGACCAGCCTGGGCAACATGGTGAAATCCCATTTCTAGTAAAAAAAATATAAATCAGCCAGGTGTGGTGGCACATGCCTGTAAGCCCAGCTACTTAGGAGGCTGAGGAAGGAGAATTGCTTGAACTCAGGAAGCAGAGGTTGCAGAGAGCCATGCCATTGCACTCCAGCCTGGGTGACAGAGTGAGACTGTGTCTTAAAAAAACAAGAGGGACACCATGGTCAAAGCTGGAACAATCTGAGCAACAAAATAAATTATGTAATACTGTTTTTAACCCAAAATGCCAAATTAATATACATGAGTCCTTACTGATATAAATAAATGTTTGAATAAATGCAGAAGAAACAAATCTTCCTTACAAAAAAATTCAAATGATATAGGTAGATATTCCTTCCTCAAAGACATACAGCTTGTGTCCTGCCCTTCATCCCTGAAGGTAGGCTAGACTTAGTGCCTTCCTTTCACAGAACAGAGTAGAGGAAGGAGAAAATGGTAACTTTATGTGGAGAAGCCTAGCGCACTACCTTAACCAAGTGATGAAGGTTAACCAAGTGATGACATCAATGATATCACATGGATATCATGATATGATGTGAAGAGAAAGGGCATTTCAACTCTGGTATTCTTTTCAAAACTCATAACCCAAGTCTGATCATGAGAAAAACACCAGACAAACACCGATTGGGGAACATTCTATGGAATACCTGGCCAGTTCTCTTCTAGACTATCAAGGTCATGAAAACAAGGAAAGACTAAGAAACTGTCACAGACCAGAGAAGACAGGGTAGACATGACAGTGAAATGTAGTGTGTTGCCCTGAACTGGAACCTGAAAGAGAAAGAGGATGTTAGTGGAAAAACTGATAAAATCCAAATAATATCTGCAGTTGATTTAATAGTAATACACTAATGTCAATTTCCCAGTTTTGACAAATTAATGGTCATTTAAAAGGTTAACAATGGGGGAGACTGAGTTTGAGCACATGGGAGCTCTCTTTGCCACGTTTCTATGAGTCTAAAAGTGTTCCAAAATAAAACAAAATTATATTTTAAAAATTTTTAAAAATTACTGTGGTTCCTGTCTCCTGATTGGACCTTAAGTGATACAAGGAGCCAGTCTAATTATCAAGCAATTATTTTATGGATCTAATGGTCTAATGGATACCACCAAATTGATGCATAACAATAACCAAAGAGGAGAGGACATGGAAATAGAATCCTTAGAAATTAGGCCATTTAAATTCTGCTAAGTAATATTACCAGACCACAGATTTTGGCTCCAGAATTATCTTGTCAAGAGTGAACAAAATGATACATTTCCTGATATTAGGTTGATTGCCACAGACAAAACCCAGGCAACAAGACCCATATTCTGGGTTCAGCTCAGAATATCATTTTTTCACCTGCTTAAAAAGGTATCAAAAATGGTTTTCTCAGTACACCTTTAAACGTTTCAGACAAATTTTGATGTTTATTTATGCTTTTGTTCATCATAAAACCCAAACATGAGTTGTTAAAAAGAAACTAAAAGTTGCCTCAATATCGTATTTCAGTGTTAAAAGAACATCTGTTCTCAGAATTCTAGAGTCTCCATTAAATTCCAAAATAAAGGAACGGTTTATTTTCTAGAAGGTCCTAATCAGTTCTAGAGAGTCTGAAACCCATGTAGGCTTTTGTTTTGCTTACACAAACACTCTTCAGTGTGACCCTCAGCTCGAGGTAGCCTGCAGTTGGTAGGAGACAAAGTATGAATACAACTGAAGTTATTCTGTAGCATTCTTGCCCTGGAATTAGTGGCAAACCACAGAGTTTTAAATGACTAATACGCTCACTCTTCCCTATCCCACTAGTTTATAATAATGTTATTTTTCTTCAAGATGTCTAAGCACAACTGATTTTTAAGCTGGAAAAGTTAATGAAAGCAACATCACATTTGAGGCCAGTCGCCCAGAAAAATGGACATGAGCCAAATCCCACGTCCCAAACATTTTGCCTCAATGGCATGTGAACAAAATGCCCACTCTTCTCCTGATTTCCAACAGAAGCAAAACAAAACCCTGCAAGACAATTTTCCCCTGGAATTGAGAAACCTGACCGGGGCAGAAAGATACACACACACACACACACACACCCCCCCAACACACACACACATACACGCACACACACACTCCCAGTCCGTGTTTAAGGTACAGTAAAAAGCCTCTTTCACACCAAGTGTTCTGTAAACAGACAGCACAGGGGCTTCCCCTGGAGATGCTGCTTCAAGGAGAGCCAAGAGATCACAAGCCCAAAGCAGGTAGTTCTAGCAAGATAAAAAATCATCTCCCCAATTCCAAAGTAAGCAAGTAAAAATTTTTTAAATCAGCTTATCGAAATAAGTCCATTCAGACTAATTTCAAAAGATTACTTGGTGGCAACAAAGACAAATTCGTGCTGCCATGAGAACTTGCCAATTTTTTAAAGTATTATTTTCTTTTTTTAAAATGTAATGTTTCATGCACTACAATTTAGTTGTGCTTTAATTCCTTCTCACGCTTCTCAAGGAGAAAAAAGAAGTATAAAAGAACAGGAAGTGGACAGAATTACGTGTACAGCAACAAGTTAACCAGAAGATTTAGGTTTTAACTGTGAATATTAGAAAAGCAGCTGTATTACAGGACATTCCATCATATAATCTTCATGATAATGAATATGGGATTTTAGGTGTAGACTGCTTTTAGTCCAAAATACCATCATTTTATCATTATAATTTTAACATAATGAAGACAAATTATATACTATGTTAGGATTTGATTTAACAAGTACCAAAGTGTTCATGAATTTTCATTTATTACAGATATTTCTCCCTAAAGTTACCTGAACAAGTACTCATTATTTGCTTCTCAGAATTCAGAGATAAAAAGATATGTTAGCATCAAAAATACCAATTTTACTTCTGCGTTAAAAACCAACAGGTGGTAAATTTTAATCACCAATAGAGTTTCTTAGAGAAATCAGCAGGTAAAAATGGAAGTGAGAATACCATAGCTATGTTACCACCACTGCCTTACTGAGGTAAGGAATCTAGATTGTGGACCCTACTCTGAAAAATGCATTCACATCCCCAGAAGTATGAGCTGTTGTATAATTGTTGAAATTTCCTTCTTTCCAAGAACTTTTCTTTATACTCAATTAACAAGTTATGTATATATACATGTACAGATTTAAAAGAAATGGTATGACCAAGTTGGACATGGCATTCACACTCTGCTCTGCGTAGGGATGAATAGGGAAAGCGTGGCTCAGAGTCATCTGCAGACAAGGAGGCCCCTACAGCAAAAACATCTCAAGACAGACAACAACAGGTGGAAACTTACCACTGGAGCAGTTGGTCCCTCCCCAGCCAGGCTCACACTGACAGGTGTTTGGAGCAATACAGCGACCGTGGACACATTTATCAGCACAGTGGGCTGTCAGAGAGAAAATCAATCAAATAAAGTTGGCACAAGAAAAAAAAGCCAACAACACAGCTGTTGCACATCCAAGTCTCAAGTATCACTTAAAAACAACATGCATGCTTGATAATTTTCTTCAATCCGTTCCTCAGTCCTCTTGCAGTCTGCTGCAAGGACCAAACAATTCCCCTTCTTATTTTGGTATCACCAAATAAATCCCGTCATTTCTACTATTCTATTTTACTTCATGCTAAATTAGAAAAGAAGTTTCAAGGAAAATTGCCTAATTCACTCTTTAAAAAAAATTATCAATGAGTATCAAATATATCCTTTTTGTTTAGAGGTAGCCTATGTAGAGAAACAAACCACAAAGCAAGATATCAGGGCCTCAGAGTGACAGAGTAGATGGAGAGTATTATGACTGTGTATTGTGATTTTTTTTTACATAATACATTCACCAGAAAGAAGAGTCATACTTCCTTGTGAACATGTTATTCACAACTGTGACAGCAGAATTGTATGCTCTTTTTCTGTGGAGGAGAATATTTTAAAAATGCCACCCAGGTCTCTGGGAAAGAGTAAATCTCAATCCTCTTTCATTAGTAAATATCTTAGGTGTACCAAGCCCTTGAAGGCAAAGGGGCATCACTGCAAACATGAGTGAATGAACAGTCTGATGATTTCCCAAATAGGCATCAAAATATGCTGTGCCAAATCTTAGCATTATCATTAATCTTGGTACCATGTACATTGGTTAAACATTCTTTCAAATATCTGGATATATGCATAATTTTGAGAACAACTTGAAAGGGCTTGGGGTTCAGATACTCTAAAATTTTATTTAAGGGTGGGATGAATTGCTCTGTACTTTAAAGATACATTTTATTAGTGTATGTCTTATTACAAAAGTAAAACAGGTTTACTGCCTAAATATATAAAACACCAATAAGTAAAATAAGGCTTATCTCCAGTAGCACAAACTGGTAACATTTTTGTGCATATAGAATCTTTGGAAATTTTTCTCCTACATAATTTTTTTCTCAAAAATATAGAATCAACTTTTTCAATGTACTTTTCCACCTAATATAATGGCAATAATATTTTCATGTCATTAATATTAATATATGTGATTTATGCACTAAGGTGTATCTATGTGTATATATACACGCGTGCACACACACACAGTGCATATATTGTTGAACCAAAAATGACCACTTCTAAGGTCTTGATCATAAGATTTAGACATGAAGATATATAAGGGAGGGCATTTTAGATGAAGAGAAAGCAAAAGCAACAGGTTAAAAGAAAAACAAATGAAATAAGAAGTTCTGTTGGGTGCAGTGTTTGGGGCAATAGCTTTGCAAGGAAGAGAGAGAGAGAGAGAGACCCTGAAAACCAAGTTAAGGTGTTAGGGCTTTATTCTGAGAATTATCTAGGAATAGTTTAATTAAAGGTATACATTTGTTATAAGAAACCAGTAGATAGAGGACACCACAATGAAATAAAGTGGCCATAAATTTTGGAAAACACAAGCTCTCTTGCTATCACCAGAATAACTGTTAAGCATTAGGCGATTTAGTGAGGAATATCAGAACTGGTGAGCTTGGGACCCTGGTCCAGGGTAAAATTTTCTAGAGTTTGAAGGAAGTGATTAGCAACCTCATAATATTTGAGTCAGACAATTACATATTTAATTGTAATTAAAAGCAGAACTTGCCTGTAACTTATGAACACTCTGCCCCTGCATTATTTTAATTTTTGCTGTGGAGTTAAGTCAGTATGTGCCAAGTTCAGAGTTCAGTGTCTCCTTCCACCTCTAGGGATGTGTTTGAACTTGCAGATGTCCTTAATTTGTAAGCACAAGGCTCTGTACTGTTCTTTTGTTAAAATTTAGATAGGTACATACCTGAAGCCAGCAAACTACCATACTTGAATGTGTGAAGTTCAACTAAATACCACAGTAGGCTTGAGTCTAACAGTGTAGGGTATGCTCTGGATGCTGTATCATGCTGTGTTAAATGGCAACATGGGTACAGAGGATTCTCCCACCAGTGAGAGCTCTGGCACCCACTGTCAATATGTCAACATGAGAGGGTTTTTTCCTCTCACTTTTTTAATGTACTGATGGCTTTTATGTTTGCAGCTATTCCAGTGAACAGTCTTCAGACCCAAGTTTACCAATTCTCCTTCAACACATTAAAGCTACTAAAATTCTGTTTGAATATCTCCAGAAGTTTTAAAAATTAGGTACTCTTTGCCTTTAATGTGAAACAAGACTTCTTTGACACTGTGCATTTAAAACAAAACGCAGAAATTGAATGTGGTGGCTGATGACAAGAAGTATTCCCCATGTTCTTGAATTTTACATTTTTGCATTTATTTAATAGTACAGTTCTCACCAGTTAACTTCACACTAAAAAAGTTATAAATTCATTTATATGATAAATTTATATTAATACTACTTTGTTTTTATATCTTGGGCATCTATGTAAGATTTCATTTGACAAAAGAATTAATATTACTATTTGAGAATTTGAAATCTTCTGGGCTCCCAAAAAGCTGGATTCCATCAGAGCAACCTAAAGTTTTGTATTCATCTGGGAAGGAGCTGGCTTTGAAGGGAGAATGTTTCCAGTATTCTATGGACAGGTCTCAGTTTGCTGCTCTCCCTTTCTTCTCTATCCTTTCATTTTCTTCACTTTTTATCTTCATTTTCACTTTTTACAACTTATTGTCTTTCCTCACAAACCACTTATTTGATATACACCATAGAAGCCACAGATTAAAATTTGGTTTTAATTGTAGTTGTGTTAACTCTTAATCCCAGGGTGACTCCAACTGAGTTCCACCTGAATCACCGGGTAAGAAAGGTAAGATTGAGCAAGCTACCCCAGCACTTTTCTGTAATATCAGAATAACATTTACTACAATGGGTAAATAAATGCATGATAAGTGAAGCATATGTTCCAGAAAAGTCAGAATCAGAATTGCATATGTTTGGCTCCCAATCCATTGCTTTTTATTGCTCTTATTTTGTTAACTCCAAAAAAAAAATTATAAGTAAATTTCTATGTGCAGAATCAAAGGAGACCTGCTTCATAATGCTTTGAGATTGCTAGATAATCACACAATGTTCTCATGTGTGATTCCTGATACTGGAAACTGTGTTTTATGAAATGAATTCTCAGAAGTTCAGTCAATTATAACAAATTTTAAAAATCTGTGATGATAATTTTAAAATATGGATTATTTTTATGAAAACCTCTCCAGCTAACATTTGGCCAAAGTCTGAAACAAAATGTGGATGTGTCATTAGCAGAAAACAAATTTGCCCGTAAGTTAATTAGGAATTGGCAGGGGGAATATGCTTCCCTAATGATTTCTTTTTTCTTAATTAAAGCTAAAACCAATGGAATCACCTCTAAGCATTGATGCCTAAAGGCAAATAATGATCTAAACAATGAGAAATATTGTTGGGATGGAGTCTAAAAGGAAAGAACACAAAATCCTACTTCCATGATGCAGAACCTTCACATATTAGACTCCATTATACAAGTGCCACCTCTGCTCCATGCCCTTTTCCACCATCTTTGGGCTTCCCCCACATCCAGCAACAGGCCTCATAAAAGATGGAAAAGAGCAAAGGGAAGCAACAGAGGGCAGAGTAAGCTATAGAACTCTCTATATGTTCTCTGATGTCGCAACTCACCAAGGTGCAGAAACACTGACTATGGCACATGCATGACACAGACACCAACTCCACCACCAAGAGATTAGCTGAGCTCAATTACTACCTTGGTCTTACCTCCCATATTCAGCTTCAGATGCCACCTACTCTGGGTGCTGAGCTTCCATGACTAACATGCTCCACATGAAAAACCAATGTAGGCTAAAGACATTAATTGTTCATGTAGAAAACCCCAAAGCAAACTAGAAAAGAAAAAAGGAAACAGAGGTTCACCTAGCAAATGTTCAGCAGCTGAGATATAAAGAATAGGTACAAAGAACCCATTATAAGTGCGGCTATCCATGGATGGGAATAGATATTTTATTCCCTACCCATGTCCTTTCTTCTTATTTTTAAAAGGGCAATTAAAAATAAGATAACCCTAGCAAAGATAATCTATCCAATATGATTTCTGCTCTGCACCCATCTGTAAGAAAATCAGTAAACATCCTACTCTGAGTTTGAATCTTTTTTAGAGGCCAAATATAAGCTTAATCTCAACTTGCACTCAGTATGCTGCTTCATACACAGCAAGCTACACGGGGCAGCCAAGACATCTTATCCCTCAAGAACTAGGAGGCAAGAGACACTAATGAGAAGAACAGGCCATGTCTTTGAAGTGAAAGCTGTGGACAGTCTGTCTGCCTGATGGACAGGTGGGCACTGACATGATGACCCTGGAATCTTCTCTAATTAGGATCCTGTTTCAGCCTTAGTTCCTAAATCCATTTAAATCCCATTACCAATGACATGGACCTCATTCCTTTTACTTGTAAATACTTGGCTTTAATACTGAGAGCCATTAACTATGCTCAATAGTTTTCTCTTCTGCCACATACAATTCCCTTTGGATTTTCACCTAGGAATGGCAAAAAGTGAAAGGAAGAGTAGACAAACTAAAGATTTCTTTATAAACCAATTATATCGCTAAAGACAGTACATATCATTGTCTTAAATAATATATTTATTTAAATTAATACGAAAAATGTTTCCAGAATCAAAATATCTCTTGAAATCAACTGTCCAATAGAAACACAAAACTTCCAGCTAATCCATCCCCAAAAGTTCCTTTTTATTCTGATGTTACGACCAAAGAGTGTAATTCACAAATCTTGTTTTCTCTCATTTATTTGATGAGTTGCTACAGGGGAATATAGATTTTTAGAGTTAAAGATGCCTTTATTGAGTATCATTCCTGAATTTTTCAGACAAGAAAATAGATGTAAAAAAAAATGGATAATTTCCCCAATATTCATAGTTGGTACTAAAGACAGAAGTAGGATTAAACCCTGGTCCCTGACTCCCAGTGAACCAAAACTTAAGATGGATATTAATGGGAGTGAGCAGGAGCAGGAGTGAAAAGGGTGACAGAGGATATCATGGATCACATACCAGGGCAGGTGTACTAGATGGCCAGGAGTCAGGAGTCAGAAGATTCGAAGGAAGAAGGAGGAGAAAGCAAACAGAGAGTTGACTTACAAGATAAACTTTACCTTCCCCACACTTTTGTTTGAGGACGATTACATGCAAAGTCTTTATAAAATCTAATTGCTACAAGTGTACAGGAACCATTTGGCTTTCATATTTCCAAACATTATGTTGCAGCCTACCCTACTGTGTTTGTTTATAAAATGGAAAGGGGATTCTCTTTTTCTTCAGTTTAATATTTATTGATACACCAGGTACATTGCTAGGCACTACTATGTATACAAAGATGGCAGACTAGGAACTCAGTCTGCAAAGGAAATCTTATGTAGATCCATCAAAATCAATAAATGTTCAGTAGAATTCAGGGATACTAAGAGAGGTTTTGGAAAAATACTGTGAGAGCATATTGAATGATTCAATTTATTTGAAATGTCCCAATGGACAACTCCATATGGATAGATAGGATACTGGTTGTCTAGGGCTGTAGGTTAATGTGGAGTGATGGCTAATACAGGGGTTTTATTGAGATGATGAAAATGTTGAAAAATTGATTGTGTGATGGTTGTACAACTCTGTGCATATACTAAAAACGGTTGAATTGTACACTTTAAATGGTTGAATTGTATGGTATGTGAATTATATCTCAATAAAACTGCTATAACAATACTGTGGGGACTGTGGGAGCAATCAATTCCAACAGGGGTGAGATCAAGGAGGATCTTAGGAAAGAGAAAACATCTGAGCTGAAAAAGTGGATATCTTTGTAATAAAGTTACAGAGAGGAGTGGCCAAAAACAGCTGCTTCATACACATTTTTCCTTGCATCCCATCCCTAAAGTTGCATAACTTTTTGCTTGGGGTCAGGGGCTCTTACCCAACAGCCACCAGTGGTCCACATGTGTAATGTCCATAGGGCTGATCAGTGGTGGAAAGAGCTTGAGAACACTAGGAACCTAGATGTTCGCACTTAGTAAATGTAATAATAATAATACAAAAACTCTATCTATAACTCTTCTCTACATTCCTTATAGGGCTTTCATGTCATTTAAGGGCAAGTACAAAGAGCTGGCAGTGTCTTTGGCAGACATTGTCAATTGTATACCCAATATCTGTTCTTCCTTCTACCCTTATTAACAGAATCTTACTTTTACCAGGTCCAGCAGTGATGTCAGCAACAAACTACATTTATTGGCCCTCTTTCTAGATTTAAATGCCCATGTGAAAAACAGTGCTGAGAGACAGACACAGTTGGTAAGTGCAACTCCTCTTCTCTTTCTCCTTCCTGCCACTTGGTGTGTGGACTTGGCTGAATCTGCAAAAAGCATCAGGCAACTCTGAGGTAAGGACCAAGAGAATCATGGGACCCTTCACTCTGAATTCTTTGCATGGATAAATAAGTGCCATAAACCACACACTTCCAGGTTTATCATGACATGAGGATCCTTATTATGTATATATTTCTATTTTTCAGATCTCTATTTCTTGAAGCAAAACATGATTTGCAACTAATACATTGCTGTTTTGAAAGATCTTTCAGGTGAGTCAATTACTAAATTAAATAAAAAGCTATACTAGCAAAAAAATTGAAGACTCATCTATATAAAGAGGAGATACAAGAACTCAGAACTTCTGCCATACATTTTAAGTGAAGGTATCACAACCTACTCCAAGTGGGATAGCCAAAAGATGTGAGGAGAATCAAATATACGGCCATTAGATGTATACCTCATTCTCTCCCTGAAGCACTATTTTGGCTCAAATTACAATGTGAGAAGAGTTAAATTTGGACACTATAAACCCCAAAACAACCACAAAAACAATAAAACTAAGTGTTATAGCTAATAAGCCAACAAAGAAGATAAAATAAAATTACAAAAAATATTCAACCTAAAATGAAAGCATAAAAGAGAAAAATGAGAACAAAAAACAGATCAACAAGTAGAAATCAAATGTAACTATATCAATAATCATATTAACCATAAATGGTCTAATATCAAAATTAAAAGACAGTAATTATCAGATTGGATTAAAATGCAAGATCTAACTATATGCTGCTTACAAGTACAAGAAACACACTTGATTAAAACACAAATATATTTAAAGTAAAGGTATGTAAAAAAAAAATACCATACTAACACTAATCAAAAGAAAACTAGAGGAGTTATGTTAATATCAAATGAAGATTTCAGAACAAAGGCTATTTTTAAAGATAACAAAGGTCACTTCATAATGATAACATGCTCATTCATTATAATGAAATAATAATCCTAAACATTTATGCATCTAATAACACTTTCAAAAACTGCAATGAGAAATAGATACAATAAAAGCAGGAGATTTGAATGACTAGTCTCAATAATTGATAGAACAATTAAACAGAAAATAAGAAAAGATACAGTAGATTTGAAACTAAAAGCCAACTTGATCTAATTAATAGTTACAGTACACTCCATCCAATAACAACAAAATATATTTCCTTTTCAAAAACATAAAGAACAATAATCAAGTTAGATCATATTCTATGAAATAACACAAATCTCAATCAATTTTAAAAGACTCAGGGATATAAAGCAGTTTTCTAATCATAAGGAAATTTAGTTAGAAATCAATAATAGCAAGATATCTGAAAAATTTTCCCAAATATTTGGAATTAAATAACATACTTCTAAATAACTCAGAGTGAATGAAGAAATCAAAAGATATATTAATCAGAAAGTATTTTAAAGTAAACAAAAACAAAATCACAACATGTGAAAATTGTGGAATGCTCTTAACACAGCACATAGAGGAAATTTTACAGCACCAAATGCCTACATTATGAAAGAAAAAAAGTCTCAAATTACCTTAGCTTCTACCTTAAGAAACCAGAAAACAAAGACCAAACTAAACCCAAATGAAAGGAGGAGTAAAAGAAATAATAAAAATCAAAGCTGAAATCAATAATAATAATAATAATAAACAGAAAAGCAAAAGAGAAAATCAACAAAAATAAAATCTACTTCTTTGAGAAGATCAGCACAATGAATCAACTTCTAGCCATATTCATCAGGAAAAAAAGAGAGAAGACACAAATTACCAGCATCAGAAATGAGAGAAGTGATATCACTATAGAATCTACAGATGTTTTTTTTAAAAAGAAAATGTTAATAAAAACTTATGCCAATAAATTTGATAACCTAGATGAAATGAAAAAACTAAAAGCTTATTCAAGTAGAAATAAATAACCTGAATGGACCTACATATTTTAAAGCAATTAAAGTTAAAAGCTTTCCCATTAAAAAAAAAAACACTTCCAATTCCAGATGGCTTCTATGATGAATTATACCAAATATTAAAGGAAGAAATAATACCAATTCTAAAAAAATTTTTTCCAGAAAATTGAAGGCCAGAGACTACTTTCCAACTCCCCAACTATGAGGCTAAAATTGCCTTAACACTAAAACCGGAGACATTCGTGGATAAAAAATAAATAAATAAATAAAACTACAAACAAATATCAATCACATAGGTGCAAAGATTCTAAACAGAATTTTAGTGAATAAAATCCAACAATATGTAAAAGGATTAAACTTTATGACCAGGTGAGGTTTGTTCCTTCGTGTGTGTGTGTGTGTGTGTGTGTGTGTGTGTGTATCTCAAGCATTTAGAAGTATATTTATTCCTAACAAAAATTTTCTACAAACTAGAAACAGAAGGGAGTTTCCTCAACCTAATAAAGGGCAAATATGAAAAACCTACTACTAACATGGTCAGTGGTAAAAGAGTGAAATGCTTTCCTCTAAGATTAACAATGGAACAAGGATTCTTGCTCTTAAAATTTCTATTCAGCATCATACTGGTCATTCCAGCAAGTATAACAAGGCAAGGAAAAGAAATAAAGCTTATGTAGATTGAAAAGAAAGAAGTAAAACTGCCTTAATTTACAGACTATGTAAATATATGTATTTATTTAGAAAATCTAATGGATCTACAAAAAAACTGCTAAAAAGAGTAAGAGTAATTAACAAGATTACAGATGAAAGTCACTATACAAAACCTCAATTATATTTCTATATGTTAGCAACAAGCAGAAATTGAATAGTTGTTTACCATAACGCCAAAAAATATAAAATACTTAAGAACAAATCAAGTCAAAGATGTGAAGGACCTATACACTAAAAACCAACAACACTGTTGAGAGAAAGTAAAGAAGAATTGAACAAAATTGTCAATCAATTTGATCTATTTGGCATTTGTAGAACACTCTCCCCAACAATGGCACAATTTACATATTATCTTAAATAGTGACATAGTACTTGTTTGTGAGTCAGATGACCCTATTAATAAGATATTAATTCTCCTACAATAATTCTATAGATTCAAAGCAATGCCAAACAAAATTTCCAGATTTGGGCTATCATAAATAAAGTATCTCTGATCACTCGTATACAACTACCAAGTGGTTCAGCCATTCAACTCCAGGTATTACCCAAGAGAAATGAAAGCATATGTATGCCCATACAAAGATGTACACATAAGTTTTCAAAGAAGTTTTATGTGTAATTGTCAAAAACTGGAAAAAAAATCCAAATAAGTGACAGAAAGTTGATCAATGGTTGCCTGAGCAGGGAGGAGTGGATGGGAGAAATTACAAAAGCGTGTGAGGGATGTATAGGTTCACTATCACAATTGAGGTGAGGGTTTCAGGCTTGTGTACATATGTCATTATTTATCAAATTGTACATTTTAAAATGTGCAGTTTATTGTATGTCAATTTTACCTCCATAAAGTTGTTTAAACAACAACAACAAAAAAAAACCCTAGAGTATGAGGAGAACTTTTAGAGAGAAGCAAAGAGCCCTCTCTCCATAGAGAAAAAGAAAATCTGAGCTAACATTCAAATCCTCTATGTACATACTATGCAATTTCACTAAGTCTGTGGTCACTGGTGGGTAGAGCTCTTTAAATGCCTATGAAGGTATTGGCTTTAGAGCCTCCCAATAAATATTTATTTGGGGAACTGCTAATACTAAAAAATGACAATTCGATGTTCTATTAAGCTTTTCCTCTACAAAGTAAATGACTTATACAGAAAAAAAAAATACAGCTTATGTTGAAATAGACTATTGTAATGGATCCCACACAAGGGATTGAAATACCATCTGTAGAGCACATAATCCTATTCATTTATTTGAAAATAGAAAGAGTTTTTAGCTTAATTCCACACTTACATAGGCATTATCTATTCTGGCTACAACTCTCAGAGTGTCTCTTTAGGTTGAATCAGATTTAAGTAATGTGAGTAACATGATCTTAATGGACTGTAGCACCAAAATGTTAACCAGCACTGGAATAAACTCTAGTTTTCGTGGGCGCAAATTCCTAACAACTGAACCTACAACAGGTCTGATGATAAACTGCAAATTGACTCAATTTCAGAAGGATTTCAAAATCATCAGCACACCATTTAGGGAAGAAATCAGAAGGAAGGTACCTTCATTTGGGACAAATTATTTGCCAGCTGGTCCTGTCATGTCTGCATCTATGAGGAAAGCATGACGATTCTATGTACAGGAAGTGCCATCCCAGGCTCTTCTGTTTTTAGAATGGCATTTCTCTTGGTCTGACCACTCTATGGAGCCATGAAATTCTTTTACAAATATTCTTTCCCACAGGATGTTTTCCACCACATGGCATTTCCCCTGATCTGCCCTATTTCTTCTTGCTGACACTTTGCTTCCGGTTATCCAACACATCTGGATCACATGTGAATGATAAAGGCCAGCCCTAGGGAAAGTTAAGAGAGCAGTGGAAGTCATAACTGGGGTATGACTTTTCCCACTCAGTTTCTTTGCCCCTTCTCCCTCCTTGGTGGTGGTCCCTTGACATTCCTCTAGATCTCAGATGCCCTCATGTTCTTTCTACTCTCTTTCCCTGTCTACACCAGCTTGAGAATAAATAGAGTCCCCATGCCCATGGGTCAATGACTAATAACAACAGCTGAGATTATTTCCCTTGTCAGGAACCTTTGCATTTCAGTATGAAAGTCTTAAGCCAAGTGTATAAATCAAGCAGTAAGAATTTCTTCAAAAGGAGAAGGGTTACAGTTTCAAGAGAAAGCTGGCAGCAGAGCCTTTGCTATGAGAATGCCTCAAAAAAAGGGAATACAAACTCAAATGCCTTCAGAGGCCACATGGATAAATTGGAGAACTATTACAAGTCAGGTCAGACTTGGGGAAACTCAGAGAGCACTTGCTCATCCAAAGCTGGATGCTCCCCTTCAGTCCCCTGTCTGTTGCCACAAAGGAATATCAAGCCAATGTTACCAATGGCCTGATTTTTCCATGAAAGAGGAAAGTCTCAAGTTTTAAGTTAAAATTTTTTAAAACATAAAACTGTATAGGCCCTAAAACACCTACAATTATGCATCAGATCATCCAGCCCCTGCTAAGTGATGGTCCTAAAAGAACACAAAATAAAGGGATTTTAAGTTTTTTGACAGGTCACTTCTCTCCTTCCTTCCTTCCTTCCTTCCTTCCTTCCTTCCTTCCTTTCTTTCTTCTCTTTCCTTCTTTCCTTCTTTCTTTCTTTCTTTCTTTCCTTCTTTCTTTCTTTCGACATGGTCTCACTCTATCACCTAACCTGGAGTGCAGCGGCACAATCTCAGGTCACTGCAACCTCCACCTCCCAGACTGAAGTGATTCTCCCACCTCAGTCTCCTTTTTTTCTTCATTTCACAATTTTGACCCTTTATTACTTGCCAAATCTATCATTCATATAGCTAATTTGAGGGGTTTTTTTCTTTCTTTCTACCCTATTAACTGATCTTATAGCTATTTTGAATTTCACATCAGGAGAGTTTTCATATGCACACTTATTGACAACTCTACTTTTGGTGAACAACTATTTACGGTAAAATACCTCTGTTAATAATAGTTCAAAATCTGGGGGAGTGGTCCAGAAGAAGCCATTTGCATCAATGAGGCCAGTAAAACATGCATCTCCTCCATGCCATAGCAAAGGTAAAGCAATGTCTATTATTACCTTCCAGCCTCAACTAAAACTTTCCCTTTCTTGAGTTGTTAAAACAGATAATATAATTGTTCTTGGACGAAATTAAAGGTCCAAAGAGTCTCAAAAAAAATAATAAATATTTAGAATTATCCAGTCTATGTTTATAGAAAACAAAATCCCTCAATGCAGTGTTTTCCAAATAAGTAGATTCTAAGAACTATTTCTTCCATCATGTTCTTGGGAAAAGAAAAGGGAAGGGGGCAGAGTGAGTAAGGAATTCCATGGTCAAAAAAGTTGGAGACATGCCTTTACTGCAGGCATTCCCAGAGCCTTTAATAGGCTGAAGCAAAGCTTCAAGAAAGGGGATCCAACATACTGCATTTCCCAAACTAATTGGATAATGCAACAGTGACTTCTGCAGGACGAGTATTCCATAGCTCACACTAGGGGCATTCAACTACAGATAATACCCAGGATCCAAGTTTCTGGAAACCTATTCTCCTCCCTGGATCAACAAGTAAGTTTCATTTGTGGTGGCATATCTCCTTTTATGTTCCTCAATTTCATGCTTACTACAATAAATTAACTTAGCTATTGTTTTTCTGTTTAAATCTCCATTACTTTGACGGCCATATCTTTAAACTTGCCATAACCACCTATGCTCTTCCAATGTGGCTAGCCGGTCAGGGAGGCCTGCCTTGAGCTAATGCTGCCCTCTGTCACTTGTATCAAAACGTCTGAGTTTGTCTGTCTTAACCCTCTTGGAGCTCTCTGTCTGACTTTCCTTGAGCCTTTTTTAGAATAAGTTATCAATAAAAAAAGATCTGGAACTTGGGATATTACTACAACTGAAGGAAAGAAGAACGTCAGCGCAGCATTGATTCTGCTAGGGAATCAGTCTCTCCCTCCTTTAGCATCTCTGTGTGTGGCCCAGATGGATGCACTAGGTTTACCACTGGATTATCTGTAAAAGCGCTGGCAGTCGCTATCCCAGACTAAAAACATGCAAGTTCTGTCACCACCTGGTCGTGTCTATGTTTTGTGGTTGGTTACTTAGATCAAAATCTGTTTTTTCCATTATTTTTAAATTACTTTGACCTGAAAAGATTTGAACCATAGCACAATAAAAATTGCTTCTCAGTTCTTGGCTTTTATATTAGACATTTTCTATCCCTGCAAGGGAATTGCATAAATTATCAGGCCTGTAAAAATTCTACCTGTCTTGCAAAGACTGCAATTTCAGGAACTCATTTTCTAGAGATAAGGCAAGGATTTTTTCATTGTTTCCTTTTGGCCCTGTCTCCATGGGACTCTAAAGTCAGGCTTTCTTAAGGAAAAAAACAGGCAGTATACAAAATTTCCTTCTGTTTAGATTGAGGTTATCTTGAATTTATAGTGGGTTTTTAAAAAATTAAATTCTTAGTTTCTATTTATAAAATTCTAAACAGTGAGCAAGAATTGTCAATCAGTAAAGCAAAAAAGGTGTCTTGTGTTATTTATCACATTTCCTATCTTCCCTGCTAGCAGAGACCAACTATGAAAACTGGAAAGCAGAAGTTTAGGTTCCAATAGATGTGTGGGAAAATTGGAATTTCTCCTGGCACGACATGTGAACAAAAGGCATTCCCCTGTATTTACTGGTAGGTTCCTCGGACTCCATAGCAACAGAATACAGGGTCCCTATGGAAACATGAAAAAATCCATTGCCAATGGCAGGGAGGGCATCATGGGTAGGTATATTTGGGAACATACCATCCGATTGTTGTCAGTCAGGGTCTCTTTGACTAGCTTAACAGGATTGTCTCACTTTTATCTCTACTCAAAAGGATCTGCTTAAATGAGTCAAAAGACTAAGGGTTTTTTTTTTTAATGTTTGACAAGATCACAACTTTATCATTAAACAAGCCTGTGAGAATCAAACAAATCCAAAACAGAAGGCTCTGTCTGCATTGAACTTCAATAAGAGATATTCCTCTTTTCTGAAGCTCTCCTTTTGCTTCCCTAAATCCACCCGGGAAGCCTAGCTTGCCCCTAAACAGATCTCTGCAGAAGGCTAACTCTTCCTAGCCGAAAACAAGGCATTTTCCCTGCACTGCAGCTCCCCTCAGCCTGAAGACTCTGGGCCCTAAACTTTTCAGCAGGAAAAGACCAAAATGATACAAAGCCAGGATAAATACTTAAATGTGTCCTTACATAATTGCCAGGTAGGGAAAGAAAGTCTCTTCAGTTCAGCTCTTCCCAGAAGCTGTGCCCAGTTGGTTGGCCAATTTGCTCAAGCCTGCCGATCCCTCTCCTAATCAGCTCCCCTCACCCCACCCTGCACCGTGGCTGACACTGAAGCAAAACATAGCCATTGAAAATCCTTTCCCATCCCCAACACAAACTGTTGACAATATGATCCTGAGTTAAGCCTGTCAAATATTCCAGCTCACCAAGGAAGCTAATTTTTTCTGGGGACAATAGCAAGAACAGTAAATATAACTTCCCACTTAAATGACAGAGGTAGGTATAACAGGAGCCTTTGGCCAAGTATATGATTCAGGAGCCTCAGTTAATATCTCCATGACTCCAGAATGCCACAGAATATTACACAGTCAAATACAGGGATGGCAAATGAGGCACACTCGGGGCACCCACTGCCACTCCAATCCCATGGCAGAAATCACTAGTGAGTCACTCTGCTCTTTCTCTCTTAACCCAGACACAGCCTCAGAAACCTTCTAAACACAATGTTCCAGGTAGTCACTTCCAAGAGATGGCACTCCCTTTCCCAAAAGGAAGCTTTTTGTTAATTCCAGTCTAACATAATATTCCAATACAAAAGAGAAGAAATAAAGAAAAATGTATTATATGGCAAACAGTTAATTTGACTCCCAAAGTACCACCTATGTGGCGTATCTGTCTCCTGGAAGGAAAAGAGTCCTGGGTTAGTGAGCTGCAGGTGTTTTTAAGCCCTCGCCTCAAAATTTGGGCTTAAAACCCATTGTTTTCTGAAGCATGACATTCAAACAAGAGTAAAGTTCATCTACAGAACTATATTTCACATAAACACCAACCACAGTTCCAGCTCCTTATTTACCTACAGCCAGTTCAGTTTTACATAAAGTTGGCCAAGTTAAAAATCAGCTGTGAATATTCATTCACCACTCTGGTAATCAATTGTCACACTCCTTTTCTGTTAAGAACAGGAAATCATATACAGTTCAGTGTGTGGGAGTTAAGGCTTCTTATTTACAGTTCCAAAGTTCTCTTAACAAGTGCCAACAACAGGCAGGACACATCCATGGGAACTGATCTCACACCATCAGAGCTGGCCTGCCAGGCAATAAAGTGGGTGACCCAGTCCCCAAACCTCTTCCCTCTGTCTTTCTTACAAGCCACACTGCCTGGACACCCCCACTGGAACTTGAACTTGGAGTTAGCATTTGACCTCTCTATCTAACAAAAACAGAGTTAGCAGACTTAAGTCTACCCCAAAGGAAACAATCATCAGAACGGTCTCTTCCTTTAGAGCAGCATCCAGTGGGAGAAGACAAGGCATGCGGGGCAAAGAGAATGGGAGCTGGACTGGAGAAGGACCCCTGGCCATCTCCTTTGTCCATTCATGATTCTGCTGCAAGCAGCCCTGCTTACAATGATCCGCTTTCTCTGCCATCAGCCGAGATGAAGCCAAGAACATCCGATTGAGAATGTATGGCCAGCCTTCTCTCTGGATTAACCAATCCTTCCCACAGAGGGAGGCTGCCAACTTCCAACTCTGCTGCTCTCTTCTGCTACTTTTTCTGTGAGATTTTCCAAGTCCCATGTCACCAAATCTATAAGCAGTCCCCAACCTGCTAAGAGGTTGTGTTTCAAAGATGTGTTTGGAAATCAGTTGTGTGAATTTTCTTGGAGTTATAATGCTATAAATAATGCTTAGGTCCCTAGGGCAACCTAAACAGTTGTTCATTTATTCCAGCATGTTCCTGAATGAACTACAGTACTGTGGGGATCACGAGTCTCTCTCTTTTCCATAGGTCAAGACATTCACATATCAGTTTGGGCTGCCAAGAGCTTACCTTACTACCAGAAATCAGAGCTCATTCCTTTATCCACAATGCTCATGGGAGAAGTAGGTAGTGGGAGAAGACAAGAGACTGCCCTGGCTCCAGATCATCCCTGAAAACTGTTTTCAGGTGTTGGGAAAGGAGGCCTAATGGAACTTTGGGGAGAGGAGAGAATAAGCATTTGTGATGTGGACGAGAGTAAGAGCCAAGAAGGGCCTGGGTCTCCTGGTGCCGCTGGGCGCATCCGTGGGAACTGATCTCTCTGGGGCATATGTTAGGAAAGTCTCTCTCTCAAACCGTCTTCTTTATCAGCCCCCAAATCAGCCTGTTTCTCCTTCATTTTCCTCTGTCCCCTGTTGCTTCTACTTATGGATCTCTGAAGAACAAGGCAATCTCACTGTATCTCCCACCCTGCTCCTGGCCCTAAAGCCAAAATACAAATAGTTAATAAACACAATTTTTTTTTTTTAGACAGCGTCTCAATCTGTTACCCAGCCTGGAGTGCAATGGCATGATCTCACTCGGCTCACTGCAACCTCTACCTCCTGGGTTCAAGCGATTCTCCTGCCTCAGCCTCCCAAGCAGCTGGAATTACAGGGGTGCACCACCACCATGTCCAGCTAATTTTTGTATTTTTAGTAAAGACAAGATTTCTCCATGTTGGCCAGGCTGGTCTTGAACTTTTGACCTCAGGTGATTAGCCTGCCTCGGCCTCCCAAAGTGCTAGGACTACAGGCATAAGCCACCACATTCAGCAATAAACACAAGTTTTTAAAGTGAACAGCATTATTAATAATTAGAAAATGGAAGATAAAGCCAGGTACCATTTTTCACCCAAAAGGTTGAAAGCAATAATAATACCCAGGTCGGCAGAAATGTAAGGAAATGGGTACCTTCATACATTACTGATGGCCATGTAAGTTGTTACAACCTAACTGGACAGCAACTTGGCAATGTATCTCAAAATGCATTAAAATGTGGCTAAGATTATTCCTGTCTCCCAAAATTCATTTTCCCCTTCCCACAGAAATATGCATATTTATATGTATTTTTACTCGGCCTCTGACCACACAGACTAAAGATACATTTGCAGCTTGGTGAAACCAAGTGACCAGTGGCATATAAAAGGTAATAGAACATGATCACTTCTAGAAACCTTCCTTAGGAGACAGTTGGCATTGCCATTTGCCTCTTTCTCCCACCTACCGTCTGCTGACTGATGTGTGGAGGTCAATAATGTTACATGAAAATGAAAACCACACCTCTGTAAATGTTAAAATGATATCCCATTGCACTTTGCAAGTCTTACGGCTATGTTTGGAAGTGAAATCACAGCCTCTAAGGTCATCTTGCTCCTTTCTTCCACCTTGCCTTTGGGCTCATTCCACGTGTAGTGTGAAGTTACCGGAGTGTCAGAACAAAGATGCCCTTGTAGCTTGCTGAGAGCATATGACAAAGAGATGGTACAGCAGAAAGGTAAAAACTGCTTGGGTCCCCTTCTTGATTGTCTACTTCTAGGTACCACATAGCCAAATCTAATTCTAAATGATACAGTATGCATACCTCTCATCCCAGAAATTTCATTTAAAATAATTTATTGTGTGAATCACTCACACATGCAAAGGGAAAAATAAAATGATGCTCCCTGTAGCCACAAAATTACGTGTGTCTAAGATTAGTATATACTAATATAGTAAAATTCAATCATAAAATTATTATTTAGATGTGATTTATAGACAAGAAAATATGTCCACGATATAATACAAATGAACAAAGCAGCTCACAAAAACTATGCATGGTATAACCTACAAATTTATATTGAATTTAAAGAAACAAAAATGTATCTGGAAAGATACAAACCAAAATGGTAGGACTATGAATGATTTATTTTCTCTTCTGCTCATCTATTTCCCAGTTTTTCACACAGATTAAAAAAAAAAAAACCTTCTCTATCTAAAATTATGAAGAATAATTTTAGGTAATTAAAAAATATATACAACAAGAAATGCAATTTTACTTTTAGTTATTTTTAAAAGTACAATTTAATTATTACTGACTATAATCACCCTGTTGTGCTATCAAACACTAGATCTTATTCATTCTTTCTATTTTTTCTATCCATTAACTGTCCCCATTATCCCCCTATTCCCACACTTCCCAGCCTCTGATAACCATTATTCTACTCTCTACACTCCATGAATATAATTGAATTGTTTGTAACACAAAGAATAAATGCTTGAGGTGATGGATACTCCATTTATCCTGATGTGATTATTAGATATTATATGCCTGTATCAAAATATCCCATACACTTCATAAATATATACATCCGCTATGTACCAACAAAAACTACAACTTCACAATTCAAAAAAAATCAATAAAAAATATATATATACAACAAATTTATGTTTTTTTTTTGAAGTAGCCTAGGTGTTCTGATAAACAGAGTAGCACAGTTGAGAAGGGAAGGGCACAGGGTGTTTCCTTACTTCCACAGTCTGTATTTCATTCCTACTCTTTAGTACAGACTGAGCCCTGAAGAACATCAACAGTGGTTTACTTATCCTTCAGTCTTTGGTGTGCCTGGTGCTTAGAAACGAAGGAGAGGAGGAAGGAGGAAAAATGGAAGAGAGACAAAAGGAGGAAGAGAACCAAAGGAGGAAGAAAAAAATGGAGGGCAGGAAAGGGCAGTGAGGAAAGAAAGGAAAAACGTGAAGCAAGACAGGCGCAGCAATTGGGAGGGAACAGACACAAGCAGACAGCCTTGGGACACAGAGTATTCAAGACAGTTTGAGTTATGCATCTTTTCATCTTAGGAACAAGATCAAAATTCTAAATTAGAGAACTATCTGGAGACTTGGGCAGGCTGAAAGGTGGGGACAAGGAAATTTGAAGTGTCTAGAGATTGTTGATATTGCAGATGAAATTAACACCCTGGAGAAAGAGAAATACCAGTGTTGCTGGTGTAACTTCAGACTGTGCATGAGATGAGGTCAAAGGCAAAGTGGAAGACAGTGAACAAGATGACCTTAGAGGCTGTGATTTCACTTCCAAACACAGCCATGAAATTTGGAAAATGCAATGGGATATCGCTTTAACATTTACAAGAGATAAAGGACCACACATCTTATAAGATTTTCATATAAGAAACATATAAAGAGAATACATAATTGTGTCAATTATCATGGTAGTTAGAATAAAAATATTTACATATCTCAATGAACAAAGATATGCCCAAAAATTTAATCAATCAGGGTAGCCAACTGGATTGAGAGTTGTAATCTACTTTTGAAACCAGTACTAAGAAATAATATGTCTTACATTGAAGGAATATAGGGTACACAGTCTGGAATAGACAGTAGGTTCAGTATGCTCCATCAAGGTAGTAGTTAAGGACCATGTTCTCATCGCAAAAACTTCAGAAGAAATATTATGTAGCCGAAAGAAAGAAGAAAAAGAAAAAGAAAAAAAGAAAGAAAGAAAGAAAGAAAGAAAGAAAAAGAAAGAAAGAAAGAAAGAAACCATGTCCCTTGCTACTACAATAGGGGTTGGACCTTAAGGACATTATGGTAAGTGAAATAAGCCAGTCACAAAAGGACAAATACTGTCTGATTTCACTTATATGAAGTATTGAAAGTAGTCAAAATCATCAAAACATAAAGTAGAAAAGTGGTTGCCAAAGGCTGGAGGGGGGTAGGGGTAGTTAGTGTTTAATGAGTCAAGAGTTTCTGTTTTGCAAGACAAAAATGTTGCAGAGATATGTTGCACAACAATATGACTATACTTAATACTTCCGAATGGTCCACTTAAAAATTGTTAAAATAGTAATTTTAATGTTATGTGTTTTTACTATAATAAAAATAAATATCAAGAAATTCAATGAATTGAAGACTACCAAAATGATATTAAAAATTAAACCAAACAATATAAAATGACACTTAGAAGGTCACTATCTTTCAACCTTGTGAAGATTTTCAATTAAGTACAGAAATGTGAGAGAGAATCAATATCTATTGTGTTCATATTTTTAATTTTAAGAAGACATAATATTAAGAGACTGTGGTCTGTAAAATAAAAGATCAGCCTTCTAATTTTATTCTTTAAATGTGTACTGGAATAATTGATTTTAAAATTTATTTTAAAGTTGAATCTTACTAAGATTTTTTTTTTTGAGACAGAGTCTTGCTTTTATCACCTCCCAAAGCACTGGGATTACAGGCGTGAGCCACCATGTCCGGCCTACATTTTAACATTTAAGAGTACATAAGATTTCATCTTATTTATAAATTGGGCTTATTAGATTTACAAAAATTATTTAAGTATATGGGAAGATTTGTCACCCTGGAAGCTGAATTTCTTAAAATGAAAATCAAATCTATTAAATGTACAAATCCCATTTTTAAAACTTGAAGGTGTTTAAGTTTATAAAACAGTCAAAGTCTTCTTATGTTTGTTAAATTTGTTAGACTGACAAATGAAACATCTGTAAGCTGAATTTTGTTTAAGAAGGAACGTTTTTTGGATTTATAAGTACAGTATATCAAATACTAATTATTAAAAACAAAGTAAACCCCTGAATAGGCTTTTATATATTGCATATACATGTGTGCACATATGCACCCACCCACACATACAGAGGCACAGAAACTTTACATTTAACAAATACTAAAGAGCAGTTAGCATATTTGGTTGATCTGGTTTATTGTACCAAAAATTCATTGTCTTTGTAGTTTGAGATAAAAATCAAAAAAGTATTTTTGATATAAAAATAAATTCACATTTAAACTTGATTACATTTCCACTTTTAAAAAGCTACATGAGGGCCGGGCGCGGTGGCTCAAGCCTGTAATCCCAGCACTTTGGGAGGCCGAGGCGGGTGGATCACGAGGTCAAGAGATTGAGACCATCCTGGTCAACATGGTGAAACCCCGTCTCTACTAATACAAAAAAAAAAAACTAGCTGGGCATGGTGGCTCGTGCCTGTAATCCCAGCTACTCAGGAGGCTGAGGCAGGAGAATTGCCTGAACCCAGGAGGCGGAGGTTGCAGTGAGCCGAGATCGCGCCATTGCACTCCAGCCTGGGTAACGAGCGAAACTCCGTCTCAAAAAAAAAAAAAAAAAAAAAAAAAAAAAAAGCTACATGAGCTACAAAGCTAGAATCAGAAAAAGTCTGCAGCCTTTTTCATTTCAGGGACATTCTTCTGCTGAGAGAAAAGCAAAAGACAATAATTTTATATGACTAGAAAGGAAGACTTGATCATATTGATTATCTCTAATCATAGTAGCCATAAGCACATGGATATAAGTAAATGGATCATGATGTACAGTTTAGCAAGTCAATTTGATATTCATGATAAAGAATTGCCATGAGAGTTACTTTAAACTTCATGAAAATCTAATGGCTTAATATTTATTCAACTTTGGAGCTATAGAGGAATAATTTTTATCTTCTAATTGAAATCCAAACATCACAACTACTACTAAAAATCAAGGCCAGAACATCACTTTCAGTTAGTAATACTGTACATGCAAGTCTTTTGCATTTTTCAAAGCACTTTAATATATCTTACCAGATCCTAACAGCAACCCTACATGATTAATAGGCATTAGAAGCCATCTTACAGATTAAGAAGTGAGGTTCACAGAAATCAAGGATGTTGTGGCCCAAGGATATTATACATGTAGGGTAGCTTTGGGATTTGAACCTAGGTTTAATTCATCTGTTTTCTCCATTCTGTGTTAAGAATCCGAACTGAACTTTTTTTTCTTGGAGGCTAGAAGGGAAAATTAATAAATAAAACAGTTTTCCTTGGAAAACTATACACTGGCCATGTGCACTCCACTTAGGATGCTCATATTTGCATTTACAGTCAAATGATGAGTATATTGAAAGCAGAGAATAGTATCCGGTGATTACTCAATCATAAATGTTTAAACTAATCATATGTCTTGCTTCTCTATCTCCCTAACATAACTATAGTTTCTATATATGCATTAAGATTAATGTATATAACAAAAAAGTGCTGGCTAACTCTAAGCCATCCCATGAAGAACCATAGAAATCTCTAGAATACATAAATATTTATTATAAAAAATGGTACATGTTAATGACAATATATTAGAATATGTTTGGATCAATATTTATTTAGGTACAAGAAACTGAGATTTAAATCAATAGCAATTTTATAGGAGGTAAGTTATGTGGCATTAAAAAACACACACTATATATGCATACACAATGCAAACACATATATACAAACATACACATGTATATGTATACACACACATGTGTTACAACTATTTCATTCCTCTGGACATTTCTCCATTTCATTTCTCTGAGCATTTCTTTATTAAGTTTATGTATTAGGTGGAGCATACCTAATGTAAAAACCCAAAATTCAAAATGCTCCAAAATCTGAAACGACTTGAGCACTGACATGAAGCCACAAGTGGAAACTTCCACTCCTGAGCTCATGTCATAGTCAAAGCACAGTCAAAATCTTGTTCCGTACACAAAATTATTTAAAATGTTATATAAAATTACCTTTAAGCTATATGTATAAGATGTATATAAAATACAAATTAATTTTATATTTAGACTTCAGTTCTATCCCCAGAATATCTCATATGGATGTGAAAATATTCCTAAACCCGAAAAAGAACAAAATCTGAAACACCTCTGGTCCCAAGGATTTTGGATACTCAAACTGTACTTAAAATCCTCCAAATTATTATGACCCAGAACCCAAAAGCAAATGCAATGAAAACAAAGATAACTAGATGGGACTTAATTAAACTTAAAAGCTTCCGAACAACACAAGAAATAATCACCAAAGTAAACAGATAACCCACAAAGTGGGTTGGAAGAAAAATCTTCACAATCTATACATCTGACAAAGGACTAATATTTAGAATCTACAAGAAATTCAAACAGCAAGAAAAAAACAAACAATCCCATCAAAAAGTGGGCTAAGGACATGAATAGACAATTCTCAAAAGAACATAAACAAATGGACAACAAACAGATGAAAAAAATGTTTGACAGCACTAATGATCAGGGAAATGCAAATCAAAACCATAATGTGATACCACCTTACTCCTGCATGAATGGCCATAATCAAAAAATTCAAAAATAATAGATGTCAGTGTGGATGTGGTGAAAATTGAACACTTCTACACTGTTGGCGAGAATGTAAACCAGTACAACCACTATGGAAAACAGTGTGGAGCTTCCTTAAAGAACTAAAAGCAGATCTACCATTTGATCTGGCAATCCCACCTCTGGGTATCTACCCAAAGGAATAGAAGTCATTATACGAAAAATATACTTGCACATGCATGTTTATAGCAACACAATTCGCAATTGCAAAAAATATGGAACCAGCTCAAATGCCCATCAATCAACAAGAAAATGTGACAGACAGACAGATAGATAGATAGATAGATACATACATACATACATACATACCATGGAATGCCACTCACCCATAAAAAGGAACTAAACAATGACATTTGCAGCAACCTGGATGGAATTGGGGACCATTATTCTAAGTGAAGTAACTCACTTATAAGTGAGAATATACAATGTTTGGTTTTCCAAACATTAGCTCCCACTTATAAGTGGGAGCTAAGCCATGAGGATGCAAAGGCATACAAATGATACAATAGACTTTGGGGACTTAGGGGAAAGAGTAGGAGGTGGGTGAGGGATAAAAGACTAGACATTGGGTACAGTGTACATTACGCAGGTGAAGGGTACACCAAAATCTCAGAATTCGCCACTAAAGAACTTATTCATGTAACCAAACACTACCTTTTCCTTAAAAAACAATTGAAATAAAAGAAAAATCTCCAAATTAAAAATCATGAAACACATGTAAATTCTCAACACAGATAAGGCAAGAATATTAATCTTGAAGGAGGAACAAATTTGGAGTTTAATTAAAGTTATAAACAGAGCAAAACCACACCAAGGAATCATACATTTCTTCCTGTCCTAGTAATATTTTAATTTAAAAATTTCCAGTCCTTTCTTTTTTTCTAACCAGATTCTAAGAAAAGGCTTCTAACCACACTGCTGTCCACACTCTCTGCTGTGGTGTTTTCTGCCTGGTGACATGCACTGGTCTTCCAGAGAGACAGCCTTGTTATTCAAAGTCTGCTCTGTGGACCAGCAGCTTCCACACAGCCTGAGGGTTCAGTAGAAATGCATACATTTGGGCCCCACTCTGGACCCATGGAATCAGAATCTGCATTTTAACAGCCTCTCCAAAACTTTTGTGTGCTCATTCCAGTCCGAAGCAGAACCAGTCTCTTCATCATGCTCTATACACAAGAAAAGTAGGGGTTTTTTCTCCAAGAATCTGCACAGCTGACAGAATGAAGAGCCATTCAGTGACTATCTGCTGCTTCTAATACACATAAACATGAAATGAGAGCCTCGTCCTGGGACAGTTTCCATGTGAATCTACATGAAGGACTATCTCCAGGATGCTCTGGCCATCAGTATATTAACATGAAACTTAAAATCTTCAGGATGTTTCTAAGCTACTGTCCTTTTCCCTGGAACCTTAACAGTACAGAGAATCCAGAAGCACCTGACTAGGCTGCCTTGCTAAATTTCCCAAAAGTGAAAAAACTGCAGCACTAACAACGATCCTGAATATTCACCAATGATGCCTGTAAGGTCAGTTGATGTAGGCAGAATCACCACATGCGTGAGACCTATTTATTTAATTTCTCTAAAGTTTTTTGTTTTCAAGAACCTTTTAAAAATCTAATTTCAAAAGAAACAAAGATTTTTTATTTACTTTAGTCACCTTAAGAGAGATAGAATTGAACAGAGAATAGAGAATTTTCTCGACATCTCATTTCAAGGCAAAATTATTTAATACATATACGTTTTTTAAATCTTTGAAGTCATGTAATGAGATGCAGCTGAGAATATCTTGACAACATGTGACATGAACAGGAGCTGGATAATCCTTGGTTCATAGACTACTCTGCCAATTTCTTTTTTTTTATTTAGGTAAAGTATCTCATTCTCTGTTCAGAATAAATACCTGCATCATCCTCCACTACCCACCACCAATTGATCAGAAAAAAAAGTTATTTAATTTCTCAAAGCCTCATTTTCCTCATCTTTAACATGGGTATAATTATGTCTGCCTCATAATGTTTCAGAAATTTTATAAGATAATGTATGTACCTGGTACATAGTAAGCACAAAATAAAGTTAACTATGACTTTGTTGCAACTCTTTGACGGCAAAAAGTATGTCTGGCTCATGTATATGTATATGTATAATCTTTAGAGTCTAGCCCACTGGTTTTTACATTGTAGGTCAATCAATGCATGTTTTATTCAATTGAATTGAACTCACTGTGTTGAGTCTGATTTTTCCTATGAAAGAGGAAATGACTACGATAAAAGAACAATGACTTCCTTTATGTGTGCAAGTATAATAGAAGCCTGCTTTTCTCCCAAAACAAGTTAAACTAAGCTGCATGGTCCTACCACCGTTCTGGTGACATCTGCAAGCTGTCCTATGGCTCTGAGAAGGGCACTATTCCATAGACTCCTTCACAAGGTGAGCCTGGCTCCTGGAGGCCACTCAGCTCTCCTTCCTCAACCACAGCTGACTCTGAACTGGCAGCCCACTCTCCAGCAAAGTTTCTGGAGCCTAGAGAAGATGACTCATTTTTTTTTAAGAGACAGGGTCTCCCTACGTTGCCCATGCTGGTCTCAAACTCCTGGGCTCAACAGATCCTCCCACCTTGGCCTCCCAAAGTGCTGGAATCTCAGGCATGAGCCACCATGCCCATCCCTGAGAGGATGACTCTTGAGCATCCATATCCCTGACAATTTTCTAATGAAGAGCTACTTTTAATATTTGTGAAGTGTTCTGATCTCTGAAAGTGGAAGGGGTGGGTGAGGGGAAGATGAGAACCAAAAGGACACGTCACTAACATGTGATAGTTAAGACAGCCAGCCAGATCCCCACAGGAAACCTCAGAAAGCTATGGAAAGAGGGTGGGGCAGCTGGCAGTTCCATGTCAAGCCTCCAGAATGACCGTTTACAGTGGGATCGATCATGGAGGAGCCGGTGGCGCAGGATGAAACGGAGGTGGGGAGGGAAGGGAAGACAGGACCTGCTCTCTTGAAGATACTACTTCAGAACATAAAAGAAACTTGTTTAAATACAGGTATTTGCATTAAATCATCCTTTCTTGCCTTCTAGGTAAATGCCTAATAATTAAATTAAAATGATGACTGATTTCTGTGTTTAATTTATTTTGGTAACTGGAAACAGTTAAAAAGGGTGACTGTGTTATCTGCCTGGCAGCAAAACTTGGTAGAAAAATAGACTATGAAAACACAACCAAAAATCATGTATTCTTTCTTCCTTCTCTGTCAGCAAGGGTGCCTCACTTGTGCCAGCTGTGAAAAGTACAAAAAAAGTCACTGGGAATCACCCCCAAGAAAAAGGAAGCATAACAATTGTTGGGGGAGGGTAAAATAATGAAATCAAGACATCAGAGTGGAAAGACAAAATATTTTAGAGACCAGAGACCAACAGCTCCCAGGCCAGTAAGACTAGAGAGTAAGCTGATTAAATATATTAGCATATCTAAAGGAAAAAATGTTGCAGTGTCAGGGGCAGTTGGTCAGCCAAGAGGCCTAGAAAAAGAATTTTCGAGGCAAATGCTAGAGATGTTCATTCAAGCAGTTTGGGAGACACTTTGCAAGTTGTCCAGCAGGAGAGAGAACTTATTTTTACCCATGTAATTTCATGCATGATAGTGCTAGTGGAATGGCCTAACTTTCTAAGAATGGCTGCACTACTGAGTTAAAAAACAGAGGCATTGAATTATGCGGCTGATGCCAGGAAACACTGAAGCTGTCTCTCTAACTGAGCTTACTTGGATCTACACTCCCACACCAGCTTGCCGATAAAATCTAGCATCTCACTTGCCAGGCCTTCAAAAACAGAAGGTATGGCCAGAAGACAGACACAAGCACCTTTCCGAATTTTGTATGATGTAGGAAAATAGCATCCTGGCTTCATGGATGACTTAGGAAAATAGTATCCTGGCCATCACGGATGACTTAGGAAAATAGCATCCTGGCTTCAAATTCTATAACCTGGGTTAATAGAAATGTGTGCTGGGAGACAGAAGTACTCTCTTGATATGTTGATGATTGTGCTTATAAGGTTGAACCCAGGTAAGGGCATCAAGATAATGTCCCCAAGGCCTCTGGGAAGTGGCCGGGGCCTCCCCAGTCCCAACCTCTGTGTGCACTCCATTCTGCTTTCTTTTGAAAATGTCCCATCAGTCTGGGCCACTGAGATCTGCTCATGATTATTCTCTAAGATGTTTGACTATAAATATGTAATTTTTCTTATTCAGCATCATTATTAATCAAAGACATGCAAACTGAGAAAAATTTAGCAAAAGGAAAATTGGCCCAGGGTATAAGCAAAAAGGCATTCTCATTTGCTGCTGGTGGGCATTTAAATCGGAAACACACCAAAGTATTAAAATAGGTACACTTCTAATCCAGCGATTCTACTGCTAGGAGTTTATCTTTACTTAACGAAGGATATGAATAATTATTTAACCACAATGATGTCCTTTAGTGTAGTTCACAATAGGTAAAACTTGGAAATTGTGTGAATATTCAACAGGTGAGATTGGTTACACAAATATTTATAATGCAATAATATACTGATGTTTGCAATATGTTACTGACCAGGACAGATATTAACAATGTATTTTTATTTTCTTCTTTTTGCTTAGTTACATATTCTAATTTTTCTTTCTATGAACAGGTATTATTAAATATAGCCCTGATTCTGAATCCAAGCTAAGGAGCTTCCCCTGTCTGCATACAGAATAGAATCCAGGGGTTGGAAGAAACACGAGACAGGTACTATTCCAAGTCCTCTCTCTGAGACAGCAAAGGAGCCTCAAAGAGGTATAAATGGTTTCTCCGAGGCCACCCAGCCAAAAGATGGTAGAACCAGTGATATCACTGGGCTCTCCAGATTCTTAAGCTGAGATCTATCCAGTCGTTCCTAGTGCCTCCAAATTACAGCAGAACCTTGACTCTATGCTACTCAGCATTAGTGTCTCAATTCAGAAAGCAGAGGTGTCCCTCTAGCTGTATGTTGAGCCAGAATACTTGAATAAAATAGTTTATAATGATCGCTCTTCTAAGTGACCTATACACAATAGAAGAAATCTCAATTGCAAACTGCATCTCACATGCATGGCATATTCTAGGATTCTCTGAAGCATGTCATAAGATACCAAACTTCTCTCAAGACATCTCAGAATGAATTAGTGAAGTGGGGAGGGGAGAGAGGAGGGAAAATGACAATGAAAAGAAGTTCTATTTTGTGACCCAGACTTACTGTCATTTTTTAACGTGAAAACTCCTCTACATTTAATAAGCCTCATCATTCTATGCACCAGAAAAGAATATGCTGGCCTCTCGAAAGTTGACTTGGGTCAGCTGTAGGAAAGTTAGGTCTCTGTTCTTTTCTGTGACCCAAGTCCACTGAGTCCTGACCAATTTCCAATGAGACATTTATTGAAGAATTGTAATTTACATCACCACATCCGGCCTTGAATCATCTTTCTGCAGCTGTTTCCTCCTCAAGCAACATTCATTTGGAGACTTTGGATGGAACAGGAGGACAGAGTTAATGCTTCCTTCATTACACAAGCCAAGGAAAAGCAGCAACCAGAGGGAAAAGGAATGTTCCAAGACACCCATCTCCCCAGGTCTCCATCAGCGACCATTAACAGAAGCAAACCAGCACTGGGAAAAACAAGTGAATCTCAAAGAGGTGAAAGTCTCACTTACGGACACACATTTCCCCGCTTTCATAAAATCCAGGGCAACACTGAGACTTGCGCCTATACATAGTCTTCTCCCCGTGTCGATAGGCTGTCCGATAACTTATTCTACAGAGAAGGAAAAATCACGTTGTTAGTTTTTTTGACTGACAATTTAATTAGAAATTATTTACTCCAATAAAAATGAGCTATTATGTATAATAAAGGTCTGAAAAGCAAAGTATTTCAAACTAATTATGAAGAAATATGCAATACATGTCTAGACCAATATAATACTAACTCATCAATTTGCTAAGAATATATTAAGATTCCCTATTGAAGCCAATCTGTGCTTTATTTCAAGGAGTCAGTAGTTTCATGATTTCCCTCTTTCACTTGAGATATGGTGAAAAGTATTGATTAATTCATATATGATACCCATCTAAGCATCATTCACTTATGTATGTTTTAAAGGAAGAATTCAGAGAATTCCCCTTGGGGCAGTCTCATCCCACTATAATATAGAAGGCTAACAGACAAAAGACCTCTCCATTTAACTAAAGCACCATTTATTCACTGATTCACTTAGACAGCATGTGTTTATTGAGCACTTAACTACATCCTGGGCACTGTTCTAGACATTGGGGAAAGAGTAGGGAACAAAACAATAGAAATCCCTTGCTCTCAAGGAACTTAGGTTTTACTGGGGAAGGCAGATCTGGCTGAATTTGTTAAAGGACATGCACTAAAGAAATAATTAGCCATATAATGGCAGGTAATGATTACATGCTGTGAAGAAAAATAAGGCCTGAGTCAAGGAATAGAATGTGACAGGAGGGAATACTAGTTTAGACAGAGTGGCCAAGGCCAGCTTGTGTGAAGAAATGACATTGAGCATAGCATCATCTAGTGCAGTAAAAATCAGCAGATGCTGCACTCAACGTATAACTCATACATTATAAATGTTAGTATACTACTAATAAAATTAGGGTATCGGAGTTTCCTTCTATATTAACATTAATATTTAATTATATTTTAGTTTTGTTTCTGTGTTCACATTTATAGAAAAAATATATGTCTTGTTTTACTTAACGGTCAAATTTAAGTTGGCATAAATTGAGTCAGATGTTCAATTGGAGACATATGCTCAGATATGAATCTCTTGACATCTGCTGGTGTCCATATGTAATGTCCAGATCCAGTGTCTCCCCCAGTTATGCACAACACAGAAGCTAGATGAATTCTTGTTAACAAATGATAGTAAACAGCAGACACTTTCTGTGCAGTTAGGCTGTAAGCTCCTCCAGAGCATGGACTATCTTTCTGCTTTTCTCTATCCCCTGTAATTTGGCACAAAGATAAGGTAGCAGCAAGCCCTCAATACCTATTCACTGAATGAAAGGATGCTCTTTCTGCTGTCATTAATATCTCTGTATCAGAATCTATTCCCAGTTAGCCAAACTCATGAATATGTCTGAGCTTCTGTTACCTGTGCCGTGTGCATTTAAACCAGTTTAGAATGTCAGTGCAGCTCGTGTAGTAAATTTGATCAAAGGGATGTGGGTACGACTCTTGCACAGTCACTGAATAGCTGAAAAGAAATGGAAAAATAAAAAATCAGTATTTCTTTATTAAATTAATAATACTCTATGTGATAAAAAATTTGTGAGCTAAATTGTCTCCATTTGCAACTCCACAGTGACTTCTAACAGAGATTTTCCATGTTTTTATGGGTTTTTATTTAAACTAGAACCCCAAAAGAGCTGATTTTAACAATATATTTAAAAGACTAGGGTTCATGGTGCAAATTTCAAAGGAAATTCCCTTTTACTATTCACTATAAACCCTAATAGTCCCAAATTTAAAAACATCACTCTATATTTTTCTGCATTTAATTCCCTCCTCTTATCCCAGGGCTCTAGGGGTAACAAAGGTCTTTCACAGGCAGTTATCATTCTAAAGTCTGCATGAAAATAATAAGGCTATTCAGCAAAGAGACTACTGATTCTGAAAATATCAGAAAGAACATATTTTGCTCTAGTTGGAACTTGGAATAATTTGCTTTCAGGCAGTAGAAGACTATAAAGCATACAACAACTAAATAAATACTGTCAAGTAGTCTTTAAACCTGGTTCTAAACATATGGCTGAGGCAATTAGCCTAAAATAATCATACCAACAGCTTGCTACTACTTAAATAGTCTGTTTTCCAATATATTTTCGTTAACAGCTTCTGGTTAGAGTGAAAACATACAAGCCCATGGACCTAAGAATATGGGTGGAAAACATCCATGAAATATGAAGAATACTCAGTGTTCAATTTCACACTTCTTCATTTTAAACAATCTATTACTTGCTTTCATTCTCTGAAAGATTTTTATAAAAATCTTTAATTCACGCTAACAAACAAAACGGGCGATAATCACCAATTCACTTGCTGCAAATCAACAGCCCAAGTTTACTAATAGGAAGGAAGGAAGTTAAAATGTCAGCATGAAGAATTCAGGTTAGACAGAACCTTCTGATTTGAAAAGCTGTGTGGTGCTAGCCTCACAAACAATGGGTTTTCTTTCTACAGCTGCTCTCTGGTGGTCATTATATATCAGGTTTCAATAGGACAGCCATGAAGTAATCATACTACTCATAGTTTTCTGTATTTCATTCTTTGGGATATTGCAATTTATTTCTAGGTAATTTAGGGACCCTCCATAAATGTTAGGCAAATGAAACAGGCCCTATTGAAAAAAGCACTGGATTAGAAGAAGGCAGGGTTATAATTCTGTACTGACACTGAGAAACTGGAAGATGTTCAGCAGATAACCTCACTTCCCTGGGTCCTTAGATCACATTTTAAAATATAAGGAGTCAGAGATGGTGTTGAAGATCCCCTCTAATTTAGCATCCTGAATTTCTAACATATATTTTAGATGACTGTTTCTTTCTACCTCCAACAGATGTTACCCATTGCTACCTGCAAAAATAAGTTCAGATAAGGATAGAGTGTACAAATGCCTGCATGCTGTGATGTAACTCCTTTTGGGTAAAGCAAGCGGCCCCTGCTAAAATATTAAAGTTCTTGGAATGACTTATCACATTAAGCTGTCAGTATTTTCTTCAGACCCCTAGCAGTGTCCTGAGGTTCTAAGGCTTCTTTACCAATATTTCTTCTTCCTGTGAAATTGAATAATTCAAATTTAAAGCTGTTGGAACTTTATTTTGAGCCTTGAGAGGAATATAACTATGTGGTGTGAGTCATGCAGCAGGCAACTGCAACTGCTCTTTCCTATAAATGATTAGAAATAATCAAATGGCATCAGAGATAAGACCCCCTCAGATCATTAGCCTTCCTCATGAAACGTTAAAGCACTCTTCCTTGAAATGTAGCAAACTAGAATCAATCAAATAGCCGTAACATATGTACTGGCTTTGTATGGAAAATGTCTAACCTTTTAAACTTTTCTGTTTCTGCTTATATAGGTGAAACTTTAACTTCCCCGCTTGAGAACACTGACCCCATTCCTTTGAAGTCTGTGCTTTCTGTATGGCCGTCCTCAAATTTTGTGCCTGAATAAACTCAATACTTAATCATATTTTCTGACTCGCATTGTTTGAAGTTGACATTTTCTATCCAGCTTCTTGTAAATAGCTGAATCTTAAGGCCTATAGCATTATCTCTCTGTTCCATTTCTAGTGGAGAACAAAGTGAATGAATGTACTCTGTGTATACAACTGGAGTACCGATACAGTCCTACATCCCCTGTGAGCAAAATAGAGCAACTTCCCAAATGTGTTGTAAGAACGAAAAAGAAACCACTCTAGCCGGGCGCGGTGGCTCACGCCTGTAATCCCAGCACTTTGGGAGGCCGAGGTGGGCGGATTACGAGGTCAAGAGAGCGAGATCATTCTGGCCAACATGGTGAAACCTATCTTTACTAAAAATACAAAAATTAGCTGGACGTGGTGGCGCGCGCCTGTAGTCCCAGCTACCCTGGAGGCTGAGGCAGAAGAATTGCTTGAACCCAGGAGGCGGAGGTTGCAGTGAGCCGAGATCGCGCCACTGCACTCCAGCCTGGCACCTGGCGACAGAGAGAGACTCTGTCTTACAAAACAAAACAAAACAAAACAAACAGAAGCCACTCTAAATTAATGACAGTTGAGAGAAAAAAATTATTTTGCCAGTCTCTACAGTACTAATTTAGCTGAACCAAATTCGTTTGTTAGAACTAGACCTGATAGAGTTTCCAGAAAATTTCGAAGACCATGTTGTGATGTTCAAGTCTGTATTCTTTGAAGTTATCATCAACAAATGCATCCTGACCAGTTCTATCTGATGTGGATGGAAGAACCAATTCCAGAAGCAAACATGAAATATGTTTTCACTGATTTCTAGCAACCAAAAAGAGTTTTTAAATGAGAGGAAATGTTGGAGTACATGAATTCCTCGTCTTGTCATTTGCTGCTCACCAACAGCTCTTCTATTAAAAGGGCAATCAAAGTATTTAGGATTCCGATTCAACAAACATCTATTGAGCAACTTCTATGCAATTCCTGCCCTCAAGGAGCTCTCAACCTAACAAAAGGCTAATATTTAAATGCTGAATGTAATCCAATATAGCTTTCCGTGGAGAAATATATATAGTTTGAGGGAAATAGGAGTATAAAATTCATTATGTTTGGAGCATTTCTCTGCAATCTTGACTCTACTCATAAAAATTATTTTGACACTCAAATCCAATACAGAACTGACTGCATATAAATTATTTTGAGCTATATTAAACTACAGTTCAAATAATTTAACTATATTAAAATATAGTTCAACTAATTTAACTATATTAAAACTATAGTTAAATTACTATATCAGCTTAAGTGGAAGCTTCAGTTTCTGACCGATGATAATTTCCTGCCTAATTATCATCGGTCAGAAACTGAAGCTTCCACTTAAGCTTATAGGAGACAGGTACTAAGCCTTTCAACATGAATTTCTTTTCTGTTGTTTCTTACCCATTATTTTTCTTTCTATACAGTTTTTTCCTTTTTTTTTCATTAGTAAAGTTATTATAATCACACTATGGAATTTGGAAAACACATTTTTTAAAAAAAGAGCGAGAGAGAATTCCATAGCTCTCACATAATCACCAATAGCATGTAGCTGTGCTTCTTTAAAGTTTCCAGGAGACTTTAGTTTTTAGTTGAGGGTATTTTTAAATTCTTATAATAATCATGCCATGCACATACTTCTGAAACATTCTCTTTTTAACTTGAGTGTATCATAAGCACATTTCCATGTTAGTACTTAGTCTTCAAATTATGACTGCCAAATACTTTGTAAGTGACTACACCTAATTTGCTCAATAGCCACCAATCATTAGGAAATTAAGCTGCCACTCTTCAAGGGGCCCATTTTCTGGAAGCGATGTGTTTGAGTCATGAAGGGAAGTGTCTTCAAGAACGGGCCCACCTTCTCTGGTCTTCTTCACCGCCACTTTGGTCAGTGCTTAGGCTGCTGCTGGAACTTAACCAGCTCCTCTGCTAACACTCCATACCTCCACATTCACCAGCAGCTGCTCCTGAAGTCACAGAGCGTGAGGGCACCTCCTTTATTATCTGGTCCAATCCCACTTTCATTAACAAGAAGCCCTGAGCTTCCAGATAGAGTCAGCAATAACACCAAGACCTTCAGACACTGGCCTGCCCCATCCTCTCTCAAACATCACTATAGAACATTTAAAGCTTCTGAAACAGACAAGGAGTGGGAAACTGGAATTTTAAAAAATCGATCCCAATTCTGCACAACTTTCAGCATTCAGAGGCAAAACTCTACTTCCTGTTTGTTTGTTTAATCTTCTCAAACATACTGAAAACATATCATCACCGTGATTTTAATCTATTAAGTATTGTCTGGGGAGAAACCCCAGCAAGATTTAATTTAAGGTCAAAGAACCGGGAGTCGGGGAGGAGATGGAGAATAACAAGAGGAAGCCATTATCACTTGGGCACGTTCCAAAGTGGTTAATTACATTTTACCTGCCTAAATTATCTTGTTACTTTAATCAGATATGGTAATAATCTTCGTTTCTTGTCTCTGCTCACTTCAGGACTACTGATTCAATTACTCTCACTTCTGTGTTAGTAATTGAAGGTTTGGGCAAAGAGTGGTTTCTCTTCACTTAGAAGAAACCCCACTGAATGGAAAAGCTCAAATTCACAGAAAACAGAAAGAAGGTTAGGAGAAGAAACAGATGATTTCTAGAGATAATCATTTTCCAAAAAGACACTGTACAGAGTTCCTATAATCATGAACACCTCTTGGTTATTTTATTTTCTTTCTTTTTATGTACAATTTCTTAGAATCACAATTGCTGCATTAAAACAAGGCACATCTCTCAAAATAAATATTCAGCTATCAATTGGCATGCAGCTAGAAGGCACTGATGGAAGTATTTTTGCTTAGTACTTCTCAAACTTGAATATGCAGACAAATCTCCCTGGGATCTTTTTAAAATGCAGATTTTGATTTAGTAGGTCTGGGGTGGGACCTGAGAGTCTGCATTTCTAACAAGCTCAGCTCTGCAAACCACACAAGCCATGGGGTACAGGTGATTTTTAGCATAAGAAGAGCTTAATATGAGCCAGAATTATGTCCTTAGAGCTCATCTTTCTCTCCCCATTTCAGTTCAAGCCCATTTCCATTTCTGAAAATACTAGAAGAACCTGTCACCCGTGCCTTTATTTGATCATTTTAATGTATCTTCTACATCTATCCCCATTCTTACCAAAACAATTCTTCTTTCTTTTACCTTTCTTCTAGGAATCATTATTTAGACTTTCAACAGAAAATTTGTCAATAAGAATATTATAGCTATCAACCCTTCTTCCTAGTAGTACATTTAAAAAAATGGAAAATTTTGTCATCATTTTCCTATTTGTTCACGTTCAATTTCCTTCTCCCTTAGTGAGCATTTTAGAGTTTATGCTAATCACTTGTACAGTTGTGGGGTTCTATTAGGTTTAGAGATTAATGTGTCCCTTGTTTGACTGTCTTTCTCACTCTCCATGCCCCCCACATTGATGTGCATATTTAGTCATTTCATTTCCTATCAGAAGATGAACTCACTCATTCAACAATTATTTATTGAACACATGCAACATGCAAGGCAGTGTTGTAGACAGTGGGAATTATCAGTGGTGCAAAACAATGCAATTAGGCATTGGCAGCTCTGGTCAACTGCTGACCAAGGAAGCGGAGCAAAATGTATACTTCTGAGTATATGAGTGGGTGCTGGATTATATGAAGCCTTGAAGTTGTTCTCTCTCTCTTTCTCTTTTTTTTTTTTTTTGAGACAGGGTCACTCTGTCACTCAGGCTGGAGTACAGTGGCACTTGCCCAGGCTGGAGTGCAGTGGCACAATTTCAGTTCACCACAGCCTCCACCTCCTGAGTTCAAGTGATTCTTGTGCCTCAGCTTCCCAAGTAGCTGGGATTGCAGACAGGTGCCACCAAGCTTGGTTTTTTATATTTTTAGAAGAGATAGGTGTTTGCCATGTTGGCCAGGCTGGTCTCAAACTCCTGGCTTCAAGTGATCTGCCTGCCTTCGCCTCCCAGGGTGCTGGGATTATAGGCATGAGCCACCGCACCCGGCCTTTTTTTTCTCTTACAGCCTTTCCCTCAGAGAGTTCATCTGTTCACATCTCACATCTCATCATGCTGGATATTCCCAAATCTATATTTCCAAATAATTCCAGGCCCATATTTTGAATTGATTTTATAAATACAATGTGGCAAACCCACACTAACCCCTTCCCTTTCAAATCAACTCTCTTTATTTCATTTTATTTTTCCGCATGCGCAAGGACACCTGGATTACTTCACACAGCAAGTTCTAAATCCCAGTCCTCTCTCCTCCTTCACTTCCTCGGTCAATGTATTGCCAAGATCTGTTGATTCTTATTTCACAGCATCTACAAACTTGACTTTTCCTCCCATCCCAAATCTACCATCCCTCCAAGAAGTCCAACCACCAATGATCTCTTCCTTTTCTAAATTTGACATGTACCCATGCATGTACCCACTGAATCATTTTTATGACTTTAATAAATATTTATTATATATTGTCGGTATGAAATGGTTTATCTGAGGTGCTGTAAATATTATAAAGATGACTAATAGGAAGTCCTTCTGCTGAAATATTATATAATGGGGCTGGGTGCAGTGGCTCACACCTGTAATCCCAGCACTTTGGGAGGCCGAGGTGGGCGGATCACGAGGTCAAGAGATCAAAACCATCCTGGCCAACATGGTGAAACCCCATCTCTACTAAAAATACAAAAATTAGCTGGTTGTGGTGGTATGCGCCTGTAGTCCCAGCTACTCAGGAGGCTGAGGCAGGAGAACTGCTTGAACCTGGGAGGCAGAGGTTGCAGTAAGCCAAGATTTCCACCACTGCACTCCAGCCTGGTGACAGAGCAAGACTCCGTCTCAAAAAAAAAAAAAAAAAATCAGTATAATGTAGTTAATACCACAAATATGTAGAACTTCATTACATACATATATTCTCTCTACAGCTTAAAGTTTGGTAATAATAACTCCATTGGCTAATCAGGTAATTATATTTTAATTACCCTGCTTGTAACATTGCCAGTGGAGGTAGGGACAAGCCCTCACCAAAAATAATGCTGAGTGAGAAACCAGCGTGTACCCAGAATAATACCACTGCTGTGCTTGAAAGGCTCTGGGCTTTGTGCGTCCTAACAGTGGGGGACAAAGGTGATTAGAATGTGTACTCTCTGGTTCGCTCATCATGATGCTGAAAATCAAGAGTTTGATGTAATTGTACTTAGAGCTATTAAAAATACACATTACCCTCCAGTACTTAACATCTTCTCTTTGTTTAAACACTTGCATTTATGCTTTTTGGATGAAAATAATTTCTGGGAAATTCAAGTAGCGCATTAGAGCAGAGCCAACCGGACTTGATTGTACTGCAATATCGCTGGATGGGTTTGGACTCATTTTGTGTCCCAAAAGGGACTATAAGGTCCCTGAAGATGACCTATTGTTTTGTGCTTCCTACTGCAAATTGCCCATATCTGGACATTACATCATCTCCCTTCACATAATCTTACCCTCCTCCAACACAGTACAGACTCTGCTCTGGTTGTGCACAGCTCTCAGTGGTCCATATGGCACGAATTTCAAACTGCCGCCCCTTCCCAGATTCCCTACTGACCATTGTAATCCACTCATTTTATTCAGTTCTTCAAGAGCATCTCAGGGAACACTACCTCTATGCAGTCTTGCCAGTTTACCCCAAAATCAGATCTCCCTTTTCAAGCCATCTACAGCACAATTCTTTTAAATCCCTTACTTCAATATTTTAGTACATTATCCCATGCTGCTTTCCACTTCTCACTCATGGGTTCCCATGCATAAGTCCAGCTCCCCAAAAGTAATGCAAATTCAAAGCAGAGACAAGACAAGGAAGATCTTTTAATTGAGTTATTAATGTTTTCCCTGAATCTTACAATTGCACCTGCATTAGAATCAGATATATCAAGATTTTTTTCACATAATATATATGCTATAAGACCAAGGTGACTAACACTACCTAATTTATTAGCTATGACTAATGACTTTTACTTAAAAGTAATTTCACAAGCTCTTCTCAAATTCTAATTTTATACATCTGACTGATAATTACAGTATATAAGGGAACTTCTCAGCAATTCTTTGTCAGGCTACTTTCAGAACTATTACCTTTCCCAGTGGCTACACACATTAGGGTCTTCCAGATTCAGAGGTGATGATGTCCCAATCCAGTGGCATAACAATAAACAAATAAAGCTCAGGCATGAGTTCAAAGAAATAACCATTTTTTTTCTGAAGAACAACCTACGAGAAAAAAAATCCAAATTAGAAATGCGTTGAAGTGACTCACACAGAATTCTTTTCAGTACAGCAACCACCAGGTACCAGTTGGCACTGGGGCTGAAATGTGCATAACAAGCCATGTATTTCAATAGCTCGGTCACCAAATTAAGTGGCCCGAGAGAGGGGTGTTTCTTATGTTGTGCAGGATGGCCACTATTTTGTAAATTACTAAAATACGCAAATCATCATCAATTGCTACAAGAACAAAAGCCCTTCTCATCCATGCCAGCCAATATTAAAGAAATCTACCAGAACAATTCAGAGCAACACAGGCCTCTGCATTCTCTCACCGGGCGTATTTCCCTTCTAGAAGAGGAGGTTACACAGAGATAGCTGGCCTCATTTGTCCTAGAAAATAAATGATGAAACAGAAGCTCCACTGAATCAAGAGACAGGTCCCTCGGGCTCAAACTGAGATTCATTCAACAAGTCATTCAATGTGCACTGAATGCCTGCTCCATCCTAGGCACCCCATGAAAAGGCTGGATATAAAATACAGAACCAGTCCCTATCTCTGCCCACTAAGATGCTTATAATTTAGTAGTCATATGTTTCTTAAACACTGTGCTTCAGTTTCTCCATCTGCTGAATAGAAATGAAACCAACCACCTTACAGGGGTTTCTAAAAACTAGATTATACATAGAAAAATATACATAAAGCGGTTTGCAGGTCAATGTTAGAGAAAATGAACCTAAAGACCGTAAAGGCAATATATTTGGAAGTTTGGAAAATAGATAGGCTGGCAAAAAAGAGAGAAGAGGGTGAATGTTCCAGGCAGAGTGTGAAGGAGGGCCAGGTGCATTTAGGGAATTCAAGTTAATTTGTGGCAAGAGAAAGGGGACAGCTGGAGAAAGAGACAGAGGGTGAGTCACCATGGGTTTCATAAGCCATTGTGCAGTAGGGAACTTCAACCAAGGATAACATGGAGCTATTAAAGGATGCAGAGTGGCATTAGAAGAATGACTCTAGCTGCGAGGGGAGGCTCTTGGAGGAAGGCCAGGTAAGACAGGACTATGGACATATCAAGGTACAGGGGGTTGCAGGGAGTGGAGTGGCTCTGGGAGATTTTTAGGAAGCAGAATAAACAGGGCTTGGAGATTGAACGTGGGAGTAAGGAAGGGGAGGAGCTTCTGGTTTAACCCCTTGTGGGGACTGTTAGCCCCTCACTGAGATGGGACTCATAGAAACCCTCCTCTGGGGAGAGGAAGCTTTGAGTTAAGTTTTAGATATGTCAAGTTGGAGGTTCCTCTGAGATCATCAAGCAAAGCCACCTACAGGCATTTATTGAACATGTAAAATGTGCTAGGTAGGCCCCGTGCCAGGCCCAGGTGTGTAACACCTGTAATGGTTTGCACCTGAGAGCCACACCCACTCCTGTACCCTCTGGAACTTAGAAAGAAGGACAAGTTCAATTGTCATACTATGTCATCTAATCATTATAAAAATGGATACAAAATTAGAAATCATTGATCCATTTCTTAATTACAAACGAAATAAGCACTAATCTGCTTGTTGGTAAACTAGTGAAGCTAGTAACAATGGGCCAGATTATTTGAGCAAAGCAGTGATTTTCTGGATGGGAGCTGGCATTTTAAGAAGTGATACTCACTTTCCACGCCAAGAAGTTTTTCATATTTGGAAACCAAATGTATTGAATAATAACTTTATGGTTTGAAAAGACAAATTTATCTTAAAACAATAGTAAAAGCAAAAAAGTTAACATTGGGAAATAGTTTATCATTCAAATTCAGAAGGACAGATCAAATGAGAAAATATTAAATTCTTCAAAATCAAGATTGTTTAGAAGGACAAATACTTTAAGTATACTATGACAAGTTATCTATCACTGACTGACAAAGGCTAAAACAAAAGAAAATGTTTGACTTGGAATAAGGAAAATAGTCATGAATTTGCAGCATAATTAAAAAGTATTGTGTAAGCCATTGAAGAAGCTGTAAAATCTTAAAAAGGATATTTCAATGGCCACTAAATAATTCCAAAGGACAATGCATAAATAGCCAAAATTAACTTATAGATTAAATCAAATTATTGGCATTTCTCACATGCTAACGATCATGAAGTTGTAAAATCTGAAGCTTAACATTTTATAAAGAAGCTATTTCATTTAACAAGGCTGAATAAAAATGATGATGATGATGATGATAAACAATAACAGCTAACATTCTCTGACCAATACTGTGTGCCAGACACAGCACTGAGCCATTTATGTGAATTATCTATGTAATCCTTACAGCAACTTAACCCGAAGTAGTAGTTTTTATTGTCACTATTCTATAGTCGAAGCCATGTCATAAACACCTAGTGTTTTCCTCATCCATCAGAAAAATCTTTAATATATTTGGTTGTAACAAATAAGCATGGCAAGTATCTCCTTGTCTCATTGCTTTATATGAGAAGTATTTCCTTTCAATGACATGTAAAATGTGTTTAGCTTTCATTCTTTCCTCAAAGACATGAAGGCTGGTAAGCAGTAATCTGCCATCTACTCATAAACAATTACCCCAAATTGGAAAGTTTATTTCCTGAGTCATCTCAGACTCAAACCGTCCATTTACCAATTAGAAATGTTTAGTCTGTAAAGTTAGAAATGGCCACAAGCCCTGAATCAAAGTCCAAGAAAAAGAAAGAGGTTGTGAGTTTTCTTTTAATGTAAAAATGTAGACACTAATCTTCTGGTTTCTCTTGCTTTGCACTTGATGCATTGCCCTGTGAAGGGGAGGTGACGGAGAAAAAGCAGGATTTGGTCACCTTCTCATTGCTTTGGAAGTTCATTATACAGAAATATCAAACTGCAATGAGAAGTCGCAGGTACCATTTTTGAAAGAAAAAATATCATTACATTAAAAAATGTATGCATGTATGTATGACTTGGTCTCTTTGTCCCAATGTATTTTCCTAATTAAAATTAGAAAATTAACTGAGCTCTAGAATAATCTGCAAAATCTAAAAGAATTGTTTGATCAAGATGCAAGGATCATGCAAATTCACATAAGCTGGTTAAAACTGTTTGAGAAAATAACACAGAGGTTATAGATGGTGAGGAGAGAAAGACATCTCGCAAATATGCCAATAAGCTGTAGAAAACTAAGAAACACAACATTTCTGTAAATTAGGAAACATGGATTGTCCTTTCATCCCATCTTGTTTAATAAAGTCACTGAGATGCAATTAAAATCAGAAGTTGATAGGACATTTAGGTCAGGTGTGGTGGCTCACGCCTGTAATCCCAGCACTTTGGGAGGCCGAGGAGGGTGGATCACCTGAGGTCAGGAGTTTGAGACCACCCTGGCCAACATGGTGAAAACCCATCTCTACTAAAAAATACAAGAAATTAGCCAGGCATGGTGGCAGGTGCCTGTAATCCCAGCTACTTGGAAGCTGAGGCAGAAGAATTGCTTTAACCTGGGAGGCAGAGGCTGCAACGTGCCAAGATCGTGCCATTGTACTCCAACCTGGGCAACAGAAGTGAAACTCCATCTCAAAAAAATAAAATAAAATAAAAAGAAAAGAAAAAGAAAAAGGAAGTTGATAGGGCATTCACTCTTTCCCTATCTTCTTTGTTTTCTTCTACAGGTTTTGGTGAGTAAATGTGGTGACTACCCTTTTTCCACTACACCTACTCTGAAGAAGGAAAGTAGTACATTTATTCTTCCTTATTTCTTTCTTCTATGCTGTGTCATCCTGTCTTATAATTTTCCACTTTGGAGTGCAAATGAATACAAAATGAAAATTTTAAAAAATAGTATTATTTCAATTGAAAACAAAGGCAATGCGGTGGTGATTTGTTTCATTAAGATAGACATTTTGAATATATTCAAATCTCTAAATTGGCTGTTGGCTACCCTCACCCACTCAGACTTCCTCTTCAAATAACTTTCCTTATGATTCCAGTTAACAAAATTTAAAATGTAAAAAAATAAAGAGTCATTTGCATGAACCCCCTAGTGCCAAACTTGATTGCATTCCAGATCATTCACTTAATTATTATGGAAAAATCAAAACAAAATCAGTACAACTGATTAGCATTGCTAAAGTGCTCCTATTAGAAAGAGAAACACAGCTCTCAGAGTTAACTCTTGCTGACTGTTTTCCAGCTTCACTTGGAAGGCAAGCTTTGCTTATTCTACAACAAAAGGTTCAATAAATAATCAGGATGAATAAAATCCTTACAATGGATGAGTCTTAGTTCTGATAATAAGCAGTAGTTTCTTTATCATTGAGTTAAAGAGAAATAAATAATGGGGTGCTGACTTACTAACTTATTTTTGCAACCACAGAGGGAAAAATGATTCCAGATGATTCCTTTTGGCTCCAAAATCTATTTTCTTCCTAGAATCAATTAAGTGCACACATAGAAATAACTTGGATACCCTCAACCAGTTTTTTCTCAAGCTCATTTTCTACTCCTAAGAGTCTTCACATATCTCTAAGTTAAATTAAAACAAATTTCTTGATTAAGAATAGCCACTTTTCAACAAGAGCCATCCATTTCACTTGACCACTCCATCATGTTTTCTATAAAGGATGTACTCACTCCTCCTCAAACTACTCAGAAAGGCCGGCAGAGGCAGTGTGCTTCCTGGAGCTTTGAAGCCATAAACAAAGAAGCAATGGTCCAGCTTCAGCACATTAAAGATGTAGAATGAGTGATGCTTCCTGGTTGCCCTGAGAACAATCTCAGATGAGGACTTCCATGGAAATACTACTTTGCTGATGAAAGGAATCCTTAAGGTATTAGCATGACTTCTCTGTTCATTAATCAAGGCTAGTTATTCTAATAACATATTATATTATCGAGGAATGACTATTCATTTCAAACAGTACAAGGGCTATATTTACTTTGTTTTGAGGGCCTCATGTCATTTTGCTAACACCACACCCACAACAAACATATTCCAAATCAAATTAAATCATGTAATGGCAAAAACAGAGTATTACTGGGAAGTTTTTACGTTAAATGAGTGTGCCTACCAGCATTAGTGAAAGAAAGGCCAGGTGTGGTGATTCATGCCGGTAATCCCAAAACTTTGGGAAGCCAAGGTGGGAGGATGACTTGAGCCCAGGAGTTTGTGACTAGCCTCAGCAGCATAGCAAGACCCCATCCCTAATTAAAAAAAAAATTAGGCAGGCACTCTGGTGTGCACCTGTAATTCCAGCTACTGAGATGGGTGGAGTATAGGGTAAGGTGGGAGGATCACTTGAGCCTCGGAGGTCAAGGCTGCAGTGAGCTGTGATTGTGGCACTGCATTCCAGCGGGGTGGCAGAGCAAGTCCCTGTCTCGAAAAAAATCCCTTAAATCTATTTTATAAATTTATAATGGTTTTATAAACAAGCCTCCTCCATCAAAAAAAAAAATCCTAAATATTAGCATGAAGTAAATGTTTACTAATTCTTTGGGCATTTCACATCAAACAAAAACTGGGCAAGGCACTGACAATGTCCAGTGCTGAGCTATCCTGAAGAAGCTCACAGCCTCATGTGGAAAATGGCCACAAACTGACCAATTCGATACAGCATGATGCACACCATGATTAAGACCAGAATAAGCTGCTGTGGGAACAGAGACGTAGCCCCACCTACCCAACCAGCCAACCCCATGGTCATTACCTAGGTGGTGTTAAGGGATAATTTGAAGAAGACCCTGGTAACTCACTCATTATCAACTTTGGAAAGTCCTCTACAATGTCTCTATGAATCCATCGCCCACAACATATGGGGGGAAAAATCTACAAACAATACTCATTAAAGATCTAAGTGCAAGAAACTATAGCAACTACTGTGACTTGTAAGGCACAGTCTCTGCCCATAATAGCTTAAAATCTGCTAGGGAAAAAAATACAAACAAAATACGATTATTTGCCAAATGAGTCCATTTAGAAATGACTTACCAGTGTTTTAAGAGGAGGGGAAATCAACAAGAGCTATGAAGGCTTATGAAGGAAGTCAAACTTGAGCAGAGACTTGAAAAAGAAAAGAAACTAGAAATCACTGAGTGGCACCTCACACTCACAATGAAATCTCACTGAGTCCATGCGAGAGGCTCTATTATCCCCATACAGGGAACACTGAGATTAAACATCTCCCTGGAAGTCAGACAATCAGGTAAGAGCAGATATATGAACAGGCCTGGATGATGGCCACTTCCAACTTGCCTTCGGCATCACACCTGGATAAAAGGAAGCCTCTGAGTAAATAAAAACTCAAGGAGTGGCCACAAGGCAAAGAGAAGAACCAAGCCTTGGGAGTGGAGAGCAGAAGGTTTTGTAAGGGATTACGAGAAGCAATGCTAGAAAGGAGCATGGTGCTTGGTGGTGATAAAGGGCCTTCAGCACCAGGCTGAGGAGTTCAGACTAATTCATCCTGTCTGAGGTAGAATTCACTTGAAGTCTTTGAGCGAGGGCATTATTTGATGAAAGAGGTGTTTGGTAGACTAACAGAGAAGGTGTGCAAAAACCAACCAAGGGACCAAATCCTTTGGAAGCAAAGACAGACTGTGGAGGTTACTGTACTCACGTGTGAAGTGGAATGACCTTCCTAGGATGGTAGCCTAGGAATCGGAAGTGTGTGAGAAACCAAAGAGAGGAAGAATCAGCAGGACTGGGAGAAATAATAGAAATTATGGTGGAGATCAAGGAGAGTTGTTTTGGGTTTAAAACATTCTGCATCCCCAGGTTATACTTCCTGGGTTCAATCTATTTATCTCCCACTGAGAAAACAAGTTACAACTCTTTTTTTATTAGAAAAAGAAACTTCAAACACTACTCATTCCAAACTTTGATCAATAAAATCATATTTCTTTTTCCAAATTTGTCATAATTTGATACACTTTAATAACATTCCTATTCATTCTTCTCAGCTTTAAGAGTCTTAATTTTCCTGGCCTGTCCACCAAAATAAAAAGCCCTCTTAGCACTTTTATAAAGTTCACTCTTTTTTTCCTCTTTTTTTCTATGCTGCTATAGCAACCATAATTATACCCTATTATTGCAGCCAGCCTCCAAGATGGCCTCCAATGATCCCTGCCTGTGTAAGCCCCTCTCACAGTAAATAAGTGGGCTTGTGCAACCAACAGAATATTACAAAAATGATAAATTTCCAAACTAGGTCATAAAAGGCACTGAAATTCCCATCTCACTTCTTTGAACACCATTTCACAGGAAGCCAGCTGCTATAATATTAGTATGCGCAAGCAGCCATATGGAAAGACCAACGTATAAGGAACTGAGGCCTCCTGCTAACAGTCATGTAAGTTATCCATCTTGGGAGTGGATCCTCTAGCCCCTGTCAAACCTTTGGATGACTGCAGCCCTTGCTCACATTCTTATTATAAACTCATGAGACCCTGAGCCAGAACCACCAGCTAAGCTACTCTCAAAGTCCTGGCCCACAGAAACCGTGAGTAATAAATGTTTGTTGTTTTAGGCCACTAATTTTTGAGTTAATGTGAGGCAGCAATATATAACCAATATGCTTACGTTTAAGTATGTCATACCAAAACTACTTTTACTTCCAAAATACCTCCCAATAATGTGCATCATTTCATCAGCATCTTCAGCAGAATTAACTTACAGAAGTAACCACCTGCAATGATTCCAAAATCTTTTCTCTACATTTTAACTCCTGGCAAGAGCTCATCCTCTTCTAATTACAGTGTGAGTTATTTTGTGCTGAGAGGCATAACCTTAAAATGCCTGTACTTTGAGGTACATCTGCTATTTTTCCACACAGGGCAGCATCCCAGATTATCTGGCTATTTATGCATAATCATTTAGCATGTGACCTTCCGGAAGAATTAACCTGCTTCATCATAACGGAGAGTTCATCATATGCTGTGAGCAGGTCATTTATAAAATGTTAAATAAATGAATTTCAGACTGTTCACTGGATTACTTTTTCATCTACAAATAAATGTTTCTTTTAATATTTCCGCAGTTGGGCTACTTTTCTATGATTATCCCTGATCAGGTAAAATATAACAATTAAATTTTTTAAACTTTTTATTTTAAAATAATTTCAAATTTACTTGAAAGTTACAAAAATACCACAATATCACAAAGAATGCCCATGCATATATATGCATATATATATACACACACACGCATACATACACACATACATATATATGCAATGTGTGTGTGTGTGCATGTACATATATATATGCAGTGTGTGTGTATATATATGTGTATACATATATATATATGTTTTTTGTAATCATTTAAGAATAATTTGTGCACATCAGGCTCCTTTACTTCTAAAAACTTCAGTGTGCATCTCCTAAGAATAAGGATATTTACTTGTATAATTATCACACAATGATACAGAAGAAATTTAACCTTAATGCAATACTACCATCTAATACATAGACCTAATTTAAATTTCATCAGCTGTTGTAATCATGTGATTACTTTAATAATTTTTCGCGTGGACACTTTTTGAAGGCTTTGCCAATGAACAAACATTTGTTATTTCAATCAGCAAACACTGGTGGAGGCCGTGTTGCCCTCAAAGAATTAACAATCTAATGGAGAGAAGTACCATATAGATGGTAATAACAAGGCAATGTAAAATGTGATTAGAGTCAAAGGAGGATTACAAAACATGTATGGGCATTCAGAAAGTACATATAACTGGTGAATGGGGATAAGAGATAGCATTATTGAAGACTCCACAAAAAAGGTCTTTAAGAAACTTGTTGTGGGTAGATGGAGCAAAGGAGATTATAGGCAGAGGGATCAGTAAGAGCAAAGGCAGGGGAAAGTGAGTTCCTAGAGCAAAGACAAAGAGGCAGGATTGTTTGAAGCAAAGTGTGAAAGTGAGTGGGATAGGAAGTCTAGGGCCAGATCGAGAAAGGCGCTGAATATTATGGCTTGAGATTTACTCAAGGTGAAACACTCAAATACCTCATGAGACCTCAGGCACTCTAACAGTGAAGGAATCTGAGAAAAAATGACCCAGAAAATGGAACTTGATCAACCCAGAAGGAAAGGGAGACTTACAGCTTTTTTTCTTTCAACTAAAAACACAATTTTTTTTTTTTTTTTTTTTTTTTTACAAAAGCGCTAATTGAAGAAGCTGAGGCATTTCCAGTTTGACCAATCCTCTGATGAGCCATGCAGGGGAAAAAAATCTAATCACAACAGAAGAAATGACGAAAAAAGGCAATTTCCTTGAGAAAAGACAAGTCAAATTATAAGAAGAAGAAACAGGAGCAAATAAAATTCTCTGATTTGCAGCCCAGTACTTGAGCATCACCAGAATCTTCAGTCTTTCCCTGCACATGGTAGCGGGAGGACAGGGACATTAAGAGGAAGTCTGAATACAAGCAAGGTCCCTCTCTTGGGAAGATCCTTTTCGATGGTGTCTGCAGCAACAGTCAGAAGGATACTAATAGAAATTCTGCCCCCGTCACTGGCATGACAGGGGGCACCTACATGTCATCTCTTCTCCCATCTCTGGGTCATTAAGCTAACCTTCAATTACTGAGACACTCACTGTTAGGGCACAGATGAGCAATCCGAGTTAAGCCCTCCTTTCCTCAAAGGTCAAAAGAAAACCCCATAGAGGAACAAAGACCTTATGAGGAAAAGAATTTCTATAAAACCAAAATCTTAGAAAATTTTCCTGTCAACTGAATCTATCCAGATTCTATTAAAGCAAACATGAGCATACACACAGACACACACACACACACACACACACACACACACACGAGCATTCCTCTAACAGGATACATAATTTGAGTTTTTAACATGTACTTGGCTCCCAAGAGTTTCGAGAGTAATACATATGCCTGGAATTCCACAGAGCTCTTATGCTAAGAAATAGTAGAACAGAATGTTACAGTTGAAGGCCTCCATGGGGTACAGTCAAAATCGTTTCATTTTATGGATGAAATAATCAAAGGTCAAGTTAAGATGACTTGGCCATGATCACAGAGCTCATTTGTAGGTGGCCCAACACTAGAACCCAGAACTCAGTTCTCTTCACTTATAGTCAAATCACCTCTCCATCAGGTAAAACAGTCACAGTCTTTCTAAAATAACACTTCACTGTGTATTGTAGCAATAAACGCTTCTCGAAATGTAAATCCACTAAAAGTTAGATACTCCAAGAGGCTAAGCTACTTCCTGCTCAAAACTGAATATGTGAATTAGAAAACACAAAAGATATTTCCACTTTACACTGTACAGATGTTTTGAATAATCAGGGACATTTGTGACTCAACTGCCATTCCTCCCAATGGACTCAGTTCTGAACCACTAATCCAGACCAGGAAGCGGAGTGACCACAGGTATCTCGCAGCAGGCATTGCCACAAAAGAATCTGAACACATTTATCCTCATAGTTTTAAGCCCACATCGTCAAAAGCTTTGAAGATTTGGGGCAAAATTCGAGGAAACTGCTGAAGAATTATAAGGAGGTGAAAGAATGTCATTATTCAAAGCTGCATTTGGTCAGGACATTCAGGAGAAAATGCCTGGGCAGCCTCACCTCCCACTTCCACTTCCTGGCCAATCACATATGTATGCAAATATACGAAGCCACAACCCAAACCCCAACTTTATGACTCTTAAAATAGGGCTTTGTTTTAGTAGATAAAGTATCATATGCTGAATTAGCAACACCACTTCCTGTGGTATCTAGACGGATCTTTCAGTCAAGAAATGACCCTGTCTGACCCTAATGGTTGGAGAACAATCTCATATTGACAGGAAAATCGAGCTTCATTCTCCATATTACTTCCTTCGTTCACATCATCCATAATTATCTCTTCTAATTTCCCTGTGTCTCCTGGTTTGTCCTCCTCTGCCATTTTTAGTGAAACTCAGGACCTGACGCCATGGGGGCAGGTGGAAACAGTGATGGGGTAAATTCTAGTCTGGTGCAGCATCAAACTGAACACTGGCGGGTCACTGGCTCCCTCTCTGTTTTATTTCCTTTGCAGAAGCATCAGTCAGGAAAGAAGCTTTCATGGCAAGCAAACTTATAATGAGAGTAATATTTTATCCTTTGCTTTTCTTATAAACCTCCACAATGCCTAAGATTCATCGACTTTTGTGTAAACATAGCCTTTAGCAGAAAGCTGGTCCAATACTCTAATTTTACAGATGATGATGCTGTGGTCTGCAGAAATTAAAAGTTTGCCCAAGGTCACAAAGCTATTTTCCAAGTAGCTTCTCCTTAGGCCACTATTGGGCCAAAATTCAAGATCCTGTCAGTTTGTCTTGTCCAATAATATGAATTGCTACACACAAAGATAATAAAGATGCAATAACTTTCTTTCTGTGGCTGATGCCACTGTTAATAGAGTACAAATATAGAGATAATTGGCCCTAGGGTGCTTATAAAAGTTTAACAGTAAACAATTGATTAGTTGGCCAAAGACTTTAATAAGGCAACTTGTGAATGCTCCTTTTCATTCCCAGGAGGAAGAGCTCACAGTGAATTATATCTATTCAATCTATGCCTCAAAGGAGCAGATTAGATACAAGCATGGTAGAAGTTTTGCCAATGGTCATTTAAAAGAGCTGATGGAAGGTAAACTGACATCTCCTAATTTCCTCAGTGCAATGATGCCTTCTTGGTTCTCTGCAGTATCCTCAGTACCCAAAACAGCACCTGGCAGAGCAAATGAATAAATGAATCTAAACAAGAAAAACATAGGATTCAACTATGTAAGTCTGAACAAGTAATTTAAGAAAAGAAAAACTAGTTTAAAGAAGAAAAGTGAGGCCAGGTGCAGTGGCTCACACCTGAATCCCACTACATTGGGAGGCGGAGGCAGGTGGATCACGTGAGGTCGTCAGTTCAAGACCAGCCTGACCAACACGGTAAAACCCTGTCTCTACTAAAAATACAAAAATTAGCCAGGCATGGAGGCAGGCACCTGTAATCCCAGCTACTCAGGATACTAAGGCAGAAGACTCACTTGACCCTGGAAGCGGAGGTTGCAGTGAGCGAAGACTGCACCACTGCACTCCAGCCAGGGCAACAAAGCGAGACTCCATCTCAAAAAAAAAAAAAACACAAAGAAAAGGGTTTGGAATAATATTTGGAATTGGTGATTTGGACAAACGGAAGTCTATTGAAAAATGTATGTTTCAAGTCACAGGTTTTTTAGGAATTAGCAATTTTTATATACCATGAGGCAATTGTGCATTGCTTATGTACCTTGAAAATATTCTCTTCTGTTATTTTTTTAAAAGTTCTAGGAGAGGACTTTGCGTTTGTTTGTTTGCAAGTGGGCATAGTTTTACAACTTTTACAGGTTTACTGGCATTTTAGTTTTTCCTCCCCTCATTTTCAGCCAATTATGTTTGATCAGCTTATTGGCAGTATTTTTCATTCACTTATTTTTTTTTATGCTAAAGTCAATTTTTCAATGGCAAAATTGTTGGAGAGTTCTCATCTCTTCATGCAATTATAAGCTTTGTATATTCTAGGATGATTTTACAACTTTTTAAAGCATATCATTTGGCTACTTCCTCTGCTTTCCAAAGTTATTTTAGATTCATTTTTAGCCAGAGATGCCAATTATGGCTGCTTAGTATGGTCCCATCATTTAAAACTGTTTATCATTTTTTATCTCAGCAAAATCTTCTACCAGGGATAAGGAAAAGGCCACTTTTTAAGTTGGGGATTCCTGAAAACGTCATCAAGTTTTTAATCCCTCAGTCTGACTTTTTACTGTAAAGATAAAATAGGTGTATAAGTCAGGTCAGGCTGCTATAACCAAGTGCCATAAACCAGGTGTCTTAAAAACAGCAGAAGCTTTTTCTCACAGTTCTGGAGGCTGGAAGTCCTGGATCAAGGCACCGGTAGATTCAGAGTCTGGTGAGGGGCTGCTTCCTGATTTGCAGGTCGTGCCTTCTCCTTGTGTTCTCATATGGTGGAAGGGGCAGGGCAGCTCTCCGTGCTTTCTTTTATAAGGGCACTAATCATACTTACTGATCCCTTTACTGATAGCAAAGTTTAAAACCAATGTCAAGAAACAATAACTTTGACTAGTTTTTCAGTTTAATCAGTTCGTCCTTCTTACCAATCAACTTTCAATTCCTCCTCCATACTGCCACCAATGCTTTAAAAACACAAGTCAGAACATCACACTCCCCTTCTTAAAAGCTTTTGAGAGCTTGCCTTTGAGGTGAAGTTCAAACTGGCATTTAAGATGATCTGAGTCCAGCCTTATCACCCAGCAAACTCACATATATGTCACTTGAGCAATTCTCAGGTACTTTAATTTCCCCAAACATTAGTGGTTTTCACTCCTTTGTCTTCACCCATGCTGTTCCTTCTTGGAATGCCCTTAACTCTCTGGTCAACTTAATTCTCACTCTTTAAGGATCAATAGTCACTTGCTCTTAGAAGAGCTCCCTGCCTAACCTCGACATTATTCTTTTCTCCTGTAACACCCTGAAACATCCCAAGAGTAGCTGACGTGTTCTTTGTGAGTAGTAACACACATTTTATTCACTGTTTTCTTGCTTGTCTCTCCACTAGCTACCAAACTCCTTCATGTCAGAATAGTACACTGTTCATCTCTACATGTTCTTGGCATTCTTGAATGAATGAATTGCCCATAGGAAAAATAAAGCTGAGAATATACAAATCAGTTGTTCTGGATCTTGAAATCATTATTCTTAATATTTAAAAGACAGAAATGGAAAGTCAAGATTATCTCATTTAATTGCTAAACTATACAACTACGGTGGAAAATCCTGGAGCTGAAACAAAATGATTGCAATACTAGTGATTATAAATATGTAAAACACAATGAAAGTTTTGTTTGGGGGATATTTGTTTTAATTAGAGATAAAAATTATGTAGTCTCTGAAGAGAATGTATGGGCATTTTCAATGGTTTAATTAATAGTTAATCATTCTGTAAATTCATTTAAAAACTTAAGACTTTCTACTCATTAGCCTTCCTTTATTCTCTTTTTGTCTTTTATTTTTATTTTTATTTTTTTGAGACAGAGTCTCACTCTGTCGCCAGGTGCCAGGCTGGAGTGCAGTGGCATGATCTCGGCTCACTGCAACCTCCACCTCCTGGGTTCAAGCAATTCTCCTGCCTCAGCTTCTCGAGTAGCTGGAACTACAGGCGCGCGCCACCACGCCCAGCTAATTTTTGTATTTTTAGTAGAGACAGGGCTTCACTATGTTGGCCAGGATGGTCTCGATCTCTTGATCTCGTGATCCACCCGCCTCGGCCTCCTAACCTTCATTCTCATTAATTGGATCTGCTCAAACATGGCTGTGTTGGTTGTGATTCTTGTGGACCTGGTATTCATCTCAGCTGTGGGCAAGGTGAGGCGACTATGAGCATACATTTGAGAGCAGCAAAGGGCGCATCCAGGAGGGGCCGGAAGTCAGGCAGTAGAAGCCAGCAGGAAGTAACAAAGGCAAGATAAGGAGGCAGAGCGAAAGTGCAATGGCACCAAACTTACATGGCAGCCTTTTCCTGCACTAAAGCCTCTTTTAAAGTGTTGCATCTCCATTGATAAAAAGCACAGTTCCTGGGGCCTGCCTGTGTGGGCTGGTACAGGGACCCATTTCAGCAAATTTCACCAGAAAGAACAATGTGTGGGGATACCCTAGAATGAAACTTCGGTAATGAGCAGATTGCTATGGTCTACAGCAACCGAAGGACTGCTCTGCTTCAACACGTTCTTGAGGTGTTAGATTAGTACAGTTTAGAAAAGAAAAAGATTTTTATTACAAAGTGATTCAAAATATATGTTTGAAATATAGACAGAAAGAAAAAGGATTATTTTGTTTTGTTTTTTTGAGGTAGGGTCTCACTCTGTTGCCTAGGCTGGAGTGCAGTGACACAGTCATGGCTCACTGCAGTCTCAGCCTCCCAGACCGAATGACTCCTCTTACCGCAGCCTCCTGAGTAGCTGGGACTACACATGCATTCCACCAAACCTGGCTAATTGTTGTATTTTTGTAGAGACAGAGGTCTCACCATACTGCCCATGCTGGTTATGAACTCCTGGGCTCACAAAATCTGCCTCTATCAGCCTCCAAAAGTGCTGGAATTACAGCTATGAGTCACCACACTAGCAAGACTCATATATTTTTAAGTTTTAATTTAGAGAAGTAATTAAGGTCTGTGATGGTCTTTGATGAAGGTCACATAGTAACCATAAATTTTAAAATATTTTAATGGACCCCCAAATGTACATACGTGTTTGTACATTACCCAAATAAGGCAAAGAATTTCCTTTATGCAAAGGTGGGCATAAATGCACACCAGGTATAATGTTAAGAATAAATACATAAATAAACTGGAACATTAATATTGAGATAATTACAGTTTTTATGGGAAAAAGCCTTTAATTTTAAGCAGATTCTGATAACTCTTTAGGGCGATTTGAACTAAGGAAGCTAAAGGTATTTGAACTAACACCGTGAGTTCTGAACTCAGCAGGGCCACAAGCTTTGCAACCTCTGACATTTTCCTTAATCTCTTCTGTTCTTGTCCTCATCAAATGTCATTTCCCTGTTGCCTTTATTATAAATTCTCTCCCTCAACTCTTATTTTTTTAAGATTCGAAGTCTCTAATAGTAATACCTTCATTTTACTGCAAATATTGGAAACAACAGTAGCCAAAAGCACTAAAAATTAAGTGCACCCCATTATAATGAATACATTCATTTCCTTCTTATAAAGATATAGTTTCCATAAACTATATTACTCTCATTTGTTCAAGATTTTAAACTTCCTAATCATTTAATTTAAACAGGAAAAATAAAATCTAATGAATTTAAACTATACATGAAGAATTTCTCAATTGAAGAATCGATGAAGGATAGAAATAGTTTCTGCCTGGAATATATTTTTTCTACCCTGCTAATTTGAAAGAGTCTATGATTCATTTTTAAAATTCCCTTAGGTCAACATGTAAGCCTCCCTAATTGTTTGAAATTCAAACCATTACATAACCTTTCTGTCAACTTACTTTTCTCTTTGCGATGATTTATTCTCTCATCCCGCATCTACTTAATAGTGTGTTAAGGACATAAGTAAAAATTGTCTAGTCTTTTCACTAGAAACTGCATAGAAATCTCTAATGGAACCAACTCTCCACATCCTTCTTCTGATATTTCTGTTTCCTTGGGCTGATGGTCATCTTTTGACATAACCAATTCCACCTCTTCAACTAGATTATTGGATCTTTGAAAGCAGAGCCCATGGTTTTGTCTTGTCTCCTATTCTACTCCTCCCTGACTTCTACTTCTCTCCCCATCTGCAAGAATATAACAGATGATCAATATACGGTTGCTAAGTAAAACCAAAACCAGGATTTATAAAGTTATGAAACATTAAAGCATATTGAGCACTTGAGGAGAGTCAAGGGATCATATCCTGTGAGTCTCAGACAACTGATCCAGAGGGGTGAGGTGGGAGAGAAATACCAGAGTGGGATCCATAACTGGAGAGAACACACGTCTCAGCAGGGAGCCTGGGTAACTGAGAAACAATCCCTGAAGTGACCTATTCCGCCAGGAGGTGGCGCTTCAGCTCAGGGATGCCCTTGGTTGGCCAACTTTCCACTTCATCTTCAAGGCATCTCCCTGAACTTACAGATATATCTCCCCACCAGCAATGGAACTGGAACTAAAACATGAGCTGTATCATCCCAGAAAATCTTGCCCTTCTTAGGAAAAAATATAAGGATGTTATTTTGAATCTTATTTAAAGAAAAGCTTTACTTTTCCAGCAATTGAATAATCCTGAAGGAGGTGCCTGCCTGAACCACAGGTCTTCCTCTCTGTATCTGGGAGCTCTCACTTTTAGATACAAGGTGTACATAAGGGTGGTTTCTTAGAACAGATTTTAATGTGGCAAAATCTGAGTTCGTACATTGCTGATTTTACATTTAGCAAGAAGCATATTTGACATCAATGGAGGAAAAGGTTGTCTAAATGGATAAAGGTAATAAAAAGTGAGTTGTAAATATTAAGTTTCAGATGAGAAAACAAATATGAAGTACCATAAAGGTTAGTACTGTTTTAATATGTGTGCATGCATATAACTGTGCACAAATGTTAAATACACACAAATTACTTTTTCAGGCTAATCGGATGAGTAGCTTAGCTTTATGCTTTCTTAACACAAGAACTGAAATTATAATTAAATCTTGATTCTTCTCCATAAATCATATGCTTCATGGGTCGGGTTAAGACAGATAAATTTAAGAATCTAGTCAACTACAAATTCTCTTGGAGATACCCTGAAAACTCAGAAATATGCATTTGGAGAGAAAATAATAAAGCAATGATCTTACAAAGTGGATCTATGGCTACACTGAATTAGAAACAAACAAAAAAATTATCTCCAGGATATAAATGTGGCTTCCAAATCTACACTATCCCATAGAGCCATGTCAGAAAGACAGCAATGCTGTCTTTCCCAAGAGCCCCAGAGTCACAGAGAACCAGCCTTCACAATCCAGGAAGAGCTAAAGAGAAAGCTTCAGCCATGTTCTCTTACCATTAAGAACATATACTTTTTCTACCTGTCCCAAGTCATTAAATTCTTAGATTAATTTCCTTTAATGATGAGCCAGGTTCATATTCATCATTTAAAAAGAAAGAAAAACAACCTTAATTAAGACATTTGCCTTAGAAACTGCCACAATCAAAGACAGACCTTTTAGATGTAATTAAATTTTTCTCAAGATAATTTATCTTATTAAAATATGGTAATTTACCATGGTTTCAGGTTATCTGAAACCTTTCTAAGATTGAAAGCTATAGTTAATTTCTTGCTATAAGCAGTATATTTGAAGCTAAGAGAGTCAGAGAACATTTTATATTTACAAAAGCACATAAAAGCTAAAACTGTTTATATCCAAGGTACTTGTAGGAAACTGGTGTACCCCAGGAATCTGCATATGGTTTGGTATTGGAGTGCAAAGGGCAACCCAGAAAGAACACAACTGTCCTGGCTGAAAGAATCCAATCTTCCCTCTAAGGCATCCTTGCTGATAAGAACTTCAGAAGAAAGTCCTTACAGAGATGTAATTTTTGACCACATCGGTATGCCCAATTCAAAATTCTGTGTGATTGGAGGTTTAATGAAGCACTTTGTTATTCTCTGAAATAAAAATGAAAAAATAGAGACAGTTCTTCAGGCTTAATTACCACATCTGTTATTAGGCCCTTTACCATGATTGACTGGAGTGTATGTTGGACGCGGTGCCAAAAAGCTCCCCATAAAAGCAGCTTCCTGCTCACTGCCTGAATGGCATTGGCCTCTGTTACGAACAGGATTTCTATGGCAAACAAGCAAAGTCTGATGCCCACAAGTCCCTGTGCCAGCTGAAGGCACTCTTTCTTGGTGCCAGTTAAGATAGAAGTGGGGCTGTCACTCTGCTTACTCTGACTTCCATCCCTCTCTGCCTTCTCTCCCTCCTTCAAACCTCATCACGCTTCCTTGGAGCCCATGAAAAGGAGGCACAGTGAGAGAAGAAGGAGCGAGGTGAGACAAGGTGGGAGCTAAGCTGTGGTTTTGTTAGGATGCCTACTTGCAGACATTAAAATTAGAAGTTGTGATGGGATGCTGCCTATTAAAAGCATTTCCTAGCTCCTGCGGTAATTGTGACTTTTTAAAGTGCATGTAACACTGAGAACCTGGCTTCTCTGGATATCTAGTCCCTTAGATGATTGAGGCCCTATGGATTTATGTGATCCTTTTTGAAGATCAACACCAAATGAGATTTCAGGAATTTAACGCTGCATTCTGCAACATGCATATTAGAGAAACGTGTTGCCAGCCTTCCTTGGCATCAGTGAAATTGTTCTCTGACTCCTTCAAGTCTATACATAGACAAGTGAGGGATCTACTAATTAAACTGCAGTTCATTTGAAAAGAGTTGTCTTTATGAAATATGTCATCATTCAACTTTTTAAAACTGCAAAATCCAGACACAGCTCTCTGTATGTCTGAGTCAAGTTACTGTGCAGGCGGCAGCACAGGGACAATTACTGGCACACAAAGCCATTCTTCATACCAGATGTACAAGCATAAAAGCCACAGCAAACACTTCACATCTGAACACATGCTGGGTAGGAAAATACTCAAATACTCACCTAACTCAAAACTGGCTGTGTAAAGTAAACAGCAGCCCTATGGCTCAGAAGTCCACAGCTACGACATAAGTAATCAAAAAAGACTAAAACTTATATAATATTTAAATATATCTTTCTGGAATCACCAAGTGTAAAGAAGAATGTCCTTCAGGTTGTCTCTGCATTTGGTTTGCTCTTCAAGATGAGATTGTATAAATTTATGAGGTAGTTCCCAGTTGCTTTTTTGTACTAAGCAATATCGATAGTGTTTTGGATGTGTAGTTACTATTAAAATGGTGATTTTGTACACAGAATATAATCCAGAAATAACAGTGAGTAAAGTATAAGAAATTACCAAGGAGGAGAAGGATTTTCAATTAGAAGCATTTTATCAACATTTAATAAAAATAAAAAATATATATATTGTGTTTTCTAAAAAGGAATGAACTTTTATAAAACCCACTGTCTATACACTTGGAGAAGTTACAGGTATGGAATATTATGTCCTTGGGAGGGGGACTGAGGTTCCTCAGAGGTTCCCCCAAGGGCCTACTCACTTTTCAGCCATCTTTCCACCTAAAGACAAAAGGTGGGTACTTCAGGAAGTAGATCTCAGCCTTCTCAGACAAATGGCAGTCCAGTTTGGTGTCATAGACACCTTGCAAGTCATGATTGCTAAAGAACCCACTCATAAGCCCCAGACTTTCTGAAACCTGCCCTTTCTCTCCTTAGCCCCTATAGTACAAATTATTGAGGGCATTTTCAAACTTAGCCTTTCCCTCACTCTCTCTTTTATCCACAAATGATCCTTTGTGATCTCCTTCAGAAGAAGAGAAGAGAACGTTAGAGCATGGTGAAAGTGGAATCAACCAATTCCCAAGTAATATAAAGGCCAATCTCCAAACAAGTAAAAAAGAGCTGTCTCAGAGCAAAATCCCTTCAAAGATAAATTTCTACAAGTAATGGTTTGTGCGGTATTACAGAGAAAGGGGCAATCCTTAAAAAATATCTAAAAGCAATTTGGCAATGAATCTTGGATGCGATACCAAAAGCACCAGCAATGAAAGAGAAAACAGATAAACTGGACTTCATCACATTTAAAACTTTGTACAACAAAGGACACTATCAACAGAGTGAAAACACAATCCACAGAATGAGAGAAAATATTTGTAATACAAGATAAAGAATCAATATCAACAATATAAAAAGAACTCCTACAATTCAGCAATAACAAAACAGACAACCTAATTAAAATATGGGCAAAGAACTTGCATAGACATTTCTTAAAAGAAGATATACCAATGGCTAATATGCACATTAAAAAAAGGTCAACATCACTAATCATCAGGGAAACGCTAATGAAACCACAATGAGATACCACTTCACACTGATCAGGATGGCAGTTATCACTCCCTCTTCCAAAGAAAGAGAGAAAGAGAGAGAGAAAGGAAGGAAGGAAGGAAGGGAGGGAGGGAGGGAGGGAGGGAGGAAGGAGGGAAGAAGGGAGGGAGAGAGGGAGGAAGGGAGGGAGAGAGGGAGGAAGGGAAGGAAAGAAAGAAAGAAAAAAGAAAGAAGGAAGGAAGGAAATAAAGAGAAAGAAAGAAGAAGGAAAGAAAGAAAGAATAACAAGTGTTGGTGTTGGCAAGGATGTGGAAAAATTGGAACACTTGTTCACTGCTGGTAGAGGTGTAAGACGGAGCAGCCACTGTAGAAAAACAGTATGGTACTTTCTCAAAAAACATGGGATTATCATATGTTGCAGCAATTCCCCTTCTGGGTATGTATCCAAAAAAGAATTGAAAGCAGGTAAAATTGAACAGATATTTGTACACCAATGTTCATAGCAGCACTATTCACAATACTCAAAAGGTGGAAATGACACAAATGTCCACTAATGAATGAATGGATAAACAATGTGGTATATACTATAATAGGATATTATTTAGCCTCAAAAAGCAATGAAACCGGCACATGCTACAACCTGGATGAAACTTGAGGACATTATTCTAAGTAAAATAAGCTAGTTACAAAAGAACAAATACTGTCTGATTCCACTTATATGAAGTACATAGAGTAGTCAAATTCATAAAGACAGAAAGTAGAATGGTGGTGGCCAGGGGCCGGAGTGAGAGGAAAATGGGGAGTTGCTATTTAATGGGTACAGAGTTTCTATTTGGGATCATGAAAAAGTTCTGGAGATGGATGGTGGTGATGGATGATGCATAACAACATAAATGTACTTAAATGTACTTAAAATGCCACATAACCATACTTTAAAAAGGTGGGAATTCCTTACTTGTTTCCCCTACTCATCTGCATGATTGAGACAGACATTCATGAACTCTTCCATGGCTCACAAGGACCACACATGGACTGGGAATGCAGTTGCTAGCACTTGAGAGTGGAAGGAGGTTAAACATAATAACAGCGTGAGCCTGTGTTAGCCTGGTCTCATCACCCTCTTCTCCTTAGGCCAGTGTCCCAGAATTTTACCTCTCTAGAGAGATCTAAAACAGATGTCAATCCCTCCAGAATCCACACACAGAAACCAAAAGAGAGCACTTTAACTTTCTCTTAATTTTAAGTACATGAAAACCGAAAGGCCGTCAAGCATTCTGAAGCCACTGTGCAATGTCAGAATTCCAGCTCTCTGCAACAGCCTGACTGAATTAGAAGTTTGATTTGCTTGTTGAACTTGGAATATCTTAGGGATCTGGACCCGTTTATGTTCCTTACTTTCTCAGAAAACTTCTAAGGAATTTGAGGTTTTAAAGGAGCTTGTCTTTCTCAATTTCAATGCTCATTTCCCCAGTTTGGATTTTTTGGGTCATAACAAAGTCACTTTGCTTTCGGGTTTTATTTTTCTCCTCTCTCATAATTGCTAATGAAGTTATGATTATAAAAAACAATGCTTGTTGAGTACAGAATGCCGATCTCAAGCCCTTCTGGCAGGTACTCTCATAGACCAGTTGTTATTTATAAGACCTATAGGGAGAAAAGAGCTTAAAAGATCAAGTCACGCTGCACTCCCCAACAAAGCAGTCCACAGCTGTACGACTGACTGTGAGCAACTGCTCCGTGAGGGACAGCGAGACTTCTGTTTTCCTGCAGGGTCTGCTCAGGTCACCGCATGTGGCATGGATTAGAGTCCCGGGGCTCTATTACCCTGTGGAGCAGGACTGGGGGTTACACAGCAGACTCCTCAATCGAAGCTCTGTGCCATCAGGTCTCTGGGCGAACAGATAACAGACTACAAATTTTTTTAAAGCCGACAATTTCTTTTTTTTTTTTTGTAATTTGTAAGATCAAAATAAAAGAAGAGAGCAACATTAATTTTTTTTAATTATACTTAAATTCTGGGACACATGTGCAGAACGTGCAGGTTTGTTACATAAGTATACATGTGCCATGGTGGTTTGCTGCACCCGTCAACCCATCATCTACATTACGTATTTCTCCTAATGCTATCCCTCCCATAGAGCCCCACACTCCCTGACCGGCCCGGTGTGTGATGCTCCCCTCCCTGTGTCCATGTGTTCTCATACATGTTTCCAATAATCTATCATGGTGGAGTGGAAGAAAATGTCTCCATCATGGATAGAAGAAAGTTTGGATTTGGTCTGAAGTTGGTGAAATTTTGAGACTATGCTAAAGCTGTATTTCAAGAGACATGTCTGTAGAGTTCTTTAGGCTGGGACCTCACCATGAGTCAACATAGAGGAAGAGCCCCCAGGGAAACAGCTGCCCCACAGATATTAGATATTAATACTCATCCTCAAAATAAACTCTTTCAGTCACACGGTTTTGCAACTTCCATTTGGTGCCCAGCTCTGTGGCCAGGCGAAACAGCTAACCCAGGTGAAGCTGGGGCTCTGCTGTAGCTTCTGCCAGTGATGAGCCCTTGCCACCCCATTCCCGTCACTCGGCGGCACCCCAACAGCCCAGACATGGCCCCAGAGGCTCCCTAGTCAAGATCACAGTGTTGGGAAGAAGCTTTTTGAGCTCTTTGTCTTGTGAAGAAAGAAACTGAGGCACAGAAGAGTTTTCTCAGGTGCCTAATGTCAAATGGTGTGGCAAAGCTAGAACTCAAGGCAAGATCTTTAGTCTCCAGAGCCAGTACTTTGTTGTTGTTGTTGTTTTGCTTTTCTGGGTTATCTAACAGAACTCTAGGGAAAAGTGTGCTCCTCTCACTCTGGAAGCATTTTTTTGTTGCTGTCTCATTCAAGGCCATGCCAAAGCAAAACAAAACAGACATTTGAATGGATTAGTGACATTGGCCTTGAAATCTGCATCACTGTCAATGTTTTTCATTTGCACCAGGATTAGAAAACATTAAAAACATTACCTCAAGTTGATGCAATTCTAAAAGCAGGCAGCTAAGCTTGGCTCATGAGTAATGCTGGAATCTCAAACTCGGCTGATTCCACTACCCCCCACAACCCAGCATAAAGTACCTTTAAGATAAAACTTGAACTGAGTCAATGAAGCGAAACCTCCTAAAAGCAAGTCTCTGCTTAAGTAGCTCCGCTTCGGCTGGACTTCTTTCCTCTAACCATGGGTTCCCCATTGGGCCTTCAACAAGGAATCTGAGGCCCAGCGCTAACCACCCGCGAGCATCTTCGCTTAGCTGCCAACAATGCTGGGCCACAGTGAATGGATGGGATGGCCACTGCTCATGGTTCTTTCTTCTAGGGCACAGCAGTCGGAGCCAAGCAGTGAGGCACAGTCCCCTTCTCATTTCTGTGAGTGCACCATGGAAGAAGGGCACTGTGGTTCCCAGCATACACTAAATGGGTTTTGCTCTACCTGGGGTTTTACTTGTGCTGGATCCAAATCCGACACACAGACTGAGAAGCTGCTTGCTTTTTTTTAAGGAAATGTTCCTTAGAACTCAGTGACAAACCTTGCCCGGCTTCCACAGACCTTTCTTCACTCACTAACGCTTTGTTCTAAAAATCTGCCTGTCAGGACTTGGTTGCCATCCTTCTCAGCAGTGACGTATTTACATTAAAGGAAGCAGAGAGGGCACAGTCAGCCACTAACCCATGAAAACACTGCAGTCTCTCTTATGTGCCAGTGAATGAATCCACACGCCACTGGGGCCCTAATTACATGGCCTCATTTTTGTAAATAGCACAACCTGGCCAAGAAATGAAAAACGGTCTCCCAAATTCTCTAGCTAAGCAGAAAACTCCTTAGGTTAAGCTATAAGAAACCCTCCTTAGGTGAAAAGAGTTAATGTCTCTGTCTGCCACATCTGAACTCTAGAAAAATCCAGAAAGATCAGAATCCTGTCCTTTAGTGAAAGGACTACACGTAAGCACATGCTTGAAATTCTATAAGCAGATTTAGGTGATCACTTTCCAAAGATATTTGGCATTCATAACAATTCAATATCTTCAACCAAAGATGACTGTGCAGGGAGGTGACAAGTGGACCTAGAGGGTTAGCTTATAGGATATTCATAATCATAAAATCAGATTCTACAGCAACCACGGGCTTCAGTGGGGCCACTCTGAACTGTCCCCAGTGGCTGCACAAACAAAACTACAAAGCATCATTTACATACTGCCTTGGAAGAAAAGCAAGGGACTTTTTTTTCCAGCCCTAGCTTGGCAGAGCTCCACATCACAAGCTTTTTTGTTTCTGTTTTTGCTTTGTTGTTTTTTTAATGGCAGAAGAAAAGTGTCTTTGCTTCAGGTTGGCCTTCACCAAAATAAAACTGGACCATCTGGCTTAGCTATACTGAGGAACTCTCTGCACCTGAATCCTTGTCTGGCTCAGGCACAGTCATCACTCTTCTGGAAGGAGGTTCTCTTCTCCTAAGTGCAGGGAACCACCTCGTGTCTCCCAGCCCAGGTGAAGTGTTTCCTCACTGGCAGGCCTCCACTGCTCAGCCTCCCTCACATTTTCACCCCCTCCAATCTGTGTGCATCCTACGAAAACTTAGCTATGAGACCAGTTGTTCAAAAACAAAAAGTCTGAAGTATAAACTGTCCAGGCTCTTCCCATACTCCATATTCTCCAGCGATGGTTCTCTCTAGCTTTGGATCTATTTCACTGCTCATTAGCGCCTCCTCTAGAGGAAAAATGGGTCTTGGGGGAATTTTAACCAAGCAATTTTGTAAGCTTTTGGCCTAACTAATGTATGGTAGGAGATAAAGTCAAGATTATCCATTTAAATGAGTATTAGGATTGTGAGCTAGCTTCAATTTTTCATGTTATTCTTATGTTCCCACAATTCTGAATAATCTTGAAATTAGGCTCACAAATATTCTTTTAATGTCTTGATCTACTCAGGTTAATAAAATACCATAGACAGGATGGCTTAGCCAATAGAAATTTATTTCTTATAGTTCTGGAGGCAAGAAGTCCAAGATCAAGGTCCTAGTCAATCTGGTTTCTGGTGAGGGCTTTCTTTCTTGCTTGAAGACAGCCACCTTCTTACTGTGTCATGGGGCAGAGAGAGACAGAGCTCAGTCTCTTTCTCTTCCTTTAAGGGCACCAACCCTATCAGACTGGAGCCTCACCCAACAACTTCATTTCACCTTAATAACCTGCTAAAAGCTCTCTCTCCTCACATAGTCACATTGGAGGTGAGGACTTCAACATATGGATTTAGGGGGTGGGGAAGGTCACAATTCAGTCCATAGCTCTATGTTTGACCATTTAGGAGTAGAAAGGAAAATAAAATCGGTTCTATGTGCTCAAGGAGCTTACATTCTAGAATCAATTTATGCAACCGATTGAAGGGCCCTCAAAGCTTATGCAATCTCTTTCCACAATCTCCAAGGCATCTTTCTTAATATACTCGTAAGAACACACCTCCAGGCCAGTTGCAAGGGCTCACACCTGTAATTCCAGAACTTTGAGAGGCCGAGGCAGGTGGATCACTTGAGGTCAGGAGTTCGAGACCAGTCTGGCCAACATGGCAAAACTGTCTCCACCAAAAAATGAAAAAATTAGCAGGGAGTGGTGGCAGGCACCTGTAGTCCCAACCACCCGGGAGGCTGAGGTAGAAGAATCACTTGAACCCAGGAGGCAGAGGTTGTAGTGAGCTGAGACTATGCCACTGCCCTTCAGCCTGGGCAACAGGGAGACTCTGTCTCAAAATAATAATAACAATAATAATAAGAATAATAGACAAAAAAAAAAACATACGTCCTGAAAGTTGTTCTAGCTGGCTATTTCATTCCAGCTCATGGAAAGGGGCATAAAAGCACAGAGAGCTGAGGAGGCCCATGGCCCTTATGATGCAGTAACACAAAGAAATTAAATTCAAACTCTGCCTGTCTCCAGAGGGAGACTAGATGTGCTGAGGTCTGGTCACCTCTCAGGTTCTCAGGCCAGGATACTTCAAAAGACTTCTTGATTCGGGGTCTAGAAGGAGCATTATCTAGAAGCTTCTGCCCAAACCAAGACCAGGACAGTGGTCTACTAGAAAGAAGAATTTTGCTGCTTGCCTGAATTAGAAGGCAGAGTTTGTATGCTAATTAATTCAACAAGTTCAATGTCCAAAATCATATGGCATATTAAAGAGAGCTCAGACCTGAGATACTGTATGCCAGGCTTCTGAAATAGACTCACTCAGTTAAAAACAGAAGTGGCCTAGACACATCTTTGGGTACAAATTAAAATCTCAGATACAAAAAAACAAGAAAGCCCTACTGAGCATTTGCTATATGCCAGGTACTATCCTAAGTCCTTTTCATTTATTGTCTCAATTAAACCTCATAACAGCTCTACGAAAGAGCTACCATAATTATCCCCTCTTAAATTGTAAGGGAACTGAAGCATAGAGTAACTGGTTCATGGACATACATTCAGTAAACAATGGGGCAAACCAGGATTCAAAGCTCAGAAATCCGGTTCTAGGACCCAAACCCCACTCCATTCTAACACATCCATGCCTTAACTTTTCAGCTACATTTGTCTACTGGACATAGCAGTCAATGCTTGAAATGTGTGCTAGAATGCAAATCCAGGAGGGCAGGAAATGTGTTTAATCTTAGGTATTGCCCTATCCCTAGCATAGAAGATTGCATGGTATATAATAAGGGCTCAATCAATATTTATTGAATAAATAATGATGGGTTGTGTTACAGTTAGTGAAATTACTGCAATAGTCTCCTTATTGTCTTCCCCATTTTGATTTCATTTTCTACTCTTTTTTTTTTTTTTTTTTTTTTAGGCGGAGTTTTAGGCGGAGTTTCGCTCTTGTTACCGAGGCTGGAGTGCAATGGCGCGATCTCAGCTCACCGCAACCTCCGCCTCCTGGGTTCAGGCAATTCTCCTGCCTCAGCCTCCTGAGTAGCTGGGATTACAGGCACGCGCCACCATGCCCAGCTAATTTTTTGTATTTTTAGTAGAGACGGGGTTTCACCGTGTTGACCAGGATGGTCTCGATCTCTTGATCTTGTGATCCACCCGCCTTGGCCTCCCAAAGTGCTGGGATTACAGGCATGAGCCACCGCGCCCGGCCCTCTTTTCTACTCTTATCGTCAATGATAAGCCTTTGATATCTACTGCCTGGTGAATTTAAGCACTGGCAGCCAGCTTTCCAGGACTTCCCTACTCAACAACAACCTACACTTCCAACCTTATTCCTTTTTTTGTTTTTTCAAGACAGTCTTGCTCTGTTGTCCAGGCTGGAGTGCAATGGCAAGATCTTGGGTCACTGCAACCTCCACCTCCCAGGTTCAAGTGATTTTCCTGCCTCAGCCTCACAAGTAGCTGGGATTATAGGTGCATACCACTATGCCCAGCTAATTTTTGAATTTTGGTAGAGACTGGGTTTCACCATGTTAGCCAGGCTGGTCTCGAACTCTTGACCTCAAGCGATCTGCCCACCTTGGCCTCCCAACATGCTCGGATTACAGGCATGAGCCATCGTACCTGACCCCAACCTTATTTCTTGATTTTCCATTATACAAATCCTTTAGTCTGACCATCCCTGCTGGTCCTTGCCCACACTCCTGTCCCTCCTCAGGGTTGTACATTTTTGCCACTGATGGACTCCCTCCTCGTCTGTGATTACGTGAAGCTCACTAATCTTTCAGTGTCCCATCTCTTCCAAGAAGTCTTCTCTGGTCACCAAATCCAGTGATCTCTCCTGAGACAGATCCCTTAAAACAGATCACCTGTTGCTTCTTCCTTTCCTTTCCTCATAACAGACCGGCAAGGTGCTGAAGACTGTGTCTTGCCATTTTTGGTATTCTCCTCAGCATGCAACCAAGGCTTGCCTTATAGCACACACTTAATGACCAGGGTCCAACTGATCTATGCAGACGCATCTCACCTAAATGCAAACATCTGCTGATTTTTTGAAATAAAGTTTTCAACCTTTAAAAAATTCACATAACCTAACATTCATCATTTAAACCCTGTTGTGCAATTATCATCACTATCTAGTTCTGGAACATGTCCACTGCCATAAAAGAAAAACCCATACCCATCAAACAGTCACTCCTCATTTCTCGCTTCCCCCAGACCCAGGAAACCATTAATTTACTCTGTGGAGTTGCCTCTTCTAGATATTTTATATAAATAAAACCATACAATATGTGGTCTTTTGTGTCTAGCTTTTTTCACTTAGCATAATGTGAAGGTTCATTCATGTTGTAGCATGTATCATACATACTTCATTTCTTTCCATGACTAAACAATAGTCCATTCTGTAAATATATCACATTTTGTTTATCCATTCATCAGTTGATGGACATTTGGGTTGTTTCCACCAAAAATAGTAGTTTTGGCTCTTGTGAATAATGCTGCTAGGAGCATGTGTACACAAGACATTGCTTGAACACCTGTTTTCAATTCTGCTGACATCTTACCAAGGAAAGAAAAATTCATTCACTAGCAGCCTCATCCTAATTCTATAGTTGAGATAAATAACTTTTTGTTTAGTAACATACTATCTGAAAAGACATTTATGCTCATGAATAAATTTAACTGTTTTGTATTCCAGGACATTGTAAATTCCTTATAGCTTATGACTTGTATCAGAGACTACATTTTCTAACATCTGCATTTAATTCATAGAATCTTATGTAAGCATTTGAATGATTCTTTCATAAGAAGCAGACCTGATTCTAGATGTATTACTTATTCTGGTGTTAAATAATAATAACTAACATACATCGAGCATTTGCTGTCTGCCTACCACTACACTAAATGCAACACTCTTCGAGGTATATACTATTATCTTTTCACAGTCGATGAAAAGAGGCTTTAGAGAGCTTGAGTAGCCTGCACAAAGTCATCAAGATTTCAGCAGTAGAGAAAGGATCCCAGCCAAGCTTGTCATACCTCATACAGTAAATGACAACGTCAGCAACAGACCCAGAGCGTCAGAATCTTGTCTGTTAACCCACAACTTGAATCACATGTGTTTGTGTAAATCAACACCCAGCCTATAAATCCAATGCCCAAAATGAAGGGTAGACACTGGGTACTCAGACCTCCCATAGATGTGCTGTACCCGTTTCAAAGTTAAGGGCCCCAGACTCTCTTTTGGAGAAAAAAAAATGCTCCTATTTTCTCTATTTGAGTCTACCAGCTCCATATTATAAAAGCAAGCTGGAATGTTCTGTCAGTACAATGACTCAAAACTCACTTTGGTATAATCTGTGCAACGCCACACTGACAGATGACAAGGGTCTTCTCAAGAGGAAAAGGATGACAGGATGTTCTGGGATGGGAAGCATGGGTTTGCAGGAATTGATCCTGCAGCTCACTGAGGAGCTCAGGAAGTGTCGGTAGAAATAAGTGACCGAGATAAGTCAAAGATTCCACCCCTCATATCAACTCATCCCAGTTAGAAAAATCGGAGGGAAACAAAGCATTCCACTATTAGACTTTAAGAGAGATGTCATCAAAATGTTCAGAAAAACATCCATAATCCATAGAGTCTTTTTCTGATTTCTCTTGACGGATTAAAATGAATGGGAGGAGAGTGGAAAGTGAGAATGAAAAGATTTGCTACTTGGCCAACTTGGAGGGGTACATTTGTTTTAGATTCTAAAGAGTGGGGCTCTGCTAACACTATTGATCTCTTAGGCACTGGATTTGCTGCCTAGAGAAGTAAAGCAATCACTTATGATGGCACTAATGCATTGTGTTCTGACACACAGCTCTCTGGCTATAGAAGTAAGAGTGAATTGATGGGTATTTAAAGCACTAGGCCCTCACAGCTGCACCAGGATTCAAATTATCTGAGAGTTTACAGTTTCCCATCATGATAGATTCTTAATTCTACATTAAACATGAAGCTTTAATTTCGGAATTTTTTATCGAAGTGTAAAATACAGACAGAAAAAAAGGCATAAATCAAAACTTATTGAACAGCTCAATAAGTTTTCACAAACTGAACATACCCATACAACCAGTACCCAGATTAAACGTAATGTCAGTATCCCAGAAGCCCCATTAAGCACCCTATGCCTACAAAAGTATTTAGTATTATATGTACTACTTGAGACAAAAACAACAACAATAAAAGTGACCATATAGCTTTCCATTTTTTTCAAATATTGCTGCACCTACACAGAATTTCAAGTGTAGCACAGTATTTAGGCCTCAAAGCACGGAAGGTGAGCCTCTCTACATCACACAAACGGGGAGCCAAACGAACAGGCCTAATGGCAACACATTGAAAATTAATGAACTAATGAACTAATCAGGAGAGTGTTTAACACAATCCTTTTGCCACCCATGAAGTCTCCTCTTCCCATTCTCCACTTCAAAGTCATCTATATCATTGGCAAAACCATTAAGTACAGAGGAAACAAACTGTAAGGAGGGGGGGAATGAAAACATAATGAACAAAATAATGCTACTTGCCTCTCTGAAATCCACTTGCTTCTCCTTCTTTAATGGATTTGCAATGATAATCTATAATCAAGGTACAATGACCAACTTAATTACTAGGAGCTCTAAGTGACCTCAAGCAAATCACATATTGCCCTCTCCTGGATACAAACCTCTTATCTCAGAGACAAAAGGATTCCTACTGGCCAGTGAGCACCAGCTGCCTAACACTTGGTGTAAATGGGCTCTCCAGAACCCATCACATACAGAAAAGGCTTTCCCTGTTCTGCCTCACTCAAGTCTGTATTCTGTGCCTAACTTTAAAAAAAAATAAGAAAAGAAAAGAAAAGCCACCTACAAATATCCACAGGAACTAGGAACTAAGTCTCCCTTTGAAAGAAACCCAGAGGCAAAGGCTGAATGAATGACATACTTTTTCATAAAGGGAGTAATCAGGCTAAAAGAACAATCCTGTGGAAAAAGTCTGCGACCTTTGCAAAGGCTGTGACCTTGAATTTGAATCTTCTTCTGACACAAAGAATGTAAGCAATTGTTGAGCCCAAGATTGGATCTTTACAGGAAGTTTGCAACCCTTTCCCTCCAGGGCTAGAATCTAGTTTCAAAGTTAGGGGTGAGGAAGGGTATCTAGATGGCATCTGGAGAGTCACCCAGCCTCATAACTGTCCAGACTTATCAATAACTTTCTAGTGGTGTTCATCGTATATCAAACTCAAAAAATTCTGAGCTTCAGAACAGCTATCTAGATTTGGAAGGAAATTATTAATGTATCATATACACAGTGACCATTCCCAGGAGCACAGAATTGTTCTCTGAAGTCAGAGACCTTGATTTAACCAGGCTTTCAGATCAGGTACCTTTAATGAGTGTGGGGACACAGGGAACCTTTTTTATTTTTCAAATCAGTAATAAAATCCTGCAATCACGTAAGTCCTGCAATCAGTACAACATAGTAGAAAATAATTCTTCTTTAGCCAAAGATCCACTGGCTTTCTGACAGACTTGTTTTCCCCCAGTGCTGTCTGCAGCTCCAAAACCAGAGGATTAATGATGCTTCCTCGGAATTACTTTTTTCCTTCCCAATTCCTACCTCTGACACATTGCTGCAAGTAGTTTAACTGTGGAAGGCCTTGACCTCCTTTCTTTGTCTCTCTGATTTAAGTGTGTCTGTTTCCTTGGGGCTACCAAGCTCAGTTGGACGGCTGGCTGCAGTGGAATGGTGCATCAGCCAACCCCTGAACAATGGGTCCCTTTCTCTGGCTATCACATGAACAGTGTTGTGTTACAGCCATTGTCCCTTCAAGTAGAGAGGAGAGGCACAGGTTCTCACAGACCAGCTATTCTCTGTGACCCCGCTCTGGCCAAGTCACTAAAATTTAAAAACATGCACCAAAAGGAATGACTTTTAAATGGAGCACTATAAGTGTAACAAGGATCATCATGTAAATATGGGCCACCTGCATCAGTACACCTTGTTAAAAATACACATCTTGGGCCCCCACTACACACGTACTGAATCAAAATCTAGGGAGGAGCCAGTATCTGCAGGTGATTCTGGTGCCTCTGAAGTCAGAGCACAGGGTAAACATGCCTCGAGTGTTTCTAACCTCACTCATGGTCCGATTTTGCACATCTGTTTAAGGAACCAGCTGAAGGTAGGGAGGATATTGGAGGGACAAATACTTACCAAATCTTAGTGCAGGGGGAACAAACAGCTGGGAAAAAGACAGGTGAGAACGATGAGGGCTTCAGACGATAATAGGAATGTGGGCGTGTTTGGTGAAATTTTAAGAAGTGAAGGTTATTCATGGCTGGGTGGGTGGCTTTATGCTAAAAGAGACAGTATAGTAGTGTGGCAGGATCATGTTTAAACTTCTTAAGGGAAAATATGAATTCAGATCCAGGTAACACTAGAAGAAACATGAGACCTGTCTCTATCTCTGGCCCCAAGAATCCCATAGTGGTTAAAAGGAAGAATACTTTTCTCATTTTACACCTTCTCATGGAATAGGAAGGAAGATTTCTAGCCAATTTTTTACTTGAATCTCAATAGGTCCCCCTAATCCCATCTAGTTTCTATAAATTAACTTCAGTGTAATGTGAAGGGTCCCTTTAACGCAGATAGTACTATGGGAATGGGCAGGTCCCTTAAGTGCCTATCACAAAATGATTCTCAAATGTAAACTCACCACTCCTGTGGAACGGTTTATTCACTATTGCCTGAAGGTGCCTTGCAAATTCTTGCCACCACATGTTTGCTGAGCCCATTCTGCCCCCTAAGATGCCCCATCCATTCAAATCTCTCCTTCAAGGTCCCACACTGCCAGGAAGCCTCCAGTGAGCACACAGAGCTCTCTCTCTCTCCAGGGAGCTCTTGTGGCAGCTCTCAAAACTGCCACTTGGCTCTTACTACACCCAGGCTTACCTGCTCAGGTGTATTTCTTTTTAATAGTCGAGGGTACATAGATGTATATATTTATGGGTTACATGAGATATTTTATATAGGCATGCAATGTGTACGTTTTTAATCTGGTTTTTTTCTTGAAAGCAAGAACTTTTTGGTAATTACATATTGTATTTATCCCTATGACCTACATAGCTAATAAATATCTGATGAACGTCTGGGTGAGGTGGCTCATGCCTGTAATCCCAGTACTTTGGGAGGCTGAGGCAGGTGGATCACTTGACGTCAGGAGTTTGAGACCAGCCTGGCCAACATGGCAAAACACCATCTCTACTAAAAATGCAAAAATTAGCCGGGCATGATGGCATGCACCTGTAATACCAGCTACTGGGGATGCTGAGGCAGGAGAATTGCTTGAACCCAGGAGGCAGAGGTTGCAGTGAGCTGAGATTGATCCATTGCACTCCATCTTGGGCAACAAGAGTGAAACTCCGTCTCAAAAAAAAAAATATCTGATGGAACAAAAAGTAAAACTCCAACTTTTTTAAAGAGCCAAGTCACATCTTTTCATCAATTCTTCATCCAAACTCAAGTACTTTTCTCAAGATGTCAACAGGGGTGGATCTTTAAAATTTTTTGTTTTGATTGCAGGATTAGTCTTCTGTGCCACCTAGCAAAAAAATTCATAGTTCTATTTCATTCTGCGAGGAACAAGTTAAATTTGTGTGTTTTGGTTTTCAATTTGCCATTAAAAATTATTTTTTAAAAAAGACAAAATTCTTCAGCAGAAGGTATTCAAAAGATCCATCTTGGGAACCACCACCTGTGGCTATGTTGAAAACCAGCCAAATCTGTGCAGCTCTTCTGGGTCAGACGAGACATTAATGACAAGCCACTTAGTCATCCTCTAGGATGTTCCCAAAGATACGATGTTTTTAACAGATGCTAATATCCTGCACATGTACCTATCAAGATGAGGTTGTCCATACTGAAATACTGTTTTCTTTGTCCTAGAAGTGGGAACAGGTAAAATTTATTGCCCTCTGAGTAGGAAATTGAGGTGGTTAAGTGCTTTACATAGTTTCTTAATCTAGGAGTATAAATCACTAGAAATGAAACAAGAGAGGAAATCACTAGAAATGAACAACCATAATAACAGGATATATTATCACATTCACACTTTCCAGATTGGCTAATGTCACAGAGTTTGCATTATCAAATAACATCCACACAGTGACTTGCAGTTCCACAAAGTTCTATAAAGTAAAATAACATTGGTTTGTACCTTCTTTTTTCCCTCGTAGTATGAGAAATCCTTTTATTAAATGCTCTAAATTAGTCCTCTACAATCGGTGGCTCACGCCTGTAATCCCAGCACTTTGGGAGGCCGAGATGGGTGGATCACGAGGTCAAGAGATCGAGACCATCCTGGTCAACACGGTGAAACCCCTTCTCTACTAAAAATACAAAAAATTAGCTGGGCATGGTGGCGTGTGCCTGTAATCCCAGCTACTCGGGAGGCTAAGGCAGGAGAATTGCCTGAACCCAGGAGGCGGAGGCTGTGGTGAGCCGAGATCGCGCCATTGCACTCCAGCCTGGGTGACAAAAGAGAAACTCCGTCTCAAAAAAAAAAGACTTAGAATGATCATGGTGAACAATGATCTAAAATGGTAAAGAAAAGAGAGACAAAAGATAATTAAAAATTTTGGGACATTCAGAAGGGAGAATGAATGAATAAAGAGATTAAGAGACCAGTTAAAAGACTTGCAAAGGTTGCCAGAAAATGATACAGGCTTATGCTAAGCTAGAAAAAGTTCATTTCAGAAACAGAATTTTTAAAGAAGACAAATCAACAGAACCCAATGAATCTTACATTAATCCTTAAAAGTAAACTAATTATTAAAATCAAATACTGGGTACACACCCTTGAGAAACTGAGAGTATAGGCAGTCCTCAATATTGCTTCATTTGAAGTTCATCAATGTGGTTATTTGTACTTACATTTATTGATGCTGCTACCTCCCTGCCCTATGTCATGACGCCTCTCAGATACCAGCTGATGAATGAACTTTTTTTGTTTTTTATTTTATGGTACAGCTGCCCATAAGCCAATAGTTTAATTTTTTCAGAATCACCATCCTTGTCATTACTCTGAGAATTATTCATTCACTTATTCTAATGTGATTGCCTATTTTCATTATTACAAAAAAGCAAATGGGAAATGGGAAAATTAAAAGCCTAATAGTAATTATGAGAAGTGTTTGTCTCATAAACTCAAGTAAGACAAAGGTAGAAGTTATTAGACATGCCAAAAATGGCAAATCTTTTTGTCTGAATCAGACATTTACTGAACTTGAACTTGAACTGTTGAAATGAGGAGAAAATATCCAAAATTACGGAAAGTTTAAAGAAAGAAAAACCAAGGAGTATACACTGAATGCTGTGTCTAAAGAATAAGGTATAATTAGAGACTTCATAACATATTTAGCTCTCTAGGGCCAGAATCCCTTAAAACATGTAGAATTTTATACAATCTTCAGACCTATTTTCAGGAATGTGTCCTTTCAGGAAAGACAGTATTGATATTGAACCAGTCACCATGTTCTGATCATATACAAAAACAGAGGCAGAAGCGTTTTCTAAGTGGAAAAGCACAGGGCAAAGTCGGTTATTTTTGTTGGCATTGGCACTGCCATTCCAGTGCTCTGACACTGTCATTCCAAAAACCAAACCAAAACCGTCCTAAAGGATAAGCTCAGCTCTTCATCACATTGCCTGCAATAATGTTCAACATGTAACATTAATTCAGTGGCATTTGGTGTTTCATAAGTTCTCTTAAGATATTCTAGCTTGTCCTTTTTCCACTCCAACTTATTTATTATTATTATTATTAGAGACAGAGTCTCTGTCACCTGTCGCCCAGGCTGGAGTGCAGTGGCACAATCTGAGCTCACTGCAACCTCTGCCTCCTGGGTTCAAGCGATTCTTGTGCCTCAGCCTCCCAAGTAATTGGGATTACAGGCGTGTGTTACCAGTGCCAGCTAATTTTTATATTTTTAGTAAAGACAAGGTTTTGCCATGTTAGCCAGGCTGGTCAAGGACTCCTGGCCTCAAGTGATTCACCCACCTCAGCCTCCCAAAGTGTTGGCATTACTGGTGTGAGCCACCGTGCCCAGCCCCACTCGAACTTACTAACTTCCTAGCCTAATTGGAAATTCCCAACTGGCTTTTCCATACCCTCCATATGTACACAATATTGTCCAACCACTTCGCGTACTAAGAAAATGTTGACTATCATTCATCCATTTACTTTTCTACAACATTCTTTAGGCATTTATTACATAACTACTATGGGCCAGTCACTTGTATAAGAGCTTACGATAAGGAGTGATGAACTCACCAGTCTGTTCGAGATAGACATTCAGATAATAAACATGGCTGATACAATGTGATAGATGCTATATTAAAGCTATCTGCAAGAATGGGAGCTCACATGAGATATCACTAAGTTTATGAGAGAATTGGGAAAAGCTTCAGAAGGAAAGTCTTCAAAAGAATTTGAACAGTGTCTTAAAAGATGAATGGGTGGTAAGTCATTGATTAGACAGGAAAGAGGGTCAAAGACATTTTCGAACAGCATATGCAGCTGGGTCATGGAAGAGTGAAAATGCACAAGATATTCTTGAGACAGTAACAATATCAAGATCAGTGGGCTGGGGACCAGAGAAGCAGAAAATAACCCTGAGAAATGCTGCAAAGGTAGTCTTGTGTATCATGGCAAGGAGGTGAGACTTTATGTTATAAGCCAGTGTTTCTCCAAATGTGATCTGAGGTCATCTCTACCAGATTCACTTAAGGATCTTCTCAAAATGCAGATTACTGGACCTTACATCTGGGATAAAGCCCTGGAATCTGTATTTTTAACATGCACCCAGCTAACACTGATGTTCACCATCCAGAGAGCTGCCAAAGATTTTTGAAAAGGGAATAATATGATCAGATTTGCATTTTAGAAATATGCTATTAAACCAAGCAGACAATCACAAAGGAGGTAAATTCACTGTTGGTAAATGAGCATGTGACTTGGTTTTGCATTAGAATCACCTGGGGAACTTGTAAAAATGCAGACTTCACAACCACGAAGACTTACTACATCAATTCAAGGCAGAAGGAGCTAGGGTTTATATTAGTTTGAACCATATGAAATTGCCATTGATGTAGGTCAAAAATGGTCAAATATTAGCAATTTCTCATAGTTTACATTAACATTTTAACAAGTCTTCTCACTCCACGCTTCTGGTATAAACCAAAGTCTGAGAATAGTTACTGAAATACAGACAGAGCTAAACGCTTTTCCCTTTTTATTAATTATCGATGTCATTACTCACTTTGATTAATATGCAAAGATGGAAGTAACATAATTTATGTACCTAAAAATGTTAAAAGAGAAAAGGAGGGGTTCAAAAACAGCCACCAATGAAGTAAGGCAGCTAATTTAAGGATTTTAGAGCCAGAAGGAGCACTGGAGATTATTCTACTCTTTCCCCACCTCTCAACACAAGTTTATACATAATAAAAGTGATGCCTAAGTGGAGAAAAGCAATCTGCTTGAGGTCATAGGGAATATTTTGTTCAGTTTCTCAATGATATGTGCTTTTCATGTGCTCTTAAGTGCATTTTAATGGGTATGAAAACTGCGTAGCTAAAAATACTTAGGATTTAATCTATAGAGTGCTAAGTCACACACTTGAAATGGGGAGGCACATGAAGCCAATACTCATGCTTAGCCACCTTTAAAATATAAAACCTAAAACAGTTTAATAAATACTTTTTGAGCAAATGAGTGACCTCTAAAAAATAGGTTAAAGAAAGTATATTAATGCGAAGGACTTCCAAGGAGGTATACAGGTAATGAACTGAGTGTAGATTTCCCACCTCCTCACCTGTTCCAAGTAGTCTTTGGTGCCCATTCATGACCCACCACCCTATAATCCCAGCTCTACACCTTTATTTTTCCTACTGAAAGTGCCACAACAAAAAAATAATACCAAGATCTTGTCTGAGCTAAGTTTGACAATAGGTGGTAGTGAAACTTACAGACGAGCACAGCCTTCAAAGTCCATCCAAATAGGAATAATAGCTAACACTTACAGACAGCTAATAGAAGCTATACTTGAGGGATTCAATGATAGTTAACGCTAGCTATACAATAATAACAATAGCTAATTTGTGCCTAGTATGTGTTAGGCTTGTTAGCCCTTCCCATGCATTAACTTATTTAATCCCTTTAACAATCCTCTGATGTAGGTGCTATTATTATCATTTTGATCTTACATATGTGGATAAACAGGTTAAGTAACTTGTCCAAAAATCACACAACTGGAAAGCGGCAGAGCTGAGAGCTGAATCCAGACTGCCTGGTGCCTAGAGTTTACCAACCGAACTCTTTGACTTCTCAGTGGTAAAATTTAAAGTTCCCTGCAAGCTGACCTCTTGGAGCACTCATGTCAGGAAGACGACATTTCTGGATAATTTAATTTGGTCCCAGTCTTTTAGTCCATAAGAAATGAAACATTTTTATTTGGGAAGCCTATACACACAGTGAGACCCAGGATATAAAGGAGTAAGGCAAGAAGAACCAAGAAGACATGTCATTCTCTTCTGCCTTGGCACAGTATGGTTATCACTGCCTAAGAACAATAATAATGGCTAATTTTGGCTAATAAAATCTCAAACTTTGACTTTTTCCTAAAGAATGTGGATGCTTGCATGAGGATATTTTTCTCAAGAAGCAGCAAAGACACCACCGTCATTCATTTATTCAGCGGTGTCACTAAGAAAAATACTTCCAGAAAGAAAAATAAGGACAAAATACTTCCCTAAACTAGACGTAAAAGTCCTCTAATAAAGGAATTTAAAAGAAAAAGATCAACACCGGATTTATCTTTCTTAAGTAACTATCACTTGAAAACTCGTCCCTTCCAGCACTCCCTAAGGAGCCAAACATACTGACAAGGCCCCTTTGGGTTAAGACTTCGACCTCACACCCCTACTGATCGCTGAGAACTCAGGAAGGGAGAGCATCCCGCCAGCCTGGAGGTTATCCGCACAAGCTGAATACCAAGGACTGGAGAAAGAGAAGTTTAGAAAACAGTGAATATCCCAGAGGGGAAGTTCAACTGACCTAGAAGAAAGGGCCCAGCTGAAACTGCTTTTCAAGCTCAGTCCGATTTTCCCCGAATCTCCCTACATTCAGCTATATCGCCAGGCAAAATGAAACACACACAGTCAACGCAATACAAGGGCAGGAATTATGCAAAATAAAATGCGTAATGAGGATGTCTCTCCATCAAAAATACTCCAAGATTTTCCTACACAATCCCATGTAACAAAACCAAACGCAAACAATAATAAACCCTTGAGAAGCACATAAACAACGCAGAGTGAGTCCATCTCGCCCCAACCCACGCCGCACCTCGGTATCCAGGCTAAAGAAGATGTGCCCCCCGCCCAGGAGAAGCCTTCCGGCGTCCGGCCAAGCTCCAGCAGCCGCCAAAGTTAAGTTTGCCCAACTCTTACCCAGGTCCAGATCTTGAGAATCGCAACGCAACCTTTTCTCCTCGGTCTTCACCCAAAGCCAGCCAAGACACAAAATCTATTCCAAACAGCGCTGTTAGCGTCCAAGCAGCGTCCCAGAAGAAAGTGATCTTACAGTCTGCCTTCAGGCGCAAAGGTGGAGACGCGGGAAAGAGGAACGTCTCAACGCGTTCCCAATCCCCCAGTTTTGCGCACCAGGAAAGTACTTGCTGCAAACTGGAACAAGGTTTTCTCTGTCTGGCCCGAGATGCTGGAGGAGGAGCGGGGTAACCCGAGCCGGGGCCGGGATTCGAGCAGTTGCCTCTGTTGCAGCTGCTACTGCCGGGGCAGTGGCCACTGGGGGGTTGTCGCTTGGCGCCGCGCGCAGTCCCTAGCGCAACTCGCAGAATCTTTCCGGCCCGACTCCGCCACCTCGATAGTGAGTCGCCCCTGCCTGAGCGGTTTCCACTGCCTGGGGGGTGACCCCGCCAAAGGCCTAGTCGGGAAGTTAGCAGATGTTGGGGTCACCACAGGGGGTGACCGAAGAGGTGGCAGAGTGGGTGTCCGCCTGAGTCCCAACCCACGATGGGTGCGAGTCCCTCGTCAGAGTCCCTGGGAGGTGTTCTAGACCCTCTGTAAGGATTTGTGGGACGGGGGCCGGCGCCCGAGCGGCCAACTGGAGTGGACGGCGCGTCCTCAGTGGTGTCAGGGGAGAAAGCGCAAAGGTGAGCGCCAAAAAGGATGGTGATTAAGCGGTGCCAGAGAGTGCGATGCGGCAGCAAAGTGCCTAGGAATGTGGGGCGAGGAGGTGAGGGCAGCGGGTGGAGGGTGGGATAGTCTGCTTTACCAAGGCGGGGCTGAGAGAGAACTCCCGGGACGCGCAGGAAAATCCCCACAGGTCCTCGGAGGCCTTGCGCGGCGATTTATTGGGGAATGGCTCCCTCTGCCGACTCGGCGAGGCGGCCTCAGGAGGCCCAGTGATGGACTGTTAAAACCGTGAACAGGCTCTTCCAGTTGTGGGTTGGACGGGAATGCTGAAATCTGCTTCTATGACTGTCCATCTTCCTCTTCCACACTAAAGAGTTTTCCAGCTTTTACAGGACCCCCCAAAATACAAACCTGATTGCTGCAAAGTTATTTCTTATGTCGTTGAATTCTATCCCGCCTCTCCCCCACAAAACAAAAACAAAAACAGGCTTGTGCCCCATAACCACGCCAGATAATAGTCTCCTACGAGACTTCTCTTCCTCACATTAACAAGAACTCTTGCTTTTTAGAGGGACTTCAAGAGCATTCTCGTCCCTAGTCAATAACAACTCCTGGAAAATAGTATAGACTCCATATTATGTTTGAGTGGATAAAGGAATGGAATGAATGAACACAGATCTGTTTGAAGTCCCGCACCATCCTCTTTACTTTCCCGGGCAGTACACAGGAGAAGACTGTTTTGGTGTTGTTCTTTTGGTTGTTAACCAGTTATCATTGCCCTTTCTCTGGTACCAGTACCTCCGTTTTTCTTTGAGGTACTACCCCTGCCACAAGGATGGCAGTCTGGGTGGGAAGGTCAGTCAGGATGGTCCAACTTTTCCCTGTCCAGGAGAGAGCACCTGACCTAAGCTAAGCCCCTCAGACCGTCTCTGCCAGGAATCGGAACTTTGATCTGGGCAGCACAAGGAAAAATTAAAATTCTAGAGGTGATTGATCTATATGGCTGTTTTCTAAGGAAACGGGCGGTTAGTTCATGCCACTTATTACCCAAAGATACTTTGCTGTGTGCTTTGTGAAACTTGGTTGCTCCACTTTCCTTTTAAGTTTTTAGTCAACTTTATTGAGGCATAAGTTACATTCAATATATTACACTTATATTAAGTGTACAGTTTCATGAGTTTTGAATAATGTATACACTCATGTAACCACTGCTTCAATCAAGATAATAAACAATTCTATCCCCAGATGGTTGTCTTTAAAGTCAACCCTCATCCTACTTCATATTTGGCCCACTTAGTTGTTTTCTGTAACTATAGATTAGATTTGTCTTTTCTAGCATTTCATAAGAATGGAATCACTTACATATTCATTTGTGTCTGACTTCCTTCACTCCACATAATGTTTTTGAAATTTGTTAATGTTGTGCCTGTATCTGAAGTTTGTTCCTTTTTATTGCTGAGTAGTATTCCTTTGTATGGATATACTACAATTTGCTTACCAGTTTACCAAATGTTGATGGACATTGGGGATGTTTTCAATATGGGGTTATTATGAATAAAGCTGCTAGAAACATTATTGAACAAGTCCTTTTGTGGACTTACATTGTTATTTTTCTTATCTTACAGAAATAAAATTATTAACACAGTAACTACGTGTTTAACTGCATAGAGACGAACTGATTTCCAAAGTGGAAAACATTTTATATTCTCACCAGCAAGATATGAGAATTGCTTCACATCCTCATCAACACTGGATAGTTTCTGTCTTCTTATTTTTGCCATTCTAGTGAGTATATAGTGGTATTTCATCATGGTTTTAATTTGCATTTCCCTGCTGACTAATAATGGTGACCATAAAATACGTTTACCAGTTTTCATGTGCTCTCATGCCAGCTGTTCTTTGATAAAGTGTCTGAATTTATTGCCCAATTTTTAAGAAAGTCTTTGGATTCTCATTATTGAGTTGTAGTTCTTTATATACCAGATGTTTGTCAGATGTATATATACGTATAACAAATATACACTCCAGTCTGTTTCTTGTCTTTCAATTTCTTGATAGTGTCTTTCAAACAGCAGTTTTTAATTTTGATGAAGTCCAATTTATTAAGTTTTTTGTGTGTGTGGTTTTACTTGTCATGTTTTATATTAATCTTTGCTTACTCTGGCTTCTTACAGAAGTTTATAGTTTTAGCTGTTATATTTAGGTGTATGATCTATTTGGTGTTAATTTTTGTGTATGGTATGAGGTAAGAGCTGAGGTTTATTATTGTCCACATGAATATCCGGTTGTTTTGCCACCATTTGCTGAGATTATCTTTTTTCCCAATTGAGTAACCTGGATGCCTTTACTGAATATCAATTGGCCATAGATGAGTGAGTCTATTTCAGGACTCACTCATTATTCCTTTCATTTGATCTATATTTCTATTCTTACACCAAAACCCTACTGTTTTGATTACTATAACTTTATAATAGGACTCCAACTTAGGTGTAATAACTCTTCCAATTGTGCTCCTTTTAATTTTTGTTTTAAAATTTGTTTAGCTCTTCTGCTCTTGTTTTTGTTTGGTTTTCATCTTCTATATAAATTTCAGAATTAGCTTGTCAATGTTTTAAAAATTCACTTTTTTAATTGAGAGGGCCTTGAATCTATTTATCGATTTAAGTAGAATTGACATAACAATATCGATTCCTCCAACCTATGAACATGTTATCTCTCTCTGTTAATTTAGGTGTTCTTTAATATTTCTCAGCAATATTTTGTAGTTTTCAGCGTAGCAGTATTACACATAATTTTAAAAAAGAATCCCGAAGTATTTTATTTTTGATATTTCATAAATGGAATTATTTTTGAGTTCTTGTTTCCAATTTTTCATTGCTGTATGGAGAAATACAGTGAATTTCATACAGCAGCCTCACATTTTGCAACGTGGCCAAATTTACTTATTTGTTCTAATAGTTTTTCTTTTTCAGTTTCCTTAGGATGTTCTACATGCTCTGCTTCTTTTATTTGTCTTGCCTTATCACACTAGATAGGATGCCCAGTACAATGCTGAATACAAATGGCAAAATTTTGTGTCCCAGCCTTGTTGCTCATCATAAACCAAAAGCAATCAGTCTTGTACTATTAAGTAGGATGTTAGTTGTAGGTTTCATTACACTTTCTTTATTAATTGAGAAATTTCCTTCTATTTATAGTTCATTAGAAATTGTTTATTTTACCAGGAGTGACTACTGAATTTTGTCAAATTTTTTCTGCATCAGTTGAAATTATTATATAGTTTTTCTCCTTTTTTCTGTTAGTTGATTGAACTATTTATCAAACTTGCCTTGCATTCTTGGATTAAAGCTTACTTGGTTAGTATAATGGATTATACATTTGATATACTGTCGAATTTGATTTGCTAAGATTTGTTCAGGATATTTGTGTCCATACTCATTAAAATTATTGGTCTGCATTTTTTTCTTGTGATCTCTATGTCTAGTTAGAAGTTCATCAATTTTTAAAAATCTATTCAAAGGATCAGCCTTTAGTTTCATTGATGTTTTTCTATTACTTACACATTTTCTACTTCGTTGATTTTAGCTCTTACCTTTACTATTTCCTTCCTTCTATATACATTAGATTTATTTTTCTCTTCTTTTTTCTTTAATTTCTTAAAGTCAAATTTTTGCTTATTGGTTTTTAGATTTTTTTCTTATATAAGCATTTAAAATCATAAACTCCTTTCTAAGAAGTACTGTAACCATGTTCCATAAATTTTGATAACCTTTTTATACAGTTCAAAATATTTTTTTCTTTAACCCATAGGTTATATAAAACATTGGTATTTAATTTCCATATTTGGGGGAATTTTTTAGATATTTGTTTATATATTCTGTAAACACATAATGTCTTACATAATGTCTTATGTATTAACAGAATACATGTCAATATTTGTTACATGCATAGAGTATGTTATGAGGGGAGCATCTCAGGCTTTCATCACCTTGAGCACTTATCATTACTATGTGTTAGGAACATTTCTAGTCCTCTCTTCTAGCTACTTTGAAATGTACAACACATGGCTACTAACAATAGTCACCCTACTCTTCTATTGAATATTAGAACCTATAACTCCTACCTAACTGAATGTTTATGCCTATTAACCAACCTCTCTTCACATCTCCCTCTCACTCACACACTCTTCCCAACATTTAGTATCCATTATTTCACTTTCTACCTTCAAAAGATCAACTTCCTTAGCTCCCTCATATGAGTGAAAACATAATATTCATCTTTCTGTATTTGGCTTACTTCACTTAATGTCCTCCAGTTCCATCCATGGTGCTGCAGATAACATGATTCCATTCTTTTTCATGGCTGAATAGTATTCCACTCTGTATATATACCACATTTTTTAATCCATTCATCAATTGATGGGTGCTTACATGGATTCCATATCTTTCCTATTATGAATAGTGCTACAATAAACATGGGGCACAACTATCATTCTGATACATTGATTTCATTTCCTTTTATTAAATACCCAGTAATGGGATTCAGATACATTTTTATTTTAATTTTATTACAGCCAGGGAGAATAGTTCATCTTATTTCAATGCTTTTAAATGTACTGAGACTTGCTTTATGGTGAAAATATGGTTTTTCTCAGGGAATGGTTCATGTGCCCCTGAAAAGAATATACAACTTCTGCTGCTGGTGGGTAGATTGTTCTAAAAATGTCAACTGGGTCTCATTAGTCGACACTGTTGCTCAAGTCTTCTATTTCCTTTCTAATTTTTACTACCTTTATTCTGAATACTACAACATTACTAATACAATCTTAGATTAAGTGATTTTTTTCATTGGTGGTAACTCTATCACTCTGTTAACATATAATTTATAATTTACTAAAATTCCAATTATTTTTCATATTTGCTATTAATCTTGACTTCTTTTTTTTTCCCACATCTTCCTTCCTTTTATTGAAAAAAAATTTAGAAAATGGCAGTTAATAAAAGGCACAAACAAATCAATAGGGATATACTAGTGGAAAGCACAATATAAAACTAAAATGCCATTGGCTTCTTTAATTGGTTAAGAGCACAAAATATAACAGGCAGAAGATCTGTTTCAAACAAATTAAAAAGCTACGTTTTTTAAATTCTCCCCAAATCAGATATATACACACCCACAAAAATAGTGTGTGAAGGAAAGCTGTCATACACAAGAAGTTGTATCCTGAATTCTTCAAGGAAGCACACGTTGAAATGTGAATTAACAGAGTCAGCAACAGATTAATATTTTTTTAAAACTGAGTCTTACTATGCTACATAGCCCAAAGTTATACTATATAAAGTACTGCTAGGCACAAAGGAAAGTCTGCACAGCTTTTAGCAAAACTGCTTTCCCAAAAAAGCAAATTAAAATAATGCAATAGCAGACCAAGGAGACTACAGCTAGACATCAGAGTTACAACTTCTCATATCTGTGTCAGAAAATCTTCTTTATCCAGAATAAACTAAAATTTCAGGACAAAACAGGGACTTGTTGACATTTCTTACTTTACCCATTTTAAGTTTTTTTTTTATCTCCCTCACCCCCAAAACCAGTAATTCAGCAAGATCCAGCAGAAAGAGAGCTATTTTTAGAATTGGTTATTTTATTTTTCTTTCTATGGCGAGACTGTCATGGAGCCTGGATATTTCAGGCTCATATGCATCCATGACCAGTGTCCCACTGTGGTCAAAAAACTTAGCAATGGACTTGGTGAACTCGGCTTCCCGCTGCTGCTTTGTTCTCCCACTGATGAAGGTCAGCTTCCAGGTGTATTTGTCATTAAACCTTTTAAGACTGGAGGGCAGCTGCCAAATATCATCAGGATCCATCCCTGTAGGATCTTTCCTGTGGACCACAAGAAAGATGCTCTTCTCCTTATATGAGGTATAAATGGTCAGAATCCCCATCATCACAAAATAGGATATGACGCACAAAGCCAAAACGGGTTTGGACTCTGGAAAGGGGTGCATATAATCCCAAATCAAAGCCACTATGGCAAAGAAACAGGAGATTGTACAGATGGTGAGGCGACTGTCAATTAGACCAGAATTCTCCACATACTTGTATTTTTCCAGAAGTCCCTTTTTGGCAGAGTCATCCAAAGAGTTTTTCACGGCTGATCCATTCCACTTGTCAATTTTTTCAGGCTTACTGTGTATCTGCCACTTATCCAACAAGGCACTACGGCCAATGCCTGCCCTGCAGCTGGAACCACCGCCAGCCCCACTACTGCGTCCGCTACCACCGCTTCTCCGGTCTGTGCAGCTGCCGCCGCCATCTTGTCTGCCTCTGCGTCTCCCCTAATCTTGACTTCTTAAAATATTATTTGTATTTTTAGTTGAGAATTTCATAGTAATTTTATAAGACTGTTCATTTAGTGCTATCAAATTCCATTTTTATATATGCAATTCCTCTTTAGAGCCTATCAAGGTCTTGGTGGAGCTAATTCTTTTCCTAGTATGTTAGCTAGCCAGCTTGAAATCGTATTTGGAATTGATACAGAAAGCCATGATGCTCTTGAGCAAATAATTATTAGACATGTAGACATGGATAGAAGTCAAATGCAGATTCTAACAGAGACTTTCTTCTCCATTTATATTTATTCACATCCTGTAGTACAGTCATTCAATTGCTGATAAAATTCTACAACTCTATTATTATTACACCCAGTCTACTTTCTTCATCTGATCCACAAGGATTTTACAGGATATTTTTCAATTACCTTTTAAATCCACATATATTCTCATTTGTTCCATTTACCTGTCTGCTAATATTTTGAATAAAGAAAACTAAGTCAGCCTACCAGTTCTACCTCTTAGCAAACAAGGTTGGCTTCTTATACCCATAATTTCCTTCCTGTAGTGCTCTCAGATTATGCTTCTAAATCAATGATTTAAAAGCTTGCTTAGTTACAGCAATAGATTAAAGTTCACAGAATTTACTACTTCTTCCCACTTAAAAAAATAGAAGTGGGGGTTACTGCAGAGTGTAAACTCATAAGTATAGCAGAAGGTTATCTTTTTTTTTTTTTTTTACTTCATTCAATTCTAACAAGAGGCATGTATAATTATTCCTGCTTTACAGGTAAGAAAATGAAGGCTCAGAGAGATCAATTATCTTGCCCATGATCCCATATCTAGTGAGTGGCAGAGGCAGGACTGACCCTGGGTCTAACTTCAAAGCTTATGCTCTCTCTACCACTTCACCTGCCTCAGAACCACATCTGTTTATTCTGGTTTTCTGATTGCTCACTGTGGTTCTTCAAATCTCACCATTGTGCTATGTTTAAACACCTTTTCCCCATAATCACTGAAAATCTGCACTGAAAAAAAGAAAATGCTCAGGAGCCTTGGACGCTCTTGTGTGTACACGGCTTTATCTCTCCCAACAACAAAAATGCCAGAAAGACAGGTAGTAGTTGAGAGATGTAGAGGATTAGAAAGGTCAGGTTCTTGGCCCATGAGTGTCCTCCCATATGCCTTCATATCAGTCTTCTTCCAGTCCTAGATATTTTTTAAGCTCTTTTCTCCAGTATGACTCTTGTCCACATTTTTGAAAAGATCACTGTCTTTTAAAGGTAGTGGAGGAAGGAAGGGAAGAGCAGAGCAATGGATGGAGAAATTAATTTGCAGCCCTTGACCCTGTATCAGGAGTTAGGAGTACTTTTCTGTCTTCTTCATGCAACATGTCTTCACAGATGTCAGGCAATCCTGGTATTCTTACTGAAAGGACCAACAACGGGATTCCAAATTCATCAGTTTATTTCCCCTAGCTTAGTGTTTCCCTGCCCCAAAAGAAGTTTTAATATGATCCACAGTAAGAAGTACATTTCTCATCATGACCAAATTCCTATCTTTATAAGTATATATTTAGAACAAGTTTCATGAAACAACACTTACTCTTACCATACATAATGTCCTCTCATGTTTTCTTAACGATGCTTCTCAAACTTTAATGTGCATGTTCTGTTCATCAGCTAGAGATTTTGTTAAATGTGAGGTTCTGATTCAGTATCCAGGGTGCAGCCTGCATTTTAACATATTCCTACATGGATGCTTCTGTTTCTTAGATTGCACTTTGAGTAGCAAAGCTCTATTCTGTATTGTTCTATTTAAATGTTAAATTACTTTCAGGACTCCCAAATGTGTCTGGACTGGCAGTTTGTAAGAGCATTGCTGGTGTATTGGGGCAGCACGCCTATCTAGGATATTCTTGTAAATGTAGACTTACTGTGGAGTGAGTTCACGCATGGAAGTAGTTCAGCAAGAAACAGGCTTTATCTTCCATATTCCAAGACCATAGAAGTAAAGACATGAATATCTTCCTGAAATTGCTTTTTTTAATTTCAACATTTGATACAGTGAATACATTTATTAAAATTTGGAATAAATATATCCAAGTATTCTATGTAATGAGGACTTATGAATGTGTCTGAAAAGAAAGTTGCAGAAGTTGACTGAAGGTGAACATGGCAATGATGAAAGTATCAAGGGGAAAAAAAACATTTCCTGCGGTGTGATCTTCTTTTGTCTGCAATATGAATGTATACTGTCTCAGTTAGAGTTCTTGTTTTCAAGTAACAGAAACCAACTCCAGCTAACTTAATAAAAACAACATTGAGGGATTCCAGAAGAGTAGGCAGCTGGGAGGACCAAAGTTAAAAATGAGCAAGAACCCCTTTAGAGGGCTGGGGAAAAAAGAATCAAAGCCATGGTCTCAGAGCTGAACCAATCTGGACAGGCTGTCCCTGCTGAGATGAATGAACTTGAACCATTTCTTTCCTTAGTCTTCGCGTCATGCTCTCAAGATCAAAGTCACAGGAGAGAGCATTCATTTGGCTGAATTTATGTTTTGCACTCTCTCCTGGCTATTATGAGAAAACAGGAAGGATTTGGCCCTTCAACTTCCATAGTGGGACAGATGGCCTGATACACAATCCTTCCAGGAGCATAGAAAAGTGGGGAGATGAGATCTCCCAAAAGGAAAACAGGATACTACTGGGAAAAGGAAATATTAGGTTGGTGCAAAAGTAATTGCGAGTTTTGCCATTAAAAGTAATTAAAAGTAATGGCAAAGCATGCAATTACTTTTGCACCAATGCAATAGATTCTAAGTCACCAATAAACTATACTGGACAAAGCACTGTGAATTGGTCAGGCCTTTATTACAAGCATAGCAGGAAAGTAAATGGGATTTCAATTTTGGGTGAACCACGGGTATAGTCTCATAGAGTAAATCATAATTGGTGCACATTCTAAGTACATCCAAATCCACTCCTTGCACGACTTAATAAAAGGCATCAGAAAAGCAATTTTGACATCACCACCACCACCACTCCAACCCCTATCCTTTTTCCCTTATAGGAGAAAACTAAGGAATTCAAGAGGAGTCATCAGAATTCCTACCATGTGGGAGATATCAACCCCACTGGTGACTTTTTTTTCTGCTCCACATATTAGAGGTAAGAGGAATATTTTGGTAGAGGTAAGAGGAATATTTCAGTAGAGGTAAGAGGAATATTTCTTCCCTCTCTATGGCAAGTTAAGTGAAAATGGAGGGGGAAGAAAGAGAAACAATCACGGTGATGAAGAATGCTAGCAAGAGGTAGAAGCCAGCATTGCCAACCCTAGTTAGACTTCTGTGAGGTAGAACAGGCAGATTTACTCTCCCCGCACATTTCAACAAGAAGAAAGTAATTGGAAACAGACAGTAGGCACTTTCTGTTCCCACTGTTTGGTAATGCAAGGATGCCTGAGTTTCCTTAAGGCCAAAAAGACACCACAGGAGATATCTGGGCTTAAGCAATCTTGATGTTACCCTGCCTAAGAGGGCTGCCTGCTACTGGAGGAGCCAAGTCAAGGAGCAGGAGCTGAAGGTGGACGGTGTAGAAGAATCTGGGTTATGGTCATCACCCACATCAGATGCCTATGCAACTGGGGCCCCTGCCAAGCCTAATGAAGAACCTGCCCATGCCCTGCCCTTCAGCAGTGTCCAGACATCAGCCACAGGCACAGTTGACCATCCAGTGTGCACCACAGCAGCAGCAGCAGCTAAGCAGATGCCTGTCCTTTCCCTCATCCCTGCTCCAAGACCCCAACACTCTGGGAGATACGGAAAAGATGAAGGAAGAGCAGGAAGTAGAGAGGAGCAGGAGAGAAGCGACATACACATGATTCCCCCAGGGTAGGACCATTTGCACCTGGTCACACCTAGACTGACAGGAAGAGTGAAAAAGTGGAAATGATATGAGACTCAAGCTATAAACTTGACTTTTTTAAACCTGAAAATGTCTGAAATGCCACAGATGCTTCCTGAGACATAGTGAAGGAACAGAAAATTCTCATCAAAGCATGCTTGAAAACAATGAGGAGAAATCAAATAAGAGGGTTTCATGTTAGTATGCCACTGACTCTCCAATAAACTGGCTGCACAGCAAAAAAAAAAAAACCTGACTTCCAGTACTATAAGCAGAAATGGAATTTATCGAGATGCTACTGGGTGCTCAGTGTAACACCCAGAGGGGCTGGAAGACTAGGTTAGGAAGATGGTGCAGGGACAGAATGAAGTTCTGCTCTCAGAGTTAACATCATTCCTTGGAACCAGTCTGGGAAAGCTCTGCCAGTGGATGCCAGATGCCAGACTTCTCACCATCAACACCTCCAGCCCTGGACACTGACTCTGAGGCAACCACTGCCTCTGGGAGTAGGAGGTTGCTGACTTCCCTGAGCTGCCAAAAGAATTCTCCATTGTCCCAGGTTCCAATTCAAAGCCCAGGGCTGATGCACCTGATTGGCCGAGCTCCAGACGCATGCACAAGGCCCCTTTGGAAAGGAGTCCAAAGAAGCAGGTATATGCACTTTGTTGTTTCTCTCCTGCGAGAAAGGTTCTTCCTCTCAGCAAGTCTCAGAAGCAGGGTTGCTATTAGCCCATACGGTGCTTTGTGCAAAATGAGGAATATGCAAGCCTCTACTTGGAAACATAAACAGGAATCTTTCCTGTCTCTGGTGGCTACAGAACACTGTCAGGGATCAGGGATCACAGCATGCCTGCATTTCAGCCTCACATGCCCTCTCTGCTGGGAGTCTTTGTGCAGTGCACAAACTGCACGAGTGTACGTAGTAGCCTTGCTCATAAGGTGAGCGTTTCTCAAATATAAACGGGGATGCAACTGAGGTAACAGATACATACTACAGGAAGACATCAGACTTAGGGAGAAACACAGGTAGCAGATGATGAGCACACAGCTTGATGGGGACCAGTGGAGAGATGCCGTTATGAAACCAAGACAAGTGAACAAAAGCCAGGCAAATACTGGGCTTTGCTGAGCACACACTTCCTGTGTTAATAAAACTGAACCACCATCATGAGGAGCATCTCTTTGCATCTTGTATGGAATTTGTCCTCCAAAGAATGGAGGCACCAAGTAATACTGACAGAGAGTAGGCACATCTGAATCATCACGCAGAATTACTTAGAACCAGCAAATGTTTAATCAGTACAAATGTTACTATTTACGACACCACCCCTCCTGAATGAGAGGATCATTTTCTTATATTTAGCAAAGATTTATGAAAAATCTTGTATATTTTCATGTTAAAATTAATATTCATTTGTTCATAATTACAACAGTAATTAAGCCAAGTGTTTTTGAGAGAAAACTGGACATTATTTTAATACAATATAATAATATATAAACTCTTTTGCCCACATATTCATGATCAAATTGAAAGTAAACACTAGTAAGTTATTGCTGTTTTCATCCTGAAAGTAATAGAAATAGAAAAGACAAACAGATTGATCAGATCATTTGATATCAACTAGTCAGGAGAGAAAAAGCAGATTTGATTCAATTAAATGATTTGTCTGTAACACCATCCTGCATCAGATCAATTGTATTGTGCATGTATTACACAGTCAAGCTTCTAGATTGACTGATTTTATAGATACTATGTCTGGAGTCTCTTTCTATAGTGGAGTGCTAGATTGAAAGTCTATTTGGGGAGGGTTCAAATTAGCATGGAAGGAGAAGTATCTGACACAGAGTATTGTCTTTCAAGTTTTATTCCAAACAGGAGCAAAAAAAAAAAAAAGAGGCAGTAATTAGACAGGGATATAAGATCACAGGAGAGTTTTCTGAGGTGGAAGGAATGCTGTTTTCCCATGCTATTGGGAGTGAACCCATGGAGATACGGTGTGGCTGAGGGGTCGCTCACTATCACTCCAACATTATTTCTGAGCATTCTTGGCTATTTTAGTGTTCTCTGCGGATGGCCTTTTCAACAGTCCTGGGCTCTCAGTTCCAGGATCTCCTTTCTTCCAATGATCCTGTTTTCCATCCTACCTCAGCCACTCACTACTATTGCCACAACCTAGACTTTGTCATGATCGGTAATTGCAGCCTCATAATCTCAGCCATAAAAAAAGATGAGTTTATGTCCTTTGCAGGGACACGGATGAAGCTGGAAACCATCATTCTCAGCAAACTTAACACAGGAACAGAAAACCGAACACCGCATGTTCTCACCCATAAGTGGGAGCTGAACGACGAGAACACATGGACACAGGGAGGAGAGCATCACACACTGTGGGGCAGTGGGGGGCAAGGGGAAGGAGAGCATTAGGAGAAACACCTAATGTAGATTTGATGGGTTGATGGATACAGCAAACCACATGGCACATGTATACCTATGTAACAAACCTGCATATTCTGCACATGTACCCAAGAACTTAAAGTATAAACAATAGTAATAATAATTGTAGCCTCCCTATAATCTCAATTTCAAGCACCTCACTCTTCCATTATTATTTTTCTAACTTTTTTGTTCGCTTAGACTGCATCACCAACTCAAATAATTCTTCTAATACATCAGTATCCAAGTCCATCGATCCTAGCCTTTTCATGTTCCTCAACATTTTAAGTTTTTGCCTCCCTCCTTACTCGACTTAAATACCATGTCAGTCATCGTGGTAATTTAATTCCATACACTCAACTCATTTGCCCCTCTCTTACATTTTACTCACCCAGAAAAATCCCAGTGCTGGTTCAGTCCAACTCCACGAACTCCATGGTGGCACTGGTGCAGTTTAATGTGTTGGAGAAAAATAGAAATACAAACATTAATGAGCATCAGTCTAAATTCATGACTACTAGCACTAAGCGGAACCTTGGCACTACCCAGCAATCCAATCATATCTCCTTAGTTTACTTGCTCTTCGATTCTTCTAGATGGTGATCTTCTCTCTTTTCAAACATCCAATATCTCTCCTTTCATATTCACTGTCAGTTGAAGACCCTGCTCCTCATTTCCCTATTTCACTGAGAAAACTGAAGCAATTAGAGGAGATTCTCCACAAACTTCTACAACTACAGGTGGTCATCCACCTTCATGTCTGGTTGTGTGCCTTGGCTTCCCTCCTGATAAACTGACCATACTCTTATTTAAGGCCATCCTCTGCACTTATGCACCAAGTTCATTCCCTTGGGCCTCCCAAGTGATGTGGATTTCTCCCTCTCTTTCCTGCTTTATTATTCTCTCCTCTTAGCAGGAGTACTCCCATCAGCACTCCAAAATATTATTACTTCTTCCACTTAAAAAAAAGCATGCTGTTTGGACCCATTCTCCTCCTTCAGCTGTTCTCTTCACTGTAAACTCCTTGAATTAAATTTTTAAACTTACTATATTCATATTTTTTTCCTTCTATTCTCTCTTAAATCTCCTCTAATCAGGGTTTTGGCTTCCAACCCTCAATTTAATACTGCTCTCTTTTTTTTCAAGGCAATCAAATGAGATCCAAGTTGCTGAAACCAATTGTCAGAAACATTTTCTCTCCCCTTCATTGAATATCTTTCTTGACTTTTATAGTTTTCCCTTTTTCTCTCTGGTGGCTTCTTCTGCGAACTTTGTTGGTTTCTTCACATCTTTCCAAGCACTAAATTTTGAGGTGCCCAGGTCTCAATCATTGGATCACTTTTCTTTTCTAGCTACAATAACTCCATAGACTATCTCATCCACTCAGAACCATAAATGCCATTCCTTTACTGACCACTCCTAAATATAGACCTTCAGCCTTGACCTCTGCCCAACTGCTTCCTGGGCATCACCTCTCAGTTCACAGATGGGCATCTCAAAATTAATATGTTCAAAACCCAACTCCTAATTTTCCCACAAAAGTCTGCCCTTCCCAAATTCATCCCATTCATCTCCATCCAGGAAATGGCATCTTTATCCTTTCATCTGCTCAGATCAAAAACTTGCTGTCACCCTTAGTTGCTGTTTCTCTCACACTCACCATTAAAACTATAAGCAAACTCTATAGGCTCTAACTTCAAAATATATTCATCAACCTGCTCCAGACCTTCGTCATTACCCCTGAATTAATACAGTGGTCTCTTTATTGTTCTCCCTGTTTCTGACTTTAACCCTCTACCAATCACTCCTAGCACCACAGCTAAAGTGATCTTGTTAAAACAGAAGTTAGATCAGGTTTCTCTCTTGCTGTAGCCCCCATGTCCTCCCATCTTAGAGTCAAAATCTTCACAATGCCTCTTTTAAGTCTTGTTCTCCAGAAAATAGACTCTGAGATGGAAATCTGTAGGCAGGAGGTTTATTGAGTTTGCTCTTGGGACCAACACTTGTAAGGAAGTGAGGAAAGCAGAATTGGGCAGAAGGACCAGTAGACTATGGTACAGTTACAATAGGCCCTCAGAGCTGGCCTGAATTGAGGCAAGGGAACTCAACTCTTTTTTTTTTAAATTTATTTATTTTACTTTAGGTGCATTCTATATCTGGCATTTCTCCCCACATCATCCCTCCCCACCCTCCACAGTCTGTCCCCTACCCACCCCCCCAACTGCCCCCAGTGTGTGATGTTCCTCTCTCTGAGTCCCTCAAGGACAGTCTTTGGATGTGGTCTGCTTCTGGGAGAGAGCATAACCTTGGGAATGAAGTTCTTTTCTGTTGAGGGCAATTTCAGATGAGAAATTGAGCTAGAAACCATCTACAACCAACAACCAGTTGCCTCTTGGTTTTATCTTCTGCTCTCCTCTTACTCTATACTTCAGATACTTTAGTCCCCTTGCTTTTCTTCAAATATGCCAGACTCACTCCTACCTTAGAGCCCTTGCAGTTTCCCCTGCCTGGAATGTGGGCCTTGCTCCATGATATCCTCAAATTTCATCCTCTCAATGAGCCTTCTTATTCAGTATTGTAGCCCAACACCCCTTCCCCAATACAGCTGACCCCCTTCACCATGCTCTACCTTTTCTTTTTTAATGCCACTTTTCACCTTCTAATAGCCTATGTAATTTATTTATTCATTATGTTTATTGTCTGATATGTCTTTCTCCCACTAGAATATAAACTTCTTAATCTTTGCCTATTTTGTTTACTGATATATCTCAAGCACGAAGAGGTGTCCTCATGCATAGTAATTCTCGTAATGAATGTATTTTAAACAAAAGTTTTATAACTCAGTAGAGGATTTTTGTTTTCCACTTGGAAATTATCTTTCCTAAGTAGGAAATTCTTTTTAACATCAGAGTCTTCTGAATATGAATTTATTAAGTCACTTAATACATTTTCCCAAACCACAGAGTTGCCCAAACACAGCTCTCAGTTGAAGCAGGCTTATCTCTCAGATTATAATAATTATCTCATTCCTGCTATAAAAGTAAAGGAAGGGAGGAGGAGCTGCACATAACAAATTAATTAATCAAGGCTTTAATTTTTCTTTAAACCCAGGGAATTCATATCAGCCTGCCTTGTTATTTACCTAACTACCCTCCAGGATATTAATATTATATCCTGCGATTTACAGCCTTAAATGGCCATGATGTGTTTGCACAGGTGAAGAGCAGGTGCTCGGCCGAGTCTTTTCTTACATTTCTTGTACATTAATTTACCTTGGAGGCTTCACACTCTGGAATGCCACTGACATGAAAACAACAGAAGGTTATTTTACTAATTGCAGTGCTTTGAATACACTAAGAAAAATATAGTTATGTTTATATGATATAATGTGATAAACAAGGAAATTGGAGCCCCTGGCAAGACTTTTCTGGTTACCCAGGCCTGCTCAGCCACCCCTATTACCCTTTGGGCTGGCTTACCCATCAGCTGGGGAAGCTCTGCTAGATTAGATGATGTCATAGGAAGTGAATTCTAACCAATTGGTGGGCGAAACCAATCCTCCATGACAAACATGATTTACAACTTCAAATTGCTTTCTTCACCAAATAGTCTCACAGATATCTTTCCTAAAACAAACACTCTCTACTCTCAGTGTCAAGTCAACAATTCCTTGAATCTTTAAATAAACATTTAAATATGTAGGAAAGTTCTTCACCCCTTCTATTGGATTTTTCTATTGACACTCAGCCCACCTTATAAACTTTTCTATCCCTCCTTACAGTGCAGAGGCTGGAAGCCTGAGAAGTATATTTCTGTGACATCCTAGCCAGCAGAGTTCTGGATGTATTTTTTGTTGCCATCTTAAAGATAAATTCATATGATATTTAAAAGGCAGCAGCGAGACAGAAATCATTTCTCTTCTTTCTATGGCAGCAGTAGAAGGCATAGCGTGGGCCTCCCAAATGTGAGTTTCTGTGGTGGCTTCTATGCCCCCAGCCATTCCACCCACCTTGGGGACAAAGTATCACGAGATAAGCGGGAGCTTCCTGCAAGCCCCTGACTCTGGGAGACAGAGGCTTGCTAACTTTCTGCGGTGCTGCACCTGAAAGTTAGTGATAGACCCCTGACTCACTTCAGCCCTTGATTCTTCTAACACTTGACGCGTTGTAGTAAATCCTCTACTTGAAACACCTGGAATGCTTTTTATATTGTTGTCTGATCCCTTCTTATAAAACAGGCATACAAATTTTCCTTTTTGATGTAAGACAGGCAATAAACATATACTTTAACTTTCATTTTGTGGTAACAGATATGTTAGTACTGCCTAAGCTTTTTACTATTTAACAGGGTGTAATAATGGCTAGCACAGGGCTTGTCTGCTCATGCCTCAACGGACTTTCATTCTTTCAATTTCCTATTAAACTACCAACAAGCACTATGGTTTTTGCTTCAGTAATTTCTTAGCCAAGGGTAAATTAAAAAATATCAGGCTTATAATTTTCTATTACTGTTATTATCCAAAACCACCCCAGAAAATGAGAAGAATATGGATCCCTAGAGAAAAAGAAAGGGCTTTCCTAGGAAAAATGGTAAATAAATTTAGAGAATCAAACAGAAAATATTTGCTACCATCTAACTACCTGAACATAAAAGCCATCTTTATCTCATACATTACACCAAAACAAATTTCAGAGATAAAATATTTAAGTGTTAAAGTAAATGACCCATAGGAACACTTGAAGACAATCTCAGTGACTACTTTTAAAATTCTTGCTTGAGAAAACATTTTCTAAGTGTGACACCAAAGGTAAAACCCAGTTTTTAAAAAATACATTCTTTAAGTTCTTTCATTGATTTTAGAAGTTTCAAAATATATCAAAATTTAAAATAATACAATAGTTTCCACCACCTAGACTTCACAATTATGCCATAGTTGGTTTACCATCTATTTGTATTATATCATTCTAAAGTAAATTTAATATATGAAGATATTTTACTTCTAAATGCTTCAGCATAGATCTCCAAAAAAATGAAACATACTCTTACAAAACCACAATACCTTTATCACACCCAGCAAAATTGACAATAACGCTATCGTATTATCTAATATCTATTAGTCCATTTTCAGGTTTCTTCATTAAAACAAAAATTTTTCACAAAATTATTTCCGTTCAGATCAGGATCATTCATTACATTTGGTTGTTAGTTCTTTTAAGTAAGTCTTTTTAAATCTAGAACAATATTCTCTACGCCTACTTTTTTTCCCCATGATACTGACTTTTATAAGATCTCAGATCAGTTTAGGTTTCTTTGTAGAAAATACCACATTCTGGGCTGATTTATTTTCATGGTGTTATTTAACATGACTTAAGATTGTTAGATTTCATTCTGAAAAAAGAATTGAGATAGGCATCCAGAGCTGTCCAGTGGAATTTTCTATAATGATGGAATGCTCTATATGTATGCTGTTCATTATAGTCACATGGTAATTCAGCACTTGAAGTATAGCTAGTGTGACCAAATAAATTAATTTTAATTTAATTTTAATTAGTTTAAATTCTAAACTTAAATATTACATGTGGCTAATGACTGCTGAATCATTTGTATATCATAAAAGTGAATATAAAATACCTATATGCTGCCTATACATAAGTAGGTATTTGATAAATATTAGTTCTTCAGCCTTCCAAATATAGTTTAAGAAAAGCATGCTATCAAATACACTATTATATAGATTCAAATGAAGCTGTGTGTGTGACTTTATTATATAATTAAGACCCTTTCGAAAGCAGAGAAGTAAAGGCCATCTGTTTACTTCAGGAATCTCCATGATCAGCACCAATTGCTATACTTATCTTGTTTTATTATCCACATGAAAATATCTCCTAAGTAGTGCAGTTATTCTGCAGTCTATATCTTTAACATATATACATAAGACTTAAGAATTAGAACTCAACAGGGCCAAGACAGCCAATTAGAAGCAACTGCAGTGCATGGCACTCACAGAGAAGAATAAAAGGGGTGAGTGAATTCAGCACCTTCAACTGAAATATCCAGGTACACACATTGGGACTGATCAGGGACACAACCTGACCCATAGAGAATGAAGAAAAGCAGCGTGGGGCAATGGCCCGCCCAGGAACAACACTGAGCCAAGGGAACCCTCACCCCTAGTCAAGGGAAGCAGTGAGTGAATGCACCACCCTGGGAAACCACACTTCTCCCACAGATCTTTGTAACCCTCACTCAGATCAGGAGACCCCTTGTGAGCTCATGTCATCAGAGCCTTGGGTCCAACACACAGAGCTGTGTAGAGTCTTGGCAGAGCAGCTGCTCAGGCACACACAGACCTGGGAGCTTTACATACTTCAGCCCCAGGATCCCCAACAAAGGTGGCTGCAACTCAGGCAAGGAGGGAGATCCATATATACCCCTAGGAAGGGGGCCTAGAGATTGCCATCTCTCACCACTCCTATTTTGGTAGTTCTGGCAAGGGCAATCAGGCAAGAGAAAGAAATAAAGGTATTCTAATAGGAAGAGAAGAAGTCAAACTATTTCCGTTTACAGATGACATGATCCTATACCTAGAAAAGCCGATCATCTCAACTTAAAAGCTTCTTAAGCTGATAAGCAACATCAGCAAAGTCTCAGGATACAAAATCAGTGTGCAAAAATTGCTAGCATGCCTATGGACCAACAACAGGCAAGCTGAGAGCCAAATCATGAATGAACTCCCCTTCACAATTCCCACAAAAAGAATAAAATACCAAGGAATACAGCTAACAAGGGAAATGAAGGACCTCTTCAAGGAGAACTACAAACCACAGCTCAAGAAAATCAGAAAGGACACAAACAAATGGAAAAATATCCCATGCCCATGGATAGGAAGAATCAATATTGTGACAATGGCCATACTGTCCAAAGCAATTTACAGATTCAATTCTATTCCCATTAAACTCCTACTGACATTCTTCACAGAATTGGGAAAACTATTTTAAAATTCATATAGAACCAAAAAAGAGCCCAAATAGCCAAGGCAATCCCAAGCAAAAAGAACGAAGGTGGAGGCATCATGCTACAGGGCTACAGTGACCAAAACAGCATAGTATTGATTCAAGAACAGGCACATAGATCAATGGAACAGAACAGAGAACCCAGAAATAAGATGGCACACCTACAACCATCTCATCTTCAACAAACCTGATAAAAACAAGTGATGGGGAAAGGATTCCCTACTTAATAAATGGTGCTGTGAGAACTGGTGAGCCATATGCAGAAAACTGAAACTGGACCCCCTCATTACACCATATACAAAAACCAATTCAAGATGGATTCAAGACTTTAATGTAAAATCCAAAACTATAAAAACCCTAGAAGAAAACCTAGGCAATACCATTCAGGACATAGGCACAAGCAAAGATTTCATGACAAAGACCCCAAAAGCAATTGCAACAAAAGCAAGAATTGACAAATGGGATTTAATTAAGCTCAAGAGCCTTTGCACAGGAAAAGAAACTATCAATGATGTATTAGTTCATTCTCATGCTGCTATAAAGAAATATCTGAGACTGGGTAATTCATAAAGGAAAGAGATTTAATTGACTCACAGTTCCACAGGGCTGGGGAGGCCTCAGGAAACTTACAATCATGGCAGAAGGGGAAGCAAACACATCCTTTTCATGTGGCAGCAGGAAGGAGAAATGCCAAGCAAAGGGGAAAGGCCCCTTATAAAACCATCAGATCTCGTAAGAACTCACTCAACTGCCCCCATGACTCAATTACCTCCCACCAGTTCCCTCCCACAACACATAGGGATTATAAAAACTACAATACAACAAGAGATTTGGGTGAGGACACAACCAAACCATATCAAACAGAGTAAACGAACAACCCACATAATGGGAGAAAATGTTTGCAATCTGTGCATCTGACAAGGGTCTAATATCCAGCATCTATAAGGAGCTTAAACCAATTTATAAATAAAAACCAACAATCCCATTAAAAAGTAGGCAAAGGACATCAACAGCCACTTCTCAAAAGAAGACATACATGTGGCCAACAAACACATGAAAAAAAAGCTCAACATCCCTAACCATCGGAGAAATGCAAATTAAAATCACAATGAGATATCATCTTGCACCAGTCAGAATGGCTATTATTAAAATGTCAAGAAACAGGTGCTGGTGAGGTTATGGAGAGAAAGGAATGCTTTACGCTGTTGGTGGGAGTGTAAATTAGTTCAACCATTGTGGAAGATAGTGTGGCGACTCCTCAAAGACCTACAGGCAGAAATACCATTTGACCCAGCAATTGCATTACTGGGTATATATCCAAAGGAACATAAATCATCTACTAAAAAGACACATGCACATATATGTTTATTGTAGCACTATTCACAAAAGGAAAAACATGGAATCAACCATCAATGATAGACTGAATAAAGAAAATATGTGGTACACATATACCATGGAATACTATGCAGCCATAAAAAGAAATGATATCATGTTCTTTTGCAGGAGCATGGATGGAGTTGGAGGCCATTATCCTTAGCAAACTAATGCAGGAAAAGATAACCAAATACCATGTGTTCTCACTTATAAGTGGGAGCTAAATTATGAGAACACATGGGCACATGGTGGGGGAACAACACAAACTGGGTCCTGTCAGAGGGCAGGGGCGGGACAAGGGAGAGGATCGTGAATAATAGCTAATAGATGCTGGGCTTAATACCTGGGTAATGGGATGATCTGTGCAGCAAACCACCATGGCACACATTTATCTACGTAACAAACCTGCACGTCCTGCACATGTACCCCGAACTTAAAAGTTGGAAATTTTAAAAATAGTTAGAATTCACATTTTCTGAAGCAGGTACCCCTTTGTGTTTACTTTTCTTTCAAATTGTTTTTTGCATGTATTTGGATTACTTAGACCAAGCCAAGAAAATGAGATTCAATACTGAAACTTTTATTCAAACTTAGAAAGAGGATCTCTTTTCCATGGGATTGAAGCTGGAGCTCCTGAGAAGCTGCCTGATGGAGAGTGCAACACAGAGAAAAGCAGACCTAAGATATAAAGAGAAGGAATTCCACTTTAACCTGTAGATCCAACCATGCCTGCAGCTGAGCTTGTTCACTGTGTAAGATTATCTCTATACTTTTCAGTTTTATGATCCAATAAATTCCTTGTTTTTCTTCAGCTAATTTGTATTGGTTTCTGTCTTTCTCATCTGAAAGAGGGTTATCAAAATGTAACCAAAAGTACCTAGAATTTGAAATCAGACAAACTAGATTCTATTATATCTTGGATACAGTTTCCACTTCTAGAGATAATAATTCCCTCTTCTTAAGCCTAAGAGGATTAAATGAGATGGTATGTCCTGTGTGTTAGAGATACTCTGAATATGCTGGTTTTCTTTTTGAATTTGAGTTATATTGATACCGCGTCCTTGAGTTTTCACATAGTGTTTTCCTTTTCTGTAGTTCATTAAAAAGAACTTCATTTACACCCATATGTAACGTGAGGTCATCTGGGCCTAAACCGAAAAGGGAGTGGGGCAATTTATACAACTGGAAATGAGAAGTTTCCCACCTACTTTCATAAGAGAATCAGTTTGGTGAGGAATACTATTTGTCTTTGGGTCATACAGACCCAAAACAGTGGCTGTGAATTTATGTTGCTCTTCCCACAATCTATTCCTTTTAAATTCCTGTCACAATGTAATGGGAATTACACTGTGCAGGCTCTGGACACGTGATGCAGTTCCTTTTGTCTTCTCAAATGCAACCATGTGTGGAATCTCCATTATTGTCACTGAAGATTTAGTTACCTTTTATGATCATCCTGGATTAAGTTAAGTACCTTGGTCATCAAACAGAATATAATTAACTAATCATTTGCAGGATTACCTAGCCTAAAAACCAACACAATAAAATATAGTAAGCATGTTTATGTCTGTTCAAATCCCTGTATTAATAAAGGTGATCAGATTATACAATTCAAATGCATTTTTAAGAAAATATTCCTAGCATAGAGGATTAGAAATATGTTTAAGCTAAATTTAGAATTCAGGAAAAGCAATCCTACAGCTTACTTTCCACTATTTTTTCCCTTCAACTAAGCTCTTAAGCTGAATAAATTAAAGTCTCCCAAGATGTTTAAACAGTTTAGTCTATATTAGTATGCTATGGTTCATTATAAAATACAACTGTAAAACCATTGCCAAATTACCCTCTAATACCTGCTTAGTCATAACTGGAAATCTCAAGCAAAAGCATGAATGTCCTGCTTATATATTAATTTTAGCTTCTTATCCATAATTATTTATCACCCCCCAAAAATCCCTCTTCCTTCACCTAAATCTTATTCCTGTCTCTGACACACTGCATCGCATTCATGAACCCATCTTCTCAATCTGTCAGGCAAAGGGATGCTTTCTATTGTCTAATACTCAGTCTAAAATAATCTTGTACCGTGAAGATTTTCTTTCCTTCTTTTAAAAGCTTATCATAGTATGGTCCAAATTAGTTTGAATTAAGAAAAGTAAAGCAATATACCTTTAAAGGTAGACAACACCTCCTATGCTCATACACATATATTTCTTAAAGAAGCAGAACTTTTTTGTTGTTACTTTTTTATCATAATATGGCTATTATCATTACTTTCAGCAAGTACTATAATAATTTGCCCCACCACACACCCATCTTATCTCTATTTCCACCCATGTATGGCAGGATAAAACTTCAAAGTATTAGTTAATAACAAAATTTTCCTCATCTCTACCAAGACCCTCCTTTTCAGGCAGTTTTACTTAAGGATCCCATCTAAGAAAAGAAAGAGGTAGAGACAGAGAACAAAACAAAAGCATGCAAGGCAGAAACAGCTGGAAAGATATAGGCCAGAGTTTTTCTTAGACTTAATTTTAGAATTCTCTGGACCAGGGAGAAGGAAGAACAGAGATGAGAGAAATAAAATAGAGTGAGCTGGGATTTCACGTTCTGTATCCATCCCAAGATCTGGGGGTGATGAAGTGACCCTTGATAAGTTTAGAATCTTTGAACAAAACAAGGCATGTGGCCTACTTTCTGTCTAGAAACCCAAGAGATGGGAACCCCCACAGAAGCCTGATGTTTATGATAGTTGTGTGCTAAATACTGTGGGTTGGCCCCCACCCTTGTAAACTCTCTCTTTTATCACAGGGCTAGATGTCTGGAAACTACTTTTTCTAATCTCCTTTTTTCATTCCAGACTTGCCAGTGGAAGGGACTTGCACGAGATTAAAGGGAAGTGCTGGGACAACTGGATAGCCACATGCAAAAAATGAAGTTGGACCTCTACCTTACATCATACACAAAAATTAACTCAAAATGGATCTAAGACCTAATTGTACCTACTAATCTGTAAAATTCTTAGACGACAACATAGAGAGTAAATCTTCATGATTTCAGATTTGGCAATAGATTTTTAGAAATGATACCCCAAGCACAAGCAGCAAAAAAAATTAGATTATTAGACTTCATCAAAATTAAAAACTCTCATATAGCAAAGGCCATTAAGAAAAAGTGAAAAGACAGCTATGATAAAAGAGAAATATTTGCAAATCATATATCTGACAAGGTGCTTGTGTCTAGAACACACAAAGAACTATTATAACTCAGTAGTAAAAAGACAAATGATCCAATTAAAAACTAGGTAAAGCATCTGAACAGACATTTCTCCAAAAAAGATATACTAATGGCTAATAAGCACAAGAAAAAATGTTCAACATTAAACATTAGGGAAATGCAAATCAAAAACACAATGGAATATCACTTCATGGCCAGTAAGAAGGCAGTAATAATTTTTTTAAAAGAAAAACAGGTAACAACTGTCAGTGACAATATGGAGAAATTGGAACCTTCATATATTGCTGGTGGGAATGTAAATGGGGTGGCTGCTTTGGAAATCAGCATAGCAATTCCTCAAAAGGTTAGAGTTACCATATGAACCAGCAATTCCACTCCAAAGTAAATACTCAACATATATAATTCCACACAAAACCTTGTATGCAAATGGTCATGGTGACATTATTTATAATAGCCAATAAGTAGAAACAACCCAAATGTTCATTAACTAATGAATGGATACATAAAATGTGGTATATTGATACTATGGAATATATTTGGTAATCAGACCACATGAAATATGAACACATATTACAACAAGAATGAATGAACAATAACACTGAGAACATTATGTTAAGTGAAAGTATCCATTACAAATGGCCACTTATTGTAAAATTCTATTTATATAAAATGTCTACATTAGGAAAATCTATAGAGGCAAAAAGCAGATTACTGATTGCCCAGGGCCAGAGAGTAAGGTATAAGGGGACTGGGATTGAGGGGTGATATCAGGTAATGAAATGTTCTAAAATTTATTGTGGTGGTAGATTCTCAACTCTGTGAATATACTAATGGCATTGATTTATATACTTTAAATGATTGGATTGTATGGTATATAAATTATATCTCAGTAAATCTGCTTATTAAAAAATGAAAGGGAAGAAGGAAGGCAGAGGCACATCTTCTCCTGGCTTTAGCTTGGGAGCACAGTGCCCTATAGGAACGGCACTACAGTTCCTGTTCCTAGTACTGTAGGAACTACAGGAAGAAACAAGCATAGTTTCAGAGGAACGAGGGATTGTGCAGTTGTGGTTTCCTGTAGCAGCAGTAGCATCTTCCTGAAGTTCCTAAGCACTGACTAACATAACCTTATCCCCTTCCTTTTGTCTCTTTCATCCCTTCCAATAATTTTGTCACTTAACTCCCTGTATTAAAATCCAATCTGCTTGAAATGCCTCGAGTGGTTTGTTTTCCTAACTAAATTCTGATCGATAGTACTGCCCAGAGAATATCCTTTCTCCTTGTTTTCTTCCTAACACATTTTTAACTTTTGTCCAGATATTCTTCTCTCCACTACATAGCCAAGTACCACAGGAGACAATGAGTGACAGAGTGACCTCAGCTTCAGGGTTCAGCCTGATTTTTATCTTAGAGTAATCCCATTTATCTTTCTAAGAATTGGTTCAGAAATGGTCATCCAACCTAGTTATGCCAATGAGACATGAAGGGGGGTTTACCAGAAACTTCTGGGAACACTCTTCATTCTTAAGTATGAATCATAAGAAACCAACTAGATATAAAAGAAAAATCCCTATTTTCTGCTTACAGCTATCATACAACCAAGACAGGCGTCTTCTTAAGAACAAAGGTGAGAGTACAGAGGCAGTGTAGAGAAATACAGAGAACCTGGGTGTTTAATTGCATTATTGAACTGTTGGATCAACACAGCCTGAAACCCACCTTACCTCTTGAATTCTTATTTATCTATTTATTTATTTTTTGAGGCCAAGACTTCCTCTGTTGCCCAGGCTGGAGTGCAGTGGGGTGATCGTAGCTCACTGAAACCTCTTCCTCCCAGATTGAAGTTATTCTCCTGCCTCAGCTGCCTGAGTAGCTGAGATTACAGGCATGCACCACCAGGACTGGCTAATTTTTGTATTTTTAGTAGAGACAGGGTTTTGTCATGTTGGCCAAGCTGGTCTCGAACTCCTGACCTCAGGTGATCCACCCGCCTCAACCTCCCAAAATGCTGGGATTATAGGCATCAGCCACTGGGCCCAACCACCTCTTGAATTCTTATATAGTATAAGCTAGTTTCACTTAGGTAGCTTGAGATAAGTTTCTTGTTATTCACAACTGGAAACATTTTAACTGATACCCTGAAATACCATGATATGGCAGTCTCCCTAGGCAGAGAAGGCTTGAGACAACTCCCCAGATTCCCATGGCTCCAGATGGGACATGACATTATCCAAAAGTTACCCCTAAAATCTGAGCAATTTAGCTGAGAGGGGCTGGTAGACCTGGAGGGGCCTCACAGCCATGATTAGGGGACACAGCAGTATAAGCCACACAAAACCAGAAACATTGTAGGAATGTGACATTACAGTGGAAATTGCAACAGTAGGATAATGACAACCAGGAACCAGAAGCAAGGTGGTATAGTTGCCTAACAGCCAAGCTCCCCTAACAAAGGAAGGTTCAGTCTTCATATAGGCTTATACTTTAGATGTTACACATGAAAGAATCTTAGGTTTATAGCTTAACAAATGAAAAGTGTCTCAGTTTACAGTCTCAGGAATTACATATGAAAAGGATCTTGGTTTACAGTCTCAGGAATTACATATGAAAAGGGCTTTGGTTTACAGTCTTAGGAATGAAAAGGGGAAGTTTACAGTCTTAAAAAAAGGGGAAGTTGATCTGAGATGCCTGGGTCTCCCTCTTCACTCCCCTGCTTTGAGACCCTCACCACTTTATAATATTAGTGAGAAGTCTCACTTTCATTCTCACTTTCCAGATTTTCTGAAGAAACTGACGATAATGTTTCATATAATACAATTATGATGTCATCTTTTGGCTAACTATAGTAGTGATGAATTCCCTAATCATCTGAAGTAATAGGGAGAATAGACAAGGGAGCAGTAAACACCTATTATTATTATATCACTTATGATGAGGGTTTTGGATCCTCCCAAGGATGAGAACCAACCTCCAAATAAGGACTCAGGGTTAAATCCATGCCATACATGTACAGGCACTTTGCCAGTCTGGTCATGTCTCGCACAATATCCTCTACTGCTTGTCCCTGGTCATCTACGTGCAGACGGCAATTGGTTAAATTGAATTTTCCACAGACACCCCCTTTGGCTGCTAGCAAATAATCTAGGGCCAGCGGGTTCTGATAAATCACGTTTCTCATTTGAGTTTCTTGTCGGACCAAGAGGGACAGAGCTTTGCCCATTTCATTAGTGAGTATTTCCAAAATAGCCTGCAACTGGATGATCCGGTTGAGCATGTAAATAGGGGTCCGGTATCCCCATGAGCCATCTTCAGCCCATGTGGCCAGCCCATAGTACTCAATAATTCTCTCCGGTGACCACTCATCATCTGTCCAATTCCCTCATTTTAGGTCTCTCTTCTCCCTATCAGAGTAAACTGGATGCCCTAACAGCTCACCTATCTTAACAGATAATAGGAAGAAAGAGGGTTTAATGATGCCTATGACACAGCTACCTGTCCATCTCATGGATTACACACCTTATATTGAGTACCATTATATAAACAGGTTCCCTGCTGTGTCCCCGTACATTGATAAGAACTGCAGGATGAAAGAATGGCAGTAACTTTTACATCCTACCTGGTGTACATACTGAGGGCATTCTTCAAAATTAGTTAATGTTCCTACTGTGCAAGTCCAAATATTAAGAAGAACAAGTCCCACGATGAATCTCCTCATGCTTTGGCCATGCATGGACCAGCCAGCTTCCAGGATGTGGCTGGAGCAAGGCTTTTTGTCCTTTTTAAGGTGATTCTACAGTCCTTGCCCCAGTCTAAGTCTCAGCTGTTGCTGGTTTTTACACGGCTGTGGTGGATTCAGTCTGGGATTCCCTCTAAATTCATGGCTGTGGGATTGGTCAGGATCAGGTCTCAGGTCCTTTCTATTGTGGCTTTAGAGGGGCTGTACTCCATCCTTTATCCACATGTGATGACCTAGTGAGAAAGGGTGAACTGAGGAGAAAAAGGCTTACAGGACATTTGTTATTTACTTAGGTTGAAGTATGCTAAGTGATTCTCCTTAGAGCCAGTAACTAGCATCCTAACTCAATCTCTCCCCACTCCTGAGGAGTTCCTAGGAGTGCCCAGAGTAGGGGAGGGGGCCTATGGTATAAGAGTTAATAGGGGAATATCCTGTTTTTCCTAAGGGAAGTGCCTGCACCCACTCTAATCTTGTTTCCTGACACACTTTCCCTAAGCTGTTTTTGATGGTCCGGTTCATTTTTCCACTTTTCCAGAACTCTGAGGTCGGTAGGCAGCGTGCAGTTTCCAGGTGATACCCAAGGCCATTGCTGTTTTCCAGACTAAATCTGCCACAAATGCTGGTCCACTGTCTGCTCCGATGTGCAGTGGCAGTCCAAACCTAGGGATAAGATCTCGAAGCGACACACGGGTTACTTCATGGGTTCTTTCAGTCCCATCCAGAGTATGTGCACACCAGGACCAACAAATACTTATGTCCCCCACACTTGGACATTTCAATAAAGTCTACCTGGAGATCTTCAAACAGAGCTGCTCCATAAGCTTGAATTCCAGGGGGAATAGTTGGACCCTGCCTTGCTTTGTGTTGCCGACATGTAATGCATTGCTGTGCCACAGTTTTGGCCAAGGCTGCTAAGTGTGAGATGTAAAAGTACTGGCCCAACATCTTTTCAAGTGACTCTTGACTTAAATGGGTGGTCTCATGTATGACTTGTACAACAGCAGCCCCCAGCAGCTCTGGTACTGGTATTCTTCCATATGGCAGTTGGATCCATCCTTCTTTAGTCAGTTGCCCCCTTCTGCCCAGAGAAAGTCTCTTTCCTCCTCAGAGTAAGTAGGTATTAGATCAGGGACCTGGGGAATCAGTGGGGCTGTAACTGCTATTCGGTAGGGGGCAGATGCTGTCTTATGAGCTGCTGAATCTGCTCGGGAATTTCCCAGGGCCACGGAGGTGTAGGCCCACCGATGTCCTCAGCAATGCATGGCTGCCACCCTCCGGGGCTTCCAGACTGCTTCTAGCAGCTGCAAAATTTCATGCTGATACTTTATTATATTTTCCCCCTGAAATTAACAGGCCTCTCTCTTTGTACAATGCTCAGTGTACTTGGAGAGTAGGGAAGGCATATCAAGAGACAGTGTAAATGTTTACAACCTTATCTTTACTCAGCTCTAGGGCTCGAGTTAAAGCAATGAGTTCAGCCTTCTGACCTGAGGTGCCCTGAGACAGGGATCTGGCCTCGATTACAGTGTCCACCATGGCATAGCCTGCACATCTTTCCCCTTGTGGATTGACAAAGCTGCTCCCATCCACATACAACTCCCAGTCTACTAATGTCCATGGCTGATCCCGAAGATCAGGCCTGCTGGAATAGACTGTGTCCAGGACTTCAACATAGTTGTGTTTAACCGGACCCTCTGACATTGGGAGCAAAGTGGCAGGGTTTAAGGTGTTGCAGACTTCAATGGTGATGCAGGGATTTTCACATAGCAGGCCCTGGTATTTGGTCAGCCTAACATTTGATAACCAGTGGTGCCCTCTGGTATTCATTAGAGTCACTACAGCATGAGGTGCCTTGATATTTAGGTTCTGTCCCAGAGTTAGCTTATCAGTTTCCTGTGCTAGCAGAGCAGTTGCAGCCAGCGCCCTTAAGCATGGGTGCCATCCTTTGGAAATTCCATCCAGCTGCTTGGAGAGGTAAGCTACAGGCCTGGCCCAAGGTCCTACTGTTTGGACTAGGACCCCAACTCCCACTTTTTCTCTTTCTGCCACATATAATGTGAAGAGCTTTGCTAAATCAGGCAGCCCCAAAGCTGGAGCTGACATTAGTTTTGTTTTCAGTTCCTGATAGGCCTGACACTACTGGGATCCCCATTCAAAGGGCTTCTTGTCTCCCCACTTTGTCACATCATAGAGGGGTTTGGATAGCACTGCGAGGTTTGGAAATCCACAATTTACAAAACCGACTGCTCCCAGGAACTCTCTCACCTGCCTTTTAGTCTCAGGTTCTGTCACTTTGCAAGCGGCTTGCTTCCTCTCTGCTTCTAGGCTGCGTTCCCCCTTCCAGATGGTGAGCCTCATATATTGCATTTGCTTTTTTTCAAATCTAGGCTTTCCTTTTAGACACTTTATACCCACAGTCCTCTAGGTGCCGAAGTAAGGCATTTGTTTGCGCACCCAACTGCTGTGGGGTGTCCCAATAGAAGGTTAACAGCATACAGGGGCAGCATGCAAGCAAGAAGCTTCTGGGGGGTGGTCACGGGCTGAAGCCTCCCCAAGGATAATGAGAGAGCTTTTTGAGCCCCTGGGAAGCTGGGTCCAGGTGTATTGAGTGGTTACACCTGCTTCTGGGTTTCTGCCATTGAAATGCAAATCATTTTTGACCCTCTGAGGCCAGTCAAATGCTAAGGAGGTATTCTTTAAGTTCAATTAAGTGAACCAACTATCGTCCACTGGCAATAATCCCAACTGCATGTATGAGTTGGGTGCAAAGCCATGCAAGCCCTGCACTGGCCTAGGTGATAATATCAGTCTTCTGCTTCTGGCTAGGAAGACTCCACCCTCCTTCCCAAGGGACAATGAGAGCCTGGATGACCCCTGCCTGAGGCATTTTTAGCTGCAGGGAGTCTCTTTTTGAATGGGATAGTGGCCCTTCATTTGCACAACAGGTTTTGCCAGAGAAGGGGGGCAGGGGCAGTCCATTAAGTACAAGAAAGTCTGTTCTCTTAACACCTTAATAGCTCTAACAATATTGGTTCTGTTTCTTTCCATGGGGGATTACAGAGCTGTCGTCTGGACTGTGGGCTATTTGGGGGCATATGAGTCTGGCCCCTCTCTCTTTTAGTCCAGTGGCCCTTCCATTAGATTGAACAGAGCCTCTTCACTTTTACCTGGATCTTCGTGCTTAGGATCACTCTGTTCTCCCATTAACTGTGGGCATTTTTTTCCCAATGTCCTATTTCTTGACAAAATGCACACTGATCACATTGCAGGCACAGGCGGACAGACTGTGGGGCTTTCCAGGAACCCCCCTTTTTCCATGCTCTTGGGGGCATTCCTCTCATAGCAGCAGCTATCAAGTCAGCCTTCCATTGAGCCTGACATTCCCTTTCCCTATGATTTTCCCTCTGGCTTACCGCCTCTTGGTTTACAAATGCCTGGTTAGCTACTTCCAATAACTGAAGTATTCATGCGTGAAAATCCTGCCTATTTCTGCTGCTGAATTTGCCTGGACTTGGGAGTCCAAGTTTCTCAGCGGACAGGGGGATGGTGGTTTCTAGCAGTCTATCCCTTGACTACTAAAACAGTCACTGCCTGCTCTCTTAGCCATTTAGAGAGTTTAACACTAACTGCAACCACGAGTCTATGTATGGAAGTTGATCAAGGTGTTCTAGCTCACCGTACATAACCTCATGCCTTACTTTGGAGACAAGGGGCCTGTCTAGGGTCCCCACTGGGGGCCAATCTACCCTAAATGCTGGCCAATCTTCCCTATATAAAACCCTTAAATTTCTCTGGTGTCATAGTTACTTTATAATTCCCACTAAATCACTTCTTGAAATTTTTCAGCATGGTTTCTAAAGGGGTGGGCTTGCTATGGGAGTGAGCCATATTAACACTTCAAAAAAACAATTCCCACAGTTAGGAGAGTGTTAGCTCACTCACAGTAGTTCCCGCCTAGCAAGACACAGCACAGAGCACTCTCCAATTTACACTCACTTCAATCCTTTTACAATGCCCAGAGGCTTCTTCACTCAGCCTTATGTAGCTGTCTCTAATTCTTATAAATTGCTCTATGAATGAGGCCCTTCCTAATGGACCCAATACCTTTTATGACTGATGAGTCCAACTGGACACATCTACACACAGACACACATCCGATTGCTCTCCTTCCAATTCAAAACCATAAGCAAAAGCTTCCAAGGTTACAGAGAGAGCTACCTTCCAATGTGCCAATCAGGCACTCATGGGTGATCAGGCCATGCTTCCACCCAAAATGGGGTGGGCTACCTTCCCAGGTTCAATCTTTTCTTACAAATTGTTCGACGACACAGACATACATCCACACACACAGACACACATCCAATTGCTCTCCTTCCAATTCAAAACCATAAGCAAAACTTCCAAGGTTACAGAGAGAGCTACCTTCCAATGTGACAATCTGGCACCTGTGGGTGATCAGGCCACACTTCCACCCAAAATGGGGTGGGTTACTTTCCCGGGTTCAATCTTACCAAATTCAGTAAGCCAGACTTCCTCAAATGCTTGTTCCTCCTCGGTGTTCAGCCACTGGGTGGATCTGCACTGCAGGGTCTCCCTGCTCTGGTCTGGCAAGGCTTTTCCACCAGGCAAATACCTGCCCAGGAGTGCTCTCAGGATGCATCACCCCAGCGAGCAGGAGTCCCCCTGCAGGGATGCTCCAAAGGGCTAGGCAAACCACCTAAGAGACTCTTTCCCACCATCTGCTATCCGAGACTCGCTTCCCAGCCAATGCACCAAAATGTAGCAGGAGCGGCTGTGGGAAGTGGATCTCTTGGACACTGAATGCAGGAGGAAGGAGTTTATTCGACCGGGAGCAAGGTGGCATAGTTGCCTAACAGCCAAGCTCCCCTAACAAAGGAAGATTCCATCTTTACATAGGCTTATACTTTAGATGTTACACGTGGAAGAATCTTAGGTTTATAGCTTAACAAATGAAAAGGGTCTCAGTTTACAGTCTCAGGAATTACATATGAAAAGGATCTTGGTTTACAGTCTCAGGAATTACATATGAAAAGGTCTTCGGTTTACAGTCTTAGGAATGAAAAGGGGAAGTTTACAGTCTTAAAAAAAAGGGGGAAGTTGATCTGAGATGCCTGGGTCTCCCTCTTCACTATAACCAGGTGTCTTAGTCTGTTTTGTGTTACTATAAGAGAATACCATAGACTGGGTAATTTACAGTGAACAGAAATTTATTTCTCAAAGTTCTGGAGACTTGGAAGTTCAAGATCAAGGAGTTGCCATCTTGTTACTTCACACATGACAAAAATGTATTACATGGCAGAAGGACAAAAAGAGGGCAGGAGAGAGCAAGAGAGAACAAATCCACTACTGAAATTACAGTGTTAGTTCATTCATTAGGGTGGACACTCATAACCTAAATACCTATTAGAGGCCCCATCTTCCAGTACCATCACAATGGCAATTAAATTTCAACGTAAGTTTTGGAAGGAACAAACATTCAACCCTTAGCACTAAGTAAAGGAAACTTGGAGAAATGTCTATAAATTTTGTCCTGCAATCCTATTTTTTCCTTATGCATCTTTCAAAGTAACATTGTTCCAAATTTGAAGCAAAAAAATAAAAATTAAATAATTACTAATGGATAATATTCAGATTCAAAATTGGTCTAACTGGTAACATGAAAATACTTACAACACTGTTCTCTAATTAATTTTGTAGAACTTAAGTGGTACAGTGCTTGAAGCCACTGAAGAGAGAGACCAGGCATCTAGGATCAACTTCCCCTTTTTCCTAAGACTGTAAACTTCCCCTTTTCATTCCTAAGACTGTAAACCGAAGCCCTTTTCATATGTAATTCCTGAGACTGTAAGCCGAGATCCTTTTCATATGTTAAGCTATAAACCTAAGATTCTTCCACGTGTAACATTGAAAGTATAAGCCTATGTAAAGATGGAACCTTCCTTTGTTAGGGGAGCTTGGCTGTTAGGCAACTATGCCACCTTGCTCCCTGCTGAATAAACTCCTTCCTCCTGTATTCGGTGTCCGAGAGATCCGTTTCCTGTGACTGCTCCTGCTACACCACTACTACCATCACAGAATTCCTTAATTTTCTTCATCCTCATTTGTATTCCAAACCCTTAAAACCAATCTCCTTTTCACAATGTTGTCACAGATTACCCGAAAGAGAGAATGACTGATGCTAACATAAAAGTCATTTGGTCACAATTCTGAGATTAGGAAAATTTTTTCATGCTGTAAGGTTGGCCGCGTCGTGGAGAGTTCGGACACGCCTCCTCCCCTCGCCGGGAGCTCGGACACCCCTTCCTCCCCTCGCCGGGAGCTCAGACACGCCTCCTTCCATCCGGGTCCCACTCCCCTCCATTTTGTCCCACCCACCTTGGCCACAGCCAATCGGATGCCTCCACTCCCTATAAAACCCCATGCCTGAGAGGAGTCCGCGCGACTTCTCCGGCCCTTCCTGTCCGGACCGCAGAACCTTGTCCGGGAGCCTGAATAAATTCCCTTGCATTGGATTATTTGCGTGCTGGCCTCAGTTTCTCCGTTTCATCTTCGGTGAAAACAGACCTTACACATGCTTTTATTCCAGCAGGAAGAGAATTTGCTATCCACAACTGGAAAATTAAAGCTAAGTATCAGATGGATGGGTCTCCATCTCATTCATATTATCACCCATCTATTTAAACTATTTAAACCCATGGACTTGCAGAAAATAGTTTCATCACTATATTAAAGATATTCTTTAGTTGATCATTTGATAGCAAATGTTACTCAAATAGTAGAAACAAATCTTAATTTTTAATAAATGTAAAAAATGTCTGTTTACTCTTTGTGACAGCTCTTACAACTTTACAAATATATAAGAAATATTTAGCAATTATGTACATACCTATTTCTAAGAAATCTAAGCTACAGTTTTTTTGTATCTTGACTCCAAAAAGTTGAATTTCTGCCAAGGTCAGTTTGCTAAGGACAAAGTTTATTTTTAATATTTGAAAGTGTTGGAGTGCAGAAAATAATACCCCTAACTATGGCACTCAGGACCTTCTAAGACTGTCACGGGCATGTCTTTAACTTGGCAAAATAAATATCTATATTGATTGAGATTTTTCTCAGATACTTTTTGGTTTACAAAGGTAACGCTTTTTATTTGCCTTGCTGAGGCACAAAAAGCAGTACCACAAAATATGGCATGTTGGCATGCTGAGTGCTTCGAATTAAAGAAAATTGAAAAGCCTGAGAAATAAGCCTCAGAACCAATCTCTCCCTGACCTTCCTCCAAAACCGCTGTCTGGGATTCTCTTCTTTCCCAAAGAACCAGGAGGAATTATCTCTGGAACTTCCTTATTTGACTAAGAAAGCTTTTTTTTTTTAATCAAAAGAAATGCAATTGTCTTAATACTCACCCCTAGGAATTTCTCATCAAATAGCCAGGAAAGATTAACCACTGGAGAAGAGTCATTCTCACAGAGAAGCCTGAGAGTCATTCTCACACACAGACAGACTTTTCATCTATTCTGGAAAGCAACTCCAAGAGATTAACTGGGAGACTCTATCTGCATAAGACAACCTTTGTTCACAATGAAGTTTTGCCTCTCATCTTGCAGCCACTTCCTCCAGAAGTCACAGGAACTTTGCCCAAGGCCATTGTTATTGGGACTCATTCATTTCCCCTGCAAATCATTTACTCCTATACCATACTCCTCATCTCCATTTCCCCTAAGAAGAGGAGTATATAACCAACTGGATCTCACTGGGTTAGGGTAATCACCATCCTGTGATTTCCCCCAGGGCACATTAAATAAATTTTGTATGCCTTTTTCTCTTATTAATCTTCCTTTCATAAGTTTATTTTCAGTGAGTCTTCAGAGGGTGCAGGGGAAGCTTTCCCTCTTCAACCCTACAAAGGTTTATTTTCAATATTTTTATAAAGTGTTGGCTTACAAACTTGCAATTAGACCATGTGGTATAGATTAGTATGGTTAAAGAAAAAATTATTCTTGACACTTGTTAAAGGTGGTAAAGCAGACTTTATTCAAAGCAGGGGAGGCCTTAGCAATAGGTATAGGGACCACTGTAATAGGGTCTCACAGTGAGAAAGAGAGATGAAACTCAACTCTGACTTCAACAAGAACAAGTGGGGATTTACAACCATGGAGCAGCATTGGGGACAGGGATGATCAGTGGATGGAAAATTACTAAGAGAAAACATCAGTGACGAAGGATATCCTTGAGGAAACATCAATAATAAACATCAGGGATAATTATTAAGAGGAAACATCAAGGACCACCTCTTTTGGTCAAATGACTATCATAAAAAAAAAACTGTGTGTGTTAACTTAATATTATAAACAAAGTTTGTCATCACAGGTTGTTTTTACTCACCAACTTGATGAGAATTAATGCATTTGGGTGCCACTTGATCAATCTCAAATTATTCCAATCTGTGTAAATAGAATGGAGAAAAAATTTTTTAACATTAACATTTCTTAAAATTTAAAAACATAGCTTATAAAGATGTATTTAAAGAAACAGGTCTAACAGATTAATTTTAAAACACAATACCAGGTACAGTTTTAACTTACAGGCACAGATGGCTGCAGAGGCTTCCAGGCTTTGGTTAGGGCAGTCATGGGAGCACACAGGAAATCTCCCAGAGGATCTGAATGGTTGATTTGAGCTAGGAGAGGCAGAAGCAGCGCAGTTTTCTCCCTAGGAGAAAAAACTTTCTCCCTAGAAGCGGTAGCATTTCCTCCCTAGGTCAGTTCTGTGGCACAGTTCCCTGCAATCTACTCAATAAAGTGCTTCCCACAAACAAGGGTGTAAACCATAAGAGAGGAAGATATGGAATCCAGCAAATGGGAGCTCCAACATCAAACAAAGAGGTTGTGTTTCCAGGAAGACAATAAAAGGAATGTCCTGAAACATAGCAGGACAGTGAGTCTAGAAAGAGACAAATCCAAGACTAGTGAACAATACAGTCAGGATGGCTAAAGGGCAAGAAACCAAAGGGCAAGATGTCTGCTTATGCCTTCTTTGTGCAGACGTGCAGAGAAGAACATAAGAAGAAAAACCAAGAGGTCCCTGTCAGTTTTGCAGAATTTTCCAAGAAATGCTCTGAGAGATGGAAGACAATGTCCGGGAAAGAGAGATCTAAATTTGATGAAATGGCAAAGGCGGATAAAGTGTGCTATGATCGGGAAATGAAGGATTATGGACCAGCTAAGGGAGATAAGAAGAAGGATCCTAATGCCCCCAAAATGCCACCATCTGGCTTCTTCCTGTTGTGCTCAGAATTCCGCCCCAAGATCAAATCCACAAACCCTGGCATCTCTATTGGAGACATGGCAAAAAAGCTGGGTGAGATGTGGAATAACCTAAATGACAGCGAAAAGCAGCCTTACATCACTAAGGCGGCAAAGCTGAAGGAGAAGTATGAGAAGGATGTTGCTGACTATAAGTCGAAAGGAAAGTTTGATGGTGCAAAGGGTCCTGCTAAAGTTGCCCAGAAAAAGTGGAAGAGGAAGATGAAGATGAAGAGGAAGAGGAGGAGGAGGAGGAGGAGGAATTAAAAAACTATTTATCTGTCAAAGAAAAGAAAGAAAGAGACAAATCCACTGTGGAGTAAAAGGATGGATTCAAAATGCATATGTTCAAGAACTAGAGTTCTTAAATTTTCCTTAAGTGCTTGAATGTATTACAGGGTTCTTACTTTCATTCTTATTCTCTACTCCCTTGTAGCTCTGTCCATTGTATTAAAACCACCTTTGCAAAGTTTATGACTGAGAGAAATGTAGCATGGCTAAATCCATCTTGCTTCTAGCCTTACAGGCTGGCTGTCCTCATTCGTTCCTGGGTGTAGGCCAAGCAAAGATGAAAATAGTCCCTCCCTAAAATTGCCCCCCTCCTTGTCTGGGGACTGAAATTGCCTTTGTAAGACTAATGAAAGACCATGAGATTAGAATTATAAGAAGGGCCTGAATTTTGCTAAAATCTAGGCATAGTTAAATGATAACCAGTCATTGTTCCCTAGCTTGCTTTTCTATAATTCCTTACTGCTCAGGTGTCATGTGGCCAGAAATCACAAGATTTGTAACTGCCTCAGTTGCTCCTATAGATAACATCACTATTGTAAAACCTAAGTCTTTTGAGATGATTTTCAGACTTTTGCATTCTGGCAACCAACTGACTCCACCTGGACCTGTGACTCATGATTCAACCAGTCCTGCAGCCCCCACCCAGAGGCTGACTCAGTGTACAAGGACTGTCTTCCACATTCCTAGGATTTCATCCCCAAACAGCCAACAGCACTTATTCCCTGAACCCCTGCCCACCAAATTATCCATACAAACCATAGCCTCTGAGTTCTCAATGAGGCTAATTTGAGTAATAAATTCCCATTTTCTGCTTGACTAGCTCTATGTTAATTAAAGTCTTTCTCTACTGCAATACCACTTTCTCAGTGAGTTGGTTTTATCTGTGCAGGGGTCAAAAAAGAACCTGCCGGATGATTACAATATTAATATCAATAACAAAGCAACTTTTTTTGTGTGCAAGATGGAGTCTCTCTCTGTCACCCAGGCTGGAGTGCAATGGCTCAATCTCTGCTCACTGCAACCTCCACCTTCTCCTGCTTCAGCCTCCCAAGTAGCTGGGATTACAAGCATGTGCCACCATGCCCAGCTAATTTTTGTATTTTTAGTAGAGACAGGGTTTCGCCATGTTGGCCAGGCTGGTCTCGAACATCTGACCTCAGGTAATCTGCCCACCTCAGCCACCCAAAGTGCTAGGATTACAGCCATGAGCCACCATGCCTGGCCACAAAGCAACTTTTTAAAAAATGAAATAATTATTAGCTTTTCTAGAAAAGCTTTGTCTCTTTTAACCTATGAAAAGTATTAATATTTGTCTTTAAAAATCACTTTTGCATTTTTTTTAGAAGAAACAGTGTGTCATTTCCATTATGAAAGGAAATTGTGGAATATTGTAAGACTCACCTGTGAATGATATTTATATAGACATTCTAATTTTAATTTTAACATTGTATGTGAATAGAACCAAAGAAGATGAAATGACTGTGCATTTGCGTGGTGTGTATTTGAGTTGGAGGAGGGAGACTGGTTGGAGTTCGAGGAGTGAATAAGGAAACTAAATCCTATCTTCAATAGTAGGAAGTCAATAGATAATATTCAAAACTGAAAATGAAAAACAAAACTTAAGTAGCAGAAAAATCTGCTTATTTGAAAATATGGATGCAAATACCAGTAAAAACTGCTTAAACTGTTGGAAATTTTTTACTTTGGAAATGGGAATTAGAAGCTAGAAAGTGCAAAGCTGTAGATTGCTGTTAAAAGCTAGTAGAACTCAGCATATTTAAAGTGAATATGTATGACTTTAACAAAAATAAAGATTTAAGTTTTAAATAAGAACTATTTTTCAATTCTTTCTCAAATTACATTATTGTTTTTTGTTAGAATTGCATTGAGATTATAGAAAGATAATTTAGGGAGAACTGACATCTTTCTGAGTATTTTCCTCTAGAAATATGATTGAGACGTCTTTTCCATTCTCAAAGAGTTTATCATTTTCTTGTTATAAGTCCTGTGAATTTTCTGTTATTTGTGCCTGGGCCTGGAATGTTACCTTTGCTATTACAATGACATCCTTTTCCATTGTATACGTATGATAACTGGCTGTTTCTAGTGTACGAGAAAGCTCTATATTTTTCTTGTAACTTGCCACCTTACCAAATGCCTATCTCTATCTCCTAATACTTTTTCAACTGATTATCTTCAGTTTTCAAGGTAGAGAATCATATAAACATACAAATAATTATAATTCTGTATTATAATATTCCTTTCCAATATATATGACCTTTCTTTTATATAGCCTATTGCATTGGTTAGTTATTGAATACAGCTCTAATAATGGGAATAATTGATTGTATTGCTTCCAACTTGAATAGGAATACTCCTGGTTTTCCCTAGCATGAATATTGTCATCTATTTTTATCAGATAGAAGCTTGATTGTCCATTTATTTCGTATCTAGGACTTCCCCTATCGAAATACTCCTTCATACTTTATCATATTTGTATTTGTCTTTATACCAGAATTTAGAATAATCCCTGGCTCAATAAAATTTTTTAAACAAATAGGTCCATAGGTGGAAAAGTCACCTCTAGACAATCACATCCTTTGTCTCTTTTAACCTATAAAAACCATTAATATAGGGCCGGGCGCGGTGGCTCACGCCTGTAATCCCAGCACTTTGGGAGGCCGAGGCGGGTGGATCACGAGGTCAAGAGATCGAGACCATCCTGGTCAACATGGTGAAACCCCGTCTCTACTAAAAAAAAATACAAAAAATTAGCTGGGCATGGTGGCGCGTGCCTGTAATCCCAGCTACTCAGGAGGCTGAGGCAGGAGAATTGCCTGAACCCAGGAGGCGAAGGTTGTGGTGAGCTGAGACTGTGCCATTGCACTCCAGCCTGGGTAACAAGAGCGAAACTCCATCTCAAAAAAAAAGAACCATTAATATTTGTCAAAGTATTAAATCGGTTTTGCATTTTTAGAAGAAACAGTACTTCATTATTAACTAGATTTCCCAGCACTTTATTTTAAATGCTTCTATCTGTGCTTCTGAGCATGAATTGTAAGTGTTGTGTTATCCCTATGTTATCTTTGTCAGATTTGGTTTCAGGATTTTGCTAGCCATATTAAACGAATTAAAATAATTCATGTCTTTGCAATGAAACAGTTCTAAAGTCATAGGAATTCGATATTAAGAGCATTTGTCAAGAAAGCAACCTGCCTCCTGGTCTTTGAGTTCTTCAGTAGCTATTCTTCTATTATGTTTCATTGTCCTTTATTATACAAGATGTGTGTAAGTGGACTTTCATCACAGAAAGTTAAAACTCTACCTAATTGAAAAGACTAAAAATGTGATCTGTCTCTCTCACCCCATGCCACCCAACCCCAGAGTTTAGTACTTTTATTTTCCTTATTTTTCCTATGTCCTGACATATTTATATGTAAACACAATATACATGTATATGTGCATTCATACATGTATAAGGAATAGAAGAATTATTCTGAAACTACTCTTTTTCATTTATTCCTTGAAAAGCTTTTCACTTATATATTATAAATGATATGAAACTATATGTACTTCATCCTTTAATAGCTTCATAGTATTCAACATCATGGCTTTACCATACTCTCTTTAACTACTCTTCTACTAATGAGTATCTGGATGTTTCCCTCTTCACTGTCATCAACAAACCTGCCATGATCATTCTTGTATGTAGACCTTTAGGCCGACTGCATGCAAAATATTCTTCAGAATAAGTTCATAAACATGGAATTACAAAGTCAAAGAAGGCCGTTTTAATCTTAATAGTAAAAAAGTGTTTTCTGAAAAAGATTTTGTCATCTTATCCTTCCATCAATAAGGTATTGTGTTCATCTGTCATATCCTTACTAACACTGGGTATTATAAAGCTTTTATAATTTTGTTAATCTGATTAGTGAAAATTGATTTAAATGTATCACGTTAATTTACATTTATCTGATTACCAATGAGGTTGAATATTTTGTAGGGCTTATTGAACATTTGTATTTCTTTTTCTGTATATTGCTTTTCAATATCCATCATTCATTTTTCTATTGGAGCATTCGTTACTTTCCTATTGATGCATATTGATATTAATCCTTTGCTAATATAATGCAAATATATTCCCAGGCTGAAGGTTGTCTATTAATGTTACTATGTCTTCTGCATACAGAAGTTTCCTTTTAAATTTTAATGTATTTAAATATGTGATTATTTTCCTTTATGGTCTTAATGTTTTATATCTCACTTAGATAGCTTTCTGTACCACACATTTATAATTTTTCTGCAGCTTTATCTAGTACTTTTATATTTAGCTTTTTGGGTATGGTTTAAGGCATATGTCTAAATGTATTTCTTTCACAATGGATAACCAATCACCCCTAACTGTATTGCTCTGAAAATGGATAACCAAGCTTCACCCTAATTTGTAAAGTAATTCATTTTCCTACTCATTTGTTTGCCTTTATTATTATTAATGGCAGCTAGCACTTACATAGTTCTGACCATATTTCAGGCACCCTTCTAAGTGCTTCCTGTATATTAATGCATTTAATCTTCACAACAACCATTAGAGGTAGGTAGTATAATGATCCCTCTTTTACATATAAGGAAACTAAGGAACAGAGAGTTTAAGTAACTTCTCCACAAATGCACAGCTACTGTGTGGCCTGGCCTAAGATCCAGCATTCTTTACAATACTAAACCCTGTTGTGCAAACCTCTCCTTCTAGATTCCATCCAATCTTATTAACCAATATCTCTGCCTATGCCTGTGCAAATCCTATACTTTTATGATTCGATTTTCAAATTTGTTTTAATTTTTGAAAGACAAGTTTCCCTCATTTTTTCTTCTAGGAGTTTTCCATGTTACTTGCTATTTTGTCTACCATTTGACCAACAGAATAGCATGTTAAGTTTCATAAATAATGATTAGGATTGCATTACATTTCTAAATTAACTTGAGAAGGACTGATATCTCAAAAAAAATTGTCTTCTATTTAGGAAAGAGCTGCATATTGGCATTTGTTGGATTTTTTTCTCTATTTTACAGTTTTCAACATATAAATCTTACAATTGTTAGGCATTTTATGTTTTTATTATTATTGTAAATAGATTTTTCTTTTCTCTGTTTCATTCTTTAGTATATTACTGATAATATATAGGAAAACATGGATTTTTTTCTATATTAATTTTATATCTAATTGTCATACTGAATTTTACTGATTCTAATTTTTTTTGGATAATTTCTTGGATTTTCATGGAAACCTTTAGTTTCCAAATGATTATCTTTGTCTTTCTTTATAATATTTATGTGTCGTGTTATCCTTTTTTTGGCCTGTATATTTGCACTGGTTAGAGTTAGACCCTCTATTACAAGGTTAAATGGCAGCAGTGCTGGGAGCAAGTTTATCTTGTCTCTAACTTTAGTAGGAGTGTTTCTAATGATTTACATCACACATGGTGTTTGTTCATGGTTTATGCTAATCTTTATTAGTTTAATGAAGTTTCCTTCTATTGCTAGCTTACCAACACTTACTGTTTATTTGTTTTTAATCACAAATGATTATTGAATTTTAGCAAATATATTTTTTTGCCCATATTGAAATGCCATGACTTTTTAAATCTGTTTATATAGTTAATTATATTAATGGATTTCCTTGCGTTGAGTCATCCTTGTATTAATAACAGCTACATTTAGTGTATTCTTTCTATGTTCCAGAAATGATGTCAAACATAATTATTAGGTAAATACATGTTTAAGATTACTGTGTCCTCTTGACAAACTGATCTTTTCTCTGTTATGAAGTTTTTTTATCTCTAGTAATAATCTTCATCTGGAAGTCTATTTTGCCTGATATTAATATAGCCAGATAAGTTTTATTCATGGTTACTATTTGTATGGTATATATTTGCTGTCATTTAAATGGGCCCCCAAAAAGCATGTGTTGGAAACTTAATTACCATTTTAATAGTATTAAGAGGTAAGATCATTAAGAGATAATTAGGCCATGAGGGCTCCTCCCTCATAAATGAATCAATGCTGTAATCACAGGATTGGGTTTGTCATAAAGGGGTGAATTTGCATTCCTCCTTTCACTCTTCTGCTATGTGAACAACAGTGTTGCCCTCTCTGTAGGATGCAGCATTCGAGATGCCATCTTGGAGGTGGAGACCAGGACCTCCCCAGACACCAAACCTGCTGCTGCCTTGATCTTGGACCTCAGTAGCCAGAACTGCAAGAAATAAATTTCTATTCTTTGTAAATTACTCAGCCTCAGGTATTCTGCAGCACAGAACAGAATGAGCCACATTTTTTCTTCCTTTCTTTTTCTTTAAAATTATCCTTTAAGTTCTGGGATACAAGTGCAGAACATGAAGGTTTGTTACATAGGTATACATGTGCCATAGTGGTTTTCTGCACCCATCAACTTGTCATCTATATTAGGTATTTCTCCTAATGCTATCCCCTCCCCTATCCCCCACCCCTGACAGGCCCCACTGTGTGATGTTCCCCTCTCTGTGTTCATGTGTTCTCATGGTCCAACTCCCACTTATGAGTGAGAACATGTGGTGTTTGGTTTTCTGTTTCTGTGTTAGTTTGCTGAAAATGATGGCTTTCAGCTTCATCCATGTGCCTGCAAAGGACATTAACTCATCCTTTTTTATGGCTGCATAGTAGTCCATGGTGTATATATACCACATTTTCTTTATCCAGTATATCATTGATAGGCATTTGGGTTGGTTCCAAGTCTTTGCTATTATGAACAGTGCTGAAATAAACATATGTGTGCATGTGTCTTTATAGCAGAATAATTTATACTCCTTTGGGTATATACCCAGTAATGGGATTGCTGGGTCAAATGATATTTCTAGTTCTAGACCCTTGAGGTATTGCCACACTGTCTTCCACAATAGTTGAACTAATTTACACTTCCACCAACAGTGTAAAAGCATCTTCTCCACATCCTCTCCAGCATCTGTTGTTTCCTTACATTTCAATGATTGCCATTCTAACTGGCATGAGATGGTATCTCATTGTGGTTTTGATTTGTATTTCTCTAATGACCAGTGATGATGAGCTTTTTTTCATATATTTGTTGGCCTTACAAATGTCTACTTTTGAGAAATGTCTGTTCATATACTTTGCCCACTTGTTGATGGGGTTGTTTTTTTCTTGTAAATTTGTTTCTTTGTAGATTCTGGATATTAGCCCTTTGTCAGATGGGTAGATTACAAAAATTTTCTCCCATTCTGTAGGTTTCCTGTTCACTCTGATGGTAATTTCTTTTGTTGTGCAGAACTTCTTTAGTTTAATTAGGTCCCATTTGTCAATTATGGCTTTTGTTGTCATTGCTTTTGGTATTTTAGTTATGAAGCCTTTGCCCATGCCTATGTCCTGAATGGTATTGCTCAGGTTTTCTTCTAGGCATTTTATGGTTTTGGGTCTTACATTTAAGTCTTTAATCCATCTCGAGTTAATTTTTTGTATAAAATGTAAGGAAGGGGTCCAGTTTTAGTTTTCTGCATATGGCTAGCCAGCTTTCCCAATACCATTTATTAAATAGGGAATCCTTTCCCCATTGCTTGTTTTTGTCAGGTTTGTCAAAGATCAAACATGGTTGTAGATGTGTGGTGTTATTTCTGAGGGCTCTGTTCTGTTCCATTGGTCTATATCTCTGTTTTCGTACCAGTACCATATTGTTTTGGTTACCGTAGCCTTGTAGTATAGTTTGAAGTCAGGTAGTGTGATGTCTTCAGCTTTGTTCTTTTTGCTTAGGATTGTCTTGGCTTTATGGGCTCTTTTTTGGTTTATATGAAATTTAAAGTAGTTTTTTTCTAATTCTATGAAGAAAATCAATGTTAGCTTGATGGGGATAGCATTGAATCTATAAATTACTTTGGGCAGTATGGCCATTTTTATGATATTGATTATTCCTAACTATGAGCATGGAATGTTTTTCCATTTGTTTGTGTCCTCTCTTATTTCCTTGAGCAGCTCACTGCTATTTTTTAAACATGTCTTTACATTTCTAAAATTTTTTATTTTGATTAGCTTTTGCTTAAAAGTCTACTTAAAGTTTAATTTTTTTAAAAAAAGCATATATGAGTCATATAATTTCTGAATTCTTGCAAATCTGAACCAGGCTTTGATTTGCCTTACATTTGATAATAGCTAGGTTTCGTATATAATTTTTGGAACATAATTTCTTTTCTTCAGAAATCACACATTTTCTCTAAGGTTTTCTAGTATTAGTGTTGCAAATAAAAAGTCCAATGTCATTTAAACTTGTGGGGTGGGGGGGTGATATTTTTTCCTAGTTGGCTGCTTCTAGCATTTGTTCTTTATCCAGAATATGGCAAACCACCTGAATACGGCTTTTTTCATTATGTCTGTCCAATCTTTGGTAAGCTTTCTCCATGTGAAGACTGAATTCTTCAACTCAGAAAAAAATGTCTTCTTTTACTTCTTTGGCTATTGCTTTCATTCATCTATACTGTTTTCTCCTTCTGGAACTCCTGTGATAATACTATTCCTTTTTGCTTTCATCTTTCCTGCCTCTTGACTGTCTTCTAAATTTCCAGTTCTTGAAATTTATGCTCTACATTCTGAAAGAATATTTTATAGCTACGCTTCTCTTTATTTTCAAGACACATTTTTAGTTTCTGGATTTTGACTTTGTTGGTGAAAATCTTCACTTTAAAAAATCTAGCAGCTCTGTTTTACTAGGGGTTGTTTAATCTGAATGTCCATATTTGATCCCCCTCCTTTGAACCATTAAATGTCTTTATTTATCTGATGATTTTTCTCTTATTTTTACAGTGGAAGAATTCGTTTTGCCAGCATGAACAGTTAAAATGTGAATAGTGGCTTATTAGCGACTCCCTCATTTACTACCACGTCTAGCATTTCCAATTAAAACTCCTGAGCTTCATCGACATAGGTAAAAAGTTTCTGATGATGATATACAAATTACTTTGTTATAACCCCTTTACATTTCTTGGATTATTTATTTCTAGAATAGGAAAGAGGAAATCATCAGATGCAATCAGGATACCATCTTTGTCACGAAAGATTCCATTTATTTTTTCTAGAGTGTAATGAAATAAACTTTGTATTTCACATTTAAGAAAAATAAATTTTTAAAGAAAGAAAAATTGGACATACTCAACTTCCTTCCTCACAGAGAAATAGGAAAGTTATTTTAATTTCAACATTCTTATGAAAAGAGCCTTTTTGGGAGGGATAAATTTTTGTGTTACTTTCCCCCACTAAAAACATTTTAAATACATTCCTTGAAACCATCTTTTATAGTCCTGAATTTACTACAGACTTCTGTGTCCAACTGCCCAAACAAGGACAGGAAAATATGCCCATGAAAGTTAACCTCTGCTGAAAACAACCATGAGGTAGGAAAAAACAATGGGAACATCTGTATTTTATCCTGACAATATGTTCTCTCTTGTTCTGGAAGCACAGGATGTCTTGACTCTGTCAGCTGCAAAAATATTATCTCTCTGCAGGAATGAAACAAGTGTGGAATATATATTATGTTACCACATTACATGCATACCTAAGCAGAAAACAAAGAAAATAACCATTTAATATATAACTCAGTTTTGCCTCCAGGGCCAGATAAAAATTTTTATTATAATACCCAAATTGTACAGTCCATAAATATACATGGGAAATGTGATAGGGCGAAGTCAGGTTCTTTTGGCTAGATACTTGTGGCTAAAAATTTATCATCTGACCCTCATCCTAATCTTTCCTGCAAATAGACATGAAGTAGGCTATATTTTTTATGAGGTCCAGAAATCTGGGGGCCATGGAGATCAAAACCCATCACCATTTTTCAGCAAGCCATTACTTTTTTAATATCTGTGGAAAATGACTATTGGCTGATATCTTTCAGTTCCATTTCCAATGTTATGCGTTATGCAGTTTACCTAATAAACAATCAAGATACTAAAAAAACAGTAACTAAATTGGTAATTTAATAACTTCAGATTATTCTAAAGGCCTAGTTGTGTTTACCCTTTTTGAAATCAATAACTTTTCATTTGGAATTTTACATCCACTTTAATGAGCATTCTTCTAGCAGCAGTTTAATTTAAGATCCGAACTTATACAAACAAAAGTAATAGAGGATTTTACCCTGATAACAATTTATACTTACCTTTTGCAGGCTGCATCACTGATTTGAAGGTATAGATCCCTGAAATCTCATTATTTATGCCTCTTAAAATTTTTTAAATGTTTTTAACCAGAGAAGGAGTTATATAGGAAGAGTATTCCCAATGTAAGAAGTCTTTATGTTGCTCAGATACTTGCAACATGACTGTAATGCTTCTTCTAGTACTGGTGCTATCTTTGGAAGCTTTTACAGAGCAATGACATGGCTGCCTTATAAGCAGTAAACGAAAAACATCTTGTGATAATGCCACTGGCTTTCACATAAGCTGCCTATTTTATGTCTTATCAAATTGAAGCATTTGTCAACACTCAAACCTTGCTTCTTTGTATCTTCACATTCCCTCACTGATTTAATGCTGACAATGTTTTCAGCATTGCTCCCCTCCCTATAAGTAACCTTTTGGGGTCATGTAATCTATCCCTATAAAACTAAGTGGAAGCATCCTCCATAAACAAGGAGCTATATCTACTGTTTCTAAAATCCACTCTCTGGCTCCATACTATAGGGACTCAAGCAGCTCTGGAGTCTCCAGAGGGTGCTCAAGAGGGAAACTATAGCCTTTGGGCTCCTTGGTGCCTCCCTGTGAGATGCTGTGCTGTCGTGCACTGATGTTGCTTCCTGGAAGCATTTTATAGCTATCACACCCTAATGTACCAAGGCTGTACATTATCCTCATAATTTATGAAAGTATTCATAAAAAGTGATTATTTCACCCTCTGTTACAGCTCTACTTTCCACAGAGGCTCACAAAAGTAATTTGCCATTACTTTTAATGGCTAAAACCGCAATTAGTTTCTCACCAAGCAAATAGTACTTGGACCATGTTGGAACACACAGCACCAAGTAATGCCTCCCCATTTTGCCCCTCTCCCAGCAGCCTTGTAACGAATCCTCTCCTTAAGTGCCCCCCCCCACAAAAAAAATCACATCACACAAACAGACACCCAGGCACAATCAAAACCCCAGTTTAGGCTCAGCTGGAGCCTTTTGCCCCATCTGTAATATCCAAAATTCACCCTATATCCATGAATAACTTACTGTGTTGCTTCATGAACGTTCCTTTGTCACCTGTAAGAAGAGAGCTTACCTGAAAATGACAGTAGCACAGGGCAAAGCAAGCCAGAAGATGAAGAGACACCCCTATCAACCTCATCTGAGCCCCTGAAACCAGCCTCCACCTATGTTTTCCACAGTTATATGTGGCAATAAATTCCCTTTGTTGCTTAAGTTAATTTGAGTTTGGTTATATGTCACTTGCAACCGAAATTATCTTGACTAATACACTAATAATTATCAAATTTTATTGGGTTATATAAATATCAGTGCCTCGGGAACTTGAAACAACAAATCCCAGAGATGTGCAACCATAAACACTATAGCCTGATGAGTGATTTAATTAAATACCTACATATAGATCATTCCCCAAGCCACATATATACAAATAAGGAGAAATAAATCTGAAGGAGAAGGAAAAATCTTTTGCATTTTGACACAATTTATTAAGCAGAAGACATCTGCCCGATGTCTAGGTCTGGAAAGATAAATTATTCCATTTTATGTTGTTATTAAATTGTATTACTCTTCATTAAAGTTAAATGCATTTAGAGGAATTAAGCTTATCAAAAATTTGGCAGTGTAATGTAAGCAATGATTCTTTGTTTATTTGACAACATCCTCCTGTGAGTTGATTCACAATTTTAATTTTAGAAAACAATATTTCCTTGATGGGGGCTGACAGAATGATGTGAACTGCTGCATCGTTTTGCATGAAGTCATATTGATTGTGAAAGGAAACAGAAGCCAAGTGACTTAACCAACTTTTCAAGGAGCATTATGACAATAATGTTTCCATATTGTCAGAGGGGATCATACCAATTTAAGAAGTGAACTTAAGCTTCCGGAGACAATCACCTACCCTTTTAAGGATAAGTACAAAGGAGCTCTATAAAGATAAAAATTCCAAATAATGTTAGTGAAAAAAATTTGTTAAAAATATATGAAATTATGTATTAATATCAAGCACCTTCTGTGGATACAATGAGGAGCACAACAGAGACATCAGAGAGCTTTCAACCTCGAGGAAGGCATTAGCCAATCACAAAGAGTTATAATTCCAATTGGGATGTTAGCAGAGAAAGGGACCTGTTACTAGGCCCATGCTGGGGCTTCACGCTAAGCAGATAGACTAGGGAAGGATTTCATGAAGAAGTGATATTGAACTGATATTTAAAGAATGAATAAGCCCTTACTCAATAAAGAGGGAAAGAGCATTCTGGTCTGAGGGACAAGCGTCTACATAGGTGTAGGGAAGACTGGGGCAAGAATAAGAGATCTGAAACTGCCCTGAGGCCAGAACCCAGAGAAAGGAGCCAGTGAGTGAGGAGAGCCTAAGCTGAGCAAAGATAGAAAATTTCCTCCTAAAACACTGGGTGGACTTTGAATGGTTTCAGGCAGGGCTTGTGTGATCAATTTTGTATTTAACAAAACATCACCTTGGCTTCAGACTGGATAATAAATAGGGGATGGGGTCAGGGTCCAGGCAAGGGAAAATAGTACTTGGGGCTGCGTAGAAGTAGGGGTGAGGGTAAGACATAGGTAGAGAAACCATCTGTCATGGCAGTTTATTTTCATCAAACATTTATTGAGTCAGCAGCAGGAAATCTGACTGAATCATTCTCTTTTTAAAAACTCTTTATTGGGCAAAAATCTCAGACATCTAAAAGAGTGGAGAGAATAATTTAATGAACCCCTATATGCTCGACCCTAAGCTTCAACAACAATCAATGCTGGACTGATCTTACCTGATCTATATTCCCACTCTTTCTGTACTCCCAGATATATTTTTAAATTATGAACATTTCAAACCTCCAGAAAAGTTGCAAGAGTACTACAATATCATCCATTTAACATTCATCTAGATCCATTAAGTGTTAACATTTTGTTAACTTTATATATATATGTATATGAAAGTATATATATATATATAAAACCGTGTGTATGTGTGTATATGTGTACACAGTATATATATATACATATACATACATATACACTGTGTATATTCACTCTCTCTCTCTCGTGTGTGTGTGTGTGTGTGTGTGTGTGTGTGTGTTCCATCATCTATCACCTAAGAGCAAAGGCATTCTCCTATACAACCAGCATATAGTTATTGCTTAGGAACTTCAGCATTATCTAATATACAGTCTATATTCAAAATTTCCCATGTGTTGCAATAACATCCTGTATAGCTGTTTTTTTTCCCCGATCCAGGATCCAAACAAATCTCATGCATTCCTTTTGTTATCTTGTCTCTTTAGTCTCCATCAATCTCAAGCGTTCCTCAGCGTTTGCGTCTTTTGTGACTTTGATGCCTGTGAAGGGTCTTGGCCAGCAGCTTTGCAGGATGTCCTTTAATGTGTGTTTGTTTGATTGTTTACTCATGATTAGATTGAGGTGAAACATTTTGGCAGTACTATCACATAGGTGATGCTTGTCCTTCTCAATATATCACCTCAGGAGCCACATGATGTCAGTTGTACCATTACTGATGATGATTCTTTCACTTTTCTAACCTATTGAGTTCATATCCTATAGACATAATCCATTACTGAGGAAACCAGACAAGGACTGCAAAATACAATTTCTATTTCCTCATGAGCCATATTAACACCAAGAGACATTTACACAGATCATTTATACAGACAAAGCTTTATTGGCTTTATTCACAAAAAGTGGACATAGATCATAAATAGACATGGATGGGGGATGAATATCCTACCACGATTAGAAGAAATCCGCAAGCTTGGGAATTCCAATCTGCAGAGGAAGTGAAGTGTGGAGGTGAAGCACATCACCTCAGGAGCCAGACTGCCCTGCTACTTCCCACCTGTGTGACTTTGGGTAAGTTACTTAACCTTTCTGTGTCCACATCTGTAACATGGGTTGTCATAGAACTTTTCCTATATGGTTGGGGTGATCACCGAGTTGCTACATGTGCAGTGCCTGTCATATCATAACCATATCAATGGTATGATGATGATGATGATGATGGTAATGTTTCTAGAGAAGGACCAGTAACCTCCATGTGTTGACTAAAGGAAGACCCTGTTATTTTTAATAAAAAATATTGTTTGAGCCCAGGCATGGTGGTTCACACTTATAATCCCAGAAATTTGGGAGGCCAAGGCAGGCGGATCACTGAGGTCAGGAGTTCGAGACCAGCCTGGACAACATGGCGAAACCCCGTCTCTACTAAAAATACAGAAATTAGCTGGGCGTGGTAGTGCATATCTGTAGTCCCAGCTACTCAGGAGGCTGAGGTAGGAGAATTTCTTGAACTCAGGAGATGGAGGTTGCAGTGAGCCAAGATCATGTCCCTGCGCTCCAGCCGGGGTGACAGAGCAAAACTCCATCTCAATATATATAGTCTGAAGTTTATACCCTGTTAAAAACATAATGTGGTAAAATGTCAACACATTTGTATAAAATCATCAACATCATTTAATGAGAACTACGTAGGGCCAAAGAGTTTAATTTTAACAATTAGATGCCTAACATTAACATTTGCCAAATATTCCGTGAAAGACATCATAGGGTAGAAACATCTAGATGACAGAAATAGAGGAAGGGAGCAGGGAGAAGCAAGGGAAGGGCAAAGAGGTGGAGGGAAAGGGAAAGTCCAACATCACTGGCCCTGAGTCCTCAAATCTCACCCTGCCCAGGACTTAGTTACCGCCATTTCCACCACTCACAGGCTTGCTCCCTAAACAGTCCCCTCTGGGCTTCTTCCTGCTTTAGGATTTAAAAATCCAGGCTTTCGTTATTGTCTCCCCCAACTCAGACTACCTACCCATGCCCCAAACACACACAGCATGTTTTCTTTTTCTTCTTCTTCGTCTCTTACTTTTCAATGAAGTCCCACCATTTATCAAAGTCAAATAACTTCTATAATCAGCATGAAGTTTACAGTCCCAAAACCCAGATGTGCCGTCATAAAACCCCCTTTATTTTTTTTAAACTGACTTAGATCACAAGACCCACTTCCATAAATGGAAAAATACCTTACTGCCAATTCAAGGGAAACTCAGACATTTCTGGTATTTCTTTCTCAGTTTCTTTGGGTAAATGGGAAGTCAGATGGAATTAATACTCTCTATTTCCTTCTGTTCTCTCCATCACTCCCTAAATCTGGGAGCAACAGGTAGAGCAGCTCGAGCTGCAGTAAAGAAAGAAAGGATTCTCTCAGTTCTCTCAAGGAAACTGTCTAGAACAGCAGACTGTCCAATAATCAAGTAAATGTCCAATTGCAATACAAGTAAGTTTCCCAAAATTGTTTTGGGAGTACAGAGCAAGTTTAGAAAAGGATAAACTCAGCTCAAGGGGCCAGAAAAGCTTCCAGGAGAAGGCAATTTTTAAGTTTTATCTTAAAGAGTGAGAAGGAGGTTGTAAGTTTAAGAAGACAGGGAAAGATATCTCAGGGAGCCTTTGCTAAGGCATGGAATAGTGGGAGAGGGTGACGTGCTTGGGAAATACAAGTAGTTCTGTTCAGCTAGAGCACAGGGCATGTTCGGAATACTGAGTAGGAGATGAGTCTAGAGAGATGAACAGACCGTACATCAAGCCAAAGGATTTGGATTGTATTCTCTAGACCAGAGCTTGGCAAACTGGACATGGAGTCCAAATCTAGCCCGGTTTTGTAAACAAGGTTGTACTGAACACAGACATGCTCACTTGTTTACATACTGTCTATGGCTGCCTTCATACTTCAACATCAGAGTTGGGTAGTTATGGCAGAGACTGTATGGCCACCAAAGCCTAGTATATATATACTATACAGCTCTTTACATAAAAAGTTTGCTGACCCTGGGCTAACCCACTTCAGTTATACATGCATCCTCTTTAAAAGGATAAATTATCCTAGAGCCAAAACTCCACTTAGATATTTTCAGTATATTGTTATTTAGATATATGCAAACTTAAAATTAAGTGCAATTATCTTATGCTTGTAGCTCTTTTGCAACTATAAAAATGTGTATAAACTAACAAAAACAATACAATTCAAATTAATATATTAATTAAACGTGACTGATGACATCACGTGTATGGAGACAGATTTCCACTGCGAACATTGGACTATCACAGTGCAGGTGCTTTTGAATTCAGCAGCTTATACTACCTGGACCACAGGATGGCTTTACTTCTTTGAACTAGGGTAAAACCTTTGTTAATACCACAAAAGACAGTGACGTCATAGAACTTTATCTATCCCAAATGCCTCATTTTGAGGTACAAATTTCCCCTGTCCTTTTTTGCACAAGCTCTTAATAATTATAGTAATGCTCGTTGGTACAATGAAAATAAAATGCACGTGCAGAGACCAAAATCAATGGTCAGGACTCAGCTCTAAGGTAGCCATTGAGGTGATCCACAATTGTTCATATGTTTTAAAATATTATCAAATGAAAACACAATAATTTAAAAATTACCACAGAGAGCTGCACGTTCTGGATGATATGCAGTTATTGACATAATCCAACAGACAGCTCTTCATACAGCAACAAATAGCTAAAAACAACCAGTCCAAACTAGGTGAACCCAAGGGGTAGCAATGGATTAGAGAAAAGGGGACACATTTGAGAATATTCAGTACACTATCTGGATAAAACTTTAAACATCAAATGCTCATGAGGAGGAAGAAGTATAAGGGAAGACTCAGGAATGACAGGTTTCTGGTGTGGGCATGTGTGCTCACCAAGGTGAATAAACACAGAGGAAGTACAAGTGTGGGCGAGAAAGATACTAAGATCCCTTGGGTATGTTGAATTTAAGGCATCTGTGAAACTAGTTCTTATTCTGAATAAAGTTGGATGTATAGGACCATGTAGTCATAAGTGATAACTGGCTCATAAAGATATGGAAGTCGAATTTAACTTATAATTGAACTACCAATATAGATGAGATAATAGCCCACATAGAAAAGTAAAAAGTGACAGAAGAAGAAAGCACTAAAAGACACTTAATCAAGAACTGGCCATACAGGGAGCTGTGCAAATAACTACATTTATGCATCCCTAAATATAATCAGTTCAGTATGACCTGTGCGAATGGAGGGAAATTGTAATGTGCATAATACGAGATACCAGTACAAAAATTACTTCTTATATTCATTTTGGTGGATGCACAGTAGAGAGAAGCATTGATAAAAGATTTACTTATGTTTGCTAAAATTTGGTTTGCTCTTCCAGAAGGCACATTAACTTGGATAAAAAGACAAAATGGTACAGAATGTGGCAGTCACTGTTAGTTGTCTATTCAATATCCATTTCTTCTTTACAAATCAACCTGAATTTTTCTCAGGGGCAATGTGCTTAGCTAAAAACTTCATTTCCCCACCCCCTTTGCACCCATGACTGGCCATGTAACACAGTTCTGGCCAGTGAAATACAAGTGAAAGTCAAAGGATGAAACTTCTGCGAAAGCTCTTTAAAAGGCAGATAGACTCAAGTGGCTGGATGCTTTGCGCGTACCCTTCTTCCTGCCTAGATACATCGTGTTGGAGATGGAGCCACAGTATTGTGATCACCAGGCCCCAAAAACATGGTAAGGATTACTGAGCGGAAATACAGGAGGATCCGGGGGCTTTGCAAATCCTTAGTAGGAGCCCTGACTCTGCTTCCAGATGTAAATAAGAGTAATCAGACCCCTAATTTTTAAAGTCACTTTTTTCTGGGTTTCTATTACTAGAGGCTTAGTGAATTTCTCCCTCCACAGAAGGCCTGTTTGAAAATGGTCTCAGCAAAAAACTCCCTATAGATAGCTTTCAAAGTTAATATAATGTCCAGGAACAAATGAAGAGTTGATTTCCACCTAGATGCAAAAGCAAACCTCTCAACCCTATTACTAGGGCCGCCTGCTTCAGCCTTGATTAAACCAAGTGAAGGGAAAAAGGAAGTGGGCAGCCCAGAGCTTAGCTGGCCATGACAAATGAGTTCCCAGTAACACTGTGTCCTCCAAATCTCCAATTTTTAGCATTCTCCACCATACTTTCCTTTTGCTTTTCATCTTCCCTTCCATTCTTAATCTAATGGAAGAAAAAGGTGAATAATAAAGTAGGAATACTATTCTTCATTAACCTTCAGTGCCTTCTCATTGTCCACCCAGTTAAGCATATGAAGGATAATTTATTGAACTATTCATCTGTGCTTTGTATTGCCAGTGTTTTCCTCCCCTATTCCAAGCAAGTAGCCAGGCTAATTGTTGCCTTACTTCAGGGAAGTTTGTGGCAGAAGCTTGAAAGCAAATGCCCTACGACCCCTGCTTGTGTCTGGTCTTTAAGAGCTTGGGTTCCTGAAGTGGATTATGCTGGAGGAACACAGGTAGAAGCAGAAGTGACAAAGGAGAGAAGAAGACTGCCCTATACCAGGAAGGCGTGGTGGTTTCCGTGATCATCAAGAAGCCTGTGTCCTGCTTCTGGCAGAACCTGGGGAAGAAGACAAGGCCTCAGAGGGGGCCTGACTGTGTGGTGAAGTTAGCGAGGCTGTACCCTGGGCAACAGGGCTTCCATTGTGAAGAAAGATGCCTGCAGGCCAAGAAGAGCAGAGAAACAGAGTCACTGCCATTCAAGTGTCTGTGACAACGTTGACAATAGGACCACCATAACGAGCCAAAACTTAGGGGCAATTCTCCTCTGTTTTAAGGAACCACAAAGTCTCTGATATACTGAAGAAGAGAGAGAGAACACCCAAATGACAGATTGAATTTACCTCCAGCAAGGTGGGATGAAGGCTCACAGAAACATCCAGCACATTCTACTGGCGTCTACTTGGGCCCAAGACCTCAACAGCACAGTGTCCTCAACCTGCTGCTCCAGACATTTGGCTTTTCTTCCCCTGCTTGAATCCTACACTCATGATGCCTTCCTGCCTCTGTGTTTGCTTAGAGTTTTCAGTCCTTTGGCAACATGCATTCATCCGTTTAATAATAAGTGCCCATCTTTTCTATCTTCAAATACTTGCCCTTCATAAAGTTCTCCCTGATCCCTCTGAAAAGCCATAATTTCCTCCTTTATATCTCCAAGTTTTGCTCTTCTGTTGGGACATTTACCCTGTACTACTTTTTGTTACAATTTCGTACCTGCTCCCCCACTATATCTCAAACATTTATTGAACATCTACTATGCACCCTGAAGATAGTGACTGTTTCCCAAGAATCTAGCATAACACCACATGTCCTTGACCTTAGGACACTAAACTGAACAGAGCACAGAGCGTGTCTCAAAGTTCTCAAAGTCTATGTATCATGTTCAAGGATCACAGGATTGTGTGTGGTGCCTTCTCAGCCTTTGTTGATCTTGACTGTCAGCATCTTAAACCTCCATTCAGCTACTTATACAAAATTTAAGTAAAATGAGGAAGATAATTTTGTTGGAGAGAAAGCTTCTGGATGCTTCAGAATATGCCACCTCACCTGAATGGTAACCATTACACCTGTAAATAAGATAAAATAGCAAGAAAAATGTAAAAGTGTGCTTTGATCATTTCCTTTTTGAAAGTCGATAAGATCATTTTCATTTTCAAAGAAAATGTACAAATAAAAATATTGTTACTGCTTATTTGAAATCCATGAAAATTGCTGAGATGAAGGAACCATTATCCCAAAACTGCTTTCTCTTCCCGGGGTTTGCTTCCTTTGCCTTTGTTGTTTTCTGCTGTCATTGCTGCTTTGGAATTTGCTGTTATATGTAATAAGACCCCATCACGGTGTTCGTAGATAAATCAAGAAACATTCACTGGAGATCTTGTCACAGGCCATAGTCCAGACTTAATCCCTGCTCTCCCTTCCCACAGTTTTCAGTCTGTTTAGGCTCTCTCTTTTTTCAAAGTCTTCATTCTCCTAACTCTGCTAGCCTTTGGAGGCAACTTTCTGTTTTCAGTCTCCCAAGTATGTCACATGCCTATATCGTAGTGGGCCAGTGAAGGAAGGGGCACTGGCCTGGAATCAAGAAGTCTCACTTGGTCACTTACTCAATCAACAAATATTTTTGAGTATTTTCTATGTATCAGGACTTGGTCTAAGCCTTGGAAAGTAGTCATGAACAATATAGCAAAATCCCCAGCTTACATTCTAGTGGATAAAGATAAGTATACAGATTATCAAGAAGATTATAGCCAGTGATAAGTGCCTTGAAGAAATAAAGGGGTTGATGTGATAGTGTGATTTTACAGGGTCACTTGGAGTACAGCTGTCAGGGAAGAGACCTGATGGATGGGAAAGTGCTAACTAGATTCCAAGAAAGATTGTTTCCAGCATCACATCCCTAATATGTCCAAGGCAGGGAAAGGAGGCCAGTGTGGCAAGAGCAGGGAGTAGGAGGAAGGGAGGGACCCTAGCGAGATCAATAGAAAAGCATGAGCTTGTGGAGGATCTAGCAGCTATGTGAGGAGTTTAGATTTTAATCTTAGAGTATGAGATGCATCTGATGTACTTTAAGCAGAGGAATGAAACCATTTCATTTTTTTAAAACATCACTGTGACTACAGGGTGGAGAGTGGAATTAGAAATATCAATTAGGAGACTATGGTATAAACTCAGGAGAGAGAAGGGGAAGGATTCAATTCTTTAGAGCTGGAGCTTATAGGACTTACAAATGGATCCCATATAAGAGGTACTGGGGAGTCACCAAGATGGTGTCCAGATTTGGGCTAAAAGACTTGGGTGGATGGTGGGTGCCCTTCACTGACACGGGACAGCATTCTAAGCCTGCCTTGCCCAACTCTGGGCAATTCTGCCTCTTCAACTTGGAAATAAAGGCATTGAAAGAGATTGAAGAAGTGGCCCCAGGCACTTTTCCAGCACCAAAATACCACAGTTCTATTGGGTTATTAGGACATAAATATGTTTTTCTTGCTTCCCGTTAAGAGAATAACACAAGATTTAAAATGATAGAGGCTGAGATTCAAATCAAAGATCCGCAAACCCATGTGGGGTTGGCAAACAGATTTCACGTGCCTCCGTCTCCTCATCTGCAAAATGGAACCACAAAACAGGCCAGTCTTACTGGGCTGCTGGGAGAGATAGGTAATATATGTAAGGCACCTGGAATATAATGGTCCTTGGTCAAGTCCACATTCTCCTTTCCTGACAGACTCAACAATTGTTTATTTTCTTTTTTCCATTCATCTCACTTTGTAAGTCTCTTGACTCTATGACTTTTCTTCAAGGATGAACAAACTCTAAGAACCGGGACTCCCAGAACAGATTTCACTCCTGTCTCTCCCTCCCTGGGGTGGTCGCTTAGTCCGGGACCTCTCTGCCTTCTCGCCTGATGTCGACCATTTAAAGGGTGAGCGCTGACCGGCGGCGTGGCTCACATCTGTAATCCCAGCACTTTGGGAGGCCGAGGTGGGCAGATTGCCTAGGCTCAGGAGTTCGAGACCAGCCTGGGCAACACGTTGAAATCTCATCTCTACTAAAATACAAAAAAATTAGCTGGGGTGGAGGCGTGTGCCTGTAATCCCAGCTGCTCGGGAGGCTGAGGCAGGAGAATCGCTTGAAGCCAGGAGGCAGAGGTTGCAGTGAGCCGAGATTGCATCACTGCACTCCAGCCTGGGCAACAGAGGAAGACGCCTGTCTAAAAGAAAAAGAAAAAAAAAAAAAAAAAAGAGGGCGAGTGTCATGCAGTTAGCTTCAAGCCTGGGGACACCAGGGTTTCAACACAAGGGTTTCAACATCAGAGTTTAACTTTGACTCATATACCTTTCCCTGCCTTCCAGCTTCATCCCTTTCCCTGATCAATGGGGCTACGAGGGGGAGAAAGTGAACAGCAAAAAACCAGTCCTGAGAAGAAAACGGGATGGAATGGCTGCTGATGAGAGAGATCTCATCCCCTGAAATCCCACTAATACGCTTTTTTGCTGCTGATGGCCATATTATTTGACACTTGAAGAACGACATGGACAAACTATAACAAGGGATAATACAGTCTCATCTGCAGCCTACACTGTTTTAGTTACCAAAAACTAAAGTTTTAGATGCCATAAAAATTCACTGATGATCTCGTTCGTTTTTCTTAATGATGTCTCTCTTTTTCATTTATCTCAATTGCCTATTTTTCCTTTCAGGAATAAAGCCAAATAACAGATTTCTTCAAGTGTCAAGGAAAAAGACATGTGCACACGATTCTCGAGGTCCAGACGTAAAGCCGGCGTCCTGGGCGTCCCTGCTCCGGCCGCTAGAGGGCGGTGCGCTGCTCGCTCCCCTCCCTCCGCCTCCCGCGTCGCCTCCGCGCCCCTGGCTGCCCAGGGAAGAGGGCAGAGACGCCTTGTGGGCAGATACACCCACGTCCGGAAGAGCTGAGGGAGGAAGCCACTTGAAAAGAAGCAGGTACCGTGAAGAGGCTTCCTGCTTACTGGTCGCTCGCGCTCGCCTCCCGGCCGCCTCGCCTCCCCTCGAGCAGCCCCCGCACCCAGTTCTTGCACTCTGTCGCGCCTGAGCCCCTCGCAGCCTCACCCTTTCGCACACTGCGCGCCTTCCCGGGTGTCGGCGGACTGGCTTCCCTCCGGCCTCCGCCAGGCCTGCCCGCCAGGCCTCGACCCGGCGAGGTGACCCGCCCCAGGGTTCCCGGCGCGAGGACGAGGCGGGCCGTGCACCCGAGTTGCTTCCACAGAGCCGTCTGCGGCGGGCCCGGGCGGGGACCACGGAGCCCCGTGCACCTGCGCCCCCGGTGCCACCGCGGGACACGGAGGAAACAGGAACAGCTGGTTTTGTGGGCAGGCCCCGGGCTGGAACTAGAGCCAGGGTAAGGGAAGCAATAATAACATCTCTTACATTTGCAAGAGAGCTTTGTGCTGGAAATACGCACTCGCAAATACCCTCCCTGGCTTATGTTACTTCCTGTAAGGTGGGCAAGTATTAGGGACCCGTTTTTACAAGTGAGAAAACTGAACCCATAGGAAGGTTAAGCTTTAGTGACAGAGCTGGACTAGACTCCAATGCCAGGGTGAGAGGTTTGCCCAAACATCCCTGACCTGTATAAAATCTGTCAGGAGCTTAGTGCGATGAAGGTCAGATAACTCACCGGCTCCAACGCTTGAGAGACTTTACTGTGGCCCTTTACCGTGTCCAGGTGCTGCCGGCGGGGACAGGGAAAGAGATCACAACGAAGACCCAGAAGAAACAAAAGGCAAGCGAATGTGAGACCTTTGCCACCTTCCCACTCCAGGACGGTGGACGCTGTCCGCTCACAAAAGGTTTGAAAGCTGTGATGTCCTGTCTTCCTTCCCTCTCATGGAATGAAAAGTCATTTTTGCCAGAATATTATACCTGCAAGATCTCACTGGGAGGAGGCTGCAGCCCACCCGCCAGAGATTTTTGCCTACAGAAAGCCTTTTTTTTTCCTTTTTGCATCCCAAAGACAGAATTTTACAGCCTCTCCAACTCCCCTTGAATTTTTAAGAGAGAGAAAGAAAAGCCCAGAAGGGAAAGGTAATGGTCATCTATGCCTTGGAAAGATAAATGGGTGTTTTAGTTTTGTTTTTAAATGAGTTTTCCTTTTCTGAAGAATTTCTTTCAAAAAATTAGTGGGAATTGAGGTGAGGTATTATGTGTTTTATATTTTTATATCCACTTTAGTAGATTTTAATATAATCTCTTGAGTCCCATTTGAATTTATGACCCAGGTCAAGCTGCCCCGTTTCAGGTTCCACATTAGTAAAAATTAAATTGTAGCTTCCACCCATGTCACAAACATGTAAGTTGGGGAGGTAACCTGCTATCAGGCCGTATTTACAGAATAGCTAAAAAACTATGCTAAACTTCTCAAAGATGTCAATATCTAAGCGTCTTTGGGATACTTCCTGACACTACCT